>NC_051188.1:25266364-26514078 GCF_015220075.1 Falco rusticolus
CCCTAATAGCATATCAGCATGTCTGCCTGCTCTCGATTGCTGTACTGGCAATCCTATCAGCAGTGCGAGGCAGAACAGCGCTCTCAGTATTTTTATTTCCCTGGTTTTCTAGAGGGCATAACCAAGCATTTTCATAACTGCAGTCTGACTTTTTCCTCTTTGAAAATCTTCAGGCCAAGTTGGCATCTCATTTTTCTTTCTTATATAGAGTTTTGCACTTCAGGAGAGTTAGCTCACAAGAATATTTTCAAAGCAATATTCAATGTATAATTCATATTAACACAGGACTGATGCTAGTCCAGACACTCAGCTTTCAGGTTACGCTCTGGAGACTGCATTTTTATATGTAGAGAACAGCTCTGGTCCTAATGCCAAGCACAAAAACAATTACAAAAGGAGGAAAAACACTGCCCTCCTATTACCCCCTAAGTGCTGCAAAGGCAAAGCAAGGGCAGCATTTAGGCATAGCCAGAAGTGAGATCTAAGTCCCAGAAGTGAAGGTAGGGTACAGCTGTCCCACAGTACAGCTTGCAGTTTAGTGCATTGCCAGTCGTCCTGTTGCACCAAAGATATCTTAGATCCATATATAAGATAGCAATCATTTTAAATTACTTATTTTGCTCTGAAAAGGAATGAAGCATCTGGTCTCAGTTTGGAGGTGACAATCAACAGCTCTACTGGTGGCAATGACTGTCTTCTCAGTCGTGAAAAAACAATGGAAAGAAAATGATTTGGGAAGTACAGCAGAAGCAGTGATCTGCATGGGTACCAGTGCACCTGCAGCACCTGCACAGAGGAGGCAGAGATGTGCCTCCTGGCACACTGATTCAGGCCACTGGCAGAGGCACAGCAAAGCCTGTGCCATCCCCTGCACAGCGCCTGGTGAGGGGGACGTGGAGGAACAGCAGACGGTGGAGCCTGGTGCGGACATGGGCAGGCAGGAGCCAAGGGACAGGAGTGAGTGCTGCTGCTCCCTGCCCTGGTATTTATCCTTGGGTTGCCTTGGGGAAGGCATTTCACATCTCCGGGTTTCTGTTCCTCCTCCCACTTTTTGTTTCTGATCTTTTCAGAGTAGGACCGTCTCCTAATACATGTTTATACAGTGACTAGCACGATGAGGCCCTGATCTTGCTTGAGGCCTCTAGGCATGACTGTAATACAAACGATAAATCATCATCATAAAACAGGAGCTCACAGATCCATAACTTCTGTCATAACTCCTGGCTGAAGCGTCAGCAGCTCACAGACACATGGCAAGGTCAGGGAGACCATGAAGGGCCGGAAGAAGTGAATCCACACAGAAAAAAGGAGATGCTGAATGGCTTTGAAATATTTTTAATATCTGTCAGTGTTATACCCATGTCAGTTCACAGATGATTTCCTTTATTGATGTCACCTCCTGACAGCAGCAATATGGCTGAGGAAACCATTGAGCCACGTATCACAGCAGAAGGAGATGACGGTCACCAGGGTGCAGCCTGCAAAAAAAGATGCACGAACGGTCGGCAGGTGCTTCCCGTCCACAGCTTTTGTGCTGCAGTCCCCCAAGCAGGCAGCCAAGCTTCAGCAAAAGCATTTCTTTGTCCTTTTAAGGAGGTCTACTGACCCTTTTTTGTATCTCTCCTCTTTTTGCCCTCTGTTCCATGGAAGAAAGCTGTGTGAGTATTTCACGCAGTGGTTTTCAGCAGCTCTGGAGACTCCCTCCTGTCTGTGAGTCAGCTCAGACGTGCACAAGGCATGCTTCTCCAGCAGGCATTCCCAGGCAGCCTCTGGGTGCACGGCTGAATTCCGCAATGGACCTATCATTGCTCAAATCTGCACCAACCAACAACATGCTTTGCAAAAGCTGTCATCATGCTCTAGGGTTACACATTTTTTCAGTGTCCCCTAACCTGTAGAGGCAAGGAGATTGGGAGACCGAAGTGTAACAGGAAAGAGTTCACTGCAGGAATGTAGGGAGCTGACGGTACAAAAGCCAGCAGTTATGTCCATTAAAAGCAAGTCAAGTGAGCGTACAAATATCTTTAAATCATTATATCTGGCAAGAAGCCATGCTGTGTTTTCAGCCAAAGTGTGATACTTTGAGAAAATGTAGCTTCAGTGAGCTGCATATCAGATGAAAAAGAAGCACTAGGGAAGGTTCAAGCTGTGTTTACTTGAAAAAATATTTTGTTCTTGATGAACTGAAGGATTTACGCTATTCCTCCCTGTAGCATTGCATCTTCCAGGTAACAATGACCAGTCTCCTCCTTATTCCTGAGAATAAAAGTTTCAAAATATTTTTAAATGTTTCAAAAGAAATTAAGTCTTTAAAGTTTTTCCTGCTGTAAGCTGCTGAAGGCTAGCCTATCTGACACGTTGGTTTGATGGCTTACACAACAGGGAATACTGTCTTATTCCAGTTATGACCGGAGCTTCTTCAGCGACTCATGTTTGCCGGACGACATCGTTTGTTAGACAGACCATTACAGTAAGAAGCAATGATACTGCCAAAATCATGCATGCCATTAAAAAAAAGAAATCAGTCCCAGATTCAAATCCTGGTGCATCAGCAACACCAGAATAACTCCACTCACTCCATATTGGTGGAGTAAATCTCTGTAATTAGGGTGAGAATTGGGCCAAATAGAGAATTGGCAGAGCTGATAGCATAAATCAGATGAACACAGAGAATTAAAACAATGGAGCAGGAAGGAGAAAAGTGAGGGGGGCTGAGAAGTGACATAAAATAAAGGATGTGTGAAACAGATGTGCTCAAACCTGGCTGAGGATATGTTTTAGGATAAATGAAACAGGCAACAGTGCAAGAGGCAGTTTTCCCTGGAGACCTACCAAGTAGTAAAGTACTTTAAAGAAGAATTTTAATTCAGAGAATATGCCAGTCAGTATGATAACACATGCATTAGGCGCAGAGAAAGGCCAGCACAGAAGATCCAGAAGTTTTGAGAATATGCAGAAACCAGACTTGGGAAGGCTGGACACTACCTGAAGGCAAAAGGCACATCAGTCTTCCTAAAGAAAGCAATTCAAATATTTGGACTGCCCTTCAGTATGATCTAAGTGGGCTACTGACACACTTAACAAGTTACATGCAATGCCACTAAAATGTTGCTTGGATATTCTTGTCCTTCATTTTACTGCTGCTGTGACAATACAACAGCCCACAAAGCATCACCAAAAGTGTCCGCTCTCTAGGCTGACTATGCTTGTATCTTGCTGTATGAAGGCCAGATCCTGGTAATGTTAGGCCAGCATCCCATCATCTTACAATATTCAGACACCCTCTCAACTACCTTATTTAAATCCATATAAAACAAAGCTTTTTGCATCCTGGTTTCAGAAGATCAGCTTATCATCTCTCAGTCTATCATCTGCCACTCTTGCTTTCCTTTGCTTCCCCTCATATTTAAAGTTAACCCAGAAAACTTTAAACATAGCTTTTAATATAGTTAAAAACTTTTAATACTGTTAATTTTAATTTTTAATATAGCTAAGCTAGTAAAATCATGTTCAAAATCTCTCCTTGAAACCTGCTTCTGTTGTGGTACCCTGCAGCTCATACTCATCTGACAGTGTTTAGGTGAATGGGGATTTCTACTTCTTTCTACTTCTTCTACTTCTACCTGGTTGATTTTTTGCTGCCGTCTCATCTCCCCAACCCCTGGTGCGGATAAGTTTGGAGCAAAGTGGGGCTCTGAAGCCATCTGACTGTCAGTGCAGTCACTGTACCGTGAAGAAAAGTCCTCCCACCACATAAAATTTTCACTATAGGCAGGTCTAGGGACTATTGGTCTCATTACCATCAACTCCATAAAGGCTAGGAGACATCTGTTGAATCTGTGTAAGAGCCATGACTTCCAGTTGCCCTTTGTCTTTCCAGCTGTAGAGACCCACCCTGATCTCTCATTAACAACATACAAATAAAAACACCGTTTTGTTTTCCCATCTCCAGGCAGCTGCAGAACCTTCCCCAACCAGCTGTAAGTCAATTCTCTTGCCCCTGGAGTCCTAATACTTGGGAAACGCACTACATGGTCTTGGTTTGCAATCTGTGAAAAGCAGCATTTTCCCTCGTACTCTGTGCCTTTCAGCTAGCTTAATCTGGGATCAGCAACAGAAGATGATACAGGCTGAACTCATGGCAAAGGAATGCAATGGAGAGAATGGTAGTGGCAGAGGAACAGACTAGATACTAGGTTATTTTATTCCTCAGCTGTATAATTCAATATTTCAAATGAAGACTAGCATTAGTTACCCTCCCTGTTCTGAATTCCAGTGTTTTCTTCACTTAGTGTGTTGGCCTACAAGGCTTGGGCTCCTCGGAAGGCTTTTCTTGGCTGCCTCAGCTCTACAAGCTGTTGACACTGACTCATCCCTAAAGCTGTTAGCCAAATAACATAGTTAGCAAAGGCTGGTCTCCTTGACTAACTTGGCTAGAGACACCTTGTGTGCAGAAAAGATGTGGGATTTACTTATGGGTGCAGCACTACCAGTAGAATGAAGCACATGGTCTCTAACATTTTTGTATGCTTTCTAAGCCCTGCCAAACTTCTGGAGACTTTCCTGTTGCAGTTCTGTCCCCACAGTGTCTCCTGGAGGAAAGACATGGAGCTGGACAGAACATGGTGAATAATATTCCCCCAGGTCATATTGCCTGGGGCTGCCTCCAGGAGGCAACCACATGGAGAAAGGAGGAGAGGGACTGGGAGTCAGTCACTCCCATTTACATCAGAACTGCATCCCCGCTGGCAAGTGTGGCCTTATTTCCATCATTTTCTTGGCAGTTTGGAGGTTCATCATCAGATAGGATTGCTGGTTAGATAACCTGCAGGTGCCTTGGCTCTGGAGGCACATCACCAGGTGTTCCCCACCCCTGCTCCCACTGAGGTCACAGCAGAGTCCCCATCAGCTGCAGCACACACTAGGACATGACCTTAAAATCGTAACTTTTAAAACATTTTGGAGGAACACAGATTGCTGACAGAGACTTTGAGGGAATCTAAATCTTAGGTGAGGATGAAAACTGTTAAGCTAGCTTCAAAGAAAGATTTAGTTTGGCTATATCTTTAATCTGGGGACTGATTAAAAGAAGAATAGTTTCAATGACTAATTTCTACAGGGTCTGAAATATAACAGGTTATTAAACACACAACCCAACAGCTGCAGAATCTGACAGAGACATTGTTCTCCCTGAGCATTTGGTAATAGAGTATTTCAGATGATTAAATAGCTAATAAAGTCAGAGTCTTTGCTAAGTAGATGGATACCAGCAATATTGCAAATGTAATTATAGATTTCTATCAAAAAATTCTTGACTCAAAATATTTATTCTCAGACTGAAGCTAATATGCAGGTCTCAGTTAAAAATAAAATATTTTAACCACTACTAAAAGGTTTCCAATTTGTTCTACTGTAGTGGCTTTCAATTGCAACCAGGTTCAAGGTGTATGTTTTCAGACTGAATATTCCTTTTTTCAAGGTAAATTCCCACTAACTGTCACATGAAACTATGTCTTCCATTAATCATGATCTTTTTTTTTTTTGGCAGCACAGGAATTTGCATCTTTAGGTTATTTATTTCCTTTGCTCCTTCACAGGAATTAGATAGTTTTGATATCTGTACCTCTCTAACATTACAAAGTGGTAAGAAAGGGTCAGAGAAACCAGTGTTAGGGATACTTCCAAAAAAACCCTGAGGAAGAGCCCTGCATGCACAAAATTATTCATTTACCTCTTTGTTGCTATTTCAGCCTGTCTTTTTTTCCACTGATCTTCTAGATATTTTACACCCTCCCTGTGAGGGCCATTACAAAACCAGGGTATTTTTTTATATCATGCATACACAGCTATGCTAGCTAATTCACAGACTGCAGCAAAAAAAATCTTTACATCAGTAAATCATCCCATTATCACAGAGGAGCATGCAGCAGAGCTTGTATTCACACTGGAGCTAGTTTATCTCTACCTATGATTATTTTTGCCTCATTTATAAAAATGTAATAGATGCTCATTTCCATTTAGTCAAGACAATGCTCATACAGCAATGCCCATGTCTGCTGTGCTTTGCATTTCTTGATGCCATGCCCTATGTCTGCTTTACCAATCCCACCCTGTGCCTCATCACATTCTTTTTGCTCTTTGAAGCCCTTGAGCACTCATTCCTATTGTAAAAACAGGGAGAAATTAGAGGACAATGGCTAAACTGTAAAGCAATAAAAGGTATTTAAAATATATATAAAGAAAACGTTATCACATTGCTCTCCTACTTTTTGGGTAGCACTGCATTTCTCAGACAAAGCATTTCCAAGAAGCAGAGAGTTTCTGGGTATATGCATGTGGCACTGGGCTGGAGGAAAAGCAGCACACTCCCAGTGCAGATGTGGCTGCCTTTACCAGCTCCAGCATCACTGTCCATGGGGTAAAGGACAGACTATGCTCATCCCACCTATAAAATGCAGCGTGGAGATGGCTGTGACTAAAGCTGCATGGGCAACTTAACCTGCTCTGACGTTCCTAAGAAATGCCCTCATGGATTTCGTGTCCACACATAGTAAAACACACGTAAAGAATGGGTGCCAGACCCTGAGCTCCAACCCTCTGGGAAGATCTGCAGTGGTTATGAGAGGATTGCTGGTGTACTCTATCATGCTGACGAGCTGTAAAAATAGCCATATCAAAACCACCAGCAGGACTGTCTCTTAGTTATCCCTTATTCACAAGAAGATCAGTCGCACAAAGGATTTCAGCGGCAAGCATGTGGGAAGCCCGGCACAGTACAAGAGGGTTGTTGCTGCACCATGGATGCAAGCATGGAGTGCATTACAAATGACTGAAAGCTGTAGAGCTTACAGCACACCTGTGCAAGTACTTGAGTGTGCAGGATTCAGCAGGTTTTGGAGACTACTACAATGCATATTAAACTACTTACTCTTCTGCACCTAAGTACAGTTACCAGGGAGGTTGAGAGTTATGTCCAAGCCAGAATTTTGTATCAAAATCTCAATCTATATGACAGAGTTCAAGAAGCCTTGTATCCTTTTCTTCTTTGTTTTAAAAAAAAAAATATTTTTATTACCCTCATTGAAAGAGATCCTAGCTGCTCAATGTTTTGCTTAGGTTTTTGAAGCTCTTACACTCCATGCTGTGGTTTGATGCAGGGTTCTGGTTTGTTCCCATTTCTAGTGAAGTTTGGGTGCAACAAAGAGTATTTTAACCTCTATTTATTGCACTGACCATCAGCTAGCTATATTTTTTATTTTGACTGTCAGTGACAATAAGAAATTGGAGACAAAAATGACTGTTGTGGTTGTAACTTCAGTGTTATTTATAAACAGCTAGATGCAGAAAAAATGCAATTTAAATTTCATTGTGAGCAATATTCAGGCCTAGAGCTCCCTAATGCACAATTCATAGTTGCTTAAATTGTAGTCATTACTCTCATACTGCAATAGTTTGTCATGATAAAGGGAAATTACTTTTCTGTCAATTACTCCTGCAAGATTAGTTAATTTGCATTTACAAAGGGTATGGAGCGGCATCTCAATTCCATAGAGATGTTTCTCAGAAGGATTTGGCAATTTGAGGTCTGGGGGAAGATGTAAATGGAGGTCAACTTCAAAATGTAAAAAAGGAACAGTGCCTACATCCCAAAGTCTTTGTACCCCATTGAAGAGCAGTAATGAAGAGTAGATATATCACTTACAGACTGCCAACTTCAGTATTGCAGAAAATTGTATTTGGGACGTGGAAGAGGCATGCTCCTCTCTGTTTTCAGTACCGGACAGCCAAGCTGGCAGCACCTGAAATCACTGCTCTTGACTATACGTGAGTTGTGCATGCAAATAATCTATATAAAACATTCTACCCTTTGGCATCTCCTTCTGCTAACATCTGTATGCTTGTTTAATCCATGTTGGGATGGAGATAGTGAGGAAAATGAGGGGAATGTTATTTTTATTTACTTGCTTGGAAATAGTGAGTTTTAGCATGTCTTACTTGTATATCCACCTGAGGCATCACAGCTCCTGATCCTAGCGGTGTAATTTAAGGTGTTGAAGCTTGGTGCCTGAGTTCTTTGGAGGCATGATGGAGTAACTGAGTGCAATGGTGCCCAAGGGACAATGCAGCACTCTTCCACTGTGCCTGAGTAGCTGCTTCAGGAAGGACTGCCAGAGCACCTCCTGGCATCCCTCCCACTAAACCCAGGGGTATCGCTGGAGGGAGCAGCAGCCGTGCCTCCTGCAGCCTATGCAATGCTCTCGAGGGTGAAGGCACTTGCTGTGGACATGGCAGGACACAGTGCTGTCGCTCCCCAGCCTGCAGGGATTCGCACCCACATATTACTGACAGAGAGAGTAAAATTTTCTCTTCCCTCCATGGAAATAGCGGAAAGGCTTTTGGAAAATGCAGGATCCAGGCAAGGCCTCAGATTTATCATTGAGAGTGGGCAAGGTTATAACCTACCTCTGCCCTGTAGCCAGGCGAGGTTGCTTAAACCACCTCAAAGCTGAGGTCATGGGTATTTTCTTGTGAGTAGAGCAGAACACATGGAGTGCAGACACCGTGTAGGTGTACTGCCATGGACTATGTGCAGCTGGCACGGCAGGGCTTAACCTCTAGGTGTTATTGCAATTAAAATGATGAAATACCAACAACGCAGGCATCCTCAACACTGACGCTCATGTTCAGGCATGTCAGACTATGCTGATACTGATATCCTGATCCTGTATTGGTATCACAGCTCTCTTGGCATTTGGCAATGTTTTAAATTTTAAGCCCTGCCAAATTCCAGCAAATATAGTCACAGCCCTCCTTCCTGATATTGCTGGCTTGATACAACAACGGTCAGAGTACCCTCACCTTTCCTCCCCAGCCTGAGCTGCATGTGGTTGCTGTTCCTGTGCTTCAGTGCAGAATGCTCCAAAGTCAGAAATTACACAGGAGGGAGTTCTCTGAAGAGTTTATGAAGTGTTTGAGGCACCTTAATTATATGTTATTTTTATTCTCATTAGGTTTAGTGGATTTGCAACACTGTTCAACCTAAAAACTGGACTCTGCTCCAGCCACCCATTAAAAACTTAAGTGCTTAAAAATCATGAATATTTATGTTGCCTTTAATTATTTTCCATTTCAGTTGCCTGGATTTTCTTTTGAGATGCATTTTCTTGGTTTACATCAAGGCTAGAATCCTACCTTGCACAAAAGGTAAATCCACATTTGTTTCTAAGAGTTAGAATTAGGGAAGCCTAAATTCTGCTGGTTAATAAAGATAGGGATGAAGACATGAAAGTAAGTGTAAAGATATAAAGTTGTAAAGATATGTATCAAGGCATAAAGATATGGATTGGAATTTTTAGTTTCAGCTTGAGAAAATGACAGAAAATATCCAAAATTATTTTCAGTCTTTTTTTTTCATTGGCTAAAGTATTTTCATTGGCCAAAGTATTAGAGTCAGTCCTACTAGTTTGCTCACAACTTCGGTCTATAAATGCCCCCTGTTTAAAAAAGACTTAATTTCTCTATTTGTGTTACTGCAGTAGTATGCCAGGGAAAGGGCTCTTATTCATAGAGGGACAGACATAACTTAAACCACATCAGTTGCTGGTTCTGTATGTTATACAAACTGCTGAAAAAGCTAGGGGGTTTTGTGATGGCCAGATACGCCATTCACACTGCTGTAATTTCAGGACATAATGCAGTGACACTGAAACAGCTAGTGTTTAAATGTTGAAAACCCAGTTGTGGTTGTAAAGGTTTTGGGATTGACTGTGTTTGGGATCCCTCTAGTTTTTCTGGACAGAGCTGGAGAGTTTGTGGTCTGGGTTGCTCAGCAGTGCACCTCCCTCCTGCCCTGCACGTCCCCCTTACAAGTGTGTGAACCCAAATGATGCACCTACCTTTGACACATGGATGCACCTTTTTCTTCTGAGAACCCACAACCAGCAATTTAATTAAGGTAATTTAATTTGTCTTCAAAACAATGTATTATGCATTAATTAAGGTAACTTAATTTGTCTTCAAAACAGTATTATTCATTCACTCTAAGGCACAAAACACATAGCACAATGGGTAAAAAAACAGCATCAGAGGTACATGACTCTTACTCATACCCGCATCTTTCCCCTTGCCAGCTTTTGTGCTTTCTCATTTTCAGCTTCAAGAAGCATTTGTGTAGTATAACATGAGTCTATTTTTTCAGTGCTTCCCTTTGCCCTGTAACTCCCTTCCTTTCACACATTGCTTCTGGACAGCTTCTCTCAGGTGACTCAAAGGCCTCAGTTCACAAATATTTTATGAGATTATAGTGTGATACTTCTCAGGCCTGAAAAAACAGTGATATTAGCAGTGCTGCAGCTGAGATGTTATCTCTTAGGCCCACAAACCTCCTTGAATTTGCGGACTCTTGCATCTGCTAAGCCACCGCTTCTCTTCTTTTGCTTGATCCCTTTCATAGCCCTTATTGACTAACTGCATGACAACATCCCCATCTTACAAACGCATGTGGAAGCAGAATATTAATTTTTAAAATAAAAACATCAAGTGCATTTTTCTAGTTTCTGCGTGGAACTACTTATTCCAAAACAACAGCCTGTGATACATTCTTGCCATCAGTGCCAGATGCAACAGAATCCTAAATACTTATAAAAGGTTAAAGTTTTGATAAAATACTATAAATATTTATAAAAGTTTTGTAATTAGGCCTACATTCTATGAATGTTTTGTGTTACAGGTAAACCTTGTGCCTGTACAGATGGAATTTAGGAAGTTATTTCGGACTAATAGAGTGCTGTTGTTGAGAACATGCCCACATAGCACAAAAGTATTTGAGTAATGATAAAAAGTACTTCAGAAGAAACTATTTTAGCTACAGTTCAGCTGTGCCTTAGCTTCATCTAATCCCCACTTCAGTGGCAGATATGAGTACATTTCATTCTAGGAACTTGTGAAGCACCACAGCTGAACAGGCACCCTCCTGCCTGTTGGCTTTGTTGGTGTTTTTTCTCAGTGATGCTGAATGTCTGGGACTTGAGCACCCCTGGAAATCCACAGAGCAGGTAGCACTTGTAATGAACTCCTTAAAATCTGAACATACCATGTTTTTGTTTCCTGTTCAGAGTAACCAGGAAACCAGCCACATCCCAGACCCTCTGCGGAGTCCTCCCCTTAAGATCCTTTTTTAGCTTTGACATTTCCAACTAGCAGAGGTGAATTGCTATTGGTAAAAACATCACAGAACTGAGTTCTTTAGCTGCAGCAAGAGAGATATAAACCAGCCATTTCTGACCAGCAATAGCAGTGGGAGCTGGCTCTCCCATCTGATAAATGGCCAGCTTATGCCTTTGAGATGAATTTCAGAAGATAAAACAGAGTCTGCACATAGCCACACAAAACCTTTCCTCTCTTTAGGACAGCAGCTCTGGACTATCCTAGTATGCAGAACAGGGAAATCAAAATGATCATAAGGAAGCCCCACCTATAGGAGAAAATAATCCCATTAGCCTCTCCACAACAAAGACCTGGGAGTGATTTTGCTGGGTAAGTGGCCATGGGAACAGTGTGGTTATCATCACAAAACAGAGGCGGAAACAGAACTTTCTCTAGGAATGGGGAAGCAGCATCCAGGAGGTCCCAGAGTATCACAGAGTGCTGTACTTTCACAGCAAGAAGCCAAGTTTCCTAAAACAACATCACCAGTAAAGAACAAAAAACCCTAAAAGCTCTCAAGGAAACCCTAAAATCTTTCTGAGCAGGAGGAAAGAAAATAGTCACACATGCACTTTATTGCTTGAGGTGTATGTCAAAGGGTTACACAAGGTATGACAGCAAGTAGTTGGTTTTAGCAGCTTTCTGCTAAACCATGTATAGTTTGAAGAGACATAACTGAAGTTGGTGGAATAGAAGTGAGACTGTGCTGTTTAATCTTTTCTTTTGGAAAAAGCTGCAGTTGAAAGCAACTGGAAAGTGGCAGGACCACAGCCATCCTTCTGCTAGCACCACTGCAGCAGCCCTTCATTTACCTCCTCGCCCAGCCTGGCAGGGATGCCAGCTGCATGTATTGAGCCACATTCCAACTCTGGTCACACTGGAATGAACCCAGGGTCATCTCAGTGACTTTGATGAAGTTATTCTTTATTCACGCTTGCCTAGCTGAGAGTCTGGCCCATTCTATCTAGGTAGCAATATCTAATAAAGATTGCCAAATTAAGGGAACAAGAAGAACCAGACTATGTCACATGAAAAGGAAATGCTTTACATTATAAGGATTAAAGAGGCCCTTTAGTTTAAAGACTTTACATCAGCATTTAAAGGACAGGCCACTGAAAAGCATATCTGTATGTGCCTAGAGTTGTTGGGGGTTTTTTACATTCATTTTATATTTTAGGAAATGGAAAGAAAATGGATTGATTTTAACATTGAAATAAAAATACTGCAATTTGTTCAACACAGAACACTAATTCATTATACATTAATTCACAGTTTTGGTTAAAATGTCTTCCATTTAGGATTTCCTCCACATCAATTAAGACGGCCCCTCTGGCTGAAATACATTGCATTTCTTGATTTTCACTGTGGGAGCATTTTTGTCAATGTGTCAAGTTCAGCTTTGGGAAAAACACTGTTTTGCTCTGCTAGACAAATCCAGGGTGTCCCTGCTGTAGTGACCAACAAAAGATACAGGAAAGGAAGGAAGGTAAGGGAAATTTATCATCACTGTATTGTTTCCAGTAAGTTCAGATTCATTCAGGCCATAGCTTGATGATACTGTAAATCTGAATTTAGAGATCCCAGTGCTGTAACAAAAACTCTGCAACCAATGATGTAAGACTAGCAAAATAGTATAGATTTACTCTAGCAGTTCATTTGTTAAAGAAATATTGACATTTACTTTGTACCAGGCAATGGACTGCATTGCGTCATTGCCAGTTGTACAAAGCTGGTATACATCCCATGTTATATGCTCTGACTAATTCAGCAGAACTGCACTTGTATGCCCACACCTCATCTGAATGGTGTTTGTGTTGCTGTGTCATCTGGACGTGCCCAGATGGAGAATGAGTGGTGGTGTATCCACAGGGGATGGGATTTCTGTCACACTGAGTTAGCAATAACAAGCCACTGATTTTTTCTTTTCATATCACCTTTGAATTTCACCTGGGTCCACCAGAATATAAAAGTATAAACTGATGAAATGCACTTGCCAAGGCACAGAAACATGAAGTTGTTTGCTTTCTAAGGAAAATATATGTTAAATTGTGAAGGGTGTTGGATTGTTTCGGGTAGCTAGAGAGAGCTGTGGAACAATCCAGACAGAATTTGAAACAACTTTTTTTATTATTATTAAAAGCATGTATCTCAACTTTTACTAACATTTAAGTGAATCAAGAAAAGTTCCAACATACAGCTCTTTTCACTCAACTCTGTATATAAAATAACAACCTCGGATGACAAAGGTCATCCTAGACCATCCTGGACAGTTCCCATAGGAAAGTAAAAATACCACAAGCCTGGGGTCGCAGAAAGTCTGCTCAGGTTTGGACCCCTGACCTGGGCATCAGCCACTAGAGCTCTCCCACGGAAAACCATTTCATTATTCCTATTCAAACCCATGCAAGAAAGAGCAGGTTATTAATGTTTCAGCTACAAGACTGATCCTCCTGTGCACTAGTAAGTGCTATATATACATTAAAATTATTACTATAAATCTGCATCATAATGGACAATGTTCTCTTAAACTGATTTCCTGCAATCATCGTTAACTGGCCAGCTTGCTAACACCTGGTACCAACAGATTTTTCATCTGGCGAGCGCAGTGCCACACAATGGTAACAGCAGGTTTTAACCTAATCCCTATCCATACACAAGCAAACATCTAATGACGCCCATGACAAAGACACAGAGACCAGCCTGACATTTGCTGATAAATCCCGGGAGATTCTCCCTCAACACCACCAGTCTGCTCAAACACATTTTCCAGTGGAAAAGATAATTTGAAACCATTTCCAGCTAGACTAATTGCATTCACTGAAAAGAGCATCCTCCTCCTCCTCAATATACATTTATTCGTCCAGCTGCAAATGCAGCTAACACTTAGTGAAGTTTTCCAAAGCAGTAATTATTTCATCTTACAAGAATTTGCAACAGCTTGCTTGATAATGAAAAGTTATTATGCAGATATATATACTTCATGCAAAGTTGCACACACACAGACACAGACACAAAAGTAAAAAAAAAAAAAAAAAGTAGGTGTTTAAAACTGCTGTTTGAATTCCACTCACAGTTTGAAAGTCTAAGCATAAAACTTCTTACTTTGCAGCTGTAGCTCCAAGCTGTGTGGAAAGATAATGCAGTCCATCAGATAGCCTGGTTTTGTTTTCTTGCATAAAAATATCATCTGTCACAGGCACAGGAGCTGACTTCAAGGGCCAGCCCCTTCTGCCGAGCACACCAATCGGGAGACCCTGGGAGCACATGTGGGAAGCTGCTCGCCTGCGCGCTGGTCACGGGCAGCATATGCTCTGTGGGACCCGGGTGCCAGGGGGACGCGGGTGGCAGCGAGGCACGGCGCTGGGGGTGCCTCACCCAGGGCTGCCAAGCTCCAAGCCCAGCCACGGGAGGCGAAACAGAGGGCTGGCTGGGGAGCGCGATAGCTTGGCTGCAGGAGCAAAGGCAGAGCCTCTTGCAGACCACCTCAGTGCCACTGGTCCTGCAAAACCAGCCAGAAGGACACCAGAGCCTGTGGCCAAGAATTGTACTTTGCTCCTTCTGGCCTTATCCTTTACTGTTCTAACAAAAATAATCTCATTTACCACTGCATTAAATGCTTCTTCACTTTTTCTCTTTTCTAACTCCATTTATGGCTTTTTATTCCAAACCTTACCCCTGCAAAACCATGCCTGTGGGAAAGTCCTGGCCATTGCCAGCCCCTTGTAACAGGGGAGCTGGCAGTGCTCTGGACCCAGCAGGTCAGCCTTGCCTGGGTTTTCCTCCCTTTCCCCGAAAGCTCGAGCTCTCCCTTTGCCACATGGCTGGCTGCCCGCGGGCTCCCTGCTCCTCCTCTGCCTCTGCCGCAGCTGGTCGGCTCTGCTGTGCAAACTCCCCACACACAGCTTTGCTCCGTGCCTGTCAGTCAGAGAGGTCATTTTCTTCTTGCATCTGTTTAACCTGATGATATTTAAATTCAAACTGCTTAGAAACCATATTTAGAGACATATAACCCACAGCTTCCTGGCTCGCCACGTGCTCAGCCCTTGCACAGAACCAGGGAGAGAAAAATGTGTGTACATTAATGTGTTTTAAAGTACAGCAGTACTGCAGTGCATAAAGTCAAAAATCAGACTGTGCATAGGTTAGGGTGATGAGCTAACAGCTGTACATTTGTTTTCACTCATGGAAGCGTACTTGCAAGTCACAACATGCTGGGAAGGGAAACCAGTAAACACACCAGTGCAAAAGCAGTGCCTTTTCCAGCTGAAGTACAAGACCTAAAGGCCTTCTCATCTTGTACCGCATAATCTCAGTGCTGGCTTTATTAATTTAGAGTATTAGCTTTATGTGATCAAATGGCCTTACTTTTGCAGACAGGATGCAGGCTAGAGTGGACTGGCTGTAATAAAACCTGCTAGCTCTAGTCTGTGAATAAAGTCCTGATTTAATTGAATTAATTTTCCTTCTAAATTCTAGTTTAGTAGATTACTAATTCACTAAGGGCTCATTTTACAATGCTTTTCCTGTGGCGGATATAATCAGGCTGGTTAAAAACTTCGACAAAGCTCCTTTTTCCACCCCAGAACCCACCCGTTTCTCACAGGAAAAATTCCTGCAGAAAGACACGGAGACAGGACGGACTTTGGTCAGTGAAATAAGTTCCTGCTGGTTTCAGGGTGGAATTTCCCATTTCCAGAGCCCAAGTCCAGCAAGCCCTGAGCAGGAAATAACTCTCCATTAGTGACAGCCAAGAGCCGTAGTGGAAGTACTTTCTTTCATGGGCCGCTGGGGGGGCAGGGAGGAGCGAGAGGGACTGTCTTTGGGGTGTGTAAGGTCTTTGTCAGATCTGCAACAAGGAGCAAACTTGTTTGCAGTTCCCAGCCGGGAACATTTTGTTCAGAGGTCTCCGAGCTGGGAGTGGCCAGGGAAAGGCTGGCCAGAGGTTTTCCTGCCCGATCCCGATCCTGATCCTGCAACCAGGGCTTGGCAGGGGATTGGAGCTGGGTCAGCCTGGCTCTTCCTGGGGCTGCGCCCCGTGGCACAGTGGGACAAACCTTCACCCCCTTTTGCTGCTGAAGAAGATGCACCATCCAGAAGCACTTTGGAGACAGAGGCAGAGGAAAAAATGTATTTCTGCTGAGCCTGAGACCTTGCTGGGGTGATGTAGAGGAACCCAAGCAGAAACCTCCCCTGGATGGCCAGGGCAGAGATCTCCTTACAGACCTGGCTCTGTTACCCCAACACCCTCACTGGCCTTCCACAAGTTTTAAAAGGGTCTAGTTCAATTTTTCCTGTTTTGAGCCTACATAGGGTGAAACCTTCACAAGAGACAGTTCTGCCCCATCCAGCCTCGTACCCACCCAGCAGTGACAAGCAAGACCGTGACTCTGCACTGGCAGACCTGAGACCTGCCTCAGCCTTCTGTGGGGTGGGTGGCACAGCTGGCCCAAATTTGCATCAGGCCTGGGAAACAGCCTGCCAGCCCATGTTAAACACACAGCCAAGCCAGCTCTTGAAAGCTAAGCATGTATGCATTAATGGCTGAGATTTAACAAGTCACCTTAGCCCAGTAGTTCAAGATGAACAGTCCTGTCATCAATTTCAGCCTATTTACTTACCAACACGGCATGGTTCCCCGCAGGACATGCATGACATCTATTAATTCCCAGATCTATTGCATCTCAGTGGCAAGCCTTTTTCCTCAACTCCCAGCATATACTCTTTTTTCCTCTCTTTTTAGCCCTGATTATGCTTGACTGTGTCCTACTAAATTCCTGTCCTTGGTATTTACAGCCTGCAAATATTTGTAGACTTATCATACTGCCTGCAAGCCACTGCTTCACCAAGCTCTATGTATTTTTTAGCTCATTAATCAGTTCCTCCAACCCCTCTACTTTTGCTGCTCTTTCCTATAGAGTTTGCAGATTTTGGGGGTTTTTAGAAGACAGCAAAGGAAAGTTTTATTTTCTTTAAAAAAGGGCAATAGCTGGATGAAAATCAAGGCATATTAAGGAGAGTTTAAGGCAAATTTTTATTTGAGCTGACCAACTCTGAACTTCATACTTGTTTCCTTTTATTTGTCACTTTTGTTTGGATGACTAGAATTTTAGTGAAACCCTGACACTGCAAACTTTTGCATCCCCTTTTGTCAAACACACTAATATATAATTCACTGTCTTAGGTAAATTAATTGATTTCCATGAAGCCACCTGGATATGCAGGTAAATGTACAACAACAAGCAGTTGTACAGTTGCAGCCTCAGGATGGGACCTTCAGTTGTACCTGGGAATCCAGTCTGCACCATTGCCAGAGAGGTGAGGTCTCTGCAGCCAAAATGCAGAGTTTGGGAGGAGCTTCAGCCCTACCAGTCACAGGTGGTGATTTAAGAGCAGGCTGCTGGGTCAGTGGTCTCCCCAGAAGGTCGGTACCTGCAGCAGCCTCTGTCTCTGTATCTCCCCTATATTACACTGCAGCCAAAGTGCAAACAGGCATCTGAGTAAAGAGAACCACACTGCAACATCATGTGAATATAACATGTGTCTCTCCAACCTTTGCCACCAGATGCTGTGTGGTTGCCTATGGCACAAATAGTACTTTACTCTGCTAATGATCCCACCGGAATCTCACTATACTTACTAAGGCTTAGTGGAAACTGAAGGAGAAGAAAATAATCCCCAGACAGTTTAAATAAGGTTTGATTATTCATGGGAGCAGCAGGGGAATGTTAAAATTCTCCTGGGCTTGTTGGGAGCCTCTGGCATTGCCCCAGACTGCTGTTTTCCAGCTGCCCCCTTTGCTTGGATGCCCCTAAATCCAAACTCCAACTTTAGATAAGTGACATTCCTGCATAGACGATGAAGAACCAGAGGACAATTTGGGGCTGCCCTCTGTCTGGTGTATTTTGGGTACTTTGTGGAGTTTGGCTTCTTTCAGATCCTGGGAAAAAGGTTAAACTGCATCTTCTGTATGACTCTCTACATCAGGGGCCATTCCCTTGGGTCCCCAGTCTGTCTATGCAATGCAGGGGCTGGAGAGAATGAGGTCTGTAATTTTATTCTGGTTGTATCAGGGCTTATTTTTATTCATATGAACTACAGTAAGCTGTAGCGGTGACGCTGATGTCACTTCAGCTGCAGGGTTTCTATTAAGGCTGTTTTACCATTCAAAGGCAAACCAAAGCAACCTAAACAAACACAAGATAAAGGCAACAAAATAAGTGTTTTAACAATGATATCTAGTTGTCTTTGCAATAATTTTCATGGTCTTTTGGTTTAGGCCTGTTTTATGGTCCTTTTAATTTCATAAAATGTGTGGCATGCTTTCAGTGGTTTCTCCAGCTCTTGAAATAACTGATAGAAAGAGTGTTTCATCGAAAAAACTCATAGAAAAGGTTTTTAAATAAAACCTGAATTGAATTAAATTCAATCATGTTGTTCTAGAACAATTTATTTAAGATTGTAAAAATGGACAAAACAAATTTCTATCTAAAATTCTTCATAACTTATACCAAGAAAAGGCAAGGATGCCTTCTAGCTGGTCTGATTAACAGCTAATATATCATGTACTGATATCAGCATCATAGCTACATTTTATTTTTCCCTAGATAATTTCAGTGAGCAACTAGAATTATCATCCAGCTCAGAAATTAATTCTAAAAAATAAACACAATTAACTGCTGAACTCTATTTCCCCCTCCCCCCAGAAACTAAGGTCTAAGTTCTGGTTTAAAAGATTTTCTTTTTTTTTAGTAAGGTTAGCAGGTTTCCGCTCCATAAAAACAGTACTTTGAGAAAGAATCCGAATATTCTAGACTGAACTTCTGAGGGCAACTGTTTGTATAAATCAGCTTAACCAGCTCCCCTCAACAATACAGCACTTGTAGATGTGATAGCACCGTCCACTTTCCATTAGTATGCAGCTATCAGTGTGGTGAGTCACATTGTAAAGCATTTAACAACTGTTCTCATAAATACCATACACCATCTGTTAACTGAATCAAAAGGCTACGTGCCAATTTTACTTTTGGATAGAAAGGTCTGTTTTAAAATTACCCCAGCAGTCTCAGGATGTACACATACTATAAAAAATAAGTATAGAAACATGTCATCCTACCCAATTCCCGAACAGCACAGCTGAGAAAGAAAACATTTTTATCCAGTGGGATACTTTGACATTTCACCATTTGTTCTCATTGCAAGTCAGAACTACAGGACTTGAAATTTTCATTATTCATGGCAGGATATATCAACCTGATTTTTAAAATATAGTTAGGGAAGATGTCTACATTAGGTTTTACTAATTTATATTGAAATGAAGTGTTCTGACAGGACCAAAATATGAAGAGTTTTAATCTGAGTTTACTGGAGTGACTTTCCTCCACAGCAGTTCACGTTAAGATTCCACTTGATGAAGACAGCACCTTACAGGAATGAATGTTAGCCCATACCATCATCCCATCTCTCAGGCTAGACACTGATTAGGTCACATCTTCTCTAACACAAGGAGACTTAGAAGTCCCCTGATGAAGTTCACTCAAAGTTAAAGGTTCAGTTATGGGACACTTAACAAGCGGAAGCTTTGGGCATTGTCACTGCATTGACAACCAGTGCACAGTTGGAATTCAGTTTCTATAAAACTCAGATAACTCAAGCTACTTGAGGTTTATTGTCCTGATACAGAAGGTGAGGACATTTTAGTGGGGAAGAGTTTAAATGCCTGAAGGATGTATTAATTAGTATAATGAAATGTACTTTTCACAACACGCTTTTTCTCTGCTACCCATACATTTTTCAGTTTTCATTTTTCAGTTATAAACTAATTATTATCTAAACTCTTTTACTGAAGCTGCCTCCAGTCAGTCATACTTACACTGGCTACACTCCAGAGGTCATAGTGGGAAGGAAGGAACAGCGGAGGTGATGGAGGGACTGAAAGTGTGTGAAGTATCAGTGGGAAGCTGAAGGTGAAGATGTATTATAATGTGTGGGCCCAAGAGAGTGGATCTGCAAGAGGTAAACAGGAATAAATCAATATTTAGAGTGTAAAAATGAAATCCTATCATATTATGTACCTCTTTTCTCAAGAAAATGCTAGAAAAAAACATTCAGAGAGGTTTCCCTGGGCATAGTTTCAGAACATGGCCTATAAACTCCACAGAGAGAACATAAGTCTGTCCTGCTCAGAGGTATCTGTTGACCCTTAAAGAGCGAATGTTTCTAAGAGCAAGCAGAAAACTTTACCTCCTAAATGCTCCTGTTTGTCCATCCTCACCCTGTCAGCTGGCTATAGCACTATCCCATTTCTGAGGATCAGATTGACACAGAACAAGGTATTACATCTAAAAGCCTTCCACATCCCCCAAACACAAATGTTGGTCTTGGGATGTGGACTCCATCAGGTTTGAACAATGTTGCCAGGCACTGGCACTATTTTCCAAAGTTAGATGTTTTAAAAAGAGATACTGAAGTACTGAAAACTCACAGTGAACCTTGCAAAGAAATAGAAAATTGAAGCAACTACCCTCTGAAGTGACACATTCTGTTGCTGGTAATAAGATTTTTCTTTAATTATAAAACTTCAGGGAGCAATGTTCTTGGATGTCTCTTCTGCACTACCTTAGATGGTTGTGTTTTTCTGATCCACAGAAGCAGCAATATACATTGTGGCTTATTTGAGATTGGTGGCTATAGCAGTTAGAACGAATATAAGGTCTAAGAGATCGTAATGGGTAACTATGAACAAAAAGGACGGCCCTTTTGTTCTCAGATAATTTTTGCACAGGGTAAAGCTCTTAGAAATGAAAGTGGGGGAGGATACAGAAGAGAAAGATACCCTATTTCTTCCCCATCTAATCACAATAGGTATACTGAAAACAGGTGAGAGAAAGTGACTGCACAGGGTCTACCAAAACTGCAGCAGAACTCCACCACCTCTGAAGGGCTCATATTATTATTCTTTATATTCTATGATCTACTATTCATTATTTCATTAATGTAGTGCTCCTGCTTCTTACAGCAGCAGCTTCTGTATGTAGCAGAAACAATCTCGGAAGTAATTGTATTTTACAAAATCACTTGAATCAATTTGATTTGTGACGTTCCCATTCATCTCCTCCTTGATCCTCTCTGTCCTAAAGCAAATGAGTCACTCTTCCTTGTCATGCCTCCACGTAGCAGTTTCTGCACAACAGAACAGCCCTGATGCTTCAAACTCCCTGCCAACCTAGACCTTCCTGGGGACAGACTTTTGGCTTGGTGCTCAGCTTCCTTCAAGCCTCACTCGCAGAGCAATAGTTGAGCTGCAGTCTGGAGTTTAATGGTGGAGCCCCAGGCTGCTGCTTATTTGCTCCCTGAAGAGCAAGGGCATCAGCCACATATCTTCGTTCTTCGAGCTGGACTTCTAATCCTATCACAGAATCAAACAAAATTTGGAATTCTAAAATCTGGCTCTAAAATTAAGATCTCCTTGTCCTGTGAGTATTTTAAATACACTGAATATGCCAGATCAGCCTCAGCATCACCAGTGTGCATATTTTGAGCAACATGTCTCCTCACCACGCTCTGGGTACAGCTGAACCATCTTTGCCTTTGATCCAAGAAAAAGAAGGGAGAGCAGATACCTTAGGAGTGTGCCAACCCTAGGTTCATGTACTATGCTTGCCAAGATCATAGAACTTTCTGGTTTTTGGCAGAAGAGTGTAGAATGCTCTTCACTTTTTGTCAAGTGGACACATATTGGCAAGGACACATTTCAGGCCTCTGCGTGCTTAGCACATACAGGGGAAATATACTGCCCCAACATCCTCCATGGCTACTGGAGGAATAATAATCTACATTTTCTTGCCAGAGGCACATTTTTAGGGAGATGCCATAGGCTCACAGAAATGTTGGTTGGAAGGTACCTCTGGAGGTTCAACCTGCAGCTCAAAGCAGAACTATTGCCAGCACTTGGTCGGGTCAGCCATACTTTTTCTAATTGAGTTTTCAGGATCCATTCCAAGGATGGAGATTCCACCAATGCTGTCATTAGTGTCTCAAACTACAGCCTGAATCTCTCAGGATGCAATATGTGGCCATGACCTCTTCTGCAACTGGAAATCTCTCACATCCAAGAAATACTTGGTTCTGTAGTCTTCGTAATACCCCTTGGCATAGCTGTAGGTTGCTATTTTCACTTCCTGGCCTCCTCTTCATCCCAGACACCTCAGCATCTCCCTCAGGTAATATGCTTTAGGCCCCAAACTGGACACTATTCCGGATGGGCTAGTGCCAAGCAGAGGTGATACTTACACCCCTTGTTATGCTGGCCATGGTCCTTGCGATGGAGCTGAGGAAACACCCTGGCTCATCTGTGGTGAAAGCACACTGTTGGCTCATATTCAACCTGGCACCTGGATCCTTAGGTTCTTTTCACTGGGGCCAGCCGGCTACTCAGCAAGTTGTTTCCAGCTGGCGCTGGTGCAGGGGTTATTCTGCCACACATGCAGGTTTTTGCCCTTCTCCTTGGAGAAGTGGAGAGTTCATAGCATTTCTATTGACCCCATCCTCAAGTTTCTCAAGATCATGTTGAACTGAAGCCCACCAGTCAACATCACCCATTCCTCCCGGTGTGCAATTTGCTAAGGGTGCACTCGAGTGTCATCACTGAGATAGTGATGAACATGTTGAACAAAAATGGACCCTATGCCAACCTCTAAGGTACTCTGTGTGTTAGCAGACTGCAGCTGAGCAACAAGTCATCACTGATTACTCCTGATGAGCCCAGTGGTGCAGCACACTCTGCTCTTCCAGTCCATGTGTGTGTCCTCAGCTTCTGACTGAGAATGTCATGAGTGCCAAAAGCTTCACTAAAGTCAAGCTATAGCAAATCCACCGCATTCCTTTTCCAAAAAGCAGAGATGATAACTGGATACAATGATAGGAACTTAATACTGGAGAGTCTGTACTACAGTGCCATGCACAGTTTTTTTCTGAATGAGGCAGTTCAGGCATGAGAGGCAAAATATAACTGTGTTAACACAGTGTTCCCCAAAAGCTAAATGGCTTTGCTTAGAAGAAAACTACGCTAGTTCCAGGGACTGTGGAGGAGGGAGGGGCTGATGTGGCTGATGCCTTTGTTAGCTTAACTCTCTCTTCTGGCTCCAGCATTATGCTGCATAAATGTATGCAAAGACTTGAGTATTAGCTTTTCACTTCAATTCCAGTTTGCATTTTGTGTTAGTCATTTCAGAGCCAATTTTCAGTATTGAATCTGTAGTGCTAACCACAGACTTCAACTCGAATTATGGAGACTTACTATCTGCAAAAGCTGCAAAACTGAGCCATGTTATCATGGAATAACACAATAGTTTGGGTTGGAAGGGACCTTTCAGGGTCATCTAGTCCACCTACTCTGCAATAAACAGGGACATCTTCCACTAGATCGGGTTGCTCAGAGCCCTGTCCAGACTGACCTTGAACATTTCCAGGGAATGAGGCATCCACAGCCTCTCTGGGCAACCTGTTCCAGTACCTCACCACACTCACAGGAAAGAATTTCTTCCTGATATCTAATCTAAATCTGCCCTCTTTGAGTTTAAAGCCATTCCCCCTTGTCTTGGCACTACATGCCCTTGTAAAAAGTCCCTCTCCAGATTTCCTGTAGGACCCCTTTAGGTACTAGAAGACTGCTCTAAGGTGTCCCCAGAAAAGCCTTCTTCTCTCCAGGCTGAATAACCCCAGCTTTTCTTCATAGGAGAGATGCTCCATCCCTCTGATCATCTTCATGGCCCTCCTCTGGTCTGGCTCCAACAAGTCCATGTCCTTTTTCTGTTGTGGGTACCAGATCTGGAAGCAGTACTCATGGTGGGGTCTCACCAGAGCAAGGTGGAGGGGCAGAATCACCTCCTTCAACCTGCTGGTCAAGCTTCTTTTGATTCAGCCCAGGATATAACTGGCTTTCTGGGCTGCAAGCACACATTGCTGGTTCATGTCCAGCTTTTCATCTACCATCTAGCTTTCCATTATCTTATGTATGAGCAGAAAAGAAAAGTTTAAAAAATATGTAAGCTGGCCAATAATTTGAACAGTTTAAAATACTCTGAAATTCAATGCTTATGTCAAACTGCCATAAAACCAACAAAACTGAGATGAAAATTAAAAACCTCAAAATTTAACCAGAAGATATGTATTCCCCAGAACAGTAAACATCGTGCTTTAGCTTTCAGTCCATACATTATTGTAGCGGAAGGATTCTAAAAGCATCTACAGAGACTTTTATACTTTTATAACTTGCAATGTCATTATCTTCAGATCACATCCTCAGTGACATCCATGTAGGAATCTGAACATTAATGATTAGAACATATGGAGGTCCAGGTGTTTTGTGAGGGTTGCTGAAGGTCTGATATGTGATGTAGAAAGGGAACAGAAAGGCTTGATTATAGGGGTCCTTGATGAATTTCAAGGACTGGTAGTCAAGAAGAGGAACAGAAGAAATTACATAGGGAAGTTAATGAGGGATCCTGAGGTGGATCTCCTTGATACTGCACATTCAGGGACAAAGTAATTTGCGTGTACTACTTGTACACGTGGACATGCTTGAATGTGCTGTAGTCTTTTTTTATGAGTTATAACCTTAACCTAGAATGCAAAAGTCTGTGGCAGGATGCATTAAAATTCATGATACATTATTTGAACTTTACAATCATACTGAAGAACTTCATTACCACTACACACTCAAATTTTGTTTCACCTATATTTTCAATAATTATGCAGGCTGGTTTTGTCAATAAGGTGGCATTTATGGAATCCAATAGATAGTAAAATAGAAATGGTATCATCATTTACATTGTCTTTCCTAGGAAGCAGGGAACATATTGTGCACAGCTCTTTCCAGTGTCCTCACAGGATAAGATCACAAAAAATACAAGCAATTTTTTCCTTCAGCTAGAGAAAGCGTTTCAAAAGAAGACAGCAAACGCTGTCATGCTGATGTTAAAACCAGACTGGGACAGTCATAAGAATAAGCAATGGTATTGAGTGAAAGAGAAAAGCTGCTTTGTTTAACATATTTCCTTTTATTTGCCAGAATGCCGCAGCAAGCTCAAGCTTTCTCTGTATTTCTTTGAAGCAATGTTGTCAGCAATGGCTTCTACAGTCATTTTTTACCATATAAGACCTTGTACCAAACTTACACAAGTTATTACTACTTTTGTTTACATGCATATGAATTACTGGCATATGCAGTGGTGACAACAGCATCATTCCAATGTGTGCCTCACTTCAGTGAAGTGATGCTGAAATACTCAAGCAATACCTAAGAGTTGAGCTTGCAAAACTTGTTAGAAAGTAGAGAGCACTATGATGATCACTAAACATGAAGAGGAGAGAAAATTTTCAAAGAGAACCAGAAGAAACAAGCAATGGGTTTCTATTTTCCAGTATGTGGCTTAAAACTGCAGACCACTGACCTTATTACAGTACAATTCAGAGCTCTTACTAACGCAGAGTAACGTCTATTTGACACAGCCTATCACTTGTAATAAAATGGATGTGCAAAGAGGAGATGTTCAGAGAAATGTGAAGCAAACGATGTTCAGTTCTCACTCAGATGCACAATGAGCAGCAGCCACCATAGCCTACTCAGTAATCCAATTGCCTTTACTAATTACAAGACTGCTGCATCCTCCAGTCTCCTGAAATAGCCTCCTGCAGTCTCATTTATAATAAGAGTCACCTGCTAGATTTGTAAAAAAAAGTAGATGTTTATCATGTTTAAACATAGTCCCAGAGCCACTTTCTATGGACAGTCCCTTTATTGCTATCATCTTTGTATGATTTCTGGAGTCCCAATATTATGCCTGTATGTACAATAACAAAGGACCTTTGAGATATCACAAATTCTTTAATGTGTCCTCCTTACAGCCAAGAAGCCTTGGAAAAAAAGACAATGCATAAGTGAAAAATGCAGAAAGTGCGATAGAGTCAATTTGGGTAAAAAAAGATGAATACCCTGTTTTAAATGCAATATATCACAACAGTATGAGACAATGCCAAAATATTTCATTTTGGAGAGGAGTGGTGAGCTCAGCTTTAAAACAGGATGCAAAGAGATAGCTAGATCCTTAGTCTACAGAACAGGTCTCCTGGGTCTACTCTTCCCACCAGAGAATTACAAACATGAAGGAAGTATTCATCCCAGATTTTATGACATCTGCTCAAGAGAATGTCTTCAATGAGGCACCAAGAAGAGACTGCACAGTATCGCAACACATACCAATCCTCTGAGCATGCAGCATTTAATCTTTTCTCACATAGGGAGGCACAAGATAGCTATCCCTGGAGATGCTGTGCTCACCAGGCATCTCTTGTGGTATATAGTATGTGTGCAACCACTAACAGTGCTGTTGTGCTGTTAGTTCAACTTGCCATAGGTAGCACAAGGTTCAGTGGGAGCCTCAGGCACCTTAAGTGTTGGCTACTGAATAATTTGCCGTAAGTACAAGAGCACCACCTTGTGATACCTGAATCACAGAGTGCCAGCTGGAGAAGGAGAGTAGGAGGAGTGCGTGACTCCTGCCCATCCCCAAGAGTCCTCTGACCCCGGGACAGTCAGCATTGTGCAAACCTGGATGCGCTCCCTCTTCATTGCTTACTGCCTTAGTAATACAAACGACAAATGTGGAATGATGTACCACTGCTATTTCAGCTGGGGGAAGATGCAGTACAGCTGATATTTTCTGGTGTGCATGTCTGGAAGCAGAACAACTTCCAGTGCAAGTAATATTATACATCCATCCAAGAAGATATAGCATTAGTAGTGATAAATCACCTGGCTATAGCTACAGCCACCAACCAAATGTCCATAGAGCACAACAGCATACAGGATTTATTAAACTGGACTGCTGTAAACCAGGTAAAATCTTAGGATAGGGCAACAGATTTATTTTTCTGGGTTTTCTAGTACAAGTATACTGGTTAGACAGCACAGTCTTTCTCTGCATAGCTGATCAGCCTTTGTCTTTGCTCTGCCTTCAGTGGGACCATTAAAACTGCCAGTCCCAAGTTACAGTTCCAGGTCCTAATGGAAAAACTTCATTTGAGACAAAAAAGAAAACTACTTTCCAATTTTTATAAAGCAGCACATTCACCAAGAGACGCCTTTCATGTTATATCTAGATTACCATTGCTGTGGAGAATTTAAAATGTTTGTAGAAGCTGAGGGTGCTTATCTGGCAAATAAGGTGTAAAGGTTATATATAAAATACAAGAGTGCCTAGTTGCTACCTGAAACAATATTCTGGGATAATAAGGATCTGGTCTCAGAATCATGTTTGCAAAAGAAAGAGGTTGGCAAAGAAACTTATGAAGTCCTGAGATTCTGGCTTAAAATTTTAATGTTTCAACGTATAGCTGTGGTCAAATCAATGCAAGCTTTGGAAGTGCTAGATGAATTTAAATCCTATTTGGCTCATTATGTTAGGAATATGAAGCAATACAGAAAATCTTAAAAAATCACCTTCTACTCATTTACATAGCAAAATGGGAAACTGCTTGAATCCTTGCCATATTTTTTAATCAAGACGTTCTTATAAATTCAAGTAATTTAGGAAAAGATTCCAAAAGCCTTTAGGTGCCTATGGCATAGCTCAAGCAGAATTTAGATGCCTGCATTCAAGTGAGTCACAAAAATTCTGCCTGTGGCATGCATACCTGAAAGGCACCTAAGCTGTCATCAGTAAAGTTATTTAGGCACCTAAAGTACTTCTAATGTATATTCCCAGAGGCCTTCTTATTTTGGATAAGTGTCTCAGCAGATATTTTCTTTCATGGTGTGTTTAGGCATTCCGAAACTAGTTGTTTGGATGCCTAAAATCCTTTGTAGATCAGGGATGGTTACACAATGCCTAGCCTGTACCAAAACCACTGAGCTCAGCACAAAGCAGAGAGTTTATGCACCTACTGTTACTCCAAAATCGTTTGAATGAACACCCCTGTGGGGTGATGCCTATCATTCAGCGAAAGCACAGGTGATGATGCCAAAACGGCACAGAGTAACTGCTCAGAGATGAATTTTGTCTTTAAGCAGCAAAGGTATTTATTTTGTGCAACGCTGGGGAGCTAGCTGATTTGCACTGGACAAACTAACTCCAAACTTTTCAGTGAAAAGTTAGGTAATTTATACAGTTTTCATGAGAGGTTACACAACATCTTTACATACATACTCATTTGATTTTGACACCTATTCATTCCATTCACAATAGGTAGGAACTAGGTGGAGTAGACCTTTCAATTTTCTTTGTTCAACGATTTTCTGACTTGATGGTCTTCTCATGTCCTTCAGGTGTCCACCTTATCTTTTCTAATTATTCAGAGTACATTCCTTTTTCAACACAAACAGAGCATCATCCAGAACATTGTACCAAACTCATCCTGACTAATCTTTTTTTTTTTTTTTTTTAAGGCCTTGTTCTGTTTCAGTGAACATCAGCTGTGGGGTGATGGGGTGATGCCTGTCATTTGCACTACATAAAAGGGGAGGAGCCACTACTGCTAAGCATCTTCTTTTAACAGAGTAATCAAGTTATTCATATACAAGCATCAACTGAAGTGGCTAAGAGGGACTTCAGAGCTGTAAATCCCTCATTCATACGTGCTGGAATCCCGGGGAAAGAGAGAGGGAACTGCAGACATATCCCTTGTTTCAGCATTTTCTCCGCATCCCTCTACTTGGCACCGTTGCTGCTGTAAATCCCATAGCCTGGTCCCTGACTTTCCCTCAGCTGTATAGGGTAGTTAGGTCAGTAACTCCGGACTGCAAATTTCTGCCTCTGAGCTAGGCACTAGAAAGTCAGTTTGGATGTCATGAGACCTGGGTCCTTGTGCATCTGGGTCTTTATGACTTTTCTTTTTCAATCTATCTTATGAAGTTGTAAACCCAGACTCTGCCAGCCACTTTTCCAGAAATGCTAAATAAAGAAAAAACTGTCCTTGTACTGCCATTCATTCCCTGAGAGAGTTTTAGAGGCCTTATAAAGCATCAAAATGCATGAAATTTTGTGATCAAAGGAATAATCTGAAACTCTGTGTTCTAATCTTTTTTTAAAAAAGAGCAATTTTTGAAGGACACTCCTTTTAAGAGTAAAAGACCCTAAATAGAGCACCCTAGACCACAGCAACCTTACCAAGTATTCCTGTTGCTACAATGAAAATGTCTTTATGAGTGTGAAATCATTGCTAGGTTGTTTTTAGACACTAGACAGCCTGGCAATATTCTCTGTAAATTATAAGTATTCTAATTATAGATCAACACTGCAACCAGCAACACAGGAACTGGGGCTACAGTAAAAACCAAACCTTGTGACGTACCTATGTGTGTCCGTATCTTGGTACTCTGTCTGGGAAGGACCAAGTGCACTTGCCACCCTGGAGACCCACAGTATGTGTTATAAACAGCTAAAGAAGGAAAAAAAACCCAAACAACATGGCAGTTTGCATCTGTCATCTGGCTGCCT
Source organism: Falco rusticolus (assembly GCF_015220075.1). Classification (NCBI taxonomy): domain Eukaryota; kingdom Metazoa; phylum Chordata; class Aves; order Falconiformes; family Falconidae; genus Falco; species Falco rusticolus. The sequence continues at coordinate 25,296,064 of NC_051188.1, forward strand.
TAGGGCTGAAGTTTTTTCCCCTTTCAGAATAAAGATAACAGAACATACCCAGAAATGTGATTAAAACCAGCATATCCATAACAGACATTTTAAACAAGTTTTAAATCTGTGAATAAATACATTCATGTCAGTTGGCCAAATATTTTTTTACATGAAAACACATGAAAAGGATTGTGCCCCAAAACATAACCTATGGAAAAGGTTCATCTGTTGAGGGCAAGAGGGGAGACACAGTAAAATGGAGGTCATTATTTCTTTAGGTGTCTACTGTAATGGTGCTGTTCCCTCTTCACATTTTTTCCACTCTTTGTTTTGTGATATTTCCCCACTAAGGGCCTGCATACAGAAACTCAAAACCACCCCAGTGACAGATGTACAGCAGCAGCTTCCTCCACACAGTCCTGACCCCACAGTCCTGACTGATGCCTCAGTGGTACTGCTGCCACCCAGGCGATCATGCACTGCTCCATCAGAAGTGGCTTTAACAAGCCCAGGGACAGAGGTTGAAATTAAAGTCGCAGCTAAAATAGCTTCCACTGGTACTTTAAATACTACGCTAATTGTAACTCTGTGTATATCTACCCCCAGTGGCAGTTTCTAGAGCTCTTAAGGCCACTAATGCTCACAAATATTTAGCAGTAATAACCTGCCAGAAATGTCAAAGGCAGGAAGTAAAATGCTACGCCCACAATTCTTTGTGCATTATATTTCACTTTCATTAAAGCATAACAAAACAGAGGAAATAGCCTCAGAAAAGTTCATTTAGCCAGTTAGAGAAAGATGAGATTTTTTCAGTATGATACTGGCTTATGTATGTATCCACTTTCTCTGCCTGACCTTTTCCAGATCAGCCTCTGTTGTTGGGAAATAAGCTGTCTTTGATTAATACTGTATTTCCACCCAACATCAAAGGGGTTCGCAATCATGGATCAAGAGATCAAAGGTGCTGATGATCTGAAATCTGCTTGGTTGTGCCATTCAAACTAATACACTGGTAAGAGTTAGCTTTGATAGTTACGTTGTTAAGAAAACACAGTGAGTTTGGGAAGTTTTGCTTGCACTGTTTGTTGCCATTCAGTTTTGAGACAAACTAGACTGCTAAATATCCCTAATTATCCTAACTCTCACTTTGATTTCTCTCCTTTAGCAACTGATGCTACCTTTAATTTCTTTTTCGAAAAGTGAAATTGTGAGCTAAGAAATGTTTGCAGTATCTAAACAGGCACTCTCAGCCTGTTCAAGGCTCGAACAGATGCACAATTCATGAACTGAAGCTACATAACAACTCAACTATTTATTGACTTGATGAAGCAAAGCTTGTTACTATAACAATGGCCTATTCAGACCATCTTTGTTTTCTGATAAACACACTAAAAGAAGAAACTATTTGGAATTCCGATTTTTGAAATACAGATGAACCCGTTTTAGTTCTTAACATCGATGGGAAACATTTTCTGGTTTATTCCTCAGATAATTTTGAGCTTAAAGTTTTGCTTTTAAAATACTTCTGCAGCTTTTCCTAAAGAAGGATATTCCAGAGCTACAGAAAAAACTTTACATCAATTCTTAGTCTCCATCAGCTTGCTCATTTCAAGGTTATAACAAAGTTACTCGAAATGATGTCAATAATTTATGGCAGTAAACATCTGTGTTCCTAATACACTGAACAGTTCATAATGCACATGACTCATATTTAAATCATTCATTCCAAGTCTTTGAATTATCAAATGGAAAACAAGAAGAATGGAACAAAACTGCTGATGTGCTTTAAGAGAAAAACAAATTTGAAAACCTGTGATGTTCTGAATAATCTCATAATGATTTCAAATGGTATGCAGCAACAGCAAAAAAGCAATAAATGAGCATCATGTTATAAACTGTGCTGTAATACATGCCAGATTCTCAGTGATGCTGGAAAAGCATGTATGTTTAAATATGAGCAACATATATATTGAAAAACATGTAATTGGATGACAAGCATCAGTCAATACTGATACAAATTTTGACTTCCTGATTTCACTAGCAAAACTGGAAAAATTATAATCACTGCATTAGACAAAAACAATGCACTAAATTTACAGCAGTTTAATATCTGCTATGGATGTAGGTTTTTAATGCAAAGCATACACTGAACTTCTTTGCATGATTAAGAGGCATTTAGGGATGGACACAGCTGCATAAACTAAGACCATTCAGCCAAATGTTTCAGGAGGTCACTGTTGCAGAGAAGTTTTTATTTGAGTACAAAGCCATTATATATTGGGTATAAAAAGCATTTGGGCTCTTGATTTCCATTTAATTTGACTATTTAGGCACTTAATGCAAAGGTGGAGCATTTCCAACAGGAATGATTGGTGCACACTCATAGGAAGTCACAATGTAGTCCAGAAGGGAGAAAATTGTGTTGGGAAATCCCAGCACAAACTCACTTGAATAAATAAGGTGTCCAAGAGAATTATAACCAAATGTGTCAGTGGTCTAACTTAATTACAAGCATCTAGATTATCCTTAGGTGAGAACTACTTTAGTCTGTCTTGTGGGACTTGGTTTGTTTTATATGACATATCTAAACAGATGTGGAAACACAAGAGCGAGTGTCAGGATGCATTTTATAGCCCAGTGGCTTGGATGTCCTCCTGGAAATCTGCTGCCCTGGGTGCTCAGTAATGTTTCTGTGTGGAAACACAGCAGAGGGAGACTGTTTTGCCCTCCTTCTTCCCACACTCAGGTGGCTGAGATACTAGTCCAGAGTATGCGAAGCTTTAACTTGGCCTGCTTCACCCAATGTGAGTTACACATCAAGCTCCTGGAAAACAAGCCCTGAAACCTTCAACTAAATTCAGCCCAACTGAGGTGGTATGAGCAGTTTCCATCCTGTGAGGCTGGTTTCTTGGACAGCCTTGTGAAGGTTGGGTGGTGAGTCCCAAAGGCCAGCTGATGCACTGGCTGCCTTAGCTGCAGAGGAGAGTCGTGGCTTGTGGGTTATGCTGCCCCTTTTGTCGTTGTGCCAGGCACTGAGGCACTTCGTGGTCTTTGCTGTGAACAAAGCCCTTGGCACTGAGTCCTCAGGCAGGTACAGCTGCAGGGACGCAGTGGTACAGTGCTGGGCTTGCTGTGCACTCCCAATGGCATGGGGTTACTAGAAAATTACCCTGCTTGCCTGGGTAAGGAGTGTCTGCTAGGAAGCAAGCTCAGGGCTCCTCTAAGTAGTCACCAAGAACAGATGAGCTGTAGAGTGCCTTGCTGCTCTGACATCCAAGGTCAGCTAGGAAGCTTCCACTAACAGTCCCTAAATAGGGACATGAAAAGGCTAGAAGCACCATCTCCCAGCAGATTGGTGGGATTAGTTCACTTACCCAAGAGATCAATTCTGGTGATTATCTTCAATACTGCTCTGGCTTTTTGATGGGATGGCATATATTTTTTGAGGAAGATCTTTATACCTCACATTAGCAGTTGTGATATATGCATTCTTTTAGACATAGCATATAGTTTTTGAAATCTTGTAATCAGACACATTTTATAAAATAAAAGAATGTAGGAATGCCATTATTTGTAAATGGGTATTGCAAAAAAATATGTAGGTACCAAGGAGAACGCATTTCTATGGCAGAACCTGCACCAAATCTTATACAGTCATTAAACTCCCAAGAAGTATCTTTTCAAATTGTTTTCTGCCTTCATCAGTTCATGAAAGCTCAAAAGAACTCATTGAATTTCTTTTGAAAGGAATTACAAATTCTGAAGAATCAATAAATACAACTGTATTCCCAGCAGAACATTTTTATATTGTGCTAGACAAGGATGAAGATGCATTTCCTGTAAACTTAGTTTTGAACAAGACAGCTCAGAGAGTACAATTTAATTACTAAGATAAAACAAGACGTCTGGGGAAACTGCTAGACTGGCAGCTTTTGAAAGAGTTTACAAAGTGGTTTTACAGAAAAAAATTTAGGGTGTTTTTTTGCTATGGAAGTTTAGATGTTTATGTGGAAAGGAAAGTTTGTAAGTGTTTTAAAACAGGGCAAAAAAAAAAGATTAAAAGCCAGATATGAGGCAGTGAAAGTATGCCACTTCACAAAAACAGAGGAGTCCTTTAACAACCAAGAATTTGTTCTTCCCTTATTGTATGTGTAACATTTATAGCAGATTCTATACCACAGTGTTCGTTAACATAAAGAACTAATAGCAGAAATTATCACTCTCCTAGCCTTTGAAAAATGTACTGAGTGAGTTTATCATCAGTATTTCTGTATAAATAGCCTTGCTGAGTTTTCTAAATTGATCATTTAATAATGTTCCATGTTCTTACAGTTTTTATTATCAAAATAAGCAAACTACCCATTGATCTTTTTTTTGTCTTTGAATTCAGAACAATATTTTTATCCATTGTGTTTTTCTAGTTTAATGCTGGTGAAAGTCCATTGAATTTATGGGCAGCTACTCTGCTATAGAACTGATACAGTAAAGTATTAAGCTTTTCTACTCAGCTTTTCTTTTATCACAACAGATAAATACACTTTTTAGAGAAATACACTATTTTTTTATAAAAGCTCCCACTTGTAGTTTGTTGTTCAGAAGCTTTTGTAGATGTTTATCCAAAGTTGGACACAATGGTTATTCACTCCACATGGACAGATAAATAAAATGCCACCAACTTCCTTTATCCCCCAAATTAATTTCCATTCCTGCAGATACATCTTGGCTTTACATTGTGCCCTAAAGGTAACTTTTGAAGATGCATGTCACTGGCCAGAGTTACCAGCTCACCTTGCAAGAGCTGTCCAGATTATTGCAACACCAAAATCACATGCTTTAGTTATAAGAGGTCTTGTAAACTAACAGATTTTCTTCACTGCATCCCTCCAGATACCAACAGCACTTCAGCACTGAAAGGAATGAAGTGGTAATCGACTGGCATTCAGAAAAACTCCAGGTTTGCTGATTTGTTCATAATGGCACCATAAACAGGCACAAGGAAGGCACAATTTGAGGCCCATCAGACTCTCAGACGTTAAACCTGTGTTCTACATCTTCTGCACTGTGGCTTCCGATGTCTGATGACCCAGTCATGTCCAGAGAGAACCACAGCCATCTCCTGGGCCACATCAACAAGGGAAGCATAGTATACTAATTAGGAATAATTTCTCTCCTTTACTGTAATGAGAGGAGTATAAACTGTCTAAATCCCTTAATTCATCAGCATTTGTGGAGAATTCAGAAATTATGACTTTTTGACCACAGGTATAGCCAACCATCCTCAAGAAAAAACATGATGTACAAGGGGCAACAGTAGCTTTGCAAAACCCCTGCAGATTTGTGACTTGGAGACAATCAAGATCGTGCTGGGACCTCTGTGGCACCTCAAAGCAGCCCCAAGTCATGCTGGGCTACTTGTTCATCATGGCTTTGTCCTTACACAACTAGCATTCCTGAGCAGTCAGCCAAGAAAACCTCCTACCAGCTCTGTGCCATCGAAGTAGCACAAAGTAGCCAGAGCATCTTGCTGAGTGAGACAGCTGACCCCCTTGCCTGCCCAGATAGAGTTTTGGAAAGATTGGATACGTTCATTACTCACATGGCATTCATTACTCACCCTGAGTACAATATAGTAAGTGTTACTCTGTGCTAGGATGACTACATGTCCTGTACTGACACTGTAATAAACAGAGTATTATAATAACCCTTCTTTTGCAAGAGCTTGTGTCTCTCTTTGTGACAGCATGACCATTAAACTACATCTGCAGGTTTAATCTCTCTGGCTGCTGTTTTTCAGCGGGCGGTCTTTTCTGAAGTCCATTTCCTTCCTTGCTACATTATCACTTATTGCTGACAAAGGGTGAATGGCTCAAACATTTGCAAACAAACCTGGTAAGCCAGTCCCTGCCCTGAAGATAATGTAATATACTTTGGATATGGAAAAATCAATTGTTTATCTTGAGCTTCTGGTTTCTTTACCAAAACTTCACTGCACTGGTGGGCAGCCAGACCTGTGCCGTGGGAGCAGAGCAAACCACAGCCTGACCTGTGGGGCAGGAGGGGAGACTGCTGCAGTCCCAGCCTTGCACTGTGGATCGATTGTCTCATCTGAAGGGCGGTCAATGGGAAATGTATGAGCAGTGAAGGAAGCAAGATACCAGGATTTTCCCCTAGCACCTGCATTCTATGTTGAGTTGGGCCTCTGGGTCTTACATCTCTGATGCGCAGTATCCTGGCTGTAACTGCAAGGGTGGAAGTGTCTTTTCCCCTGTTCCCATTCAGTTTACCCGTTAAGGCAATCTCATCCACTATGGGAGCTGGAGTGCCAAACTTTTTTCAGGCACAGTGAGCCCAGAACGAGGGCTCCTACCTCCTGATCCCATGTTCAGACACACCCTGTCAAAGACAAGGGGATGGCATCAAGTCTGTTAGGGTTTTGAATAGGTCCACATAGTTCCTTGGTCAGCTATAAACTAATCATAGGACAGGAATGGCTGTTGCAGTGCCCTAAGGGCTGGAGATTACAGGACAGCCAGGATTGCTGTTTGGGATTTACCAATGACATCTTGGCCTATTTCAAATTAAAGAAGTCAGGATCTTTCCCTAATTGCATTTCACACTGAAACTGCTTCGGTTTTAATATTCTGTCCATAAGCCAAAATGGGCTCCTCTACACCCAAAATACTTGTTTTCTGAAAATCTGGCCATTCTGACCTATTGATATGAACTTCCCCAAAACAAAAGGCATTTCTAAAGAACTCAGACTTTGTGAGGAGTTGAGAGTGAAACACAGGTGAAACCTATTATTTTAAACTTACATATTAGTAGAGAAAAAGAAAATAAACATCCCTATAACCTTGTAGTTCAAACTCTGTTTTAGGTAGCTGGCTTCACTTTCAAACAAGTTTTATAACAAGAGCAAATAAACTTAAAATATTTGATGGTAACTATCAAAAATACTTGGAGTTTTTGACATGCTTTCACATGTACTTCTTGGCTGCTGTAAACAGCAAGTTAGTGTCAACCTGAATTTCTCCTGCCTGTTACCCTTCTGAGTCCCCAGGAGGCAAAGGCACTTCGTATCAGTCTTCCTGAAGGTCCATTTACTCCTGCTTACACGTTCTGCAAATACAGAGCTCAGTTTCATATCGGTCAGGGCAGGGAGGGATACTGGTAAATACACGTTCCGCAACACCAGATGAGCTGTTATTCTGTTACTATATTGAGATTTACTCTCTGTGTCCTGACTAATCAATCCCCATACAAATTCTTTTCTGCCTTCAGCTACTGTAATTTTAAAACTATGTAGCCCATTTGGATTTTCTGTATACTTGCAAGAGAATAAAACCAAATGTTATTTACAGGAAGGTTTTAACCCTTATCCTGGACTCCGTGTGTTCATGTAAAGGTATTTTACATGTTTTTTTCCTTTGTGCCTTTGCCCTTTAATAACTTTCTACTGCACAAATATTACACTTTCACTGGGACCACACTGCTTGTCCAGCTCAGAAGTTCAACCATTCAAATGGTACATTCAAAAGCAAGAAATGGTGCACATGCTTACACCTGAAACCCACAGATGCAGGTAGGAGCAACTGAAATTTTAGGCATGCATAAGCTGAGACCAGTGTTTGAGAAAAAAGGTCTCACTCCTTACAGTAGCTGTACATTCACATATTCTGACAGGCTTCTGCCAGTAGGCAGTGGAAAATGATGAGCTGTCTCAACAGATTAAAATTAAATTATATTGAAGAAAACAACATACAAAAATTACATTTTGGTATAATCTGTGTGATTAAATGTTACTTGTTTCAAAGCTAATGTTTCTGTCACTTTCAATTACAGCTTTTGGAAGCTTTATTCTGCATCATTTAATCTCTTTAACTCTCCTGTTCAGCTTTCTTATAGGGATTGGCATACTTGGTATGAATATTGGACTCCTACTAACTCCTACAATAACATCGCTGACTCTAATTTAGAATTATGTTAATTATACCTAGTCTCCCTTAATGCCTGGAAGTTGAAAAAAGAAAAGGATCAGTCAAGCAGAGTCACACTCTGGAACTTTTTTACTAGTCAAGTTATATTCAGCAGGCTGACATGACTTTTCTGTGATAAGCAGATGAAACTTTAATACATTCTATACAGTGTCAGGTATTTCTTGTTGGAGAATGTTTTTTGAGGCATCCCTTTTTATTTATTTATTTACTATTCTAAAAGCTGAAGGGTTGAACAAATTTCTCATTTGTTCATGAAGATGGTTTTGCTGTCTTCAAGTTTTCAGACAAACACTGAAACTGAGTTAAATTTATAATGGGTTAAACAAATTACAACTTGCTCAACTAGTTTGAAACTGTGGATGTAAACAAAGATAGACAAAAATTCCTATTTTGTTGAAAGAACCTTTGAATCAAGAGCAATATAAAACCTGATCTCCATTTCTACATATGGCTGAATATTTTTACTTTATTATTCTAAGGAAATTTTGATTTATGTGCTAAAAGGAAGCTACACTTGAAATCGATGAGTAAGCGGAAGAACGCGGGGAAGGGAGCTTTGCTAGCAAAACAAGAGTTTTGTCATTGAAGGCTGCTCTCCAAGGCGAGCTCTGCCACCTCGTGGGTTGCTGCCTTCTTACAGGGCAGAGCCCAGAGCTGGGGGGCAGCGTGAAACCGCCCCTAGGAGAGCAACGAGCCGCATGGGGAGAAATAGGTCTGCAAAATCCATATTTAAAATAAAATGTAGAAAGAATTTCGTTAACATGAGGGGTTTGAATCTTAATTCTTAAAACTTGGCTCGCGTTATAAAAACAACCTTGTCATCAGGGCAGCAAGGTGTATTTTTCTAGCTGATTTTTGCAACTGGTATTTCCAGATTGTAGCTTTTAAACCGTCATTAGATCTAGTGCAGTTAGTTTGTATTCCTGGATCTGGAAGTGATTTGCAGCTCCCAGGTCCAGGTCCAAGGTCCATGCAAGTCTCAGACCCCTGCAGGAACAACACCTGCTGCGCTCCAGCCACAGACCCCAGCACCCTGACTCCCAGGTAAATGAATCTGTATGGATGCCAAAGCATCACAAGTTGCACCCTGGCCAGCAATGCTAGATGCAGTCATAGTCCAGCTTCGTGAGCCAGGTATACTTTTTTTGTACCCATTTGTAATTCTTTTTAACAGAAGTTCACAGAACTATGCAAATCACTGATTTTTGAGGTTGCTGACCTAAACAGAAACCTGAATCAAGCTACAAACAAACAAGCAAACCTGATTTTTTTCTTGTCAGATGAAAAGCTGGAAAAATAGTTTGGATGAACCTACAAAATTTCTTTGACTGAAAGGAATAATGATTAAGCAGTTGAAAAATACAAGCTTGGTGATTTCAAGCTGAGAATGTTATTTAGTGAATGTTTCCTTTTTAGAAGCGTGCTGCTTTGGCTTTTCTTGCATTTTCAGGAATGAATAAAACTGCTAACAGATCAAGGCAAAATCAGCAAATACTTTCAGTTGCCCCCAATTTTAGCATGTTCCTTATTCAACAGTTCTACTGAAGGTGCATAGACAGCTTTTTGCTTTTTGACTCAAGATCCTAATTGTGAACTTCCTGGCTAGCAGCACCAAACTGGGCAGGACTGCTTGAAAGTGTGGGAAGACCCCTTGTTATACAACAGTTCCAGCGTTACCTCAGTCTCTGGCTTCCTGAACCTGATTAGGTACAAATGTGTGGTCCATCACTGAAACAAATTACTAAGTCTTGCAGTGGAGAAAGTCTCAGTGCTGTAGAATGTGGCAGACACCCAAACAATGATGTCATCTTGTGACATAAATATAGCTGTCCTCACATATATGCTATTTTAGCCATGTCATCGAAGCAATACTTTGCATGTAATCTATCAGAGGAGGAACAAAAATATTTTTAATATTTGATTTAATAATTTGAACTGAAAAGCCACAAGAAATAAGAAAGAGAATATGAAAATGCCACATTTACAGGGATAAATTTTTGTATTATAGAGTTTGATTATTCTTGGCTAAACAAACACACTCAGCGCTTAAAGGAAGTGGTTCCTTTGTTATTTCTCTGTGACATAACTAAAAAAAGAGTGAGCTGGAAGAAAATTCTCAGATATCCATATGGCTTAGATTCCTTAGGTCCCATTTCCAAAGTAAACTGAGAACTTAAAACATCAAGTGCTTTCAGGAATTGTGACTACTTGTTATAAGAAAAATCTCTGAATTTCTAGCACTTGACAAATTGCTAATGAAAACAAGGAGCTAAACAAGATGTGTACAAAAGATATGGCTCACTTTTGTTTCTAAAGTGACTAAGCACATAGACAAATCTACTGGAATTGCTGGAAGTCACAGGGAAAAATAAAACAAACCAGTGTGCATTTCAATAGATTTTAAGCAATATACTTGGAACAATATTTATATACTACATATTTAAAATGATAAATTAAATATACTGAAGTATCTCCGACTTTTCTATGTTAGCTGCTTTTGTATTGAGTTTACGTGACAGTTCCTTACATTTATTTCTATTTTTATAATGTTCATTTAATAGTATGATTGATGAGATGGTTTTGAGGGGGAAAAAAAATCAAGTAAGTAGCCTGGATAAGAGATGCAGATATCTTGTTTACCATTAACCAATGGCAGCAAGAACAAAATCTAGAGTAATGAAGCAGAAAGTTAAAGATCTCCTGTAGGAGCTGACAAAAATCTTACAATTTGATTCCATGTAATGAAGAAAAAAAAAAATTCCTGAAGAAAGTTAGCTGTTTTCTTTCCTAGGACCATTAGTGATCATTTATTATATATAGGACTACCAATTATATTTTTAATAAGGACTACACATTGTCCTTGTAGTCACCAAGATTTGAACCAGGGAAATAATCTGACCCTGCTAACTCACCAGATATGTGGAAACAGCAGGCAATGCAGATTAGTTCTCCCTCTGCATTGTCAGCTGTTGTGTGACTACTACCTTTCTCACTTAGGAAGGATTGGCTGCTCTAGAAAATATGATATGTCACTGGACCCTTTAAAATGTGGTCAGTATTCACCAAGATTATAATAGCAGTCATATTGTTATGAGATTATTTTAATCTTGGAAGCATAAGAACACCAAGGCAGATCATTTACATCTTTTCAGGGTAGTTAGGACCAGGAACAATCTAGCTCAAAATTACCAAAATTCGGTATTTATATGGTGGTTTTAAAAGGAATTTGATGGACTCCTCCCCTTGATTGTTGACAAGAATCCACATCATAAAACCCTCCCTGAATCATGCTAGTCTGATACCTTACTCCAGAGAGAGGACAGCAGAACAAGGAACTCAAAGGGCCCACAACATGCTACCTTCTCTGATTGTAATGAGGGTCTCCCCAGCTTGGCTTGGGGACGTAAGGCAGAGACTAGAGGAACATAGAGTTGTAACTAGATTTGTGTCACTTTACCTAGGAAGAAATGACCTGATGATGCAGGCCAATGCAATAAGATCTCCTGCTGTTCTGTCCTATACCCTAGTACTCAAGTTTTTGTTACTGTTTTAATTCTGCCACAGTAGGAAGCTGCTCATGCTGTATATTATTCTTGTGTCAGCCATGATTATAAAACATCTACCTCCTGAGCTTTTTTACAAGCAGTAATTTATTTTTAAAAATAAAAAAAGCATTTTAGGTTATTTTTAAACAAAACCAAACCTGTGAGTATGTGAGTAGCAGCAGCTATAGCAGAAAGAGCTAATTTGTTTTTCTCATCCACAGCCTCATGCAGTGTCGTTTTTCTTTTTCACATCCTTGCACTGTTCAAAACACTAGTTTATGGCACAGCTCATAGGGCTTACAAACGCACTTTCCTTCAGAGTCTGGTGTGTATTCTCCTGAGGCTCTCAGACAATTACAGTAAAAAATAGAAGCATCAATTGCAATCTTTTCACACAGCATGGTATTACTCCTGTTGAGGTTTTAATTGGTCCTAAGACTGTACATATCAGCAGTTTTTCAAAATTACATTATAAACTGATATTTCATTTGGCCTAAAATTGGGCTTATTTTCTTGTTGCGCCAAGGTTTACCAGACACTGAAATCAGTATGGTTCCCAAGCTCGCGGGCAAAGGGGTTTGCGATTTAAGGATTCAGTTGTTGCCTAGACTGGTAATTATGGAACCTTGCCAGGCTGGGGAAGCAGCAAGGGGCTAAAGACCTTCCCCTGTACATAACACTACTATCTCACAGAGGAAGCAGCAGAATGCATTAGAGTTAGATACAGGACTATATTATATCCTGGGATATGTTGGAAGAGAACCAGGATGGAAACTGGTGGAAGAATGGGTGGAAAAAAATCTCCTACCTGTATTTCTGTATGTTGTCTTTGCTATTCTTGCCTAAGCCAAATTTTTCAAAGCCATCTCCTGGCTTTTCAAAGCCACAGAATCAGTGGGAATTTTACTCTACTTATGACACACAGTCTGCCTGAAACAACATCCATTGAGAACAGTGGGAAAATTTGAATTTACATAGATTTGCATTAGATTGTACCTTCACATTTCCTTTTTATAAAACAAACAATCCCTCTGCTCCTGAGGCTGGACATAGTTTATCAAATATACCTAGAAATCATAGTCCAAATAAACCAATATATCATACAAGTTCATAATAGTGACTCTAAGCAGGATCTGAAGAAAGCTATATTGTGCAATATAATCATAAAAGCTGGAAAAAAAGCTATATTGTTATTTTCTTTAAGTCATTTTTCTGAGGCACTCTGTCTTCTATGTGATTTTCAAAAAGTTTTACAGAGCTATATTGAAAGGTTCCACAGGTTAATATTTCACTGAGAAGTCATACAACAAGCTTTTCTGATATTAAGTATTTGACTACAGCAACAAGGTTTCTAAGGTTATACATTGTTAATGGAGAGATTTTAAAGTTCAGGATTTCCTTATATGACATATAAAAATAAAAAATGACATTCAGGTAAATCAAGAACAAAGCATCATTTAAATGGGACATACTTTGAAACAGAACAAAAAAGCCCAAGAAGTGCTCTAAATAGCTTTTAAATAGGAAAAATAGCCCTTATTACTTCCTTAACGCTTATCTCCTGCTCAATACCTTCAAAGCATTTCTATAAAACCTTGTAAATAATTTTTACAATGCTGACAAAGTGTGAATTTTGCTAATTGCATCTGATGTCCTTCTTGGCAATCCTAATGCAGAGATGACTAAATTGCTGAACAATGCATTCTGTCATGCCTGTGAATTTCTTGGCTACCTGCTAAACAGTTCCAAGGTTTAAGAAATACAGGATTCTAAATTAGGAAGACAATAGATCAACAGATCAAATCCTGTTTCAAACTCTGCTGAATATCTGATATTGCAGGTTGAAGAAAAAAGCCCTGTTCTTAACCATCCACCTATTTATCAGTTACTGCATATGAAGAAAGACATTCTTTCTGATTATCACAGGCAATCTGCTTACTCTTTGATGCATAAGATCTAAATAGCCCTATTTTTACCATATTTTATACATTTAATAGGAAATAATTAAGTTTACATAAAAGATTAATCCACAGTATTTGATTGTTGGAAACAGACTTTGGACAATCCCTTTATTCTGAAATCACAGGATGACTGACACCATTAGGGGAACAGAGAACATCATATTATATTGATGAATGATGTCAAGGACATACAGCATATGATGTTCTATGATAAATTAAAGCTGGGAAAAAAAAGGGAGAGGAAAGCAATGACTTGAGGGTGCTTCTGTAACATTTAGCAATGGCCAAGAATGAGTATTCCACTATACGACTAAATATATTGTAAATTTAGTAAAGATTTAGATCTAGTAAGTTGAAGTTTCTTCGTACATTATAGACAAAATCCTGAACCTATGGAAATCAACAGCAAGATAAAAATTTCCTTCATGATGATAAAAATGTCTTTCCATTTCTATAATGATTTAATAATTGAAGCTTTTGATACTACCAAAAAAATTAACAGTATCATCTTTTAAACTTACATATCTGACTTTTCTCAGAGGTTCTTTGACTACTGATACAGTACAGGCCTCACGTATCCGAGCGGCTATACAGTGAAGCTGATCAGCTGCCTTGTGAAATCAGTGGAAAGTCTTGGAATTGTTTTGATAATCACCAGTTTGATAAACACAAGTTTTCTGAAAGAACAGTGTACCTCCTAGAACAAAATTAAGACTTTAGATACCTTTTAAAAATATATGAAAATTTCTATTAGAAATAGAAACAATTTTTCTGTTTGTATCTTCAGTATTAGCTAGTTTAGATAAGGTACAATATGCAAAATAGGCCCATTGATATGGCCCTGAGTGTACCTCCACATCTATGTCTTTGTCTTCTTCCACACTCTTAAACATCTAAGAAAACCCTTCCTTGATCTTTTAGATACCTTGTTCGAAGACACTGCTCCTGTAATGCCTATAGAAGCTTGTGATTTTACATTTGTATCAATGCTTAAATAAATTTTCATATGCGATATTGCTATAACTCATTTGGCCTCATCATGTTCTCTCCTCGCTGTTTATTAGCTCCATTTGTTATGTTGCATTTAAAATTAGATTGGGAGATATTTGGGGAAGGAATTATTAGCAGTTTGCAATCGGAACTCTAATTATGTTGCTACTGGAGGGTGCTGAGGAAGCCATAGCTGAGTGAACAGATGTACTCATTTTTAATAGGGAAACTCATGTCTTAGTAAATTACTGCTCCATTTTCTAGAATATGGGCCAATTGAAATACTTGCAGGTAAAAAGCGGTAACAGAACCGAAAGTGAAAAGGCATGACATATCTGACATACTAAATGCTGACACTTTATGCTGCTGCTTAGACGCAGAACACTACTGCAGAATGCAAATAGACCCAAGACTCCTTCCACCAGTTAGCAACAAAACAACACAAAGGCAGAGTTTCTGGAAAAGATAAACAAGGTGCCGATGGGAACAGGTACAAGAGAAAGGAAGGGTTTATTGCCTGGCAATGTTATAGAATCACAGTGGCTTTTTTTTGGGGGGGGGAAATAATTTACCAGCAGAGGCACCAATGGCCTAAAAAGCCACATTTCTGCTTCCTAGAAGAAATAGCCTGCTCTGCCTGAGTTGAAGAATGACAGAAAAGATACAGAAGCTAATTAAGAGCTTACTAAGCTAAGCAGGAAGCTTACAATGATAAAAGGGCCAAGGTCTGTAGGACCTGAATAAATACATACAACTTGATCCTGTCTGGACTAAATCCCCACATAAAGCAATCAAAGAATGAACAGTCCAAGCTGCAGACAGACACTGTATATCTGAGTTCACCAGACGCATGCAGAGTGATGGAGATGAGATTGAAGACAAATATAGGAGAGCACAGCAGCTGGACCAGACAGCTCTAGCTTAGTATCCTGTCTCTGACAGCTGCCAAAGAAGATGCATAGGACAGAGTAAAAAGTAGGGCAAATATAGCATTTCCCTGGACATTCTCCCAGCCTCCAACAATTGTGTTCTAGTGTCTCTCTGAGCCAGATATAGCTTCCACCAAGCTAGTAAACATTGCAGATATTTCTTCTCTGAGTTTATGCAGCCTCCTCCCTGAACTCACATGAACTTTTAGCTCCACAGTATCCTGTGGCAAGGACTTCCACAGCGTAGCTATGCCCTGTGTGAAGAACCACATTCTTCTCCTTGTTTTGAACCTGTCAAGTGCTACTTTGAGTTCATGACATTAGATCCCACAAGCAGCATAAGCAATCAGTCTCCTGTGCTCAAGGTTTTCCAGGAGGCAGTCAGCATGACTGGTCAGTGAGTACTGAAGTTAGGACCAGGAAATCATACAATACCTATCAGTATTGTATGATATACAAACAAAATACATTTGTGAGAAAGGCCAAAGAATATATGTCTGCACTGTACCACTGGTCGTTCATACTGCTCAAGACTAAGCATGTTCCTTGGCACAATTTTGGCCCATTCTAACTAATACTTTCTAAGACAATGCCAAGACATGGTCTGAATTACAGCACATGCTAGAGTTTGCTCCTAACAGGCAGCACGGAAAAGACTGCACCAGGTTTGACTTCTTTCACCTTCCCTGGTCCTCCAGCACTACCCTAACAAGCCCTTCATCCTCCAAAACA
This sequence comes from Falco rusticolus, assembly GCF_015220075.1. Taxonomy (NCBI): domain Eukaryota; kingdom Metazoa; phylum Chordata; class Aves; order Falconiformes; family Falconidae; genus Falco; species Falco rusticolus. The sequence goes on from NC_051188.1 coordinate 25,312,200, forward strand.
TTCCATATGCCCTCATGTCATACCGCAGGATATGTCATATATATGTTCATTGTCATGCTATGAAAACTTCACTCTGGTGGGATGCAAGTCAGTCTTCACATTATATCAGATACTCAAAACAAAAAAGAACACATAAAAATAATTAAATAATAACTTATATTACATAAAATAAATAATATTATATGAATAATAAAGGCTGGACACACCAAAATCTGTATCATTCAGCTTCAGGCCCAGAGAATGGTCCCTAAGCATAGTTTGATTTAGCAGCACACATATAGCCTTGCTTTACTTCTATACTGATAGAACACACAGGGTTTGGGCTTACATCATTAAACTATTTACATGATCCTTGGCATGATTTTTGTTTGGGCCAATGAATACTTATTCAAAGGGAAGCCTGGGTGTTGCCTGGGGAATAGCAAAGGCCTGGGGCTATTCTCAGCAGACCCCATGGATGGGAACAAACACTTTGGTGTCCTCCTCTGTAACATTTGGTGACAGCTGGTCTCGTTGACAGAGAATGGCCACTCTGGTTTTATTTACTAGTATATGCGTTTGCTGTGATTAACAAGTAAACGACATTTGCACAAATAGAACTGTACAATTTCATATAGCCTTCCACACATAATCTGCAAGCAGTATGTCTAAAGCACTCAAGTGGAAACCATTCACCAGGTCCGAAAAGATGTGCTGGCATTCAAAGAGGGAAGATACACTGATCTTGCACCTTTCCTCTTTACCTCTTTCCTATCAAGCCTGTTAGCTTATCTTCTAGGTACAAAGAATTCATCTTGGTTCTGATCTCTGATACAGACTTCTAACTAGCCATCACACAAGGATATTATAAATTGCTAAAAGGGAAGATGCTTAAGTGCAGAGAACATGATAAAAGAAGAACAGGTTCCAGAAAAGAAAATTTTGTAGGAGGCAGCAAAAGTGACAGTCTGAGCACATTTGAATGCTACTTATAGCCACAGGACCCCTATAAATAATTGCCTTAACAAAGAGCTGTTTAGAAACAGGGAGGTCCCTTATCATCCAGATCAGAAGCCATGAAATAGAGGCCATTTACAAAACTACCAAGAGTGGTCTTAAGTCTCTACATGAAGATGACATTAAGTTAAGAACAGGGCAGCAAAAATAACCTTAATGCATCTTTCTGACAATGTAGCTTCACAAGATTTTAAATGGACTGAAGTTGGCACAAGCAAAGTCTTGACAACTTCTTACACCCCTGCTGACTCTATAGCAGGAATTCCAGGGATTTAGACTGGTAAAAAATGATTACTTTTATTGCCCATTTAGCTCACTAAACTAGCTTTTCATCAAATTAGATAAGCATAGTAATAGAAAAGGGAAAAGGGTAGAAAGTTGGGGGATGGGGGAGAGAAAGAAGCATGTCAGCCACAATTTAGATAATTTTAAAAAGTTAAGAAGTGTTAGCCTATGCACCTTATTTCTCTACCACAAACCAGTGCTGGCACATACATGCAGCTAGAAAATAATCCATTGATTTTAACAACTGTGTATCTGACAGATTAACTTAAATGGCTTTTCAAGGCCTCCATACCCTGATGGTATAAGCTGATTCTTCCAGATGATAGACACCCGAGGCAAAATGAAATAGGAGAACAGCTCTGCCATGAGTACCGAAAATTATTCATATGAACTTAGTCCTACTTGCACTAAGTTTAAAAAGAAGGTCTTCACACAGTTGAATAGGAATTCTTCTCTTCACTGTAAGGGAATGTAAATTTAGACAGATACCTAAAGAAGTGGAAGGACTAAATAGATGAAGAGAACTAATGCAAAATACTTACTTAACCTGTTATGTCTTATCTTCCTTAAATTCAACAGCATAGCAGTCTGTGTCTCAAGGCATGTTTTTTATAATTTCATTTAATTTAGTTTAGTCCTAGGTTCTGCATTGCCTGCTTTAACAAAACCCACTAATTTTAAAACGGCCTTGCCTAAGACAGATAACGAGAGGAATGATCAGAAGACTTCATGATACAGTTTTCCTTTTTGTCTGACAATAAGAAAAGCGGCAGTTTAGTCACTATAAAGTTGTAATATCAGAGAACAGGAAGTCAATCATATAATCTCAGCTGGTAAAGCTTTTCAGCACAAGGAACTCTGGAACTGTGGTTCATTCCAATTCACTCAATAGCAATACAGCTGTATGAAGACATATCAGTACTAATGGCTTTTCATAGTAGGTATTGTTCTGTGGTGATTTTCCAGGACCACAGTTATGTAATAGTGTTATGTACACTATTGTATGTATACTGTTACTGAAGGCAGATAAATCTGTGGTAAACACTTTTCATACTAATTTTCTAATCCATATTTTTTCTGTCATTGTGTACTGGACATTTTAACATATAAAAACAGTAAGTGTAGCACAATGTAGCATGCTTTGCTGTTATAGATATATTTATAACAGAAACACATTTACATTGAGGGTACGAGAATACGTTGCTTTTAACTGAAAAGGAAAGTGTAAATATAAACTGTTGTTCGTCACACATCCTGTATAACTTTTTGTCCAGATTACAGAGAACTACTCCCATCCCAGTAAGCAGATTCCACCTACTTACATATGCACAGGGCTGGTCTCACATTAGCTGAGTAAACCTCTGATGAGTTTACTGACTGAGTAAAATATTGGAACTCGAAAGATTAGCAAACTTTACTGAAACTGATTTCATTTAAGATGAAAGCTCTCCTGAAAATGAAGTCTTAGGAGTAAACTGGAAAATTCAAAAGCTTTAGTATGTCCACTGATGCAATAAAAATGCAACTACTCAGCAAGGGAAAGGAAAAAATTAAGAGACATGAGCAAGACTTCTGTGGCCTGAATAGAAGAAATCCTACAAACATAATTTGATGATTTTATAGGAGATGAAATTATAGTAGTCAAACTCTGAAACATTAGTGGGTTCATAAAGGACAGTATGTGCTATAGAACCTTTGAGTTTCAGTAAATGTATGAAAACTATGATTAGGGACAAACAATGGGTTCTGCCATTGGCACAGCATAGACACAGGTTTGCGTAACACATCATGTTCCAGCAACCTTCTTCATAGAAATGCAATAGAAATCTGATTTTCATGTCCCACATTTATTGCCATCTTTGGAAATACACCTAGCTGTATTCAGAGGTGTCTGAATTTCATTTATTAATAATCTATGAATTCAAAGGAGCTGGGCTATTTATCATCTGGAGAAACAGTTAAAAAGAAAGAAAAAAAAAAGAGTTATCAAATATTAGGAATCTAGAAAACACCTATTATCTTACCCACATTAGTCAGAATATTGCAGGCAGAGCTAATTAGGAAATTTTTGATGTAACTTCTTCCCTGTACATTCATCTAACTTTTTGCAAAAATGCATTATTTTTCATGATTTTTTCATTGTAAAAGTAGCCCAGGTCAGTAAAATTTTCTAGTTCTGGTAAGAACGGAAGCAAGGCCCCCCCCTATTTCAAAATAATGCATAGTCCTTCATCAGTGACATCTATCCTTGCCCCGAAAGAGACAAAAAATTTCCTATGTCAACATCTTCACAAAATTAATTCCTAATTACAGGTCAAGCACCAGTATTTGTTCATATATTTAAATATCTGACAGCATGTATGTAATTCTTTAAACAGCTTTATGATTAGTTTCCATATGGAAAATGTGTGCCATATTTAGAATACAACCAGGAAATAATATTGAATGTTTCTTAACTTAATTGGTTTCAGAATACCTTTAAAATTCAAGTCTGGAGTCCTAAGTGGACAAGAGTTTCCTTTGTTCCAGGTCTTCTGTTATTGCAAAATGCAGGCTGATGGAAAGTGAAGAACGTGGCTACATCTTTTAGTCAGTATCCTTGCAAATCTCAGAGGAAAGACCTAAATTAAAAACGAAAATAGCCTAGGGTTTTTATCAAAATCTTCAATATAAAGTGGGCATGTACTCAACATAGCTGTAGTTCATCTGAAGAATGGATCTGTAACTCTACATGTCCCCAGATGGATGTTTGAATTTATATTCAGAATATTTTAAAATTTTCATCTGTCTCCTTATGTTTTTCTATAATGATTAACTGTGCTGCTGTAAATCTTGCTTAAATGTGTAGTTGGACAGTTCCTAATGTTAGAAAAAAGGGTCTTAGGTTTGCACAGCTATGTACAATTGAGGCCACAGAGGCCTAAGAACAGCAAAATATATCTCATCTCCTTTTCTTCTAATTCTCCAGGCACACTAGAGACTAGGGAAGCTCAGCAGGGTTTGGCCCTTAGCAGCAGGAGTTAGAACATGAAGAAGTACCGATTAAATCAGAACATTTTATAATACTGCCAAGTGTCCTGTGTGCATGAAAATGTGGTAATTTTGCTTTTTTTTTTTTTAATACACTTATTTCTTTTCATCTTCCCACTTCTTTAGTAAAGGGCGTTGCTTAATCTTTTCCATGTAGACAAATGTATAAAATGTACAAAAGCTTTTGCAGTAATGACTGACGGACAGGATGTATCCTCCAATTAAATGTTATCCCTGTAGCCTTTTCCAGAATACATTTTCAGTGGTGGTGAAAATGTATCTTCTTACACCTTTTTAGTTTGCCTCATCACTGCATGGAAATCTTCTATGATATTTTCATTACTTTAATTTTACAGACTAAATAAAAGATTGTAAAATAAACCATGACTCTTAAAGAACTAGGATTTCTTGGGTTTACATCTCTTATAAAGAAGCAGCTTCTTCAGTGTTGCCAATCTCTATGGGATATATTTATTTTAGACTTTTATTTGGCTATCACCATTAATGTTGTTCTTTCCACAACTACATTCAATCTGCATGTCATCAGCGTGTCACCAATAGAACATATGTCATTTAATTATGGTCTTTGGTTTTCTTTTTTCATTTTTCATTGTAATTAGTGATCTGGTCTTTCATGGCATGCTACATTTACTTGCAGCAATATAGGTGCTCTGATGGGGACAGGGTGATATAGCCTAGAGTGACAGCCAACAGAGTGGCAATAATCTACTAAAATAGTTGAAACTGAAGAGAAAAATCTATCTTGCTTAGCTAAGCAGCCTCAAGGATCAAAGGATGCCAAACAGTCTTCTGTCTGAAAAACACAAGTTCCTGTACAGCAAAACGGTACTTGGACTTGTTAATGGCTACTCAGATCGCTAGCCACAATCATGCTATAAAGATATTTAGGAGGTCAGTATAATAGCGCTCGGATTGGTTCTAACGCTGTTTCAATAATCAGTTTAAAAATGCTTAAAAACTATTTATGTATATATATTTAAACACTGGACCCAGGTCTTACAGTTTTACTTCAATTTGGGCATAAGATGGAGCTTCTTTTATAGTGCCTGTCATTGTGTCACTTCACAATGACATAGCTGCTGGTAGTAAAAGGCTCAAAATGCCATTTGTAGTTAAAATCTCTATTTTCAGATACATTGTCTAGTTTACTCATGCAGAGAAGTCATTTTACCTTTTGACCTTTGTGCTGGACTGAACACATTGAGTGAAGACATATTTTAACAGTCCTTATATTTGAGTGAATTGTGACTGCAGCTGAAATAGCCAGTCTTCTGTATTATTCTCATTAATTTATTTGTGATACACTTGGCCAAACCATTCCATTTTAAATACTTACTTCTTTTTGTTTAGATTTATAGTGAAGTTAAAAAATTAATGAAGTAGAAAATCAAAGCATTCTAGAGCATTTCAATCAGATTTAAAGTACCACGATGGCAATGCTTCATGCAGGCCCAGGTTTTAAAATGGTGAAGATTTTTACTTAACAAATTTTGTTTGTCTGTTTAACTACTTTTTACAGCAAGGAAGAACTTAACTGAAAGCTTAAGCATAAACCCATGCTTAAACACATTGCTGAGGTAAGGCACAATTCCCTATTTTTTCTCCTCGGGATAACATGAAATCCTATGGAAGTCTAATGACCTAATAATAAAAAGGGGTTAGGGCCCTTTCAGAGATGCTTACATGTCTTCACTCACGAGCTGAAAGTATCTAAAAGCCTACTGGTCTGAGTCCTAGCTATTTAAGACTGACCTAATCCAAAAAGGATTTTTTTTCACTGGTACTTTAAAAGCCTGGAGTATCTGTCAGAGCACTTTGCTGGAAGCTGGCATGCATTAATAAAAACAGTATCTCTGAGGGCTGGAAGAACTAAGTAGGTTATATGGGGTTATCACAGAAGTTGCAATTAAGTTAAGCATGACATTGATAGGCATGAGAAAAGCAGCATATCATTCAGAAATTATTAAAAAGTCCGGCAAATGAGCAAAGGATCTGAAAAAGCTTAAAAAGGCTAGTCATAAATATAGCCAACCAAAAATACCAAAGGAATTAATGGTCAAGTTCAGAAACTACTCTGAAGAACAGCAGGTGCTGAGCAGAGAGAAAAGCTGCACATGAGAAACACTGTAGACCCACAAAATGGAAATGTAGAAGGAAGGCAGAGGAACAAGTCACTCTGTGATGCTGAGTGTAACAAGGGACTCGAAGGTAAGCACTGGGCAGGATGCTGCTGCTGTAGCCTCCACAGACTCAATCACGTGCAAGGACAGTGCTGACGAAGTAGTACAAGGTGAATTTGCTAATTCATGGCAATCTGCAAAAAAATCTGATTCATGAACGTTTGTGTGATGTAATGTAACTAACTCTTTCACATAAACAGGTAATACGGTACTAAAGTGTTCTCTCTTTGCCCCTACTTAAGTTTATGTGATCTTTATGAGTAACTTGAATGTCTAGGCTAATGAAGCTACCACCTGCATTGTGGCTTTCTGGCTGCGTGAATAAACATGAACGCAGGGCTGATAAAATATGAATAGGCACATGAACCTTTTATTGTATTTTTCCTCACGGAAATCACACAAGTGAAAGACCGGGCTGACATATTTCAGATTGTTCATGTGCAAACCCATGTTTTATTACCTTAAGAAATTCTCCTTTCACATAATGTCATTTGTGCATCATGCTTCATTTATTTGGGCTACTACATGAAGAAACAAAATGAGAGTTTCCCTATTATATACATATTCTCTACGTAATTCTGTACATACGTATTCTGTATATGCAGAAAGCCACGAACATAGATGGAGCTTGCAACTTCACAGTGTAGTACATAGATTTTGGGCAACCCATTGATTTATAATGAAGCTGCAAGTCCAGGGTGACAACCAAGACAAAGAACCTAAGGACCATATGTTCCCCTGACACAGAAAACTGTCCTCTTTTTGCCGGCCATCTGTACAGGTCAAGAGGCCGAACACACACTGATGGACCTGGTCACAGGCAGGGCGAGCGGACCATGTGTGCCTGAAGGGCTTTTTTCTGCCAGCCCCTCGCTGCCTCCTTGCCTCCTTCCCTGCCTGCGTACCCTCCAGCGGCTGGGGCGGTGGGTCACCCCACGGGAGCTCACCTCAGGCCCCAGCTCTCTGATCTAACGCGCTGCGGCGGGAGGCCACCCATGCGCCTCACACGCCGTCACTACCGCTCGCCTGCCACCTGGCACGTATCTGTATGCCGGTAGGAAAAATAATGAGTTGATCTGCGGCGGTGATGCCGGCAGCAGTGGTCCCCAGGGCTGGTATTGGCACCGCCGGGCCTGGCGTTAGCCGTCCCTGCCCCGGCGGCCTGCCCACGCCATAGCGGGTGACACCAGGCCCGGCACTGCAGAAGGCGGGACCCCGCGGCAGCGAGTGCGGGGGCAGCCGCCACCCCGGAGCACGAGCTTTGCCCCGTGTCACCTGCCAGGGCGCAGGGGGCAAAATACTGCCACTTGGGAGGCGAAAACGGCCCGCAGCCGCCGCGGCCCGCCCCGGCCGGGCGGCGGCGCGGCCACTGGGGCTCACGCGAGGAGGCGGCGGGGGCGGAGCAGCAGCGCGCTCCCGCCGCCGCCGGCGCTTGTCCCTCGGCGGCCGCCGTACTGACAGCTCCTCCCGCCGCTGACGGGCTGCGGCTGCGCGCTGCAGTTCGGCGCGCGCTTTTCAACCGCCATGAGCCTCTGGGCCGACAAGTACCGGCCCGGTTCCCTCGGCCGGCTGGACTACCACCGCGAGCAGGCTGCGCAGCTCCGCAACCTGGTGAGGGGGTGCCCGGGCCCGTCCGGTGGCCCTCGGCGGCCACCCTGGCGGCCTCTGCCCGCCGCGGCCTCCCGCCGTGGGACGCCTGAGGCGGGCCCGCCACCGAGTCCTCCCCTCCCCGCAGCGGGGATCCTCCTGGGGCCGGGGCTCGGCGGCCTGTGACACTGCTCCCGCGCGTCTGCAGGGTTTGGGCTGGGCGCTGCCCCGCTGTGCAGGCCCTGGCCTTCGGGGCAGCGTGCCCCGCTCCGCAGCCTCGCCTTGACGCTGAGGAAAAGGCTGCGAGGAAATGAGCGCCATGCCTTTCTGAGGAGCGGTGTGCGTCAGTGCTTCTGCTGGTTTCAGCCGGGAGCGACCGGTGCCTCTGAAAGCAGGGTTTAGCTTGTTTGCTTAAAAGTTAGCTGAAGTTTTTAAGGGGAGCAGCTGGGAATAAAAGTCAGGACTATCTAATTGCTTGGCTGTACTGGCTTCTCTTTGCTAGACCCTGGGATGATTCACTCCCTCAGTGTTTCTCTCTGATCGTTGTAAACTCTTGATTGTGGGGTTTGGTCAGATGTTCTCCGGGCCGTGCTTTTTAGCTTTTTCAAGAAACAAACTCCTAACTTTATGTAAATGCAGGCTATCACTTATTTGCTTATGTTAAAGGCTTGCAAGTGAAACAGCAAAATAATTATATATATGCATATATACCATAATTATGTATGTGTATATCTGCTTTAAACTTTGTTTTAACCCTTTTTTACAGCTGTGTTTATTGCAGCTATCACGCTAGAAACCCTGGAAAACATGTAGATGTTGGAGTGTTTTTTTGTTGGATTTGGGGCTTGTTTTGTTGTTTGGTGGGGGTTTTGGGTTTGGGACTTTTTGTTTGGGTTTTTTTTATTATTTTTTTATAGGGGTGAGGTGTTTGCAGTTAAATGAGTTACTTGGCAGTTCTGCTTCTAGGTGTTGTGTTGTAACTGACCTGGAAAAATTATTTCATGTAAACTTGGGTGAGAATGAAAGGGTGAATAATCTCTCATAAGGAAAATATTGTTGTAGCTAACTAATCTTGTTGCTTTGTGTTCAGGTTCAGTGTGGTGACTTCCCTCATCTGCTGGTATATGGACCTTCAGGAGCTGGAAAAAAGACAAGAATAATGTGTTTGTTAAGGGAATTATATGGTGCAGGAGTGGAAAAACTGAGGATTGAGCATCAGAGTATAACGGTAAAAAAAAAAATGACCCATCTACATTGAAGTAGAGTGGATATTTGTATACTGGTGTGTTTCTGTTGTGAGGCCTTTAAAACTCAAATAGAAACTTTTTTTTTCACTCAGTATCTTCAAACTCTTCTATGTAATTAATCAGACTAGTTTGGTTACATGAGCAAATACTTTTTGCCAGATGTTCTTGTTCCTTAGGTCTTCATGGGTGGGAAGATGTGGGTTGGTTTTTTGTTTTCTGTGACTGGTTGGTTGTTTTTGGGTTTTTTTGGAGGTGGGCTGTTTGTTTTTTACAGGTGGGTTTGGACAATACCATGAGTTGTGATAGACTAGATCTCAACTAGGTGTATAGAATTGAATTAATTTTTAAAATAAGGGTTATTTTACAGATAATTAGCACTGCTTTTTGCATATACATAAGTTTTAACTTCTCACTATGAGAATGAGAAAACAATTTCAGTATTAGAATTTTTTTTTGCTTAGTTGTTTATTATTAAAAGGTTATATTATCAATTCATATAATCCTTGTTATGGAACGCTTAACCAGCAAGGAGTTATCGAGCTTCATTGATAAGTAGGTTAGTTAATGCTTGCTTCTTAATTCACAGTAGTGAAACTAATACAATACTTGGACTGGATGATAGAAACATAGAATATATTTAACTATTCAGACCCAAAGTCATTGGTGATATAAATACTAGTGTTTTATTTAAACAAGGTGTAGACTTGAAATCCTTCACCAAGAGAAGTAAACAGCCTTTTAAGGCTTGTCCAGTGGTTTTCCCTGCAAAACTTTTCTTTGGAGGGACAAAGTATCACTTACTTTGAACAGCTGAATCCAATAATAAGACTTCTTGTTACAAACCTCAGTAACTGCAGCATGCAGTGACTTGTGCTATGTGTTGCTATAATAACCATTACTGTTATTATTTTACTGGCTGGCTGATGTGTCAGTACTCCTTTTCTCCTTTGGAGGTGGGGTTGGAGGGTAGGAGATCTGTAAGTCTAATGCATCAGCAGTTCTTTGATCTCTGCGACTTCTGATTTGCCTGTGACCTAGCTGGTTATCATCTGTAAGGTATTTTGCATCAGATTTCTAGAACACTCCTGAATTTTAATATACTTACATTCTACATAGGCACCTTCTAAAAAGAAAATTGAAATTAGCACCATTGCAAGTAATTATCACCTTGAAGTTAACCCAAGGTAAGTGTACAGTAGAAATGTTTCACTTCAAATATAAGCTGCTGGTCATATTGCAAACGGTTTCAACCTGGCTATATAAGGGACTAACTGCCCAATGTATTGCCTGAGCAAATTAGATAATGGTTTATGGATTTGGACTGGACTGCAGATGGGAGCAGGGAGAAGATTTTTAATTAACAGCTCTAAATGAAAAAAATTTGGATTGCTCTAGACTAAAGACAGTAATGTTCTGCTTAACTAGCCACGTGAGCATGCTGATGTTGAGAACTGGGTGACAGAAACATCTGGATTCATAGATCTAACCATTTAAGTTGAAACTGAGAACTTATATTAGAACTAACACCTCCCCCTATTGTTAGTTCTCTCACAAATAAAAAATCATGATTTGAATGTAAGCAAGGTTTACTCAGTAACTCTTTAAGAGTTCAGAGCATGGGAAAGAACATGACAACAAAATAACTGGGAATCTTGTCATGAGCAAGGTCGGATCTTGATTTAAAAGACAGAAGCTGTAATAGTATACTGTATGTCATGTTTGACAGTTGTGAAATTGCTGGTGATAATTCACTGACACAAAGTAATTACTTGTATTTACCTGAATACTTTTAATGTTGCTTTAGACCACATGAGAGTGTCATTGTGTACTAGAAGGCTTTGGTTATGTTGGCTTATTTGTCTGGGTTGCAATTATAAGAAAGTGTGTATCCCAAAGTAACTGTGCTAATTGCTAAACCTTTTTTCATGTTGCTCTAGAAGTTATTCTCATGGACCACGTCTCCTTTAAAATCTTGTTTTGCAGCTAATCTCTGCCTACTGATTAGTGAATATCTGCTGGTATTCTAATACAGACCAAAGTAATTAAGACTGAGACTTTTATTTGTAATTAACTGTTTGAATATGGCATTTTGGTGATATAAAATATGACTGATCGATCTTCTGCTCTGATAACCTAATACTACTAATACTTCTGTTACTCTCCATGGAGTACTTATAGCTTGAAACGTATATTTAAAGTAAAATAGAATTATTTTATAAAAATCCTGAAAGTGTAGAACTGTATATAATAGTGCTGAGTTTTGGTTAAGAATAAATATATTAATTCATCAACTTTAAGTGATCAAGCAATTGTCATGTTTGTGTCAGACCAGATGGTGAACCTGCATGTGCTGTGCTATAGCCTGTGCAGTTTGATTGAATTGTAATACTGTCAAGTCATGTTGTGTCTTGAGTAACATGGGACATGATAAATGGCCAACAGGGAAAGAAAATTAACTTCTGGAAAGGACTCTGCAGACATGGAATTTATTATGAAACTTTATTAGATGGAACTGTTCTTTTATTCTCCAAAAGGAAGATGTTGACTGAATTCTAAAGTGTTGTCTGCTGGTTATTTGACAGGCTTGGGTAGATGCTTTGAAATGGGTTCTCCTGATTAAGTGTGTAGTGAAAGAATAAGGAACAATAAAAATTAAACTCTTGTGTGGTAACTGCCTTTGTTCATTTTTTTCGTGGAATGTTTGGTGTGGTCATATAATACCAAGGATAATCTTTCACCATGCAATTATAACTGGGTTTTCTGTTACTGCAGATAATAACTTATCTTTAAACATTAGGAAACTATCATAATCACTTTCCATTTCCAAAAACTAGCCTAGCTTTTAAGTAGAGCCTGCTTGTTTCATCCTGCTTTTTGTTTTCCACAGTGTAATAATCAAAGGTCTGTTCCCTTGCTGAAGGACATATCTCTGTGGTCAAAGTCAGTGTAGCCTATTCAAGAGATTGTGAACTGTTGAGCTAATACACTTCTGGATGTTCTGCTGCTTTCTCTTTGACAAGAACAGGGAGGGTCTGGTTGAGTGGTGACTAGAACTAGATGGACAAATGCCTTTTCACTAGCTTGCCAGTGAAATATTGCAACTACTGCTGCGTCTGTGAAGGTGTCTGGGATGCTAAAGAGTGAGGTTTTTTTCTCTTAGAAGGCAGGAAATCATAGGAAGATACTAGATTTCCTCTTGCCTTTTCTCCTATCACTACAGTAGCACTGCACAGCTTTCTCAGTCCCCAGGTTAGTAGCTCAGCTAGTTTGGCTCAGATTTGACAACCAATGAGGACTGACTTGCAAGCTAGATTACTGCAAAAAGCAAAGAAAAAGAGGAGAAAAGCTAACCATCCATGCTGTAATAGTATCTCGCTATCAGTCTTTTACTAGTAGCTCTTTGTAACTTGAGTGTGCCTGCCATTCAAGTTTATTAAGCGTATAGGTTGTTCGTAGTGTATCTACATCAGTCTTTTGAGTCAGGCATCCTATTATGTGGTTAGGCTTAATTTTTCTTCCCATAATGGATAAAAATGTTCATATTGTGGATCTTTGCCCAAACTGTAGGTAACAAAAGTTTAGATTTCTCATACCAGAAAGATAAGTTCTAATTTAATGATTTAATAAATCATTTGAGAACTGTTTAGCTACTTCCCAATACGGTGCTACTAATGCAGCTGTGCCTGCATAAGCTTTAGTTTGTTTTTGTTATTGGGAAGGTAACTTTCAAGAAAGTACGTGTGTTGAGCTTAATTGTAACCCCAACAGCTTCTGAATTCTTTTGGCGTTCTTGTTCAGCCAGTTGACCCAAGGGGCTGCGTAGGAGGATGTATTTTGTATGCAATATAAAGTTGTTTTAAAGCAAGCTTTATTTATATTCCTGGTACAGTGATGCAGGAAACAATGACCGTGTAGTAATTCAGGAGCTCTTGAAGACAGTAGCACAGTCCCAACAGCTTGAGACAAGTACTCAACGAGACTTTAAAGGTGAGTAAAAACAGTTGAAACCAGTTAAAATCCCTCTTAAGCTTGTTTTTTCAGAGATGTCAGCTGACTGTTCTGTTTGCACCTGTATATTCCACGAAGGCACACATGAACCTTTCCCAAATTAAACAACTTCCCATTTTTCTTCCACTGTGGAAATACCTTGAGTGGTTAAATACTCAGCATGAAGTAGTCTCTTCTGTTGGTTTCTTACAAGGACAGGGTGTAGTTGAATGACTGTGGCTGGGCAGAGGGAGCTTGGATGCCTGCTGTCTTTTTTCCAAGTCTACCACTGAAATGCACTGTAACTTTAGTTTAATGATCTACAGTAGTAGTTGAATTATGAGTGACTGAGGCTTAACATTGAGATGATGGGCAGGATAACCTGGCAAATGGTGATATTAAGTATTAGCTGCTTATTTGTAATGTTTTGGGTCATGAGCTGTCTTAGGCAGAAAGTTTAAAAGCATTTTATCATAGAGTATGGAAGGACACTGGGTAAGAAAATGAAGAAGGCTTTTGTTGCATTCACCAAGACATGTTTTGCTACAAGGCTTACTTTTCCTTCCCATGACTAAATTCAAAGCAAAATCAGAACTATATAACAAGAGATTGAAGGAGAGAAGAAATCTTGACAGAGTAGAGCAGAAATTAGTTGAAAATGCCATGGATTTAGTACTTTGTCTCATTGCTTCACTATTCTCAGGAAATACTGCACTTCACCTAAGCTGCTAGGCAGTGATTGGTTCTACCAGTTAGTGATTTATATATCCTTACAACTGCAGTCATAGCACGTACCTCAGAGTATCTGTTAAGCTGGCTGGTCTCCTTTAGGCTGTGTATATAACCAGAAGAGAAATGGGAGTAATGTGCTGACTTGTTCCTCCAGGCTGTTCTCACTGGACCATTCACAGTACTGAAATGAGCCATCTGTGAGCTGCCTGTGGAGGAACCTGCAGAAGGCTAGGTTAGCTGCTTGATGTTAGGTATCTCGTGATTGTTCTGAAGCATTTTATAAAAATACATTTTTCTTTTAAAAGACTATGGAAAGGTGCTGCAGCTACAATAACAGGGCAGCTTTCTACTGCTCCTTTTTTAAGACATTGGCTTTTAAATATACAATGTATTGAGAGGAGGGTCTTCAAGAAATTTTTACTTTTTGGTATGTCCTTAGCCATAATTTTTTTTGCATTTCTTACTTGAAAATTTTAAAAGTTACTCTACTAATCAGTAGAGTGAAATCAAAGTGAAAGCTTCTACACCCACCTGGATTATTTCTTGGCACTGAAGTGTTTCAGGCTGTGTTCTGAAGAAATTGACTTTCCAGGACATGAATATAGGGTGTGAAGGATCAGAAGATTATACAGTCAAAAAGGCACACAGGTTGTCTTAATTTTTATTTTCCTGCCTGTGGAACCATGTTGCCTTTTTCTGCTTGTATCACTTATCACTTGTATGTCAAAGTACTCATTTTCTTAGAAAGGCTTGATATTAATAAAAAACCTCCACTATTTTTAATCCTTTTTCAGTGGTGCTGTTAACAGAAGTGGACAAACTCACTAAAGATGCTCAGCATGCTTTGCGAAGAACAATGGAGAAGTACATGGCGACGTGCAGGTTGATCTTGTGCTGCAACTCCATGTCAAAAATTATAGGACCTATTCAAAGCCGGTGCCTGGCTGTACGAGTGCCTGCTCCCAGCATTGAAGATGTGTGTTGAAACAATCAAAAATAAGTTATTTAAAAGTTCTTACTAGATAAATTCTTGCTGTGGATTTATGAGGTATTTTTCTTCCACAAATGTACCTAGTTTTGCTTTGTGGTGGGTGACTTCTCAAGCATGTCTTTTGAAAGACTGGTCCATCTCTGTTCCAGAAGTGGTTCTGACAGGAGAATCTGTAGATGCTAAACTATTCACAAAGTGTTGCTCTCACTGTTTTCCGTCTAGATCTGTCACGTCTTGTCCAGTGTGTGTAAGAAAGAAGGCCTGACTCTTCCTCAGGAATTGGCTCAAAGGCTTGCAGAGAAATCTGGCAGAAATCTTCGTAAAGCACTGCTTATGTGTGAGTCCTGCAGAGTACAACAGTAAGTCACTCATAAAAATTAATATAAATTACTCTGACACATACATGAACTTGCTTCTGAGGTCTTGTTAGAATAGGTGACGGTTTGCTTTGATTTTAATTTTTTAAATGTATTATTATGTAGGTATCCTTTTACTGCTGATCAAGACATTCCTGAGATGGACTGGGAAGTTTATTTGAGAGAAACTGCAAATGCTATTGTCAGTGAACAGACACCACAAAAGTAGGTGATTACACTTGCTTGCAGCTATAAATTATGCTTTTGGTGTACTCTCAAACCTAAAAATAATGCTCTAATTAAGAATATGACATCTTTGCTTTAGTTCTATGTAATTTTCTGGCATTTCTACTGGAGCTGGTACTTAGCTACTTTGCAGCCAGAGGAAGTCAGCTTTAAAACTACCAGAGGAGGCTTAATGATCTTCAGGAACTGAAACTATTACTGGTTTTCTCTGTTGAAGCTTTGTAATCAAAATTGAGCGTAAGCTTAGTTGCATGTCATGCTATCTTGTCTTTTGGGTTGGTTTTTTTTGTTGTTGTTGTGTGGAGGGCATTGTTTTACTTCAGGCTTCTGGTTCACAAACACACCATTTGTAAAAGAATTGGAAGTGAGAAACCATCACTTATTTCAAGGTCATTAGGAGATGCCCCCTTTATCCATCTTGGCATCATATTCCTGGTGTGATCCTTTTAGTCTGTTCCTTAGGTTAGGTGAGATGTCACTTAAATTCTTGTAATTTAAATTAAATAACTTTAGTCTGACCTCCTGATACCAAAGTTGAGAATTGGTGTCGTGTCACTTTCTACCACCTAATCATCTTACTCCCTCTTGTAAACAATGAAACTGGAAAACAGTGTAAATGAGTCTTGTTCTAATGAATTTTGTGCTGTCTTCTCACTAATCTTGAGCATGAATAATAATTTAGATATTAAGAGGAGTTAAAGGGAGACAAGCCTGAGACAAATTCTAATAGTCTTGTAGCTTCTAGATTAACTGAGACCATTGTAACTTACGTATATGTAACTTACCATACTGGTTTGAGTAAAAGGTGTTACATAGTGTTTGAATTGAAACAGACTGACTTGTGCAGTGCTTTTTGGTTTACAACAACACACAAAACCAAAACAAAAAACACACTTGGGTTGACTCTTCTCCTGCAGCATATTTCACAAATAGTAAAAACACATTAGTATGCTTTGGGGACATACTTCTGATGTTTTTGTGGTGTCTTTCCAACAGGCTTTTAGAGGTCCGTGGACGGCTTTATGAACTCCTGACACACTGTATTCCTCCTGAGATTATAATGAAGGTAATTCAGCTATCTAGCTCTTAATGTGTTACTTATAATGCTTTGACAGTCTCAGTTTGAGTTTAAAAAGACAAAACCCCACACCAGAACATCACAAATAATCCAAATATTGATGAAAAGCTGTGACCTTTCCAAACAGACGTGAGTGACCAAGAGATACTTTTCTCTTGTGTTTCTTTCCACTGGAGTAGCCAAAATGGTTCAGGTTATTGCTCTGAAGGAGTAATTAAAGATCTTGTTCCTGCAAACACTGATACATGGCATTCAATTCTCATGATCCTCAGTCGATACACTAGACTGTCTAGTTAGGTTCATGTCCTAATATGTTTAGGCATGATGGCTTTGAGTTGTGTAGATTTTGTGGTCAGGAAGACTCTTTAATTCGGAAAATGTTTAGTTTATTTTTGTTGCAGGCTTCCTTCTTCACACCTCTGAATGGTTTAGTAAAACTTGTTCTGTGACCACAGCACAGCAGCATTATAGCTGAGTAAAAATAAAGGAGGACGTGCTTTGTCCCCCTGAAGACTCCTCAGGCCAGTTTCTGTATCGAAACATAGGCATGTTTTATGGGCTAATTTTGATATGATTTGTTTTCTTTTTACAAAAGCTTTGGTTTTATAAGTTCAGAATTTGCTGTGTCCTAGTAGAGAGGCTTGCTGAAGGATGCTAGACCAACAGGCCTCTTCAAAGACAGAAGCCATCTTGGGAGGAAAAAAAAGTAAATGGAATTTACATGTTGTTATTTTAGCCAGAATAGAAGGATGCTGAAGAAAAGTAGAGCAGAACAAAGATTAAAGCTAATATTTGCAACTTACCGTAGGTGCGCTTTGCCATCAGACATAATTACAAGATAATAAATTTCTTTTCATGTGAACTGATTTCTGCTTTCTGACAGTTAGGTAGTTAGATGCTTTTTTAACCTTCCTTTCTTAGGGTAGGTTAGTGGATCCTGCGTTGCCCTGTTGGGGGATTGTTGTTGTTAGGCCAAAGGTGGATGTTCTCTACCCACTCAACAAACTTGAAATGGTCTAGAGATGCTTCTTATTTAATTGTGATTGTTTTAATAGATTTGCAATGATTTTATTGCAGACTTAGATTGAAAATAAGGCACTTCTGGGTTTTTTTGTCAAGTATCTTGTGTATGTTGGTACATACAAAAGTATGTAAACAAATATACTTAAATTTTAAATGAGCCCTTTCCTTGTTACTTATTAATGTTCTTTCTCTTTGTGGTCAATACTGCTGAGATACGAAGTGATTCTAATACACTTGCTGTCTTGGTAAAAATGGGCCATGTGCCTGCATGCAACAGAAGTTAAAGTATTTGGAGATGAGGTTAATTTATCATCTTTATTAAGGTATAAGTAGTTCCAGTGTATGACATTTTTTCTTATCTAAGAACAGAATAGGTAACATTTATTTTGGTATGAGGAATTTGTCTTGAAAGAAAGTTCTGAAGGGATGTGGTTCCATGAATCTAGTTCTGTCAAATAGGTGGTGTAATGATTCTTGAATGTCTCTTCCGTTGGATTCATGAATGAACTGTTGGTCATAGCTTGGCTATTTTCAGAGAAACGAGGTTATCCTCTTAACAAAAAAAAATAGGTAACTTTACAAATACTGTCCTGTTTGTTTGGGTTTTTTTCCCCTTTTAGGGCCTCCTGACAGAACTTCTAAATAACTGTGATGGGCAACTGAAAGGAGAAGTTGCACAGATGGCAGCCTTCTATGAACACCGCCTGCAACTGGGCAGCAAAGCCATTTATCATCTGGAAGCATTTGTTGCAAAGTTTATGGCAATTTACAAGAAGTTTATGGAGGATGGACTGGATGACATGATTTTCTAACTCTGATGCCCAAAGTTGTACACAGAATGTTGTGTCATGATGCCAACGTTGTAAATGTCTGCTTGTCCATGCTTGATTGCTTGTGGGTCTAGTTCAAAATCAAATACTTTATTTTGCTATTAATAGTAAACTAAAGAATGGTATTTGTTCAGGTTTAGAAATGAGATGGATTGTTTGACAACCACAACTCTGTCTTTAGATCCATACAAAAATACATTAGCTTTTCAGAAAGAAAGCGAGTTGCCTTGGAAGAAGTATAAGATCATAGTCACTTTGCATTATTTTTAAGCTGACATTAAACAGAGAACATGGATGCTGCATGCTTGCCTTTTGATTGTTCCTGGGCAAGGCTGTAAGGAAAAGATGGTTGTTCCAGTGTGAGCATCTATGTTCTGCCTGCCGATTTGTGTATCTCACTGGCTGCTTTTATTTTAGCCACAATGTTTTCTGACTTTTGTTTGTAAGCAATTGCATTGAAACTGTGGATGAGAAATACTTTTGTGTTGCTTGTAAACCAGTTTGGCAACACGGACAATTTGTTTAGAAGGAATATACCTGTATAAAGCAAGTCCACTTGCTGTCTGACACTTTCATGTTTACCTCAACATACATTATGCTGTTGAGGTAAAGATTATTCCTTTGGCTGTGGTTTAGCAAGTGTAACATTTCAACTTTTAACAAATACTCTCACCTGTTAAATTGATGAGACACTTCAAAAATGGCAATACATCGTAAATATATGAACAACTGAAATGTTCAGTTAGTGTTTTATACTGTTTGTGAGTATCCATACCCTCCCCCAGGGTAAGACTAAAGGCTGCCACTGAAGTTTAAGGGAAAAAAACCAATAAACACAAAAAAACCCAGCACCCCACAACCCCTCAAAATAATAAAAAAGTCTCAACCAACACCATCTATGCTACTTCATATTGCAAGTCTTTCATGTGTTATGTCTATGTGCTGTAATACCCTAAAAATGACTGAATGCATGCCCTTTGTGACTTCGCTCTGATAATTTAGGCTATTACTAGATAGTATTTAAAGAGAAAGTGAATTAAATATTTTCCTGTTCTCTTCCTTCCCCCTCACTTTTTTTTTTTTGTTAGCAGGGAAGGGTTGTTTATTTGGGGTTTTTTTTTTTTGTCAGATGCTAGAGCCCTTCCGCTAGTAATTTATAAAGGAAGAATCTCACTAGTCCTAACACTGTCCTCCCGTTTAAAATGTACAAAAGGCAGCATTAATCCTTGAAGAGGTAGTGTCACTGCCATTCTTGGGAACTTGACTATTCAGTGTGTGGTGTTAATGCACAGCTTGCCTTCAGATTCATTCTCAGCACAATGGTGCTCAACTGGTCTCCTTAAAACTGAAGAAGTCTAGAATTTCGGATTTTTTTTTCCCTCAATCTGCTTTTGTCACCCAAATCCACAGCACTGGTAGCTTCTCAGATGTGAGTCTTGACTGTCAGAGATCCTGGAAAACCATGAAATTAATCAGCGAGAGTGGAAAGGGGTACTTAAATCCATTACAAAGAAGAGCACAATAATGGTAGAAGGGGTGTAATTACCACATGTACAAATTACCCGCTCTTTCAGGAGCTGAGTCTTATCTGCTACTTTTTAGAAGCTGAACAAACTAACCATTTGCCTGCCACAAGTATAGTGTGTGATGACACAGAACTGTAAGTTCAAAAGATGAAACGCTCCCACCCCCCCCAAAAAACCCATACCAAAAAAACCCCCAATAAAAACCAACACCAACACCCAAAACAGGAAGAAGAGGAACATATGTAGGGATTTGTGACGTGCAATTGAAGTGCCCAGGGACAGTATTGCTGTGGAGGCTGGAGGAGGCAGGAGCTGGATTGCAGGGTTAGTCGGAGGAGGCAGAGAAGCAGCCTGCTCTGATTTGTCCAGAAGACTGAAACCCCAACATAAACCTCTCCATAGGTGTTCTTGTTGCCACTTGTTGGAAGTTTCATGTTGATCATGTTCTACCTGGAATGAATCGAGAGTAGTCAAGGATGGAAAAATGGGACAATGGCCAGGGGTCACTGGGAGAGGAAGCAGCTACCCCTGCTCCTGAAAGCCAGCATTTCCCTCTGCTGACGCTGCTCCTGCCTCTTATCTGCCACAGTCTAGAACACACAAATTTAAACACATGGGCACAGTATGTTCTAACTCTCCACACGCATTTTTCCTTCCTACAGTAATTTTTAAGGCAATTTTGCCTTAGTATCCATAGCAGGTTCTCCAGGGAAGCGGTCACAGCACCGAGCCTGTTGGAGTTCAAGGAGTGTGGATGATGCTCTTACTCTTCGGTAGTTCTGCGGGGAGGAGGGTGTTGGACTCAAGGATCCTTAAGGGTCCCTTCCAACTTGAAATATTTTGTGATAATGATCAGTAAGTGTTGTGCTTTTTGGCGACATCTTAGAGGCTAACCATCTTGGATGCCGCTTCTCCTCCCTTTTGGGTAGCTGTAGCCCTTGCTTAGAGACAGTGTGATGCAGAACTGAGGTCCTGGGCTGTTCTGAAGGAAGCAGGGACCAGTAACCCTCACCCCTCCTACTATGTACTGACAAATGAGGCTGATGGAAACGTATGAGCCAGTGGCTGTCAGAAACTAAAAAGGAATTTGCCATTTTTTGCCCTCATGAGGCTACCATATAACCCTTTTATCAGAAAAAGAGAACCTTAGCCTGGCAAGCAAGGGTGCCCCGGGGTGGGGATGGCTGCCCCCACAGCCTGCATCCACACAGCCCAGCGACGGCGCTGTGCCGGACCTGCGCTGAGCACTGCACGCCTGCTTCACAGATCAAGTGGGAGGGGGCGGTGCAGAGAGACTTTGAAACAGTGAATAGCACAGGACCAGCCTCTAGATGATCCATTTCTTCAGCTGATTTCATCTTTTGAGACCTGCTTAGAATTGCTTGCTGAGAGGATTACCCTTGCTTTCATCCAGCATCACCTCCTGCTACTTCCAAATGAAAACTCCAGGCTGCTTCCACCTGAGTGGGACTTAAGCACTGAACAAGTCTAAAAGGTTGCAGAGGAGTCAGCTTCACGCTCCCACAGAATGCCAAAGGTGAAAGTGATTTTAAAAAAGTGATCAATAAACTAAAGGCAGCAACTACTTTCACTAAAACTTTCTCTGCTCTGCAAAGATCAGCTGTGCAAAGGGTGAGTGGGGCATTCAGGCTTTGCTCCCTGTTTCTGAAGTCCAAGTGTTAACTTCTGTGAGAAATGTTATTTTAAAAATCACATTATTTTTAGACAGCTATGGTAAACAACTCTACTTGAGCATTAATCATAAAAAACATATGGTGTGATTGGAAGACTGATTTGTATAATGTATTTTGTTAAATAAATTCATATGAGCAAAGCTGATGTGAGGATTGTCCCCTTCTCTACCAAAGAAGTACCCTGATTATCATAAGGTAGAAGGTAAGGTAGATAAGAGTTCATTATCACAAATTTTCCTGCCAGTGCAGGGAATTGAAGATTATTACAGTTCATTGATATAAAATAATAGCTGTAATTTGTCTTGCTGGAAAGAGCTGTGGTATGCCTGAGCAGCCTTTAATCCTTCTTGCTTAACATTTTTTGTGTGCGCTAACAATTAATGCTGTATGAATTTGTTGCATTGGATTTTAATCAATGACCCAAACCAGTCTCCAGAGTTGTAATCTGCTAAACAAAAGTTGTCTTAACATGACGGTGAAATGCGTTTCTATTTCTTGAAGGTCAAAATACTTGTCTTGATGTTTATATTTCATAAGGAGGGAAGGAATGTAAATATGTAAGCATACAAAAGAAATTAACCTCTAGTGTCAAGTGTGCCCTGCGGAGTATGTCATGCAAGTTGCATGTCAGGAATTAGTTGCACATCACAAAATAACCAAGATTAAAAGAGTTTGTCATTAACTTCAAAATGTTGGGGAGTTGACTCAGAACTTTCTCTGTTATCAAAACTGAAATTATTTTCTGTCCAAATTAGCTAGGACAACTGGGGCCTAACCCTTCTTCTTTTTTTTTTTTTAAAGCAGTGGATGCTTTGCTTGTCTGAAAAATGAGCTCAATCCTCTCACAGGTTTTCTTCTATGGTTGTGTACAGTGTGTGTGCTGAACTTCTGGAAGAAACGTTATACTCTGTTTCAGCAGTCCTGGAGCTAATAAATATTGTTCCAATCATTTAAGCATTAGGCGGTATCTCAGCGGGGATGGGTTTGGCATCTCTTAAATAGGAGTGAGACATAAGAGAATGCAAGCAGGAGTGTGAAGCATATAACTCCACCACTGACACCACTGGTCCATCTGCATTTCTCCTAGTGGAGTTGCTGGGGCACCCATCACCACCTCTGTCCTGGCACATTCTGGGAGCTAATCTTCAGCCCTGTCCCAAGACATGAAGTAGATGTTGGTCTTTCATTATGGAGCCTGTCTTAGGAACAAGATGCTATGAGATACCGTCTTAAGTGCTGGACCACAGCTAAGATTGCAATCCTCTGCTTCCCTGCGGTAATGCAGTGGCTGGGAGAGTCCTTGCTGCCATGCCACAGTACTCCATCAAAATCAGTGACTCTGTTTTGCTGTCAAGGGAAACTTCTGCCTTTTATGCAATGAGGTACTTTATCAGGTATGTGTCCCTGATAGTCCTTTAAGTGACTTTCAGCTCTTTATCAAAACTACAGCTTCTTAGTCCCATGGAAGTCCTGCAGTGACTTCTAATTCTTTCTCAGGGACCATCACACAAAATTTAGTCACAATATTCACAGAACCATAGAATCATAGAATGGTTTGGATTGGAAGGAACCTTCAAAGATCATCTAGTTCCAACCCCCCTGCCAGGGACAGGGACGCCTTCCACTAGACCAGGTTGCTCAAAGCCCCATCCAGCCTGGCCTTGAGCGCATCCAGGGATGGGGCACCCACAACTTTTCTCATAGTGCCTCACCACCCTCACAGTTAAAAATTTCTTCCTGATATCTAATCTAAATCTGCCCTCTTTCAGTTTAAAGCCATTCCCCCTTGTCCTTTCACTACATGTCCTTGTAAAATGTCCCTCCCCAGCTTTCCTGTAGGGCCCCTTGAGGTACTGGACTCCCCAGAGCCTTCTCTTCTCCAGGCTGAACCACCCCAACTCTCTCAGCCTGTCTTTATAGGAGAGGTGCTCCAGCCCTCTGATCATCTTTTGGCCCTCCTCTGGATTCACTCCCACAGGTCCATGTCCTTCTTCTGTTGGGGGGCCCAGTGCTGAATGCAGTGCTCTGGGTGGGGTCTCACAAGAGCAGAGTAGAAAGTGAGAATCACCTCCCTCAGCCTGCTGGCCACGCTTCTTTTGATGCAGCCCAGGCTATGGCTGGCTTTCTGGGCTGCAAGCACACATTGCCATGTCGTGTTGAGCTTCTTGTCTACCAACACCCTGCAGTCCTTCTCCTCAGGGCTGCTCTCAGTCCATACTCTGCCCAGCCTGCATTAGTGCTTGGGATTGCCCCTGACCCAGGTGCAGGACCTTGCACTTGGCCTTGTTGAACTTCATAAGGTTCGCACGGGCCCACCGCTCAAGCCTGGCAAGGTCCCTCTGGATGGCATCCCTTCCCTCCAGTGTGTTGACCTCACCAAGCAGCTTAGTGTTGCCAGCAAACTTGCTGAAGGGGCACTCAGTCCCACTGTCCATGTCACTGACAAAGATGTTGAACAGCGCCCATCCAAATGCTGATCCCTGAGGAATGCCACTTGTCACTGGTCACTTGGACATCGAGCAGTTGACAGCAACTCTTTCAGTGCCACCATCCAGCCAATTCCACTGTAAAGACAAGGATTTTGTGTGGGACAGTGTCAAGTGCTTTGCACAAGTTCAGGTAGATGTCAGTTGCTCTTCCCTTATCCACCAGTGATGTAACCCTGTCATAGAAGGCCACCAGATTTGTCAGGCATGGTTTGCTTTTAGTGAAGCCATGTTGGCTGTTCACCAATCACCTCCTTACTTTCAATGTGCCTTAGCATGGTTTCCAGAAGGATCTGCTCCATGACCTTGCCGGGTACAGAGGTGAGACTGACTGGCCTGTAGTTCCCTGGGTCCTCCTTGTCTCCCTTTTTAAAAGTGGGGGTTATGTTTCCCCTTTTCCACTCGGTGGGAAGTTCACTGGACTGCCACAGCTTCTCAAATAGGATGGATAGTGGCTTAGCCACTTCATCTGCCAGTTCCCTCAGGACCCATGGATGCATCTCATCAGGTCTCGTGGACTTGTGCACCTTCAGGTTCCTTAGATGGTCTCAGACCTGATCTTCTCCTACAATGGGTGGTTCTTCATTCTCCTAGTCCCTGCCTTTGCCTTCTGTGACTTGGGTGGCATAGCTGGAGCACTTGCTGGTGAAGGCTGAGGCAAAGAAGTCATTGAGTACCTCAGCCTTCTCCATATCCTGGATAACCAGGTCTCCTGTTTGCTTCTAGAGAAAGCCACATTTTCCCTAATCTTCCTTTTATTGCTGACATACCTACAGAAGCTTTTCTTGTTGCCCTTGACATCCCTGGCCAGATTTAATTCTATCAGGGCTTTAGCTTTCCCAATCTGGTCTCTGGCTGCTTGCACAATTTCTCAGTATTCCTCCCAGGCTACCTGCCCTTGCTTCCACAATCTGTAGCCTTCCTTTTTGTGCTTGAGTTTGTCCAAAAGCTCCTTGTTCATCCATGCAGGCCTCCTGGCATTTTTGCCCGATTCCTTTTTGTTGAGATGCATTGCTTCTGAGGTTGGAGGAGGTGATCCTTGAATATTAACCAGCTTTTCGTGCCCATCTTCCCTCCAGGGCTTTATCCCATGGTACTCTAGCAAGCAGATATCTGAAGAGGCCAAACTCTGCTCTCCTGAAGTCCAGGGCAGCAAGCTTCCTGTGTGCTCTCCTTGCTGCACTAAGGATCTTGAACTCCACTATTTCATGGTCACTGCAGCCAAGGCTGCCCTTGAGCTTCAGATCCCCCATCAGCCCCTCCTTTTTGGTGAGAACAAGGTCCAGCACCTCTCCTCTTTTGCTCCTCTATCACTTGGAGAAGGAAGTTATCATCAACCATCCTAGGAACCTCCTGGATTGCTTATGCCCTGCTGTGCTGTCCTTCCCACAGATATTGGGGTGGTTGAAGTTCCCCCACAAGGACCAGGGCTTGTGAATATGGGGCTGGTCCTACCTATAGAAGGCCTCACCTGCTTGGTTTTCCTGATTGGGCAGCCTGTAGCAGACCCCTACTATAATGTCACTTGTCTCTGCTGTCCCTTTAATCCTCACCCGTAAGCTCTTGGTCAGCTCCTCATCCATCCCCAGGCAGAGCTCCATGTGCTCCAGCTGGTCGTTGACATAAAGGGCAATACCCCTTCTTTGTCTCCTGTGCCTGTCCCTCCTAAAGAGCCTGTATCCTTCCATTCCAACACTCCAGTCATTGCAGCCATCCCACCACGTCTGTGCCATGTCAATAAGATCATAGCCTTGAAGGCTATGATAAAAATATTACTGGTTTTCTACACAGACTTCTCAGTGTTATTCCCAAAACAATTTCATGCCATGATAATTGCTGGAGTGCAGGTTCCTAGCTCTACTTTGTTCATGCTATCTTCTGCCCAGGGTTCCTTTGAATTCTGTCTGTGCTGCCCTCAAGATTTCTGCTCCTTTTCAGGTCCCCTTCTCACCTGGTTTGCAAAGGAAGCTGAAATAAGTGAAGTAGATTTCCAAGAAGAAAGGTAGCTGGAACTAGCAGGAGCTGGTTTGAGAGTGGCTGGGGACAGGTAGAGGAGGTCATCTACCAGAAAGCATGAAGACAAGGGGCGGGGGGCTTTAGGCACTTGGACACACAAGGACAGCTTGAAGACAGGGAGATGTCTCTCTGCTTGGGAAGCATCCGCCTAGGCAAGGATCTACAAATATTCCTTGTAGGAGGTGAGCAAAGCTGATGCTTTTCCAAAGGCTGGAGTACTCAGCCAGAAGTGGGAGAGCTGGAATTCTGCCCTTGCTCCGTCTAAAAAGATTTAAACTCATGTGATTAATTTTGTTTCCAATTAATAGGTTTATTTTAATGTTACTTGTTAATGCATTTTACTGTCACCTAGCAGTGCATTTAGGAGGAAAGTTAGAGGTTAAAAATAGCAGTTACAATTCTGCCTCCTCCATGATGGAAATAATAATATTGTGTATCAGTGGCTGGAGTCCCTGTCTTTCCCACCCAACCATTCATTTGAAGACCACATGAGATTTGCTGAGTCAGTGGTCTGCACAGGTCTGCACTTGAGGGAAACAGGAACACTGGCGTCTCTTAAAATAGTAATAAGAAGGCAAATTGACTGTAATTTCTGAAAATTATGGTCAGTGAATTAGCTACTGCCTATTATTTGTAATTCACATCCAGCTCACTCACCTGCCTTCCCCACCCGCCCATGGGGTTGGTAGGGCTCAGGCGGGGGCAACTCCACCCCTTCCACTGGTGTAGTTCACTTCAGGCAAGGTTCATGGGCTAGAGAAGAAAAGTAAGCTAAAGAGCCTGGTTTGGTGCATGAGAAGGGACTCAGGAGAGGAGTCATCCTGGGACATGCCTTTGGCTACCGTATGCCCAAGAACAGAAAAAAAAAACCCCAGGTGGTTCTGCATGTTTCCATGCCCTAGAACATGGGACCTTCAGCTAGCCCCAGCACTTCTTCTCCTCCTCAAAGCTCCAGGCTGCTATGTCCATCAAACTGCCCTGCTTTACAGCCATTAACGCCCAGGTCCTCCCGACTGGCACAGTCAATGCTTCCCAACCCAGAGCTGCTGTCTTCTATTCCCCCATGTCCTAGAGCTCTGTTTTCATGAGGACACCCCAAGTTCAGCAGGTGTAGTTCTCCAACCAGCCTTAAATCTTCCCTTTCTTAATCTTCCCTACACCTCCCCAGTCTCTTTGGCTGTGGCTGACAAGACCACAGGATAACAGCTCCTCAGTAACCTTTCCGTTGAAAGACAAGGTCTGCCTCTTGTCTCTGGTGCTGTAGGTTGGAAGGGACCTCTGGAGGTTGCCTTGTCCAACCCTCTGCTCTGAGGAGGTCCAGCCTGCTCAGCCCTCACCAGCCAAGGTTTCAGTATCTCCAAGGACACAGAATCCATCACCCCTCTCGACAGCTTGTTTCACTGCCCTCACGTGGAAAACCTTTCCCTAATTTTCTTATTCTAAAAATTTCTAACTGGAACTTTCCTTTACACATTTGAGCTCAGCCAGGAGATCGCCAGTCAGCTGAGCCCCACTCAGTTATGTTGGCCTTCTGCCACATCTGCTCAACTTTCCCCACGTGAAATGGAAAGTTCCTGTGCTTGGAAGAGGTTGTGCTCCAACACGTAGTAGACCAGCAGGCTGCAGTAGAAGATATTTTCAATTTTTATTCACAAACTTGAATATAGGGGTGAAGAGAAAGTGCTGGTGGAGGAAAAAGAAGCTGCTGGGCCTTATGAGTAGGAAGCTTGCATTTTGCTAGCCAGACTGGTTTTGTAGAAGGTGTCTTTTCTGTTCAGGTTCCCATAAAGGCTCTATGGCAACTCTGGCATGGCTTACTGTTAAAATACCTTCCTTGGGTATTTTTAACCTCTTTTCAAACCACTGTATACAGTTATAAAGAGCAAAGTCTGGGTATGGGGCAATTGAAGACTGAGAGATGGAGACCTACTGTCCTGCGACCTCTCTTGCGAGATCTAGTGTTTCTACAAATAATTTTTCTTGACTTTGCCTGGGACAATTTATTTTGCTATATTAAATATGAGGCTTTTAGTTGAAAGTCTGTGACAGCCAGTGAATGGCACAGTTTCACTAGAGCTATATGTTGCCAATGTGGGCTTTCACTGCGAGCAAGCTGGTGTTCTTTTTTAAACTTGCAATAGCATGTTCATGTCAAGTGACTTGTTGTGCCAAATTATGAAGGTGACACTTAGCACAGTCCTGGTTACAATGAGAACTGAAAGGCATGCTAGTAAAGCACACGTTTTGAGAAATCCATGGAACATTTTCTGTGCTTTTTACCACTTGGAATTCTTCTGCAAAATGTTGTTTTCAGTCTTGAGTGAGAAGGAAGGAAAGGAAATCAGGACCCCCATCAAAGAGAAGAAAGAAAGGAGTCAGAATGACAAAGCAGACAAGGACAGACCCTGGGGGAAGACAGGTATACTCATTAATTGTATTTACATTTCAAAGACAAGCTAACTGCAGTGTTCTCAATCATACCCTATGCTTGGGTTCCCTGCCACACACCGTGAATAATAAATGCACTTTAGAGGATAGAATAAGTGACCCAATAGGCTTCTTACACTTTTAATTTCATGGGCAACCTTAATTTGAGAGGTCAGTACAAATGCCTATGGTAAGTGACAATTTTAGGTCATTAATTACTAATTAAGACAGAAGACAAGATGCTGGCTAAGGCACTTTCAAATAGATCACAGATAACCTTGCAGGAGCTGATTAACTCAAAAAGAACACCTCCTTAGGTGATAGCTACCAAATCATACTTGGAACAATTTTTGAAATTAAAAAGGATGAGGGAAAAGGATTTATGAAACCCTTGGCTGAGTTCTCTCTGGAGAAAGAATTTTGATAATAAGTGGGATTAGCTGTTTGCCAATTAGCAGACAATTAAAAGAAAGACATTTACCCAGCGGGCAAAAATCTTTTACGATAGACTCAGGCTCATCAAACCTGTTTATGCCAAAGGAGGGCAAACAGTGCTACACTTAGAGTGTTTTAGGTCTAGGGATGCGAGCAGCCGTGGCTGCTGCTACCATGCCAACTTCACGTGGGCTGCGTGGGACTCAACGTGATAGTGTTTAACGTGGCAAGCACAGAACAAAGGACCACAGGCTGTGCTTGTGGATGCTGGGATGGCTGTGGAAAATTCCCGGGGGTCCACAAAAGAAATTAGGAACAGCACAGCCACTGTCTGTGGAGAGCACTGAGACATCTCTAATTTTTAGGGGAATTTATAGGGACATGCAAATCAGGAAAACCTAGAAGACAGTAGCTTTATTAATGTTAGCATCTGTAAAGGTGATCATCACTAGCAGATGAGAGTGTCAAACACTGAAAGTTTTTCTGAAAGTGTCCTTTGGACAGCTGAGGCCTCAAATGACCATTGATTCCGAGTGGCAGACACTGTAACGAAGAGCTGAGCTAGGCTGCTGCTTTTTGTCTTTTTTCTCCCAATTTAACAATGAATTTTTGTGCATGGTTCCTACAAAATAGGGATGTGTAGATAGCACTGCTTGGCCAAAAGGTGGGGACAGGAGAGAATCTGTCTGATTTTACTGTTGTTCATCATTTTTTCCATCCCCAGAACTTAAAAGATTCCTAGGTAGGATCCATCTCTCCTAACTGAAGCATCCAAGGATCAGTGTTTAAGGCTGAGCTCCTCTCTAAGCAACTTCCACAAGCAATAGAAAGAGATGAGCAGGTGTTGCACATAAGCTCTCTAATGCCAATAGCTCCTCAAGGTGTATTTCATGGTTCATCTCCTAAAGGGGCTATTACTTGCCATTAACTCCACAGGCAATATGGAGCACAAAGCTAGACTTACATAAAGATCTGCGCTCTAGATGCCTAAATAAGGCCAGCAAAATTGTACCTTTTGATTCTAAAATCCAGCTCAGAACACCAAAGAACACAAGAGGAAAACAAATTAGGACCAAGCACTGCTCAGAGTGCACAGCATTTCCCTGCTGTATCCCTTGGCACAAGGCAGTGCCTACCCTGAGGACTACAAATGCAGGCTGTGATGTAGAAATGAAGGAATGAACTCAGTCCTGGTTTTGCTACCAGCATCCTGATCAAGATCAAAATAAGAATTTAAAGTAGAGCTTATGGCTTTATAACATTTGTGACATGCATAAATGTGAGGAAGTATTAAGACATGATCCTTTCAACTAAATCCATGTTCTTACCTTCTCTCCCTGGATAGTCAGTGTCCCTTCCCAGGGCAGCTGTGTTTGCAGGAGGCTGAATTTACTCTGTTCCCAGGAAGCACTCAGCACCCTCCAGAGGCAACCATCATGAGTGGAAGCCATCCTGTGTGGAAGCAGGTCTAACCCATGCTTTAGACAGCACTGAACTACACGAAGAGTGGGCCTTTGCTGTTTGTTTCATTCAAAACAAGAGCATTAACTCCTTGTTGAAGTGGAAGACTGCTGTTAGAGCCCCTGACTGTTGTCCAGAGATTAAAATTCTTTTCAGTTAAGCTAGTACATCCCTGTGATATGGAACTTGTGTGGGAATGCCTAACCCAGAGCAGACAGATGGGGTACCAGCATTAGGAGAAATCTAGTGGCGACTCATTTCACCCTAGGGACGAACTGGAGATAATGAGTGCCCTTCCTTTAGGGAATGCTGGAGCAAGCTAAAACCTTCCAAGTCAGGTTCAGTTAAAATACCTGTGTTCATTTCCAGGAAAACTAAATGTCAGGTGTGCTTGAGGGCAAGGGCTGGCAGCTACGATCAGAAGCATTTTTCGGGTGCATTGTGGTGGGTTAACAGCCTGTTGAACCGTAGGAGCAGACATGATGGAGAGACTCAGCTGCAATGTGCTGCTGCTCCTTAGCGCAACCTCAAGCTGCACTGAAAAAGAGGGAGATGCTGTTAAGTCCTTCTGGCAACGGAGCAAGTGTACAAAATGAAGGGAATAGTGTCGTCAGAGCTGAATGGCGGCAACGTTTTGTGACTGAAAATTATTTTCTTCACTTGCACAATACTAACATTTGGGGGGGGGAAAGGAGCACTGCAGAGGCAGTCATTACAGATGGAGGAGACTGATTAGCCCCTCTAGCTTTTCCACCTGAAAATACAAGATGTACTATGATACTGTCAATGCGAACGCCATGGGAGGAAGCAAAGGAAATGTGATTACAGATATTATATCCAAATTGAATTAAAGCTGCATTAAAAACCTCAGATTACTGCATGGTTCCATGCTATGTTTGAAAACATGATATGCATCAGCTACTGACAGACATGTAAAGAACATGCAGGGGCTTATTCTCAGAAAACAAGTTTGATCTCTAGCTTGCTGATTCACAAATCCACAGAAAGAAAGGCAGGATGTAAAATTATGGACAGATGTCCCCAGCACATAAATAATCGTCCGCAAAACAGCTGTGTTGTTTGGTTTTTTTGTTTGTTTTTCTTCCAGATATTTACTCTACATTGCAACCTGAAGCAAAATTAATTACTTCAGTTTCTTTATCTATAAAAATTGGATAATGAATCTGATCTTCTTTGCAAAAGGTGAATCTGCAGATAAAAGCATTAGTATTGCAGGCTGATGTTAAATATTTTCTCAGCTGACTAGCGGTCACTGGAACACTTTCCTATTCTCACTCAGATTTAAATGAGTTATTAAACCCTTCTGACTTCTAGTTTTGCTGGCAGTGAGAAAGAGCAATCCTTAAGCTGGTTTATCATATTTATATATGCTGTATCCTTAAGCAGACATGTCAAGCTCACTTTTAGGAACTATGGGTTTTGGGGGTCATACAGGGAGGCAAATATCTCTTTGCTTTCTTGGCTGTGACTGCTACAAGGCAATGAAAAAGATCTCTAAGCTATGACAGTGTCATGAGTTACTGCCTCTGCCACGAGGGCTCTGTACACCTAGTAATTCTCATAAAAGACTGTCTGTCTTGTATGACTGGAAGTATCATATAGGCTGACAAAGCGAACTGTAATAAAATAGTGCATCTTTCAATTACTTCCTGCATTATGTTACATCAAGTGGCAGAGTAGAATAAATTTAAAAAAAAAAAGTTGACATGAATGATTATATAGTAACAAAGACTTTTAATACACATGTAAAAAATAATCCAGCAATCACCTTCCGACTGTATTTTACCTATTTTCAAGCAACAAAACACAGCTGGCAGCAGTTTATGAAAAGGGATCAGTATGCTAAAATGTGCTCATACAGTCTGAAATAATAACTCTAGAAAAAAAGTTTCAATAGAGGTGTATTTTAAGAACAAAATCAAAGAAAACAAAGTCACAGAACCTGAGAGTTTCAAAGCAGACTCCTCCTCATATGTCTCTCTCACCCCCAAAACAAACTCAAGGCTATAAAAAGCTTCAGGAAAGATTTTCAAAGGCCCTCGCTTTCAAAAGGAAGAAAGCCCCTAAGTATTCCCTGTGCATTTCAATAGGGAAATTTCCCCTAGATCTTCTAAACTTCAGTCTTTTCTGTGATCGCGCACCAATTGGTGTGGTCAAAGTATGAATGAGTAATATGTAGCTCAGAAATATGATGCTCTATCAACCCAGCAAACCCCCTTTCTTTAAAAACGTGGTAGTACCTGGCCCCACCAGGACCCATCTGCTGTCTGCTTTGCATGGTCAGAGCAGACTCATTGACTGTTTTCTGCAGAAAAGAGCCTGTTCTGCTTTTGTTTTGAGGTTGGCAGAAAGATCTTTGTTTTGGTGATGGTCTATTTTAAGTTGTTGTCTGACAGCTAATTCTTTCTGATGTGAAATCAGGTCAGGTAAATACACTCTGCTGCTACTGTGAAGAGAGTATCTGCAGCTGTAGGGAGCTGTATAGTTGCTTGCCCTAATTCTGAATAGCAGAATTCTGTTGTATTTTCAAAACTCGGTTTGCAATGTAGAAAAAAAGTCAGAAGCAGCATTTCAGAAAGCCGTGCTCTGTTTTGTTCAACTTTTTTTTTAAATCTGTGTAATTTATTCAGCTGAGCACTGTAATTGCAGTAACTATTGAGCTCTTCTTGGTGCCACTGGTCGCCCAGATCTAATACCGAGTGAAGTGATCCTCAGAACAGAGACCATGTCAGAGATTTCTCTAACACTGTGCATGGTGCTTTTTTTCTCCCCTCCACAGGATGATCACCTTGCTGTCCTGCGTACCTCTGAAGTCCCATCCAGCATACGACAGGGCTGGTTTAAAGCCAGCTCTTTATCCTTGTGAAGAATTGATTTTTGTACTCTGTGTGAGCAAGGCTCACCCAAGGAGCAGGAAGGAGGTGAAGTATTCCAAGGAACAAAGATGTCTTGCTTTTCAAATCTTCTCCATTTTTGCTCCATTGCCCGCACGTATATCATTATCTGGCCTCCTACTCTCAAGATACGAGCCATCTCTTTTATTGCTTGCATGTGCCTCTATTCCATTGAAAAATGGTGAATCACTAGAACAGAACAGATAAGGTGAATAAGTATCCCTCAAGGCACTAATGAATACAGAGTATAAGGACAGGGACTGGCTCTGATACACTGGCAGCTGGTGGTTTGCACCACAGGAATACATCATTTATCTTCCATTGTGCTATGTGTTATTGTACTATCTCTAACATCTCTAACATCATACTATCTCTAACTCTGAACAGTTCCTAACACACTGACTTATTTTAAATACATGGCAGAATTTAGAAATGTTGAAGAAAGCAATATCTTTCAGATCAGCAATAAACAGTCTCATTTTCTCAATGAAAGGCTACCACTTGGTCAGTGGCAAAGCAGCCTGGCCCTTTTTTACCCTTACCTAACGCTCATCTGCAGACTGAAAGAAGCACTTCTGAAAGACCGAGGCCATACATGGTCCTTGCAATAGCCATGCTAGTGATCCTGCTGATGATACCCATTAAAAAAGAGCTGCCATTAAAAAAACCTGCCTGCCCACCTCTCCTCCTTTACTGACAGACGTCAGTAAAAGAGCAGAAAAAATGAGCAGTCACTGTCAGCCTGGAATACATTTAAATCATCAACATATGCATGAAAGACACTTGGTCAGCTAGCATTTGTCCACTGCTGCATTAACAAGCAGATACCATGAAAACAAAAATTAGATAATCCCACCTTTGCTTGATAACCCCCCACACCATACAAACACACGTGATGTGGAGGATGCCTCATTGTTATGAGGGTGAAACTCAAGCAGTGCAACTTTGCTTGAGTCAGAACCGAGTTTAAATTTGACTCCCGAAAATTTGCAGTTGGTCTCAGGCTTTGGCAGGAATTTGCTGAACGGCAGCTCTGCAGGTTGAGAGATGTTGGGGTTGATTAGGTCTTGGTGCACAGCACCTACTTCAGCAAAGTTTCAGCTACATTATATGAATGTTACATGAGAAATAAGAATAGGAAACGATCCTGGAATAGTGCTGGGAAGGAAAGGGCACATATTAAAGATGCTGAAAACTTAAAGCAGGAGAACTAGTGATATTTATCCAACCTTATATTTTCCTCAGTGAAAATGCCTGTGCCAGTTTGGGCAAGTATTTCTACACATACCACCTCAGGTTACAATGACAAACCAGTTTTTGGTTAAGCTGTTGAGGTGTTGGTTTCCACAGAAAAATAACAGATTGTTCAAGGAAAAAAAAAAGGGTGCAAGCTTTCAATTCTTTCTAGAAAGTATAAAAAATTCTAGCAGAAGCTCTGTATAAGCAGTCTCTCCATGTCTGTCAGGGCAGCCATTCACCATCAGATCCATTTGCTTCAGAGAAAGAGACACTTTACAATTAAAAGAATAACAGCATGCAGTCCAGCTGAGATAGGAAAACACTCTCCCTGCAATGAATGATGCATTCAGAGCCTCGCCGGCAATGTGAGGATCAAAAGGCAAGATTTGAAGAAATAGGGTCTTTTAACATTTAGTTATTCAGTTGCTCTGCCCGTAGGTTTCACTTGTTTGAGATGAACAGAAATCAATTTCAAAAGCTCAGGTCTTCTAGCAGTAGTCGAGATATTGACATTGAAACATTATGAACTTTTTAATTAAAAAAGCATCAAGTATCATTTAAGAAATTACAGCGTATTAATAAAATCTCACACTGAGCAAAACTTTCGTGTCATCAAGATAAATTTTCCAGATAATTTTAAAAGCCATGGGTGATGTATTCCATTTAGAGAGGCATAACTCAAGGAAACAGAGCATCTGCATGGGGCAAATTCACACTATCCTGAAATTACAGATTATCACACAAATTATTGCAAATGATTGTTTTTAATCAAAGCCAAACCTGTCAGGCACCAAGATCACCATGCAGCCACATTCAGATAAAGCAGGTGGCTTATAACAAATAATTTCTTTCTTTTCCTTGTACATTAAATTCCTTGTATGTTGAAACTGTGTTGTAACTGAACGATCTGTACCGTGCGGTGAAGGTGCTGTTGAGTGGCTGATGTTAGCTGGCAGTGAGGCACAAACACTCACCCAGGGCCTGATGACAGCCCAGCGGCGATACGAGCCTGCTTCTCTCCTCGCCACTGGAAGCGGTTCGGATCTGCTTCCCCCACAACTACTCTCATACTGCTGAGTAGAAGGCACTGGGGGCCATATTTCATAGAATCATAGGATGGTTTGGGTTGGAAGGGACCTTCAAAGATCATCTAGTCCAAGCTTCTTGCCGTGGGCAGGGACATCTTCCAGTAGATTTGATTGTCAAAGGCCCATCCTTGAACACTCCCAGGGATGGGACATCCACATCTTCTCTGGGCAACCTGTGCCAGTGCCTCACCACCCTCACAGGAAAGAATTTCTTCCTAATGTCTAATCTAAATCTATCCTGTTTAAGTTAAAAACGGTTGCCCCCATCCTGTCACTACAGGCCCTGGTAAAAAGTCTCTCTCCATCTTTCTTACAAGCCCCCTTTAAGCACTGAAATATGCAATAAGGTTTCCCTGGGGTCCTTTAGTGCTACACCCTGGAACAATTTTTCACCAGCTGTTCAACATATTTTAAGGTTATTTCCCACCATCCACACACTATAAAACAATGGCCCAGATGCTTGAAAGTGCGTTTGTCATAACGACTGGTACTTTAAATGAAAATTAGTTTTGTCCAAAATTACAATAAATATAGAAGCTTGCAGGTGGTGAAAACAATATCAGAGGAAACTCATGCTGGGTTGCAGCAAGCAGCCCTCCAGCATGGGGCTGTGGCAGCAGTCAGCACCAGATGGGGAAAAAAAGAAGGGGAGAACAGTGATGCTCTCTCCCCTTGCCTCCTGCAGTCGGCAGCCTAAGAGCTTCCTCAGCCACAGCCTGGAGCATTCATCTAATGCCAGTGATGGATCTGTCCTCCATGGATACTTTTTCTTGGACTCACTTGTACTTCTGATTACACAAATTCACATGTCAAAGGAGTCTGAAATTTAATTATTTAAAAAAAAAAAATAAATATATATATATTTCCAGAAAAATGGCTCCTTCTGTTTTAAATCTTTCCCTGTGGCTCTCCTGTTGTAAAAAAAAAAACAAAAACCCACAGAAATTTACTCCCTACTCACTAATTTAATATCATTTGTGGGTTCTGGGGTGCTATCTCCCTCTCGTTCAGGAGCAATATGATGTATACACTTACTATACTTTTATGGTGATACTCTTTTTTTTTGGGTGAAGAGGCCTAGCCCATTAATCTCTCCTCATACAGAAAGAGTTTGCACCTTTGACCGTTGTAAGGACCTTTACTAGTTCATCTATATCCTTCCAGGGGTGGAGAAAACCTGAATTTCATGCAGTATTCAAGATATGGATGCACCAGGCATTTATCTTCTACCATTCTTCTGGATTTTCATTTTTGTTCTTAATATTTAAATACAGACTTGAACACTGAAATAGTATTTTTCAGGCAAATGAAAATAAGTCTGATAATGACTTCAATATCTCTTTCCTGAACAAGAATAGAGGGTACCACTGTGCCTGTACACTTTGCTATTTTTTCCTGTGCACATTGCCTAGCATTTATCCACAAGTACTTCTCTGCAATTTTGCACCCAGTCATTACTTTCACATGAGACTTTTTTTGCAACTCTTTGCAGTCAGTAATCCTGAATAACTCTATGTCACCAGCAAACTTATCACTAGCCTATTCATTTCATTTGTAATTATAAATTATATTGGAATCTGTGGAACAGTGGCCTTTTTATAGGTGCCATACACCTACACTAAACATTCAGCACTGAGTCTTTCGGTATTTTCCACACTTGTGTGCTAGCATTTTACCCTTCTGGCTTTCCCTTTCCACTTTTCTTCAGAGTTTCCTTCCTTTTTGGTAGTAAACTTTTACACAGTGGATTTTTTTAAAGCATTTTTGTTCCTAGCAGGTGGTTTGATTATGGTCACGTTAAATTCAGTGAAATAATGTGGTTCTTGAACAATCACTTATTGTTGTGGGCCTGATGCACTGTTTCAGACTAATAAGAGTTGTTTCCCTTTGGTGAGTTCTCAGATTAATCTTTCCAAGAGGTTTCATGCCCTTGTGTATCATTTACACAACCTACATATGGATAATTGCTGTTTCTCAATATTGCGTTTTCTGGCCTCACAGCCCTTGCAATCTCTCTTAATAATCTGTGCTCATTTTCCCGAAGTTTATCAGAGAGTTAGTGATACATCCTGATTATTACACTGCTCTCCTCTGTAGCTTTCTACCTCATTTCTTCCAAAAGTTTATCCTCATGCTTTTTTCCACAGAAGAATACCCAGAGCTTTTAGCTGTTATGCAACCTTTGTAACAAAAGCTAGAAAAAAACCCTTAAATCCCCTGCAAAAAGGGCTTTAATGAGTCATCATTATGATCATCATGATCATACTAACCAGCACCATGCCAGGGTGATGAGGACAAGCAGAACTGCATTCAATTGCTTAAACAACCAAAGAAACTATTGCAAAAATAAATTACAAAAAATCTAAGCACAAAGATACTTGTTTGAAGTGAGCGCAGTTGCTTGTCCAGAACCCCCATCAGCTCTTTGCAGCAGCAAAGTCTTGCTTCATGGATTAACAGCTGTTATAAATCAAGCATTCTTTTTCATTTTGGCCATACATTCCCCTAGCATACCTAAAAGTCAGTCCAAATTACTTTTGTGCCATGTACTGCTCATTCCCACCACTTCTGTTTAAACTGAAGACTGGAAGATTTTCCATAACTGAAAAATACATAATGCAATTTAGATTTCAAAAATAAGGAGTGAGGAGGAAAGGAGAACATTTCAAAGATTCTTCTCTTCTTCATTTCATAAGAATATAATTAATTGCTCCTTCTCTTAATTTAATACTGTGACTAATCCTACTAAAAGGGATTATTTAGAACAAGCAGACAATGCAAGATACATTTTTGTGTCATTCAGCTGTCTTCAGAGAACAAAACTGAAAGCATCAACAACTTTGTCTGAATTTTTTTTAGAAGTCATTTTCAAAATTAATATTTTAGGTCAGTGATTCAATTTAAACCTTGTTAAATGGTAAAAAGGAACCTGTGTAATCAGAAATTGCTTTTCCCTGTCACATTTCTTTACTGAAGTTAAATCCCTTCAGAGATATTTGGAAAGCATTTAAGGATCACAGAATCTT
Organism: Falco rusticolus; assembly: GCF_015220075.1. Taxonomy (NCBI): domain Eukaryota; kingdom Metazoa; phylum Chordata; class Aves; order Falconiformes; family Falconidae; genus Falco; species Falco rusticolus. The sequence goes on from NC_051188.1 coordinate 25,351,102, forward strand.
TATCTCGGAGACTCTTGTATATACCGTATAGACACTTCAGATGTCACTTTATCTCTGTCAGCTCTAATAATAGGAACAATTGGAACATACATAACACAACATAAAGGCATGATTCCAAGTTAAATATGATTTTAGTCTTTTCATTATGGTGGTATCAAAAATAAAAAGGGGAGGAAAAATACTAATATGCCAAAGAATTACTGAGTAAACTTCAAACAGTGTTTCCATTAAAATCTTTTTCCTATTAAAAACATAACTCATTAATTACTTAGGTTGGAAAATTTATTGCTTCTTTTATTTTTGCACATTTACGGTTAGCATTAGCTAAGAATGCTGCTTTTATAAAAAAATCATAATTATAAAATTTAATTAACTTATTAAAGCCTTGATTCAGAAATATAATTATATACTTAATTTTAGCCATCTGAGCAGCTACACTGGTTTCAGTGGGATTACCTCTGCATTCATATTAAAGCTAATTCTGAAACGTTCATCACAGCAGCATGGAATAGGGTCTATAGCTAAAACCAGTGAAAATGGGTAATAAAGCAAGGTCAAGTGGAGCAGTTCTCATCGAACCGTTCCCCCCCTTGTTTTGTGCCGCCCTCCATGTGCCTGCTCTGAGCCCCAAGCACTGCTCCCCCCTGCCCACCCAGAAGAGCATGGCTTTGCCTGGAACTGCTGCCCCAGTGGCCTCTCAGAGCCGGCTCTGGTGGTTCTCAAGCACCATTCCATCTTGCTTACACACTGTAGGTTAGTCAGTCACTGCATGCAGAGGAAATAATGCAGGCAGCTGCTGTCCTTGCTTCCCTCCCACGTGTGCTCCACATGCTGGACTGCCGGATTCGGCGTCCCCTCCAGCTCCCTTGGGATTTTGGCTGTAGGTTCCAAGGGATGGTGGTGGCAGGGGTTTTCTACCCAGTGCAGCTGAGTGTTGAAGGACTGGGACACTTCCCAAAGTACTGGAAATGTGGGTGTTTAACGCCTCTGGCTGAGGAAGGAGGTGAATTGAATTCTCCTGCTTTCTGGGTGACTGCCCTGAGGACTTGGCTGCACTGGAAAGAGGAAAAAAGAAAAATCTCTGCAGTGCTCTGTAAGACATGAACCCCAAAAGAGGCCTTGGCGCTATGGATCTTTATTTAGTGAAGAAAATGTAAATGTGCACCCAGATCAGGTGCCTGAATGCCGTTCTGGATCCATTCTGGATCTCAAGGTTTTACTTCGCAGGAGAAGCAGCTTTTGGGTAGCACAGAGAGAAACCCCTGTGCTTGACAGCCTGCTCTCAGGTGACAGCACAAACCTGCCAAATTCATCACGTGGGGGCTGCTCAGCCATTCCTCCTTGCAAAACCATGGCTGTGATGATCGTCTCCCCAAGAGAGCAGAGGACAGCAACCATACACAAGCAAGCTGTGCAGCTGGTGAGAAGCTGTCACCTCTTTCAATGATACCCAACAGCTGGTCAAGACCTTGCAACCAGGTACCATGTCGCTGAGAACATGTAGGTGAGATCAAAAACTGACATACTGTCAACATGACGACAATGATAAAACCACAGATAGCCCGAGTGTGGTCTAAAATAAATGATTACATTTAAAAATGCTGAGCAGGCTGCTGGCTGCTACTGTGAAAATTAAACTAAATGTACGGGTGTATTTGGAGTTTGCACCAGTTCTGTACTTCAATAACTTGGAGCAATAGAAGGAACAGTGAGGGGCAGAGCTTATTCTGTTGTCATGCATGTTTTTCCAAGGAAAAAAAAAAGAGCTCATTAATTTTTCTGCCCTGACCTCATCTTGAGATAACTATGCATCATCCACTGGAAATAAAGTTAGGAAATTTTTGATAAAACAGTTATAACTTGCATGAAATTATCAGTGCAAGGAACACAAAGCTCCTGATTTAATTGAGATAGAAATCAGGTTTCTCCCTGTTGGTGAGAATTGCACCGATAGACAATGCTGTTGGCTGAAAAACCTAGTGGGAGCAACAACATGACAGATAAACCCTGGAGGTGACAACCACATGCTCTGACTCTCCTGTGGAGCTTCTTTGCATCTCTAAGAATTTCCGACTACTACCTTAGAAATAACTGTATTGTTCTCTTTAAATCAACCACTAACAGTCATGAGACCAAAGTTGAAATCAGGGCTTGCAGATATTTCAGAAGCAGAGGTACACTGTGGATCACCTTGTCAGAGCCAGAAAATCCCTTTGTGGGTGGCATTTCTCCTTTGTCTCCAAGACCTCCTGTGATATTCAGACTTTGTTAGTGTTTTGCACCTCTGACTTCCATCAGGGAGGAGAGTCCGCTGCTGTGAGAGGAGCTGTATTAACATTAGGTAGCAACTGGTTATAGAAGAGTCAATAGATTTTGCTCAACAAGGTCAGGTAGCCTTTGAATTAAAATAGATGCAAAAATAGAGGTCATTCATTTTCCAGCTCCAGGCAGAACTAAACACTTGGCCCAAATGTGACCCAAATTGCTCTAACCTGCTCTTGAAAGCCTTTTAATATCAGAGGTAAATAACCTTTGCTGCAGGGGAAAATGATTATTTTTAAATTCCCATGTCAAATAAAGAATGCTTTTCTGTAAATATCATTTATGTATTTGAAGACTAATATGTGTCTTATTTTGTACCTTTCTTGACTAACCAAACCTAATTCCTTCAGGTTCCCCTAATAATACAGATTTTCTTAACATCAGTTATTTAAAATGTCTCCATATAACTTTGTAAGGCATGATCCCCAAAACAGATATGATATTCCACCCAGGGTCTCAAAAGTATCAAGTGCAGGAGGATGACTCATTCTTCTGCCTTCCACGAAACTGCTCTGTCACCATTCTGCAGACAGGTATTTGCCTGATTTTGTAACAGCATGACACTACTCACACATAGTTGGCTGGTGGACCATCTTGCCTGGACATAATTTTTGACTTTGTTCATTGAATGTTTCCTTCCTGAGCATGGTACGTCCCTCTCAATGGTTGCTGTATCGCCTCTTGTTGATTTCAGACAACTCTTCATCATTTGGATGTCAAATCCCATTTTCCAAAATAATTCCAATTCTTCCTACATAGGAGCCATTCACAATTTTTTCAGTATGCTCTCTTGCCTGCCATCAAAGGTATTAATTAAAATTTTGCATCAAAAGACATGTAGGGCGCTCCCAATAGCACCCCTTTGAAATGTGTCCTGACTGGACAGTGAATCACTGATCCATTATGAGAATGATTTTTTTTTCCATATTCTTAGCTCTATTTACTTATTTTACTTGCAACAATGACACAAGAGTCAAGATACATCATGTCTTCTACTGCTACCCTGTCTATTGGGATGATTACCCTGTCAAAGACAGAAAGCAGATTGGATTGCTCCTGACAAATACATGTTGGCTGTTTCCCATTACATTAGTATTCCGTAGGTTTGAATAATTTATTCTATTTAAATCAGATTATTTAAATTATTTATTCTAGTATCCTTGCACAAATCTAGGTTAGGCTGGCTTCCTTGCGATATTCTTTCTCTTTCTTTCAGAAGCAAGTCTTATGTTTGCTTTTCTTCAGTTATTGGAGAATTTAGAGAAAATCTGCTAGTTCACAGTAGTTTAAGATTAATTTAATTATTTCCTAACAATTTGTGAAACCTAATTTATCTAAATATTTTTTAAGTCATTATTTTCTTTTTATAGGCTAAACTTCTGTTAATAGAGCTTTAACTTGATGACTACCATTAACTGTTGGTAAAGACCAAAGAAAAATACAACTTCCCCCATCACCAGTTACTTGCTCTTCTTTTCTTTATGTTTCCTCTTGCTTCGTACACATTTATAATACCTTATCCTAGTTCTAATTCATGTTATGCTGTAGTCATCCTGACTTTGTTTCTTCACACTATCCCTTGTAATTCTTGATAGTCATGTTTTTTCATAGAATGTATCACAGAACCATAGAATGGTTTGGGTTGGAAGGGACCTTCAAAGATCATCTAGTTCCAACCCCCCTGCCATGGGCAGGGACACCTTCCACTAGACCAGGCTGCTCACAGCCCCATCCAGCCTGGCCTTGAGCACTGCCAGGGATGGGGCAGCCACAGCTTCTCCGGGCAACCTGTGCCAGTGCCTTGCCACCCTCACAGGAAAGACTTTCCTCCTAATACCTAATCTAAATCTGCCCTCTTCCAGTTTAAAGCATGTCCTGTCACTACATGCTCTTGTAAAATGTCCCTCTCCAACTTTCCTGTAGGGCCCCTTTAGGTGCTGGACGGCTGCTGTGAGGTGTCCCTGGAGCCTTCTCTTCTCCAGGCTGAACAAGCCCAACTGCCTCAGCCTGTCTTCATAGGAGAGGTGCTCCAGCCCTCTGATCATCTTTGTAGCCCTTCTCTGGACTCATTTCCACAAGTCCATGTCCTTCTTCTGTCTGTCATCAGTCATCTGTCAGATGCAGTGCTCTGGGTGGGATCTCATGAGAGCCAAGCAGAGTGGGCCATTTTTTATGATGTCTTTTAAATTTCTATTATATTTAACATATAGAGACATATAACTCTATATGTTAAAGAATTTCTGATGCTGTCATACCAGACCTCATTATACTCTGCTTTCCACTGAGACAGATTGCTTGTTGTACCTTTAACACTGCTTCTTTTGGGAAATGTAATTTTCTGACCGCAGTGCGTTTTTCTTTGAAAAAGTTAAAATTGTTATGATGTAATCCTGATTGATCCTTAGGAAAAACAGAATTTAGAACTGGCATGTAGTGATGACATTTGACAAAACAGTGTTATGCCAAAATAACCAAAGTTGCACAGAAAAATGAGGGTTCCTTATGGGCTAAAGAAACTATGTCATGATGACATTGCAATATTTTGCCTATACTAATTGGCACATCAGTGCAATGTAACTGTGCTGATATTATCTAATACTAACACTCATTTTTTTTCTTGCTCAGTGTCTCTTTTAATCTTACCATAAAGACAGAACCCTATATAGTAAAGAAACTCTCCTGGATCTTTAGTTTGGACTTCTTTTTTCTGCAAAAGACTCTTCCACCTTGTAAACTTTAAGAATTATACTCTGCAATTACACAGACCATTTTCCCAGACAGTGTAAATTAGAGACTAGATGGGTTTACATCCCTTAGGTTCTCCTCACTCTCTCTGTTAAATTACCACATGACTAGAAGATCACAGATAAAAGTGAAGTTAATTTTCACGTTTCAGTATTAACACCAAAGAAAGCCATTTGATGCTCTTCACTCCAGGAACCCTTTCTCCCCACTGGGATGAAGAATCTGATCAGGTATTTCAGTGATATGAAATAACTCTACTGACTTGAGTATCTGACTCCTAATAAGAACGGAAAATGTGATGTCTTCACCTTTGCATTTGGAGGAAAGAAATTGCTTATCTAAATTAACAGAAAAAGCTGTCTCTTATCCCTTTCCCATCTCAGAGTCCAAGAGCTCAGCATATACAAGATTTTATTAACACAGAACATGACCATATAAACGTGACTCCTTTTCATATAAAGGAGAAAGCCACCTTGATAGAGGTAAAGCCATGCTAAAAATTCAGTCCTGCATTAAGATTCAAAACAAATCCTTAGCCAAAGCGGAAATGTCAGGCCAGTCCTCTTTCCATTACTGCAAGTGGCAGAAATCCTACTTATTTCAATACTACAGGAATGGCTCCATCATGCTAACAGTAGCAAAGCCATCAGTATATGGCAAAGTGGATGATTTCTATTGTTCGGTGGTATTAAATATCAAAACTATGCTATGAATACACTGGGAAAGGCATTGAAAACATGGTGGAAGGAATTGTGTACTCACAGGGCCAATTTGTCTCCTTGGACAGAATGTTAAGCATTTGAAACCAGCCCATTTAAAACTTTTGCTGATATGTCCAAATTTGTTTCTTGTCAGTATAGGTGATCGCATTCACAGAACTGGCAAAAATACTTCATTATACATGTGTACGCAATAGGTGTTGAATACAAGGAAAAATCATCAAGTTAGACTTGATGCTCCTCTTCTGCCAATATTTCCTGCTACAGAGCTGGCTTTAGAACACCTACAGAAATTTCTTGCCTCCCTTGACAATCCCCTTAAGATTAAGAGAACACATGCTTACCAAAACTATAGTATATATGTACTGTACTAATATTATGCTGTATACTAGTATATATAATAATTTAACATATTATTTGAAGTTTTATAATGCATCTGAACCACATTTTCCAACAATAATAAGGAAACATGATCATTACTATGGTTCATGCATGATCTGTGATGATAAAGGTTGTAACAAATAACTTTATAATTTGCAGCCATATTATAATGCTGAAAGGGCCACGGTCCATAACAACACAGTTCTCCCTGTTGCCTGAGTGTCCTACTGGATTTCTGACCAATTTTAGCTTCTCACCCAGCAGCCATGCAAGCAGGGCTTTCAGCTTGCTGTGGATAGGAAGGGCTGTAGTTCCACATCTTCAGCAACTTCATCCCAGCTACTCTGCTTTTCTGTAGACTGTTGACGAGTACTCCTGGGGCACAGACTGTTTGAGTCATACAACTTCTGAACATTGTGACAAACCCCTTTCAGCAAGTCTGGCTTGTCCTTCACTTCCTTACCCTGGATTTCCAGAGAATGCCAAATCTCCGTTGGGCACATGATGGTTGTTACTCTATCTGGACAAAGGATGTGAAAACACAGCAATAAGGACTGCTAGCTACTTGTCACGTTTCTTAAATCATGACTGAAAGATTTTCAAATGGTGTAGCTGAGCATGGGTCACAGCCCCATGCAATGATGCACCAGTGACAATAATGCAATCTTAGATTTCCATCAAATGTCAAATGGACCCAGACTTGAAAAGTAAAGTCCTTCAGGGCTTAAAGAAAGGTCACCCAAACACGGAGAAAAGGCTGTGTCAGGATACTCACTAACTTCAAGAGATGTAAGCTATTAACATTTCACTTTGATTTAACAAGGCTTAGAGACCTTCGCACTCCTTTGGTTGAGAAACGGAAAATCAAGTTTGCTGAGCACTGTAATTTGTTTTATTTACAGTATTGTCCAACTTTTAATCAGTATAAGCTTAACACCTAACTTTTAAAAGGTGGTTGAGTAATTTCAAGACTCCCAAAACAAAAGAATCTTCAAAACCTAAAATAAAAAAGCAAAGGCTAAAGCTACCATTCAATGTCTGCTTGAAAAGTGGCAAAGACAGGTAGCTCCTCCATCATTAACTGAGGTTGGAAAGGGCAACTAACCAAAAAGGAAAAATCTTGTAAGAAATTAAATATGAGGTTATCTGATGATAACTACTTCAGTGCTACTGAAACAAGCTCTTCTGCTTGCTTTGTCGTCGGCTCCTTGTCCTTTCTCTGCATTATCCCTTGCTTTTGCTGAAACAGGTCTCTCTGCAGTGAAGCAATGGGTGACTGATCTGTTTAGAAGCAGCCTTTCCTTTTACTGGGTTACTTTCTGGCTGGATCAGTGTCATGGTCATCTGTCCTCATAAGCACAAAAATAATTGTGTTGCCTGACAAACCATCTAACATGGGAGTTAAAAACAGTGTTTGGAAAGGTGTAGAAGGATTTAATACTGAGCTTTGAATACACTCAGTGTTCCTAAGCAAGTTTTGTTACATCTTCTTCCAGACAGAGCCAACATTCCAAATTTCTTCCATGTGATAAGGCACAAACCAGGCTCTCCTCTCCTGTTTTGCACATTATAATTTAGTTGAGCTTGGACTAGAATAAAATTCAGTCACATCTGTGTGACTTACCCATTTCACAGTTTTTCACTGTTTGCAATAATATAAAATTTTTGTGCTAATGTAGATTTACCTGGTTTACACAACACAAAATATTCTGTTGGTCACTGAAAAAAACTGAACCTAGAAGACATTGCTATGCCAGCCTAAGTGATTTAGACTCTTTATAAAGGTCTGGCCTATAGATGCTGGCAGCACTCAGAACTTACCGGTGATGGACAGGGCAGCGTCAAAGCACTCACTTTAATAAGGCAGACACAAGCTATGGCATACCATTACTTCATGGCCTTCATTTAATGCTGATTCCACCAATGGGAAACAGTAGTTGCAACCCAGTTTATAGTCTTGGGAATTGATGTGAAGGTATTTGCCACTTCCACAGCCCAAAAAATAATGAGGAGGAGAAAGAAAGGTGGACATTTGGTGTCTGTACAAAAGAAAATGTATTCCTGACATAAGCCAAAATGCACACACTTGACTGGCCCTAATAGCTTGAAATTTGCCACCCATTTTAAAGGAGATACAATTGCAGTGGAATTCAGGTTATTTTTTACCATCACAGTACAATGAACACAGACTGCTCCTTTCTGTCTAGCAGACTCTCTGCTGCATGACAAGAGGTGTTTAAGTGGGATGGCTAGAGAGCATTTACCTTGGCCTTCCCACCACATATGGAATAAAAAATATTTATGATAATGATGCTACTGCAATTCTGCTTGTAATAGACTCAAAATGCTAAGCAAAAGCATCGTGTAGTGGGAGCACAGCACTGAATTATTCCTGTGTATTGAAATGCTGATAGACAAACTAGTCTGGTAAGTAATTAAGTCACTATTAGATCAAACCATTAAATCCATTGTTTGCTGTTTTAACTGCTGCTAATTGCTGTCACCATGACAACAGTGGAGTTTCTTTTTCTGGTATCTTCATGCAGTTTCCTTTTCATAATGGAGCCTGCAACACGGAAATTTATGTCTTCCCAAACTGAAATACTTCTTGTGCTGAAATAAAGGCAGGCATCTTTAGATAAGAATGATTTTAATGTCAGCAGTAAAATGGATCTTATCTAAATTTTTGATAATTTGTTTGTAGAATTGTCTCGATCTTAACAGAAAGTGCATTTTAAAGGAGATAATTTATTTTAAAAACTTATCTTCTCACCTACATCATAAAAATCATAGTTTGGATTAAGATCAGGGAGGTAAATGCATCCATCTAGCATAATACCCTGTACCTTGTGTAGACCTTAGCTCACATCCTGTTTATGGCTATGCTTACATCAAATATTAAGCTTGGGTTAGAGCCCAGATTTTCTCTCTTGTTCATTTTTTTTAAAAATTATAGTTATTTTTGAGGCTTCCAAAGCATTAAGTCCCTGTACTTAAATTACAGCCATCCCATAACACCTATTCTGAAATGCTGTGTGGGTCCCTATGTCCAGTAAGAAGCCTCCCAGCTCCATCATTCAGTTATGCCATTTGAATGGGAGATGAATCATTACTGAGCTGCAGATAGAAGTCTGCTCCTAACTGCTTGTCTAATATTAACTGCTGATCCCATCTCCCAGGAATGAAGGAAAGATATCCAGAGAAAAGCTGGAGCTCTCTCAGTCCTTCCCATGCCTGATTTCAGCACCAGGTGAGACAAGGTGCTGTGAAATGGTGCCAGCACTTGGCTAGAATTAGACTCTATTTGCCAAGGAGAAAGAGCAGAAAGAGGATCCTGGTTTTCACTTTAGGGGAGAAAGTCTCCAGTATCAACTAAACAAGAGCTACTAAATACATTTCCTCTAATCTAACACCAAAGGCTGCTTCCCAGGGATGGAGAGGCAGAGGAGAACCCTGCAAGTAGACTCCTCTACGGCAGTGTGGCACCACTCTTGGCAACTGTGTTTCACATGAAACTCCTATCTGGCCACGGACACCAGCAGCTAGCTGCCAAAGTCCAGGAGCCAAGCCCGAACTTAAATCACAGTGTTAACAAAGTCCTAAGTCTGTGACATTGGTAAAAATTCAATGTGCTGGTTCTTTGTACGTGTTTTATTTGTTCACATTGAAAAAAAATTGTAAAATATGCCAAGATCTGGTAGGAATTTAGTTCCTAGCATTTAGACTGTGATAAACTGGGAAAAGTATACAGTAAAGTTTGAATGACACCCAAAAAGTCAGTGTGATTAGCCCAACCCTCAGTAATATTTCTCTTTCACAAACGTTCCTGTGCTATAGTGGGGAGACTACACATCTGTGTTGCTGGAAAGGGTACAGGTCCAAAAAGCTATTCAGGAGTCTAGCCTAAACTTGTAGAAATGATGAGTGAATGCCAAGACCTCATCTGGGCAACCAGCATGTGCCCGTTTATGGTGCAGGTGCTGAAGCCAGTACAGAGGCTTCCATAATATGGTTTAGACATTCTCTATTCTCAAACCTTCAGGGGATTAAAAGCTGTCACACATCATCTCTCAGAGCACTCAGGACAGTGTCACGATACTTGCTTCAAATTGGCCACATGTTGTAAGACCTAAAGAAGACTTCAAATTCCAGAATTGTCATACCAATACGCAACATTAGCAGACACTAATGACATCTTAATAAATTTAGCTTCAGTTTAGTGTTCCAGTTTAGTTGACCTATTGGATACTGGGAAAAGTTAAAGTGTCTTCATATACCTATGAATGGTGGAGCAAAGTAGGAGGCAAATTTGATAGTCAGTCCAGCCATTTTGATTTCCCAGCTTGATTCACAAGCTCTTCTGCCACAAACATTGCTTGATAGAAAGAGAGGGCATACATAGACTGTCATTGGCAGTGTGATAAACAATGCCATTCACCAATATCAAAAGTCAGGCTGATTGGTTCCTGCTCTGAAGTGAAATGCTGCACCTTTGGCCATAACTTGTAGCATATGTCACTGAAGTACGGAGCAATTTTCTCATATACACTATGAATGTGGTCACTCTCAAGTCCGCTTGCTTCCTTCTCCATCACAACAAAGGCTAGGCTAAGTCACTGAAGGCAGTGCAACTGTCCTAGAGAATGGGAAGGGAGAAAAGCAAGTGCTGAAACTCTTGTTACCAAAGTACATTTCCTTAAGCTAAGCAGTATGACATTGTTTATTTATCAAATAGTATTTCCAAACACTATGTTGTCATTAGAGAGAAATTGCTGAGGCTTTTAAAGAAGAAAGGCAATCCATTCTATGATTTTATACTATGTATTGTTTTCTTATATAATTCTGAATGGAATTTTATGGCCTGCCACTCAATGTTTATCAACTTGCTTGCATTGTTGTACTTCGGAAGCTGTTAACTTCTGCTTCATAAAGTCTTCCACCTTTTTCAGTCTATCCCTGAAAAAGATATTTTCTAAGAAGTCCTTTGTTTACAGACACATCTTAAAAAACAGCAGCTGAAAATGATGATGAATACCAAAAGATGCTGAGTCTGAAACAAAAGCTCTGAAAAGTGTCATTTCTCCTCTGCTTCATTCAGCATCCAGAAAGATCCATGCTTACAGAGTTCCCATTGTAGAATTCATTGACACCATGTGTTACTATTAACGAAAATCTTTCCAGCTTTCCAAGTACCTTTTTTTTCAGCTGTTCTGGTTTGACATGGTGCGCTGGTATTAGCAATGCCCCCAGGAAAACCCTGTGATATTGTGAGTAGCCTATTGCATCCTAACTCATTGTTCAGTTCACCATGAAGCTTTGTACAGAAAGGCTGTGAAGATTTTGAACTTCATTGAACATATGCTGGTCATGCCAGAATTTCCATTGATTTAATGAAGATCTGGGCCACCAAGACAGGCTGCTCCAGCTCCACTTGCATGCTGCAAACAACTCCATGTAGAATAACTTATCTGAGGCAAAGGTATTGATGACAGCACCTCACCCAAGCTCTCTGCACTGCAGGCTGGCCATTAATCTGAGTCCTGATATAGTCCTTATCTGGTCCTTATTTCCAGACCCATAAGCATTTAAAATCCTGTCAGCTCAAAAGACTATCGTTCTGTGATTTCCTAGGCAATTACATCAAAGAGAAACACTGGAGCAGACTAAGGCCAAATTCGATCCTGCAGTAACAGCAAGAAAGTAGCTCTGGAGGGGTTTTGTTTATGTCATTTATTAATCTGAAAAACTGTGCTAGGATTAAATCCTGTAGCCCTTGGTGCCTTCTGTCATATCAGATATTCACTCAGCATCACTGGGAAACTGCCCAGACTGCAACTTTCCTGAATATCCTGCCTAGATCAGAGTGATGACAAGTACTGGAGTGAGGTGAAGAAATTCTTTGGAATATCATCACTGTCCTTTTCATTATATATGTTGCTAAATAAACAGCCACTTCAGAAACACAGGTAATCATAAAAAAACAAAGACAATGAAAATGAGTTGCATTGGTTTAGTCTCTCCTGCACTGCACTGCGTATCTTTTTAGCTTCTAGTGAGATGTAAAGCCATCACCTTGCAAGCATTTACACAGGTGCTTAACTCTGTGTGTGCAAACAATACCACTGACTGAATCCAGTGGGGATATTCCACACACAGAGGTTACTATATGCATTAGTGCATACAAGACTGGCTCTCCAAGGTAGAATGATTTTTTTTATTGTTCTTCATTATAACCAAACTCTGCTGTAGAAGCTAGTTTTTAAAAAATACCTTCAGAAAAACCCTGGTTGAAAAAGCTGAAAGTGCTCTACTGGGGATCATTTCAAGACGAAGCTGATGTACTATCAAATATACAGGGAAAGGCAGAAGGAGGCTAGACAAGGCGAGGGAAATTGTTCTTTGGAAAAGCCGCAACATCATTTCAAAGCTTTGCTATTGCTTCGTTTGACAAGAGGAAATAATAACGGGTGAATTGATGTAAGATCACAGGAGGGAAGAGAACAGAGCTCTTTCTGTTTAACTCTAGGCTTATGCTCAGCATAGCTCACTTAGGCAGAGGGACAGCCTGAAAGTTGCTACCAGCTTGAGACAATGACCAGGAAAAGAAGGAAGGTGCATATGAAAGCACCTAGCAAGAGAAACCACGTGGTAAAACACCCTTTCAAACTAAGGGAAAAAAAATGTTTAAATGCAAAACGCCCATCATGAGTTGTGTGTAAAACAGTATTTCCTCTGGAACAGGAGCAAAAAGGATGGACCAGGGGCTCTGATTAAATCCTACCTACAATTAAGAAAGACATAGCATCTTTTATTTTAAAACAGTAGCTCCAAGAGTGGGTGCAACAGTCTGCACTCTCTGAAATTTAAAAGTCCAGCTCTGCAAGGTGCTATTAAAAGAATTTTTTCTATAAGATTCTGTAAGAAACTAGCCCTTTGTGGGAGAGGCTGGAGGAAGAGACCAGTCAGGCTGGGTCTCAGCAACCACCAGCAGTCATGCGATGGACATTTCTGCCTAGACGAGTCTGGTGATCACCCATTCCCTATGCTTACCAAGCCATAAACCACAAAATGCTTGTCAACACTCCATTTAATGCTTTTAGTACAACAGACTGAAAACCATACAAAATACATTGTGCCAGAGGAAGAGAACAGAGAGATATTTGAGGGCACAGCCACTAAGTTTACTAAGTAAAAATGTTCAGACAACCCTAGGAAACTGGTTACAACACACATTGCAGAAGCAAGAAAAAAAACCATCTCCAAAATAAAAAAGCAAACAGGGATGCCCACTGATCTGGTCTGGGAAAAAACAATTTCTGGGGGATTGACTCGGCTTCAAACATATGATTTATACATGTCAATCTGAACTTCAAAGGCTTTCCAGTTTCTCTGTCATCCCCAACATCCTTTCTCTAGTCACAGGAAAGGCCAGAAAAGAACTTGGAAATCGAGCTGTGCTTCAGGAAAGAACACATTTTCTGCCCAACACAAAATTGCATATTTAGTGCTGCAAATGTCACACAATGGCATTTTACACTGGTGATGTTTGCTTACTTGCATAACAAAGGCTTTGGGGAATGCAGATATTTTCTTTTGAGCAGACTCACCTCTACCTTTATGCAAATTAAAAAAAAAAAAAAAAAAAAGTAAATGTATTCATCCAGGGCTGTCAGGAAAGCAAAACGAAGAGGTACAGAGCAGCAGTTCAGCCTGACTGCCTGTCACCTACTCTTAAGCTAAATTTGACACAACTTGATTGAAAGTGAAATTAAATTAGAGTTTAAAAGCCATTAAAAACTTTGAAGTTCATAAGTGATTATTAACTTCCTGAACACTGTGAAGCCTCTGACTGTGTGGGATGCAAACCTCATGCAGACTGTGTCCCACACCTCAGGAAGTCCTGACACCCCACAGCATCGCTTCCCAGGGGGTACCACAGGTAGCTGGTGGAAGATGCTCTGGTTCCCAGATCCAGAGCAGGAGCTCATCCTCTGGCTGTGGTGTGGTGGCTTCTGCTGTGTTGATAGTGCCTTAAATTTATCTTAGAATTTAAAAAGATATTGTTTGGGAGGAAAATAGGTTTTCTAGTTCTAATTAATTTCATTCTTTGGGTAATACTCAGTGATGCCAATTTAATTCAGCTGCTCTGTGGTTCAACCAAATAGAAAGAATAAACTGAATTTGTAATAAGCTTGATTTTGACAGGGAGAGTCTTCTAGAAGGACATGTCATCAGAAAGCTACCATATGTAATGAGCAACTTCTCATTTAAAAAAATGCCTATTCTTTCCCTCTGCCCCTGAGCACTCGTGGTGGTGGAGGCAGCTGCAGGACAAGGCTGCCCACGGCTGTGCAGTGGCTTTCACCAAGTTCGGCCTGGTGAGTTGAGACCAGCTCTGCCGAAGGTCCTATGACCCCTCTGGAGCGTCGTACATGTGGGCCACACCATGGAAGAGCTGGCAGGGGCACAGGAGAGATGGGGTTGGCTCAGAGATGTGTCCCGGCACCACCAAACCCTCCCTGCCACCAGCAAGAGAGACAAAACTGGAGCTGCCAAGCTGAGCTGGGCTTCTTCACAAACAAGATTAGCTTAAGTCTTGCAGTAATTAGTGCCAGCAAATGACATAACAGCTGGCCTGTCATAGCTGAAATTCCAAACAAACAACTCCAGGAACACTATTTCTAATACCTGTGAAAGAGATGGCGGTGCTTTCCTCCCTTCAGTTAAATGAATATTTTTGTGATGATACATTTGGAAAGCCTGCTGAATTCTTCTCCCTCTGCACCCCCTGCACCATCATTACCCCCACCTTATACACAATCATTACATTGTGACTGCATTGAAACAGCTTTTCTGTGAAGGGCCTAATATGTGTGTAGAACTGCAAATATTGAGCTGGACCTTGGTAGGATCCCTTCAGGGACCTTCAGCGAGTCTGTTCTTCCACCAGCAGCAGCAGCCATGACAGGAGCGCTCTGGCAGTCAGACTAACAGACTAACAGTCCCTACCCCTGTGAAGCAGATAAGAAAAGAACAAGAGAGAAAAAACTGTAAAATCAGCCTTAAAGCCCTTGAACGATTGTTCCCATGAGGTGTCAGGATCTAGGGAAGGACTGATTAACAGGAGGAGAAATGCAATATGGGGCACAGAGGGGCTAGGAGAAAAGGAGAAATGAAAGAAGCTGGATGGTAAGAAAATGATAAAAGGGAATTTTATAAATAATAAAGAGGGAAAATGAAGGGCTAGGAAGGAAATGAAAAGGAGGAGAAAAAAAAAGCAGAAAAAGCAGAGGGGATAAAAAAGCAGACATGTAGAGAAACTCCAGGTTAGTATTTTAATGAGTTGGCCTCACTGCATTTTGCCCAGATACCATCACGCAGAGGCAGAGCATCACACTTTGACAGTTAATCAACCATTTGGGGATTTCTTATAATGCTGTATTAATATTATCATAGTGTGGTGAAACCTTCCCACAGCCTCTTAGTTCCTGCAGCACATCCTACTGGCCTTATCCTAGCCCTTTCACTGGGTTGGGAGGCAGCAGAACTGCATCTCTTCCACCTTTCTAAAGCCACTGGCAGCTGCAACGTAAGGTTGGTATGTGCCTTTCTGAATTTTCCTTGTGTTGCAGGTGCTGCTGGGGATGCAGTTACATGCAGAACAGAAAAATGAAGGAAAAATTAGAAGGGAAGGATGGGATCTGTGAAACTGAGCCAGTGTTCACTCAGGAAAAGCCACAACTTTTGGAAAACCTGACACAGGGACATTTCACCTAATCCAGGGAATTAACCCTGAAGGGCAGCCTCGTGCATTGCCAGTAACCAGTACTGCTCCCAGCGTTGCAGGAGTGGGCAGGGAGACACCACCTGAAAAGGCCTAGCATATTTTGAAGGGAACACGAGGATAAAGCTGACTCCAGAGGGGAGGTGGTGGTGCTTTCTGGGTGTTCTTACAGAAAGCTGGAGCGTGAAGCCTGATCTGCAGTCCTGGAGTCTGGAGTGCAACCCAGCAGCAGAGTCCGATGCAACAGGAGAACTTTGTGGCTTTTCAGGCTAGAGAAAGTGCTGAACCTTGGCGAACTGAGCTATGCACCGACACCCTTCGTGGCTTTCAATATTTTAACTTTGGTCCTAATATAAAAGATAATTTTATCAGTACTTCTGTAATGAAGGCAAAACCTGTTTAGGGAATTTGGGACACTGGATACTTGAGAGTTAGAATAAATATTAGCTCATTTTGCCATAAGTATCAGTGCTATGTTTTTGAACTTCTCTTTTGTTCCCACAGTGGCTGCACTACCCTGACTTACTCAGCTGTAACTGGTGACAAGATTCTCCTCTACCTGTTCTCGTTGCCTTCATAGATGGATGGAAGATCTCTTCTGGCTCACTAGCTCATACCACAATGATATGGTCTGCTGATCCCTTTGGAGCTGTAGGACTACAACACATCTTTTCCTAGGAACCTCTGGCAAGTGATGGAGGAACAATGTCTGTCTCACAGAAAAGGAGGAAAGAGGTAAAATTAGAGCCTGAATAATATCAAAAGCAGCCACCTTCTCCTACTCCTAATGTGGAAAGAAAATGAACTTCACAGTGTTTGTACAAGTATTGGTGGAGTGGAGATGTCACCTTTAAAAGCTGTGCTGCTGTGCTTACTCTCCTCAGCTGCAGTTGTGACACAAAATTGCCCAATTCTTCTGACATGCAAGGAGAATTTTTACAAACACATGTTGGCAACAGCTATGAGTAATAAAGCAACCTTACATCACCATCACAGCTTGCTCTTCCTGACATGGAACTGTCACTGGAAGGGGGGCTTAAGTAATAAAACTTCCCTTGGAGATGCGTCTGTGCATCCCTGAGAATGCTGATAGTGCTAAGGGGGTCATCCTAAGTGAGGTCCAAGGAAAATTCCCCTCAACGACCAACCTTGCAAACTCTGTTTTGAGACACTGGCTTGTAACAAGTGCAATTCTTTCATAGTTCATGAAATAACCTTTTAAAACTATTATCTCCTTCCATGTCACAGCACTGAGACAGCCTCTCAGTAACAGCTACATGGGAAAACAAAGGCAAATATCATGACATAGCTTACTTACAGTACCAAGTGTACATGTGAATCCATAAAATAATCACACTTGGTGATTTTATCCTAAGAATAAAACATGCCTGAGAGAGTGCAATAATAATTGGATTATGCTGGATTGAATGTTTTAGTGCTAATTTATGCTATTATAATATTGGCATGATTATACAAATGGAAAGCATAAAATCAAATGTATTAAACTGAAGTTCTTGTAAATTTAGTACTTCCCTCTCCCTGCTCCAAAGACCTTTAAAAAACATATATTTCTGTAAGTTGCATTATGGTCAAATCCTGCACCCCCAGGACTGAGGTACTAAGAAGGGACTGTACCTGGGAACAAAGAGGAGGAAAGATTTCCAGCACTGTGCTTAACATTTTACGCATACAATTTCCATTAATCAAGCTAATATTTACACTCAGAATTTCAACCTTGAAGAAGTGAATTATATTCAGAAAGATAACAGTTTATAAAAAAAGTCAATAACCAATGAACCACATTTTCATTTTCAATGTTTTATTTAAAGAGTAATTTCAGGGGAAGAAAATAATAAGATGAGCCTCTAGCCACTGAAGACTGAATCATTTTATAGATGTAGATGCAGTTAGTCAGCTGAACAAAACAGTACATGACACCATTTTACAGTTCAGGGACTGATGGGAACAGAGACATCATGTGAAATAATTTTCAATATATAACTTTCTGTTTAATAACAAAGAAACAATAAAAAAAAAGCAAATTATGAACAAAGGCAAATAATCAGACAGTCAAGAAAACACACATTGACCACAGCTCAGTGAGCTACATTGACCATAGCTCAGTGAGCTGACTACTGCAAGGAGAATTCCAAAAAAAAATCCATTATCTATGGCATTTTCAAAGAAAAATATGGTTTCAACACTTCTTTCTGCAAAACCTCAGATAATTTCCTGAGGGCAAACCAGTACCACACTTTATGATTTGTAGCATGCAAACAAAAAAGGCAAAACCACCTGAACATGGAGCTGTTAACACTTGCACTAGAATTAAACAGTCACCAGGTATTTTGCTGTAGCAGAGCATCAGGCATGCCATCTTGATATAAGCAAGTCAGAATAAATTCCTTACACATTGTAAGTCTGAAAAGTCTGATAGTCTGTTCAAAGTGGCCAATTATGTGCTTGGAAATGCATGTGTTTGTACCACCTTAATCCCCAGATTTTCCAGTTGGGGTTAATAGACATGGAAAGTTCTTACTCTATTCTTTTCCATCCTCACAGACCCCACAGTGATAGTAAGGAACCTGAGTAAAGACAGATTTTATAAAAGGGTCTGAAGAGGGTATAAATAGGCTTGTTTAGTTCTTATTTAATAAGGAGTCCACCACGGGTACATCTTCCATGGGGAATTTTTTTCCAAGGCATCATTGAAGTGTCACATCTCAATACTTTTGCCTGTTGCTTTGTAGTAAAGGAGACAATGCTGTGGAAGAGTGGGACTGGCAGCCTGTCTAGCTCTTAGAAATCTCTGTGAAACTCATTCGCCTTCATGTAGCCCCTGGCACATGAGATGATGGTAGAGTCTGGGCAATGCAGATAGTCTTGTGAGACTCCCTGCTGACATGATGTTATACTCTTTTATTCCTTCTTCTCCTCCATGGCTTGGGCTCAAGGCACACATGAAAGATGTTTTAAAATGCTAGTTCACATGGGAATAGCTCAAGCGTCTTCATTAATGTAGCTGACAATGAACTATACAGGAAAATATTGCCAGTGGCTCGTATCAGTGACTTCCTCTCCTGCATCTCCACATGATGGGTTTCACCTTCCTCGTGTACAAAATCAGACCCTTCACTTGTTAATACTATCATACTCTTGCTCTACCGATACAAATGAGCACTGCCATCTTTTCTTGCATGCATTCAGCATCCCCTTACAAATCTGTGTTTTTCAGATAGAAGCAATCTATAGTAGCACTGGTCATCTGCACTCTAACGCATGTCATCTGATCCCTGTTTATTTAATAAAGAATTTATATTTGGAATCCACCGGCAGTAATTCAACAGTGAAGGAATATGTATTTACATATTATGGATTTATGTAAGTGGAGAGAAAATGAGTCTGGTCCATGCTCAAATGATTGAGTCCAGCCAATTCACCTGGGGAGGAAGCTCCCTCTTCATAACTCCCCTGCTTAGCCTGTGGGACATTTGCCACAGAGGGAAAATGGGAATTCCTTGCCTCATATTCCCAGAGCAGAAGAGATGGAACTGAAATAAATTTGTTTTCATTAACACTTCAGCATTGTAGACAAGGCATCTGAATAATAAACTGGATTATTTTCCATTGAAATTATGGAATTTTCACAAATAATTGAAAATATTGAAATTGGCACAATTTCAGCCAAACGGAATGGTGTACTTAGTTTTGTTACTGACAGCTGCAGTTTTGGCATTGTAATAGTTAATTTCTTAGCTTTTTGTATAAGATAATTTTAACAAGCTTCTCCTTTCCCACCCTCTATTAGTACTTTCTTTTAACTGCAGAGCCTGAAAAGCACAGAGAAAATGAAACATCAAAGCAGGTATGGAAGCATCATCATATCCTGAAACAGAAGTCAATAACCTGATTTTACATTAGTTTATGCCATCATTAAAACATCACATCCATTTAGAAATGACACAGGTGCCCAGCTTGGAGGAGCCATTCTAAACTGCCAGAAGCATCTCTTCCTACCCTTGCTTCTTCTCTGCTACTGTGTGTGTTTATACAATGCATGCTGAGAACCCAGCTCAGAAAAGGCAGCCAAAAAACTGAAACAGCAGAATGGCTACCTGGCAGCAGGTGAGAGAGCAACAGAAATGAAAATTGCATGCGTAAATACAACAACAACATTCACAGACAAAGTTCAGGGAGAGACAGGTAATCTGATCTGTGTAAGGGCAGGAAAAAAACCCAGTTTTCCAACAGATTATCTCCCCCCTTAAAGAAAACCCTGGTGCTAAAATGTTGATGCTATAGAAATCCTGAAGAAGGTACAGGTGTGGCAGTTGAGGCAGTGCAGGGAGAGCTGTGCAGTAGCCCAGCCATAGGATTTACAGGAACTTGCCACAGCAAGCAGGGCTAGCAAGGAGGCCACAGCTCCTCTGGCTACAGCTCTGCTGTCTCTGCTTAGATTTGTTAGTACTCTAAAACCAGCCCCAAAACAGCTAAGCAAAAAGTCTAGTGGTATAATCTGGCCTATTTTAAGGAGATGACTCATCTGAAATGACATATAGGCAGATAAAAGCCATGTAAATCCCAGTAAACAGACCCCTTCCTCCTTTCTTGGCCTGCTTAATGTTTTGATGTCAGGTGTGCCACTGTTTGGTTGTAAACTACTCCAAATTCTGAACCTCAGTTACCCATGAATACCCAGAAATCTCTCTCCTCAGGTGGTGATGGGCAGCCTCTCTTACAAGCCACAGAATCACAGAACTGAGGTTGGAAGGCACCTCTGGAGTCTGTCTAGTCCAACCACCTGCTCAGACCAAAGTCAGCCAGAACTGGTTGCCCAGGACCATGGCCGGGCAGGTTTTGAATATCTCCAAACACGGAGACTCCACAACCTCTCTGGGCAACCTCTTCCGGTCTTCAGTTACCCTTACAGTAAAAAGATGCTTCCTATGTTCCAGCAGATTTTCTGAGAAGAGTCTGACTCTGCCATCTTTCTTGTATTTATATACACTAATAAGATCCCCCTCTGAACTGAAAAAGCACAGAGAAGTACCGTCACAGCATCTGGTCAGAGAAGCATCACCTGGCAATGAGAAAACAACTCTGCAGTGTGGATCTGGTCAACCTGCTCAAAAGAAGCTTAGCCTTAAGCAGCATGGACACAAATATCAGACTGTGCCACTTGTCCTGTGGGTCAGGAAGTACTCCTTTGACCTCTTCTTTTAGCACAACAGACATAAGCTTCAGGTACACCCACACCGCGTAGCTGTTAGCTCACTCTCTACCTCTGAATTTCAGTGCTCTGACTAGTTTTCTATGAGTCTTATCCACTATAAAGAGGTGGCCCATAACAGAGCAGGTACAAAACAGTCAGGTGTCAGGGCCAGGGATCAGTCCCTCACCTTTAAATTACCAGTGTAGATACAGGCAAAATTTTAAAGGGCACAGCGTTTTAGCCCAGGTTATCCTATTATCTGGTCATTAGGAGACACTAGAGCAGAGAGGCTGAGTAGAGCCATCAGCTCTTTGGTGAATTGCTCTGAGAAGTGCTGTAATTGTCCTGCTGAAGTTGGGAACTGACATTTCATATTGCCCTGAAGTCTCCTCAGAAGGAGGTTCTGTAGTGTGGATGCCATGGAGATAGAGATATGTCACATTTCCTTCTGGCTCCCCATCCTCTCCACTCAGCCAAATACTGGATTTAAGCAGAATGGAAGCATCCACTGGAGAAGCATATGAAGCAATGCAGTATTAACACTGAAGGAGTCCACAGACTACAGTCAGTGGAAAGGCAAAGGCACTGAAGTTAAATAGCACGTATCTCCACATCAGGGTCTTTAGGGGAATTCACTTTTTCCCCACTGACACTCTAAATTTGAGGTTCTGTTGAGTTGCCTGACCCACTCCTCCTCAGAGCAAGCAATGTGACAATCTGGTTGGTGTAGACCTGACCCAGCTAAGCAGGAAGGATTCAGTTGTAAACAACTGTAGCCCACTGAAATACGTGCATCCAACCAACCCCACTGAAGCTGGCAAGAGTTTCCACAACAAATTCCAGCTATAGCTTCCCCTAGCTGGTTTTACAATGCTCAGTCCATAAAATTTCAGGGGTAGCATACAACCTGTTACTTTCTCACAGATAGCTGTGAGATCACAGTGGGGCCTCCAATATTTCTAAATTTGGTTTCACAGATTTAATACTTGAAGGAAGAACGGGACAGAAAAGGTAGAAGACAGTGCAAAAATAGCTTCCAGCCTCACAAAAAGGATCATGAGAGTTTGAACTGCACTACTAAAATGTCCTGAGCAGGATTTAGTAACTAACCCCTGGCTGCAGGACTTCCTCTCCTGCAGCTGCTTTCAATAATAAAGTCTCAATGCCTATTGTTTTGTTCCTTACATCCAAACAATTCCAAGTGGTTGCTTAAATTATGCTGAATACAAAGCTGTGATGTCTCTGGCCAGCATTACTTCTGACAGCTACAGGAGTTGCAAGGCCCCAGTCTTGCAGGCCTCCAGAATGTAACCTGTCTGCAAATAGCAGCTTGTACAGCCCCCCTGCTTCTTCCTGCTGGGATGCAAACAGACACAATGATGTTCATTTTGCAATACCTTTGAGCTTAAAAAAGGTAAAATATTAAAAACCCTTTGGAAATCCAAAGAATGTGAGCTCTTGGCTGCTAGCTCTTAAAATAGAAGGAATGGAACAGCAGCTTGTTCGCTATTTCTTTTTGTTTTCAGAACAAAACAAAACCCTCTTCAACTGACTTCAGAGCAAAAAAAAAAAAAAAGAGGAAGGGCTTTGGATAAATTCTGAATAATTTTCTTAAGCCAAACCAAACAAACATGATATAAGAGAATGGTGAGAAAAGGAAATCCATAAAAAATTCAAAGCAATATGGAGCCACTTGTGAGCTAAGGTTTGATCTGTGTCATGATAATGTAATGCCAAAGTAACTCCAATGACATCAACAGAATCACTTTGGCTTTATACCAGCATGACTGGGTTCATAATCTGGCACTGAACATCTTTTTATTGAAGCTATCACTGCAGTTGCTACACTCCTCAGGTTTATAGATGTTTTAAAACTGTTCAGTGAGCAGTGGTTATTTCTAGGATATGGATATAGTAAAAAATATTAGCCAAAATGCTATGGGCCAAATCTCAAACTGATGTAACTCTGCACCTATTACTGACTGACGCGAGCTGTGCATCTGACCTTCTGTGTGTTGTGTGCATCAGGATAAGACAGATCTGTAGATTTTTTTGTTGTAAATAAATCAAAAAGATCTCATCTTGTCAAAGTGCTGAAAAACATAATGAGAGCAGTCAAAATTAAATGTGATGTCACCAAAGACTCAGACTTGGGACTGGCAATATCCCAGTAGAATCCTGTCCTCTGGCATGCAACTAAAGCTAACCTAAGTTAAAGATGGTGTTTTACTCAGGGAGTTTATGGGATTTCTTAGAAGCTGCCTGGGCTTCATTCAGGGGGTCCCTTCCCTTCTGATGAGGGTGAGGGCCCCATGTCCCTCAGCCAGGAAGCTCAGTCTCTGAGTAGATTTCCAGTCTGTGAAAGCCTGTATATGCGAGAGACTTGAAAGCCATGAAAAATACATGTTTGTTCTTTGTGGTAAAGGAGCTCTGGCTGCAGCTGCTGTTGTGGAGAACTGGTGGGAGGTGGAAGTGAAATGAGATATCAAGGACGATGAAGTGCAGGATAAAACAGAGGGGAGGGAACTGTAGGAAGTTAGAGCTTTGTCTTCTGCATCACAGTTGGAATAAAATCCTTTGTTTGTGTTTTTTAAAGCTGCAGAAAGTAAGTCAGCTTTCAAATCTCTAGGTAGCCCAGGAAGAGTCAGACTCCTGCTATGACCTGAAGAATGCTCAGTGTCTTCATCTCACTTCATAATTTTCCCCCTCAAAACCATTCAAATGGGTAAGTTCCATGTCATCATCTGTTAACTCCTCACTCTGTATCTAGTCCAGTTCAGTTTGGCCAAGTTCAGCTAGCCATGGTCATTCTTTCCATTTTGGTGGTAGCTTCATCGTTCTCATAGTCTCTATGTCACCTATTTGCCTCCTTGTTTGCTACTGTAGTTAATCCCATAATTTGATTTCACATTCGACATTCCTTCTACCATCTTAATTTTTTTCTAACACCATTTTATCCAACACCTGCTGACTCAGGCAGACTTTTTGCCTCTGTTGCCCAAAGCAATTTCAGCTGAAAGCGAGACCAGAGCTCCATGGCTGATACCCACTACCAGCAGTGGGTATGGCATAACAATCCTCTGCCAGAAGATACTGTCTTCTGCAGGTGTATGTCCACTTAATGCACACAGACACCTTCATACCTACGTGATGAGTCTTGTTAGGATAGGGTGATATGGTCCTGCCACAGAGAAAGGCCAAAATCTCTCAGCCACAGTAGCAGAGATATGAAGTAATTTACATTGTCTTAAAACCTAGAAAGCAGTCTCCCTTCCTTTCTACGCTATTCACTGATGCTGGCAAAGATCAGTCTAAAAGATGAATGAAGAAGGTCTTTTATTTATTAGAAAATTCACAGATTAGACCTCATAAATAGACAAATGTGATTTGTAAAAATATATATTTGTTGATGCATGAAAGTAAAAAGCTACAAGTTATATTGCATTACTGAGCATTAAGTTTTAAAGTCAAATTAATTTTCTAAAAGAGTTTTGATATACAAATCACTAAACTAAACAAGCTTCACAACAGGAAAGAGAAAAAAATTAACAGGAGTTACTAGTAATTTATTTCATATGAGTGAACTTGCTACCAATTGCCCAGTCACTTTATATAACACAACATAAAGGGATAAAACAGTACTACAGTCTACTGTAGGAAATGCATTCTGGAATAAATCTGGTTTTAAAAGTCAAAATAAAGAAGGTTCTTCTGAAGTCAAAGGAAAATTTCAATGTCCCCAGCAGGACTATAACTGATGATAAAGAACAGTAATTCTCCAGCCTGTGCAATCTGTCCTACTCTGTGTCCTTGGCCTAAGGAATGAGATAGGATGTAGGGTGCCAAAAATTCAGTAAAATTATATTCTGAAATTAAAGGAAAAATTGGCAAAAGAAAATCTCTCATCATTTTTCTCTTCATTGGAATAAGAAAAGACAATAGAATAATGACCAGATGGTGAATAAAATGGCCTATAACTTCTCATACGGCAAAATAATCAGAGAACTTCAATGTAAAAGCAGCCGCTCCATGCAGGATGACATCGATCCAAGCTTCTAAGGGAAGGGAAAACCTTTGCTGCTTAGACAGATATTAAAACCTTCCTGGAATCTGAAATATATGTCCCCTATTAGAACAGGCATTCATGATCTTCAGAAGAATTATCTCCTACAGTAGCTCTTAGGTGAAACCAGGACAACTGAAAATGTTTATAAAAGATGGATATGTTTGATATCATGGCCTGCAAGAGCCTGAGAAGTCAATAAAACTTTCACAGTCCACTCAGGAGATTAAATTCCTGGTGATCTACAACAAGACATGAAAAAAATATTTTTTTAATAAGAGAATATAGAGGTTTTAGATCTGCAAGTCATCTGAAAGGTTCTCATTTTTGTTGAAAGGACTCTGGGGAGAACAGAGCTTGGCCTTGTCGCATAAGGGCCTCCAGTGAGCTGTTTGGTCCTACCTACATGGCTTGGGTAGGATCACTCTCACTGCACGAGTGATCTTACATGGCAAGAATGACCTCGAGGGGTGAAGATTGTATGTGGGGCCACAGACAGCACTGAATGAAGCAGCTGCAGAACTAACTCACAACAGATACTAACCAATTCACAGGATCGTAAGTAAAAGAATTGGAATGAAGATACCTTTTCCACCCTTCCTTTCTATCTATATTATAAAACCCCTCAGCTATCTTTTAGCAGTAAAGATTCTGAGACACATGGATGAATGGATATGATTCCACTATCACAGAGCACTAGTATGCATGTAAATTAGTGTTAATTATAAGATGTTCAGTCTTTCAGTATAATTCATATCTTGGGAGACCCAAAAAATTATTTCATAGAAAGTAAAGGTGCCTTTCTTTTAATTACAAACCCTAAGCTATGCATTTGGAAAATTGAAAAATCTTAAAAGGTGTAGTTATTCTCTACTGACTACAGAATTTAAAAATATCATTAACTGGAACAGATAAAACAAGATTAATTTAGATCACATTATGGCAGTAACGGCTCATAAACATTTCTGCAGGCCCATGTTTTATCCCAGAAGCAAAGCAAGTGCTGCATTGGCAGAGACCAAAGGTGCCTCCGGTCTGGAGGTCTGGCTCTGGCTGCAGCACATGCCAGAAGCCTTGGGGGAAACCTGTATGCGACACTACGACAGCCCCACAGGAAGGAGGGGAAGAATGTCTCTAGTCTCCTGAATTCCTGGGAGTGATAACGTCTATCATCATCCTACTTAGAATAAATTTGGGATTGCTCCCTGTCCTTCTCCCTGGTTTGAATGCAACCACAACCAACTACAAAAGGCAGCCACAAGTTACTTGCCACAGAATATGCTTACTGATGTATGTAGTAGTATGTATGTATTATATATGCTTTAAAATTAAAAAAAGGTTTATTTGTTTAAAGATGTTACTAATTTTAAATTAGCCTTTTACATTTTTTTTCACACTACATAGTTGTTCCTCGGTTTCAAAAATATTTGCCACCTTTTGACAAAAATGGACTACTTCAATTCTATTTTATGACATACTTTCTGTTCTTATTTTGTTTCTAGCTGTTCTGGGTGACTTCACTGTGCTGCATCCTCTGTATCTTGCTGTTCTATTCTTCCTTGGAATATAAATGACAGATTTATTAAATCTGCTGTGACACCAATCCTACACAGAAGTATTTGGGGCCCCAGTTGGATCTCATTGATGCCAATGGGAAAATAATCGTCCTCTCAAAGTTGGCCAGGCAATAGGCTTATCATGTCAATAAGGAGAAAGCTATTGCCCAGCTGTTAAATTTAGAATATCAATACAGAAAGAATTCTAACCATTTGCCAGATAACTTATTTTCCCCCCACTCCTGTCTCCTGTCCTGTGTTCCTGCAGTTTGCTTCTTCCCATCACAAGTGCTTGTGTAATTCTCAAGGGAGCTAAACCAGGTTGTGTATGTGTGGTCAGATCCAAACCCTTGCAAAAGAAACCAACCAGGCAAATTCTGCTGATTTTTCAGGTTATAGGAAGACCAGGCAAATGCTGACTCAAGTCTCAGTGGCCAAAAAATCCACCAGCCCCTTTACCTATAAATATTCTGCTTTCTGAGGATTTGGCTTATGTATAAATATAAACTAGAGAAGAGGCAATTTTCCAAACTGCTCAACTACTTAAAAAATAGGTTAAAATTTTAATGGAAATGCTTAATTTGCCTTGTCACCCAATTACTTATCTGATAGGCTGCATTTACTTCTATATATATCATTAGCATATTTGCCTACTGGCTATTTATCTTACGAACACATTTGCCATTGTTTTAGCTCACAGGACAACACACCATGCATTCATCTGCCTTTCTAGAATGGACAGTTTATTACTTCACTCAGTTTTTACGTATTTTTATGTATTAGTCTGTTTTTAATCCATGAAAAGACTTCACCTATCACTCTGTGGTTTCTAAGTTTACTCACAAAATCCTGTAAAAAACTTTTATCAAACCTTTTCAAAGGGATAGAACTATGTCCATTGTTCTTCTTTCCACACTAGCTTGAAAGTACTTTCAAAGAACACTAATACGTTAGAGAAACACCATTTTTAGCAGGGCTGTATTCTAGTTTTCATTTTACCATCCCTGACTACTCAGCAAAGTTTTTATGAGCTGTGCTTTCCCCATACTGAAAGCATATGCTGTGCAGTCCAGGTGGGTGATGGTTCAGGAGGACCTGAGAGTATACATCACTATGATCCTAACTGTTGATCAGGGATGGTTATTTTTCACTGCCTCCCTACACTTAGTAGAATACCTCCATACAGTCAAAGCCAGATGAGACCTCCCTGGGCTCTCCAGCTGAGATGCTTGGGTAAAGTAATTGCAGCCCACCACCTTTTTGGTTTGGGGGAAATCTCCCATTTTCCTACATTAGAACAATTCTTAAGAAACCATGCGGCCACTGATACGAAGGAATTCTGTCTGAGCAGACATAAGTCCATCTTTTTCCACCTCCTGCTCCTTTTGAAGCTTGCCTTGGATTTGTCTGCATGAGCAGGTTGATGTACAAAGACACTGAATCAAAAGGCGGCAGCAGGGGACTGCAGAGTATCAAGTGACTTCCCAGCCTTATCCCTGTCTCCCTGACATGCAGTATGACAAGTGAAGACTGGGAAATGGGTACAGAATCCATCCTGACACCACAAAATACTAGGCACTGTTTTGGCCACTGTCTGAGACTGCTGCTGACCCAGAACTGTCTTCTGTTTCCTTTACTACCCTGCCTGCCAGCAACCCTGTGCTGTTTCTTGAATCACAGCCCAGACCACCTTTGAGGTAGACATGAGCACACTGATCATCTTCATTATAAAATATTCTTTCTGACGCAGTTATAAAACAGTAATACAATTGTACTGGAAATTGAGTAACTGCATTAGATGAGCTAGCACAGTTTTCCTTCTTTGAGCACAGCACCATGCCGAGGAAAAACCCAGTTGCTGGAGTGTGGCCATTTGTGTTTGCATGCAAAAAACTACGGATGTGAATTGTAAGTGCTTTCGTTCATGGCTCACCACTGCCTTACACAACAGGGACCCAGTCCATGGCCCATCACCCTAAGCACCCCAAAAGTGCTGCTGTAACTGTGCAACAACAATACTAATGCTAACAGGCAAAGTATCATCCATGTTCAGCTCTGATTTTATACAATGTTCTGCTTCATCCTTCTTAAACAAGATCTTAAGAAACTACAAGCATACCATTCACAGAATCACAGAATGGTCAGGCTTAGAAGAGACCTCTGGAGACCAACCCCCTGCTAAAGCAGGTTCTCCTAGAGCAGCTTGCACAGAGTCACATCCAGGTGGGTTTTGAATGTCTCCAGAGAAGGAGACTCCACAGCCTCTCTAGGCAGCCTGTTCCAGTGCTCCGCCACCCTCACAATAAAGAAGTTCTTCCTCATACTCAGAAGGAACTTCCCATGCTGCAGTTTGTGCCTGTTGCCTCTTGTCCTGTCGCTGGGCACCACTGAAAATACTCTGGCCCCATCCTCTTGACACTTTCTCTCAAGATACTTGTAGACATTGATAAGGTCCCCTCTTGGTCTTCTCTTCTCCAGGCTGAACAGGCCCAGCTCTCTCAGCCTTTCCTCATCAGGGAGATGCTCCAGTTCCCCCATCGTCTTTGCAGCCCTCTGCTGGGCCCTCTCCAGTAGTTCCCTGTCTCTCTTGAACTGGGGAGCCCAGCACTGGACACAGCACTCCAGATGTGCCCTCACCAGGGCAGAGCAGAGGGGCAGGAGAACCTCCCTCCACCTGCTGGCCACGCTCCTCCTGATGCACCCCAGGGTCCCACCGGCCTTCTTGGCCACCAGGGCATGCTACTGGCTCATGGGCAACTTGCTGTCCACCACCACTCCCTGGTACTTTTCCGCAGAGCTGCCTTCCCTCAGGTCAGCCCCAGCCTGTACTGGTACATGGGGTTGTCCCTCCCCAGGTGCAGGACCTCACACTTGCCTTTATTGAACATCATTAGGTTCCTCTCTGCCCAGCTCTCCAGCCTGTCCAGGTCTTGCTGAATGGCAGTGTGGCCTTCTGGTGTAGCAATCACTGCTCCCAGTTTTGTGTCATCAGCAGCTTGCTGAGGGGACACTCTGTCCCTTCAGGTTATTGATGACTAAGCCCAGCTGGCTACAGGCCTCCAACTAGGCTGCGCTGCTGATCACAACCCTCTGAGCTCTGCCATTCAGCCAGTTCTCAATCCACCTCACTCTAACTCACACTTCCTGAACTTAATAGGAGTACATTATGTGAGACAGTGTCAAAAGCCTTGCTGAGGTCAAGGTAGACAACATCCACCACTCTCTCCTCATCTACCCAGCCTGTCATTCCATCATAGAAGGCTATCAGGTTGGTCATGCATGATTTCCCCTTGGTGAATCCATGTTGACTGTTCCTGATGACCCTCTTTTCTTCCACATGCTTAGAGATGACCTCCAGGATGAGCTGTTCCATCACCATTCCAGGGGTGGAGGTGAGGCTGACCAGCCTGTAGTTTCCTGGGTCTTTTCTTGCCTTTTTTTAAGACTGGGCTGACACTGGCTTTCCTCCAGTCCTCAGGCACCCCTTCTGTCCTCCATGACCTTTCAAAGATGATGGAATTGGCAATAACATCTGTCAGCTCCCTCAGCATTCAGAGGTGCATCCCCCATCAGGGCCCATAGATCTGTGGGTGTCAGGTTTGCTTAAGTCATCTCTGACCGAATCCTTCTCAGCCAAGGGAAAGTCTTCCTTTCTCCAGACTCTTCTCTTGCTTGAAGGGTCTAAGATGCCTGAGGGCTGGTCTTGGCAGTAAAGGCTGAAGCAAACAAGGCATTCAGTAGCTCTGCCTTCTCTGTGTCCTTTGTCACCAGGGCACCCCAGCTCATTCAACAGCAGGCCCACATTTTACCTAGT
Organism: Falco rusticolus; assembly: GCF_015220075.1. Taxonomy (NCBI): domain Eukaryota; kingdom Metazoa; phylum Chordata; class Aves; order Falconiformes; family Falconidae; genus Falco; species Falco rusticolus. The sequence continues at coordinate 25,381,698 of NC_051188.1, forward strand.
CATCCTTGTCCTGCTGATGTACTCGAATAAGGTCTTGTTGTTGGTCTTGACCTCCCTTGCCAGATTTAATTCCAAATGGACCTTAGCCTTCCTTGTTGCATCTCTGCATACTCTGACAATGTTCTCATATTCCTCCCAAGTGACCTGTACCTTTTTTCCACATTCTGTAAACTTCCTTCTTCTGTTTGAGTTTTGCCAGAAGCTCCTTGCTCATCCATGTGGGCCTCCTGCTCCTTTTGCTTGATTTCTTAGCTGTATGGATGCATCTATCTTGAGCACAGAGGAAGTGATGCTTGAACATCAGCCAGCTGTCTTGGACCCCACTACCTTCCAGAGTCCTAACCTGTGGGATTCATCCAAGGAGGTCCTTGAAGAGGCCAAAGTTAGCTCTCCTGACGTCCAGGGTTGCAGTCCTACTTGTCCTTCTTCCTCCATGCAGGATCCTGAACTCCACCTTCTCATGGTCACTGCAGCCAAAGCTGACCCCAGCTTTCAGATCCCCAACCAGTCCTTCTTTGTTAGTACAAGATCCATCAGCACACCTCACCTTATTGGCTCCTCTACCACCTGCATCAAAAATTTGTTCAGCCAAGATCAGTTAAAACAATGCTCTTCTAAATACACAGGCAGGAGCCTGCATAGACAGGGATGAACAACCAAAAACTCTCCTGTTAGAGAAGAGGGCACCCCATGCCAAGGATGAACACCACCAATGCTCCAAAAAGTACTTGCACTTCACCTCTGAAATACCGCAGAGCTGCTTGCAGGGTGTGTGAATACAGTGAGGTTTTATCTCGACAAACTGACTGCGTGACAGCCTCTTCACAGAAGCCTCAATTTCATCTGAATACTAATGCCGGCATTGTGTTGACTTTACAATGCAGTTCTCACACTCCTGCTATCAGCTCAACCACCGTACAAATTTCCTTCATCACTGCTACAGCCTCAGATTTCAAAACCCTCCCTTGCAGGAAATTACATGCATTTCAACACTGACAACAAGCAAGATCTGACAAGTGAAAATTCTGCTGCAATGGGATTTGAAATCTGGACTTTGAATGCTTTCATCTCCAGATGATATCCTATCAGAAGCTTTTTCACATGAAGCTTTAAAATTGTGTGTCCCCTTCGCAAAGTCACAAAAAGAATCACTGAAGAGTGTGAAATTGCAATTAATACTCTCAAAAGTTAAGCCAATTACATAAAAATATTCAGTATATATACCTTTTCAAAAGACTGATGATTGGAAAAATCTTGAAAAAAGTATTTTGAAGGAGAAAGAAAAAGTTCCTGTCTTCTCATTTACATGAATGAAAATCCAAGAGTGTTAAGAGTTGCTACTCCAAGTTGTCCAGGTAATATGAAAATAAAATTATACAGAATCAATACCAGCCCTGTCATCATTAAGCAATGATGAAATTTATCCCATGTAACCAAATCCAAATCCCAATTCTAATCTGAGAAACAATCCATCTTGTCACAGATTATCTTTATTGGTTCTTTACAAAAAACCAAAAAAGTGCCATCTACCAAACTGGGGAAGGAATGTAGCTGGAATGTGCTATGTTTTGCCAGTCCCAGTCTGAGAAAAGTTCCCTTTAGGGTCACAGGGAAGGTTTCAGCAATTTTCAGGCTGTAATATACTGCAAAACTGCTAGAGCCCAGCAGGAGGGAGATGCAGCTTACTCCATCACAGCCCTCTCCTCTGCTGTTTCCACAGTTCAGCGTCACTTCTAGGCAACAGAATAAATTTCAGCTCTATGATATAAGTAGGCATAATTTCCATCCTTCAGACCCTTTCTGCCGTTATGCAAACACATGTGAAAGGCAATTGTCAGTGCCTGCCAAAATGGTAAAAGCCTCAACTATAACTACCTGTCCCTTGATGCGCCTGGATTTCTTTCCTCTACCGACACACTGAATTAGACAAGCATGTTGGAACACAGTACCTGTAAGCCTGTTACCTGTCTGCCCTTTTGGTTAAAATCAGCCAGCATTTTAAGAAGTGTCTGGGGAAAGAAGTGACCAGCAAACATGGCGATATGGTTGCATGAGCTGTGTATCCTCTGGAAACTTAACAGTTGGGCTTGATGATCTCAAAGGTCTTTTCCAATCTAAACTAAAAAAAAAAAACCCAAAAAAACAATTGGATTCTGCAATGATTTACTTTGTCTAAGTGGGTCTGAATTAATCCGAAGGATTAGTATTTGTGAAAAGAAAGAACAAAAACTCATGATCCCATTTAATTTTCCTCTCCAACTATCTGCTGCTAGCACATACTAGTGCTTCTCTTTTCTTTCTTTACTGTAGTTCATTTTATCTTCAGGCAGGCATATATTTTAATCTGAGTTATTCCTGGAAATTCTGTTGATGTTTTGGAGTTGCTGCAGATTTTCACTAAGGTAACTAAACTCAGAAGATATATAAATATATATTTTGACTTTTATTTTGCTTGTTTTTCAGTCTGTGCCCAGCCTTTCAGTTCTTTACATCTGCATTGCTGCATCAAGTCTCCACTTCAGAGGAATATTCCCCAAAGTCCCTGTTCCTTGAAACACAGTATTTTCTTTAAAAGGCAGAAATGACTTTGTGGTCTGACACTGGAATACCTGAGGGATTTCTACTGAACTTAACCATGTGAACGTTGACAGAATCAGCAGGAAACAAATAGAAGCTTTACTCTTCTAAACAGGGTTGTGGAAATGCCACTGTATTTATAATGGAATGTATAAATCCCCAAATCCCTTTGTTCATTGTTCTGCAAGAACTTGCTTAGACTAAACTAAACAAAAAACACTTGTGCAGCAATTCTGTTAGATTACACCAACAACAGAGGAATAAATGATTATGCTAGTCACAGTCTATAGCAGTCTTTTTCCAAAATTCCTTGTTTTCCACCATACTGATTTATGCCTAATGCAGAGGAAGACTTATTATGCACAGGTGTATTGTTAATGTTATGTTAGAGGTAATATATGGCAATGTCTGCAATAATAAAACAGTCACTGGACTTTGGTTGACAAAATAGTAAAAATCACTACCCATGAATACTTTCTGTGCTTGAGTTCTCATTGGCAGAGATCCCATTGGGAGACAATGCTCCATTTAGTGCTAAAATACTCTAGTCTCATCATCATTTGGAGCGCACATGAAAAGAAGAAGTAAAACAGCCACATCTAACTGTATTCATTATTAAGTAACCAAAAACACCCCCAATGCCAAGCAGAACCTGAAAGACTCCAGAAAACTACATAGTAAGGGTGGACAGAGAGTGAGAGGACAGGACCAAGTGAGTAAACAACTAAGATTAGATTAGGATAGATTTATACCTCATCCTGACCCATTTCTCTTTACAAAGTGGGGTGAATTACTTCAGACATGTTTTAAGTTTTATGTATGTACTCTTTGTCATGCTGCATGCTTTCCTCAATCTTTCTTCTTAGGGAGTAAAAAGACACAAAAATTGAGAAGAAATGTATACTACTCCCTTCTTTCTCAGAAAAAGGCCATGGAACATAGTGAGGTATGCAAGACCTTTACCATGTATTCTAAACTGGTAGCATGACTAAATTTGCATTTGACATCTATAAGTACAATAAAACCCAGGGCATCGAGGGCAAAAATTCAGCTGCGTACACACACACACACACACACACACACACACACACAAAGGGGAATATGCAGAAGTCAAGTCCTGCAGTTCTGAGGACCGCACGAAAGAAGGGCAACATGAGATGTCTCTCCTGTCCCTTTCTGGGTTGCACGGATAAAAATATCTCTAACCCACTTCTGTTGCTTTGATGCAAAGAAGTTTGCATCAGTGTAATTGAGGGTATGTCAACACAGCATTCATAGATATAATTTTGGATTTTGTGGATATACCCAACTTAAAATATCTAGTTCATGTATTCAAAGCACTGTAGCTGTGGATGGTGTCCAACACATGTTTTCTGACAATGTTGCCAGAAAATATGAACTACTGAAATTTTGTCCAGACTGGGTCCCATTATAGAACACAGTCAACTCCATTTTCTTTCCAAACCCATAATAAACTAGCCACAGAGATTAAAAACAAAACAAAACAAAACAACTCTCTATTTGGGTTATTCTGACCGTAGTACTGTGACACCACATTTAGTGGCATTAGTATTGCAGCCAACAGCAGTAAATTAAATGTGCTTGGGACCATGCTGGCACTGAGACCAACTGGGGCACAACAGCCAACAGAGACAGAATAGCCATGCAAAAACATATTACCCCTGCTTACTGGATGGCTATACCCATACTGCCCACTGAGAGAGTCCCTGGCCCATGCCTACTCCTGATCCATGGCTAGGATTTGTGTATGAGTACAAGCATGGTCAACATTGTGCCAGCACAGCATTGAAGTGAGCTAGAGTCCAAGATAAAGGATTGGATCTCTGCTCACCCACATTGCTTAACTCTTAAGAGCGTATTTTGGGTTACTCTGGGTCTCTCCAAGACACTCAGAGACAGCCTAGGGGAGACCTCACTGCAGTGACTGCCAGCAACATGTGGTAGAGGTATAACTGCACCAGGGGTGGCTTACAACAGGCCCAGCTTCAGGTCTTCAAATTCTTCCATACATCCTCTGGCTACATCTCACGGTACAGCATGCACCTTGTTTCACACTGTAAAAACAAGACTGCAGAGAACTGTAACACAGTTATCACATTATTTCAGGTAATTCAAGCTGAAAATGAAAAGAACCACAAAATAATATTTATGTCTTAGGGCCTCAAAAGCATCACCTGAAGCCCAGGAAAGTCCACAGCCAAGTACCATATAGCTTGGAAGAAGTCAGCGTACTAAAGAGCTTGCCCTGAGCAATCTGGATGTAAGCCAGCTTGCCCCTAACTGCTCTGTAGCACCCTGCTATTAAGCAGTACAGAAAGAGCTTATGAGGTATTCTGGAGACGCTGAATAACCAACTGATTCTTCCATTTCCCTTTCGACATCCATCACATCTAGAGCCTTCCCTTCCTCACTTAAAACGTCCTCTCTGTAACTTTCATAGCATGGACAGTATGAACTTCAGTTTAGTGGTCCATTCAAATCTTTACAGACCCTCCTGTGGACTGGATGTTTACAGAAGTGCTGTGATGCCCCTTGAACTGTCTGGTACTTTGAGTCAATATTAAAGTGGCTCTCAAATCCAGGCCTGCAGGTCTACCTATACCATAAACCTCTGTATTTGCCTTAAAGCAGTTGTTTGAAACTACCATGCTTCCTACTCACCACAATTCACCCCCTGACTTCCTCTTCCTTCAGGTTGTTTGGCTTAGGCTGGAGGTTTGAGAACGGGAGGTCAGTAAGTGGCTGTCCCACAGACTTCATCACTTCTGACCCCCAGCTCTCTGGTACCTCTCTGCTGTCCATATGAAGAGACCAGCTGGAAAAAGAGCCAAGAAATTCATACACCACTTCCAAGGAGGCCTCTATTTTGCAGCTAAGAAGTACAAAATGTGGGCTGCTCTGCTTTGCATTATGAAGAGAGATACAGATGGTGTAAGACAGCTCACGTGGTTCAGAATAATTGAGAGGGAACCTCAGGATAGACCTTACATATCAATGTAGACATTTTATATTTCCTTTGCAGATGGTGCACACCATGGCATATAGATGTACCAGAAGCTCTTCACCCCACAAAAGTAAAAGCTCCATGACTTCTAAATAAAAAAAAAATATCTACCACCACACAGCTAAAAAGAAGCAATCAATAATCTTGCCACTGGGTCTGTTTCTTGAGTTTGACAAGGTGCCTGACTGATCAAAAGTAAAAAATATTGTCTCTTTCTTAGATTATGGACACAAAGATATTTCACTTTTGCTGGGTACATGCAGAAGAGAGAGGATTCTTTCCCTCCCTTTCGAATGACACTGGGGATATTTTATTTTAATCAATTAAAGTCTGATGCTGCTACACTGCAATCAGAGTAAGTGCTGGCTATATTATACTTTTTCCTCTTTCCTAAGGCCTTTCTACTTTCTTGCTGCAGAATGCTTCTAGCTGTAAATTATTTCTGCATTTCAGATTTATACAGAAATATGTATAAACCAAATGAAGAAAAAAGAAAATATATTCATGCAGCTGTTTCTGCCTATCACCTTTAATCTTTCATGCACTTTAAAATATGTGCTTCCCACAAAGGGAAAGAGAGATCTATTTTTGCTTTATGTGACTATAAAAGTAATTTGTTGCCATAGCAATATTTTTCCATCCAAATGCTTTGAACACCACAGTTGCTTCAGGTTTTGGGCAAACTGCAACTATCCCAAAAAAACATGTAAAGCGTTATGCTTCAATAACCTCTTCAGTTCCATTATAATCCCATCTTTCTGCTAGACATTATTAACAAAAAATAATTCAATACAGATGTTTATGTCTATACAAGCTAACTCCCAGAGACCACTTCCAAAATAATTTGCTTGCATCTTGTTTAATTCAATTTGCATTAAATTTCTGTAGAACAGACGGGAAAAAAACCCTCAATCTCTATCCAGTGGGCCAAATTCTGAAGCCCACAGGAGTGGTGCACAGATGTGAAGAAAGATATTAATCCTCTGCATGCTCTGCTTTCTTAAATTCCCCCTGACCCCCTCGCACAGTGCTTTTTAGTAGGGTTCTCAGAGATGTTAGCCCTGTTCATTTCCATAGCAACCCTCTCTGCAGAATGGAACAATCTGTTAAAATTGTTGCAGTTCAGCCTTTGAAATCAGTAGTACCACAAAAACTGGTATGAGAAGCCTTCCAAGGCTTGGGCTAGGAATCACAGGATCACATTTTTTTTCACCTTAATTTTGATCCTGTCCTGGGAACAGCAACTTCCATGGCTCTGGGAGGACGTTTCATGCAAGTTGGAACTATGGTTTACAGCATGCAAAACACAGTGCCTGATATAAGCTTAGTATGTATTCTTATTGCAGTATTACATAATGGTTAAATACAAATAAAACAGAAGCCAAATGAAACATAGTCCTTAAGATTTTAATAAAAGCAGCCAAAACCAGAACACACAGATGTTGGCAACTTTCCACTTTCTTCTACCTACACCTTAAGAGCGATTTCACAACACAGGAGATTTGTGTAAACCGAGGTTGACTGCCCCAGCCCACTGACAGCACTCCCAGGCATGATAACACATTGAACTCCATCAAAACCTCCACACTGGCCACCTGGTGTTCATACAGCCGGTGAAGTTCTCCAGATGTGACCAAAGCTGAATCACTGTGCAGTTCATTTGGAAAAAAGGCACCATATGTCTGCACGTCATTTTTTGACTGTTTCTGACTGGATAGGAGTTATGCACATGTAACTGTCCTTGTTACCTTGCATACATTTTTACGAGCCCTTAACTACTTGTTTGTCTGTTTTGCTATACACTCTTGAGCCTGCGTACCCTTGCTACACACTTGAAAGCCTGAAAACCCTTTGGGGATATTTATTGTATATCTCATAGGGTCCCAGTCTGGTGAGCTTTTCTATAAGACTACAACATAAACACTAAATAAACATCCTTGTTATAGGCCAGACATGCTAACACAATATCTTATTTCTTAAAAAAATCTATCATATGCTTTCTTAACCCAGATGTAAATAATGATTTACTGTTGTATTCAAATTGTCACCATCTGTTTAAAGGGGACGTGAAATGCAAAATAGTCTTTTTTTCTACTCTCTCAAAGCCAATTTGAAATGCAACATGCATTTTATACTTCTGAACACAACTGGCTCCACTGCAGACAGCCCTTCTTTCATGCAATCATTTACAGCGGTAGTGCCTGCATGTGTCTTTTATACAGCAACACCGAGAGAGCAAGAGCACAAAACAGCAATGTAATTGCAAGCCCATGAAAAATGATCAGGGAGTCTTCAATAGATAGATCCTTGCTGTACATAAACTGCCATAACATACTTGCCTTAAGGTGAAGTTTCATGGTCAGAGCAAGACAAACTAAATCCACACCATTGCAAAAACATGAGCATTCTTGCCTTCCCTTTTGCCCCAGTCTGCAAGTTTCTGTCCACCCCCTTCTGCCTGCATTAAAGCAAGATTGGGAAATTGATCTAACCAAAAGCATTTTTCTGGTTTTGAGTTTTGCCAGGTTAGTTTTCAGTCATAGAATCACAGAATGGTTTGGGTTGGAAAGTGCCTTAAAGATCATCTAGTCCACCTCCCTGCCACGGGCAGCAATACCTCCTACTAGATCAGCTTGTTCAAAGCCTCAGTTTCCAGACCTGGCTGGTCATGCAACCAGCCACATAAATCCTAGTACAGGAGTGAAATTACTCCTTGCAAAGGCGTCATGCACAGTGCAAATGGAGGTGGGTTAATCCCTGATGTGAAAAAACACTCTTAACTGACTGCATTTCATATTGATAGTGTTCTCTAAGGGGTAATACACAAAATAACTATCAATCAGTATGTGTCAGACAGTTTACTGCCAGAGGAAACAACTTAGCGTAAACAATGTTTCTGCAAGACAGGCACATATTTAGATCACTTTTACAGATAAGGAAAGAAACTGAGCCATGTTAACTTTTATCCCTAAGGTCAAAGAGAAAATACATAAAGCAGGATAGAAGGAAAGAGCTCCTGTTTCTGAAGTCCTGTACCTTAACTACAAGGCTACCTTTCTTTGCATATGCACCTCTCTTTCATGTGGGTGCATACATAAACACATATAGATTTATGTTTCATAAAGAAATGTGTCTAACACTGAAAAATTTATTTTTGTGGTCAAAACCAAAATACAACCTCATTTTACAAACTCTACTAAATTACAGGAGCAATACAGAAAATTAACAAGGAGTATTTGCACAAAAGAATGTTGTACAGCATCTTACATACTTAGACTGTTCTTAGTGGCAAAATTGTTAATTGGTTTTTACAGCTTGGAATAACTAATAAAGACCTGTTCCATATTTTATACTGCTGACTTCTAAATGTGTTTTGATATGCTTTTAATGTGAAATTAAAACAATTTTGGTTTACCAAGAATCAATGGGTGTTAACAATATCATTGCATCAAGGCATAGTTCTTGTTACTATTATTTTATTGTTAAGTTCAACTAAATACCGCTTGATAGGTAGGGAACATAAACTATTTTAAAGACAATGGCAGATGAACTCTGGTACTGCTTGTATTGACATCACAGCTTTTGAAAAGCTAGCTAAAAATGAGCTTTATGGTATTCGGTTGGATAGGTGATCAGGCACTGAACCATTTTCCTTCCAGCTGCCTACTTTCTCTCTACAATCAGGCAGTTCCATGATTGGCAATGCTCCAAAGGCATGGAGATTCATAAATGCAAATATGTATTAAATATGCAAACATTATGGATCAGTGTGCCCTGAAATATGCAGGTTCTTAAAACATGGCAACATAGTTTCCTGATAATACGTAATGACATCTGACAGCTCATATTCTAAACAGATTTCCTTCTGGAAGAAGAATTAGTGGGGAATACAAATAGAGGAATACAAGAAAGTAAATTGTTTACAGGAAGAAAGAAAATGCAAGGGCAAATATAAAACTCCCCAGTGTTGATCATGGTATAGAAACTCCTGACCATATTGCAACACATGGCGCAGAAGGCCTGTTCCCCCAGATCACACCGCAGAGGGCTTGGGAGAGTCTGGGAGAGGAGGGACTTGAACTTGGGAGCAGAGGTATGCTGATGAATCTGCAAGCATGCAGGCTTCCCGGTCAAACTCCTCTGGAAAGAAGGATGAAGCAACTGTGAAGGCACTCAGGGGGGCAGACAGACAACCTTCACAGACCTCTCCAATCCCCAGCTCATTTATCATGCTTTAGGTCAAGGCTTTACCTGTCATGAGGTCAGGGATTTGTTCCTCCTTTCACACAGGGAAGCATCCATCAAAGTTGTGCAGTAAGCAGCTTCACCAGCTGGAAATAATGTGCCAGAGAAAGATTTTATTTAAACTGCCAAAATGCTGGGAGGGCCATTCTTACAGTTGCCTAAACGCCCTTTATGCCATGATGACAGCCAAAGGCAGGCATGCGGTATTAAGGTCCCACGCAGAGGAGGCAGCTTGGTGTTGGACTAGCATAAAAACCCGCAATTGCAATTCTGTGTCCTTGAGAAGCCGGAGGAGATGGAGCCACAGGCAGGGCAGCGCTGGGCTGGCTGACCACTGGCCTAAGCACCTGGGGCACCCCCATGGGCCTCAGCAAGAGGGGCTGGTGAGGGAGTGAGCCCCCCTGAATGGCAGACCCCAGCTGCCCTGTGCCTGCTGGACCCTTGGGTGAATGGCCTTGCCCCCTGTGGTTGGCTTGACGCCAAGGAAACAAACTTTGACCTGGTGTTTATGTGCTTGTTTTACGCTGGGATCCAGAAGACAGGCTGTAGGCCTGGGGGAGGCTCAGGGAATCACGATGCTCCTGAGGCGGGTGGGACTCAGCTCGGGGAGACTCCAGTGGGGCCTGAGCCTCCCCGTCAGGCAGGAGCTGCTGCCCAGCCCAGCTCCAGGGGGGTCTCCCCTTCTCAGGGCATGGCAGGCAGGACATCAAGCTGGGCATGGCCCCTCAGCTGCCCTCACCACACACCCCACTCCCTTCCCACTTTCCCCCAGCCGGCCTGGCCCAGTGTGCCCCCAAATGCTTGTCCTGGCACGTTTTTCCTCCAGCGGCAGCGGGGCCCCTTGCTTGGCTGCCAACCGACCCACAGGAGCTCCCCTCCCCGCAATGGCTGCACTCCCTCCCCGCCTCCCAGAGAATGGCTTCAGATGCCCGTCCCTCCATCTCTATATCCCTCCGTAAGTGAATGGGAGGGAAAACACCCGACCAGGGCTGCATCACGGCATCCCCGTATCCCAAGCTGGAGCTGGCCTCGGCCCTCAGCCACCTGAGCAGGGGTGTGAGGCCTGGGGTCAGCAGCCCACCTGCAGCTGTACCTGGGGATGACAGATCCCTCCAGCCTCTTCCAGTGCTCCCCTGCCTCAGGCAATTCTTATAAACAGAAACGTAGACATTCACCCAGATTCACTATACAACGGCAAAGAGTTCCCATAATTCTGATTGTGCATTTCCAAAGGGGGAGAAAAATCAGTACAGATCTCCGACTTGTTCTGAACAATGTAAAGAAGGATGCAGGTCACTGAGGTGGGTATAAAAGAAAAGGATCCAAGGGCATGGGGAATACTGCCATAAGACAAAAAGCTTAGCCCTTAGACCTGAAATGGAAAATTGCATATAGCTCTGGCCAGCTCCAACCTCTAGTCACCATTTCACCACTGACTTGGTGCACAAAGTTGCTCTGAATCATTTCTGCTTAGGTTTTGCTCCTTTCCAGATAGAGGTAATGCATTTTGCCTTCCTGTGAGGTGCTTCAGCTACCGTGGAAGAAAAGCAGTATATATGAGTCTCTCACTTAATGTGTGAAATCTGCCAGGCAAAGTCCATCATTTCAGTTTGCTTTTGTATAGTAGCTGGTGCAATGTGGGTCCTTCTTTTTTACTAGGGCTTGCAGGCACTTGCAGGCTAGCAGAAGTACATAGAGCTAATTATGTGCTCTATGTATGCATGAATGCATGAGGAAAAATATTTTTTAGAAAGAAAAGTAGAGAAAAATATTCTGGAAGACTGTCTCCTGAGGCAGCCTATTTGCATCAAACCCCTTCAAAACTAACTGAAAGAAAAAGCAGAGCAAGCACAGCATCTGAATGAAAAAAATAAACCACCCTAACAAATATAGGGTCTGTATGAAATATTCAAATCCTGGTCTTCCTTACAGAACTAAACAAACATACTAAAGATAGATTATATTTTATTTTCAGCATTTGTTAAATTAGTTGTTTGATATCATGCAAAAAAACCCCCCAAGAGATAGCCAATTAAGATCCCAGTACTATAAATATGTGCATGTAGGGTTTTTCTGATTTGGCAAGTTCAGGTGATCCATCTATATTTGAAGAAGTTAGGGATAAAACTTGACCTCCTGATCATGCTGATTTTGCAAATTCTTGCTCAGATGATAAATCCTCACTCATCTGAAATGGGGTTTTCTGTCAATGTTTTCCTTCCTTCCTTCCTTCCTTCCTTCCGTCCGTGCTTCCTTTTCCACTTTTTCTTTCACTCATTCTGTTTGTTGTTTTTGCCAGAACTTTTTCCTTTGATTTCTGCTTTTTGAGGAGTCATCAGCATTTACTCTTGGCAGTAGTTTTGTTTACACAGATAGAGGTTTACCCACATAAAAAGAATAGGCTTACTTGCCAGATTTCAGTGGAATTGGACTTTTGTTCCTGATCTGCTGGTGTTTGTAAGCAACAACAAAAAAAAATAATTATATTCATCTTTCTCTTGAGAGAGGTCAGTAGGAACCAGTGTTTGTCATCATCAGTCCTCTGCGACTAACACTTAGAAGTGGCAATCTAGTCCTAAGCATCCCAGGTTTTTTTCTAGTCAACAGCACCCTGGAGAGCCTCCACAGGCGTTCCAGTCCAGCTAAGTTAGCTAAGAGCAGGAGTTATCTCCTTCTGGATCTGGCCTGGTCCTTTTAAAGCTTTAAATCTTTGCTTTAAAGGCTGACAATTTTTTACTCTTACAGTGCTGCCCTCCACTGTGTTCTGTTTTCAGCTCCTCGCCAGTAAATAAACTTCTCTGCCAGTACCACAGCTCGCTTACAGATTTGCAAAAGCTGAACTTTTGTTTTGTTCAGCTTCCAAAGGTCTTTAAGAAGTGGCTGCTCATTTATACGCCAACCTCAGTTAAAGCATGAGGGCAAATCCTCTGGGTACATGAGCAGAGTTCATTAAATTCAGTGGAATCATGGCTCCAAGTCACCCAGAAGTTTGCTGTACACAGCTGTCCAACCCAGGAATTCACAAATAAAACAATCTGTTAAAAAATGATTTGGTAAAAATATCTTTAAGGATGTGTCATCAAGTATCTTGCAAATACTTTACATATCCCTTATATACATTATTTGACTTTAAAGGTTTCAGGAGGGGAAAGTCCTACAGCATTAGAATATGAAATTAAGGAAAGGATCCTGTCCTTTTTCTACTGACATACAGTCTTTTATTTTTCATTATGAACACTGTCTAGCCCATGATTATGCTGACCCTATACTTCCTCTGGCTATGCACTTCTGCCCTTATTCTACAAGGCATCCAATTTACCATAAATTGGATATTAAGAGAATAAATTATTAATATATTTGTAACCTGAAACACAATTAAAATGCAGTTCAGGTATGCAACTTGGAGGAAAAACTGTTTTCAGTGGTGTATTTGCATCTTACAGCAGTGATTGAAAAATTTATAAAGGAGTAGAATATATTTTCCTGACATTTTTTACTGATCTGGGACTTGTTTTTACTGAAGAAAGAGAAGGAAGACATCAGGAATTTGGGAAAGATGGCTGCAAGAGTTTTTTTATTGGTTAAGAACTGAACGCAAAGCCCATTTCAGTCACTCAGGGAACTCCCATTAACTTCTAATTTTTTGCTTGGAATGTCATAGAAAACTTTACTGCAAATATGTAGTACACTTACAAAGTGTAAGCAATAGTACAACACAGCCTACTTCTTATCACTGTTGATGCTAGAAAATAAAAGGAATCGAATAAAGTAATTGGAGATGCTGAGCTTGAGAATCAAATGGCTCACAACAATCTTGACATGTAACAAACTGAGGTTATGTACAAAAGGATCATGCTATTTTGACATGTTGGCATTTATACCATTTAAGGCATTATTTAACAAATAACAATAAATGTGCCATTGTATTCCAGTGAATGTTTGTGTTAAGTTATCCAAAAGCCTCTGTAACGAGCGAAGAAATTGAAGTTACTAGTGAATTTTCCAACCCTTGTTAATTCAAGAGGTGAAGGAAATGGCTAGCAGACAACAATGACATCTTGTTTATCAAGTAAATAAGATATTAAGACTTTCTTATGTCACACTTTTAGTATGGAAGAAGAAGAAGAGGAAATCTGATGTTTCTCATATAACAATATTTTGTTTCAATAAACCCCATTCATCTAGAATATGTTGGTGATTTTGTATGCTAGTAATTTTAGTAGCTGCCAGCTGGTTTTGGAAAGTCACAATGATAGTACCATGCATGATAAACAGAATAACAGCAAATTCTGGGTCCTAAAACGACATAAAGGATTTTCTCTCTTTGATTTCAAAGAAGTTGTGGCATGTTAGAAAGGCAGAAAATTTTACCCATTATTATCAATTCTAACAGATATTTGGCCAGTTATTCCCATAAATCCATTCATATTATCAGGTGCCTAATAACTAATACTATCATTACATTATATGTTAGAAGATTAGTGGGTCATAAAATTAGTTGATACTGTGATTGGTGATATGCTAATAGGATAAATTAAAGGTGACACATATGCTAATATTTGCTAAAATGCTATGCTAAAATCATTTATTTAGCCATGTAAAGGATGATGTTCAGCTGCCTATTAACATATTTTTTAAACTTTTACTTTTTCAGCTGAAATCTGATATACTTATTCTCAAATATGAGGTAGTATTCTTGAGAAAAAACTTGTTAAACTATTTTCTAGATGGAAATAAGTGCATGAGAAGTTGAGAAATCCCTTTTATTCAATCTTCATCTGAACAGCACTCACATCACAATGAAAACTGCTGAAAAATTGAAATTTGTCAGAGGCATACTTCTGGAAAGTAGATATGCCTTTCATTGGTCTGCTGAAAAATCAGATTTAAGATTATAGTGCTTTAATAACATACTTTATACACAGATAGTAAATTATATTAAATGGATAAAAGCAAAAATCTTCCATTTTTTATGGCACTGCACTTCTGTGAATATATTAAATAAGTGAATATTGATTAGGTGATGTCTTAGGATTCCATTAGCTATGAAGATGTAAGCACAAAAAGGCGGATGGAATTTAATACTTATTTGAGGATTGCAAATAAGATCTATGAAAAAGCATATGAATGGAGCCTGGGCCCCAGAAAAAATTTCTTCTTCTTCTTGCATGATACAGAAACATCCAGAGGTTTCTGCCATGGTGGTGAACATGTAACATGTAGTGTGGTGCATTAAATCTGTGACTAGCAACATATGACTTTTTTTTCCCTTAGACTTAGTAGGTAGCAAAAAATGGCAAAAATCCCATGTTTATCAATAAAGGACTCAGAAATTAGGATGCTTTGAGGTAAACAATGCCTTCCTGCACTAAACCTTCCACCACCTGCATGTCCTTCTACAAGGATGAAGAGACTCACCCCACTCTGGCTTTCATTGTAGAAAGCCCCCTGCATGGCATGGAGGAAGATGCGAGGGGTAGGGATGGTGCAGGTGCTTCAGTGACTGACTTGATACAGTCAACCTGGGAGCCAGGGACTGCAGGACACACCAGAAAACACAGCGTCAAAGGGTGAGGTGCATAAGAGAACCCTGCTCCATGGTGGCTGGCCTGGGTTTTCAAGGAAAAAGTCGTGACATCTGTTTGCAGTGTGGGTACAGCATTTCTAGGAGGGTACTACTGCACAGAGCTATCTGCACTACACTGTGATGATTTCTGAGTCCCTGAGTTGACACTTGTAAAAAGCACAGTGCCAAGACATGACTCCAAATGTCCTTGCTTAAACTGTTGGAGAAATTCCTGGTGCCTGGCATTCAGGATTTAGCTAACTCCTGGGTCAGAGGCCTTGCCCCAGAGGCAGGCTGGGTGTGGTCGTCCTGCCTTGGAGTTAAAGAAAGCCAAATAGTATGGCCATGGCTAGATTATGCCACTTTGTCTTCAAGTCAAAGAACAGACCCTGGCATCATGTAGCTAGCAGAAAGTTCAAAATCTTGGATTTTATGGGCTTTTGCTGGCTTCTGAAGTTTCCTCCTTCCTAATGCAAGCACTTAGGTAGGCCAGTATAAACATACCTTCTCACAGCTATGTCTGGTTTAAAATTCTGTTGGTCCTTCCTTCCTTGTGTAGATGTAAAATACTTATCTTCTAGTATTACACCCCAGAGAGTATAAGCCCCCTTCCCCACACCATCACAGTTACCTCACACTGAGTCAGTTCTTCACTGGGATCTCTAAACCCTTCTTGAAGTTAATGCTTTCCAGGGTACATCCCTCAGTTCTTTGCTACTGCTTGTTTCCTTGATCCTAGCTGTTGGAGCTAGAACTTGGCTTTCTGAAAACGTATTTTTAATAGTTCACCTTATAGATGGCTCCCATGGTTTTCTTATGCTTGTTACTATTTTTTTACCATGTAGAATAATCTGCTATTTTCTAATACTAATATCAGAAAGGTTTCTTTAGAAAGACTTAGTTATTTTTTTTTTATGGTTTCTTACTCATCACTGCTTTCTGAGATCCGTCAGAGTTTCCAATCCATGTAAGGACTGTTAGGATTTTACAGTGCTCTTGCTACTCTTATTCCCATGGAAGCAAATTGCCTGGTTTTGCCCCCACCCCCTCAATATTTTTGAGGCTATTTGTCATCTTTGAGCACAACTGCAGAGAGATAAATATCCTAAATATAAATATATTTCATAGAAGTAGATAGTTGTAAGAAAATGCTACTAGAGCTCAAATATCAC
This sequence comes from Falco rusticolus, assembly GCF_015220075.1. NCBI lineage: Eukaryota > Metazoa > Chordata > Aves > Falconiformes > Falconidae > Falco > Falco rusticolus. The sequence goes on from NC_051188.1 coordinate 25,398,283, forward strand.
TCTCAATAATTTCTGAATCCATTGTGTAGTTTCTATAGTTAAAGGTGACAGCGTGTTTGTCATTTTGAAATACTCTGCAGCAAGAAATAATAGCTCTGTGTTGTTATATGCAGAGTAAACAGAAAATCTAGGTGTAATACTGGAGGACAGTCAATTAACCAAGAAAGACACTAGAAAGCCGGGTTTTGTAAGCTCTCAGAACTACTTGTTTAATCAGATTGTCATGTGATACTAAGGCAAATACTTTACAAACCTCTGCCACACATCCTTTATTAAACAAATCTGTAGTACAAAAAATGAGATTGGTTTGACCAGACTGATTTTACATCTTGAAATTCTATTCCTGTCTTTTGCTATAGTTTCAATCTTTTACCAGTTTTTCTGTTATTTGGCCCAGGCTGACTCCATGCTAAAACAGCTATCAGCCAATGGACTAACCTTTTTTTGAGCATTGCTATAACATTAGCACTGGTTTTGTCTTCTCAAATTTCCTTTGTAATCTGAGATTTATTAAAAATTAACTTAACTCATTTGTTCTCTAATGTCCACACCTCAGAGGCATTCAGTTTAACATCCTTCTTCTTTACTAGGGATGGGCTGGAAGTACTTCTTTGACTTTTTATGAAATTAGATATTTATTGAGTTCTTATGCCTTTTCTACATCATTATTTAAACATCTCCTTGATTATATGTCTTATTAATAAGATTGGTGTCAAAGTGCTTCCTGAATTATTCATGGTAGTTTGTGGTGAAGAAACTGTGGAACACAGCAGAAGATGAATGATGTTGTGGTTAAGATGTTCTTTTAGCATTAAGAGATCTAGGTTTTAGTTCTACAAACTTCCAGTGTGACATTACCAAATTACAAAAACACTCTATATGTCATATGACTACCTCCTTCTGGAGCTGCTAGTGAAGAATTTAAAACCTCTCCTGTTTTCCTAACTATTTTGTCTCTGCTTCCTTCATGGCACTCTTAATTCATGAAGATTTTCTATTCTCGGTTCTTAACCTCCCTCCTTCCTAAAGGCCTATCATAATGCACTGTCCTCTCATATCAAAAGACAATGAAAGATAGTCTCAGACACGCCCCAAGATCTCAGGCATCTTTGACCTTACTGTTTCTCCTTGCTTCTCTTCATGTCTGTTTATCAAACACGTGGCATAGAGCCATTATACTGAATTACCATTTATCATCTTTCATGTATGCAGGCCTGAACCCCCTCCACTATGGCCTTTCTACCCTTTCCTGCATTAAAACTTCTCTTACATGGTCTTCTGTGATCTTTTCTTGTGCTGTGGACATTTCCTACATCATAACATTGTATTTTCCTTGGCTACCATGGCTGTCTTAAATAACCATTTCTTAATTTTTCAACTTCTAGGGTTTCAGCTTTTACCTGTAGTTTCTCTTGTGGCATTTTTTTTTTCCAAATAATTTGTTAGCTAAACAGATTGGGAACTTTCAAGAGTTTAACAACATCAACTTTTATTTTATTCTGTTTCCTTGATAATCACAATTGTACTCCTTTTAGCTGAAAATATTTTTGTTTTCCTTGCATTGCAAATAATCCTGATGGTCATTAAACTTTCTATTACCAGCTTGATGCAAGAAATAAAAAGGTTCACTGGTAATCCAGTAGATCAGATTTAATGATAATTGGAGCTAGTAAGGATACCTTTGCAAGCAAGATTGGGCCCATCAGTAGCAGTGCTATATAATCATTAGCATTGCTTCTGGATGAATGTTTTTGGATGACAGAAAAATGGGCTATTTATTTGTTCAGGTTCATAAAGATGCCCTTCCCCTCTTCCTATTTCTGGACATAATTGCCACTATGTGTATCCACAACCAGCTATCTTAGCCAGGTGTTTCTACTAAAGATCATCAGCAAGTTATTCTTTATGGCTTTAGCAGGTACCTGGACTTCAGTGCGAAGAGGTCACCACTGCTATTTCTGAGACTTCCTGAATTTATATTATGTTCCTTTTATGTTTTATCTATTGGCTTTTTCCAATTCTCTGATTTCAGGAAGGTTTCTGTCCCTGACAAAATTTTATTCGCCATTTGAATCACAAACTAGACACAGCTAATCCCTGCTATGGCAGTTTAAAGATAACCTACCAGCATGCAAAGAACTTATCTGGGAAAGTACATGAGAATTAGAGTTCAGCACTCTGTGTATATCAAGTATGTGGAATATAAATACCCTAGCATGAGCTTACAATGATCCCTAGTTTGTGTTTTTGCAACAGGCAGTACAAATATGCCCTGCTCAGCACCCACAGCACACAGCCTTTTATCTCCCCACTCCACTTTTCCAGTGGGTAGTTTAATACAGGCAAGAAGATGATCTCAAGGAGGAATCCCAGGTTCTGAGTAGAGCTAACATGGTTCAACTGCAACCAATGAGACTCAAGACAACTAACTAGGAAAGCTGATATAGTAGATGACACTAAAAAATAAAAGACTTGTGTACGGACAGATCTGAGAATGACATTAGGACCCAGGCAGGGCAATGCATGGACTTGAAACACATCCACAATCCATTAAGGCCATCTATCCTATTTATTACTACCTGTGAGTACATATATTATAAATATAAAGACATTTGAGAGGGGTTTGGCCAATACATTTACTACTAAAGGAAACAGTTTACTTCTGGAGCGTGCCCAGTTTCAGTTAAAAGCAGAGACTATAAACTAACTTTTCATAATTAATTTTCTGTCTCCTACTTCCATCTGTATCCCTTCTGATCTCATAAGTTCAAAAATGGTAGGCAGAGAGGGGAAAAAACCTCCTTACATACAAACCTGCCTGTTTAATAAGTAGAGCTTTGCAATTTTTACCATGATTATAGAGTTATTTTCATAGCCTGAGTAAGGTTTTTCATATAATTGATTTCAGTAAGTGGTTACATCAGTCATTGCTGCGTTTTATGCCTTTGCTATAAAAGAGCACTGACCAGGTTTTAAGAGCGTATTGGCCAGTATAATGTGCAATGCTGACAAGTGCCAAAATCTTCAGGTGGTAGCTGTAGCCTGTGCTCCTCATTTTGACTGTTCCCTGGGAGGGGTTCCAGTGGGCTAGTATTTCTTGCTTAGCTAATACTAGGCTTAGAATGCTCTGATTTAAATATTCTGGGAACAGTGAAGAACTGAAAGAGAAAATGAGGTATCGGTCACCGTGCATCCTCTAAGGGAAACTCATGCTAGCAGAACAGCAGGGGAGACTGGAGACAGGTGGAGTGTGGAAGGGACATTCTGCCACTATCAATCACCCCATTATTCATTTAGGATTAGTCTCTTTTTTTCCTACTCACAGAAGGTAATTCTTGAAATATTGCCTTTATCAACAACTCTAGTCACTTTGTTGTGCTCAGTGTGAGCAGATTCATCTGAATATCTTAAAACAAAAAGTCCTTTCCATTTGACACTATAATTTTTCACAAGCAGTAACAAATAGGAAGGAGAGTATAATGGGTATTACTGGCATATGGATGTGCTTCAGCTCCCCGTATTTCCTTACTTATAGGGCTACTTCACTCTCTAATATGTGTTTCTGTATATAATAATGTTTCCAAAGCTACCATCAAATAAATAAATACGATCAAAAGTATAAGAATGTTTTCTACTAAGTTGCAAAACATACAAATCATCTAGACTGCACATGGGATGCCTCGTACAACTCTCAGACACAGAAGTTAAATGAAATTGATTGTGTCAGTCCCCTCTACATCTAAAAATTGAGATAAAAGACAACAGACTTGAAATTCAGAAACCATACTTTAATCCTCAAATACTAACAACAGCTCTCCGTACCCATCCTGAGATAATAATAGCTCTTTCTGTGTGGATTCTTATCATTCATGCAGTACAGATATCTTTATGAAGTTTTTACAAAATAACCCACCAAAACCATCTGAAATAACAGATCATATGGAATAACTATTTTTTTTTAATTAATGTATTAGGACTCCCACTTCATTTAATCAATGAAGTATCACATGTTTTCCTGAGCAGTTCTCCCCATTATCACACTGTCAGGATACTGGAGGAAGATGTGATCTCCCTTATGCTAGCTCTGAACCTGTCTCAATATTGAAGGCTATAGTTTTCTGGGTGTGTGGACCAGTCCAAAAACTGTGAGTCCCCCTAGATTATTTCTGTGTAAAAGTGCTCAAATTTGCGCCTGCAGTTGTAGTGCAGAATGCTACTGTCACTGTGGTATCCAAATGCTGTTTTAGTTAATGTCTGCGATGTAAATGCATACTCCATTTAACACACTAAATGTGCTCTTCACTGTATTACTGAAACTGCTTTGCATTTAACCTAAAATTATTTTTCCAAGGCATATAAAACCAGCATCAAGTCCTTCAGAATAACTGTTGGTGCTAACACCTCACTGATAACAACATTAGGAGGAAAATGAGTTCCTATTTGTCCCAGCTTACAAATGCCAGATGTCCCCAACACTCTGGCATTACACAACTTCCCACCTGGGTGTTAATGAACCTGCAGTTAAGACCACATGCCTTGCAGACCCACGGTGAAGTATCTTTTGCCTCTGAGACTTTTGGTTCCTCCTTCCCCAGGGCAAATCCTGGCCATATCCATAACAATGAAAAAGTTTAATTTTACTGACTTTAGGATATATTCCTTATCCCACCCAGCCATCTGCTTGCTGTAAACCATGATAAGATCTCATTGCAAACTTCCATCCCTTGACTGGCCAATACCAAATTGGTTATGCACTTATGTGGTTTATCCACTTCCAGCAGTGCACAGTCATCGACTTGTACACTGGTGTAATCACCTTCATTTGGAACTGGGACAAAGTTCCTCTAGCAGTTTCAGGAAAGTCTGATCCTTCACCTGGGGGCTCTGCTTCCACTGCTGACATCCAAAATGGTATGTTTCCATTCTCTAACTTTGCTCTTATCCCTGACATGTACCACTGGATGCAGTAGAATTTCACAGCTATTGCATTTCCAAAGCTGTCCAGTCTGCTGCAAATATGCCATGGTTGTCCTTCAGGCTTAGCAAGCCCATAAGGATCTGTTCCCTACTTCATCTTGGAAACAGGACATTTTACCTAAGGTTTGGACTTCTACTTGTGATGCAAAGCAAGACCCAAATCACCTCTGTGCTGGAATTGTGAAGAAAAAGTAAGGTGTTCTACAAAAAAACACAAGTCAGTTCTTCAGGATCCTACTTTCTGACAGTGGGAAATCTGTGGCATGCCCCCCAAGTCTTAGTGCTGAACATATATGCACAGAGTACAAGTGTAGGAATAGGTATTTGAGATGCATGGTATCTATAGCAAGACACTGTATAAAACTGAAGACATTGCACATGCAAATCAGATCTGATCTTTAAAGTTCATAAAGCATTGTAAAAAATGGTAGAGAAAAGATTGTATCAGGGAAGACTTGCTTAGCAGATTCATCTCCTTTTCGTTGTGGATGATATAGCTGAGTCCTCAGACATCAAGAGGTACTCCAGTGCTATATTGCTATTTCTCCTGCTCTTTGATAAGTCACTGACTTTCAAACACCCACCCTGAGTGCTTCAGATGATGAGACACTTACAGTCTCAGGCATTAAAAGAATGGTGTTTCTGAAAAAATGGTGCTTTTAGGTGTCATAGTCTACTGCGACAGTATGCTAACCAACTCATACATCAACAACAGCAACAAAAAAATCAAAGTTGAATTTTTAAAATGTCTCATTGTGATACCATGCAGCATATAGGCAAATGTTTCTATCTGGAACAATTCTGTGAATTACAAAGCTATAGGCAGCCTACCCTCTTAGAAGGTACATGTCATATGCCATGTGAAAGAAAGAGTTTTGCTCTTAAGAACACATTCATTCATTATCTTCATTATCATTTAGGCAGTTCTTTCTATATTGCAAAATCATTACCCCTCTGCAAACAAACCAGCACAGCAATCCAATCCAAAAATGTAACCTGGCTGCCAATTTTAAAGCACTCCGAAAGTAACACAACATGGTATAATAATCTTTCCTGGAATTTATTTTTAAAAATTATCTTTGCTTTCCATAGTTTTCTGTCTTACAAAAAACCAAACACCAAACCCAGGAAAACAGAGAAGTAACCACAATGTCAGCGAGAGTGAAAAGCCTTGATTAATTATAACTATTGTCAGGAGCAAACTAATATTGAGCAAGAACCACAACTGCACTTTTTAGGCATCTTGACTCATTCTTGAAATTGTGTCCCAAAGGAGCAAAACAGAACAAGTCTGACTACAGAGCGTGTGAGCATGCAGTTGTGGGAACAGAATTCAAAGCTCAGCATAGCCCCTGAAATGAATGTGGTTGCACCAGAGTAACTGAGAGCAGAATGTACTGTACGTTTCATGTTGGAAGTCCTATCATGAGTCAGGCAAAGAAGAAATATATTGCACACACAAAATGTAATGCGACTAATGGAACTAGCCATTTTCTATGATGAAGATCTTGAAATCTTTTATATTCTGTAAATAATAAAGCTAAATTTTAAAATATTGCTACTGTTGTACAAGGCATCATTGAAACTGTGTAACTGTTAAAAGCTATTATTTTTTTATTGTAATTGGTTTGCTTTTATTATAGCAGAAGCTAGAGGCTGCAGCAAGGGCTGTACAAAAGTTGGAATTTCCATCCGCTTTCCTACAAGAAATCAAAATATCAACATGCACTGTGGAACAAAATGTTCTGAAAAACACGGATTCAGAAACAATTGAACATTTCATCTTCTCCCAGCTGAGCACAAAAGCTGCATATTTGTACAATGTTACGCTGCCTGACGGGGTTCGGAGGTTGAATTGCCTATTGTGTCATTCTGTCCTTGCCGGGTAAGGCTGCAGACTCAGGCTGCGCCTCCAGCACCACATTGCAGCTGCAGGGGTGACAGCGAGAGGACTGAGTGTATTGGACCCATGTAGATGGAGTCTAATCTGGGAGCTAACTGCAGGAGACAGAGGAGGCTAGAACTACAAATCCTTATACAATACAGTGTTTTTACAGAAACCAGGTTCCTATGGGAATCCGTTAAAACAAAATACCTTGGCTCAAAGAAAAGTCACAGACCCAGTTTTTCCCATAGAAAATTTGCGAGAATGTTTTTCCATGAGAAAGTAATTCTGACCTGAAGCAGCTGGGTAGCTGTTTTACTTTTTGACCAAGGGTGCCCTGATGGTTTTAGAGGCCATACAAACCTAGCTAGACAAGGCAGCTTATTAAATCAGGTATTCTTGTCTCCATATCATGAACCCAGCACTGATGCATCATTAGCAGATATTTTTTCTTGCTCTCACAGTGCTCTTTGTACGCTAATAAACTGAACAGGCTCAGGCTAGGCTCCCACAGATTGGTTTTGGCCTGCGCCATCTGCGCTGTGTTTGGGCATGGATTGGGAGATTGGTCCCAGTAAGCAGTATGGATGAGTTTTGGGCCAGAAAGTATACATGTGGAATCCATAAACAGGCAGAACTCACCATACCTCTTGCCGTCTGGGTTCTGTGCATGATCCATTTTATTTGCTTACACAGGCATCACGAGAGGGTAACACAAATGTGTGCCCGTGCGGTAACCAGAATGGACAGCAGGTATGGGCTGATAGGGGTCTTTTTTTGCTGCATCAGTTTTAGCCCAAATCTGTCCATCCATCCTATTCAGCCTGCTTGTGCAGGGACACGAGAAGGGGAGGAGTGGGCACTAATGAGTGCCTGAGGGCAGGGAAAGAGTAAGACTGCAGTGTTGGCTTAAAATGTTTGGGAATCTATGGCGTCAGATTCAGATCCACAGTAGGTATACCTAACTTTAGGTACTTACCCAAAGGGGTTTTTTGAGCTGTCATTGTTGGAGCCCATCTCTGCCTTCCGTGAAGAGAAGTGGATGTCTCGTGAGCACAGACCACAGTGGAGTACAGGGCTACAAAGTTCTCAATTTAGAAAATTCACTAAGTGCCCATGGTCAAGCTGGAGGAGCCATTTCATAGGTGGCTTATGCAAGAACACATAAAAAGTCCTGGGAGAGCAGGAAAGCAGCCCAAAACACCTAATGCCAGCACAAATGATTTAATTGTAAGAACATATTTCTCCTCTGATAGAGGTTTGCCTTATTAATGCAGTTATTTCTCTGAACATTTTATAATTGAACCAGGTATCTGGAAAATGAATGTGAAGTATTGAAGTTACAGAACAGAGTGTGTATGTACTTAGGAACTGAAAGGAGAAATTCTATCTGAAAAATGCTTCACTAAACCTTAAACCTTCTTCCTCTAGTGAAAATTAAAGGGTTGTTTAGAACTGCCTGACTTCTGCTTTTCTTCTCAAAAGGTACATCAGAAATTGAAGTGAAATTAAAATCCAGTGAGCCCAGTTTTGCAGCTAATAAAAATTTGCATAAATTGAGTTCATTGGAGCAATATTGATTTTCAGCACCTGAGGATCTGCCCCTTTAGTTTTAACTTTACGTTTTTTAAAGTGTTCCTCTCCTGTGGCAGACAGGGAGAAGAGGCAGAAAGAAATCAGTATTAAAGAGGAAAGATGTATTTCTTCAATACCTTAAAAAAGCCAAGCTGACCATAGGGAAAATGGAAGCTTTAATACAGACTAACCCTAATAGGTGTAGGAATATATGTTTTTGTTTCGCTTGGGTGTTATTTTGGCTTGTGTCTGTAGTTATGTAAAAAGGATGAAAATATCCATCAGAATTTAGTCTTGAACAGTCTGCTAAACAGGTATTTTTATCTGTGTAGAAATATATGATCTTGAGATAGGCCTATTGAGAAAATTACCAAAAGCTTATTTCTCAGTAGATGGAAGGATGGCTCTTCCTTCAGTTATCATTATTGTAGGTTGGTGCCATCCATTTAAAAAGTAAATACAGCTCTGAGTAAATTGATCTGCACTTTAACATATGGGTTCTCCTTGGAGTCACATAAACTGAATATGAGCATGTACCCGAGGGACTGGGAGAGTGTATAGAGCACTTACTATGTGTAATACTTAATTTGTTCTGGTCTACTTATAATAAATATCAATACAGAAAATGCAGTCTTAATATCCATATTTTGGTCATCAAGCACTTGCTGAATGATGCTTTTGTGGTACTTCGTCAGTAGCCAAGGATAATATTTGATATTGGCAAATAACAGCTGCACTGACTGTATTTTCTCTCCTTCCTAAATGATAACGGTTGTGCAAAACTGCTTTGAAACAGAGCACATTAATGAAATGCTAGTGAGGATTTTGGATAGCTTTCACTAATGTAGAACAGTGTTTTATTAATTGTTGGCTGCATCTACAGAAGAAAAATGTGTGCCATGTAAAAATAGATGAGCCTACCTTTAGAGTCACGGGGAAGTTACAACGCCCCGTTCCTTCTCTCCTAACAATTTCCTGAGGCTGACAATTTCAGGAGACTCAGTTACCCCCTCGCCCAGCTGCCCCCTTGCCCCAGCCAGGTGGTGGGCATCCCTCTGCAGAGCTGCCAGGGCTGGGGATGCTTCTTCCCACCCAAGCCCAGCAAGTGGGGAAAGAAAGGCACAGCAGACTGAAGGAGGGCATGGGGGTTGCTTTGGGGGTGCTGAGTAGCTGCCCAGGACCCTTAGTACCCATAAAGAAGCAATTGCTGAAAATGCTGAATGTAATTCATAGTATATAAGAAAATCTTCAGTGGGATTTGGTGGGCAAGTAAGGCTGGTTTCTGCCTGCAATGGTTTCTGCCTGTGATCTGCACCCACACTGGATTCAGCAAAGCTGTGTGAGGAGAGGAGGTGTGAGGATTAGAAAAGGAAGGAAACAGTTATTTTGCAAACAGTGAATTTTAAAGCTATAATATCTGTATAATCATTTGATCATTCAGAGAAAACGATAAACCTTTACCAGTATCCCAAAACTATTCACGGGCAGTCAACAAAGCGGGAAGCGGGAAGCAGGTAAGCCGGGGGGGGGGGGGGGGGGGGGGGGGGGAGGGGAGCCTTTACCTGCTACTACCATCTAGTGGCAAAACCAGAAATAAAGGACGTGTTTGCAGAAATAGTCTGTGGGAGGTGTAAGGCTGGTGAGTAGAATTCTGAAATCAGAGAATTGTTATCTGGCAGCCACTTGCTCCCCCCAACTGCAAACACACACATTATCCGTCACTCTGCTACACCCATACCCTGCTCCTGACATGGAAAGTGAGCACAAAAAAGAAATGATCAGTCAGGGAAACATATTCCTCTTGACCTCAGAATTCACATCTTTGCTTCATATGAGTATATGATTTAAGATCTTCCAGACATGGCCATCTTTGCATTCATAAATATACAATAGCTAACAAAATAGGACCTGGGTCTTCTCTATTAACTACAAGAAAATACTAGGTCATGCACATAACTGAGTGCTGCTCGTCTCCTGCACGTTGCGCTTGGTGGAGATGGGAGGTTTAGTGTGCTATTAACTACAAGAAAATACTAGGTCATGCACATAACTGAGTGCTGCTCGTCTCCTGCACGTTGCGCTTGGTGGAGATGGGAGGTTTAGTGTGATGGCCTCAGCTCCCGGCTGTCCCCACACTCCCTGCTGTCTGCGGGGCTAACCCTGCCACCCTGCCCACAGGGTGCTCTCCTCTCCTTGCCCAATTGCCACTTGGTGTTGCCACGCAGGGGTGCAGTGCCTCAGTGCCTTATCAGGACGCCCAGATGAAGGCTGGATGCTCCGTCATGGAAGAATGGGATTCCACCTGCACCTTACCAGGTCCTTTGAAATTGCCAGTCTACTAGGCAAACCTCTGCCTCCCAGGAAAATAAGTTTATCTGTCTGAAATGCAAAGCTAAAAAATCATTTACTATATTTAGGACAAGCAGAGGGGGGGGGAAATAATAGCTGACTTCACATCTGCCTTGCACACTGTTTTGGCTTCCAGCTGTGTTCCCTTCAGCTGACAGAGCAGCTGCTTCTCTAGGTGATTCACACCTCTTCCCAAGCTGGTGAGAAGGTCTTCCAGTTCTTCCAAGCTGCCTCTGTCCCCATCACAGCCTGCTTCCCTCCAATAGTGATAATCCTAATGCTTTTTAGCTGGTGGGAATCTCAACAGAAAATTCACTAGTAGACTTATGTGTCTACGCAGATATACTACAAAGAAGGTTTAGGAGTATAGTGTACAAAACAAGAACAGTACAGGTTATTCATTTTAAAGATAATAATTAGTGGACAAGAATAATTAGTTGTTACATGTTGGAAGACAGAAAAAAATTGTCATTGCGCCCAGTGACTTAGATGAAGTCAGCTGCTGCTCTCCCATATTTCAGTAGGGTTTCTGATGCATATGTATGAATCTTTGCAGCTTCCTGCAAGGTTCAGTAATTATTTCATCAAGGCATCTTGATATACCTTCAATGTCAGGTGTAACTGGAATCATGCATACCACACCTCGAGCTGCTGGTGTGTTGGTTGTCCTTGGATCACCTCTTCCTCCTGCCTGAACCAGGACAGCTTTAACATGCAGCAATAAATACATCTATAAAATGTGTCTTTTCCTTCCAGACAGCTCTGAGCATAATCAAAAGTTTATGTACCTAAGTTCAGACCATATCAGTACTGTTTGGGCAAGACTGATTTCAACCTTAATGTCAATGCCTAAACAAATTACAGGAATTAAGTGCCAAAAGTACAATGTCTACCCCTCCAGGGCACAAAAAAACCACCAAACCCAAACATCAACCCTGCAAGGCATGCTTTATTTTAAACTTGATGTTTTAAACTTAAAATTGATGTTTAAAATAGGTTAACCAACCACTAAGAGTAGTTCGCTCCATTGACGCTAGCAGAAGCTGAGAGTGAGCGATTCCAATGCAAGCAGGATGTGAAGGTTAAAGTGGGTGAAGTTCAGCCTTGGCATTAGGTGGGTGGGAGTTTTCACTCCTGACGGGACACTGAAAAACAGGGAGAACAGGGCAAGGGAGAAGTACCTTATTGACCATTCTCTTTGGAAGAAAGCAGCAGCTGGCCAACCACTGCTTCTAGAAGAAAAACTTCAGGTATAAAATCCTGCCCTGCAAACAGCTTTGTAGGTAGGTTAGATCTCCTTTTGCACTCAGATATGTGGTCATTGGAAGGCTCATCAGTATTTTATCACCATCACTGAAACAGGTTCTGGCCCTTCTGTCAGTAGTATCAAACTCTATCAAGCTGGGGAGACAGCTTTGCCCGTGTCCCAGGTGGCACTCAAGCATTATTCTTTTGCAAAAAGCTGTAGCAGTGACTGATAAATAATTCATGATCGGTCCTTTTTCTGTGTCCCCAATTACATGTCCTACAGTAATTTATTAGAATGATGCTGTCTCACATTTATTCAAGTATCTATTGCTGAGAAAATTGAGAAAAATAGAAAAATAATTATTCTTCATCAGGATGCAGTTGCATTTATAGAAACATTTGTTATATTTATAGAAGTGTTATCTACTTAATCACTTATTCATATAAGTTTATATTGCTAAGAGATTCTGTAGTATTTAAAGTTAAAGGAAATAAGGAGCTTTAAATAAAAATGACATGCATATTTGGCTCATAAACATTTAGTTCTGATAGAAGTTGCTTTTGGTATTGCATTTAATGAATCTATTTATACATTTATTAATTTCAAGCCTTACTTTATATATTCTTTCACTGGCTAGATGGGTAGATGTTGTATCATCCTTTGTACAGGTAATTGTACATCACTCTCCTCATGAAACACCTAGAAGTGTGTTTCTCCTTCATGAGAGAGCCTTATTTCTGACCAAAATGTTTAGATTCCATTTTCCACCTCCCACTTATGATTAAAATAAAAAGTAATTAATAATATTGATATTCCCTAATTATCCTGATTAGGCAGCTGGCATCCTGATGACACAGTTATAAGGGGCTTTTGCATCTTGTTTGCAAAGATATTAAGCCTGCATGTCAGGATTTAGTCCCATAAAGATGGCATGACTTTCCCTGTTTTCCTCGACTGAATAAATTACACTTTTTTTTTTAACCTGGTTTTATGAGAAGTAAGGTAGTCAGATTGTGTTTTCTCACTGTCCTCCACTTCCTCTTCTCCTCCTTCGTCTGTTTTCAGCCAATTTGGGCAGAGGCCTCAAAGATGACAAAGTCTTACAAATTTTGCAATAATCAAAGATTGTGTAGAGGAGACTGATATTATTAATGTTCCTTCTGAGGGAAAAAGCAGGGGATTTGATCATGACTTAGTTCTGGTTAACAGCAACCACCTGGACAGCCAGCATGGACAGTGTGCCTGTAGCCCTCTGTCTTGCTTGTGTTGTCTCTTGCACAGCCAGTAAACCCCGAGAGGCAGATTGGAAGAGATATATGGGCAGGTGGGTACGGTGGTGTGGGAACATGGGGAGCAAAGCGGTACTGGGAGCAGTATGGGGCAACTATGGCACACAGGGAGCTGTGTGTAATATAGTGGGAGTGACTGTAGGCATGACGTGTAGATGTGGCACTTACGAACATAGTTTAGGGGTGGCCTGGCCAGTGCTAGATTAACAATTGGACTTGATGATTTTAAAGGTCTTTTCCAAACTAAATGGTTCTTATGGTTCCATATGGAGAAACTCTTGTTCTTGAGGTGGGTAGATGTGATGGGGGACATGCAGGACAAATCTATGTGAAACAAAATTTCCTTAGTTCCACTGTTCATGTACTAACTTGCTTTCTTTTATGCTCCACTTCTGCTGTTATTTCATCTACTTTTCCTGCTCTGGCAAGTCACAGAGAGCTAGCTACCCACCCAGCCAGTAATCTTCCCTGCAAAGGATGTGCTTTTGTTGTTTTCCAGAACTGCATTCATCCTTTCAGATGCTCTCCATCTATCTATAGATTCTTTTAATAATTTCTTTCTCATGATCGTAATTTTCTAAAGTGAAAAACTATCAAAGGTAAATGTATGCTGCAGCTTTTTTATTACTTTCCATTTACCAAGAGTATTTTTTCTTGGGTGTAAATGCTTTATGTCACCTTTGGTTTTCTTTGTGTTTATTTTAACTCCCCTTTTCTTGCTTGCTGCATAAAGATAATTTATTATCCTCTTCTCTGTAGCTGTTAGATACTCAAGAAGTGCAATGTCATGTGCAAACTGCACAGGTACTTCTCATTTATTTTTTGTAATCTTACTGCAGTACAGCTTTCTGAAAACTTCTACCAAGTGTGTATAGAAAAAGGGGGTCGATAGAGTTGCACTAGCAAATTTCGTTTTCTTTCTTTTGCTCTTAAAAAATAGTTTCCTGATGCTATCTGGTAATTGTTACTGTGGGGAGATAAGCACTACTTTATCCCCCGATTAGTGAGCTTCATGTGGCAATTACTTGCTGAAATTTCACAGCCTATGATATGCAGGTCAGATTAGGTGATTCTTCTGGTATTAAAATTTACGAATCCATAAATTTCTGTTTCTTGTTCTCGTAATGCTTCCTAACATTTCCAATGAATAAGAGCCTTCTCATCTATCAAATACCCAAAGCTGAGGTAAATTATTCTGCATGACCTTCAATACTTTTCTGTCATTTTAGGTCCGATCTTACAGATGTTGTGTCTCTAAAGCTCTCACTAGGTTAGGAATTATGGGCGTCAAGGGAGGTCGGGCCGAGCATTTGATATACTGTCTTAGTATGAAAAATCAGGTGCCTTGCCTTAAGCATAGGTGCTTGCCATATAAAATCCTTTGTAACTAGTTAGCTTACAGGAGTAAGCTGTTTATAACTCACAGGGAACTTCTTTTTTTTTGTGTGTGAATATGTATTTAGGAATTTATTACATTTGTTTTCAACCCTTACTCTCTGTAGCCCCTGCTGTAAGCTTTCTTCTGCTACACAGGGTTTCTCAGACCACGTATCTGAATCCATGACTCGGCTCTGATGCAGCACGGCTGCATAACCTCCACCTAGACTGCTTAGAAAAAGCTGTGAGAAAGGCTGTGCAGTGATAAGAAATGTAAAATTACAGGCAGAAGTAGGATTTTCGCGATAGCATCAGAAGTAGCTGGAGGATTCAAGAGGAAAAACATCAGTGTGGAAAGGCATGGAAAAATAAAGGAAAAACTTTAGGGAGGCCGGTCATGCTAGTTGGGGCTGCTAGTTGTGAAGCATCACCTCATCAGGTCAAGTGGTCCATGCCACAAGGCGTGGGTGGACAAGGATAACCTTGTGACACTGAGGGCCTGCTCCAAGGAGCTGCAGAGGCCAGCCTTGCCCCTCCTCACTTGTGCCTGCCCAGCCAGCAAAAGCTCTTGGGGTGCTTCATTAGTGGTGTGGAGCCCATCTACAGTTAGTCTTACAGATGGTTAAATACTACCTCCCTGCTTCTCTCTGTCTGCTATTAAATAACTGCTTTATGCTTTGAAGTTGTTTTTATCTTGTTTGCAGAATCCCTTGTACCAGAATAAAGATGCTGGAACATATATGAACTCAGGAAAGGTGCAGTAATATTCTCCTTAAATACCAAGCTCCAAACTCCCAAGTATGTTGCAAAATTTACATTTTAAAAAATGTTAATTAGCATTTGTTATTTTCCATCTTGTCATGATCTTAATAAATACTTCTGTTCCTGCTTTCTTCTGCTTCTCTTGTGTGTGCTGTGTCACTCACTATTTTGAGACTGTTTTTAACTATTTGTCTTTTTTTGTTAGGAATTCCTACAATGTCGTGTAGGTAAGCTTTAGGTAAGAAGTAGGTTTATCATCTAGATTTGCAACATTCTGATGCAGCATAAGCTCTAATCTTCACAAAAACCTTTGTGTTATCACTGGAAAAGGTGTTTGGACTACAGGGCTGGATCCTGGCAGATGCCAGATGTGTTTCTCACAGCTTGGCAAGCACAAGTCAGACTTCAAGTTGCCCTAATCAAGCAGCTGAAGATTCCCCAGAAGGGAAGGAGAGGATCTGCCAGTGAAAGAAAACTATCAGAAATCAGATGTGCACCATTTCCAGCTTGCCTGACAACTGGAGGTGCTCCTAAAGACCCCTTTATTATAGGCTAGCAGAAATTAAATCTTCAAAATCACTAAGAAAGCCTCTGTGAGAGGGCTGAAGGAGAGAGTTTTGGGTTCAGCCTGAGTGGCACTCACACAGAACACTCGGAGAGACCAGCCAATGGATGCAATTAGGTGTAACGAACACTGATCACTTGGCAGGAGAGCAACCTCTTCTCTTCAGAGCCAGCTTATCATAATGGTTTTTCTAATGAGTGATCTATACAGAAATTTTGAAGGGTGAAAACACAGTGAGAAAAACAAAATAACATGAAGGGCAGATCCTGAAACAGGCCTGTAAGTCAGAAAACACTTGAAAGATTTTCTTCCAAATTTGCTTGTGGAGGAGATGGGAAAACATATTCAGGCCATATTTAATATGTATTAGGATAAATCAGTGTTGTTCAATGAAAATAGTATGGTGACTGATGGAAAGGGGCTGTTGTAATCATTTATAAGGACAGATCTTCACAACTGTCAGCATAAAGACAAGGAAGGCAAAGAAAGCCAAGTGTTTTTCTCATAACACTGGGAGGAAAATCACAGCCACAGAAATAGGACATACTCGCATGGGCACATGGTTCATTACCTTTTGATTAAATTTCATTGTTGAATCAGAAGCTCTGTTGCTTGCTGATGAAGGATCATTTTAACAAGCATTTTTATTATTGTATATAATATGTATTATTTCAGCATTTTTCTTAATGCTGAATACTAAGAAGTCATGAAAGGTTTTAAAATCTTACTATTTCAGAAGTATTGAATTTTCTGTATCTGTTCTCTGTACATTCAAGTTTAAAAAAAATTTTCCCTCTAACCCCAAGTGCTACAAACTTGCCTTCCTCAAACTTATTTAATTGCTTCAGCCAAGGAGTTTAGGAACTTTAGGGAAAACACCAAATATAAATCCGTCAAGTAAAAATGGAACAGCTGACAACAGGGATAGCTCCTTAAACCACGTACAAAATAAAAGATGTAATTGTACTTTTGAAGAGCAAAATACTCTGAAGGACCCAGGGTTTAAATAAGTGCTACGACCAAATGGTTGAAGAAAGGAAGATATTCTCACAGTATCTCAGCTGTAGATTCCTGACAGACTTACCTGGGGAGACATTATAAAATAAAACACAGAAATCAGTTGTTTTGCAATTTGGAGGAAGAGAGTCTGCAGCAGATTTCAGTTCATACATAAAACAAATATCTCCCTCTCTGATAAAACTTTTCTCTCCGGGCAAAGCTAAATCCCTTTCTGAATGTAGTAAGTAGGAGTACAGCAGCTATCAACTCTGGAGCAAGAATGGGATTCTTGGGTTACTGAAGTTAAGAGGTAGATAGCTGCAAGATTTTTTTAAAAACAACTGATTTCTGTGGGTGGTCTAAATAAGATTGCATCTTACATTAGATACATCTTTAATAAGTGTATTCAATTTTCTGATGTCTGAAAGAAGGCAATAAATCCTATGTAAGAATATAGAAGTCCAGTTCATAACCCAAAGAGACAGAGGAGGGAAAAAAAAATTAAAAACATTAGTTACTGGATTTTTTAAAGCAGAGAAAATGAATGTAAGTTTTCCCACCTCAACAGTTAAATCCATACCCTAACTACAACCTTCCTTCACTTGGGAAGCAAAGGGAACACAAACAGGTTCTGAGTATTGCTTTCTTTAAACCAGTTAAATGAAAATACCTCCTTTTATTGGAGGCTGACATGATATTTTACCTGATGAGCTAAACTGTTTCATTTCATTTTGTCCTTTAGGGAACTTCTGTCCAAACAGCATCCTTTTTATTTTTATATTTTACTTTTATTTTAACTTGATATTCTAGGCTTTTACAACTTGGTCAAAATAGAACAGATAAATCATGGTTGCTGCAAAATAAAAAGTATAGGTAGATAATTAGTTATGTATACATATAGAAAATAATTTATAGAAGAAATGAAACTGTGTTACTTTAGAATCTGTTCATTTTAACAACAATTTTCATATCTATCACCTACTTTCTGCAGAATTACAGTGTATTTTGACAGGTACAAAAAAGCCTTTAGGAAAAGCTTCTAAATTTTCTCAGATTTTTTTATTTTTTACCATACAAAGTGGCTGCTTATTGTTATAAATTTGAGTTCACCATCTCTCTAACACATGATAATGAATCCCCACTCCCTTCCCATGCCTGTGAGACCTTTGCCTGCACTATACTAAGCTAGTAAATGACACTGTATGACATTCCTATTCATTGCTTTTTTAAATTTGTGCTTTAAAAGCAGTTTTAAAATAATAATAATAATAATAATAACAACAACAACAGTAATAAGAATAAGAATAAGAATAAGTGAATTCCTATCTTCCCCAGAAATCCTCTGTGGAGGTGAATGAGATCTGGTACTTTTTAGGTAGTGACTTTATTATGATTTCTACTACTATTTCTCCTAAATATTTTTGTTTGTTTGTTTCCTCAGGTGTTTCCTCTGAAGAATTGAAGATTTTTGGGTCCATTTCAGTATATTAACAGTGAACTACTCCATGCAGTCAGGGAAATAACCACTGAAATATCTCCCAAAGGATCTTTCCAATACAGATTAGTTCTCATTGACACTAGAAGTCTGTGTAGCTGTGCTCAAATGGGGCACCTGCAGGGGTAGTACAAGCCAAAATAAATCTGTGTAGCTTTTGGGGTATCCCTTCACCAGGCAAACACAAGGGTAATTTGTAGGTGCCTCTGTTGCCTGCTTAGAGTGTGTGTGGGTTTATGCATGCTTCAGTATGTTGCAGAAAGCGTGCTGGCCCTGATGCTGTCTCAGAGAAACATCAGAAGAGGTTCTAAAAGCAGTTGGAGGTACAAGGACAACCACCCCCAAACCCCCCATGAGATCCAGGCTGCAGAAATGAGTGTCTGGTTTCAGCCTCAGTTTTACTTTCAGTCCTCTAATTACATCCTGAAAAGTTTCAGTTCCCTAATTTTCTTTCAGTCCAGAAAGGTTTGAGGTGGTGACCTTCAAGAAATAAAGTCTCTGTGCAGGTGTCTTGGATTCCTCCTCTCCTTTAAAAATACTGCATCTGTAACAGGGAATACTGCATCTGTAACAGGGAATTCCCCATGGGACAAATCTTGTTGTCAGAGGTAAGCAGTGGGATATTCAACTAACTAAAATAAATGCAATTTGAAAGCATTGTTCACTGGGCTTTACCAGAGCTTGTTTTTACATTTTGCTTGTTGACCATGTTGTTGCTTCTGGGCCCCATAACAATCTGTGCCAACAGTTAAAACTATATTTTTCCATCCATTCTTCATTCTGCTTAGAATTACTCGTCTTTCAATTGTAAACAAAGGGTGATTTATCATTGTGGCTAAAAGGAGTGGAATTAGCCCATCATAAATTCAAGGTAATCTGTTTTTCCATTACTAGCTTTGGTTCAACAGCTAATGAAGGCAGAAGCCTGTACATTAGAGAATTATTGTAAGGTGACATTTTAATGAGAACATAACTTTTGGGGAACTAAAAAAAAGGATATGCAGCCACCAAACCCACTAGGATGTTAAAGGCTGGCCTTACTTTTTTTTTTCGTCTGAGGGAAATAACTGTTAGAATAGTTCTATTTAAGTGTGTCTCAAACTGGCTGTACTTTCCATGTGTAAAGAGCAGGGCAGCCCAATTCATTAAATAGAAAGAAATGAATGACCCTGTTCAGGCCAGGCATGGCTGCTAACCAGTATTTCAAATCTTGAGAAAAATACTCTTTACTTGAGAATGGACCTCAAGTATGATATTTCTTATGACCATTTTACTATAAATGATTCATTCAGAATGTTTCTGAGCTATACCCTTGAGTGACTGTTTATGCATACATCCAGATTTAAATGTACATAGATACATGTTGTTCCTACTAGCAAGGGTGTGCTATGTGGATGAATTTATGTCCTTAATCCAGTTGTTGTGTCTTATTTATTCCGCAGTTGGCTTTTTCTGCAGTTTGTGACTTAAATGTCATGCTGCTTAAATAAAATGTCTGTATTTCTTTGTTTCTAGCCTTTAATATGGCAGTGTCCGCCTTCATATTGTGTGCTTATGAAAGCATTCTACAATTTATGCTATTTCCAGATAGCAGTTACCTTCTGCTGTCAAAACTCACTGCATTTCTGTAATTAATCTCTATTATAAAAGCACATGCATGGTTCTGGGGGAATAGTAAAAAAGATAAGAGGACTCAAAGAGAGGAGCTTTGGTTCCTCCAGAGCACCGTAAAACAGATTGTGGGGCAGTACTGCTGGAGGAGGTGTGCCTTTGTCCCTTGTGTGCCTGGGGGGACATCAGGGTGTGCCTAGGTGTCATTGCTGTGAGCCTGGAGGGGACAGTGCTGTGTGTGTGCTGCCCATTTTGTCCAGCCAGTGGTGGGCTCGGTCAGCAGTGTCCTGCTGGAGCTGGGAATCATCACCATTTCCATTCTAAGCCAATGGTTTCTAATTTCCAAATCCAAAGGCTAAAATGTAAGCTAAAAACATTAGTCAAAACCTGAACCTGGCTATATTTTTATGTGTGAGGGTTACTGACTAGTGAAATCTGGAAACCCACCCAGGCTGGCACTGGACCCTCATCATGCCATCCTCCGTCCAGCAAGACCTTCTGCGCTGACACACGGTAAGTCTGATGAACCCAGGGCGCCGGCTGCTTTCCACCAACAGACCAGCAGAAACCAGATGCTGTGGGGCCGAGGGCCTCGCTTAGTCAGTACAGGCTGGGATAGCTGCACGAGGTGTGAGGCAGTGAGCAATCCAGCTCTGTGTGTGGCTTGGGCTGCTAATAGGACATGATGGCTTGTAATGTCAGCTGACCAGGCTCAACAACCCAGGAGGTTCCTTTCAGCTTTATGCAAAGCTGCTTATTATGGTTGCCCTTTTGAACAAAGAGACAGTCTTCTTTTGTTTCAAGGAGACAAAGGCCTAGATGCATTCCAGGAGCTCTGCACTTTGTTGACACACAGCATCCCTCCATGAAATGATGCACCTTTCCTCCTCATGTCCAGCTCCAGCATAGGCAGCTTTGGTGCAGCTGCAAGGATAAACCTTGGAAATGGATGGTTATGTTTAAGTGGTGGTAGGCTTGAGACTCAGCCCCGTGACTTTCTATGCAATGGAGAGATTTCTACTGAGTTTAGAAAAAGACACATCCCTTTGAAGGATGTTTTCAATAGTTGCAGTGTTAGAGCATACATAATTAGGCCAGGATGTCTTTGACAAACTGGGCCTAAATCAGCAAGAATGTATGTTTGTGTGATACACAGGTTTGCTCCTGAATGAAGGCTAGAACAGGAAAAAATTAGTAACCTGCAGGGCTGAAAATTAAGTTTGGAAAAGCTTGTTGGCTCAAATGTATCTTCTTTTAAACAACAGTGTTAATCTTAAGGTTTCCAATTATAAGAAAGAAGAACAAGTGCAAATGTCTTTGTGAACATTATATTCAAATGTGTGTAATTGAAGAAATGAGAACATTCTGTCCCTGGGTGGAACTGCACGAGCTTTATAATATTTGCTCAAATTTAGGTAACATAACAAACTGAATGCAGCTCACATTGCAGTTGGTGAGAAGCATTATTTTCAAAATCAAAATGGCAATTATGAATGAAGAAAAGAATAGAATTACACAGTGCCATTGTATTGTAGTATTAAAATAGAATCAGTGAAGCAAAGTCAGAATTCTGGAAAAGAAATCTGTATAGCTGTTATTTAAATTGGCTGGATATTTGTAAGGCTGCCTGACAAATGGAATTCCAGAACTCTTGAAAATGCTGAGGTGAGGAAAGTTATACTGCTGTACAGCTCTTAGGGCAAGAGAAACAATTTTAATGGTGTTTTTAATGCATATCCAGTATAACTGGGAGAATCCCTGTGTAGACTTGGAATTCCTGTTACTTTTTGGAGAATGCTTCAAGTGCAGGGACTCAGCCATGAAATTCTTTAGTTGACATTTCACACTCTGTAAGAATCTACAGAACAAAATAAGTTGCGACTGTGAAAGCCAGCCTCTGACCATAAACTGAGGAAAATCAAACCAGGAAAGCCAAATTGTTAAAGTTCACCTTGTGGGACACCCCACCCCTGAAATTTTAACAAGGAGGCTACCATCTACTGTAAGGAAAAGGTCTAAAAATGCAGCTAACATTTGGAATAAAAGAGAAGAATGAGAGTGTAGATTTTTTTGGAGGTACTGGAGATTTCCCTTTGCCATAGGACCAGCTAAGATTAAAGAAAGCTGTTGTGAGCATAAAACAAAACCTGCAACAGCCTGACTGACTATAGTCTCTGAGCAGGCTCCAATGGGAGATTGTAGCTGCACTCAGAAGTGTTTAACAACCCATTATCTCCGGGATGCAAGAAGTCCATGAGACAGACATCAGAACATGGTCCACAGAACAGCTGCATTAAAATAATTATCCAAATACATATGTTCCTACATATGCAAATAAGAAATACATGGTGGAAAAATTGCATTAATAAATGATTACTCAAAGCTTAGGTTAACAACTATTTAGCTGTTAATGAAAAGCAGTGAAGTGACGTTTCACAAAGACATGGTGATCTTTGGCTTAAAAAATGTTGAGAACTAATGTCTAAAGCAGCACTCCTCCTTGGTCCATCTCATCATTCAGTTTTTAAGAGAAATTTATGAAGCTTGAACTGTCTTTTGTCTTTTCTCTTTCCTGACCAACATAGCTCAGCAGCTACTTACTATAAGGAATCATGAAGAAAGTTCTTCATGGATTGCAGTGAAGCACTAGCTAAGATAAAACTGAGGAACTGTTCTACACAGCAGTGTCCAAGGAGCATGCAGGAATGATCAGAACACTGAGGCAAGGAACAGCAACCAGCTCTCTTACTGTTTTCACTTCGATCTGCATGTCTTTTGCACTAACATGGCTAGTGATAATGCTGAAAACTTCATGTAACAGTGATGTGATACCCATGCTGACTAGATGTTCCCCCGTGGCCAACGAAAGGTGAAGTCTTGCATTGCTACTGCTCAGACCATGGGAGATGCAGGAAGTCAGGGCCCCAGGGATGACCCTTCCGGACAGGAGGGGATGCTCTACGTGTGACTATCATTGCAACAAAGGTCAAGAATTTCAACATTGAAAATTCAAAACCGTAAAAAGATGTTGCAAGAAGGGATTCTTTACCTCCAGCTTTGACCCGTCTCTAGCTCCTAGTACTTCATTTTTACTTGGCCTCGCAGGCATCTGCCTGATATTGGGAGTGGCTTGTTAAATTCAAGCCTCTATGTCTCTTATTCAGAAAGTCTCACATGCTGCTTTAAGCACTTTGCTCTTGTTCTTGTTATCTAAAGGGAAAGCTAACTGAGCTCCAAGTGCATTTGGTCTGCATGAAAAAAGACAAAACAAAGAATTTGAAAGAAATGATGTCGCTACTTACATAATAGCTGCCATCTTGGGCTAAAGCAACTGCAAAATTTTCCCAAACAAAATGTAGTGTCATTTCATATCAGTACTTACATCTCCTTGTGGCTTGAGAGAAGACCTAAAAAGACTTTGAATATTTGCTTCATTCTCAGCCTTGTAGCTGATACACAGCACTGTGAAACTATCTGACAAGACAAGTTATCGTGTCACTCAGTTTATGGCAAGGATAAGATAACTTTATCCCTGTGTAGAGTTGCATTTCTTGCATACAAAGATGAAAAGGTGGCAGGAAGTGATGCAATCAAAGATATCAATAAAATCCCAATGACATAATCACTCCATGCAAGAAAATCTTCTGAAGCAAAGCTCAGAACCTGTATCTGTATTAGTAAACAGTGCAAGCCAAGAGGAATGGATCTGCACAGAAAAGCAGTTGAGGCTGTGGACCTGGTCCACATTTCAGGAAGTCTTACTCTGGCCTAGCTCTAACCTTCCTGCTTGGATGGAACACCCATGAGTGGCTGGAGTGCCTTAGGTGCTCCCCTGAAATGCATCTGCTGGTTTAGCTCCGCTGGGAGGAACCCAGCTTATGCATGTTGACCTGACTCTTCTCTGTGTCAACTGAGGCATGCAAGTGGGGACAACTGGGAGACTTCTTTCAAAACTGCACACCTGGTGCAGACTAAAATGCTACTAAGATGCAGCCCGCATAACATGACCTGAAAAAAGATTTGCAATTCAGCTGATATGAGTCACCGGACACAGGTGAGCTTGATCAACTAATTGTGTTTGCTCTGTTGATGAGGAGTTTGTTTGGGGGGAGGAAGTCTTTTTTTTTTTTTTTTTTAATTTTGTTCTCTTTCCTTTAAAAGCTTCTAGAATGAATAACTAAAGCAAAATAATTCTGTGAGATAAATTACTGTGGTATGAATAGGGAATTCTTCTTCAGGCAAGAAGTGTATTACTGTTTGCACGTTTCCAATGGAATGAAAAGAGATTTGTTTCACTGCATCTATTGATGATTGAGTGGTTTGGTTCAGAGAATCTCTGCAGGCAAAAATGATGCCCAACGAACTATGAGATGAGACTGGCTAAGGAATATGTGTCTATATTTTCTACTTCACCTTCTTCCCTTATTGATTAGATAAATGAGAGTGGGGTGCCAGCATTTACAATTGCATACATGGTTTACTTTTATTGGGTCAACCTTCTGGCATAGTTTTATAAAATCAGAAATGGATCTGAGATATTTTTCAAACTGAAGGAGTCAGTATTTGTTATGCTGCTACCCGTTCTGGTATTTTTGGCCATCTGAATCATGTAAGCAGAGAGAGGATAGAAAGATCCAGACCGAAATTACCATTGTGGAGGCAACAGATGGTTATGGGAACATTGAGTAAACTCCCATTTCTTGCTGACTGCAAAATGGAAACCTGTTAAAGACAGCGGAATCTGATCACCTCTCTAAGTTTGAAGAATGTTTGGAGACTAATTTCAACCTGGAGAGCTTAATTTGAACAGGTGAGACACACATTAGCATGTGAATCTGCACAAAAGCAGTCACTCTTCAAGGTGCAAAGTCCAAATCTTATATATTTTAAAAAAATCAGGGTGTTAAAATGATCCTTAACTGAGCCTGTATAACCCTTATGTATTTGTACACAGATCCAGGTCAAGGGCTCACTGATACGGGCTGCCTTTAAGCTGTTTCTAAAGAAAGTTTAATCACAATTCATGCTAGTGTTGTGTGCTGCAGATGGATTGTTGCTGACTAATGTTCCTTCTGTAAAGTCTGGGCCAGGATTTGGAAGTGAGTAAGTGGATGTAACTGTACAACAAAGCCTGGGGAGCAGTGGGGCCTGGGACTTTCCATGTGGCTGCATAGTTCTACACAAGGGTTTGGTTTCTGTATGATCACTCAATTATATTCAACAGCCTTCTGATATGTATTTATATTAAAATTCTGACCAGATCCCCTTTGAATTCCCTAGTCCTTGAAAACTGAAATACTTACAAATTCCTAACCACCGCCACAAACATATATAATTATAAATTTAAATACACACTTGCTTACATGATGTGCCTCAGGTTATTTGTAATTGCTGATAAACCCCACCTGATTATAACAAATCATTTGGAATCCACCTTCAAAATGACAGCTATTTACTCTCCCTATCACAAAAGCTACTGGCTGGATTGGCTCAATGTAACTGTGTCAACAAATAGGTAGAATACTTTTAAAGCACGGATTGAGCAATGCTGTCAGCCTTAAGGTAGTGGTTTCAGGTCATGGCCAAGGCAGTGTGGGTAAAAGAAGGAGCTGGAGGTTCATAGAATTCGGATCCTGAAGTCAGAAAAGCAGGCATGGCATGGTAGTAAAATGCAGTTTTTGACTCAAGCTTTTCTGAAACAAAATATATGCATATGTTGTTTGAAAATGGAGTTGCTATGGTAATTTGTTATTTACCAGAGAGCAGTAATTGAACACATTTTTTTCCTAACTGTTTTATGAACAAGTCACACCTGTTCCTGAGTGGGTTTAAATTACTCACCCTTCTTTTCTATGCCAAACTTTTCATGTTCAATTGCTTTGCTATTTCAGATTCCATACACTCCTTTCACTGATGACTGATGCCACTTTCATTTGCAAAAGTCATTTTTTCTAGCTGAGATCTTAAAGGAAAAAATGAATAATTATTTTTTATTTAGAATCTCTACCTATAAGTTGATAAACCTATGCATTTATCATCTCTTCGTATGTATATATCTAGGTATATGTATATACACGTCTGTATTTCATTGAAACTCAGGTAAGTATTACTCTTTATTAGATTGCTGAGATTTAATATTCATCAGTTTTACCTCTGCTCATGCCAAAAGAGTTCTCTGAACAGATGAGAAATTGGATCCACAGAAGAGAGTGTATAAAAAGAAATTGTTTCCAAAACTAATTGACTTTCAACTTTGCACACTGTGCACTAAGCCAGCTGAAGAAAAACACATAGAGGTAAATGCCATACCTACCAAATTACAGCAGCTTGGAAGCTTCCTCTGCCGTTTAGTGCATATGCAAATTCCAGAGTTTTTTTGCTGTTGTTTTTTTGTTTGTTAAGCCCCCACACAACAGCAAGCTATATGGTGAAAAATCAGCCTCCTTTGTAGCAAATCTCTTACTAGGTTATAAGTGTCCACTGGTATCACTTGACAAACCCTTGCCAGAAGGGAGGAATGAAATCAGCAAATAATGGGCATATTATGATTTGATCCCACAACGAATTCAATTAGATCAAAGGCTACTAGCTCCAAATGTCCATTTTTAATTTTATAGTGGTGCCTTCGGGCAAAGAAATAGGTGCGGTGGCAGACATGTTCTGTGATAACTGAGACATTTAAGACTCAAAATATTCCTGATTTTTAGGGCTATAATGTCAACTTTAACGATTTTTAATTAACACCTTCTGCATGCACTAAATAGGCTCCTTTCAGCCAACAAAGATATTTTTTTTCCTCTCAAATTCTCTGAAAAGAGTTTTGCTTCTGGTCTTTTATCACTATCAAGAAATAATAGGAACCACCACATTAAAAAGAAATTACCCGACAAAATGAAAGATTTGCTTGGCTGAGAACACAAGAGAATGCATACGTTTGTGGGTTAGCTCTTACCTACTATTAATTATATTGCTGTATTCTTTGGAGGAGGAACCAAGATGTTTTAGTTAGGATGATGGGGAATTGTAGGGGACCAAAGGTGATGGTGAGGGGGTGGGCAAAAGCAGAGCACTCTTCAGAGGAACTATGAGTAACTTCAATCCTATGCATTTAAATGTCAAATACATCCCAGGCAAATGTATCTGCACACACAGAAATTGGTACTTCTGACTAGGATGGTCCTGGGTCTCTCACAAATCATGTGTGACTGAGGTGCGGTTCCCCTCCTGACCTGGTGGCCCGTGCTGCGCAGCTAACCACCAGGTAGACATCAGCAGATTGCCATGAAGCTCCTCTTTCAGGTAACGGTGTGTTGGGAAGTAGTTTTGCTACAGCCCCATCCTTTTTTTTTGTTGGAGGATTAGAGTATGATGTAAACAAAACCATTGCTTGTTTGCATACAAAACTGCTCTGGTGCACAGGGCATCTTGTTGCTGAAAGGCTATCAGACTCTGGGGACTGTGCCAGGTTCTCCAAGGAAAGGTAATTTCCTCTGTAAGCGCGTAAGAAGGATTCACTGATTGCCAAGAAAAAAATACCATTCCCTTCTTATTTTTCCCCACCTCTTCTTCCCCAGCTTCCTCTACTCTTTCTTTCACAGATGCTACCATCCTCTTGGGTTCATGTTCTCTTATGGAGGCCCCATGTTGTTTCCTCATTCATGGTGTTTGAACCTTTTTTTCCTCTAAGTCCTGAGCAGCACTGCCCTTCTCTTGCCACTTTTCCTGACCACTCTGCATTACCATGGAAAATGGCTTTCTCAGCCTCTCCTGCTCCTCTGTCCTGCTCTTCTTAATCCCTCTTGATCATCCCAGAAACTTCAGGTTTTATGTGCCCTTTGTTGGGACTCCAGAGGTGTCTAAAATGAGTAAACAAGTCTGAAATTTGAGGCTGCTATTTGTACACATCACAGATTTCACTAATGACCTTCCCAAAATCCTCCTCCCTGTCCCCACCCAGCAAAGATCTAGGATCTTGCCAGCATGGCTTGGGGATGGTTGGAGAGACTGGCTGTTAATTAACATGTTGGTAGAACCAAAAAGCTGACAAAAAGCTTAACAATTCAGGGCAAAACACTATTGATTAATCATGCAAATTAACTCATATTACTTAATGTGTTCTACCGAATTCTGCTGTGGCAATGCCTGTCTGTCTTGGGGGCATTACCATCCTAAGTATTAACGCGAAAAGAAGTCCCTGTTTGGGAGTTACAGTTTGTGTAATTCCTATGGCTTCAGTACAAATCTCTTGCACAGTTCATTGCAAGATGAAGATCCCACCATCCTACGGGTCCTATTTCTGCATGATGTGCCAGCAGAGACCCATGACGTCTACCTCTGCGCAGGCTCAGGCGCTGTTAAGGCACACAGTTTATTTGTAGCTCTGGAGAACCTCTTACTGTTTACAACTCTGTGATCTCGGTGACTAGGTAGAAGAAAAAGAAATCTTTGTTTCCAGCCCATGGCTGGAATTTACAGCTTGATATGGGTAAATTGGCATGGCTCCTCCTCCGCACAGGGAGCGCTCAGCAGGAGGAGGACACTGGAGCACTAGTGAAGGTTTGTTCTGTTTCATGCAATGCTGGGTACTCCTGCTTAGCCACACTGAAACACTTTCTTGTTCAGGATCAGCGCTCTCCCTACTTTAAAGGAAACAGTATCCTCGGTCCTCCTGCCTTTATTCTGTATTTTAAAACATTTGTTCTCCTTAGATGCTTTTAGCTCCTTATAAAACACTTTTGAACTTTTTACCCCCCAAGGAAGCGTGCTTTGAGTGCCTGTCTTGTGGCTAATATTTCCTTCCACCTCAAATGCCCTTTACAGTGGGTTTGGGGAAGGCTTTGTCTAATAGCAGCCTTCTGAAAAGGCCCAGAATCAGCCAGGGTCTTTAGGTACCTTTCCCTCTAGGAACTGTTAATCTATTTATATCTTGAAAGGCTGGGCTTTGTATCTTTCTTTTTGATGTTTCTTTTTAAGCTGACAAATATGAATGCTGAAATAACCCAAAATCTTGGAATTAAAAGAAATCCAAACCAGTGGGGCAAAGCAGATAGCTGCAAGAGCTATTGTCATCACATCCTCCACCTGTACAATGCAGGCCCATGACACAGGCTTGCCTTGTGATCGAGCTAGAATACATTTTTCAAAGATGTCCACAGCTGATTTAACGGCTTCAAGTGATGGCAAATCTAACACATTGCTTGATAGATTATTCCCATAGTTATGCATTTACAATTCTGGTCATTCATAGCGGCAACAGTGACAGTGTAAGAGATGTCACTATCAGAAATATTCTTCCCCTGCTACTATTTATGTACTGATGAAATCATTGCATGAGGACTGTATTTCTGGATTTAAGCCCTTGCTTAGTTACTGACTTACTAGGGGGAAAAAAAAAAAGAAAAAAAAAAAAGAAAAGTATTGGGATGTATCTTTCAAAAGAGTTTTCTGTGGGTGGAGAAGGTGCTTTCATTTCCCACCTGTAGTGGTACGCATTTGTTAACCCAGAGCTTGAATTCAGAAGGGTTTGGAAATGGGGCATGAGGCTGGTTTGGAAAAGCTTTATCCTCCTTGTTCCTCTTCTGTCCTGCTCCAAAACTAAGTGGGCATTGACACAGCTACAAGCTGCAATGAAAAGGACCCCTTTGGCCCCTGTGTTCTGGATGAGTGGTGCAGAAGGACCTGAGCCCACCCACAGCTGGCCGCGAGGGGAGCAGGGGGGAGCAGCCACCCCTGGGACGAGCCGGTGGCGAGGTGCAGAGAGGGCAACAGCGCAGTGCTCCAGCCTGGGCTCCCCACCACGCTGGCTGAGCTGGTGCTGGAGGCCGGTGAGGAGAGCTGGTGGCTCGGACAGGTGGTGACCTCTCTGCTCTCTGCTGTGGGTCCCCTGCCTGCACTGCAGCGCCTTTGTTAGCCGCATGACTAATGCTGCAATTACACACCGGGATTTATCCACGCTGTGAACAGACAGCTGACAATGTGAATTTCTCTCTCCAAAATCCATTTTTGCTGGCGTTTTACAGGCAATAAACTGGAATTTGTTTTTTCTGTCTGGTTGTTTACTGTGTATACTTTGGTCAGTCTAAACCAAATTAGTAGGCACAGATGAAGACTACAAACTCCTAGTTTTGTATGAATTTGCTAGATGTCAATGTGAGTCCATCTTGACCAATAATGCTTTTAACATTTACTTTGGCCCTAGAAATATCAGCTTCCAGCAGAGACATAAAACAGCCCTGACCATTTCATTTGGCCTATATAACATTCCCCCTGTAGTTTCATTTCCATGCTGTCTTCAGGAGTGCTTTTTAAAATTGCTGCTTAGTATTAATGGGCATTGGTATATTGACTGTCTTTTATTAATGGAAGAAATTGGTGTTTTAAAAAATGTAATATTAGTAAAAAAATTGTGAAATCCTAGCTGGATAAAAGTATGTTGTGTATAACAAGTTATTACACTGAGTCATTATGTAGCATACCCAGTGTAGTTAAAAGGTTTTCATTAGCACAGAAGTCAGTTGCCTCTGATGTGAATAGGAGTTTTATTATTGACTCCAGTGGAGCCAGGATTTCAACCATCATTTTAAGGGTTTTATTACAGAAGGAGGTTTATTGAGCAGTTTTACAGTCTTGAGGGAAGAAAATCTGTCCAGCTTCCTGTCTTATTTCTACCTATAGCTCAGAAGCAAGACCCAGACGAAATCTGTAAAAAACCAAATTTTTTTATAGGCAATGGAAAATGTACTGAGTTGAATTTAGCTTGGTTATGTTTGATCAGCTGTTCCCACGACTCTGCATGCACTGTCTGTGCACAGTAAGTGCACGGTCAGCCTGTCATAAATGAACTGGACCAGCAGAAAATGTGGAGGAGACCATTTTTCTTGAAATATCAAAACCATTATGCAATGTCATATTTAAAAAAAACCCCACATTGTACTTTACAAGAGACACACATCCACAGCAAAGTGGTTGAGTTCTTTTGGCTAATTTCTTGACTAACCTGAACACAGGGGGACCAAACTTCAAATTGTTGAACTAATGTGTTGCTTGAATAAAAAAAGAGCATGAAAGGAACGGGGAATTCATAGTCAATGAACTTGCAGTGTGCAAAAGGAAGGAAGAGGGCAGATGGAGAAACATGTACAGAATGGGCACAGCAGAAAAAAGGCACTCAGAAAGGGAACTAATGAAACATTAAATGCCCATAAATAGCCAGTGAAACCTGTGTTGTGTAAGGCAGCATTACTATTAGTCTAACTCTTGAATTGAGACACATCTGCAAAGAATTCACCAAAAGCCTGAGTATAATTCTTCTCTGTCGTTAGATGACTTTTGAAATGACTGGTTTATGTCAGTCTTTGATGCAGCTGCATGAAACATAAAACATGCCTTACACATGATAATACTTTGTGCCAACTATCCTGTTGTGTTTTGCCTGAACATGGGGTTATGAGGTGTTCCATGATGACTGAGATATAACACAGGCTAAATAAATATGTAAGATCGCTTTCCCCCCACCTTCCCAGATATGGATTTAAATGATGCAGTATAACTCTCTGAATTCTGCAAATCCTTCCTAGCAGTTTTTGCTGTGGGTGCTGACACAATACAGTTTTTATTGGACCACTGTATTCAATATGCCTGCTTGCATGAAAAATAATCTTCTAGCCGTATATTTTTGACAGATTTCTGATGGATGTTCACATGAATTGCCTTATTTTCCTGCAGTCAATTAAAGTTAAAGGTTTTTGGGCATAATTTCTGTTTCCAGCTCTGTGGTACAGACCCTGCTGGAATGGGGTGCTACCTCCGAGTCTGAAAAATGAAGGAAAAAAAGGTCTCTAAATGGAGAAAGTTCATTGCCCCCCCAATCCCTTTTTGAGCTTGCAGAATCTCTGTAAATATAAAGAACAATACTAGGTTTTTATAATTGTTTCTGTATTTTCACTCATGGGGACAAATTTCCAAAGTCAAGCACATCCAGGACAACCGATCTCAGCAAGGAAGGGCTGAAGACTTCCACGGGGGCACCAGGACACTCGCTACTTGTACAGGTTGGCAGCAGCTGCCAGTCCCCAGCACGTGCTGGGAGGTATGTGCTTATGAGGCCACAGAAACTGCCACAGAAGCACAGCTGGGCAGGAAACAGAAGGGATAGATGCTCGCTGCTTCCCACCATTGCCCGGAAAGAACCGTGAGCTTCAGTGTTTTCTTTTGCCTCTTGCTCTGCAGCAGTGGATGTGCTCAGGTCACCCCTACCTGCTGTGCGGGTAGAGCTTGTGGACTGCAGCCCAGATATCATGTCCAAAGAAACAAATGTTTTGGAAAATGCATGAGTATATCAGCATGGTGTTCTGAGATTTACCTTGCCAGACAATCCCAATGAATGCCAGCTGGAAAAAGGATAGCTCCTCTTGAACCTGAGACATGAAACAATGGCTGCCAGATCCTCATAGTAGGCATTTAATTTTGCTTGGCTTCCTTCAGGATGGGAGAGCTTTCTCTTTTATAAACTACACGGTAGGTCCATCCGAAATGATTTTCCTCTTGAGAAATTGCTCTGAGGATATTGTTTATAAGCTGCTGACCTTTAAATGGCCTTTTTGTTCCATTAACATGGTTCTTGGGTATTTAAAGCTCCTGGTCACTTTCACTTTTAATTGTGCTTTATTATTCTCCGTTGTTGCAGAATGTTTCAGTCAGTTTAACTAGAAGGGAGTCTTATACTCATCCTATAATGGATTGAATTTGAGTCATAACAAAATGAACAATTATTGTTGCCTATTTTATTAATCTTAGTCTTGTCTCATTTATTTTTAAGTTTCAGCAGATCTCCTTCAAAGGCAGATGTAAGCAGAGTTTATTGCAGGTTAGCAGGAGAAAGTGCTCTCTGCTGCTGTGGGTGAAAGTGAGATGAGGAAGAAGTATGAAATGGGGAGAGTTTAATGCTGCTAGGATTTTAAAATAATTGCATGGTTCATAATTTTGTATCATAGTCAAGTGAAAATTAATAAAGCCACAGTTTTATATGGCATTTAATTCTGATTACATTCTTCCACCGTACATACAAGCTTGTTGAGCAGAGCATCAGCATGCATACCTTTCTTTCTAAGATTCACTAATTAGACTGTAGTAGTAAAGTACTAGATTTTAGTAGATATGAAATCATGCATCTTCCAATTAACAAATGTGATTATGAAACACATAAAATGCATGATGGTAACTTCAAATGCTCTTTCTGTAACACTCTGGCAGAGCTGTAAGATGCCAATCAGCTTACTAGCTGTGGGATTTCAACATGAAAAGTGGCTGGGGTTTATTTTTAATTCTGATTGTTCTTGTTTTCTCCCACTCCATCCTAATTCTGCCTTTCTCTTCTTACACCCCTTTTGCTCACTTTCTTCTCCCACTCTATCCTTATTCAGCTTTTATGTCCTTCTAGCACATTGTTCCCTATTTTAATTTTAAATGTTATCTTTTTTCAATTGCAGGATAGTTCCTGTTTCAAACAACAAGAAAATTGCACAAAGGGATTTGGCACTCAGGGAAAGGTTAGGAAAAATTAGGGGAAAGTCCAAAGTTTCAGTCTAAAACTGCCTATCTAACCAACCACTAAAGTCTGGGGATACCTGAGTCGTCCTTTGAAAGTTCCCCTTTATGCCAAAATTTTCTCCAGTCTGAGCAGTTTGTAGGCAGTCAATGCCTTAATCCAGTGACAGCCTAGACACTAAGAATTATTTTGCCTGCAAGCCCTTAGGTCCTGAATTCAGTCAGCATTCTCCATTAGCATACAGTGCCTGCTGCAAAGGTTTGATTCCTCACCAAATGCAGTTGTTGTTACTTTCCTTTAATACACAGGTAAAGGCTTGATGCCTAACATACTAGGTTAAGTACCAGGAGGTGCCTACAAAATAGGAGACTGATTTCTTCCTCAGCATCAGTAAACACCTTTATCTCCTGTGTCCTAGAAGAGGACCCAAGCAAACAGAGTCACAGGATGAGGAGAAAAAAGTTGTGTTCCCAAATCAGTTTGTGCACTGTGTCTGAGGACTGGGGAATAAGAACTGGAGTCCCATCTTTCCTCCTTCCTTTTTCCTTCCTGAAGGGAAACTTCACCAAGTTCCTTCTCATGCTCCCTTTCTGGCCTCATTCTGCCTGCAGCAAGGAGGAGCTCCTGCAGGACATGGTCCCTCCTCCTCCATCTCTGCCATCATCAGGTGTAGTTCAGGAAATCATCTTGGGAGGAGAGGGAAGCAAAGGAAAGAAGTGACTCCAGGTCTCCCATTTCACAGCTAATGTGTGTGTATGGGCGTGTGCACCTGGATCTTATGCTGATGTAGCATCAGGTCAAGGTTGTAGCAGGTACTGAGTTCTGGGCATTGGGTCCCACAGTTACATCACGGTCTGAGACAATAATCCAGAACTGCGGTGTACAGGCAGGAGGCCCGTGTTCTTGATTATGTAGCTCAGCTGTTGTCCAATACTCTCAGCTTATTTATGCCATTGCTTGGCCTTTGTGTCGCTGACCAATTCCCACATAAAGAAATGCTGGATACTGACAGAATGGGGGATTAACAGTAGTTTTGATGTCTGCTGGTGGTCTGAGAAAAATGGGAAAGTGAGTTTTTTTTGCAGTACTAATATTTTTACCAGATCAGCCAGCAGGGTTGGAAAAATGTGGCATGCTTTTCTGTGCACAAGCAACCCTGGAACAGAAGTAGCAACTGTCAAGTTCTGTGCATAAGGACCATGCAGCACTTACCTGCACTCCGGTCTAGTCCAGCTGATGAAGCTATTGAAGCATGGAAGTGGTGGTGAGATTCACCTCACTTAATGGTAGACATCTAGTGTGGCTGTTTATGTTTGAGATAAATCTCTGTAGATGCCCTTTAGAACTGATGGAAAATTGGTTCTAGCCATTAGATTTAAATCAATTGCTCTGTAGAGCTTCCTATTCCTTTCATGAGCTATGAAAGGAATGCAGACAATTAGGTCCCATTAGATTATACTCTTAGATGTCTACCTTTGATCTAACAAATCTCTGCCAATGCGTTTTACTTGCAGGAGGATCATGTGGTGGTTGGTGGGTTGAACTTGTGGTATGTAGGCCAGACGACAGATTTTCCCAGGAATCAGGCAAGGATTGAGGGGCTCAAGCCTAATCCCGAAACGCTAAGCGTCTCCTACTCTCACTAAGGGGAGTTAAGAACTCTCATTCCATTCAGGAAGCGCTTGTTATCAGCAAATGCAAGCTCCATAGGAAACTCTTGTAAACAATTTGCATAGTTTAGTGTGATAATAAAGTACACCGTGCTGGAAAATAATGCTTTAAACTAGTAAACTTCAAAAAGATGAGTAGTGGCAAAAGAATTACTTGACTGCTGTGTGTTGAGGGATATATTAGCTGAACAGTGACATGACTGGATGCTAATATTAGGATCACAGAAGTTGCTAGACTGAATCAAACCAGTGTTGTATGAAGATTTGTACTACAGAAGATGGGAAACCATTGCAGGCAATTATATACTGTGTAAACTTGTCTAGGGTGGCAGTTTCTGTCTAATCACAGGAATTTTAATAACTGATATCCTGAAATATGAGGATTGACAGCTAAGGTAATGTTTATTTTGTATTTAATTCAGCTGTGTAGGTTCTTAATTACTCTTGGCAACCTTAAGATACTTTTTTGGTCCTCCTAAGTTGTCTCACTGATGACATCTATGCTAGTAAAAACAGATGCAGACCCATTGTCTGCCTGAGGATAAGTGATGTGGCACATCTCACCTTGCAGGAAGGCCAGGAAATGGTCTCTGTCCCCAGGGCTGAGGGCACCCACTGGCTTGCGTTCACACTGCCACTCTGCAGTGGAGTGTGTCTACCATATGGTGGCTTGGCCCAGTATTTCCTTTGGGCCCAAATGGTGGTCCTAGGACATCAGAATAATTTTTTTCTGTGTGTTGGTTCCCCTTCTCCCCCCCCCCCCCCCCCCCAAAGTATCTGCAATAACGTCAGCAATATGTCAAGAGCTGTGAGAGTGGCATTTTAACAACATGAAACCGAGGACATATATTTCATGGTCTGGAGTGCATCTGGGAATATCTGATCCTTTGAGAATATCATTGGAGGTCAGAAAGAGACAAACTGGTGCACTGTTGACCATACAAAACCAGCTGTATTGCCCAAAGGGAACTACTCCCAGTTATTACTTTGCAAGAAAGCAAGTTGGAGCCGCTGAGAGAGCAAAGACATAAGGTAACTTTTAAGCATTAGGGATGCCTGGAGCTCCAGTGTATGAGCAAACTCCCTGGTCCTCTTTCTGCTTAGCAGTGTAGAGATTCTGAGACACCTTGCAGCAGTGAATTCTGGAGTCAATTATGTTTCACCAAAACCCACATATCCTTGTAGCAGCTGGATACCTGCTGGTTTCATTGAAAGATCTCTGCCTCTTGTGTAATGCAAGGGGATAGAGCCATGCACGTAGTTTATACTCCTCATACCATTTGCTGGTTTAAAGGCCATTTCCCCTCTTAATGAAAAACAACTGTTGGGATTTTAGGCTGCAAAACAATTTTGGCAGAAAATATCTCTGTTACGTGCACACAGGTGTCCAGCAAAGAGAAGTATCTATCTGACTTCTAGGCTCCCAAAGTGGCTACCCAAAGGAGATCCCTAGCCTCAGGGCAAAGCACGAAGTCCAGTTTTCATAGGTATGAGCACATGACACTCCTGTGTTATTTGGCATATTTGGTGCTACTGGAAACCAGGCCACTCTGGTTTGTACATTCCCACATGAAGCTAGCTGTCTAACTTTGAAATCCCAAATTGGAAAATACTGACTCAAAGCGGTTTGGCTCTTGAATCATCTCAGACCTATTTTTTTCCCACTGAAATAATAAACCCCACTATCATCGCTATATGCACCCTCCCCAATGACTTAATAGTACATTTTGTGAACAATCCATAGAAAACTAAATGGTAGCTGTTAAAATGCAATTCAGGTTGGACTACGTTGTATCTGTGATTGGCCTGACAAAAAGCTTAACCTACTTTCAAGGGCATTCTTTCCTTAGATCTTCTTAATGACTTAAATGAGTTTATCTTCTTAAAATTCTACTTTTATTTTATTTTAGAAAACCCTTACATATTGCCCCCTATCATGCAGTGTGGTTGTGCTCACAGCTTAGATTAAACAATG
Source organism: Falco rusticolus (assembly GCF_015220075.1). NCBI lineage: Eukaryota > Metazoa > Chordata > Aves > Falconiformes > Falconidae > Falco > Falco rusticolus. The sequence goes on from NC_051188.1 coordinate 25,435,607, forward strand.
TACTACTGTTCTTTAGGAAACTGGGAAGAAATATCTGTTAAGGCTCTACGAGTGATAAGGGATAAGATAGCATCATGCAAAATACCAGATACTGTGTGCTCCAGAAAATATAGTTAATTTTCAGGTCTGAATTGCTTTTGTTGATAAAAGTGTTCTATTTCTCTATTCAGCATAGTCAGTGGCATCGCTGGTGCTACATAGTCAAATTGCTGTTGCTTGGGGGAACAGTAATACGTTTCTCCCTGCCTCCTTTACTAATTTATGGCTCTTGTATCTTAAGTCAAGATTGAATTGCAACTGCCTCAGAACAGGGTCCAAGATCTCAGACTGGTTTTGTGAGGTAGATAGGACACTTATTTGTTGAAAATGAATAAACTTCTAATCTATTTTTGAATATGAATTCTTCATTTGCATTAATTTTTGTTAAAATTTGCATTTGCATAGTTGTTTTGCATCGAAAATCCTTTCTAAAAATACTTAAAAGGGGGAAGGAAAATCATAAGAATTGCAGAAATAATGAGAGTAATCAAATTAAGAGTATTTAAAAATAAGAGTAAATTAATAGTTACTTTAAGAATTATGAGATGATTAAGAAGGGAAAGGAGAGGAAAGTGTGAAAGCAGAAAAGCCCCAAATATTCTGTGATCTGGGACTTCATAATCTACATTGTAGTCCATCCCATGGGGATAAAACAAAGTGTTCAAAAGATGAAATGTAGAGACAGGAAGAACAGCAGAAAAAGTTAGTGTAACTGCTGGCTCCCACTGTGCCTTCTTACAAGTGTGGTGAGACTTCGTAAAGAGCCGAGTAAGTCTGTCCAGTTTAAAACTGCAATAGGAGAGAAAAGTCATCTCCTTCATCTTCTGTTAATTCTGTCATTATGGTGAGCTCAAATAGAGTGGGAACAGTTAACAAGAGCTGGGCAGGAGTCTTTGGGATAAACCTTTTCCAGTGAAAAATGCAGTCTGACAACACAGCAGTATTTTACACTTTCATGTCTAGAAAATCTACTAGTTTTAGCTTTGTTTCCTTCTTACTTGCTTGTGTAACTTTTACAAAGGTAGTCCTGTATAATGGTTCCCATGTATAAAAAACACAGAATCAATGCTGGGGTTTTAGAGTATCTCCTGAAATTACGTGTTTACATTATTTTCCTTTTAGTTTTATTTGTGGTGTGAGGTGATATTCATTGCATAACTCGGTAGCAGTGCATCAGTGCAGTGTTTATAATCTGTGAAGATCCGTATTTGTCTAATCCCAGCTGAAGACTTTCAGCTCTCGGATAATAAAATGTTCACAGAATTTAATTGACCCATGTCTGATCCCTTATTGAACTGATGGTGGCCTAGGGCTTGTAGCTGAGCTTAAGATATAATTATGTGTATTCAAACAATGTCACTTTACAACCCTCCTAAGCATCTTATTTCAGATGCAGCCATATGGAATGATGATGCCAAGGCTATATAACCTACTTACTGCAATTTTGAGAACTCAGATGGTATAGTAATTGTCCCAGAGCCCTCAAGAACCATGCATTATTTGCATTTCTTTGGGGAGTTGTTTTCCTGCAGGACAAATAGCAGCTGGCAGAGGAGTAACCCTCAAAGACTAATTTAATTCAAAAGCATACATTCGGATACAGATAAACACACTTCAACCTGAACTGTAGCTGTGGATCTTAAGGTACGATGGTACTAAGAAAATCTGTGCTTTCAGAAATCATTTTGAAGTACATGATTAAGTACTAACGAGGGAAATAAAAGAGGATCACCTCATATTTATTGTCTGAATGATGTGACTGTATTTTTGTCAATCCTGCTTACCAGAGAATGTAATACTAGAAAACTCGTATTCCCTACCTTCATGTGAAATAGAAATAAAAGATACAGAAAGGTGTGTTTCAATGAGATGCTGATTTCTTTGCCTTTGGATGGATTAAATGATTTTGAAGACATGCAATGTGTCTTTGCTTATTTCCCAAGCACTTTCTACAGCTAGTAGGGTCTCCTAAGCCTAATTGCTTTTTCTTCAAAAATGTGATATATTTTGCATTGAAAATCTAATTTATTGCTAAGAAACCCTCATGAGAACAGACATTGTTCACCTCTCGTTGTACTTGCTGACTTTTTTGAGGTTATCTTAGGCACATACTAAGCGTTATCAGCCCATCCATTAATAAATGTCTCTGAGACCAAAACAGCAAAAATGCTTTGCCGATCGGAGCATATTACAGGCCTGATACTGCACTCTGATTACAATGCCTTGTCTTTCTTGGAAGCCACATCAAAATAAAAGAAGAAAAATCAGCGCTTGAAGCCTAGAAAGAGAAGTGTTTTTTTATGTAAAATACTATAGAAAATAGGTAGGCATTGACCAAAGTATCTGTCACTCTAAACATTTCTGTATAATTTTAAGTCTTCCAATTATTTTTTTTTGGGGTGGTTGTGGTGGTGATAGGGAGGTATTAATTTACAGCCTGTAAATTTAATTTCAATAACATCATGCTGCTTCCATGGTGACTTTCAGCTTTCTTGTGCACCGATCATTGTGGCTATGTGGAGGCAATGCTGACTTTGCTGTTTTAGTTTTGATTATGAAAGGCTTTGTTAAACACATGCTGCAGCACAAGAGAAGTTCCACATTCTGATATAAACTACCTTTTTTTTTTTTTTTTTTTTTTTGCCAGGGCAGCTTTTTTCAAATATGTTGTTTGTCTTAAAATTTAGTAATTTTTGTCCTCAACAATGATGTGTCTGAAAATCCTGAATCAATTGTTCATCACTGTACAAAGTCATTAAACTGTGATGCTGGTACGTCATAATTTTCAGATGCATTTTCAAAACCTTGCCCCAAAGCATTTTACAGAATGAATTTCGGAATTGCATCCTTATTCAACAAGGCATATAAGTACAAGGGCTAAGTACTTTGCTTAGATGTGTCTATTTTTGGGTTTAAAATCATGTGTTGACTTATGCTTGTGTTTAGTGATTCTGGAATAATAGCGGTAATTATGAAATTAACAGTGTATTGTCAGGCACCATATTTTTCTATTTTTCAAATGAAAATAATCCAGATTCTTTTCTCCAGGTGTTTTGTGCCTCAAACCAGCACCGAGAGAAACCACTTTGCACTGCTCCCTTGGTTTAGGTTGTTTCCTATTCTGAAAGCTCACCACCACCTCTGCACAAAAGAAACTCCTGCAGCTGTTTCTTCAAAACCTCCAGCTGACTCAGATCCAGTTTATATTATACCTGCTTTATTTTATTATTGATTAACTAAATAAATCATTGGATAAGCAAAGGAAGTAAATTTATGTCTATTTTACAAAGGTGATATTCATCAGAAATATAAACATTTACAAACCTACTGGAGTTGCTATTTCAGAGACTGGTTAACTAAATTTAAGAAAAAGAAGTTTGGCACTGATTTTTAATATACCACTTTGCACGGTGTTTCCTTTATTGAAGAAGGCATTTATATGAAGCAGCTACCCTGGAGATTGCCACGCATGTACGTTGGTACATCCTTTTATTAGAGATCATTAGGAATGAAAAAGGAGGTCTCTGAGAACAGGAAGTGTCATAAACCATTTTTTTGCTTCTGGACTATGTCTTGGGTAATGTTGTTTATGTCTTGGCTGTAATGCTGACATTTTGTAGATGCTGTCTTGTTTAATAAATATAAATGTGATTATTTTGAATAGGCTGTTTGGAGTGCACTGTAACAAGATTTTTCCCTTTTGCATTATCAGATGCTTCTGAAACGTATATAATGTTTTCTTCCCCTGTTCATTAAGACCAAATCTAAGACTCACTTCTCAGGTTGAGTAAATGGAGTACCCGGTGGAGAAACCGTCAAACTGGGGAGGGCAGAACCCAGCCTTCTCAGGACAGACATTCTGCAGCCTGCTCTTCATGGGAGAGACTTGAATGGTCTTGCCACTGCTCTCTCCAGCTTAAAACTTCTAAAATCTTCATCACACTCAGTCTTTTTTAGTGGGAAACCAAGGCAGAACAAGACACAGCCATTTTCATGCAGTCAAGAAGGAAATCTGAAGCAGTGTAATCAATAATGGAACTGATTCCCCTAAATGCAAAGCTACTTCTCTATCAGCAGCTTTGTTTGCTAAAAAAAATTATTTTCTCTCCTTCAGTTGGTTATTAATGGTTATGAGAGCCTGATTCATTCTGTGCATACTCAGAGAAGGCACAGGACAACAAACTTCTAAGTTAGATACTAACTCTGTGGGACATTAGAGAGCCTTGCACAACAGCGGAATAAACATATGGAGGGTAAATACCAGGCACTAATTTTATTAGAAAATCAATACTTAGAACAGTATCCTTGCACTTTAGTCAATTAAGATGATGATCAAGAAAAGCCCCTGGACTGCTTACGCATGTTACATTAGATCTTTATCAGATAAAAGCCACAGCCAGGAACCAGAAATCCCTTCTGCCACCTGAGTGCCTACCTTCAAGGCTGAGGCCGTGGTCCTTTACTCCAGGTCTTTCTGGCTTGTGAATATCCTTCTTTGGCCACCTGGAAGAGTGCCTGCTGCAGCAAGAATCTCTCCCTTTCCCCCCCGTCCAAAAGCTCCAAACATCTGGTCCTTTTGTGCACGCTTTTACACACAGCCCACCAAACCCACCAGGCAGGAGAGCATGAAGTCAAGATCTCAGCCCCCTAGCAGGTGCATGCTTTGCCTGCTGGGGTCACCGATGCCTCTCATTGCTCTTTTGGTGGCTGTCTTTTAAAAATAAGTGAGCCCTGCACATAAGAATGCTTCTCCCTAGCCGGTACATCTATGTAAGGGCCCTTTCTGAGAAAAGGCTTTGCTCATTGCGTGGGTGCCAGGTTGCAGAGTGATTATGCCTTAAAATGTAGTGAGGAAACAACTAGCACTAAATCTGTCTCTCTGAGCTGACCTGCAAATCAGTTCTGTGCTCACCTGTCTGCAACGTGGGGTGTGCCCAAAGCCTCCCATGGCTTAAGTATGGGGGAAGAAGAGACCTCCTCAGATGAGTATGGGGGGGAGTAAGCAGCTTGGTGCAGTGTGAACTGGCTGCAATGGTGCTTTGCTGTGTGTAGGCATATTCCAGAGCCGAACTTGGGTGGATAAGCAATTGTATATGACCAGCACTTATGTGTGCAATGGGGGATCTCACTTGGGGTCTGTTCTTTCATATGCTACATGTCTAGTCTCAGCAGAGGTATTTTGTGTTGGCCTGGCTGGCCCCAAGTCCCCCCCTGAAAAGGGTGGGAGGCTTTTTATGGCCATTTACTATTGACTACCTCTATGACAGTGCCCATGCAGAAGGATGCTTTCTTGTTCAATTTTATCCCTTCCACTGCCTGCCAAGGGAGTTGTAATCTGGATAACCCTGCTGAGAGTCAGTTTCCTAATTTTAGTATTGTAGTCCACAGTTCAGGTATCAGAAGAGGATGGGCTGGATCTTGCCCATTGTTTTATCTTTTTTTTTTTTTTAACTCCATCTATTTTTTTCTGTCAGGACCATTGGAGGTCCTAGTGTCCATCCTGAATTTTTTTGCAGAATCCAGGTTTGCTATTTGAGTACAAATACTTGAGGCACCTTTCTTTCTGCATGAAGGCCCTTGTTCCTCATCCTGTGAGCAAGCAGAGAGACCAGCGTTCTTTTCTTGCAAATTGCATTTAAGTTGCTCAAGATTTTTATAATCTGAATATATACTGGGTATATTAATGATGTAATTAGATATTAAGTTTCAGTTCATGTTCTCAATTTCCTTAATATGATTGGGTGGTATTTTATTTCTTGATTTAAAATATTGGTTATGGATGTCAGTCTCCTAAAAAAAATGTTTGATTGGTAACTGCAGGATGGTGGATCAAATCAATGATATGAAACCAAGTCTGCATTTTACACATTAGCTGAGAGCTGTACTGGTCTGACCTCATTCATATTCAGTTTTATGTGCTGCCCTTTTGCTGATGTAATGGAGTTAATCCAGATTTACATGGTTGTGCAGGGCAGAGTTCAAGGAGAAGGAATGGATGTCTCTGTGCAGCTCTGGCTGTGGATGGGTGCGTGGGGAAGAAGGTGGGTGTTGCTGCACTCGTGAGGTATCCATGCCTTGATACCCCAGCAGGATCCCCAGGCACAAGCTCTCAGTGTGCTCCTGAGCTGCACCCTCCCCCAGGAGCTGGGCTCCCCTGGGCTGGGGGGAGTGGGAGGAGGAAGAGGAGGACCCTTACCACTCCTTGCCTGGTGTTTTCCTAATTTGGAGAGTCACACATTGATTTTGCTTCATCTATTTTACACCATCAAGGTGCCATAACAAGACCTTACAATCACAATAAAAACCAAACACTTGAATCTTCTGGGAGAGACATATTTTTTTGGGAAAGACATTTTCCTTCCTTTTTGTGCTGCACTAAGCTGTTGGATTAATAGTGTTCATTATAGTGACAGTAACTGTACACCTGGAACAGCAACTGTGGTCCAAGTATCTCTCAACAATTTAGACCTGGTTGAAAATAAATTGATCTGGTCTCAGTTTGAGTTTCTTCTACTTGGCCCCAGGCATGGATGGAACTACATGAGCTCCTTGCTTTTTGTAGTTCAATAGGATTAATTTAATTCAACAAATTCCATAAAGAACCTTGACATTTCTTGACCGTGAGCTTTATTTTACTCAGTACATCTCTTCCACTACTTAGATTTTTATCACCTTAGAAGCAGTGCCAGAATTAGGCATTCCATTACCCCAGCTGATGTTGCAAAGCACATTTATGTATTGATGACTAGCCGGTTCTTTTCAGCTATTTGGTGTGTGCGCTGAGGGTGATGATAAAGTTGTTGAATCAAAAGCGGGTGCATGCTGGAGAGTTGTTAGCATTTGGTGTCAGTGAGAGATGTGATGGTACTGGGTAATCCCTTAAAGCTGGTCCTGTGTGGGCTGAGAACTGGCTGTTTAATGTGCTACTTGTTTGCTCACTGTAACGGAAGATGTTTGGAGAACCCTAAATCCACCCTAACACACCTTTTGGGGAGGAGTTGTTGTTAGGTTATCTCAGTTAATATTTGTTCAGCACTGATAGCGTCCTGTATGCCTCACAGAAATAAAGACAAAGTCTGTGCCTTGAAGAGCTTGCAAATTAATGTCACCACAGAGCTCAGCAGTCTCGTGGATTGTAAATTACAAGGACGGGCCTTAAAATAAAAGCAATAAGGTGATGCAGGGAAATGTACCAAACGGTGTACAGTGAAACCACGGGGTAGCAGCCATTAGGCTTGTGATTTGTCAGTTCTGCTATTTCTGAATTGATATTTAAAATTACTTCCTGATGTTTTGATATTAGACATTTTGCATGCATCTCATCCTAGAATTAAACAATAGTAGTAGATTGTGGAAGGCAGGGCCAGGTAAAAGTTTCTTGAAGGGCAAATTAGCATAAAGAAAAGCAAAAATGCTACCATTGCTACCTTATTCTGAGCTTATTACCAGACATTTATCATTAATTTGCTGTTATTTAAAACTATTTAAACTTACACTAAATGGGGCTCAGAGAAGACATCTCTGCTTTTCAGAACCTTCCATTTCTCAGTAGAAGCTTCTTTACCAAGAGTTTTCAGTGGAAACAAAATGTTTCTAGCTGTCATATCTGGGACTTCAAGCAGACCTCCTGGCTTGGATTTACCTGCAAAACTCTTGTAAAATTTTCTGTATTTTTTTCTGCCTCTTGCACTAGTGACATGTAAGAAAATGGAAAATAGATATTAGTATAATAATGGAAGATTCCTGAGTTACAGCAATAAGTAATTTTGTTTCTTCTCCTACTCTTTGTTTCCCAGACTGTAAGGTCTGGAAATGTCCATGGAAAATACCTCTTATTTGGTATCAGTTTGTTCTTGAATGTGATGATAAACAAAACTCAGGTGATGCTTATAGTGAGGTAGTAGAGAACCTGGCTCATACTTTTTTCCACATTTTCAGCTTGTTTGATGCTCTTTGATTGCCAATGATTTAAAAGATAATGGGGGGTGGGGAGATACTTTCTGGATTAGCACATACTTCAAAATGTTTCTTTTCAGTTTCCAAATTCTGGTTAGAGGTATTGAATCATAGCATTATCATTGTATATTGCGTTATAACTATAGGAGCATTGAAGGATCCGAGCCAAAATGTAACAGCTCAAACATGTCAGAAAAAGATATGAACAAATATCAGGAGACCTTTGCCCCAAGAGAACAGTGACTTTACCAATTCAGATGAAAGTGCTGCCTGCTTTGACACTGGTGTTACCAACCAACACCTCAGGTAACTGTAGCCACCTGGTCCTGCAAAGACTCCAAAATTCTGCTCTGTTTCACCTTGTCCTTGTCCTTGCATGAGCTTCACCTGTTCACTGGCCATGTGTTGTGTGGCCAGGCTTCCCTACCTGCATGCAGGGGGTGTGGGCATTCACATCACCCTGCTGCTGCAAGCCCACTTCATAACCATGGGGCAAGTCATTCTCATTCTGGATCTCACTTAACTTAGCTATCGATGAGCTGGACATCTAATCTGAGAGGGATATCTCTCTGTGTACAATGGAGAGAGGTGGGAAGAGAAAGAAGGAATAGGAAGCTGGCACAGGATAGTATGCTTCATCTGAAAATAAATGTCTGTGGTGGGTAAAATAAGTTATTTGTCTCTGGAAGAGTTTCTTTCCATTGTGCTTTCGAGGAGCCCAGACAACTATTGCAGAGCTCAATCCTCATTTTCACCTGGCTAAAGTTACACAAGATCAATCCCCTCTTTTGTTTATTTTATTATCTCAGATGGTAAATTCTTCATGATGGAAGTAGTGCTTCCTAACCACTGAGGTAGTAGCTAGTATAATGGCACCTGATTTCAGCTGAGCCCTATAAATGACGGTAATAAAATAAAATTACTTTGCTGCTTTCTGTTCTTCCATTACTGATTCTTTAAGGTTTTTAGCAGCTTTACTATGAGGATTTTAAAATACCATGTTTCTGTGGGGTGCCAAATGTTAACACTTGCACAATGAACAGCCATTGCTTTTGGGAAGACTTTTATTATTTGAAATAACTTATAGGTCCAGTTGGATGCTCAGATAACTAAAATCAAAATACTTGATTGATCCCTCAGGCCAACTGACTTTCATAATTTATTCCAGGTGTTTTATATACAGCAATGCCAGTTGCAGAATATTCATATCAGTATCCCTTTTGTTGGTAGGAATGTTCTACCACATTTACAAAGTAGGGCAGTCCCAGAACCGTAAATTTGCATGCGGCGGTGTCTCTAGGTATTGTTGGAGAAAGACCCTCACTGTCCCTCCAGCTTCCCCTGTTTGTTTTTTTTCTTCTCCCTTTTCACTGGCTTATTGTTGTTTACTGAAGTTGAAAAAGACTGGAAACTCTTCTTCCCCTGCTGTCCTCATCCTACTCCTGGTACAGTAGCACTGTTCAGGCCTGGAATCATTGCTTTACTTTTTGCAATACTACAGAATACAAAAGAATCATAGAAATGCCCAGGTTGGAAGGGACCTCCAAAGATCATCTGGTTCAACATTTTATGGGAAAGGGAGCCTAGATGAGGTTATCTAGCACCCTGTCCAATCACATTTTGCAAACCTCCAGTGATGGGGACTCCATCACATCCCAGTAGAGATTGTTCCAGTGACTGATCTTATCAATGTCTACAGATATCTTAAGGGTGAGTGTCGGGAGGATGGGGCCAGGCACTTTTCAGACAAGGGGCAATGGGCACGAACCACAACACGGGAAGTTCCATCTGAATATGAGGAAGAACTTCTTTATTTTGAGGGTGACAGAGCGCTGGAACAGGCTGCCCAGAGAGGTTGTGGACTCTCCTCTGGAGACATTCAAAACCCACCTGGATGCAACTCTGTGTAACCTGCTCTAGGAGAATCTGCTTTAGCAGGGGGTTGGCCAGATGATCTCCTGAGAGCCCTTCCAACCCTGACAGTTCTGTGATTCTGTTATTGTTCTCACTGTAATAATTTTGAGATGAAATGTCTCCCAGTGTAACTTGTACCTATTGAGTCTTTTCTTCTCCATCTGGTTCCTTGTGAAGAGAGAGCCGCTGTCCCCATTGTAGCTGCCCTCTAAGAACTGGAATACTGCAATGAGGTCCCCCCCCGAGCCTTCTCTTCTTCATGAAGAAGAGACCTCACTCCTTCAGTCTTTCCTCACAGGGCAGGTTCTGCAGCTCTTTGATCATCTTCATGGTCCTCCTTTGGACCTTCCTCAGTCTGTCCACATCTTTCTTGGATTGTGGGGACCAGAACTGGACACAGTACTCCAGGTGCAGCCTAGGAAGCAGTGAAGATGGTAGGATGATCATGTCTCTATTCTGCTAGTAATGCCCCTGCTGTTGCAGCCTTGGAGACAATTTACTTTGCTTTTTGCGCTGCTGACTCATGTTCAGCTTGTTGTCCACCAGGAACCCCAGGTCCCTTTGAGCAAGGTGCTCCTCAGCCACACAGATCCTAGCCTATATTGGGCTCTTTGGTTATTTTGTCCCAGGTGCAGGAGTTTGTACTTATGTTTGTATGTATGTCATACAGTTTTTGCTCACCCACTCTTCCAGCCTATCTATGTATCTCTGTAAGATGTCTCTCCCCTCCCATGTGTTCACCTCACTACCCAGTTTGGTGTTGTCAGCAAACTCAGTGAGGATGCAGCAAACTGCCAGAAGGCTGCTTCCTATGCTGTTTGAATTTTCACCTTATTTCTAGTTGATAGCACATATTTTCTAACATACAAATGTCTCCACAGAGACTTTCCCGCTGTTCACCAGTGCGAAACCTTTCAATAACAGTGTGTGGATTGGATAATGTGGGGCACCCACGGGTGTCTTGGGAGCCTCCTGGAGTTACACAGTTGACAGCTGTAGCATCTTCACTCTGTGTGCAAGAAGTATGGCTGAATGCGTATGCCAACCATTATTATCACCTTATTTCTATACCATATGCCATCATTAGCTGTATAAAAAAATGAAGAGGATACTTGCTCCTTATGATGCCCTTCAGTCTTTCCAAATGTTCTCAGTTTCACCTGGCTGTGGTTCTTCCTTCCATCTTAGCTTCCTGGTCTTCAAGAACGTGCAACAGTCAGTCACAGGAGCAGATGCTGTTCTTAACAGTTTTTATCCTTTTTTATCCCCTGATTTTTTTTTCCTTTTCAGTGGAGCCCAATATGATGTTAAATCTTCTCTTTATTTTTCCTGAATCTTCAATCCTTGTTTTTCACATTCCTGTCTGCCATGCATGTATCAGCATTATATAGTGAATAAGAGTATTTTATGCAAATATGAATCCACCCAGGTATTTAGTTTCAGATGCTATGCTTCAGGCTGTATACAGTTACAGAATGACATGCTGTTCTGCAAATTAGCTGAATGTTCTTACTTTTTTCTATTCAATATTGTTTAAGATTTCCTTCAATCCAGAGGAAACATGCATACAAACAAAAATGAAAAGAGATTTTGAACACACAAGTGAAGTATGCATCATATATAGTAATCAGAGATCTGTTAAATATAAACATAATATACAAATCATCAGACTTAATAAACAGGGCAGACATGCATTTTTTCATACATAAATTATATTGGCATTCAGCCATAGAAATTCAATTCTCCCACATTATTATCACTTTTTTAATTGTAAAGTGCTATTGGTGCTAGTATGTGGTTATAGCAGGCAAACGGCAGAATAACTCCAGAAAGCGCACTGCTAGGGAGACAGCTGCAGATGCTTTTAATCAGCGCATGTTCAGGAACCAGGAGTCCTAGGTAGCCCATGGGACATGTGTGATATAGGGCACCTGGGCATGTTCCAAAGGAGAAATCAGAAACTGAAGGCAGTGTCTTAATGTATTGATCCATTATAACTTATACACAAAGGCAATATGCAGTTTGCATGAAAGGTGACAGAACTCAGGACTAGGGGAGGGAAGGGAAGGATCTTCTGAACCAAGAATTTGAAAACAATGGGTAATTTGCCATCAGCTTTAAGGTAGGCAAAATGTTTCTACTGCCTGAAATGGCTGAGTTTGAGGAGGTCAGAGAGTGGCTGTTAAAGTCCACAGTTACTAGTTGCATCTATAATGCTTTTATAGTGGTATTTATATAACTCTCTATACAAGACTTAACAGCATGCTTAACCTCGGCTTTGTGAGTTTCCATTATAGCAATATTTATGGTACCAGTTTCTGCATTTGCTGGGTGTGCAGGGATTTATCTACATGGGGACATGGAACTGGCAAAATAAGAGCAAAAGCTATGTCCTCAAGGGCTGCCAGGGCTCAAGAGTGTTTGCCAAGGGCTGTGAAAGCTGCCAGCCTGCCCCCTTCCACTGGGTGTTGTTCATCTCTGGATGGCTTTTGATGCCTGTGCAGCAGCTGGAGCTTGTAAGGCACACTCAACACTTCTGCTGTCACCACCTTTCTCAACAGCAACCTTCTGCAGGGGGTATAACAATCTGGAAATTCATCCTTCCACCAGGCTCAAAGCCACATGCAAGGGAGGACTTGAAATGAGACTTGATGCCCAGCTGATGTGCTAAGTCCCAAATATATGTTTGCTGGGAGAATCTCACTCTCAATGATTATTAAATGCATCTGTTGATCAATTGGTGTTTCTATTTCCACTGCTCCTTGGCAGCTCAGATAAATTGTGACTGGCTGGTTTAGACAGCTAGGTCAGAACAAATTGTACTAATTGGATGCAACCATTTTACTTTTAAACTTCTGGCTGTGCAAGAATATCCTAGATCTAATTTTAAGTATAGTACCTATTTGATTATTTCCCTAATTAAACATAGGTGACTATGTTAGAACACTGGCTTCAAATGATATATTACTGGGGAGGGGATGACTTGGCCCCCACCATTCCCCCACTCACAAGGTGCTCTAGAGGCTGCTTTATTGTGTGTGCTTCGGGCTGTCTTCCCCAGCAGCAGCAGTGGAGTCAACCTCATTTAGCATCCTTGCCAGCTGCTCTCAGGCCTGCCCCAGGACACGTAAGAGGCTGCAGTGAGCTGAGCAAGGCTCTGCACTTTCCCCGTTAGGGGCTTTTCCCCGGGGAGGGCAGGGGAATAGAGAGAGGGCAGGCAGCAAGCAGACCAAGACATCCACTCCTGTTTTTCTCAGTCGACTTGCTGGGGGACCTTCCTAGCACAGCGGGCCAGGCGCCTCACCACTCCCAGGAGAGCTGTCATTAGTGGGTTACTAACCCCACAGTGTGCCTGTCTTGCAGCTGGATTTATTAACAACGTCATTTCGAGTGTCCTGATGATCAGTCCTGTGCTCTCTCAGGAATGCCTCACATGGCTGTGCAGGAATAAAGCCACCTTTCCTCTAAGAAAGCTATTAAGTGACAGCTGTTAGAAAATGTATTAAGCTACATAATTTGGAAGCCTTTCCAGGAACAGTCCCTCCCCCCTGGTTTCTAGCGAATACTTTATTGTCAGGGAGGCAGAAACACTTCCAATTGCAGTGTTGAAAAAATGAATAGCTTCCTTAAGGAGCTATGACATTTTGAAAAGCCAGGGCTCTGACACCCTGCAGAGTAACATGTTTTGGAGAACCTGAAGCTGTCCCCATCCCCATACCTTCACGGCTGCAGAACACACTGGTGGGAGACTCACTTATCCTGATTTGAGTGTAAGAATTGCTCCCTTCATTCCAAAGAATTAGAGATCAGTCAATGACATTAGGAGAACTGGCTTATCAAAGTGATGTTTGGGGTTAGCTAGGTGGTCAGCAGGAGCAGCCACCTCCTGGGATGGCTTCTGAGACTTACTAGTCTCAGAGGGAAGCCCAGGGGGATTCCTTGTTCATTCTTTTGAAGATTACATGCACGCTACACAGTCTCGGGTCACTGAGCTGCCTGGTTGCGTATTGAGATGTAGAAGCACCACCAAATAAACTAATATAGCCTTGAAGAACACACTTCAAAGTAAAACCACTGATAGATCTTTGACTATAATGGTGTGAAGAATGGCATGGTAATCATAAACTCCAGCTTTAAAAATAAATCTCATAAAGCAGATGTAGCAATTTATGCGGTTGAACCATTATAAAGTAATTCTGTATTCTGTACTGTGATGCTCAAAGAACACTAAATCTGGAATATGTTATTTTCTAGCAGTCATTTAACCTGTAAAATTCTGCATCTTTAACATACTGCAAGAATTTGATTAATATAAAAACTCAAAGGTTAAAAAATGCCACATGTCATATTAAAATCTCCTCAAATTATTAGAACCCAAAGGTCACCATGTTAGTTGGAGATTTAGAGTTTCACAGCTCAGTTTCTTCCCTGTTTTGCGGAGGTCTTCTCTTCTGTACAACAGAAGTCATTCCTTTCCTAAAGGTTAATTTGTGAGTCTAGGTTTGATTCAGTGCTTTCCGTGGATTAGCTGCCTTCTAATTCAAGAGCAATATGAATACTGAGCCCTTCTTCACCAGTAATATGAGGGCACTTTATTGGAGTGGAGGGACAGCACTGGGCTTTATATTCAGCTGTCCTGTAAGCTGCAGGTCTTCTGTAAATTAATGGGGTTATTGGTACTTGCCAGTACATCTGGAATTCATCCTCTCTTGTTACAGCCCTTCAGTATGTAACATCAGAGCACACCACCTGGGATAAATGTGTAGGCAGGCTTCTCTTCTAAGCAGAGGAGATGTGTAGGCTCCAGCCTGTATTGTTGTATGGGATGTAAACTGGCTCCTGCATGTCTGTCTTTCTCCATTCACCAAAGAACGACTCTTGGTCTAATGACTAACTTGGATTAGATTAATCCTGCCTCTTTGTCTTCCTAGCCACATTTTTCTACAGCTAGACACCTAAAGGAAGTTTATGGTCTGCCTTTTTGGGCTGTCAAGTATTCCCCATACAGATATCCTTCCCCATGGAAAATGTTGGTAATTGAAGTCCAGGATGGAAAGTGCTTGTCATAGGTAGGAAAAAGAATACTGTGGTGGATTGACCCTGGCTAAATGCCAGGTGCCCACCAATGCAGATCTCTCAGTGCCCTCCTCAACTGGACAGGGCTAGAAAACACAACAAAAGGCTCCTGGGTCCAGACAGGGACAGGAAGACCACTCAGCTGTTACAGGCAAAACAGACTTGACAGGGGGAAACTTGTTTAATTTATTATCATTTGAAACAGAAAAACACCTTCCCCCTACCCCTCCCTCCATCCCAGGCTTAACTTAATTGACAATTTCTCTGCCAGGGGAGCACGGGAGCAGGGCCTGGGGGTTACGGTCGGTGCCGCCCCCGCTGTCCCGGCCGCTCCTGCCCCTCGGGGGAGGGTCCTCGCCCCCTGCCCGGCCCCGGCGCGGGGTCCCCCCCACGGGAGGCGGCTCCCCCCCACGGGAGGCAGCTCCCCACGGGCTGCTCCAGCGGGAGCCCTTCCCAGGGGCTGCAGTTCCTCACCCCCGGCCCCAGCTCGGGCCCCGCCGCCGGGCGCAGCCCCTCAGGCCCGGCCGGCCCCGGCCCGGGCTCCTCCCCGCGGGGTCCCCGGCCCTGCCCGCAGCCCGGCCCCGGCCCGGGCTCCTCCCCGCGGGGCCACGGGCCCTGCCCGGAGCCGGCCCCGGCGCGGCCCCCGCGCGGCCCCCGCGGGTCCCGGCCCCCTGCGGGCACCCCCTGCCCGGGCTGCGGGGGGGAGCTGCTCCCCCGCGGGCTCCGTGGGCTGGGGGCACAGCCTGCCCCGCCGGGGGCTGCCCCGCGGGCTGGGGGAGCCGCTGCTGCGGCGCCCGGAGCCCCCCGGCCCCTCCGCACCGCCCGGGGCTGCGGGGCTGCTGCGCTCGCTCTCTCGCTGCCGCAGGGGGGTTTTACCCCCTGCTCAATACGCAGCCCCTGAGGCGCTGCCGCTGTCGCTGGTGGGCTCGGCCTTGGCCAGCGGCGGGTCCCTCTGGGAGCCGGCTGGCACTGGCCCGCGGGCCGT
This sequence comes from Falco rusticolus, assembly GCF_015220075.1. Lineage (NCBI taxonomy): Eukaryota > Metazoa > Chordata > Aves > Falconiformes > Falconidae > Falco > Falco rusticolus. The sequence continues at coordinate 25,451,577 of NC_051188.1, forward strand.
GGGGGAAGCTTCTGGCAGCAACTCGCTGAAGCCGCCCCTGTGCCCCCCCGCCCCCCCCGCCCCCCCCGCCACGCAAACCCAGAACAAACACAGAAATTAAATGTTTGTGAAGTGCTCAGATACTGAGGTGACTATAGTCAAGTGATTAGGCAATAAACCCAGGGGTGTTTTTAAATAAATTGCCGCCTTAGAAAAAAATTTTTAAAAAATCCTTTCTGCTAATTTAAGGATGTTTTATAGGAATGTGCTGAGTTTTGCAAACTTTTAATTGGAAAAAGTCAGACATTTTACTTCAAAGATTTTTTTTGGTGTTTTGTGGCAATAATATGCTTGCATTACATTTCGTGTATCTGTACATTATTTCATATATGCTTATTTCACAGTTATTCAAATGTTGAGGTAAAGAATTATCTGAACAGCACAACTGAAACAGAGCATTCTGAGTGTCTCAGAGCTTTCTGGAGGTCCCATATTTTTTTTTTTTTCCCTCAGAAGCCTGAATTTTCTGTAATAATCTAACGATCCTTTAGTTTTTAGGAAGAATTTAAAAAAGTCTAGTTGACAGAACTGTGTGTGAATAATAGGCCCGAACACTTCCATTACGAGATCCATGTTCCACCTTCTCAGGCAGTGGCCCTGCTGGTGCTCCTAGCAAGCTGTGGGCCAGCTGTCTGCGTGCCTGGTTCTTGCCAGCTAGCAGTTTTGTCTTTAAGGATGAAGTCTGCGTTGGTGAACAGGTCTATACAAACACAGGTGCATGCTATAATAGTAAATGCCTTGTTGATTACTTAAATTAAGACACGTTTCAGAACACAGCTGCTTAGTACACGAACGAACGTGTCTCCCTTAGCTATTGTTTTTAACAAGTTGTGAAACCTGCTCAGTGAGTTTTTTTGTCACATCTGCTAGGAAATATTGATCATGTGAAAGAGCTGTTGTATGCAGAATGAGAAGTTTTGTTAAAAATATCCAATTTTCACAGTGATTTTTTAATTTTAATATAAGGGCTTTGAACTTGAGTAACAGTGATGTATCAATATTCAGCTTTTTACAAGACAAAAAAACCCCAAATCCTGGACCTGTTCTTGGATTCAGCAGCAGGGATATTTAATATATATATGTACTTTCAAATCATAGTCCAAAAGCAATGATCTAAGGATTAATAATTTCCAATATACAAATAATCTTTATGCAGTTGAAAAGAAGAGAACAGGAGGTTTGGCAGGGGTTCCTTTTGTCAAAATCTGGCATTTGATGTACAGGTTCACAAAACGTTAGGATGGAGGAATGGAGGATCACTACGTTACACCTAATTGAACCACCAGGATCTCACTGACTCAGCTTTTAAAGAGTGCTGAGGAGAAATGGGGCTGATGCCCAACCTTAGCACAGGGGAAATGAATGCAAAATACATAAGGATCAGAATTAGCAGACATTTTGAATAAGTCCCATCTACTTCAGAAGCATCAACGTGGCCTCAGTAAGGAGAGGTTTTGCCTTATAGATACTTGCTGAAGTTCCTTAGGGGAGACAATGGGAATGTGGATATGATGTCTGGCTGACAGACCCCATTTGGAGTCCTGAAAGGTTTTCAACAAATTCTTTCACAAAAAGTGTTTAAGGAAGCTAAGTCATGGAATAAAAAGAGACAGTCCTAGCATTACTGATTAATTGTTTAAACCAACGGTTTGAGTAAATAAATGGCTGGAGGGAGTGAGGGCAGTGAAGGGAGGTCACTGGTGGATTCCTGTTGAGGTCTGAGTGGGCACATGGGCTGTTTGACATATTCATAAAAAATCTGGATGAAAGGATGAACAATAGCATGATGAAGGTTGCTGATGATGCAAAATTATTCATAGCAGGTCTAAGAACAGGGGCAAAGGCTCAATGTGAAGACTGGCAGAAAGATCTTATGATACTGAGTGACTGGAGAATAAAATGGGAGGTGAAATTCAATATAGATAAATGAAAATGATGCACAGAGGAGGAAGCTTTGACTTTGTACATGAAATGATGGCCCCACCATTACCTCTGAAGTGTAAGATCTTGAGGTTATAATGAATATTTCCATGAAAACGTCAGTGTCTGTGCTCAGTAGTGGTCAAAGAAGCAGATACAAATGTTAAGGATCATTAGAAGAAGATAGAAAACAAGCCAGAAAATGTCATAATGCCATTGTATGAATTCATGGCTTGCTCGCATTGTAAGTATTGCATAAAGCACAGGTCCCCTCATCTTCAAAAGGAGATGTTGGAACTAAAACCGGTTCTGTGAATGGCAACAAAAATGATTGTGGGTATTAAATAACTTCCATGTGAGCACCAAGTAAACCAGGACTCTTCAGTACTGGGAAAGAAGCCTGTATAGGAGGGGATAAGACAGAGGCATGAAATGTCATGAGTGATATGAAGAGGAGAGCAGGGGTTAATACATTCACCATTTCTTCCAAAAGAAGTATAGAAGCATTTAACAGAGATTGTACAAGGCAGGTTAAAAGCAAACAAAAAGACATGTATTTCAACCAATGGTTAGTCAGCCTGTGAACAAATTGCCTGTGGCTATTGTGGATGCTAAAGCGACAGGCTTAAAGAGGAGACTGGACCAGTCCATGGAACAGAAATACATTGACAATTCCTAAATACCAACCACATCCAGCTCAGGAAGCTCCTGAGGTTAAAACAGGTAAAGGCTCAGACTGTGTTAGATGAAGGCATCGCTTTATGACAAAGACCCTGTTACCACTGTTTTGTATACTTCCATCAGTTAAAACATACCTTTCATAAGTACATCCAGAAAGTGGAAAAAGGACTACGTCCCAGCAGAAGTGGTACTGTGCCAAGGGTGAGCTGGTGCAGCTGTGCAGGAAATAGAGTAATACAGGTCTTTGGAGGGAACACTGGGAGAGAGCAAGAAACAGAGGGGGAAAAATCTTAAGGTTGTTGGGGAGGGAATAAATTATTTACAAGCTGAGCTGATGAGGTGTGGGACAGAAAGAGTTCTGTTGGAGTGCAAGGGCAGACAGGACTGATTTGTGATTTGCGGAGGACTGTTAATTACAGGGCTGATGTGAAGGCTCCTGTTTTTCAAGTTACTTTTAAGCAGTGGAATGATATTCCATAGTTATCATTGCATTTTCCTGTCTTCATCTTCTGGGAAATTTTTCATTCTCCTTTCCTTCACTGGATTAAAGAGACCTTTAATCCATGTTATTCTGTTCCTGCCAAGAGACACAAGTAAAGATCAACCTGGGCATGTCTATTTTGCCTAAAATACACATAGCAAGGTCAGAAGGAAGGAACAGAATTTCCAAAGAGCATGACTTCCATATTCCTCCAAATATCTTTTACTTTGGGATAAGGAAATAGCTCAACATTATATGCTGGTATATTTGGCAAAACTAAGCACTTCTTTTCCATGTTAACAAATTAGAATGAAATCTGGAGATCTAAGGACTTCAGTAGGTCTACCTATGTCAACAAACTAAGTAAAATTTGGTCCATAATGTGATAGAGAATTGCTAGGCCACCTTGATATACTCAACCTACCTTAAGAGTACTAATTTTCCCAAACAAGAAAAATATATTTTTTTCATCATTCATGTTTTAGTTAAGATGTATAACTTTCCCTCCATGAACTTGGTGCTGTTATGGTTTTCCCTAAAGACAGTGCCGGATTTTTTTATAGTGGGCAAGAAATGTATCCAGTTTCAGGTTGTCAGTGCTACTTGTATGTGAAAATCAGAGTTTCATAGAATAGTTAAGGTTGGAAGGGTTCTTAAAGATCATCTAGTTCCAATCCCAATGCCTCTGAGACCAGATCAGGTTGATCCGCTAGACCAGGTTGCTTAAAGCCCCATCCAACCTGGCCTGGAACACTCCAGGCGTGGGGCATCCACAACTGCTCTAGGCAACCTGCACCAGTGTTTTGACACCTTCACAGTAAAGGATTTCTTCCTATTATCTAATCTAAATCTGCCCTCTTTCAGTTTAAAGCCATTCCCCTTTGTCCTACCCCTACAAGCCCTTGTAAAATGTCCCTCTCCAGCTTTCCTGTAGGGCCCCTTGAGGTACTGGAAGGTGTCCCTGGAGCTTTCTCTTCTCCAGGCTGAACCACCCCAACTCTCTCAGCCTGTCTTCATAGGAGAGGTGCCTCATCCCTCTGATCATCTTCATGGCCCTCCTCTGGACTCACTCCAACAGGTCCATGTCCTTCTCCTGTTGGAGGCCCCAGTGCTGAATGCAGTACTCTGAGTAAGGTCTCATGAGAGCAAAATAGAGGGGAAGAATCACCTCCCTCAACCCACTGGTCACGCTTCTTTTGATGCAGCTCAGGATACAGTTGGATTTCTTGGCTGCAAGTGAACATTGCTGGGTCATGTTGAACTTCTTGTCCACCAGCACCCACAAGTCCTTCTCAGGGCTGCTCTCAATCTGCACTCCACCCAGCCTAGTATTTGTGCTATGGCTTGCCCCGGCCCATATGCAGGATCTTGCACTTGGCCTTGTTGAACTTCATGAGGTTTGCAGGGACCCATCTTTCAAGCCTGTCAAGGGCCCTCTAGATGGCATCCCTTCCCTCCAGTGTGTCAACTGCACCACACAGCTTGGCGTTGTCAGCAAATTTGCTGAGGGTGCACTCAGTCCCACTGTCTGTGTTGCCGATAAAGGTGTTAAACAGCACTGGTCCCAATACCGACCCCTGAGGAACACCACTCATCACTGGTCTCCACCTGGACATCAAGCTGTGTACAGCAGTTCTCTGAGTGTGACCATCCAGCCAATTCCTTGTCCACCAAATGGTCTATCCATCAAATCCGTATCTCTCCACTTTAGAGACAAGGATGTCGTGTGGTCGTTGTGCTTTGCACAAGTCCAGGTAGGTAACAGTTGCTTTTCCCTTATCCACCAGAGCTGCAACCCGATTGTAGAAGGCCACCAGATTTGTCAGGCATGATTTTCCCTCAGTGAAACCATGTTGGCTGTCACCAACCTTAACCTTTTTAACAATAGAATCTGTGATTAAATTATCAGAGATATTACAGTAAATATTTGGAATACAATAATCAGGAGGATTCCCTAGTATTTGACATGCAATTAAATGGGCTTATGTGCTGAAAAGCAGAAAGGTGACAGCACTGGGGAATATTGCAAGTCGCATTTTTGTCTTAATTAGTTCAAACCTTATATCTGCTTCTGTGGATTTCCCCTCCACCCCCTTATAATTACAAAGGCTATAATCTCTGCCACATCTAGAAGGTAATGTAAAGATAGGTGGCAGCAAGGATACCAAACCTAGGAAAACTGTTGCCACCACTATTAAAAACCCCCAGCAAGTATTTCCTTTTTATTCTTGCCACAATAGGCACCTACAGATTAAGAAAATGTCCCCTGGTTTTCGTTCTTTTATATCATCAAGTGTTTGCTCTGCACATGATGAAATAAATAAAGACACAGAATTCTTCAGGACAGCTTAAAGGCTAAATAATAAAGGGGGAAGTTGAGATGGTTACAAAAGAGGGTGTGAGTTCAGAGTTTGTGATCGTAGGAAACTGTGTGACCACAAGGAGCTACAGTCTTCTGATGTTTGTAACTGTAGGAGGAGACAAATACATTTTTTTTCCCCCATGTTAGATCACTAATTTGCAGTTCAAAGATGGGCACAGCTCTACCGTTGCTGGTGGAGGCTGATGTAATCCTTCAGCTTTGGTCTTCAAGGACACTGGAGTATTTCAAGCAACTGAATGACAATGCCGTTTCTCTGGCAGGTACCTTCATCGCTGGTTCGTATAGAGCATTTGTTTGGTCACAAAGTATTATTGAACTGGCAAGTAGGTTAAATCTGACCTTTAGCATTGCAAAGTACAGAAGGTGCTGCAACAAAGTACTCTTGAGAGGAAAGTCTTACAGATCTGCAGGGAAGAGTAAAGGTGGAAGAAGAAAATCAGAAGAAAGACATTCTTGGAAAGCTCTGAGATTGTGACATCATGTAAGATTTGTGAAGTCAAGCAAAAAACTTTTTCTCCTCTGCCAAACATGGTGAGACATTGTCTGGGCAAAATATTAATGTCTGCAGATCTCAAGAAGGCCAATGGAGAGACAAAAGTATAGGATAAGAAAGATGCTAGAGGAACCAGAGGAAGCATCAGGCTTGTGTTCTTCCAAAGGACACAACCAAGCTTCAGTAATTTGCTGGCTTCTTGTGAGGTTTTTTCTTCTTTTTAGATTGTAAACATATATATGTAATTAAAGGTTTGGGTACATTTATAATAGCTTGGTAACACTTCCTGTTTATTGGTAATAATTTAATCTTGGGTTAATACCCTTTTCTGTGCTTGCTTATGAGCCTCATTCCTTCCAGAAAGAGAAAACACCCACAGCTTAGTTTCGCTGTCCCTCTCCATCTTTTTGAGTCTCTGAGGATATCTCTGAAGAAAAACTGCTTCAGGAATTATCTCCATGTAATGCAGTCAGCAGTGATAAAAGGAAACACCGTTTTAGCTAAGGTACATGGAAGCATTGTAGTCTAATAAGATTAATGAGAGTTTGAATGGCCATATATTAATTATTCTAAATAAATGTGCTTATTTCCCTTGCTGATGTGCCCACCTGCCAGTAGTGCTTGGTGGCTTGGCAAGCCAGAAAACCCTGCAATTGTGTCCTTGGTGGCAGCCCCAGTGTTTGTGGTGTGGCACGCCTGGGGAAGCCCTGGGGATGCAGAGGGGCCACCCTGCAAAGCCTACGTGAGGTCTGGAACTGGACAGTGCACGAACGTGCAGAGGACACCTGGGTTTGAGTCACTCAGTGAAGGTGCTGCTTGTGTTTCATGTATGCTACTCTTGCAAAGTTAAATCTAAACCCAGGAGTATTGTTAATTAAATCCCCCTAGACCATTGGAAAGCTGAAGGGACCAAAAAGGAGGGTAAGCTGTACTCTTGTGGCATAAGTTTGATGAAGTTGAGAATAAAAAAAGACACAGTTGCTGAGAGATCTGAGTTCTGATTTACTCCAGCAAACTGACTTTCCTCTCAGTGTTTCACAGTGAGCCCCACCATATTTTTTTTTTCTTTCCCTTAAAGTTTCAAATTGTGTAATGTCAGGAAGATGTTCAAGTTTCCTTGGGATTTTTAGCTCTTAGAGTTTTGGAGAAAGTCCTGGTGTTACCACTTCTGAGTGCACTGAAAGCTGAAAACACAAAACACATAATTTTTTTTCTCCCAACATTTTAAAAATTAGTGTCTTAGCATTTCTAAGACAATTGCCTGATTTTTAATCCTGACTCAATGCTTTTGAACACATGGCATTGGCTGTAATGATTTCCTCATCTGTAAAATTAGGATAAATATAATTAAGTGCCTCAAAGCAATGCTGGAAAGTTAATCACTTGGAAGAACATATGAGATGGAAGTTACTATATGCTTGTAAAGTATTAGTGTTATTAGTTACAATATCTCGGGCAATTAAAATATAAATTTTTGGTAAAGTCAGGCTTTTAACTAACAACAGAGCATAAAGTATGTTTTTCCTTTATGTGAAACACCCTGGAGGAAAGCTTAAATCTATATTTATTGTCCAACAGAAGGGATGAGTTGGTTTGTTCAAGGCAAATTGCATTAAGTATAGAAACCCAACAAAAACATCAATTACTGTATTAGCTCTTATGCACTCAGCTTGAGGTTGTTCACCAATCATGTGGGAACAATTATCTTTATGGATTATTGATTATATTCAGCCCTCAGGCAGCTCTGGGCCTCATAAGGCATTTTGTGGTTGCAAAAAGGGTAAATTCTGTAGGCTCTTTCAAGAGCCTTCCTGAATAATTTGAGAATGTATTAATCAACCTCTAGGGTCACTTACCACTAGTAATCAGAGTAGATGGATAATTTGATTAATTAGAGATTCTTTAGGATATAAATAGGTACAGTAATAAAATTAGGTAAACTAAAAAATACAAGATATTGACACAAAGGTCTAATTCATGTACATATAAGAAAAGTACATTGTAAATATGTTGGGACTGATGGTTGGAAACAGCCATTGTTTTTTCCAGGGATTGCCAGAGGGAAGGAAAGGGTGGCACGTTTTTATCCTGGTGATTGCCTCAGTGGAGCATACCAACAGCACCGTTTCTTCAGTTGTTTCTGAACAATAGAGGTCTTTTTATTTCCAATGATGAACTGACTTGGAATAACAGGAGTTGAGGCAAAATCCACCAAAGTCAATGAAAATCTTTCTGTTTTGAATGCAAGTGTACTGCTATAGGACTCTCTTTAGCTGTGAGATGTTCGGCTCCTGTATTACAGGCAAGTCTTGTGTTTCCAGTTGGCTGCTATTTGGTCTTTAATGGTTTTCTCATAGTCTTTTAGGGAAACAGTATTCTCTGCATACTGATGATGCAGTTGCGCTTTGTGTAGCACATCCAATATAAATATATTAGCATTGTTTTTTTCTGCCTACCACATACGCTTTTTCCCTTTAATCTTCTCTTTTTTTATTTTTTATTTTTGGTTTTTCTCTCATGGCATTTTATGCTACTTGAGTCTAGTCCAGAGGAGACAGGATTCTAAATCCTTAATTCCAGCAAGTCCTTCCAGGAGAGCTCAGTGGGACAAGACTGTCCAGGAACCTGAGGAAAAAGATGTCTTCTGAGGTCCTTGGAATGGAAGGATCCCTCCTATTTTTCAAACTAGTGTTTTCCTACTTGCTCCTCAAAGTAGCGTCAAGGTGTGCGTGATACATTTGCCACTGTTCAGAAATGGGCCTGGCTGGGTTTTACTGGTGATGCAGATCTCACTTCCAGCTGCAGGTCACGAAATTAATTGGAAACAATGAAGACTGAACTGTGGCTTAAGTTGTACCTCTCAAAAAACCCTGCCTAACTGCAGGCTAGACACATATCTCTCGATTTCTGCTATTTACAAAAAATCTCTTTATCTGACCATGGAAACAAAACAGTATCAGTCATATTTTAGGCAACCTGTAGCCCAGTGGCTTGTACACCTCTGAAGACAAGCATGATTTCAAAAATTTTTGGTTTGGGCTGTGGAGCCAACAAGCACTAGGTAGCCCATAGGAATGCAGGTCCCTTCTCTTTCTCAGTGTTAACTCCTGCAAGTGATATATTTACAGAATATGAAGGCAAAAGTGCAAGGACAAAATTTGCATGCCATTGCACAGTTGTATTACTAAGTACAGGCCTAACAATTAGCAGAATGAAAGTGCAGAATAATGAATAACAATAAAGCTAGACTTAGATCTAGAGTCTTAGATTTTCTTTACATGACTAATTTTGGCTGAGCATGTTTTTATTAGACAGCAGACTGTACCTTGCATTAATAGATTTCAGCATTCCTATTTCAGATGAATTAATATCCGAAAACACATCTGTGGCTCATTCTTAATTAACAGTTACAGAAAATTTAAGCTGAATCCCTAATGCTGTATAAAGTATACAATCAAAAGAAAAGTGTTTATATGCAGACAGTTTAATACTCCTGATATATTACGTCTTGAACCAGAACCTCACCCAGTATGTATGAGACCTTATGCATGAGACAAATGTGTCCAGCGTATTTATGTTCCTGTAATTTCTGGACAGCTGAAACTGGCTTTGCTATGTATTTTTAAGAAAGAAACAGAAAGAATGAAAAGTTCTTATATGGTGTAGATCTATACATTTGCTAGATGTTTATTGCTAATAGAAACATGGAAAACAATATTTTACAAACAACTATCAACAGAGGAAGGAAAATTTTATGAAGACAGAGATTTAAAGGAAAATGTTCTACTGTCCTCTGGGAAACTTTCCTAAATGTGTGAAAGAGGGGCACCTGGATTTTTTAGGTGACTGTTGACTGTACATCATAGCAGTGAGATTCCTGAAAGTTACTAGTACCTTGAGGTATACTAAAGCGATGTGAAGAAGCAGTTTATACTTACACTGCCATTGCTTTTATCTTAATATGGAAGTTGGAAAGAGGACAATAAATAATAATGAAGTAGGTACTTTTGATCATGCTTCAGCAGAAGTCTCAACAAGATTAAGGAAAGGTGCTGATGTGGGGCTTCTTGGTTGGCATAGGCAGGGCTGAGAGGTGGTGGAGGCTGCAGCTACAGCCGGGTCCCATGGCTGAGCCTGAGCTGAAAGCAGCTCCTAGGGGCATGGGCTGGACCTGGTGGCAGTGTCAGTCATATCGGTGGATGTCACTTGAATAGCTGATGATGAACATCTGCAAAGAGAGGCTTAGAGGAGGACTAATAATATGGAGACCAAGCAGCATCATGGAAATGTTACGGCTACCCTGCATTGCAATGAGCTGAAATTCATCCCGAGGTCAGCACAGCTCATGAAATCTTTGTGTAGCCCAGCACCTTGTGTCCAAAAATAGCTAAGAGCATCTGTCCGTCAGGGAGTGTAAAGGCAGGGCAAATGTGCAGGGTACTTTTTCAGCAATGTGTCACATGGGGGCTTGCTTAAATCAGGGGTTGATATTCCTCTACACAACAGGCTGTAAAGCTAAGAAACACAATGAAGTGTGGGGAGAAGGAAAGAAATGAAAGTGTACCTATGCTGAGCAAACCACAACTCTGCAGGCAGCCTGAGGTGTTCTTTGGCTGGGAGGATTTTTAAAAGCATATGTTATCCATGTACCTTTTGTGTGAGGTGGTGTAATTTCCTAAATTAATTGATATTTTTCTTCATAAGGATTGTACAGCCTATGTTTGCCATCTCAGAAGATGTACACCTGTCAGACCTTCTGCTTGTTATCTAGCATGTGTTCCCAGACTCCTTTCTTTTGCAGATTTAGATTTCAACTCCCAAGAAGATGGATGAAGTGTCCTCCCTTATCTATTTCTTTTTCCCTGTGAAAGTCAGGCTGTTAGTGTGTATGGGGGCAGTGCGTCTCAATTGCATCCTGCCATGGTGCTGATAAATCCAGCAGCATGTGGCAGTGAAGTGGTTGGCACACCTCAAAGATAAGTAAGATGAATGCTGTGCACTTTTCCAATGAAGACCTTCATAAAAAATATGAAGTCGCTCAGGCTGTGATCTGGCCTTCTTCCTTCAGAGAACTGCTACATTTTCCGATCTGGTACATAAGAGCAAGGCTTATTTGTAAAACTTGAGAGTCTGGGGAAGGGATGCAGTAGGTCACATAATGTCTATTGTAAAAGTGGTAACAGTACTGCTAATAGACATTATTGTTTCAAGTGGTGGTGAACCGAGCTTGATCTACCTCTTGTAAGGATGCCAGCTGTCCAGAGAAGGCTTAAGGCAGCTCCAAGTAGAACACATCTCATTTATCTCATTTTGTCCCAAACCCTCTCCAGAAAGACCTGTGCAGTGTGGGACCTGGCACTGCTATGCCAGGACAAAGAAAATAAAAAGGAAATCAGCAGTTGGCTGATCTTCACCAGGCATTGCTGCTTATGCTTATCAAACTCCAGGTTATTCAGATTACTCAATCAGGGAACAAAGTGCAGAAAGATCCTTTTTATTTTTCCGAAGTCATTTGTGAAGGTGAGCTTACCCTGGTAATGGGGTGTCCACCTCAATATCAACCCAGGGGAATATACTGCTACCAGGGCTGAGGCCGCTAGGGAATGTAAGCCAAGACTTAGTGTCTTCAGTTTTGACAGTATAACTCAGTATTGAGTGTGGACACCTGCAAGCTGGTATTTACAGAAAGGACAGGTCTGTGGCTGCCCCGATTTACACAGTGTGGCTGAAAAATGATTGTCACCTTTGCCTTCTGCTTCCTGACCTGTCCTGTTCTATGCTATGTATCTATGCTACAGTATGCTATCTATGCTGTGCTGTGCTATCTGTGCCGTACCTTCTATTCTTGGGGCACACGCACACCCCCCCGCCAACAAAGGTACTGTGAACGAGGCACTGCCATTTTCTGAATCACAGTGGTAGGGCAGCATAGAGAAGACGAAGACTTGATCTCTTTAATCCATTGTACCGCAGCAGGTAGACAATTTCATTCTGTAAGGCTGCCAGTATTTTCACGGGCACTAAGCTTTACATAAGGAGGTGAAGGAAATTAATTAAACTGAAGTGGAGCATTGAAAGTGGGCTGCAGATACATCATTTTGTGTTTGTTACTTTTGTTCAGGCAGTGTTTTAAACAAATCATGCCCTTTTTACCAGATAGGTTTTTGGTAAATGCTTTATCTACTGGTCTGTGTAATTTTAACATTTCATTTTGTAACTCACATTGCTATATAACAAAATTATAACAGTGCTTCAATGAAAAGATGCCAACTTCTTTTTTGCAGTGGTTTAAGCTCCAATTCATTTGAAAAAAAGAAGTTTCAAAATTATGGATTGACGCCCTTCAGCTACAAAATACGTAAAGACTCATGATTCTTGTCTTTTACTACTAAACTTATTGGAAAAACAAAGTAAAGTACATTAGTTAACCTATCACTTAAAGACCATAAACTGTCATCTTTCCAGCTCTATAGAAAGTGCCTCCAGAATGTGAACAAATGCCTGCTTTTTCGAGCTGTGATCTGTGCTTTAATTTTACTGGAACGTTATTATGCTATCTTGTGAGCTAGCTCTTTACACATTCCAGACCCTGAAATAATGTAACATGGTTTGCTTTTCTTCTGCTTACTAACAGAAATACAATCACTGTCTGAATTGCATAGGCATTTCTCAGGCTTGTGTTCCAAAGGAGAAGCTGTCAGAAGCCCACAAAGCCTGTTGCTGAGTCATTTATTATATTTGAACAGTGATTGAGTTTGGAGACCCTAGCTGAGGTCAAGACTCCAACAATCTAGGCAATGTATAGCCATGCTGTAAAAGACAGTCTTTACTTACTGATTGGGCAAAGTGGACTGAAAAGGCAGCCTTTCGGGGGCATGCTACACCTCCACTGTCAGCTAGCCCTGGGGGGAGTGACTGGCAGCTCCCCGGCTGAAGGTGGGCTGCTCCCTCACCCAGGTCCCATCACCACGAGCACAGGGAGACTGCATCCCCTTTCCCTGTGCTGAGCCCACCGAGCTGTCACAGAGAAGGATACAGGGTACAGGGTAGGGCATGCATCCCGGGCTGCACTGCTGAACCTGCTTGATTTCAGGTGAGATGTAGCAACAGCTTGAGGTTTGGCTGTGGTTCTAACAGCGAATTCCCCCGAATGATACTGGGTCTCTTTGAGCACAGCTGTGGGCACCAGGAGATAGCACGGTGTGCCCAAAGTCACTGGGTAAGACCACTTGCTGCTGTCAGCATGCGATAAGGCTTCCTCCATTAGGCAGTAAGGAGAATTTCACATCCCCATGCCACAACATCCCTTTTGAGATGCTTTCCCTGGCATGGCCAGATGTATTCCCCTGGCTCTGGCACAGTGGAGTGAAGACAAAAAGGACCATCAAATGGTACTATGTGGCCTGCGTAGTTACAAATAACAAAGGCAAAGACTTTGTGGGGAGCGAAGGAGTTATAACCTTGGGTGTGGGAATTGAACTCAAAGAGCAGAGGAGGACATTGTCCCAGGTACCTCCTTCATACCTGTCCTGTAAGTGGCAGAAGGAATTAGGCTTTCTTAACAGTAGCCCCAAAACCAAGTCACCATGCTTTCCAGTAGAAATCCATCGGTCATGTACCCATCAGGGCTGTTTGGGTGGATCAGTAATGGTGTGTAGCATCTATAACAAGGACAAATAGGAAAAGTACTGTCTTTCATTATATGCAGAGGTTGTGCCTGCATAATTGCATTGAGGAAACTGTATTAGGAACTATCTCATAAGGGTTTCTTCACTGTGCCAGATCACATTAGTTTTTCCCCACCATGTTTGCCATTTGAAGGTGTATTTCTGTAATTGTAATCCTATTTGCCGTATGAGGGATGTGAAATATGAAGCCTTGATACCTTCAGTCCAGTCTTTGATAGATCTAAATTTTTTTCTTGGCGATGAAGTTGCTCACTTTCATAGCTAGGCTTGACCTAAATCTATGAAGGTCAGAGATAGCCCTTTAGAGTTTCCATTTTAATCTATATATTTCACTAGCTGCAATATAATGTGCTTTATTCTATAAAAAAAAAAGACAACGAATGAAATATTTTTGCTAGTTAAAAGTGACCTTGGAAGTAATTCACAAGTGTTGAGCACAGTTACACAGCTGCATGGGCAGATTGTGTAAAACTATAGTCATCAAGCAAAAAATATCTCAAAAAGAAACCATGCACTGCAACACTGTGGTCAGACATATGCAAAATAATAAATCTTTAAAAAAATCCCACCAGTAACAGGAAAATGCTTCGTGATTGGTGGGCCTTGCCTGTGTCCCAGCTGATTAAAAGTCAATGGTCATGCAGTCATGCTGTACTGTGTATCATCTAAAAGGCAATTTTCCCTCCATTTGCAGGAAAGCTTCAGATTTGATCGATTACATTGCTTTTTGCTTGAATTTTACCTGTACAGATTGATGACTACCATCCTATACATATAGTACCTGAGAAAATAAACTAATTTTGCTATCATTTTATTTATGGGGCACCTTCAAGGGATATTTACATTCTTTATATAATATTTACATTGTGATACATTTTGTTATGACAAACTGTTTTCCTTCAGGATGTTTACTCAGTTGTGTGGCTTGGCAAGTAAGATTTTACTAAACAAGGAGTAATTTTGTTTGTTTGCCCCAGGCTGGCTCATTTGCCAATCAAAAGAATACCCCACATGAAAGGATGGGTGCTGTCTGACAGAGTACAGCCAATAATTCACTAGTCAAAAGTGGAAAATTACGTGAGAGTTGACATAACGGCTTCTTTTTACTCTCTTACACCCAGTTGGAGTTAATTGACTTAGATTAAGTTGTACTATGTCTGCACTGTTGCAAGAGGACCCCCTGACCTGTACTACCCCTTTTCCTGACCTGCTGCGTGACCTTCTTTGTTGGGATGGAGCATCAGAGAAGGATAGAGATGCCTCTATAGGTAGGAGGTAAGTCAGAAAAGGACATATTTCTGAACCCCCTGCTAGAAATCATTTGTTCCATCAACCACCTAAGAACTTGTAAGAATGTAAAGCTTCATACTTTAATTTCCCAAAGATAAATGAAAGGCTTGATTGCCTAGGGTTGAAAGCTAGAGTCAAGCAAATCAATAAGATGTCTGCAAGTTAGATAATGTAAGAGTTGCAAGCTAAGTGGTGGCATTTTGGGATGACCCAGGTTCAGCCGGTGTCTATTGGGCGTGCTCTGAGGATGCAGACTGGAGCAAGAAGGGTTAGGCAGAGGGTACCAAACCAATCTAGGCACTGTGTTTGCAGATGAGATACTAGGCAATCCGATTAGCTTGCATCAGCAGCTGGCTGAAATCCACATGGTCTGTATGGAGGAGCTTTCTGGGTATGAAAAGAAACAGCTGTGCTACGTACATGGTTAGGGACCATGGTAACTTAATAACTAGGGTTAAGTCTATAACCTGGGACTTCGGATTTTGTGTGTGTTATCTGTGGTTCACTTCTTGTTTTTCTGTTTTGCTTTTGATTGGGTCTTTGGTAGGTGGGGTTTTTTGGTTTTGTTTTGTTTTTTTTTCTTCGTTAAAGTGAGCTTCTCACTCAGGGAATACAAGAAGCAGCTACTAAGAGGGGGGTTTACCCTGTGGGAAAGCATTCAGCATCAATACTTTTCTTGTTTGTACGTAGTGCACCATCAAGGTGGGAGGAAAGAGGCACAGGTGCTTAGCAAATCCTAATGCTTCCCTGAAGATCTTGCAAGCAGTCTGGCTTCACGGCTACTACAGGATCAGATCCCTGAGCCCCACTTACTGTTTCTTGCTCTGAGCAATGCTTTTATTTTCTCACCACATTTGTTCAGAGAGCAAGGATGGAGAGGCAGGAATTACAGCCCCCCTCCCCTGTTGGTACATGCTTTTTGTTACAGCCCCACTGGCAGCATGAGGCTGCACTCTTCCTTAGCAAGCCTTCCTCAGAATCCTCAGGAACATTCATATCACAGGGGTTTGACTGTCCCATGCTTCAGAATAAATCAAGCTTATATTTTGATATACTGGAGATCAGTATAAATAAGAACCAAAACCTGAAGGTCCCATCTAGTATATCCCAATTAGCACTGGTTTATTAGCCTGCCAGGGTGCCAGCCTAGAAGTAGCAGGCTGCTTTGCAACACAGCTGGGCAACTTGTTAATTGTTTTTATCAATGAAGAAAGCTTCCCTTCCTCAGCTATTTCTTAATGAGATTGTGGGTTCTCCCTTGGTTGGTAAATCAAATCAAACCACATTTGCACACATTTTTGTGACCAACAGATTGCAGTTTGGATAAGAACGACATCTGAGTTTCAAATATAGCTCACAGATAATTAATGAACATTCAATGGTAATAACGTTAATTATTACACATGAAATACTGTATCTGACTGAGAGATTTGTTATGTTAAGAATGCTGGATCCAATACAGAAAGGGAAATATTAGGAAATAACCTTTGACATCAACTTAGATTGTATTTATCTTGGAAAAACAAAAAAAGATTTATAGTTCAAATAAATATTTCAACAGCTTTTTACGGAATGATGTAATGTAGTTTGTAGCAAGAGTGTGACATACCAAAGTGCTGCTAAGAGACTGGTATTTCTTGCCCCAGTCACTTGATGAAGGTTTTTTTTTTGTTTTGCAAAATTAATACTCCTGTCACATAACACTTGCCTCTGTCTAGTGTTTTATCTTCCCCTTTATTGTGTCTGTGAATCAAATGCAAATAAAATTATGGTGCCAACTAAATTTGACAAGAATAAAATCGCATCCTTAGTCAATTTTGTGATGCCTCTGAAAGGCCAACAGGGATTTTTTTTTCCATTTTACTTATCCTATTTAGTGATGGAAATAAGAAGCCATTCCATCACAAGGTCCTGGGCTGGGTAGGGCTGGTGCAGACAGCAGCCTCCCTTGCTCTGCTTTTCTGCTATTTCTGTAGTGTGGTGATGCAAGTGTACTGCAGCAAACTTGCAGCAGCTGAACAAAGAGTATGTATCCGTTTGTGGTTTCTAACATTTTCTTGTGGTAACAGGGAAGGCTGTGAACCGTGCACTAAATTAAGACTGTTGGTCCCTGGAGTACACACTTTGAAAGCCATGGTAACTGGGACACTGGGTCACGAGAGGGCTGACAATTGGAACAACCTTTCCACATGTAAGTAAAATTATGAAACACAGTATGTAGGATCCCATCCTGTGGATCACACTGCTAGCACTGGAGTAGGAGGGATTGTGGAAAGCTATATCCATCACCGGTCCCATGACCTACTGCCCCACTTATGTGTGCCCAAAGGATGCACTCCACAAGCTGATGCAGTACTCAGATTATAGCATGGACCACCTTGCTACAGCAATCTGTCACCCCTGACTCTCCACCAAGCCCTGTCACTGATCCTTTTTCCCTTTCACCTTTTCTGTAAAAATTGCTGGTATACTGGCTTCTCTGGGGTGCTGGAGAAGCAGCTCTCTACAACGAGAAATTCATAAAGGAGAACAAATAATGAAAAGGCATTGAGCAGACAGCGAGAAGAGGGAATTCCTGAAGGTTACTTTAAGGTCAGAGTGTAAGGATCTTCATTTTCTGACAAGAACGTGGCTCATTATTTCAGCCCAGGATAACTCTAACAAGAGGAGCTGATTTTTTGACAGACTGTATTCCCTGAGAAATGCAGTTATCTTGGGACAAATCATGTGAGAATTTAAGCAGAAAGGGAGGTGATGGGGAGGGAAAACTCCCAGGAGGATGCACTGCTAACTTCCCTCTCACCAATCCTTTATCCACAAGGATTGGGACACTGTGGGGTGAGAAGGGACCCAGCTTTAATGCAACACTTGCATCCTCTTTGGTGACATAATACTAGACTTCAATCCAACGCCTGGGGGGTTCGCACAGCCAGAGCAGCTTTAGCAGGCGGAATTGAGAGGCCAGGAGTATTTTCCAGCATAAGGACGCAAGGCAGGTAAAATGCTGATAGTGCGATTTTCTTTCTGCTGAGAGGGTAACCTGGTTGTGACTGTTCAGTGCATGTCTGCCCATATCCATGTCAAACAACATGCTGTTTCCCTGACTGTTCATATGAGTAAAAGACCATGTAGCTGTTCTGTAAATCTGCCCTGTGACTTCTCTGCTTTTTTTTTTTTTTTAACGTCCATTCTGGGCCAAAGTTTCAAAGGAGAAGCATTCAGCTAAGCAAAGAACTGTTAGCAACCCGTGACTTGTTTTTGGTGATAACTTGGGAAATGGTGTCACCAAATCAGCCAAGAAACTGCTTTTCTATGGGTTGCCAGTTAAAGGGGAGAAATAACAAAGTTACTCATCTCTAGATGGAGATCTCAAGAACCACTGTGTCCTGGGACTTCATGAGGAGGTCCTGGAAGCTACTAGAGGGCAAGTTCCCTTTTTGACAGGAATCATACGTAGGACTTCTCTTTGCTGACTTCCATCATTTTAGGCACAGGTTTGCCTGTCTTTTTTGATCTAGCTATGTGTTTCATGGGTTTGGGCTCTCCAGACACCTCAGTGGATAATTTATATCTACCCTCATGCGTTTTTGCAGGTGCCAGCTCTAACAGGGTGTTTTGGTTGTTTGTTTTTTTTTTAAAGAAGACAGCCTTGGTTACTGCAGCAAGAGAGAGCAGGGAGAGAGGAAGGTGCTCAGCACTGATCCCAGGACAGCTGGGCACGGGGGTGCTGTCCTTTTGGAGAGGTCCAGATACCATCCAAGGCTAGTGAGGGTGACTACTCTGACGCAAGCTATGTGTGACCAGGGGATATAAGAGCAGGTAGCTCTTTCTGAAGAGTAATTCAGCCTGAGTGGTAGCTGTAGTGCTGAGCGAGTACATGCAAAAATCTTATGCAAGCTTTTAACATTTAAAAACCAGAGCATGTTTCTCAAGCAGAATCTCTCTCTCCCCTCAACTGATGCATGAAGTGAAGAAGATTCAATGTACCACTTTTTCCAAACGTACAATAAATACAATACTGGCTGCTGCTAGAAAAGGCTGAAAACAGTTCTCTTAAAATAGTTATCTAACCTGTACCTTTTCCTTTCAGCTGCTATAATTTCTCTGCCACTCAGCAGCCCAGAGAGCAATGCTCAGCATGTTTTACAAGCACTTTATGTAACTTGCAGAGAAGAATAAAAAGGTCATCTTTCTAATGCTGTGTAATCCTGCACACTATTAAGTACCAAAGGTACTTCTATTTTGTACCAATTGTACTAAAAAAACAAGAGTGGAAGTCACGAGCATTTAGAAAGTGTTCTTTTGGGCATATATGATCAAAGCCAGGAACAGCCCTTTGCGGAGAGAGACATACTATGCATTTTCAAGTTGTAGCACTTCTGTAGTGTTGCCCAAGTGTTATAGCGTATATCCTCGGCTGTGTCCAGTGGAGCTATGCAATGGATTTGCCTTCGTTTCTGTATGTCTGCTGTGTATATTGATTATCTGAGCAAATGATGCTAAAGCAGCTAAGTGATGTTTACCCAAATTGAAAAGGTAATTGGCCAGAATCAACCCTGATGTAAATGTTCCAATCAGTGAAGTTCTGTCAAGGACAAATTTGTCTCGAGAGAAGAATTCCCCACGATGTGCCTGTTATACCAAAGCAGTTGCCAAAAATAAATAAGAAAAAATAAAGCAGCTTTCCCTGAAAAAGCACATCTTATCCAAATCCATGTTTCTCTGCTAGGATCCAGAAAGACATTGTTGGAGGACGAGTTCCTACAGCAGTGTAGTGGTGCAGGACTTTTGTGCCCAGTCTTTGCTGCAGTGGTTGGGTTGCAGAGCTATCTCTCATCAGATACCCCAAAGGCTTGACCTGGGTCTCTTCCCTGACAGGTCTCCCTTGCGGGGTGGGGGCAGGCAAGTGCAGGGGGAAGCCAGTGGAGACCTCCTTACCTCTTCCGCAGCTATACCTCTGAATAAAACAGGAGCACACATCTCAGCCTGATAGCCCCAGCAGGCTTGTGCCCATCACGCCTATGGATAATGCTGCTTAGAGTGGATATGAATGGGAGACAGCTAGTTAGCGAGGTCAAAACAGAGCCTGTTTTACTTATCAGCATAAACATCCCCAGGGGGCTGGATTAAATGTTCACATGCTGGGGAAACCAGACTGTGCCAGCAGAAAGGATGAATCAGTCCTAAAGACGGATGCATCTTGCATTCAGCTTCTGTGCCTGCCAAACTGCCCTGCACCCTATTACCGGGGAGGCTCAAGCCTATAGTGTGATTTTCTAGTACTAGTAGGTATTTTTAGTCAAGTTTTCTCTCATGTTCACTCTCATAAATGTTAGCCATTAATGCAATGCACATTCTCCTTGTGACATTTTGTGCTTAGAGTTTCCTCGATGGATGGATTGTTCTGTAATGCAGGTAACCCTAATGAATAAATAAATGTCAACTTGATATTTCATAAAGTAAAATACTATAGCTGTTCTTGGTAATATGCTGAAGTAATTTTACCTTTACAGCAATTCGGATCTCAATTTCAGTGTGTTTCAAATCTATCCAATATAAATCTGAAAGAACAATTCATTATGAATAATTTATGCAGCAGATTTCACCCACTTTTCTGTTTGCAAATTACTATAATTCCTCTGTAACGGTTGTGTTTTCCCCTTCAGTTTATTGCCCTCCAAACCTAGATGGAGCCCATGTAAGGCTATTGTAAAATAAATGGTAATTTAACTCTACCTACTGCTTCCTTCCAGGCTGCAGATGCAACTCTTCTATGGGCAAATATGATACACATTGTGATTATTTAAATTTGGTATTATTCCTTTTTGAAGAGAAAGGATAGAGGTAATTGGTTGTTTGCTGAGAGGTTTATGTAATTATCACTGGCACACTTACAGAATTTTCACCTTGTGATTGGTCATCTTTGTGTTACTATTGTTGCTAATTAGTTAATAAAGTTAATTTTGCAAAGAATGTCTGAAAAAAAAAATCAGTAACGGGCATAAAAAGATCAGTGGAAACTGCAGAATAATGTATTTTCCTCCACTTCCCAGAGCTTTGTCTTTGAGCCTCAGTTCTAAAAAAAATCTGGCTTCATTTCTGATTGATGAAATACAAAGACGTGGCAAGCACATTTATCTGTGGCTGTTCAGAAGACTTTACATTCTTCTTTTTCCTGCCATATTTTAAACAATGAAATTGTATTTGCACAGCCTTTCTCATGAACTGCGTAGTGATAATTCTTCCTCTTTCTGTTTTTGATTAATTATTATAGCATCTAAGTACTGTCCTGAGACGTTGGGGAGATTGTGCGTGTTGTACTCTGTATACAGTTCAAAAAAGGAGTTTCTAACTGTGCTTGGGGAATGAAGCTGTATGCATTTACCTTTAATAATCCCAGTGGTTCTGATACAGAGATGTTTTATCTGATGAACAGCTCTTCTGAAATCTTACAGCTCTTCAATTTGTTCTTTTGTTTGCTTTTCAGAATACAATGTGGCAGCCTGTATTTCAACCTCAATAAAGTACAGCATTTGGCACTCATCCTCTTTAAAAGGATTCTTATCCCTTTATAAAGATGGATAGCTTGGTCATGGAAAGCAGAATATAGCCTCTGAAAGAAACGGGAACAATGTACAAATGAGGCAGTAAAAATAAATGACACATTAGATTCACTACCCAAGCAAGATGGTACAGTCTATGTAAAGGCAAAGATGCTGACTTCACAGGACCCTGTGAACAGAGCTTCTGTAGGCAGCAGCAATTTATGATTACCAGAACATTAATGATAGTATGTGATAAGTGAATTACTGGGACATAGGTAAATGCTATTCTCATTAAAAGTCAATCTATTGTTGGCACTAAACTCATAGTTTTCAGAGATGCCTATCTACTGAACCATTAAAAAAATGTCATTCTCAGCTATCATCTGGCAAGAAGAGTCTCAGCTGAGAAGTGAAATCTTTTTTTAGTAGATGCTGTAGAGGAAGTTCTTTTAAGCCATTGAAGAGCCATACATGTGTAAGATATTGGAGTACACTTTTCTATTAATTTCCTGCAGAAAGGCAAAGGAAGTAGGTTAACTATCCTTGAGTTACAGGTTCATCAAAGCCGTCAGCGCAGCTAATTTTGAAAAACGAAGAAGTGCCCTGGCAAGAGAATTCAGGACATTTTATATTTCAGCTGTTGGAAAGAGATGCCTAGAATGTCTCCAAGATCTGACTTGTAGTGATTCCGCTGTATATGATTCTGGCCAGTTACCTTTTCAATTTGAGTAAACATCACTTGAGCAGATTGCCTTTTAGCTATTATGACGCCCATGGTGTCCTTGGTTACTTATAACAAGTTGGTAAATGAGTTTAGGCTTCCATTTGGTTTAGGTGACCTGGCGATGGTTTCTGGAGGGGGGGTATCTTTGTAAAAGACAGAGCTTAGGGGAGGGGACTGGTAGGGTGATAGGGTGACTCCTTTAGAGGAAAAGGAGCTAGCAAAAATGTGGGGAAATCTATGAAAGGGAATGATTGAACTTCCCTCCTTACATTCAGCTGAAGAGCTAGGCATTTACTCCTAGATTTCTTGTGGTTTTAGACAATTGTGCAGAAGATTACTGTACTTATTCTCAAGGGATCCAGTCTAGGATGTCCAATTAGGTAACTAGACCACTTAGTTTTCAAAGATTGTAGCTGAACAAGGATTCTGACATGGAGTAATCCTTGGAAATCCTTGATCAAACCTTGTTCAAATGATGGATCAAAACTTACTCTGTTTGACTTCTTGCTTATGCATGCACCTGCCAGCAAAAGTTTGTCTCAGCAATTTGACTGCTGAGCTAAGTCTTTACGAAATATGAAGGGTCCCCAGGAGATGTGAATAGGGGCACCAAGATGCATACATCCCAGAAAAGGGATTTGTGACTGGAGAAGAGACGAGCAGACATGCAGAAGAACAGGAAAGAAGACTGCTGAGTCAACCAAGAGGTTCCATTCACTTTATTCTGGCTATTTTATTCTTAGTCGTCAAGATTCATAGATAGCAAACATAATTAGCCTCATTCAGCCTTAGTCTTGCTCACTCTGCCTCTTAAATAGCTATGGGCTGTGGTAATATCCCTGCTTCCCTATCATTTATTTCATATTTGAATGACTGTTTTCTTATTAGGTGGCTCTCAGGACACATGACATTTTTGGGTAAAGACCCTTTCTGATTCCCAAATTGATTTTTGATCAGACCTGACTAAAGGGAAGCTGTTACAGTGCTAGTGTGGCACAGTAAAGCACTGTTGCTTCAGAAGCCTACTAGCTGCACAGGCATTTCTGAGAAACTCATAGGCCCAAGTAAAAGACAGACAACCGTATATATATAATAGCGTAATCCTGAGGTGACGTGTGAATGCATTGCATTCCATAGGGCATTATACTAAAGAAATAGGTGCTGTGCCTCTGCTGACAGGCTCTGGTACCGCTTGTGTATGAGTGTCATGATGCTGATTAGACCTAAAGGCTTCCGCTTGTACTGCCATTTGGAAAGCATACCCTCAGTAAAAATCATGCTCATTCAGGGTTTTAGTAAGCTCCTCAGGGGGCCTTTTCTTCCTTGAATAATTTCCATCTTCTTGGATTATTCTTCAATCACACTTTCTGCGATAGCCTCATGTTTCTCATTGACATGTTGACATAATTGTAGTAAGCTATCATGTAAAGAGGTACTGCACGCAGATTGAAAGTATTGGATGCCTTGTGATTCTTCAAGAATCTCTTAGGAATGTTAATGAATCCCACTACTACTTATTCCATCAACAGCCTTTGTTTTTGGGTGGCTGTTTTTGTTTTTTTTTTTTCTTAAGAAAAAGATGAAGTGCAAAATGTTTTAAAACGCTTATTGTCAAGTACTGGAAGTCAAGCCTTAAAATGAGGACAATAATCTCTTTGCCATGCAAGTTTTAAAAAGAAAAGGTACGTTGAAATGCAATTTCAGTTTTCTTAACCAGTGATCCTTATTCTGAACTCATGTTAGAATCAACTGAATTTTCCTCTACTATGCGCAAAGTTAACTACTGTATTTTTACTGATAGGGCCATTCACATTTAGTGTTCATATTGCAGAGGAACCAGATCACCCACCACAGGTCTGTAGTGAAAAAAAGTTGGAAGTTGGAAGATGTGTTTCGTCCCTAAGGCTGTTTGTTTTACCCTATGTAATAGGGTAGGCTACATTAGAATTGAATTTAGCATTTTTGAATGGCACATCATTCAAATCAATAAAAAATATGTTGTTCTGATTTGAAAGGTGGTCTTGTGTGTTTTTAAGCAATAATATGATAAACTGGAACTTAAAATAATGGGAAATGGAATGGGAAAATAAATTATTCTTAATTCCTATATTATACATGAACATATATAAAAGTTCATGTGGCCCAAGAAGACTTTTGTCACTCCCCTCCTTTGGCAGGAACTTTAAATCTGCCCCTCTGGCTTTTAAACAGAAAACTGCTTACAATTATTTTTTTCTTTTAAAAACTTAACATTTAAAGCACAAGTCTCTGAACATACATATATGTTGTCTCATTGGGGCACAACTGGATTTCATTCCTAATCCTCATCTGCTTGCAAGCTGTTGCATGTTTGGAAGTTGCCATCTGGAGCACACTATACTGCTTACTATAAGCAAGTAAGTAGATCTGAAGTGTGTGTGTGTGGTTTCAACCCAGTATTCCTTGCCCACACAGAGATCTCCAAAGGTACCCTTACAATCTCTTCCAGCCCTTACACCATTCATCCTCTTCCCTCCTCACATACACGTTGTACCCTTAATTGTACACTGTTAAAAGCTGTTTCTGACTGAGAGCCATCAATCGCCTCTGTTTTCAGACTTCCTGTAGTGCTGGACCAAAAAGCAGTAAGCGGTCAGGCTGAAGTCCAGAGAGCCCTAAGGAACATGTAGCGGATACAAAGCGGCTTTAGAAGCAGAAACCTCTGACCAAGGGGGCACCATTAGATACGGGTTCATATTTTGTGTAAAACCCATGGTGTGAGTTGTACAATGGGAGGAATCAGTAGGTGTTCTGGGTGGCTATTTTGGAGGGGATTGGACTGAGACCTCAAACAGAACATTTTGCAGTTTATTGCTTTCTTTTTTTTTAAAGGCTATTTTAATGCTTCACAGAAATAAAATGCAAACGTTCTAGTAAACTGTGCAAGCTGCTTGACTTTTGTACAAGCTCTCCTTCCTTGCTATTTTCTCATGGGGACCACAACAAATAAACTGTAGTCATGGCCCCCAGCAGAGGCCTGGCATGGTCACCCTGCAGGGCCAGGCTGGTAGAGGTCCCTAGTCCAGCCGTGAGCTGTGTGGCCCTGAGCCAGAGCCGGTACAATGGGGTAGGACTCAAGGACTGGCCATTTGCCTTGCAGAACATTTTGCAGCTTGCCTTTAGGTGGTAAACCACAGGTGGCATTGAGCACATTCCCTCACTCTGTAAGTGTGCCTGCTGCCCACAGTGGTGTCAGGCTGGAGGAGAACGATCCAAAGGCTTCTCTCTTGCTGTGCTGAAAAAAAGTTTCCAGCAGCTGTGATTCGAAGCGTGGCTATTCTGACAGCACTTGGGATGCTCTCAGTGTCAACACTGAGGGTACCTATCTTGATGACAGCTACTCAAAAATATATATGTTCCTTCATAAAATAGCTGGTTCTGAAAATATTGTTCAATTTGTTATGGCAAAGACCGTGTGATCTCAGCCAGCAGGAGGTAGGTACTATCACCCACAGTACAAATGGAAAAAGATGTTTGGTGTTTCTTTCCAGCAATGAGGAAAGGGTGCCAACCTACACACTGCCAGGTAGTGTGAGCACACCCTCTGGGTCTGGTCACAGTGCCCGTGGAGTGGTCCCTGCATAGCAATAATCTGCCTAATGATGAGGTGATAAGTTGTTCCTTGTGGCTTATGCCCACAGTAAGAGTTGTGCACAGACAAGGATGATAACTTACAGCTCTGTCAAGGGAACCGTATCGTAAAAAACCCTGCAATGTTGATCACGCAGAGAAGCAGAATGTTTTAGATGACTTCACATACTTGTTTAAATGGAGCACAGCAAGCGCACATTCGGGTGCTTTCAACGACAGCTAAAACTTCTCTTCAGTAGCCATCAGCAGATATGTCCCTGAGTATACTCGGATAATTGCTCAGTAAACCCCAGATAATTGTGATGTCTTCTTCCATGTTTCACCAACACCATACTGACAGTAGTGGTTAAACTAGTAGCTTTCTGTGTTCTGTTTAGATATTTTTCTCATGCCCTAACTTTGTTGTGGTGTGTCTTCAGATAGTTTTTTCTAGGTTACCTCACCAAAATTCCCTGTCAGTACAGGAAATGAGGAAGTGCTTTTGTAAAAAAAAAAAAAAAAAAAAAAAAAAAAAAAGACTTTTTTTCTAGTGAAAAGAGAAGATGTAGGAGAGAGGAGGCACAGAGTGCATGCTTTTGTCCCAGAGTGGAAGGTGAAAGGCGTATGTAGCAGACCCCATGCATACCCCCAATGGTGCCTGGAAACTCAGAACCTCACACTGAACAGGACACTAGAGCTAGCCAGAAACACTAAGAAGGGCTGAGTCAAAACTCTTGTCCATCTCCAGATGCCAGAAACTGAAGTGAGAGTTGCACGGAAGCATCTTTATCCTGTCGTTGCAAAATGTATTCCTGAACATATGTTACTCTATTCTTCTGAACAACCATTGAAGTGGGTAACAGATGTGCAACCCAGTGTCTTTTATACGACAGTTTAGATGCTGATACCCACCCATGGAGCCAGAGACCTGGGCCCAAGTTGTTCTTTGCCTTGAGGGAAGTCCATTATAGCCCATCCCACAGCAGAGGGTCTTCACCCTGCCGGAGGCTGCAGAAGGCTGGACGATCAAATCTTGTATTTCTCCTTGTTATTTCCGAGCAGCCTAACCTCAGGGTTCAGATTCTTTCCTGGGATGGTGAGTTTGGACCTTCCCATGCAGCAGGAGACCTAGGCCATCAAGCTCCTGAACAGTCTCTATTTCATTCATTTCTGTATGGAAAATGAACAATGCTGCCTTGTCTTATATGACAAAGCAGTCATATGGCTTATATGACTCAGTAGTGATATTTTAAGAGAAAGAATGGCTTTTATATTGATTCTAGACTGTAGAACCAATTCTCAACCAAGTGAGTAAGTTAAAAACTCAAGTATGTACCTTAAAGACAAGAGAAGGACAAGATTTCAGGCACTTCGTTTCTACATTTCCTCCTGGTTGGACCAGATGTCCTTCACACAGTGTGATGACTTCTGTGACTCTTTTTTAAGCTCACTAGTTCTCTTAGATATCATACAGGAACCTGGATTTTTAACTCACATTTGTGACCAGCATTTTCATGTCTGGATGCCTCAGTACCTATAGTGTGGAGTAAAAACAGGACCAAGAACTGAGGGGAAGACACATCTCCTGGGCAGTGGGCCATCACTAATGACAAATGTGGCTTCATATTATCATTTTATTATTACATTTCCTGTGGAGGAATTTCCCCATTACCTGTGAGGTGTTTCAGTATCTGTCTTATTTATTTACACTAGGACAATAAGAAAAAACCAGAATAAAATAAACTTCCTCATTTGTCCCTTGGTGTAGAGGGATGAAGCTGGGTTAATTATGATTGATAATGTACAGCTGTGGGCTGGCTTCAGGGGCGGTGGGTTGGCTGATGTGGATAAGGTGCAGCTGTGGCTGGTTCTGTTAAGGGGTTGGGCAGCCAAGGAAGGGAGAGCAGCCGAGGAAGGGAGAGGAGGAAGAAGCAGAGACCACATGCCCTGGATGAGGAGAAGGCAGCAGAGGGACTGGTGTGAAAGGTATGTTGGTATGAGATAGTAAGAGACCTTGTTGCAGCTGGCTAGTTTGGAGAGTGCTGTGACAACTTAGTATCACTGCTCTGATGTTGTCTTTATATTACAGTTTTCACGTGGCTTCCAGTGGGACTGACCACAGCCACAAGGAGAACAGAGAAATGTTCTTTTTACAGATGACAAACATCTGCCTAATGCTGTCAACGGGTCTGCCATGTGAAAGCTTCACTTTTTACCAGCTGCTGCCTCCACATTCTCTGCCTCTCTCTCAAAAATGTCCCAGTTCTGGGGATCAAATGGGAAATAGTGTGTGGTAGGCATAGGCTTCCTGACAAGTCAGTCAGATCACTGCAAAGATTCAGGGATCTCAGTTTAAGACAGTGGAGTAGCTGATCTTTTGGATAGACTAAAGCAAAGCTTCCAGTAAAATCAGGTGTCGTGGTCTGGCCCCTTGTCCAGGAAAGCAGTGCAGCTCCTTGTTGATCAGGAAAGCAAGCTTTGACAGGCTCTGGAACAGGTCTAGGAAAGAACTGCCAACTCTAGAGAAGATTTTATATGACCATAGCCAAATTAGTAATTAGAAAAACAAGATCCTTGGGATTCACTCTGATTCCCTCTGACCTCCAGATATCTGAAGTCATTGAGATAAATGAGTCTAGTGAGCATTTGCAGTAGCTCAGTGTGGTGGGATGACCCTGGCTGAACACCAGGTGCCCACGAAACAGCTCTGTCACCCCCCTCCTCAGCTGGAGAGGAGAGGGAAAATATACTGAAAAGTTCATGGGTTGAGATAAGGGCAAGGAGATCGCTCAGCAGTTACTGTCACAGACAATATAGGCTCGACTCAGGAAAATTAGTTTAATTTATTACCAATCAAAACTGAGTAAAGTTATGAGAAATGAACCCAAATCTTAAAACGCCTTCCCCCAACCCTCCCTCCATCCCAGGCTTGACTCCTGATTTTTTTCTCTCCCTCCTCCCTGCCAGCGGCGCAGGGGAGCAGGGCCTGGGGGTTATGGTCGGTGCCGCCCCCGCCGTCCCGGCGGGTCCCCCCCCCCCGGGAGGCGGCTCCCCACGGGCTGCTCCAGCGGGAGCCTTTCCCAGGGGCTGCAGTTCCTCACCCCCGGCCCCAGCGCGGGCCCCGCGGGGTCCCCGGCCCTGCCCGCAGCCCGGCCCCGGCCCGGGCTCCTCCCCGCGGGGCCACGGGCCCTGCCCGGAGCCGGCCCCGGCGCGGCCCCCGCGGGTCCCGGCCCCCTGCGGGCACCCCCTGCCCGGGCTGCGGGGGGGAGCTGCTCCCCCGCGGGCTCCGTGGGCTGGGGGCACAGCCTGCCCCGCCGGGGGCTGCCCCGCGGGCTGGGGGAGCCGCTGCTGCGGCGCCCGGAGCCCCCCGGCCCCTCCGCACCGCCCGGGGCTGCGGGGCTGCTGCGCTCGCTCTCTCGCTGCCGCAGGGGGGTTTTACCCCCTGCTCAATACGCAGCCCCTGAGGCGCTGCCGCTGTCGCTGGTGGGCTCGGCCTTGGCCAGCGGCGGGTCCCTCTGGGAGCCGGCTGGCACTGTGGGGGAAGCTTCTGGCAGCAACTCGCTGAAGCCGCCCCTGTGCCCCCCCCCCCCCCCCCCCCAAACCTGCCACGTAAACACAATACACGCTGTTTCAGTGGCTACAAATACTTTATGATTAAATCTAGCAGCACAGAATGCCAGGAGATGGATAATACAGAGCTTAACACAATCAGAAAATTGTATCTATTAAACACGCTTTCTAGCCAGCTCAGCCATTAACAGTTAAACTATAAAAGCATTGGCCTGAAATGCTGAATCTAAACAAAGTGCAGCAGATGAAACCCATTACTTTATGGGATTATTATAGTCCTAAATCTAAGACTGTGCAGCCAAATCTCAATGGGGTTTTTTTTTTTTGTTTGGTTCCCCCCCCCCCCCCCCCCCTTAGTGATTTGCTGCTCGAGGAAAGGAAGGGTTCCAGAACACTGACCCACGGCCATGCCTTAAATACACTGACCACACCAGCCACGGAAAGTAATGGTGATCTACAGCTTACATGGTAGCAGCACACTTCCTGCATTGCTTGTTTTAATTCAAACTGATAAAGTCATAGAACTGGCTGAGTTTTGCATAAATCACCGATGGTAATACTCTTTCAAGAGTAATCACAGCATTAATATCCCAGACAGGGTAAAAAATAATTAAAATATAGTAGATTCCATATAGAGATCTCCAATATTAATGCAAAGCACCTTTAGTCAATAAAAATGAACAGTAGCTTTAGTTCATAGAAATAAATATTTAAAAACAATACTGTAATTTCTTTCAATTGCTTTTTTTTTTCTTTGCAATCTTCATTCTTTTTGGTGATAATAGCATTTTTTTCTCCAACTAATACTTTTCATTTTTCTTTTACAAGAGCTGAAATGATGACATATCTCCCACATCCCTCCCCCATCGCTGAGAAACAATATATAGCTCCATAGATACATCTCAACTGTACGGGGTTGCAGATTGCTCTTTCCACAAAAGGAATCCAACTTCAAACCCTTTCATTATGGGCCCAGCTCAGCTGTCCCTGTTCATACTGAACAGTTTGTATAAGAAAGCTGAGACTCCCTGCAGAAGGTGGCAATCCCTGGTACATGTCTGCAGGTGTTGAATAGGGCAGCCCTTAAGAGAAATGCTTTCACATCCTCCAAGAATTTTTTTGCTAATTAGCTTTGATATATAGCCATCTCTGAGCCCGACCCTATTAATGCACAGGTTACTGTGACATTTCTTTACTGTTTACAGGCATCCACAATAGGTTTGTGAACACAAAAGCAGATGAGGGTGAGCTCTCTGAATTGCTTACAGATTGAGGTATTTGGATTCAGTAGCAGGATTGGTGATTTTAGATTGCTAAAGAAGTAGCTAGTTAACTATATAACATTTGGTCCTTCCTAGTGTAAAAGAAAAGGATGGAGTTACAGATTCTTGGGCACTTCTTGTAATTTTCTGTGGCTAGCAAATGGCTATTTTACAAATAATTGAATTGAACGCAGAGAGACAATGAAGCTAACTCAACAGCTTTACCATTTTAAAATAATTTATGGACTGCCCATGAATAAGGCAATGGCACAGCCAAATGCCGGTGCTGGAGAGTTACAGTCAAAGCCAGGCTTTTACATCTGGCCCCTGTGATTGCCAGATTTATTCAACGAGGGATTGCAGTGGATGACTGTGTTGAGAGAGAGAGCGCGCTGAGTAGAGAGGCAAAGCAACCACCTTTCACTCCCATCCCTCCTCCTCTTCCACCCCCATATGTCACAGTGCTAGTGAAAAGGACGATATCCTGCCAAATTAACGGTTCAATCCCATGTCTACAGCAACATTTTTGGAACGCAAAAGCTGTTCTAAAACCTAAGCGTGTACAAACGTCTAATCTGTGACCTACAGGATAGGATGTGTTTGGAGTAGAGTTCAGTGAAATGGCCTTTTCAAGCCCCACGGAATCAGGTCGTCCAGGTTCAGAGTGATCATGCTGCTTTAAAAATTATGTTTTCCACCACTCCGTTATCGCGTGACAGTGCGTTGTGTCAGCATACTGCTGGTCAAGCACAGCATGCCTAATGATGCTGGCCATCGTTAATGGCTGATTGAGAACTGCTACATTTCATTTTGTGGTTCTTCCGCAACTGAAGTTGACTCTTTTATTTTTTAAAGACTGTTTTTAATCCATTCTTAAGGGCTTATGCACTATAGCAAATAACTACCATTTAGAGACTGTCTACATTTTGATGCTGAGGGAAAATGATCTGAATTAAACATAGTGATTTTGAAATTGATTATTGAAGTTACATTAATCCCCCATGCCAGTGGAAACTATTATGCAAAATGAAAATTTCAGTGACTATAATTTACTTCCCTTTGGACTTTAGAAGTGACATAGATGAAATTGAATTTAGCTTTGTTTCTTTCTGAATAACAGTGTCTGTATAAGAGGTTTAATCTGGTTTTACAGCTATTTAGACTAACTTTACTCAGAAAGATGATAGGAATTACATGGGAGAAGGTGAAATAGAGACTAGAGAAAAGCCTTCAGAGTATGTAAATTCTTTCTTGATTCCCAACCCTTATGTTAGCCTTTCGACAGAAACTGCAGATTCAGTGGCCATTTTCTGTAATTAAACGGTCATTGGAATATTTAAATAACTTGAGTGTAGGCTTTAATCATGTTAAAACGTGCACATATGCACTTTTACCTTTGAAATCAGTGGATTACTCAAAGTATGTCAGCCATTCCCCTGCGCTAATGTTCACAAAATATGGGCCTTGTAATACAGCACAGGAAATGGCTGAAGGAGAAGCCTAATATCGGTATTGTTTACCCATTTCTGGGCTCATAAGAGTGTAAAGAGTAAAATGTTCTTGTTTTCAGCTTCACCCAGGGATGCATGCCACAGTCCCCTACTGTGGACTTAGTGACTAGCTGTAGACACCTACAGGGTGGACTTCTATATATGAGTTTACCATCTAGAGCTTCTTTATGGTCAATGAAACAAGAGCATCTAAGGTGCTATTCATCTCATCCTGAAGTAGCTACAAAGTCATACTCTAAAACAATCTCTCTCCCTCCTTACCAAAAGAGCTTTCAGCTAGGTCAGATGCTGGTGTCTATTGACTGGATATCTAAAGTTAGGAGAGAGCACTTTGTCTTCCCAGAGGCGCAGAAGACTATTGCAGTGCAGTCCCTGTCCTCTGGTAATGCAAACACTTTCTCTGTCCAAGATGGACAGATGTGTTTCTGAGAAAAGTCATACCAAAAAAGGTGCTGTCATTTTCAGTTAAAAGTTTCTAGGTATGTTAATGATCAATGTCACATTTAGGGAAATCTAGGTAACTTGCTGTCCTCTCCAGGAAAAGGGAAGACGAGGAGAGAAAAAGCTTTTGCTTGTGCCTCTTCTGTCTGTTTGCTCTTTCAGTACAAACTACTTCAGGAACTTTAATATTCTGGTGAAGATTGCTTTACTTTCACAGACCCAAGGTAAATGATTTTTTTTCCAACTGCTTGATTAATAAACTGTACTGAGCAGATTTTTTTTCATTCAGCAGAACATTATAATTCACCATTTGGTTCTAAACTTTATTTATAACTTTATTCTTTCATCAGAAACTCATTTAAAATCATTTTACTTTGCATATACAATTAGTAGAATGAACAACATCAGGTATTTTAAAACTAGTTTATTCCAGCTACCTGCTTAAATACATTTCATTCACCTTTTTTAACGGTGTGTCTAGGTGAGGTATGCAGACCAGGCTGTCTCCCGCTGGCCATATCAGAAGGTTGTTTCATACCTTCATATTAATCTGCGTCTCTCTCACAGTTTTTGTAAAAGGCTTCACAGAAGACAGCTGTAATAGTCTCGTTCCTTGCTTGTGGAGGACTATGGAAACTCCCATGTGTAAGTGACTTCTGCTGCCCATTTATCACAGACGCCCCAGAAATGATGCACACACTCCTGCAGAACAAGCAGTGATTCCACCACGCTTCAACCAGTCCTTGGTTTTAAGGGAAGAAAAAGGATAGCACCCTCTTATTTCTTCTCCCTGGAACAAAATGCAAGCTGCACTTCTTTCCCATAAAACAGGCAAGAATTTGATTAGCTCCAAGCAGTTCCTGGAGCTAAGGTTAAGTGTGTGCTTTGAGGCCTTGACCTTTCCAAAGATGAAAACCAGTTCTCCAAGCTGGTCAATCACTAACAGACTACTGCAGAAACCCTAAGTGTAGCCATTCCAGGTAATATCTCTGCCAGACTGGAATATAGCTGAGATCAACGGGGTGACAAATTTAGGTAACTGCCCATGGGTTCATCATCTCTGTTGTAAAAAGATGCAAGATTTCAAATAAACTTCTGTATGTGCTCAGTACCACGGGACCTTTGGCCCTGGAGCAATTTTTTTATTCTGTCCAAGCAACCAGCCAAACAGATTTCAGCTACTGGAGAGTTGTTGTCGCTGTATCCAGATCTGCTCATGTATCACTAGATCAGAAACACCTGGAACCTGTGTGAACTACATCCATATATTCTAGAAGATGATGACTGATGAACACAGGCTAGGATCAGTTTTGTCTGGCCTTCCTTTTGGGGATTTGTCTCATCGGAATTTAGGCTGGGTCTGGAATAGGACATCCTAGTGTAAAACAAGATCAAGGCACAGTTGAGAAATTCCTGAATGGTGATGGCAAAAGGCTCATGCTGTTGCTCTCTGCCTAGCTTCACTTTCAAGGACTTTGGGAACAAACCAGTATTTAAGAACTTTGGATGCACGCTACATGTAATTTGGTACAAGAGAGCATTTCTCCTTTCCCTCCCCATGGTGCCTAGCTTGCTGAAGCAGCTGAAAGACCTGAATTTTAGTGACAAAGTGTTCTCAAGTGTCCCAAATTATGCTACCACTTATGCCAAAGTAATGTTACCACTTAGTCTGAACTGAGCATGCAGTTTATTTCTGCCAGAAAACTTGACAATTCACTTTAAAGCATCCAGTTGATGAAGAATGTCCTCCTCTGCACAGTGATGGCTGCTGCAGTCTCCCAGGAGACCATGGCCACCAGTGCTCCCATTCAGCAAGTTCAGCTCTACCTTAACTCTGGCAGAGCACTGTGTGGCTCTACAGGTGGTGAGGAAGGACATTGTGCCAGGAACTGTAGGGACAAAAATGCAAGCTTCAGGAGCCAGAAGGACAGGAATGGGGATCAGTCTTCCTCTGTAATGATGGCACCTTCAGGAGGGCAGGGAAGATGGAATACCAGTTATTCAGCTATTTATTAATTTGAATAAAAACCCAGAAATGATCCTGGATGTTAATATCAGACTCTTGAGTTTTCTGTTTTGCACGTAAGTGCCCTGGCTACTGTATTTTCTAAAATGGAGATGCTCTCTGATTTTGTCCAGAGTCTGAAGAGCTTTGCTATGAAGTATGATCAAGTCAGGAGGAGGCATGGATGCTGACCATATCCAGATTAGTTTTCTTGCTTATAGACTTAGAAGAAGCTGCTAGAAGGTGTTTGCAACCATGCATGCTGGAGAAGAAAGTGGCCTTGGTTTCCTGCTTCCTACACCTTGGCACTTTCAACTGCTTACTACAAGGAAGGGACTGTCTCCATTCTTGCAAAGACTGACTCACTGACTGTAGCTTTCTCTCCAGTGAGCAGGACACTGTGCTGTGGATCCAGACTGTATGCATACGTATATATATGTATGTATGTGTATGCATGTGTGTATAGGAAAATATATATATAAAGGTGTATTCCTTCAGTCTTGCCTCAGTTAAACTGCTGAGGGAAGGCGTTTAAGACCTTCCATTGTGCTTAGTGCTTCTTAATGACAAGACTTAGATGGCTATGACTGAAGGTATCATGTCTTTTTTTATAACTGCCCTTTTGAAGCCAAATCTCAGCTCTGAGTTTCACCCCAAAAGCCAGAGCCAGGAGCCCTGGCAGAGGCCTTGCAGAGCTTTATTTTCAAGTACATATCTTTTATTGGATCCAGACCTCAGATATCAAAACAGACTTGTCTGCTTATCTGGTAACCTAATGCTATGAAGAACATGAAGTTAATTGATATATAATGTGACACAGGGAATCAGTTATATACCAAAAGGAGCTGAAGAGCACAAAAGGTCAAAGGAAAGATGTATTTAACGTTATGCACAGTGTTGTTGAGTGCACCTGCATTTGGGGGGGGGGGGGGAAGGGGATTAAAGGTTTCTCACAGTTGAGCCACATTCTTTCCATGATTATTTAAGCATTACTTGAAGCAGATTCTAGCTCACACAAATATCCGATTAGTGCAGCTAAGACTGGCATGGAGCAGGCGTTCAGTGTGTGAGGTCAGATTTGTTTTGCTGGAATCAAATGTGATTATGAAAAGCGTTCTGGTCCACCAGGGGAAGGTTTAGGTACTTTGATTCCTTCCTGCATATTTTTTCTTGCTTCAGAATAGTGTAAACTTCATAGAGTTTATGAAACGTCTAAATGAAAAATTCTTGCTAAAGAAGCTATATTAGCATGGAGCGTGGAAAATGCAATGTTGTAGGCAATTTATTCTGGTAAAAGATGCCAATATAAAGGCTGGTGTTTAGAAATATGGTGCAATGCTGCCTATAAAATAGTTCCTTTTTCAGGTATGAGCTGCACGTTTGTTTGGCTTTAGTCTATACTACTGAAATTAGACTGTCAAAGCTACCAAAGAGAGTCAACTGCCCAGCCATGCAT
The DNA here is from genome assembly GCF_015220075.1 of Falco rusticolus. Lineage (NCBI taxonomy): Eukaryota > Metazoa > Chordata > Aves > Falconiformes > Falconidae > Falco > Falco rusticolus. The sequence goes on from NC_051188.1 coordinate 25,487,675, forward strand.
TCTTTTTTTTTTTTTCTTTTTTTTTTCCCTTAACGTCCTTGAAAACAATGCCTAGTGAATCTAGTTCAGTGTTTTAGTGTAGTCTGAGGATACGTTTTGAAGAAAATCTCCCATTTGTCCCTCTGTACCTTGCTTTGGGTCATGGAGCAGGGTCTGAGCATGTAAGCTGGACTGCTCTTGGTTGTACTAAACAAAACGGTGGGCTACAAGGAGACCCTTTAGTGTGTTCTAGCCAGGTGTGGGCATTCGGTCCATGGGACGAGACTAGAGCTACCTGAAGTACTGCTTCCTGAAATAGGCATAGTGTGACCTGCAGATCCTTAACCTGCAGACTGAGACAACTGGTGCTTATTCCTATTGCATGTCACTTTTGACTAATGAACCAGTTTTTGGAGCCAAGACTTTGGAAGGGAAAACCAAGGTGTATTAAAACATTTTTATTTCTCATCCCCACTTGGCTTCAATGTTGGGTTTAGTCACTGAGCAGCACAGGCATTTTTGCCACTTAAGATCAAGATTTTCAGAGTGATTAGACTGGCATTAGGTCTTTTGTATGGCTTTTATTATTTCATAACAGATTTTAGTTTCCTCTGCATGAGTAAGCAGAACAGCATGACTTCTTGTCTCCCTTCAGGACTCACCGCATGAGCTAGAGAAAGGCTGATGCAACTGAACCAACAATATTTTGACTTTACTGAAGAGTCGTCTCTGTGTGGAAACAGAGATCTGTCATGTATGTGGTTTGCAATTTCAGTGCTGGTCGTTTTTTGTGGATAGCACAGCCTGTCCCCTGAAATAAATGCAGAGTGAATGCTGTAGGTGTCCCCAGAGGAGACTACAGAGCAGAATGGTTTAACCTGCTAGCTTTCCCCAGCAGGGAAAGACACTTTATTTTGGTTATGTTCAAGAACATTTGCTTCTTCTGTCAAATGGTATGTTGTATCCTGATTAGCAAAATAGTTTTGCTTTAAAAATGGAACACAATGGCCAGTTGTGACATGGTTACTGCTTGTTTTCTTTTGAAATAAACTGCCTGGAGAAATGACCTAGGTTGCACAAGCAAGGCAGCCCAATGGGTAGGTACTTCCGTGGTTACCTTGGAAGCAGCAGTACTAAAGGTAAGAATTCAGGCTTCAGTTGTCAGAAGGCTGCCTGATCAGACTGGCTGAGCTCTTGTCAGGACCAGTGGGGACAGACATCTTCAGAGGGCAGTGTGCCCCAGCCATCTATCTTGTGTGATGTGATGTGATGTACTGTGCTCAGGAGGTGTCTCTCTTGCTCTCTCGGAGATAATTTTAGGCTGGATATTTAATGTTTGAAGTGCTGAGATGACTTCCACCCTAAATTTCCATTCCGTGTTCTTCCTTCTCCTCCCCAGTATGCCACAGCAAGATTTATGTCTGTTTGTCTGCAAAACAGACTCCCATTTATAAAACCAAGATAAAATACCTTTTCTACTTCACAGAACTATTTCTGCAGATAACTTCAATAAATATTGTTGGTGATCAGGGTCTTTGGTATTGGAGACGGAAAATCCTAGAAGTTCCTAAAAACTGTCATTATGAATTACGTAATGGCAAATGTTTTCACATCTCATATGACCCTACACTGAAAACATGCTTATGGTAATTCAATGTCAATAGTTTCTCAATTACGTTCTTGTAAATGTCTTAAATCTGGCAAACATAAATTATACCTAACAGATTTCTGTGAGGTACTTAAAAATCTGTGTCTTTTGGGTGATTTTATGCAAGGCTTGACTAATTCACAGGATGTTAAATGACTGTTAGAGAAAAGCCAGACTACAGTGCAACATGGGGCATCTTGATTACAAAAGCCACTACTGGTTAGATTACTTGCTCCGACCAGTGTGGTGAGAGAATGTCCTAGTGCAAAAAGCAGTGTGGCATCCTCAGCCTGTCCTTTTCTCTTCATCTTCTTTTTGTTTTTAGCTTGAAACAGAAAGAGAGTTTGCCATGAATTGCTTTGAAAAATTAAAGACCTGCAGAAGACTATAAACTGAGGGGAGCAATTCATGTTGCAAATGGAAAAGGATCTGGTAAGCATGTTGCATTTCTTTTTGAAAAACCCAGGGAGCTGAAAAACAGGGGTCTTATGTGCATTATATCTATGTTTCATGGGATTGTCTCAGATCTTACAGGTAGTTCTTACACAACCCAAAATGATTTTTCTTACCCTAATCACACTGTTTTGCTCTATAGTGAACTAACTACTCACAGCAAGAGCAAACCCAGTCAGCGTATGAAATAGTTCTGTTCTGAGCTGCTAGGAGGTTAAGATCTCTTCTTTCTCCTGTATTGTCCATTTGAGGACCTTCACCTTAATTTAGGTGTGTTTGATTTCAGTGCAAACTGTTTTTACTGCTCTAGATATATGCTTTAGCAATTCACATATGAGACAGACCCTTGCATATTGAAATAAAGCTGTTTGATGGATTTTAACATTTGTTCTGAAAAAAAGTAAAGCATGGAGAATTGTTATCATCAAAGACATCTGCTAGGTGAATGGCACAGCCAACATAGAGCACTGCGTAACTATGGTGAAGGCAAAGTTCAAAGGGAAAGATGATGGTTGCTGCCATTCTGTTTCCCAGCCTGCCTCTAGCTGGTGGAACTGCCTGGGAGTCCTACAGACACCTAGGGCCAATAATACTAACTTATTCCAATCTGAGGTAGTGAATGAAGTCTTGAGAAGCTAAATGTGCTCAAATAAGTTGTGCTCAGCTAAAAAAATGTCAGTCTGCAATTCTTTATTCCCTGGAGAACACAGAGAGACAGCATCCAACGATTTGGTTGCCCCAAGGATCTCCAAACATGTATGTTGTTGAGTGGTGTTTGGAAAAAGGAGGCAGCAGACCTGGTTCTGGATGGGGCTGACAGATAAATAGGAAATGTATTTCTATATAATACTTTCATTGCTGTCCTTAGTATTCTTTGGTTGATGTTATTGTTTTTTTAGTTTTGCTTTGGACATTGCCAATACAACCAATAAGTGGTGGCTGGAGAAAGGGCACAGACAGATCCTGAGCCTGACACTGATCTCCCTCTTCAGTTGGTGCCTTCTGGAAGGCAACAGCTTTGTCATCAAGAGGCCACTGTCAGAGGTACAATTCCTGGATGCCTGTTGAAACTTTCCCTGACAGTTGCTTATTTCAAGAGCCTTGGCTTCTCCTTGCTCTGGAGCTGGCATTCAGACATGAGTAATGACAGTCAGGCATTTTCTTTTCAGGTGAACATGCATATATCTCAGTCAGAGGACAAAAGAGCAGCTGAGGGAAATGGGATATGTGAATATTTACAGGCACATAGAACACATGATTTCCGCTTTAATGCTAATCACAGGCTTGAAAAAAGCAGACAGGGTTGGCAAAAGAAAAGCATTAGTCCAGGTTTAGTATTTGGCTGACAAACAAATAGGAGGTGTATTTCCATTTTAATGTTTTCGCTGACATTTTTAGTATCATCTATTTGGTGTTTACCCTGTTTTGATTCATAAATACTTGCTGACATATATTTGAGCTGCAAAATATACTCTCTGGGTATTTTTAGAACAAAGTGACCCCTTACCCCCCCCCCCCCTTTTTTTTTTTCCACAGCAGACAAGGTGTAGAACAGTAATTGAGCTTTGAGTTTTGTATTTAGAGGGAGCTTTGCATATATTAATGTTTTTAAAATTAATGATCTTTTAATTAGTATGATAAAGCAGAAAACTAAAACAAATATAGGGTGACCAACTCTTCCTTTAAAACTGTCAGAACCTGTGAACCATGCTGATCTTAGATCTATCAATATTTAAAATATGTATTAATGAAGATTACAGAAGCCTGCTTACGATTAAAAAAAATCTACTCGTTAAAATAAAAATAGATTTTTTGAAGTTTTTAAGAACTATGTGCATGTCAGAGAAAGGAATCTGGTTTGTAAATACTCTCATAGTACAGTTTACTAGCTGGTTTGCCTGAGATTACACTAATCAGCTGGCACTGGAAGAGCTGGCATTTGGTCTTACTGATGCGTTACAAACGTACACTGTTGCATTCCCTGCTCCTATAAGCTTTGATTAAGGTTTTACACTGCTGTTAGAAAAATGTCTTGTTGCAGCAGTGAGGGAATTTGTATTCTCCGGGTCTGTGTAGGTGGATGTTATGAATGAGAAAGAGTTGTGTAAGGAGGAGTGTGATCTGGATTAAAACAAGGAGACCTGCTTGCCAGCTCTAACAGCAGAGCAGAGTGCAATTTACCTTGTGCAATTTAACTAAGCAGTTAAGATAAAAACAAATGGGATCTAGGAAAAATAAAGTTGTGAAAAGAGAGAAAGCAGAAGAATTTTTGTAGCTGACATCCACGTGTGGGTGCAGTCAACATGCTCAAGGGCAGGGCTGTGTTCGGAAGGAACTGGACAGCCTGGAGAAATGGCCAACAGCAACCTTGTGAAACTCTGTAAGGAAAAATGCAAAATCTTGCCCCTAGGCAGCAAAACCCGATGGCAACAACACAGGCTGGGGATGGACTAGCTCTGCTGTGGGCCAGCTCTGCTGTAGGTACTTTTCTGGTTTGGTAGATGATGAGCTGGGCGTGAGCCAGCAGCGGGCTTGGCAGCAATGAGGGACAACAGTATCCTGGGCTGTATGAACAGAAGCAGAGCTAGCACAGTAAGGGAAGTGATTACTCTCTCTGCTCAGCACTTATTATACTACATCTAGGCTACTGGATCCAGCTTTGGGCTCCCCAGTTCAAGAAAGACATTGATAAACTGGAGGGAGTTCAGTAGAGGCCACTACAATGGGAGAAGGAAGAGCACTCGCCCTATGAGGAGAAGCTGAGGGACCTGGGCTTGTACAACCCAGAAAGGACACAGCTTTGGGGGCACCCAGTTGCAGCCCCCAAGCACCTACAGTGCGGATGGAGCCAGACTCTTCAGTGGTCTGTGGTGGGAGGACGCTGAACTTGAAGTTGACCCTGCTAGGGGCAGGAGGTTGCTCTAGCAGTATGAAGTCCCTTGCAAACTGAGCTATCCTGTGGTCCTGCAAATAGCAAGAAAGGGGAATAAGTCACCCAACTGAAATGTTGGCGCAAATTGTCTGCCAGAAGTTCTCATGAAGAAAAGTCTTTCCTAACCTGGGTCATAATTTTTTTCATGCACCAACGTGGCAGCACATAAAGGTAGCATAGTAGATCAGCAGATAGATTTCCTGGTGGATAAGCATTCAAAAAGTATGTTGGTACCACTCCATGAGGAAAGCAAGGCTTCTGAAGTCTCAAAAGTGAAGCAAAAACTGAAGAGAGAAAATGAGAGACACTGAAACAGTTGACTTGGCAGGGCAGTCAGCAACACTATGAGAGGTGCTCAGGCAGGCACAAGCACTCAGTCCAGGGCTAAACTCTCTGAGTCCTGATCATGGAACCATAGAATTGTGTAGGTTGGAAAAGACCTTTAAGATCATTGAGTCCAACCATTAACCCAGCCCTGCCAAGTCTACCACTAAACTATGAATAATAAGAAATGAAAGCAACCAAAACAGCCTTAGAAACATGCCAGCTGGTTTTATTTGGGAGTGACTGAGCTCTTTGTGGGTGAAAACTAAAATCAGAAGAAGAGGCAAAATGCAGAATTCAAAGTTATAAGAGAACATGAGTCACATGCTGAATGCCACAAAATCAAGTCTTAGGCTCAGAGATACCATTAAAATACAGTAGTTAAAAATCAGCATTCTGTTTCTGAAGGAAGTTGCAGCCAATTTGCTGATTAATCCTCCTTCAATCCTGTAGAGCAAGTACTCTTTGGCCTACATAAAAAGCATCAGAGGCTGAAACTCCAGGGCCCTTGAATACATTTTTAAATGAAGCTATTTTAATCAGTGGTGAAAAATTAAATATATTCAGGGAGATGGTATATTTTGGGTGATTGGTAATGGGTGACTGAGGTTTTCATTTTGTGTCACTGACTTGAATACTGCCCAGCACTGAAGTGGCTGGACATCATGACTACTATCGGCTGGTTTCAGTCCAGTTTCTAGTGGACAGCTGTCTATACTATGAAAAAACATCATAATCATTGACACTAATTTGTATCTTTATTGAGAATCCCAGTAGAAAGGCAAATATTCAAATATGCATAACCCTTGAAGATCTTTCTCAGAGACAGAAATGGAGTACTAGAAGAAGATGGGAGCATCACTGGAAAATACTTATGGCCTGTATATGTATATATATAAACACATACTCTATAATCCACCAAGAGATGTACAGTTTCCAACCCTTTAAATTTTATGGCTCCCTGAAGATTCACATTGAAAAAAGGCCACATAAAGTTTACCTTCCAATTGAACTGCCTTTCTAAAGTTCACTTCATCACAGCGTCTGCTTTATCTAGTGTTATTTTCAAACTTTTTTCTTGACCAAGAACTCTTCCAAAGCAAACTCAGAGTGGAGAACTGCATCCCCACCCCTTAATTCATCTTCCTGCAGTCACAGAAGGTGGCGCCTTCAGAGCCCCACTAATGCTCCCAGCTTACTCCATTCGTTGGCTGCTGCTTTGCATAAGGAGGGTGTTTCAGAAGGTTATTGAGTAGGGTCCTGCTTATTGGATTAATTTCAGGCTTTGGCAGCCTTTCTGTATCTGAAACTGCAGGGATATACCCACCTCCTGGATTAGCAATAGAAAGGGAAGCCAGATCTTTGCACACCCCATCCCCAGATAAGTCCCAGCTGGCCTCCCAGCCTCAGGCAGAGCAGCTGGCAGAGGGGGTTATGAGGAGGACAAGAAAGCCTTATGGCAAAGAGAGTTATAAGGATAGATTTCTTCCTCTTCTAAATGAAAAAGTAGAGTTGTTGTGGCATTAAAATGAATGATGTGACCAAACATTTCATGATGTTGTCCATGCCAGAAATAGAAATGTTTCCTTTGGTCTTCTCTTCTCTGTGAAAGTGATATGCTCACCTACCCAATCCACACGTCACCCTATGGCCTTTTGGTTATGATCATAAAAATTGTCTATATGGTGTGATGCTAATGAAGTTGAGAAGTACTTAGCCAAAATCTGGGGACACGTAGCCAAAAGGGGACATGTAGGAATACGTATGTACAAATGGCTTTGGGTGTTGGTTTTGGGTTTGTTTTTTTTTTTTTTTCCGAAGGTGCAAAGCCTGCATTAGAGTGAATAGAACTTCTTAAAGATTTTATATTAATTATGGTAATAAGGATGTATCCAATTAAGCCAATAAATATAAATATCTTCGGCCTAAGGAGATGACTTGCCTTATCTTTCTGTTTTTTTGGCAAGCTTTCTTCCTGTGCTGGCACTTGAGGGTGCCTAAAGCTTATGGACCCCAAAGAAATCTTTTGTAGAATTCGATTTCTGATTGCTGCTAGATGTTGATTGAATGAAAACAATTTGATATTTAGCCTAGCAGGCCCATCCAAGTCTGTGGGAAATGAAGCTTGTACCCTTTCTGCTTTGTCACATGCTATAAACACCTAACTCTTATCAAATAATGCAACAGGAACACTGTTGCCTGGCTTTGTCATTTGCTGTTAAAAACATGATTTGGAAAACAAATGCATTGTTACATTTTTCTTCAGCATTATATCAGTTGATTCCCAAATGAATAAGAAGCATATTCAAAATTGTTCTGAGCTGGTTTAATAGTTGGCAAGAAATTTAATCAGACTTTTGTTGAGTAGTTTTAAAGACTTGCTCCCTTGTGTCTCTATAAATACTCTTACATTCTTCATACCAATGTCAGAAATCCTGCATGAAATGACTGTGCTGCCAAGGGGACAGGGATTAGAAATAGTGCAAGAGTTTGAACGCTTCTGTTTTTTTGCTGCTGTTGCTCATGGTCCCTTTTGGCCATTCTGAATGTCTCTGTTGCAAAGTCATGGGCTTGGGAGAATTCTAGAAAAGTAACCAAGACAGCTCATACATAGCCCTGACAACTTGTGAAAGTTAGGCACCTTAAAGAAATCCAGAGTTTCCAGGACAGCACAGAGGAAGGCATCAGCCCTCTTTGCTCTTAAAGGCAGGCCATTTTTGGTCACAAGTGCAAGAGCTCTAGGTCATGACTTCTGGTCATGAGTATGCTCAGAGAGCAAAAGGGAAGACCCTGGCATTCTCAACATTTGTGAACAATTGCATGGTATTTGTCTTTTTTAAAATAAAAACATGTCTCAGATTGGTTTTAAATTATTGCTACATTTTAGCTGAGAGAAACCATTAACACTGAAATTACATAATTAGTGAAAAATGTTTTAGGAATGAAGGGTTTCATTTGTATGTTGTGGAAAGTCTTCCCAGGCAGGTATGATATGTGGAAAGGAGTTCTGTATAAAAAACTAGAAGAAACTTGCTTTATATGGACAAGAGGGAGAGAGAGAGATATATTTTCAAGGTTTGCCCATTTCTACTTCGTAATAACTGTAAGCTGAGCAGCATTATTTTCCTTGCTCATGCAGTTCAAGTAATGAATGTACAAACCCAGGGTTGTAAAAATTCTGTAGCCCCTAATAAATCATATCCTGTACTCGATAAGAATGTAATCCATCACCCATAGAAATAAATGGAAAGATACCCATGGTCTACTGGGCTCTGCTTCAAGCCATCCCACCCCAAGACTGAGCAGATGCTTAATGCTTAACCCCAAGTCATGGTGGGAATCAAATTCAGCAAAGGGCCCTTTCTCACCCAATGTAAGACTTGCATGCCCTCGCTTCTTTTTTTTTGTTAGTCCAGTCTCTCACATTCCCTGCCTTTTTCTTTAACTACCTGATTTACAATTCACACTGAAAAGCACTTCCCAGTGGTTTCATCAAAGTGAAAGGGATTATGAATCAAATCACTTTTATATTCTACAAGTACAGAAGATCATTGTAATTGTGACACATTTGGGGTTGCTGAGAGCTCCAAAACCTCGGAACACAGTCCCTTTTCTAAGCAGGGGAAAATAAATCCCTCTACAAAACTAAGACCTTCCCTTATGCAGACAGTTTGTAGAGAATAACTTTCTTACTGTTAAAATGACAAACAGACAGTACCATAAAAAAGGACCTGACAAGCACTTGATTACAGCGTCACTTGGTTGACACTTCAGTAGAAGTGGCATTAAAATAATATTGGATATGAAAAAAATAAGATGAAAAGAAATTGTCTTTCAGACCCTAGGATTTTTTTAAATAAAATTGAGTTACTTTGCAATGTTCATATCTTTATCTGCTAATATGATTCAAAGGGTGATCACAGCTCATGCCAGGAAAAATGTTATATGGAGAAAGGAAAGGCATATTGCATGTAAGAAGAAAGATTCCTCCCCAGTTTAAGTACAGTTTTGCCCAGATTTCTGTTCTACAACAAAATACAACCATGCCAGCATTAGGAGAGTATTAGTGGGCCCAAAGTTGTCAATTAAAAACATTTGCTTACTGCTCAATCCTGTTCTACCCAAAAAGAGGGTTTTGTAATATCTTTATGGAAAGAATGGAAGCATCTCAACAGTGTGAAATGTTTATGGTACTTTTTATTTTGAATGTCCAAGGGCATTAAAAGGAAATAGTACAAACATGGTATTTTGGGGCTTTGTTTCAGAATCCAAAGGCCTCTTAAAGCCCAAAGCTGGCCAGTGGGTACTAGGCAAAAGGCACAGGGATTTAAGGGAGATTAGGCTGTGCAAGTCTGGGATTTATTGTGTTCAGCCAGCCCTCTCTCACCCATTACTCCTCGCTAGCTCCTGTTAGTTTCCAGTCTTCCTGCCCCATTAAATGAATTCTTCCCTGTATTTATGTTTTGCAAACTTGCATCAATATTCACCTACCCTGAGGCCCTCAGATTCTCCTAATCTATTTATTGAAGGGAAGTTGCTAGGACAATGGACAGAGCACCAAAAGCAGTGCCAGAGATGTCAATGGTTCCCAGCTGCTCCATGACGGTGTGTATAACTTTGTGAGCTCATCGAAAGGAGCAGGGAAGAAAGAGAGGTTCGGAAAGACCTTCAGAAAAAAGACGTCGTGTTGACAGGGAAGGGAGGACTCCACCTGATTTTGAAATCTGAAACTTCCTCCAACACTACCCCCCAGATTTACGCACCAGTTCACGTTCCCTGTTCATATGGACTTCTCAGTCTGTCACTTAAAAGACAAGGCTGTTGCAATTCTTCCCAAAAGAAAATCACTAAAAGCGTGAAGTGCTATGATAGTGCTCCATCGAATATCTTAGGGTCTTCCCAATGTTCCACTGATAAAAATTTATTAGTTATCAGCTTTGTAGATCCAACCTAATCTTGGTTTTTTAAAATAATTTATACTGTTCAAATCATAACTTCATTGAGAGCATCATTGTCTGTAAATAAATCTTGCCCTGAAATTTGTTCATCTACTGCCTCCGGTGGCTTTATGGATCTGAGATTGTAATTAGAAATTGCAAATTAGAATTGGCAATTGGCTTTATGACTGAATGTTAATAAATAATTCTTGCAGAGCTGCGAAGAAATAAAGTCTGGTCCAAAGTTTTAGCTGTATTTGCTCCAGTTAACACAGGGAAAAAGTAGTAAAAACTTACTTTCATCATTAAAGTGAACAGATCTGCTTCTGAACATGTTAAAGTGACAAATCTGTTGAGTTAGAAGGTGACATTTTTATACAGTTACTTTTCAGAATAGAGCTGAACTTTAAAACATGATGTTAAAAGTGAAGGTTGCTTGTGTTGATCAGGAAAGTATTCCACCCAAGGAGAAGATGGGGCCATAATCACAGTGCAGAGGGGGTGAGGGGAACCAACCAGTGTCATTGAGATGGAGGCCTTTGGGAGTGCAAAACTTTTCATCTGAACAGCTTTTTATTGCCCACTGTAAGTTGTCCTGGCAGGACATCTACCCACAGACTTGAACAACATGAGATTCAGAGCTGCTTCGTGCAGGAGACATGGGCCTGGGCATCACCAGCCTCTGCCTAAAGCTGCAAGTCGAGCTGGAAGTCACTGCTTGCCAGTGGGCTGGTCTCTCTTATGGGTTTGTGTGGCACTGACTGCCTGCTAGGCACGCTTCTGGGCTAGTTTCAGGGTTTGGCTTGCTCAGCAGTGTTGCACCCAGTTCCCTAAATAATAAAAATTCTCCTTCCCTGTGTTGGTGTTGGATCACCAGCAGCTCTTGCTAAAAACATTCCTGGCAGTGACATTTTCCTTTCCCTTCCTTTTATCAGGGTAGGACTGTACCATCCAGAGAAACTGTAATACGCAAAATTATCAAGGAATAATGGTTTGCATGTGATTTATGGATGGCATTTTTTCACGAGGCAGAAAGGAATAAGGTTAGTGCCATGAATTTACAGTGAACATGTGTTATGCTGTAACTACACGTCCATGTGTGGATGTCTGGGGTTGCACTGTACCCCTCTCCCCTCCCATTGCCTTGCGTCATCCTGAGCCTAAGGTACATTCCAGGAAATGCTGAAGAGACATCCCCCTTCCTATGCCACATCTTGTGGCTGCATCCAGCCCTCTGGCCTCCTAATATTCAATCAGACTTCCCATCTGTTAACATTGTTTTCCCACAGGAAAGTTTACATATGTCCCCACTTAGCACACAAATGGAGTAAAGAATTGAAGGTCACAATAAAAGTAATTGAAATAATGCTTTGAAATCACATGAATACTTTAAATTCCGTTTTGGAGAAAGTAAAGGGAAAAGTGGAATGTTTTCACCAGTTAAAATGTCTCTCCCATTGAAGGAACTGATGAAATCTCCTCTGCCACCTCAAAAATATCTAGACAAGTTGAATAGACTAAGAATAAAATTGATTTTAGCATTTCACATGCAACATTTGCAGAAAATCAAGATCAGAAAATCTGAGCACAGTTTATGTGTGGTAGTTGTAAAGGTAGCTAAGGATGTTCAAGACAGAATTACCAGTAGATACCCATAGGGACAAATCCAGTTTGCTGTCTTCATTACAATAATCTTTTTGATAGGGACTGTAAATCAACATATGGCAAGCAATGTGTTTTTCTTAGAAACTGCTTATTACATACCTGATATATCTGCAGGAGAAAGTGGCCTGATGTTGTGTGCTCTTGCGTACTGTGACTGTTCATTATCAGATCAGAAATGTGTTTCATAGGCCAAACTTCATCTAAAACAAATCACTTTAGTTTCTTTAGGCTCTCCTGGGGCAAGACCGATTTACACAAGCCAAGGATATTGCAGAGTACCTGCAATCTTCAGAACTGTTGCCTGGTACTGGAGTGTTGGATTCTCATTCTCCCAAATGCCAAACTGATATTTTGAAATAGAAACAGTACCTAAAAAATTACTGATACTATATGAGGACTAGCAGGCCTGATTTGCCATTTATTGCTTCAGTTGGATGATGTGCACTAACATGGAGGTGAATTAGGCCCTCAAAGCACGCTGCGGTGCAAAGCACGAGTATATAAGCTCATTTACCAGACAGTCTTGGGGTCTTTTTGGCCAAACTGGAATATTTAAGTAGGGAAAAGCAGTAGATATGTGGATCTGAGTCACACATGCTTCCTATGGCATTTCATTAAACTTTATTCTTTAAAATGTATTCAAACTCTCAGGATTCACAATCCATGTGATTGTGCTATCACGCAGGAAGAAAGCTAACTAAACATTATTTAGTATCTTGAGGGCTAATTATTTGGTGAGGTAAGAGCTGGAAGAGAAAATAAACAGCACTGATGAAACTAGCAGATGATACTTTGTGAGAACTTCGGCACACCTAGGTGAATGGAAAAATCATTTCTTGAAGAGTTCAGAAGAAAAGCAGAATATAGCAACATAGGATCCATTTCAGAAAAATAGGGGGAAATACCTATGACAGAGAGTACAGAGAGAAAATCGGAAAATAGTAGTGGTAAAATAAGGTTAGGAATGACTTATCATTATCTATTTATTAGCTGGCCTCCAATGTGTTCTTCGCTGTACTAAACCAGTGTATTCAGTCAGTCACTGATGATCTTGAAGACATGTAAACCCACATGGCAACGTATTTGTGGACACACAGACATGGGAGTTGTTCATCTGTCCTGAGCCACTGTCCTAGTTTCACCTGGGATGGAGTTAACTTTCTTCTTAGGAGCTAGTCCAGTGCTGTGTTTTGGCTCTGGTGTGAGAACAATGTCGGTAACTTTCTAATGGTTTTAGTTGTTGCTGGTTAATGTTTATCCTAAGTCAAGGACTTTTTGGTTTCTCAGGCCCTACCAGGCAGAGGGCTGGAGGGGCACAGGAAACTGGGAGGGGACGCATCCAGGACAGGTGACCCAAACTGCCCAAAAGGATATTCCATGCCATGGGATGTCATGCTTGGTATATAAACTTGGGGGGTTAGATGGGGCTGGGGGATCGTTGCTTGGGGACTGGCTGGGCATCGGTCAGCAGGTGGTGAGCAGTTGTACTGTGCATCACTTGTTTTCCTTTCTCCCTTTTCCTTTGGGATTTATGCTTTTCCCCACCTTTCCATTATAATTGTTATTGTTGTTGTTATTATTATTGTTATAGTTATTGTTGTTGTTCTTACATTTTTATTTGGTTTGAATTATTAAATTGTTCTTACCTCAACTCTCGAGTTTCACATTCCTTTCCAATTCTCCTGCCCACAGCTGGGTGGTGCTTGGTTGCTGGCTGGGGTTAAACCACGACAGCCACGTTATAGGTGTTTACCCTAAGGTGTTTTATTTTTGTCACTGTTCTCATTCCAAGGTCTGTGGATAGAGACTGGCCACTTCAGGGGACATTTCATCCTAAAATGCTTATCTAAGTGGGATGATCAGTGGCAGGAAGTCTAGTTGGAGGCCAGCAACTAGCAGTGTAGCCCATGGGTTCAATACTGGACCCAGCCCTGTTTAATACCTTCATTAATGACCTGGATGATGGGTCGGAGTGTACCCTCATCAAGTTTTCTGGTGACACAAACCCAGAAGTGACTGATAATCCAGAGAGTCATGCCGCCATCCAGAGGGACAGTTGAACATGAGCCAGCAACATGCCATTGCAGTAAAGAAGGTGAGCATTAGGCAAAGAAATGCCAGCGGGTCAAGGGATTTGATCCTTCCCCTCTATTCAGCACTGGTGAGGCCACACCTGGAGTGCCATCTCCAGTGCTAAGCTCCTCAGTACAAGAAGGACACGGATGTGCTGGGAAGGCCACTAAGATTAAGGGATTGGAGCATGTGACATTGTCCAGAAGAGGGCAACAAAGCTAGTGAAGGGGCTGGAAGGCATGTCCTATGAGGAGTAGTTACGGACAATGGGCTTGTCTATTTTGGAGAAGAAGAGGCTGAGGGGCGACCTCATCGCTCTCTGCAGCTTCCCGAGGAGGGGAAGTGGAGAGGGAGGTGCTGAGCTCTTCTCCCGGGTATCCAGTGATAGGACATGTGGGAATGTTTCAAAGCTTCAGGGTGGCAGCTTATCAGAAACAGAATTTGGGACACCCTTAGCAACCTTTTGAAGCCTCCCTTGACTATACTTGTAGGTAGTCTCCGAGTGTGTTTTGGCTAAATACTCATTTTCTACCTGAGGATATTCTCCAAAGAGTTTTTTTCTTACGATATTCTTGTATTGTCTGTTGTACTTTACATGATAATCATGCTCCATACATTATAGATTGTTTATTTTCAAGGCAAGGTACAGTGGTAGAAATTTATTATCATGATCTCTTGTATGATGATATGTCATTAACAGGAAGAATCTCCTGGATCAGATCTGCCTCTCCACCCATCATTATTTCCACAACTCCCCCCCCCCACCTCTTTCCCCTCCCCGGAGCCCCATGCTGCAATGCAAAAGGGTATTTTACCACTAGGAAAAAAAAAAAAAAAAGGTTTTTTAGCTTCTGTTTTCTTGTCCATTTAATTACCCATTTTCCCATTTTATATGGGATCCTAATGACACAATAGTGAGTTTTGAAATACTGATGAATAGATTTCTGTCACCTCAAGGGGGAAATGTCAGTGCACTAATTAGAAGTTTATTGACGCATTTCCTTATATTCAGAATTATCCCACATAAACTTTTGGAATGTTTTGCTTTTCAAAACCACATAAATAAATAATATTTCCTGAGGGCATTTATTAGTCAGGAGATGGAATGTTTCAGGGCACACTCCTAGCAGTTAGGATAATGAAATATGTGATTCTATGCAGTTTTTAATTTTTCTGCAATGTCTTTAGGCTAATTTGAATGGAAGACGTTATTTACACTCTTTTACACCTTGTACAGTATTTAAGCAGTGGTCAAAATGGCTGATATGTCATATGAACTGTATGACATAAGGACACTTCTCCAAACATCAGAGGTACATAGTGAAGTTTTCCAGGCAAGGGTTGCAAGATGAATTGGCTTCAGGACTTCTAGACTTTCAATTTGGCAGTCATATTTGAATCTGAGTGTCACACATGCCACCAAGGCTAAATACATTATGAATTCTCACTTGAAGACATTTTGTGTGCATTTTAAACAGCTTTAAGTTTTCAGTGACCATCA
This sequence comes from Falco rusticolus, assembly GCF_015220075.1. Classification (NCBI taxonomy): domain Eukaryota; kingdom Metazoa; phylum Chordata; class Aves; order Falconiformes; family Falconidae; genus Falco; species Falco rusticolus. The sequence continues at coordinate 25,503,187 of NC_051188.1, forward strand.
GAAACATCCAGTTAAGGAAGAAAAAGATTCACAAAATGTAAAATATTTAAATTTTATTATATGACTTGTTCCATAAATACTAAAGTTTAAGCCTTACTTATGCTCCAATTCCTTACTCTGTTTTTTTATTCATTACTTCTCATGATTATTTTGTCCTCATTTTATTTAAGTATCTGATCCATAGCCTATCATCATCAGATAATGTCCTGAATACAGATTGAAAGAAAAGCCAGCCATTTTTCCTTCTCTATCACATATCAAAAGAGGAAAGAAGTTGAAAGGAACAGGGAAAATTATAAAAGGACCCAATTAACTTACCTCACTTCCAGTTTACATTCCTTATTGTTTTCTCATAACCTCACAAGAAAATCAGTTGGGCTCCACCAGAAAATTGTTCAGAGTAGGATGTAGTTGACCTAATGTGATACTAATCACCTATATTAAGGCAACTGAATACTATCCTCAGAACTGAAGGGTTTGGCTTTGTTGCCCTAACATAGACGTGGAGTTTCAAATGCCAAGATAGCTAGATAGTACAATTAGATCTGACACTGGACTTACACAAAAATATGCCTTCAGGATCAGCAGCTGGAGTCCAGCTGAGTTCCCTGAAGACACCTCAAATGGTTTCTCAACTTCCACGTCTAGAATCAAGCCATGTCTTCTTTCATCTACTGCACAAGAAGTGGGATTTAGCTGCCTAATGTAGCTGCTTTTACCATGTTATCTTCCCTAAAGCAAGCTGCCTAGCCTCTAGTTCCCATGTAGGAACATTGGTGTCCCATAGAGTCTTTGTCAAGTCTGCCAAGTCCCAGGAAGATGTCTCACTTTCCACAAGATATTTGAAATGTCATTAGAAACTTATGTTTAGGCAATCTAACGCTGCCCTAGGGAGTCTAATGACACTGGTCTCTTACCATAGGCATCTCTGATGGGTGTCTAAAACTAGGTGGTACAAATCCCATGAACTCTCAGTTCTGTTGCCCAGAGGTAACTGTATGTCAATGTCACACACCTGGTTCTTTTGAGATGCCTCCAGGTATCCTCACTTGCCTCTAGCAACTGTTGCATATGATTGTCAGTCTCTCATGGGTTCTGTGATTTGGTGGATGGCTTCCAGACACCCTACAGCATCTCAAATGGCAGTGGATACTTCAGTGTAAGCAACTGAATCAAACTGCCTTCTCCAGTAGGTCTGGAAGGAGCCAAGATGTTCCCAGTATCTCAAAGGATGTCTTATATATATCAAACTAGTGCCATAAGCTGTGCTTAAAGTGGCAGAATGGTCTTAGCTACACCCACAAGGACCAGAATTATGGAGGGCAAAGCTGAGTGTCATCTGAAATATCTATGCCTGGGAAATGCTGATGTTTTAGCATCTTTTCTTGTTCTGAATTAGAACATAAACATCTTTATGAAAAAGACCGCATCAGACAATACAGAGTATAAAAAAATACATTCATAAAAAATGCTCACAAGGTTCCTTTAAGTCTACTGAGCTGTATACAGTTGGTTGGTTTTTTTTTTTTTGTTTCGTTGGTTTGTTGTTGGGGTTTTTTTTGTTTTGTTTTGTTTGGGGTTTTTTGTGTGTGCAGTTGAGAGTGCAGCTGCGTTCACTGTCACTGTTCCTCCTGGGAGATGTAGCTGTCATGCCTTTTATTCTCATCATGTTAAGTGCTCTAGACCCCCTGAGAGGTATTGTGGTCTATTTTCCTAGCATCTGATGAACCTAGTGTGCAAAGTTCTGCTTGAAAATGGTAACTTGGTCATACCTATTTTGTCCTCATTAAATCTTTAAGTTAACATGTAGAGTGCTATTCAGGAAAAATTAGGAAGTTTGTAAAAATCTTGACAGGCATGAAATAATGGAGTGAATGGAGGAGGAAAAGAGCCTGGTTACATTGTAGAGTGACCTTCAGCAATACACAGTTAAATGTACATTTATCTACTGAAAATAAAAAGGAAAGAAAAATGACTAGTTAAATACTCCACCAAAGAGTATTCAAATAATTCAATCATGCATAATAGTATTTTTTCATACAGTATCTTCTGAGAAAGAAAAGTGCCCTTTGAGTACACTGCTACTTTTCTTAGATTCATTCTATGAAAGAAATTTGCTTTTCACACCAGCATAATCATTTGGAAAGCACTGAATTTGTAATCTTCTGGACCACTAGTTAGCTGCCACGCCATGTACAACATTCGAACTTAGAAGAAATTTTTCTCCAGTTTCAAAAGCGCACAGACCATGGGCCAGTATCAGTCATGTGGAACCTGGTAGAAGTGGCTGAGTGAAAAGGAAAAAGAGCAATCTGTGTATGAAGCACTGCTTCTCAACACTGCTCATATCAAGCCTCTGTTTCCTTTCCAAAAGTAGTTACAAATCCCTATTCCATTTTTCCCGTTTGTCAGAAGACCTCTCTTTGAGTTAGAGCAAAGAAGTCATTCCTTTCACCCAGCTGAGCACACAGCTGTTTTAGGATTTTTCTCAGGCTAACGTGCTACTTTGCCATCCTAAACGAGAACAGAGACCACGTGCTCAGAAAACATGGAAAAACTTCTGGCAAATATAGTTCCATAGAAATCAGACTACAGTAGCTGGCGTGTTGTCTTGCAGACCTCAGAAGCCACATCCCCACTGTAACACATGCCATCGACTTTGATTTGATGAAGTAGGTAAAGTCCCACTGCACATAATATATGTTGCTTCCAAATCCAGGCAAAGATTTCTGCCCGTTTGAACTTCAAGCTATGCTCTTTCACTAGTGAAAATAGCAATATAACAGAGGTCTGCATTGGTATGACAAGTGAAGAAAAAAACTGATGAAGATTTGTAATAACCTAAAAGAAATTTCATACATCACTGAAGACAAAGAAAACTGAAAATAAAAGAGATTGGGGTTATATTTCTTTTTAATAATGTCAGTCAAAAATGTTCCAGTCAGTGATCTGAACACCATGGATGAGGACAGATTTATCACTTCACTTCACTGAATAACAATTCCAAAGCTTAGCAAAATCTTTGTAAGAGGAGATGGTGAAGCTTAAACTCCCTGTCAACAAAACACCCCAGACAAATAATGCATTTTGATAAAATAGCTGCCGATCCTTGAACTGGAATATCTACATGAGACAAAAGGTTTTAAAGAAGGGATGAAAGCAGTTTCTAAAGAATCGATGATACTAAATAGACTCATGTCCAGTTTTGCTGTCATGTAAATAACAGAGCAGTGGCAAAGCTGAGCGACACAGCCAGCCTTGTAAATTCTGTGTAATGGGCATAGTGGTAAACTCTATTAGAAGAGATGTGGGTAGACTTCTGACTTGGGAAAAAAAAGACAAGAGAGCGCGGTCAGCCCTGTAATGTCACTTGATACCCAAATGATTGCTTAGAAATTAATCTAGAGTAATGCTCAGATTGTAATATGGCCCTAATTTCTTTTAATTCAGGGTGAGGTTTTATGGTTAGTGTATGCAAAACTACTGAAGCTGCTACGGAAAGGGGGATCCTGCTTTTCTCCATCCCTACAATTCATCATACCTGCACCACATCATGCTGTCAGGAATCAATCTGTTCTGCTCTGTTCAGTTCCTCGATCCTGCTGACAACCAGTCCTACATAAAAATGATCCACTACCTCATGGGTCTACCATTGGATCTGGTACACTGGGGAGCTTTGTGATTGCTGGTGTGGATAAAAGAGAGAATGTGGGAATGCACACCCTTGAGTGGGCATATGGCCTCAAACTGTGAAACTACACTCAATTTCAGAACTAATTTATTGTCAACAATTATGTGCCGCAGTAACACAGAGATATTCCATACTTGGATTCTTAACATTGTGCTGGATTTGATTGCTTTTCTTTCACCCCAATTGGTAACTCATTGGCTAGGTGAGCTACTGAATATTATTTCTGTTTTCAGGTTGAACAAAAAAACTTCTGAAAAGGGAGGTAATTAATGTATAATATTGACAAAATAATTTTGTATTACAATTATGATTTTTTTAGATTTTAAAAACATTTTCATAAAAAAGGTAAATGCCTAAATATTTGTGAATTTACAGCATTATGACAGAGGAGAATAAATGTCATTTATTTGTGTTTATTTATTTCTCCATTCTCCTTTTATTTTTCACATTGTCCTTACGGTTTATGTTACACAAACATGCTCTGCAGAAATGTGAAATGACTAATATAAGTAGTCAATGGCAATACCAGGGATGATATTTTACAACTGCTGAAGGCTATCAAAATAAATAAAAATAAATGTGGGAACACAATTGTAAAACAAAATTAAATTTAAAAAAGATCATGCTGTGGACATTCTTGTAATTTTTAGGGATACCTCAGGTAACATTGTACAAATCTGCTAAGGTAGAAGGTCAAAAGTGTGCTTAATGCTGGATATCACAGGGATTTACATGGAAATACTACAAAAAGAAATGGATAGCTATGGCAATAAAAACACAATAAATAACAATAGATTATTACTGAATTTGAAGTTCTTTCAAAACTGGATGCACAAGGTCACCTTGAGAACTTGCACAATGTTTGCTGAGTGATTCAAACTGTCAATGGTGTTCAGAGAGCCATTTGAGCTGCAGAAAGGTATTGTGAGGTACCTGGTTTGGAATGCTACGCCCTTCTTAAATGTAAATATAGTGTCAGCACAATAAAGTCTTCCGCTGTACCAATAAGAACCAGAGCCTGCCTCTTTGAACAACAAAGGAAGTTTTAAAATATCTCCCAATGGCACAAGATGGAATAAATTTTGATTAATATTTTAATTCTGGTTTTCATCTGTTTTGAATTCACAGTAATATAAATTCAAGAGTGTCTCAAACCAGCACAGTGATCCCAGTGCGAGACGAACTTGAGTCTTGTTGTTAACCCATTTTAACTCTTATTTCCTCATTTCATTTATTTGCTTTCAGTAATTTTCCTTGGCTTGACAGGACTTAAGGTGACTGCTTGTATGTGGTTGCTTAAATGCAACAAAGTAATAGACTTTCAGATGTTCAGGGACATAATTATTGTCCCGTCAACACCTTCCCATCTATGGAAATGTATGCACAGACGTGCATTCATGTCTATATGTATAGTGCAAAAGAGATGAAGTTGAGAAATGAAAATGAGACATGAAGATGGTTCACTTTAAACTTTCATAGGCCTGATTATTCCCAACAGTCATACATGTACCTGAGGGATCTGGTGAGGTTAAGTGGGAAGGTTCATCTCAAAAGTTATTAACCTAAAAATAATCTTTGGAAGGCTGAACAGTTGTAATAACAGAGAAAAGTGCCACTGCTGGTGCCACCAAGTAGTCTTTTTGAAAGCTAAAGATAGCTGCACTGACCATGGCAGCAAGCTGCCTCAGGTCCCAAGCTTGGAGAAAGGGCAGCCCCGAGGTGTCCATAGGCAGCAGTAGTACCACTGGTGCTAAAACACCCACATTAAAACATTCTTTATTAAAGTTCTTACTTAAAAGCTGGACTCTTAAAAGGGTCAGTTTAACATGAAAATAGCACTGAGAGGTCATGGTACACCTGGAAAAAGGAACTAGATGGCAGGCATTTTTTTTTTTTTTTAAATGAGAATGAAGTACACAGAATTGCATTAGTCACTCTGTCAGAGAAATAGTCCTCAGGGTAGCCTTGGGCACTGGCAGTACAGGCAAATAGCAGTGGGTGAGGTGTGTGGGAGTGTGTACTTTAAGGGAGTCATACATAGTAATGGTGACCCCCAGAGAGGCTAATAAGACCAGGTGAAAAGAAGGAAAGGGGAGAAAAAAATAAACCCAGACATCCTTTCTATTGCTGTGAGAGAGCAAAGGAGTAAGGCGCTGCTGGAGGCATATTATGCATTATGCAAGTGCTCACAGCTGTCCAGCTCCTCCAGCTCCTCAGTATGGTTAGCACCAGTGTAACTAACGATCCCAAATGTATAATGAGTGGGTGAGGGACAAGGAGCAGGATTAGTCACTGAGACATCTAGAGTATTAAAGAGCTTTTCTACAGAATCAAAATGGGTAACCAGAGAAGGACTTCTACACACACTAATAGGTGCAAACCTGCTCCCTAGGACTCTTGGCTGGGAGCTCCAGGGCACCATTCCCTGCTGGATTCCAGCCCTGAGGTGAGCTTAGTGATGCTTAGGCAGCCACGGAGGGCCAGAGGTGGGAGTGATGGCAGGGCAGCAGGGGAGCAGTGCCCCATGCACAGCTGGATGGTGACACAGGGGCGCGATGTTTCTGAGTGCCAGTCACGGGGTGCTGAGGAGGGCTCAGACTTATGCAGTAAATCCTGGTGCTGAAACTGTGTGCATTTCCCAAAAAGCCTGCAAAGCAGTCCCTGGCCACTTCTCCCTGGGGATGTTTAAAGAGCTGCATCAAGACACATGGTCCCATGGACAACTCCTCCACCTCTTCTCCAATCCTCTTCCAGCCCAGGCTCGTAAATCCTTACATGAAGAAGGAAAAAAGGCCATGAAAACACCATGCTCCTGCCCCAGAGCAGCCTCCACACTCTCTGCCTCTCCTCATCCTAATTCCTCAAAACATAATTGATTTTCTTGTGTCCCTGTGCCCCCAAAATCACTCCAACAGGACAAGGCATCAGTGCTGAATTCCACAAGGGCTTGAGAGGTCTAACTGGTACTACAAAAAGTGATGCTTTTGACAGACAGAAGTCTGCTTTGATATCAATGCAAACAGAATCTCACCAAGGCAAGCAGGAATCGGCTAGCAGGCGTTCACCTTATCTGCAACTGCTGATGTAGCTCAAGAGTGATACCTTCTGTGTTACCTTTTTTCCATATAAATGCTGGAAATGCATTATGACAAACACTTCCTGTTTGCAGAAAACAGCTTTAGATTAAGCAGTTGCTTTTCCACAGCTCTAATCACATGAAACGGCACCAACCAGTACATGTAAGTAGGAAATTTGGGAAGAAATGGCCACAGCAGCATCCCTGCCATTGTCCAAGTTCTCCACTACTAGCAGCTTCCTGCTCTAAAGTACTTCTGCTCCATTGCTTTTCTCAGCAGCCCCCCAAGCTTCTGTAAGGCCAAAATAATCTGCCAGATGACAAATAACCGTTTCAAAGACATGAAAAAATGATTTTTTTTCCCATCCCTCCTAAGCAATTGCCTTTATAGCTCTGATTTCTGTGGTGATTGAAGTGGACTTGGTGCCTCAGAGCAAAGTAAACACATATGCTTGGGAAGGCTTTTAAACTACTTGGCACCAAATCATCTTGTGCCACCCAGAGAATATTTTTTTGGCTTTACGGGCTTCTGATGTATATGAAGGCTCTCAGATTCCACGTGTCTCTCTGAGATACAGTTGGTGGTGTGGTGGTACGTGTGACCTCAGACATCTGGACTAGCTGTCAGCCAGAACCTTTAGTGTTTGCAGCACTGTACTGAGGCTCTTTCACATCAGATGGAGAGAAAAATATTCCCAGATATTGGCTCTTTCCCAAAACCAGTACTTCCCTTGGATCACACCTCATGCAAAGCTCTGTATGAACTGAAGAGAGAGATGGATTATTGGCATATTTTGCACAGGCTGTCTCTTGGCTTTATTATAACTGACGACAGCTCCAGCCTGGAGGAGGGACGACTGCATGTTGCTTTGTGCATATATATACTATTTTGCCTGCTGTTTCAATTTGATTTTGTATTTTCTCATTGAAGAAGATAAGACAAATAAAAACTATCTCATTTCTATAGCAAAAAGTATATGCCGGTTGCAGGTACTCCTGCAAAAAAGATAAAAGTGTGCACTTAGAACAAAAAGGAAATACTTTTTTTCATATATATACTAGCAAACCAGAATACTGTGTGAAGGTAAAAGCTATTTAACCCCTCTTCCATCCACAGTTGCTGGAAAAACAAGGCACAAATTGTTGCTAACACTGAACAAACAGTATCACTGTGGTTACTCTACAACGTATCCTCATTAGAAATTTGCATCCAGATCCTGTGGGCTTTAGAAGGCATTGCTGCAGAAGTGAGACAAGGCTATCATTTGTCAAGTAGTTCTCTGGGATAAGATTCCTAGATACAGCTGACTGTAGTCAAGCACAGGGTAACATCACAAGTTAGGTGGCTTGCTAGTAAGCCTTCTAATGGTGCTGCTGACAGACACAAAGGATCCCAGTGAGAAGGACTGCAAAATTTAAGTAGGTGTCAAGCAGAAACTTTTCATCCAAGAACCACGGATGAAAGCAAACCATGAAGATCACGATGTCTGGTTCATCACTGTGCTGTGGCAGGGAGAGAGTGGGCTTCTCTTGTGGTTGAGCTCAGCCATGGTAGGCTGAGTGTGGTAGCCATCTCTCTCCATGGAAGAGCCGATGGGAACCTGGGGCAGCAGGACTGCCAAGCTATTAATCACAAGTCATTCCTGATCCTAAATACCAATGAAAGTTTCAAAAATGCCTTATGTACCCTTACTTATGAAACTTATGAAGTTTCTAAGAGTTTCTAGACAGATGACCAAAAGTCAGTGTCCTGAGCAGCTAAGAGCAGCCCTGTAACATAGATACAACTTGTCATTACTAGTAACACACCAGAAGCTTCACGCTAACTCTGTGAGGCCTCCAGACCTGTCAGGCTTTGACTTGGTTTGTCCTGGGCTGCCCATAGCTTTGCTTTAGCTTGTTTTAGCTTTTAGCAGCGGTTTCCCAATGGCCAGGTGGCTATTGCCTGATTTTTTTTTACTTGTGCTTAGCTTTGCATAATCATCTGGTATAGCCATAATTTTTATACTGATAGCATTTAACAAGCTGTTATTTTGTGTAGAATATTTTTGACCCTAGAAAAATGATGTGGTGTAAAGGAATGGTATCATAGCAGAAGCCTTTGCTGAAGATGATGGAGAGTGCAGTGTGGAGGAGTACACGCATGGGATGATAACAGAAATAAGCTGCTATAAACAAATCATCAGTAGTCAACCACTGGTAGTTAAAGAAAGGCAGTCCTAAGAACTGGGTAAACTGGTTTTAGGGTTAACAAAGAGAACAAGGAAGAAGTATCCAGCATATATAAAATCTCATGTGTATGAAATCTTACATTTCCAGTGGAAAAAAGATTTAGTAGTACAGTGCAATAGAAGATACATAATAGTCCCATGTGGTGAGCAAGGAGAAAGAAACTCCCATCATCAGTATTATACTCTTCTTGGCAAAGGACCTGGGATGCTGATGACTTGTGACACTGAGGCACAAAACAGTTGCATGCAGGGGGAGAGTGGAAGGTGGACCATAGCAGTGGCAAAGGGTGTAGTCATTAGGAAGGGGATGTAAAACAATTTAAACTGTGTCATTATTGAAATCCATTTTATAATAGTATACCATTCTCTGTTTTTTTATGTAATAGTTACATCAAAATTAATAATAACTCTTTGATTAGATAGTTAAGATTTCAATTACACTAAAAATAAATCCTTGGCTTTTTTGTGTGTCTTTCTGCCCATAAGACTATTGTGCATGTAACAGTGACTATATTCAGTGCAGGATTGGAACTGGTACATAGTTGTTGATAAGTGAAGAATTAGATCGTGAGCCAAAGAAGTACTGTGGGTGGGATTTGCACTCACAAAGGTGCAAATCTAGGTGGGTTAAAAAAAAAAAAGAGTGGTATTATAAACGGGATCTCAAGGAACAAAAGTATTTGAAGTACAGTGGCTTGGTGCAGCTTAACAGTGGTAAAAGAGTCTTTGTCCTACAACAAGACTTTCAGGAGATAGCTCTGAAGAACTTGTGTCTCATAAGGCTGTGAGCAGCATTGCTCAGTGCAGAATGGCTTGGTAGTGGAAAGCAATGACAATTAAATTAAGAAAAGGAGGAACTATGGAGCATGAATGCAATAAAATTACTTTGATTGTGCTGTTCATTTCCTGCTTGGGGACTGTAATGTGATTCATGCAGAAAATTACATCAGGGTGTACAGAAGCACCTCCTCCCGGCACAGCCAAGAGCCCCTAATCATCAGCATCACTAGCCCTAGGATTGCTCTAACAGGTGAACTTAGAAAGGGATCTTTCCCTTCCCAGGTGAGTGCCATGACCCCAGACTATTGGCGATTCTTGAATAACTCTCTTTTCCTTAATTCTTTTTTTTGTTTGTTTGTTGTTTTGTTATTTGTGTTGTTGCTTGGAGCTTTTTTGGGCTCATTTTCATGCAGCATTAGAAAAAAGTCAGATTTCAAGACTTCAGAAAGTTTTCAGTTTTCCATCCTTACTGAAATTCAGTGCCAACTTCAAATTTCTGCCACAGGTTGACTAACTCACAGTGGGGAACAGAACTGTAGAAATATGACCCTATGAAGGGAGGAGTAGGATATGATGGAAGAGTTTTAATTTCTTAGTCCAGGGACTCCACGTCAGAAGTAACATTGGCTGTGAGGCCATTATTAGCAGCTTTTCTTCCCAACACAGCTTGCCCTAGAGTAGGAAACCCTCTCTCCAGAACCAGAAGCACAGGTTGCTGCCATTTGGGCTGATGGCATGGCATCATTGATTGGCACATGTGAAAAACTTATTGTTCAGGTGGATGGCTGCTCTAGCAGCCGACTGTACTTTTGATTTGGGCCTACAGTTTTTTTCTTCTCTTTTTCTCATGTTTTAGTGATCACACTGAAGATTACATGCTATTGATATATACACATACTAGCATAATTTGGCTCTTGTCAGGAGAGATAATGTCAATCACAATGTCAGATCTTTCTGTCATGTACTTTAGCATAGGCTTCATGGCTGTTTCTTTGCTGGCAGTACCACTTAGCAGGAGGAAGAATACACAGGAGAATGACAACAGACATCTCTGGCAAGAATAAGTGGCTTTAAAAATGTTCTTCAGGCAATGTACATTCACAGGGATTATTCTCCTCTGCAAACAATTTGTTTGCAAGCACACTGCGGTGATCACTCCTGCTATGAACAATAGCTTTGCTGCTTGCCCTTCTTTGGCAGCATTAGAAGGATGTATGATATCATGGATAATTACCCCTTACCCCACTGGGTGTCCACTACCGACAATCCCAGTTGCACCCATGTGCACTATGCATAGTCTGTAACGTAACAGATAGTAGAACAGATCTCACTGCCTTTTTATAGGTCTTTTACTTTGTGTGGCAACAGATGTCCAATGTTTTAAATAAGTGCACTGTGAAAACAGAAAATGAAAACAGCTTTGATGACTTCATAAGAGGTTACAGGATGAAGTGTCTTTATTTCCTTTAATGTCAATGTATATATAGTAAGTATATTTCACAAAAGACTAACTATTAGCATATTGCTGTCCAGTAGAGACATTAAATTGTCAGTAACAAAACCTTGCATGCCTATGACCAAAGGATATAGAAATAATTATGACTGACTGGACAGTTACTGCTGTAATGAACCTAAAAATGTTACAAGTTGTCTTGGAGACAAATACCTGAAGTGTACTAAAAAAGGGGGAAAAATAAGGGGAAAGTTTGGAAATTCTGGAAATCTACCTGAGTGCTAGGGAAGGGATTCCCCATGTGCAGAAGCCATCAGCCATCACCTCAGTTCACCAGTGTGGTGGAGTTCCAGGTTCAGCACCCATGGGCACATCTGCATGGGTAAGCACACAGCCCCAGCACAGTTTGTAGAGGGGTGTACTAGCCTGGGTACTCGGAAAGGCAGCTTGTGGCCCCAGCTCCAGTTTATAAAATCATAACTTGCCTTTTCATCAGGGTGTATTATCTCAGGCACAGCACTTGAGGACCAGCTCTGAGCATGGGCAAAGTGAGTTCAAATCTCTGCATGCACTCATTTAGACATATCCTCATAGTTCTCAAACACATTTTTGCTGTGGTTGCCAAATCCCCAGTGGTGACAGTTTTGACAGTCACAGTCAAAATACAACTGTGTAATAACAAGAATAAGTTTTTATGTGGCAGCTGCTCATAAAGTCCTTGGTGACTACACATAGACAGCAAGAGATGTTGTGAACTGCTGCTTTAAGGATGGTATGACTTTGGTAAAAGCTATCTAGATATTAAAGTAACCAATAATATCATGTTACACTGTTCTGGGAGTCCACTACAGAGACAAGAATTGTATTTTCCTGTGTTCAGTTTCTTTCCTGTTAAAGATTAGGAAACTAATTTCTATGATCCTCCAAACAGAGACCATGTAAACCACTTTAATGACGTTTGTCTTAGAATAGTTAAGAGGACTGCTCAAGAAAGGCTGGTGTTTCCCCACCATGAAACTCGCCATTGCCAAAGAGAAAGTTGAAAGCAATGGAAGTTAAGGAAAGCTTTAAGTTTAATTCTCATCATTATTTTTTCCCCTTTTTTTTCATTAAGTGGTTAAAACCAATGGTTCCTACAATAGAAATAAGGTGGTGTCACATATGCATAGCTGGACCACAGTGAATGCTTTACTTGTCATAATTCTCGTCCTCACTTGGACCTGAGAGTCCCCCATTACCAACACAACAAGCCATGAGACATGCAGTTAGCTGAAAAGGTTGTGTTAACCTGATCTCCCCTTTCCTTCTGCTTCCTCAGTTGCTGCATATTCCTTCTTTTTTACTAGCTGTATCCACAGGCACTTGTTTGCTCATCTACATTTTGAAGAATAAGATGTCTTAGACCTGTATCATCACTGACTATTTTAATCTCATCAGTTAGCTGGCATTCAAGAGCTTCTTGGATGAAGAAACAGAAATACGACTCACTGTGCTCTTTTTTATTCATAATAAGTCCAGTTCTACAGAAGATTTCCCAATAAACTTATCAAACTATTGCTGCCTTCCCCTCTGTTTCTGTCAGCCTGAGATGGTACAGATCTGCATTGCCTCTGGAGGGGAGCCACTTGGTACAAGGGTGCCATCTATTCCAGTGTTGGAAAGAAATAAATTATTTCACACTTTTACATCAAAACAAGGGAGGGAATAAGCCAAACCCTAGTGCCTGTCACTGCTTTCTGAAATAATTTTGCTGCTTGGGGCATGTAAGACAACGTAATGATGCACCCTAGTACAGTTCTGCGAAGGGGTTATGTTTAGGTACAGCTATTCTGATGAACAGTGAAGGGATCAGGTAAATTGTTCACACCTGAAAATCACTACTTTCCTTCCCATTTTTGTTTTGGATCACTTCAACCAGCTTTCTCAAAACCAATGCTCAGGTACAAGTAGGCAAGTACTTCAGTGCAGGGACCAATCCCAAAAACCAATACTGATGAGCCTGCGTGAGATCTGGCTCCCTCCACCCTGCACTGAAGTATCTTATTTCTCACAAACACCCACAGGTTTGCATCCCAGTGCAGCCAACAAAAGCTGCAGTTCATTATTGATGGGCTGCAATGTGGCACTTATTTCTGATCTTAGAGCTGAGAAAAAAACCTGAGGTAATAATTATATCCTAGATTCCAGACCAGTTTCTCTGAAACTCATGACAATATTGTTTTCCAATGTACTATGATGTAAGTGATAGTGATATAAGTGATATTATGATAGCCCTGAATGGTGTAAAGGCTCTTTCTACTCTCTGCACCACTTGACTGTAGAGTGACAAAACATTCGCTGGAGTGGATGCATTTAATAGGACAGATGTGGCCCTTGTGAGGGTTGCAAGCAGGGACTTAAGGCCATCTTTTGCTGTCCTCCTCTATTGCTATTGATTTAACAAAGGAGGTTGAGAGCAACTCTTTACCTAAAGCAAGTACCTCATACTCCTCTTTGGAGCTCTAAATCTGTCTTACTGCTGACATGAATGATATGCCCACATCACCTCTAAACCCAGCACTCATGCTATTAATCTTTCCTATATTGCAGCTGGCTCCTTCAGTAAAACTCTGTTTTGTTTTTGGGGATGGTAAGATTGTCATTTTGAACATAATTTACTGATGTGGTAGGAGGAAAATATGCTACGAAAACCTGCAGAAAGGCAAGAAAAATGGTAGAGAAAAACATGTGTGGAACACTCAAGGATTTAGGGTAGTAGATAGCAGCATATTTGGATAGGTTGAGGTTGTCTTCTTTTTCATAAAGACTCTGAGCCTATTCAGTGGTATTTTTTGGCATTTTCTCATCTAGACTGTGTCAGGTTATTTTTAATTGTGCAATTCTCCAGCAGCCTGCAAATCTAAAACTTTCATTTTCTATTAAGAAGTTCTTTTCAGTTGATCTTCTATGATAGAAAATGAAATTTCTATGTGAGCCAGCCACTAGAGAGTCTGAGAGAAGTAATATCTGGGTTAACAGACTGTTTTAAACACATTCTCTCAGGACCTTTCTCTTCCCCTTCAGCATTTTCAGCTTGTCTGCCTCTTCTTGCTTGCTTGTTTCTTCAGTGTTCAGGCCAATTGTGATCTACTTGAAAAGGTAGACTGGATGTACTAAAGAATGGCTTTTCATACCAAGTGAAGATTCAAAATAATATGACAGTAACAAAAATGAGTTGGAGAACAGCATCCAGGGCAGGACTGGAGGAATGACCTATGGTCAAGGCACATTGCACAGGACAAATAATAAGCACACTAGCAAACAACTAACTTCTATTTCATTAGTTGCTCTTGAGGTAGCTGTATTGCTTTGATCTTAATTTGCAACAGTAATAGCAAAAGTAAAGAGAAATATTTAATCCTGTAAGTGCAGCAGCCCCATATTTACTTACATTTATCAGCCTCAAAGATAGACTGCTAGCACGTACATGACCTAGACTGCCTCTGTGCAGTCTGTCTGTCTGTGACATAAAGGTGCAGGGACAGTATGCACTACTGGGGAAAAAAAAAAAAAGTTTTCTTAGAACCAAAATTATATGTGCATGCACATGTGTTTTATTTTGCATGTTACAAAAGCAAGTTTCCATAGATTGTTCTCCATTTCTAAACCTCCAGACTTCCATTTGCAAACTTGCAGACCTGCATTATAAAATACCCAAGGCCTGTGCTGTGCACTGCCTTTGATACCAGTAGCCTCTATTTTCCCTTGCAGCAGGAATGCTACAGGTCACTGCCAATAGCTTGGAGGTAGGCTGATGGTATCCAAACTAAAGGAATGCAGAAAGAATAGTTATTTTGTGCCTGAAAAGCATTAGCAGGTCCAGTAAAAAAGAAATCCGAGCTACAACACCCTTAGGACTTCGAAATAACAGTTGCGACAACTTTGCATTGTACTCTGATGTACTATGATCTAACTCTTATCTGAAGAACAGGCGTTTTGGACTCTACAGAGACAAAACGTGGTACTTTGTAATGACATAATGATAGACTGAAGTCCTACAGGACTGTGTAAAGATCATCAGTTTTGCTCAGAACTTAGGCTAAATTATCAGCTGCAGCACAAATAACATAAAATCCCTTCAGCTCAATTATGTGGCTTAGTCTGGGAGATCAATGCTGCCAATTCTTACTCCACATTTAACTGATTTATGATAGATGTAACCAAAGAACGTTTCCATCAAGATAATTTTAGAAAGCGCATGAGGAGCCATGTGTTGGGATTTCCCTATTAAATCCATTTAATCAATAAACACTGGACAGTAGATTTCCTAAAAAATAAAAATAAAAATCACTGTTAATGCACTGAAAAAGTGAAAATTATAAGAAAAAAAATCATACTTGCATTTTGGTTTATAGATATAAAAATACAGAATGTGATAATTTAATAGAAATTAGTTTTTTTCAAGTTATCCTTTCTTTTCCGAACTAATAGGCTGATCACATCAATCTAGTCTTCAACCTCATGTTAATCTGATCAAACTGATTTTTTTCACTCTGACATTTCAAATCTTACCAAGATATCAAGACAGCTTTGTTGATAAACAGTATCAACACAAGCACAGCAACCATAATCTCTCATTAACCTAGTGGAGGTAGCATGTGATAAAAAATACTATACTGTGATTCTGGAAATTGGGGATTCCCTTTCACAGGTTACATGTGACTGAGTAAATCACTTAGTGGATTACTCAACCCTGAAAAATATTACCAGTCCAGTCTTACTTAACATACCAGTTTCTTACATGTGTTCATAGTTGCACCTGCTTGTGTTAGAGGGAAAAACATGTTTCTGGTGTTAACTCCTCTGAAGCAACACAGATAAATTAATGTAAGCTGAAGTCCATTCTTGCTTATGAAGTGCCAGTGCAGGTCACGTGCTGCATTTCTAGAGACCCATCAGTGCTGCAAAAACAAAAGAAGAGTCCCTGAAGCTCTAGGTGAAGCCAGTAAATAAGGCAGGATAGCTCAGGTCCTAGCACTGTCCTAAAGGACCTGTGCTACTCTTTCTGCTGCACAAAATGGAAAGAGTCAAATTCACTGCGGGACCCCATACTAAATGTGCAAGGGTGACGTTAGGGGAAAACAAAGCTGATGATACTCTCATCTATCACATTAGTGTTGGGAACTGTTGAGAACATAGGGAGCTATTGTTATGGACTTAAGAGTTCAGAGTAAGCCTGCATGGCAATGGTGGGTGAGCTGAGCTCTGTAGGGACTATTAAATGCTTTGATGTTCAAAGAAGAAAGATGCAACAGACATTCAAAATCGCCTCTATTTGAGAGATACTGCTGCTGAGCTATAGCTCCTGTTAGAAATATGTACTGTGCATTGCACAAAAGCCATGATATAAAGGGCTGCGTTCGAGAGGAGAGTGGGCATATTTGGCAGTGAACGCATCTTCAGTCTGGAAGATTGCCACACTACACAGCTCCCGCGCACGAGTCAAAGTAGGGAGCTCTTACTGGTGTACAGGGGCTGAAGACCTTGGAGGCAGAGTGGACCCCCTTTGCCATTACAAACAGAGACATTCTTTGCCCTGAAAGAATGAGTCATACGCTCATGTGACAAAGCTGACAAAATAACCATGACAGATTTTACTGTGAAAAAGGATAACCTGGCCAATCTTGTGTCATGCTCCTTTCATGCAGAGAGACAGTTCTTGCATTAATTCTTGGGAGTCATCAGGTAATGCGAGGAGATAAGGTTTACCAGGTAAAGACAGAGACATGGGTGAGATTGTCAATTCCAGAGCTACATCCTCAGAGACAGCCTTCCACATCCAGGTGTCCTATTATCTCAAAGCTATTGGCTATGGGCCAAAACAGGCATAAGTAAATTAAGGCTCATGCATTAAAGCCATTCCAATGTAGATAATGGCATTACACCATGACAAAACCAGTTTTGGGCATTAGTCCCAAGCCCTTTGGGTAAAGACACAAGAAGACTCAAATACATTCACTCACTTCACACATATTCATGCTGAAGAGTGTGTCAGCAACATGCAGTTTATCTCAGCCCACAGAAATCTATCCATAAGGCATGTACAGAAACACATCCCAACATAATGACTAATCCTGCACCAGCAGCACTGTTTTCTTACTCACTTGGTGGCTTGGAAGATACCCACATTTAGAACTTGAGCTGACAACTGGAAATGAAGAGTTTAATGGCTTAAACCAACCTTTTTCTAATTATTTATTTGCAATGTCATGAAAATTTTCATCCATACTGTAATTATCCAAAACAAATCCCATTTTATTAGTGTACACATGTGGGATTACAGATTTATTGAGAGGTGTGTAACGCAATATTAAATGTCTTTAAGTGACAACTGATACAAGTAACATGGTTCTGTCTCTTTTTCCTTTCTGGCTGCATGTAGCTGCTGACATTTGGACTTCAAGCAGCTAATGTAAGGCTAAACACCCCAGGGGAGAGTGGTGTTTTAGGGATAGGTTGTAGCAAGAGAGCTAAGAGCTTCTTGAAACACTTACATAAAACTCCTCCTTTTCAAACTACATAAGACATCACTTAGGCAGAATCCTAAAAAATCCGCAACCTCCTACACTCTTTATTGGTGTACGTGCAGAATTTGAACTTAATTTTGGCTCGCACTACTCATACAAATGAATCATCTGTGGAAATGCTTGGCGCACTGGCAAAAATTATCAAAATTTGATACTTCTTCTGTGGGTCTGCAAGGTTCGACAGATCTAATATTGGCCCTGGAGGTGGCATTTCTAAGCTTCCCACTGCCACACTTGATGCCATCAGTATGTCCTAGCAACAGCAGGGGAGCACTTCATCTAGCATGTGACATAGAGTAAGTGTCTGCTATGCTTTTTTTTAGTGTTGTCATTTATGTGGTCGATTAGCATCAGTCTTATGTAGGGACATAACTGGAACCCCATGGATAAGGCTGTGAAGCAAAGGCACGAAGCTGAACAGAAGCAAGGAGCTGCCCAAGATGGCCTCGTTACCTCCTCTGGGTGGTCCCTGCCTCTTGCACTGTGCTGCCAAAGGTTAAATCAAAGTTCATATAATTTGGCAGTACTTACCTAGTGTCCTCTCTGCCTCCATTGTCTTTTACAGATAGTGTTCAAATACACTCCATATGTAATGTAAGTTTATCTCTCATTTTTTGGCAGGATATTGTGACCTTTGAACTGAAATATCCACAGCCTGCTATCATAACAGAGCTGCTGACATATCACTGTAACCCAGCTTGGCATGCGTCCCTGCAAATATTATAAAAAGTTTTATTGCTTAAAAAGTGCAGCTGTTCCCTACCTTGCACTCTTTTAAGGGAGTGGGGCTCATGTGTACTATGAGGAAAGGAACTGCTGTGAGCATGTGGAGGCTGCTGAGGCTGTACTTTTGAGGCTACACCTCATTGCTCTTTCTTAAGGAACCAGAGAAGGGGCAGGGGATGTGGAATTGCTCCAGGTAAAATAAATGGATAGAGAAATGGTGAGACACTTAAACACACTAATGGCAGGACTGATCACTGATGATGTTAAAGAAGATAGCATGGGACCTGTAAAGTACCTCCCTGGGGAGAGGCACAAACATATAAGAAGCAAAGACAAACCAGGAAGAGAGGATATTGCCTGGAAATATCACCTGGGTGACTATGAGGTCCACATGTGAAATCAAAAGAGGGATAAGGGATGGTTTTGGTTAGAGTATATCAGTGCTATAAAGAAAAGCTGATGGTTGTTAATCTGTACATACATGAGTTAGTTCTGAATTAACTAACCCATGTCCTAAAAACAGTGGACTTGATCAGCAATTACAACAATGCAGAGTCCAGGGCAAGTTTTATAATCTGTGCTGAATGCTATGTTACCGCAGATAAGTATTGTGAACATGTACACTAGCTAAGTACTTAGCCTACGTAGCTTGGATAACCTATGTATCTCGAATATTTAACTTGAGTATTACAGATATTTTCCTTTTTATGACGAGGCAGGGCCTGGTAGCTAACATCACACCACATCAGTGACACCCTTCCAGCAAATATGCAGACTGAAACTCACCTCTTGATTTCCAGGTTTATGTCTTAGCTGTGGTAGCAAATTTCTTAGTCATTTCAAACGAACACAACTATTACAACAGGAAAAATGTACATCGCTGAGCAGTAGGACCAAGTGGGTTGCTAAGTATTGTGAGTTATTATGACAGGAAACAGATTAGGAAGGCTCTGAGTACAGCGGGCAGCCATTCACTGCGGATTGGGAAGGCATTGCTAAAATGTGTGTCTGTATGCTCTTTGCAGCTTTTGAGTATCTCAGCTGCAGATTAACAAGCCTTGGGTCGTGCTGGCTCTATAGGTCCTCACTGAAACCTTGCAGTTCAGCCACTCCTGTACTGGCTGTGTTTCAAACTCACTTTTTACTAGTGCTGGCTTCTGGTTTCTGGCTGATCCGAGTGGGCTTGGTCTTTGGGTATGATCATCCTTTCAAAGCTGCCCACAACAGCTGCTAGCAGTGATCCAAAACAATGTTCTAAAGCACAGTTTAGTACATTTTTTTTCCCCTGTGAGTTTAACTGAGTGGAGAACACAGTTAAAACTAGCACTGAGGTTTACCCACAAGTGAGTTTCTTTTCTAGGTTTCATTACTTTTTGTTTAGGTTCAGCACCTATGACGTTTTGACTGAGATGGAGACCTCGTTGTCCCCCCGCTCCTTGCCTTCCCCTGGGTTTTTTTTGTCCCCTCACATTGCCTTGCTCTGTTTTTCTTTGCTCTCCACTTCTCTCTAGGAAGATTTTAAAACAGATAGATGTCCTTTGATCTCAAGCCATAGAAATGGGACAATAAGCTTGTTAACCTTAGCCTGAACCAGACAGGTAGGCACTTTCAGATTAATACCCTACCCATTGTTCTCTGAAGGACTCTTGGTATTTCCCCTGGAGATATCTTATCTCTATCACTGAGCAAGCAGGAAATGAAACATAGATTCATAAAGTTTAAGCCCAGAAGGGACCATTAGAAGGGCCATTCTCATCTTATATATATCTTATATCTTTAATTTCACCCATTTATCCTTGTAGTGAGTTCAATAACTTCTATTTGACTAAAGCGAATGCTCCTTCTAACTGATGCTCCAGATTTAAATTCATGCACTCAAACAAAAGCGTATCAAGCACATAAACTGAGACAGGTAAAACAGTCATTGAAAAACAATACAGATGTCTCCCCCATTCTCTGTAACAGTGCCTGGCTGTGCTTTGATACAGACCTAACATGTTTTAGTATGTCTGCACAGGTAACTCTAAAATTCACCCATCCCCATCATAAGAGATCCTAAAAATTAAGATATATGTAGGACACAGATTAGGCACCATTATGACCTTATTATGTAGATTGCAAACTATAATATCTTGATGACAATACAAAACTAGCATAATACCCTATGTAGGACTATGAATGTCATCATTTTGTAAGTCTAGATTGACTTACAGGAGGAGGGCCGCCTCGACAACTCAATGTGTTAGCTCACTCCCCAGCTCAGTTTTTGCTCACACCAACTCTTTCTGTCAAAAACATATTTACTATAGGGGAGCCTTACACTGAGCATTGCTGATGCAAGACATGATCACAGTGTGAGAGCTCAGTCAGCTCCTGTCCCTCTTTTATTTAGCTGTCTAGACATTGTCAGTGAGTCTAGGTAGCATAAAGAAGAGCTGAGGCCAGCAAGGAAGTCATTACAGTAAGTGCAAAAGAGTAATGTATTCTACAATGCTTTGCGGCAGAGCAGACAACACTCCAAATCATCATTAACCAAATTAACCACACCAACTAACAAAACTGATGTTATTGTCAAATGTTAAAAAATTCAATACAGTAACATCTTTGGACATTTGTAAAATCTGCTGAGATGAAGATGAGGGTTTTTATGTCTATGTATTAAGTTGCGCACCCTCCTGAATGCATACCAGCATTCCTTCACGGTGTCTGTAAGCAGGCATTGAAAACAGGAAGGTTTTGAATGATAGCATGCTCCCTGGTGGGGTACCATCGCATGGGAGTTAATGAGGGATATAATGTGGTTATAACATACCTTTTTCCAAAGACATTGCAACATTTAGCATTCACTTTAGTCTGAGAGATTGAGAAAGGCTGTATTTACATAGCACTCTTCACTTGGTAGATTTATACAAATATTGGCCTCCAAAAGTTATGAACATGGTTCTGTCCAGGTCAGATAATTCCAGGATCATGTTACTTAGATTTATTTTGTGGTGAGTGTAATCTGCAGTATGCTCAATCATACAACATTTCAGCCTCGGTTATGCTTGTAAGTCCAAAAGGCCAAATCTGAGGAGATTTTGAGTAGTCAGTTTCCATCAGATTCTGAATTTGTAAAATTTGCCCATATGAAATAATTCAGTGAAATCTGGCTTCTCATCTTTAGCCTATTCTATGTCTGTGGCCAGAGGAATCCAAGACAGAATACTATTATTGCTGTGAAATCTCTGCACTTACCATTACCTAAATGAAATCATAAACCCCACAATGTCATGAGGGAATGCAGTTAAGACAATGTGTACATGTCTCCATCCAGGGATAATATTTTGCTGAATGGATCACAGTTTCATGACAACGCTGGTCTAACAAATTTTACTTCATCTGTACCAATGCAACTGTTGGAAGAGGATTCTGCAAAGCCTTTGAACTAATTTATGGGACAAAACTAGGGCATAACATGCCTAAAAATGGAAGGTAAATGAGGAGACTATAAAATTCAATCCATCTTCTGTGGAATTCCTTGGATTTAAAAAAATTAACTCCATTAAGTTATCTTTTAAATTAATTAATTAAAACCATATAATTTTACTAGAATGCATATGTTTTGATTTCAGGACTACAGATTAGCACAAGGAAGGGATTTGAAGGACATTGCACACGGTTCACCTTATTAAACAGATTTCAGTGATGTCTCTAATTCAAGCATCCCATCTAGGATTAAATCAGGTGCTAGTTTCCAGTTTCTATTTTATGCTATTTTTTTTAAAGTTGTTCCTGCTGATGAAAATGTGCACCAATGTAGGTCAGCCACCAGTGTATCAGTATTAATAACTACCAACAGACTAATTAATGTGTGCCTGCTTTGTGTATTACAACAACGTAAATGTCTTGCTACACTGGCTAAGGTGTCAGATAGTAAGATAATTTTTATAAGTGGGCTCTGTGTCCTGGTTATTATAGAAAGCTGAAGTATCTTATAGTGTTAGTGTTGAGGAATCGACAATATTTTCAACATTTCATTCTGAATGTAGCCTATAATTTTCAAAAAGGTAACTGACTTTGAAATTTATCTTTTTACATGCATTGTTCTCTATATCCATATGATCATATGTACTTTTTGCAGGCAAGAGGCCTCATTCTTTTAATTTGTGCTAGTTTCTGAAATAGCTTCAATAACACTGTTTTATACCAGTGTGGCTGAGAACAGAATAAGGTCCAGTGACAAAAGAAAAAAAAAACATGAAGTACTAAATTTCAGTTCTGCAGCCATCATAATAGACAGTTCAGTCATTTAGAGAATTTCACCTTGTCCGTGATAGCCGCTTTACTATACAACGGAGAACCATTGAAGCTTTCACCTCATTACCAGTGTTTGCATATGAGTGCAAATTCATGTTTTCCTATGAATACGAAGGGATCAGTGGGGTAATGCCAGGCTTCCATTTGCTTTGCTACATGCATTTCTTGTCCTTATTGCTTATTTAATAACATTATATTCAACAATAAAGGTCACAACGTCTTCAGCAACACTGCCTCTTCTAGTCGTGTGTGATGAGTTGGAATAGGTTTTGAGAGAATGTTATTATGCACATATACAAAACCCAATCAAGTCATTAAAGTTGTATCTTATTCTTCTGTAATGTTCTCACTGTAGTATCCAATAAACATTATGGAGTCAGTTTGACTGAATAGAAGATGAAAGATTTTATTCTTAAGAGTATGGGTACTTGGAGCCTCCCACGGGTTTGGAAAACACTGCATACTCCTTTCCTTCACCAATTGTGTGATAGATGTTTACAGAAATCATTGAGGTTCCCAGTATTTTGAAAATCAAAACTTTTTAATTGGTGTCATTTGCTGGGCTTGTTAAGAATGGTAAATGCTGTACTGATCTTCAGTGGTAAGCAAACTGCCTGAAGGGGGAATATGTGTGCTCTTTGCCACTGTCTTTCTGTGTCTGCCTCCAGAGAGACCCCAACAGCCTTCCAACAACAAGACGGTGAGCCAGCCCTGGCAGACAAGGTGCTTCTCTGAAGAAACGCAACCTTGCCGTCACAGTCAGACCATGGCGGGGGTTCATTCAGCACAGTCACCACCACGACTGTGAGTCTCAGCTTGCTGAGAGCTCCTGAATTCTCTTTCTGGAGGCCCAGGAGGCTGTGCTTTCCCGGGAGCCGGTGCCTGGGAATGGAGCTGGCAGGCTGTGAAGCTGCAGGCATCTGTGGGGAGCCCACAGCATCCACAGCAGAGACAGGGTGGGATGCAGAGGACCCTTGCTGTGTGTAGGGTGCTGCCCTCAGCGGGTTCCCAGGGGTGGGCTGCAAACTGTCCCTTTAGTTTCTTTCGGTGCTGAAGGCACTATAGCATGTGCTCTTAGGTACGTACAATATGTCTGAGGTATAGGACTGTTGTTGTGAGGCTGCTGCTGGTGAGCGAGTGGCAAGGAGCTTGGTGCTGAGGGCACCTGTCCTCACGCGCAGAAGCTCCTGAGCCGTGGTGAGCTCCGGTCCTGCTCATGTCCCTGCCTGCCTGCACCCCAGATCCTCCACTATATTTTGCCCCTCAGAGCAAATATGAGACCCTGGGTAACATCTCCCTCTCACTGAGGTTACAGGGAGCTGGAGTTAGGGAGGGTCCTTGCAGGAGCAGCACTGGAGGCTGGGAAAGGTGGGTGAGCTGGGAAGGTGACCTCGGGTGACTTGTGTGGTGGGAACAGTGCTGCCAGCACTGAGCAGCTGCTGTCAAGGTCCCGGCTGTGACACTTAAGAGTCAGTTCTGTACATGTAATTGATGATTTTGAAATGTGACAGATATATTGATGCCTTGAGAGCCTAGAGCCTCTGAGGGTGTTTGTAGTTTACCTAATAATATCCCGAGTTGCTAAGACAGATGTAGTTGCTGCCAACAACGGGGAAAGAAATGGAGCCAACAATAAATGTAATAACACTTCCCCAACATTAGAGCAAGGCAGCTGCTGTGCACTGTAGAAAAGCATTTTTTTTCCCCTAAAGGATCTATTACATATTTTCTGTGCTGTGGTGCTTGCTGATTCTTTATTCAAAAACTGAAGTCTCCCATTGCCAAGTCTCTAACAGACTGGTAGCATCCTTACCATGTATTTTAAACAGACTTTGTGTCAGATTTTCATTGTGATAACTGGTTTGAGTGAAAGATACTGTCTGAACTTGGATCCCACTCAGTCCGCTCTTTCTCCTGCAGTACTCATCAGTAGATCAGTGTGACTGTGCACCTGGGTGAGACTGATAATATCGGCATCACCTTATCTAATGTATATAATGCCCCTACGGCAGTGTTTACCATGATGGTTGTCTCCTTATAGAGCTCTTTAAAAAATTGATATTTTTTTCAATAGGAGTAATTAATATCGGGAGTGATTAGTTAATACATTGTTCAGTGATGTTGCATTGACTTCATTTATAGGCTCCTTTGTACTTCCCTTCATTCAATATTTGCAAGAAGTATTTGCAGTGTGGTCTCTTCCCACCAGGCAAAGAACTGCATAGCTTCTCTTTGTTTCTGCTGTTTTACCTTCACTAGAGCCAGAAAGGCCTGTTTTGCAATAGCTTTTTCTTTTTTTTTTTCTTTTTCAGTAAATGCTGGTGTTAAAAAATTTCTGTGATGCAAAGTTTTGATTACAAAGAATTAGATACACACCTTTAAAATCTTGGCTGCAATTGCATTTCAATGCAATTTAAGCATCTCTGCTTTGACAGCAGTGCAGCATTGCATAACGCTTGTCTGCTCCAAATCAATGGGCACCTTGCGGCTAACCTAAAAGCTTCCTGGGCACTGAGGTTAGGCACTGTACATGCTAACTTGAAACCCCAGAGAAGCTGTTACGAGTGCACAATTTATGCATTAACAGTCTTGCAGTTGCAGCAATCATCCAGAGGTGAGAGACCAAGAAACACAGGACATATTGTTTGAAGAGAAGCCTTGCAGTTATACTCTTTCTTTCTTGTCTGATCTTCTTTTAACTATGTGGATCTTGCATGCCAAGCTGAAGGTATGGACAGGCAAATACTGTCTGTCTCCCTTCCCTCCCACCGCACCCTACAGGAAGGGTCTGTAATGTGCTCTACAGGGCAACCTCTGAGAATTCAGGTCCAAGCCCCCTCCATCTGAAGGAGGTTTCAAACCCATATCACATCCTTCTTGGACCAGTGCTCTAATATCATTGGTCTACCATAAAAAAAAAAAAGGCATAAGCACACAGCCACCTGGCAGCCTTCAGAAGGCAGGAGTTCAGCTCACCTTGGCAGCTGTGCAGAAACGCAAAATATTTTCAGCCTGGATCAGAAATCGAAGTTGCAGAGAGGGTGGGAAGATTTCTGATCTCTGCAGGTTTTCTTGCTATCCCTATGTGGTATCCTATTCAGTGTCAGTTTTCAGGGGCAGTATCTCTCTTTACAAATCTTGATATGATTTAGACTCTAAGGTGGGTTTTGTGGTCTGCCCTTTGGAAAGCAGGGGGAAGTGGCTAAACCCTCAAGTTTTGGATAGCTATGCTAAAAACTCAAACACTCAGGGTAAACTATCTTGCACATTTTTTTCCTTGTATTCATTTCTCCACCACTTCCAGATCACACTCTGCCAAGAGCAGAAGGATTGAGGGAGCTTAGTGCTGAAGTGGATCCCACCGTGTTTTCCTGGGACTTCTGCAGGGGAGTCAAAGGAAAATTGTCCTGATGGCAACTCTGACTGAATGAATTCTATTTCAGATTTAGTTTCAATTTAATAGTAGATATCTTAGAGGATACTAAATTCCTTACCACAGCCAGGCTTTCAACCTCTGAATGCCATGGCTTCAAAGGCAATTTCACCATGCTTCTTAAAGTTTCCAAATATATTAACAAATATATTAACAAATACATGAAGATTAATCTTGTATTCCGTACTGATGCTTTCATTTGCCTAAAGTTAAAAAACTGCGAAGACTCTTTATTAAACAAAGTTATATGCTGCTTAGTATCAATTATGTCAGCCTTTTGCTTCACTCAAGCAAACAAGATGACTACCCACCCCATCACAATGATGGATACAAGCAGTATATACTTCCATAAAAAAATGTTGCTTAAACAGTTTTTGAAGCATGAGGGCATTTTTACCATTTTTAGATGAAGTTAGAAATGAATATGCTTCTTACAGAAATTTGATCCAACTTTCTCCATCCCCTGGTGGGTTCTTGGAAGATTTTCAGAAAATTTTAAAACTCCAATGATTGTCTGTGCAATTTGTGGTTTTGTTCCATTTATAAGGGAGGTATGGCATTCTTCCTGTCACTCCAAGAAGTCTTGGCTCTGATAATTTTATGGTGGTCAGGCTGTCATTCTGTGGTATTGTGCCATAAAAATGCCATGCACTAAGAACAGGATTCAGCTCCAGACTCTTAACCTTAGGGTGTGGTTCAGTGACCATTGGCAGACTTCTGTGGCCATTTGGGATTCTCTGAGATGTTGCAGCTGGCCTCCATCTGCAGTTCCAGAGGGCACATGTCTTCTAGTTCTCTGCTATAGCCTGCAGCCCTGTGTGAATCTTGGATGAACTAAGCTGTTTCATATTGCAAAAGATACCATGAGCTATGTGTATAAACTCCCGTTACAGCCTCTGTAGAACTATTATCCCACCATAAGGTAGACACCTTCTCTTTGTCAGCTGAAAGCTTTTCAGATTCCACTGACTCTTACTCCAAATCTTTTATTTTAAATGTAACTGTAATTTTGCAGATTATCCTCAACAAAACAATTAGTATCGACATCGATGAAATTAATAAAATTGCCATGCATGCACAAAAAAATCGAGTTCTGTCTGTCTTAAGCTGGTGACTTTTGTGCACATTAATGGCTACATATCCTACAGCTTTGGAGCATCCATAGGGAGCAAACACACAGATGTGAGGGCACCTCTGGGGGCTGAGAAAAGGTGCTTCCAAGAATGCCTTTTCATTCAGCACGTAACAAGCCGTAAATTGCTACTGTTTATTTTCCATTAAAGTACGTTGATAACTATTTTTCACTCTCTTATATATGCCTTACCTACTGCCAATATAATGGATTACAGCAAAAATAGTGATACCTCTCATTAAGGATGGTCTGGTGGTTTCTGATCAGACAATTGCTGGAACACGTGGCTTCCCATTCTTTGTAACCCATACTATGTGAAACTACACTTTTAATTTCTGATGTTTGTATAAGGTTTATAACTTTGTATCTAACTGATCATACAGACCTCTTATTTATTTCATTTTTGATCCAGGGCATTGTAGATAGGAAAAGGCAAAGCCAGCAATGCAGTCTTCTGTAAAATAACCTGAAAACTGGGAGATGCAAATCAGTCACTCATACGTATTTTGCTCTGCCTTATGGCAACCAATAAATCATATCATAGTACAATTTCAAGACTGGTCACAGGACTCCGCAAAAAAACATTTTCCTTGTCCTCAGGTTTGCAAAGGGGTCTGAAAATACTGTGGGCAGATATACAATTAGATGAAATCAGAAATGAAGACAAAGAGTGAAGACTTTTCCCTTGACAGCAAACCTCCCACTGATCTCAGTGGGGGAAGGATTTTGTTCCAAGGAATCACGTGTTCTTAGGCAGACACCATAGTGCCTAATTGAAGCTGTTACTGATAAGTTCCTATTGAAACAGGCTCTTTGGAAGGATGAGAAATTTGTGCTTGGTAAACAAATCAAGAGCTGTAGCAACTACCTAAACACACCCACTACATGAATGAAACCGTGTCAGTGGTATGCTTCCATCATTCAATCTCTGCTTGAAAATTCTGTGCACAGAACAGCCAAGGGACATTTGCACATTGTTGGAGGGAGAATGTGGGAAAAGTCAGGGCCAAATGCAGTAAATTTTCTTGCTACCTAGCCATCAAATTCCTCTAATTCTACTGAAAATTACAATGCAAAATACTGCTATCCTTGGCAGTGGTCAGCTCTGAAAGCAAACCACATAGATGACAATTGGCTCAATTCTGGCACCGGATAGACCAGTGGGAATTTGCTGTTCAATTCTCCTGGACAGTGCCTGGATTCTACTTTAGCATGTAATGTTGTCTCCCTGTGGTAGTAAGATCTACCTGTACATACGCATTTACACAGATGTATGTATTTAACCATTCATCTTCTGTACATTTATAGGTTTCTACCATTTCTAAAAATACAAAATTAAAAACAAAATCCCCCATCTATTTTCAAGTGAGTACAACAGACGGTGTTAGAGATGTAACCTTTAGCTCCAGAAGTGAAATTATTTTCTTTTAGTCAACTGGAAATATTTTATAAAGGAATCTTATAGAATAACTATGCTCATTTGATAAATGAGGAACAGGAAGCATGAAAAGGGGAAAGGGTCTGGCTGTGGCAATGGTGTTTCAGTTACTGACAGAGCTGGAAACCAAATCTTCTGAGTTCTACCCTGGCACCAGCTCAGCTGGACAATGCCTCTCTCCAAGTAGGCAGGTGTAAGGACTGACCTGAACAGCCTTACTCACCATCTGTCCTCTCTACAGAACCAATCTGATATGGAGATGGGAAAGCTTTCAGTGACTTTCAATGATTGCCCATTTGGTGCTCTCAGAAACCTTTGATGTGATTCTATTAGTCCTCTCTGTTTTCTTTTAGCTCCATTTCTTTAATTTGTTCTGGTTTATTCCCACCCTCTGCCAAGAAGATACCAGTTTCCAAAGACTACATTTCATGATCACCTGTCAGCAGCTATAAATGCAAACTCTACACAACACATGATGCTCCATCTCTGTGTGTTGCTCAGGGTGTTGGTGGCTGGGTCCTGCCCCGTTCCCATGTGCTCTGCAGCTGACATGTTGTAGCCATCCTACTTGCCCTTTGAGCCCATAGTTGTGGGGTGGGCTCCCCTGTTCAGCTCACTAATTGACTCTCCAATCGTAACTCATGTAAGAAATCATCTCACCTAATTCTAGATATCTAAAAGGGAGCTGTTTGGGTGAAGGCTTGGTGTCAAGTCTCCTTGCGCAGACAATGAATACAGACAGGCATTTCCAGAGAACAGTTCATCCCAAAGGCTGGAGTCCAGAAAATGTGTGATAAGTAGCCCTCTGGAGGTGCCTGTGTCTATAGACTAAAGACAGAACCTATCTAAGTAGAGTAGACAAGGTGTCTTATATTTAGATAGATGTCATTATGTGAGGTAAAATCTACCTTTAACATCTTCATGCCCTGTTTTCCCCATCTGTTAACTGGGACTAATACGGCCATCAGTGGAATGCCAGGTGTCCACATTTATTATTATCTGCAATTATGGGGGTATCTTTGAATGTATAACTCTGTGGAAGTATGAAGAACTCATTATTCAGAACTGTGACAGATGGCAGAACTGTTTTTGGGCACAGTTCACTGTAAATAGTCCGTGTATTATTTTTCGCTAGCAGGTGTAACTAGGCAGCAGGGAGGTAGGATGACTGCTTACACTGTCTTGACTACAGCATAGAGGGTCCAGTGCCTGGTCCCACAAGGAAGAGGAGGCTGGTCTAGCCTTTCCCATGGTAGGCAGGGTAGGGCTGGTAGGCTTGGCTAGGAGAAGCTCCCGGAGGGCTGTGTGGAGCAATAGAAGAACTAGAGATAGTCAGCAAGAGATGTCTGCAGTGGGACAACCTGTGGGATCCCAATGGGAGCAGAGGACTGGCTTGTAGAGCAGGACACAGACTAAAAGCAATGTCCCTGGCTTTATTGGGGAGCCAGAGGAAACCATGTGATAGTTACAGTAGGCCAGAAAGATGCTGAAAATTACTGAGTTAGAAAGCAAAACTGGAAGATGCTCCTTGGAAGGGCATGGTGGGGAGGGAGATTTATCTTCCAACCTTGTTTAATTTAATCTGTCTCACCCAGCAATGCTGAATGTATGCCATTAGAACAGATATCTTGTTCTTATTAACTGTTTTTGTACTCATAAATCTTGCTTTTGAACTATTGCGATCTTTAGATGTCTTTCAGTGTGCATGATCTGAAGAAAAAACAGGGTAATTTCACCTCTGGCTCACATGGAGTCATGCCACAACCATCTACTTTCCTCTCACACTATTCACACTGGCGTGTGTGCATCCTTACTGTAACTGGGTACAGTATCTCATTCAATGTTAGTGAACCCCCCCATGAAATAAGTATTTAGTCCTTTGTCAGGGGTATTGGGCTTGGAGTCCTTACGTGAATTTACAATTTGATTTTACAAATGTAAAGTTCCATTTGAAAGTAAACAAAGAGCTATTGAAATAAGGCAGCTACAGAGTTGAATAAGCAACAGCGACAGCTACTGCAGAGTAAAACATTTGCTGTAAATCAATGCTCTCATTTAACTTACAATAACATCTTCAGAAATGTATGACTGATAGATGTGCGCACAAGTGCCTTGAAGCTGACGGAACTGGAATGTCTTAGGCCAGTAGGGAATTTGGCCCATCACCTGCAATTAATATGAATTACATTGAAATAAGAGAGTATTTTAATAATCAAATATGTTCTTTGCATAATATTGTATTACAGGCAAAAGGCCAGTTTTCCTGCTTAGTCATACCTAGCTCAAGCCATTCTGACCTTGGCAGAAAGAAGAGAAAACTGAGTATTTGGGATGTAGTAGTGGCAGAAACAGACATCAGAGCAGCTGGAAATGTAGTTCATGGAAAGGATCACAGATATGCAGAGGGCCAGGACAGGGCACAAACTTAATAGCAGATTTACTTGGTCTGAAATGACATACTGATGTGCTGAAATGAGACAATTCCTTGAAGTTCATGGATTTTGACAGATATTTTGACTCTACTTTTGCATTGTATACTCATTTCAGTAGAATTTTTCAGCTTGGGGATTCCTTGTGCACAATGTAAAGCAGTGGAGAATAGGATTCACATTGTGCCACCCTACCCTCTCAAGCTCTTAAAAACTTGGTGAATTAAGTAGACTCCCACCATTCTCTACTTTAGATTTCCTAAGTAATGAATCCTATTCTTGCTCTTCTACCTGTATTGGATTGCCTTCACTTTGCCTTGCAGGAATAGCACACCATTTGCACCATAATATATCAAAACTCACTGCTCACACTTCTGTTGCAAATGTCAGTGTAATGTGCAGCATCTGTTCACAGCTCTCATGAACAATTATGCTGAGGCACAGCCTCAGTCTGGTGTAAAGAATTATTTGGGTGTTCATAACAGTTCCTTCGACTGAACTGATGTCCTGTCACATATACACAGCAATCCATGACAGACTAAAAATTTCAAGAAAAGGGTTAGTATAAAGCAACTTCATTCCTTTTTTTTTTTTTTTTCTCTGCAATATCAAGTGGAGCAATTATTGAATATTCAAAGTATTTACCTAATAGAATTTCATATACGCGGATGTTTGCCCCTAGGAACTACTCAAACAAGACAATTTCTGTAAGAAACACGCCTAAGATCATGAGCGCCAGAAGCAGAGTACAACATTCATTAGCAGGCATTTGCTTTCTGAAGACGGAGGACAGGACATTAATTTTTCTTACATATAAACATCTGAAAATTGGGGGTCAGCCTCTGACAACAAGAATTTCACTGAAAGAACTTTAAAACGTTTAATTTTTTTTTTCTGAATACCCACCTGAGAATATGCACAGTTTTAAAACATGTTAATTTATACAGATCTGAACCATTCAATTAAGCTCATGCTCAAAATGGTTTCCTCTGACAGGAGCTGCGTGCCATCTGTTAAGTCAACTATTTCTATTGCCAATGATCTTAAGTTCATCGTTTATGCTAGAGTGATTGAGATTCTTAATCATAAATATCATCTGTTCTTTCCCTTCCCTGTCCTCCCCCTCCTCATTTGGTACATGATTTTTGGGGGGCTTTCTTAATCAGCAGTTTCTGAAAGTGAAACCACAGGAGGAAAGCACAGCCTGGGAAGGGGAGAAGGGGTGGCTGTTACTGTTGCCTGCTGGTTTACAGTGTTTTTTCATTGACCTCAGCACTATCAGTTTGTGTACATCTTCCTTGCGTTTGATACGCTGCAACAATTAGGGCTGGTGACTACGGCTTCGGGTCATCTGTTCACTCCCTTTCTGCATGTCAGTCTTTTCCACACAGACAAGGACCTTTTAATTTTCATAAAAGGTTCAGGTCCCCAAAGAAGTGTAAAAAACATCTGAATCAGCAATATTTGCTTTGATAACCCCAGAAGTTTCCTTATACAGTTCCTGCTGGCCAATCCTATGTGGGGCTCTCCTATCCTGAGAGTAGCATATTTTTCCAGACAAACAGTTATGTTTCACTGAAATTAAGGACCATTTCAAACAAACAAAGAAGGAAGGATTGTCACCGTATCTTGCTAGTGCTTTTGGAGATGCGCAACAAAGCAGAAGACCAAAGATTTGCTGCCATCTTGTTCTATTTAACAAATTATTTGCTGTTTCTGCATTTCTGGTACTCATATACGTTTTTCGATTGCTTTTTCTGGCAGTTGTAGCCCCTGGCTCATTCCCTCTCCCCTGTCTTCAAATATACAGCTTTGCCAAGGCTCTGCCATCAGGAAGAAAGCAAGGAAAGGAGAGGTGAGGACTGTGCCCTCCTAACCCCACCTTCCTTGCGGATGCTGAAAACATCCTTCATGCTCCATAGCAGTATGTAGCACAGAAATTTATGCTCTAATTCTTGCTGCTGGTTCTAGAGTACACTGAGTCATACATTCAACCTAAAAGTGCACAGACATTGTCCATGTGATGCTTATAAAATGTAGCTGGTGCAGATTCTCCAGGGCTGGAGAGGAGTCAATGAGCACTTGCCACCTGAGAGCTGTTGTGCTTGCATGAACAACATGGATTGTAAGAACTTTTCAAGGCTCATTCCACCCCCACTCTGTCTCCTACTGTGTGTTTTGACCTAATGCAGCAACTCAGGCTTTGTACTGCAATAAAAGATAGCAAGGAATAAGAATAAATTCATTATTGACTTTTTAACCATATATTTCAGGGTTGTCCTGTTTTGCTTTGCATTTTTCGCTGTGGGTAGTAGGTATCTTATCTGACTGTATGAAGAGCTGAGTGAAATTCAGCACTGAAGACAAAAGGGTTTTATCAGCTGGGTAGCAGTGAGGGTGCTATTACTTTTGCACCACCAGCTGCTTACGACATGAATGATTTATGAAAGTGTGACTGTCTGACTTCACATTAGCTTCTGCTATTTCAGCACCCTTATTAGCAAGGATATTAGCAAAAATTATCATTTTCCCGTGTTTGAACAAGAATTCAGAACCCTATCTTATTCTTGTAAAGCAAACAACAACAACAAAACCTCAAATAGATTACATTAAGAACGAGATACAGCAATGTACTGAACTTCCACAACTCCCACTGAGACAATGGAGGGAAGGCACTCTGCATTTCCTGGGATGGGGAAATCTAGTTCACTCAGTATTCTGATAAATTATAAATATACAGTTCATTTTACAACTAGATCTTGATAAGGAGTATATAGTGCTGGAACAATCAAAGAGGAATCAGAGTGGACATTTAAAGTCACCAATATTCAGTTGATATGTAAAAATGAAACCACATGGTGTCATTTTCTAAGCTACTTGAAATCTGCTTTGAAGTATGTTACTATTTCCATGCCATGTTATGTTTCCAGGAAGAAATACAGCCTTTTGATTGTACTGTACAATATTTCATAGTAATTTCTTCACTGACACATAGTTTATTTACTTAAAATATATTGAAGATCCAAAGCTAGATTCAAGTTCACTAGCCATATGATTTGAACTCTGAAGAGCCAAGACATAACAGAAGAGAAAAAGCTGCTCTTTTAACATGAAATGTGAATTCCCTTGCCTAAAATGTAATTGCATTATTATTTTGCCATTCTGACACTAAGGAATTACAATGTACTTAAGCCTGATTTTTTTTCTATTGCAAACCCCACTATTCAATTTTGCATCTAATTTGTTATCAAATATAACATTATCATAATAATATAACTTAAATCCCACAGATAGTAGGTCTTTAACCTGATCCTCCACAAGAAACTAGACTGAATTTCATGGCATGCCATTACTGCAAGAAAAGTGCATGTTATGACTTTCATGACAAAGATCTCAAAGCAACCAGAAGAGCTGTATCTTCATGAACAGCCATATGCTACCATGAAATATTTTCCTCCCTTTAACTTTGGATCTTGAAAACTAGGATGTGGTTATTAGAAATGCCTTTTTAAAGTCACTGGTAATCCATAATTCCCTTGGAGCTTGCGACTGTGTTCATTGCAGTGACAGCTATTCCATGTGACTGCAGGGTGAAGCTACAGTGGTATTTATTATTATGAGGAAAGAACTGCAATTGAGGGTCAGATCCCCGTAGCTATTTAGGTGCCTTAAGGCTAATGCTGGCATTTCCAAATCTGCAGCTGAGTTTCTGCTCTTCCCAAAGGTGACTAAGTTCCCCCCCTTCAGTGTCTGGAAAGCTGACTAAAGTAGCAAAACTGTTTCACTGCTGACTAATTCCTCAAACACCAAGGTCAAGCTGAAGCCCAGAAGTTTCCCAGAAGTGAAATTATCAAGAAAATGTAAATTTGCTGCAGAGAGGAAAATATCTAGGGTTTTGTAGCCTTCATCTCTGGTCCCTTTTTATCCCATTTCCCATGATATGTGCTAGGAACATGGGATGATACCTGTCCAGGGGCAGGTAAGGGTGACAAAGCCCTCCCTGTGGCTGTGGCTGACAGGGAAGGTGATGCCTTCCATAGGGGATGTGGCAGGAGAGACAAAGCTATGTCAAACAGGGCATATCAGCGAGGTTAAGTCTGTGCTGACAGCAGTTCCACAGTTGGGGCTGGTCACAACCTACTCCTCTCTAGTGACATTCCTGGGGTTTGAGGAAGAGGGGCAGGATGTCATCCCACAACTTCATGCTCTGGCTGTGTCCACTTGTTCTTGCTCATTTCCTTGCCTACCAAGCTCTCTTGGTACCCTCCAAGCTCAGCTGAGCTTTTGTATGGAGATTGAGTTGACAGTCCTAAGTGGCAGAGGAGAAACAGAGCAGTATCATCACAGTGACATCAGAGAACTGTCACATGTGGTTTGGCTGCCAGGACTTGAGCTGATTTTATGTGTGACTGAAGTTAAGGGGTTTTGGTTGAGGACTGGGAGCAAAGGACCCTTAACCACCAACTGGCTCCACCATTTTCCTCACCTAGGCTGCCCCTTTCTCTTCCCATCTCGACATTTTGCTCCTGGCCAGGTGGCTCCCTGCAGCACTTAAAAGTGGATGGGGAGCCTGACAGATCAGCTCATGGCTTTGAGCACTGAGGGCTTGGGAAGAGCAAGCCATAGCAAAGCAGGAGTTGGAAGGAGGTGGAAATAAAACATTATTCCCATGTCAAAATAAGAGTGGACTTACTTGTTAAGTCTGGTAGTCCTGTGAAATACTGAGTAACCTCAAGCCCCAGAGAACCCTCTCTACACAACTTTCACCCTGTAAAGTTATTAAAATATGAATTTATCTTTATCCCCCATTATTATTATTACTATTGCCAGAATGAAAGCACCCAGTACAAGTAAATAAGGATTGTCTTCACTTGCCATTTGACATGTTGGAGTCCTCTTAATCCTGTTCTTATTCATTGTTAGAAGAAAAAAAAATGTTTCCTCATGTGGAATTTAGATGATAAAATTGGTCAGCAGAGGTTTATTTGCAGTTGAATTAGGGAAACAGTTTTATAATAGAAGTACAAATTGGACTGTAATCACATTGATTTTGGTAAACATTGCCATCCTCTTCTCTGTGTGTATGTGTGTGCAGGTTAATTAGAAAGTTCATAGCCTTGCCTGTGAAAATCCACCTTTTAAAAAATGTAGATTGGAATTTGGAAGCTTAATGAGTTCTGCAGAAATCTTACAGCATTTTCTGTTCAAAGTAAAAGGCAGAAGAAGTAACACTACAACCTGACTTTTTCTTGAGCAAATTGACTTGCTTGGATATGCAAGGCAATTATTAATTCCATAGACAGTAATTACATCCATATAATATTTATTCCACACCAAAAGAAAAAAAGAAAATTAAAATTCCACGGTTGAGTATTCAACACACAAACTACACCAGCATGAGTGCTGCTTGTGTTTTACTGCCGAAACCCAGAATCATGTTTTTCCGAGAACAAGCATCCTGCAGGGTAAAGCTTTAGGAATCATTGCAGAGAGCTCCACCATTCAAGCTCAGGAAGCAGTTAATAGCGGTGGCAGGGGACCGTTTTTATGGAGAAAAGCAGAATATAGGATAGTGTAGTTCCCACTGAGTGTCCAGCTAGCACTGGAGGAGTGGCCAATGCTGGGAGCCTTGGGCTCCACTCCCAGCTCTGGAGAGGAGTGTGCATAACCATACCTGCCTTTCTCACAACTGTTGTCATTTCTATTCAGACACATCTCAGTAATGCCTTCTGCATACGCCACTCCAGTCTCAGTCTCTGTGTTCATCTGAGCAAGTCTATTTGCCTGGACTTCACACCCTAAAAGTAGCTTTCCTGCATGGCTATTTTCAGTCCTCTAGTTTCTTGCCTTCAGTCTACTTATCCATAGCCCCATGACCCTTCTTATATTTTTGTCAGCCTCTTTTCCTGTTCTAGCCATCCATTCCCCTCAGATTCCTTGCCCTCATCTCTCTGTTGTGACTACTGCAGCAATTTCTGACATTGCCAGTTCTTCTACAGCTTGTGACAGGTTTTCAAAGGATGGCTGCCTACTACTCCATGAAGATCAAACTCCCCTACGAGCTTCAATACCATTTTCTTTTAAAAGCCAGCATGAGAAGGAGGCACTGCCTTTCCTCCTTCCTCAAATTCTGTATAATAGGCTTGTTTGTAGACCTCTCACCTAGGAAGTAAGCAATGCCTTTTTCAGTTGAAGCACCCAGATACGCATGCTTTATCACTTCAGCCATGTGACTCAAAATACAATTTCACAGGGTAGGAAATGTGACACAAACCCTGGACTGTCTAACCTTCTGGTTGGACCACTGGGCTGAGGGTTGATTCTCGGCTTTGCTACCAAGAATGTATCTGCATTTGACATTTAAAGTCATGAAAATAAAATACACAAAAACTTCTTGATACTCAAGGACCCTTTTTTCCACCTTGTAGAAATGCTTCAGCCACCGTGCTGCCAAATAAGACTGTTTTCTCTATGTACCTTGCCCAATGTACCTGGTACTTTTCCTGTATGGTCACAGAGATTGTACCAGGCTTTCACATAAGATGGTTAGTCTCTTATTTTGCAGCAAACACATGAGCTAACAATAATATTCCTACACTTTACCTCAGGTTTTCCTCTGACCCTAAGAGAGTCTCACAAATCTCTGAACAGCTCAGTTTGGTGGTGTAAAGCCTAGTTACACATCTCCAACATTTCTAGCAATTTTTATTAAGTGAATACAACAATGACCAGAACAATGACCAAGACAAAGAAATTACAATCACACTATAATGTGCCTGGTGCAACACTCAGAAGGCCTAATGTACTCAAGACTGTCTTGTGACTCCCCTCAGGAGTATTTCTGAGGGAACTGGGAGCCATGAGAGTGCAGCAGTTGATATAATAGGAAAACTTGGGTAGCACCCAGCCCTGGGAACATCTTCCAAGAAACCCTTTTGACAGTGTCCATGATCCGATGATATCTGTATGCCTGCATCAGCAGGAATGTCTGAACTACAGTCACTTAGCAATGTTGCAGGGCTTTCTGCTTTTTTAGAGAAGCATCGCAGATGTAGGCAGCACTGGAACTCTGACCAAGCTCTCACATCTCAGTACAAGTAGGCTATGTCTGTGCTGGGGTTTCTGGGAGCAATTCCAGTGTCTGGAAACTGAAATTTGCAGCAGGAATTTCCTGTTTCTGTGTGGTGACGAATCCTGCAGACTTTCTCCTATTCTTTCTAAGGTTAGGGTGTGGTGATGCATTAGTTGCTCCGTGTATGCATAGAAGCCGATTTTCACTGGCATGGGCCAGTCAGGAGCTATGGCACACTTCAGCATTTCTCTGGCTCTAGGGACATCCTTCAGCCCAGAGCTGCGGTATGTGCCCACACAGGGCTGTGTTGGTAGATGTAGTGGTTGCAGCACTTACCCCAGTGATTTGGCTTTCACCTGTTGCGAGCTCCTCTTCTGATCCAGCTGGCTCAATATCAACACTGGGGTTTGCAGGCAACCCAGATCTCCTTGAAAGCAATGTATTCATCACTCCTTGGGCTCCTTTTCTGGATAAAGAGTTAAATGTCTCTGGTGAGGGCCCAGTGACAAGGCCACAAGAAGTATTAGATTATCAGGCAGTCCTGTACGCACCTTGCCTGTCACCAGCTTTGCTCAGCATCTGCGGGTTTCTCAGATGACCATTTCTTATACAAATTCTGAGGAAACTTTCCCATTATTGTCATGGACTGTCTCAAAGTTTGGCATCAGAGACCCCAAGCTGGTGCTGCAGACATCTACTGCCCCCAAAACTGCAAGGATGACAGATTTCTTCTTGGATTTTCCCCTTGGAAAGCAGGTTGCCCGTTTACTCAGGCAGGTCTAGTGTAGGACAAGGCCTCAAGGACAAGAGTCCAAGTACTGATAGCCTGATGAATAGAGACTTGTTAGAACTTGTAGGGCACAAGCCCTGGGAGCAAAGGAACAAGCTAACTGCAGACCCCTGAGCCGTCACAGCTGAGGAGGCAACCAGACGGACAGAGAAACAAGTAGCCAGATAAGGGAACGGATGGCGCCAATATGTAATCAAGAAAGCCGCGTAGAAAGAAACTCCCTAACCTTGGAATAGAAATTATTGCTATGTCAAGATAAACTAGTAAGTTCCTATTGTTCTAACGGTGTGCCTTAAATATCAACCAATCAGTGTTTTTTACGCTTAAGATTTAACCAATCAGTGTGTAATATGTAGAAGGTAGAAACGTATATATTTGTAAGAAAATCACTAATAAAGGGACAACTTGCTTGCATCAAGCTGCGTCCTGTCTCTTCATTCGCAGCAGTCTAGTATGTAGATACTTGAACTGTGCGTGGCCCCCTGTCCTCCCCCATCCTCTTTCCAGAGAGGTTTGGTGCATGATGACCAGAGAAAGACAGAATCCTGTGAAAGGCTGCATGCTGGGCCATGGGCATGACTCAGTTGCCCACACATACGGATCTTGTGCTGCTTGACATGCTCTGGAGTATCCAAGACACCCAGAGAAATGACACATGACACAAAGCAGAAGGAAATCTGTGCCTATAGGTGTCCAGATCATTTAGGGCTGAAGGACTTTAAGGAGTCTACAAACACCACTAGACTACCATGTGTATGCACCCAGGGTGTGCATGGCATAGGTTAGTTAGGGATGAGGAGGAAAAATTTGCCAAGTGGTTCGTCAGAGTCCAAAAGTCTATAGTGAAGAAGCCTGTGGGACTTAGAGAATTTGGGACAGATGGAAAAGACCACCCTGGACCATTGTCACTGAGAAAGCCCCCAGAAAAACTCTACAATGTCTCTGTTCCCCACTTAGGTTCACCAATCTTTCCAGCAAAGTCCATCAGAGCTATCACAACTGTGCCTTTTTCATTAGCCAAATTAGGTCCTCATTATATTTGTTTTGTTTAATTTTAGTTTTATAAAGATGAACTAGAATTTGCACATCAAACTGTGAAGAAGTGAGGTGTTTTTACATGGGACTGGTCAGAAAATTTCCCCAGCTTGATAAATTTGACATAATATGACAATAACTATAACTGCTATATAATCAAAGGCATACAGCAAATAATGGCTAAAGTGCAATGAAGAGATAACTTATTTTGCAGAAATTATTAGGGAGTTGTGCTATAACCTTATCGCAGTATTTAAGTGTTGATGATAAGCATCTAAATATTACATTAATATTTAAGGCTGCCACTTTGTAACCTATTCCAATGATTAATTATTAGGAGAGGGTAATAAAGTTGCAAAGAGGTGATATTTCATTAGTAAATTATACTATCCGTATGACATGGCTTATGATCACAGTATTAACAAATTTTTGCCAGTAATTATTAATTCACTACAGCAAATCTGTAATGGGAATTATTATTGGTTTCAAAACAGAAGTCTTCTTATGGAGAACACTCTGGCCTCTCTGCTGCTCTTATGAAGGCGAAGACAGAACTCCCATTACCTCTTCTCGCTTTTCATCAAATCATAGAATTATTTTGGTTCTAAAAGACCTTTAAGATCAAGTCCAACTGTTAACCCAGGACTGCCAAGTCCATCATTAAACCATGTCTCTAAGCACAACATCTACACATCTTTTAAATACTTTTTAAGGATGGTGACGCAACCACCTCCCTGGGCAGCTTGTTCCAATGCTTGACCACCCTTTCAGTGAATAAATTTTTCCTAATATCCAACCTAAACCTGCCCTGGTGCAACTTGAGGCCATTTTCTCTTGTCCTATCACTTGTTACCTGGGAGAAGAGATCAACACCCACCTGCCTACACCCTCCTTTCAGGCAGCTGTAGAGAGGGATAAGGTCTCCCCTGAGCCTCCTTTTCTCCAGGCTCAACAGCCCCAGCTCCCTCAGCTGCTCCTCATCAGACTTGTGCTCCAGCCCCTTCCCCAGCCCCGCTGCCCTTCCCTGGACACGCTCCAGCCCCTCGACGTCCCTCCTGCAGCGAGGGGCCCGACACTGAACACAGGGTTCGAGGTGCGGCCTCACCAATGCTGAATACAGGGGGACAATCACTGTCCTAGTCTTGCTGGCCACACTGTTTCTGATACAAGCCAGGATGCTGTTGGCCTTCTTGGCCACCTGGGCACATGGCTGGCTCATGCCCAGCCGACTGTCAGCCAGCACCCCCAGGCCCTTTCCCACCGGGCAGCTTCCAGCTGCTCTGCCCCAGCCTGTAGCGCTTCGTGGGGTTGTTGTGACCCAAGTACAGGACTAGCACTGGGCCTTCTGGAACCTCATACAATTGGCCTTGGCCCATCAGTCCAGCCTGTCCAGATCCCTCTGCAGAGCCTTACTGCCCTCAAGCAGGTCAACACTCCCCCTGCAACTTGGTGTAATCTGTAAACTTACTGAAGGATCACTCAATCCCCTCATCCAGATTGTCGATAAAGATTCAACAGGACTGGCCCGAGCACCGAGCCCTGGGGAACACCACTTGTAACCAGGCGCCAGCTGGATGCATCTCCATTCACCACCACTCTCTGGACTTGGCTATACAGCCAGGTTTTCACCCAGCATGCACCAGAGTGCACCCATCCATGCCATGGCTAGCTAGTTTCTCCAGGAGAATGCTGTGGGAGGTGGTTTCAAAGGCTTTGCTATGGTCCAGGTAGAAAACATCCACAGCCTTTCTCTCATGCACTTAGGCAGGTCACCCTCTCGTAGAAGATCAGGCTTGTCAGGCAGGACTTGCCTTTCATAAACCCAAGACAGATGGCTTCTAACAGGCAACCTTCTACATCTGTCTGCCCTAGGAACAGTTACAGTCACTCTGATTGAAACTAATTGCTCTGCATGGCTGCTAGATCTTGGATTTCTGTGAAAATAGGTAAATATTACACCTGCAGTATGTACCTACAACTGGTGATTTGAATACCCTGTTGAGGTGCTTCTATAAAAAAGTGAAGCAAATGAAGAGGTGCATCCATTCCACAATAACAAGAAAGAAAATGTATCTGAAAAAAGTTTAGGAAAACAAGTAAAGACATGCCATGTATTCTTGCTGTCTAACATATAAAAAACTGCAGACTTTGAGTTAGAATTTTGTTTAGATGGCAGTTTTTTTATACACATAGTGGTCAAACAGCCAGCTTGCCGTCTTAATGCAATTTACATTGAAGTTTATATTTCTTCATAATTTTTTTTTTTTTGCAAAACAAGATTGCTAATAGTAACTGATTAGTTAAGCAGTAGCTCGGGTTTCCCACCTGTTAACAAGAGCCTTTGTATACACAAGGTCTCACGCATCTCTCAATGGCAGGAACAGCAATTTTCTTGTTTGGCAGCTCCCAAATGTCATTTTGCCGTAGCACCTATGTTAGGAATGGATACAAATTCTGTTTGTGTCTGGGAGATTTTCCAATTAAATGAGTTGAAGCTGACAGGACTTGAATGAGTTATTGTCTGGTTTTATGTCTTTTTAAAATGTGACTGCTTAATTTTTTATCACTTCAACTGGGTTGTTAGCATAACTTTGACTTTTTGTTAACTTCCCCAAAGTGGTTCAATTTTATATGGAGCCTTCACTTCATCTGTTTTCAATAGCAGCTTGATTCCTCAACAGCTTTGTATATCTGGGCCTCTGCTCCTACATATCTGCTCTAATTCCATTTAATCAATCAGATTCTTTTATTTTAATGAGATAAAATTTATCCTAGATAAAATGTTTAAAAAGTGTCTTGGTTTCCACTTCAACAAGAAAAAAAATACATGATGTTTGGGTAGAAATAAACATAATCACTAATTATAATTAATAAATCATTAAATGCATCTTAATATATTATTTATAATTATAGAGGGGCAAGTACTTGGTGCCAACTATTACTTATGTTTTAAAAGACTCTCATTTTTCTAAAACAGCATCTGCTTTATTTATGGATTTCACAGTTTCTTATACCAGTTTGCAACGTGTCCATTGTGTCATTTGCTCTTCAGAAAATAATAATTTTGTTTATAAAAATAATTCCTTTTATGTAATGATACCAAATAATTCTCATTTTTCTACCCAACAGAGAACATGTCTGAGCTGTTACCTTTCTTACTCAGTTTATTTCTGTCAATTATTTATTTCATGCAAGTTTTTCTAACCTAATCAATTTTCACACATTTTTTTCCCCACAGTCAGGCTTGGAGAGTAGAGAAAATCCAGTTAGCTAAGGTGATGACTTCAGTTAAACCTAATAAAGAAATCTGGTATGCTGTGATTTATTTTATCAAATGCCTACTGAATACCAAGGAAAGTTCTCTATGCCTGATTTCTGTGTGATTTACATGTCGATCACATTGGGCATTTGGTATTATTAATGCTTTTTGAAGCCAGGTTTTTGTTCTTCATCTGTTGCGTGCAAGTGAGGTGGGTTTTTTTTTGTTGTGTTTTTGTTTTTTCTCTCCAGTTCCCAAAGCAAGTATCCCAATTTTGCATTCTGTTATTTAACACAGAATATGAACAAAGGCCAGCTAGCTGGGATTAGGAATATTTAAGGATACCAGCTGAAGGCAGAAACTCAGCAGCCAGGCGCCAGATAGGATATTACCCTTGATGTCAAAATGCTATAGCTTTCTATTTGGTGCACTGAAATCCATGATGAAGACCCAGAATTCCCTGCCTGGATACTGCAGCGGTTCCACAGCTCACCTGCTGGATGTCAGGTACACATGGCCACAGCTTCCTCCCAGCAGAGGTGATGGCCCCCAGCTGGGATCCAGAAACCAGCTGGGCTTGTCTCATCACACATCCTGGGGAGCCAGAGTGATTTGGGCTCTTGGATCAAAGCAGGTATGCCTC
This sequence comes from Falco rusticolus, assembly GCF_015220075.1. Taxonomy (NCBI): domain Eukaryota; kingdom Metazoa; phylum Chordata; class Aves; order Falconiformes; family Falconidae; genus Falco; species Falco rusticolus. Next base: position 25,547,240 of record NC_051188.1, read on the forward strand.
AACACGGTCTTGCTCCTTAAAAAGTGCTCCTGGAGTCCATTTCTTTGGGAAAAGGTGAAGGAGGACATGATGGTGGGGTGCCTTTCATGCAGTCACCAGAGTATCCCTGGGGGCTGTGTCACAGACAAGGAGGCCCACTCTCACTAGGGCCACTGCAACCACAGCTTTTCCTGCAGCAGGAGCTGAGGGGTTTGGTTTTAGCCTGTAGGTAATTGCATGTAGCTACTCTCACTTTCAGAGCAGCTTGTAATTTCATGTCTTCTCTGCACATAAAAGAATGTCAGGAAAGTAAGGAGATAATTTAACCGTTGTTAGTATCTCAGAAAACCAAGCTCCTTTAATCTGTTTCCCTTTCAGAGTGTTTGCCCTGAAAGAAGCCTGGTAAAATCTATAACTCTCTCTCTCTATATATATATATATCAATGCAAGGGTAACCTCAGATCTCAAGACAAACTCCCCCATATCTTGACTTAAATGATTATTTTAGCTTCAGAGGGTATCCTTTCTACACGTGGTAACTCCAGATGATATCTTGTTGCCAAGACACTGCACAAACAACAGTGAGCACGCAAGGAGACGAGCGGCCTTTGCTGGGGAGAGCATGTATTTGGAGTAGATATCACAGACAGATATGGGTAGATGGAAAGACATGTAATGTGTAAGCAGGGTGATGATTTGTAGCTCTTCGAATTACCATCACAATATATATATGTTGCAGCACTCTCCAAACTAACCGGCTGCAACAAGGTCTCTTACCATCACATACCAAGATACTCTTCACACCAGTCCCTCCGCTGCCTTCTCCTAGTCTCTCCTCTTCCAGGGTATGTGCACACTCTCTCTGCTTCTTCCTTGGCTGCCCAACCCCTTAACAGAACCAGCCACAGCGGCACCTTATCTACATCGGCCAACCCACCGCCCCTGAAGCCAGCCCACAGCTGTACATTATCAATCATAATTAACCCAGCTTCATTCCTACACACACACACATGCACGCACACATGCACACACACACACACGTTTTTTCCTTCTAGAGTTATTGAGGGAGTTTGTGAGGTGGTTTTTTTTGTTTTGTTCTGTTTCTGCTAAAACCTGTTGTCTTGAAACTCCAAAGTAAGAGGGTGCAGCAAGAAGGCTATAGGCAGGCCAGAAGCAACAGGAAAGGACTCTGTTTTCTCTTCAAATATTCAAGACTGAATCATTTTTGTTAAATTGCAGTCACAGTTGAAATCTGGAGGTTATCAACTACTGTTATCCCTGATGTTATTTCTTCCCAATCATTATTGAGTAAACACAACTGAAATAATGAGTATCTTATTGAAATTGAGCAGACACTGATATTTAAGCAGGAAAAGACTTCTAGTTTACTTTCAACATTTTTTGCTGTCTTCTATGTTGCTTACCTCAGCTTGGTCCCCCAGCTTGAATAGCCAGTCATACTATTCATCCAGAAAATCCTGATGTAGCTGACTTCTTTTTATTATCTTTGGTGGTGTTTTAAATATTTTTTTTCTCTTGGTGACATTAGGGAAGATGTTTGGAAGGTTTATCTACTTTTCTGGTGTTTGTGAAGCAGCCAAATGTTGAATTACAGCTATCTTACTGGGAAGTTTAGATCAGTTCAAAACATCTTAGCCCTCAGTTACTGGTAAAACTTAATAGACATTGTTTTACATTGTTATTGCAGTGACTATGGTATTTTATTGTATTAAGATTTTCACATTCACACTCACATTTCACAATAAGTTTGGCATTTAATCACACCAAGTTTTGGAACTTGGTTGGCTAAAATTAAAGGCATTTTTCTACACATAAACACTTGTGCTGAGGAACAGTCCTGTTGGATATTTATGGACTTCCTGTATGTGGTCTGTAGGTAAGTGGATTTCTCTCCTCTTCTCCAAATGAATATGATTTCCAATGGAAGTTCAGCCTGTGCTTAAATATTGTGTTGAATTAGACAATGATTACTTGTTTGTTAAAAATAAATGATTGCTTTCTGTTTTGATTTGACACCTTAAAATACAAAGGAGCTCTCTACATCTGCTAAAATAAAATCATCTGGACAATTTCTTACTCGATGATTCCTTTATATTTTTCATGGTTTGTACAAACTAGGATTTAAGCAACTGTGAATACATGCAGGGAAATACAAATCACACACTCCATTGCAAATCATTATAGATTTGTGCCCCCATCTGATATGATGCCTAGCTACCCAGAGTTGGTCCAGCTTCTGTTAGTCAAGCCAGATGAAGATAAATTATCTTTAAAGCAGGAATTGTTAAACTTTTAACAAACAGTCATTATCTGCAGGGTGTAAGAATACAAATGATGTCTTGCCGAGAAGATAAAAAAAGATGTAGCAGAAAGATACCTCTGCAATATGCAGGTATGTAATAACAGTCCTGTTTTGCCTGAGGTTGTATATCTCATCCCTGTGGTTGTAAAGCAAATGAGAGGAACAGAACTACCTTTCGTGGGAGCTTCATCTTGGGATAAAGTGCAGTGCCCTGTAGTGCATTGGGAGTGTTACTTAATGACTAAATTGAAGCATGGGATAAAAATGTTGAGTAACACTGGTTAGGGGATAACTCACCTGATTGATACACCAGTAAAATTTCATATGTTCATTGATCTCAGTGATCATCAAAGAGGTTCTGAGATAAGAGCTTAGAGGTACAACAGATTTTTTTAAAAACAATGTATTTCTAAGGGAACGTGAAGGAAGAGTTCAATAGCCTTTGAATCCTAACCTCCCAGAATGGTCTGACACATAATTATTATTGTTTTATATCTATGATACAGTATATTTGTTAAAATTTCCATAATCGGCAAGGCATTTATTCATACCAGCAGACTGTACCCTAATTTTTCTAGTTATTCAAAGCTGAGATCTCTTTAATGCTTTGTTCCCAAAGGTCATATGTTTAGTACTCACTCTGCATCACCTTAACAACTGTTTCTTCTACAAATGAGAGCAGCCAATGTTCTCCCATCACTGATCTTCTGCCGTTGTTCCCTCTTCAAGACTTTTATTTTTTCCAAATGAGAGACTTTAAATAGCTGTTTTCATTTCTGCCATAGCTGGGCCACTACTTAAGTGAGTAGCTTCAGGAAATGTTCTTACCATCATTATTATTCAAAATATTCAGAAACATGGTTCTGACCTCCACAAAAAAATCTCAGGGGTGAATGACAAAGTATTGTTCAGTCCTCAGTAGTCAGCTAAGTACAAGCTCACCTGAAAATTGAGAGTTCAGAAGTTCAAAATGAGTTCAAATGTTATTAAGTTCACATTTCACTAGAGACAGAGAATGAGTGATAAATGTTTATACTAGGGTACTGGATTTAAAAAGATATGTTATGGCTCCTTTTTTTCAATATATTTTTTTTAAATTATATATTTTAGATATATATTTTGTATTTTATATTTATATTTAAATTGAATGTATATAAAGATTAAAATATATTTTAAAATTATATCTGAATAAATTGTTACTGTGACTGGGCAAACAATTCAAGGCAGTGACCAGTGGAACATGAACAGATGGGAGTAGGCTTAAATCAATGAACCAGTGGTCCTTAAAAGATGCAGATGTCTGTGCATCAAGGACTTAGAATCAGGATGTGCTGCTGGAAGATGCTGCAAACTGATCCAAAACAAACCCCATTCACATTAAGGGTGCGGATCACAGATACTGCAAGTGGGTGCTGCACATTTCTCCGGGTTGTATTTGATCTTTTAAAAATTTTTAAATGACTGATGAAATTACAGCTATGTATCCAGTAGTACTTGCAGGTTTCTTTAAGCCATGAAAGAAATCATGGACTTCTTTGAAACAAAAGGTAGAAGGCAGCCTCAGAGGTCATTGACCTCATTCATTAGCTCCAAAACAAGGTCAAACACAATTTCTGGGCTACTCCTGACAGATACTTCTCTAACTAGGTCTGTTCTTCAGAATCTCCAGTGCCAGTTCTATAAACTTTAGAGATAACTAAATCCAGTGTTCAAACATCTTGACAGCTAAGAATTTTTTGTAACATACAATTTAAATGTCTCGTTATAAATTAGGCCAATTTCCTCGTCTTGTTGATCACTGCCATTTAGAACAGTTGATTACTGTTCTAATAGTCTCACATCTCTAGAACATGATTATACTGTCCTGTCTCAGTCTTCTCTTTTCTGGACTGAACTTTTTCTTCAGCTTTTCCTGTAAATTTTTTAGATTATCACGTTTGTTCATCACTTGGGTTTTCCCTCCTGTTTATCCATAACCTTTTTTAATGATGGTTTTCAAAATGGGACATAATGTTGTCATTGTGTCTCTACCATTTGTTCCAAGGAGTGTAATGACTGTGTAGCATATATTAATAATTACTTGCATGTTAATATTTAACTAGCAATAAGTCTTGTATGTAATGAGATTTCAGAAGGAGACTTGCCTCTTTTGTGACAGCATCTCAAACACTCATTTCATGAGAATCCCCTTGAGCTTTGCTTGCAGTGCTGCCAGTTAACCAGGTACTCTTGGGTTTTTTCCCCATTTTATATTTATGAATTAGATTTTTTTCTTCCTGGAGAACTTTTCACTTGGCCTGACTAAATTTCATTATATTGATTTCAGACTAGTCCTCTAATTTATTGAGTTCATTCTTAATTCTGCTTCTGACCATTGAAGTGCATGCTGTACTTTTCAACTTTCTGTCATCAGTGAATTTTATGGGACTAACCCCCTATTTCTTTATCACAATATTCAAGGTTTACATTGAATATTAATGGGGAGAGACTTTTTGCAGGGCCTCTCAATTTGTCTGGGCCTTCTATTTTGAAAGCAAATTCTTGATAAAACTCCTTCAACAATATTTTCCAAATTTGCATATGAAAATGTTGCAGGGACTATACCGCAAGCTTTAGTAATGTCAAGGTGTGCATATCTACTATTTATATTCTATCTCCTAGGCCTTGTTACCCCACTGAAAGAGGGAACTAGACTGTTGTGACTATTCTTGATAAATCCATATTGACCTGTTTTTATTACTGTATTATCCTTCAAATCCTTGCAATCTGAGAGATTAAGGAATTTGTTCCAGTAGCTTTCCAGGTAACATGTTTAGGCTAGCTGGCTCATAGCTACCCTTTGCAAAGGTTGAGGCCATATTTGTGTTTTGCCTTCTGGTGAGCAAATTAAGGAAAATTATATCACAGCTTTGGGTTTTGGACAGAGGAGCTTAATACCATTACAGTCATGCTATTGCTTTCCAGTGCTGAAAGTCCCTTCCAATGGTATCTACTTGTTCCATGTTGACACAGAAAAATAGAAGTAATCTGAATCAGAGTAATTCCAGAGAATGTATTTATATATCCATTAATATTTACAGCTGGTTGTGCTAGCAGTATAGACAGTTTCTGCAGGCAGAGGCTAGAGAGAAAAAAAATGACTTCTTGACCTCAGGGAAAGTGGAGCAAGTGATATACAAGAGGTATGATGAGATCACTCTTTTAGCAGAGTAGTAGGCCATATTCAAAAAAGATATTCCCAAATTTCTTGTGAGTCACTTTTGTTAGTTCCAGGAGCTGACTATCTGTAGGTGTCTGAATATTTACAGTCTTTTCTTCACTCTCTTATGTAAAGTGAAAGCAGTAAAACTCCCTTTCTTACAGGCTTTATCCTTAAATAACTTAGTATAGAGACCTATATGCTTTCTGAAGATATTTATGCCCTGTTTTATACAATGGACCCTTGATACTAAGGACACTATGCACTGATAAAATACAAAAATAATAATGTGAATGTCAATACTGAGCCAAAGGGGACAAAATTGTGTCTGCTCTCCTCAGACAATTGTACGTGAAATCCAGAGTAGGCTAGTTGGAGCATGTAGAGAACTAAATTGTCTGAGGAGTACCAAGCATGATTATGCTGTCGAAAAGAAGTATATAGAGGCAGTATGCATGTGAAAAACAAATGCAAAGAGATGTGGGAGCAGTGTGAGAAAAGGACACAACATGACAGAGTTGTGTGCCCCATTACAGTGGGCAAGTAAGCAAGACAGAAAGAACACCACTGAATCTAAGCAGGTAAATTCTCCCCTTAAGATAGGGTATGCTGTGTTCTGGTCTCCACTTCAGCGATTTTGTTGCTTGTCTCTTACCAAAAGGTTATTTACTACTGGAGCCATTGTTGTCAGTGCGAGAGCCACCAGGTCTGTGGTGCAAATGTAGACACCTTGTCTTGACTGCTTCACTGCCAGAGGCCCAGGCACAACCTTAGTGACAGCAGGATTTGCTTTCAGCATGTGCAGCAGCCAGCAGGCTGGAGCAGGCTGCTTCCAGGCAGCTGGGAAAGGGGAGGCTGAAGACCATGGGGTGGCAAAAAGGACTGAATCCCATTTCCTTTTCTTTCCTGGTTAGCTCTCAAAAAATACCCAAAACCAAGCGTGAACTTACAAAGGACATCCCCACACTTGCAGAGTGGCAGCTACAGGGACAACTAAAATGGCACTAGATGTTCATGTTTAAGCAACTGAATAGAGACTTAAATTTCTCTTGACTATAATGACAAGGTGACATGTTTTAAGCACACAAATTGGCATGTCAACAATCTGAATAGAAACTGAAATGAAACTTGTTGTGTGCAAGGTGCTATGCTATGCAGGTATGGTCTTCAAGGATGGCTTCCAAAGGCGCTCAGCCTTGTTGGTGCAGGCAGGGGAAATTTGGACCCTTTTCACCTGATTCACCCATTAGGCAATACAGGTAGACAACAGCAATGCTGTTGGTGGAGCTACAAACTGAAAATAAATGCTCTGCAGCAATTATGGTACATCCCAGATTAGGAGTCAGTTGAACAAGGGTGTCTGACAGCAGTGCCATGCTTTGGTGTGCATGCCTCTGTGCAGGGGAAGCACCCTCCTCCTGCAAACCCCAAGCTGCCCCTCTGGCGAACACACCAGGTTGTCCATTCTCCCAGTCCACATGATAGCTGGAAGCAAAACAGTTAATACTCTCATTGAACAAAATACCCAACTCAGGTGCTCACACAGAGGGATTGCAAAAGCCAGACAGGAGGAAGTGTGACTGAATTCAGTTGCTGTAAATGACCATAAGAAGAAAAGCAAAGCAAGAAAAAACCACAACTATATGAATTCAGCAAATCTTTCCTTGCTATGTTTTGGGCTGAGTGAGATCTAGGAACTATCAGGAGACAGTTAGGCAGTAGGAAGCTTCTTTGGACTTAATTTTTTAGCCCTGGATACAGGAGGAATGTTCGCTGACATTCGTCCTAGCCCAGGGCCCCAGGTTATTCTAAATTTAGCCAACCTATTGCCAATCTTTAAGGCAAATGCTACATATTTTATCTGAATATTTTCTTAAACCTCCAGCAATTCTGTGATCTGATAGTATAATTTACTTTTTTTCTTAATTCCAAATGAGGTATTAATTTATACTAAAAGCTGTAGTCTAAATTGTGTCTAAAGAAGTACATAACAAATGACCTTGATAAACAGAACAAGGTTATAAGGTGTTAGATGGAATCTGGATGTTGAAATACTATCATGAACCACACAGTAAACAGACTGTCTAGCCTGGAAAAGTGATGAGACAAAATAGGGTAGAAATTAAGCCTGACAAAGAAGCTAAGTGGGGTGATAAGATTTATCTGAATTTCATGCAAAAAGAAGTTGAGTTTCCATGAGATTATAGAATCGTTTAGGTTGGAAAAGACCTTTAAGATCATCAAGTCCAACTGTTAACCCAGGACTGCCAAGTCCATCATTAAACCATGTCTCTAAGCACAACATCTACACATCTTTTAAATACTTTTTAAGGATGGTGATGCAACCACCTCCCTGGGCAGCTTGTTCCAATGCCTGACCACCCTTTCAGTGAATAAATTTTTCCTAATATCCAACCTAAACCTGCCCTGGTGCAACTTGAGGCCATTTTCTCTTGTCCTATCACTTGTTACCTGGGAGAAGAGATCAACACCCACCTGCCTACACCCTCCTTTCAGGCAGCTGTAGAGAGGGATTAGGTCTCCCCTGAGCCTCCTTTTCTCCAGGCTCAACAGCCCCAGCTCCCTCAGCTGCTCCTCATCAGACTTGTGCTCCAGCCCCTTCCCCAGCCCCGCTGCCCTTCCCTGGACACGCTCCAGCCCCTCGACGTCCCTCCTGCAGCGAGGGGCCCAACACTGAACGCAGGGTTCGAGGTGCAGCCTCCCAGTGCCCAGTACAGGGGGCGGTCACTGCCCTGGCCCTGCTGGCCACACTGTTTCCGGTACAAAAGTTATAAATAAATAAAATGTTTTGTACTTAACGTATTTCCATAGGAAACATTTTTCCATAATATAACCATGTTTGATATTTAGTAAAACTGAAAACAAAAATTAGAAGTGAATATAAACTAAAAGAGTAATGACAGTTGAAACAAAGCACTGTTGCTACATATATAGATATAAAAATGCGTACTATATGTTTGAGAGAGGACAAGACATCCAGTTAATGGTAACTAGTAGACACTAGACAAACCTTTTTGGGAGGAGACTATGATATTAATTATTTGCTAAATTTTCATATGAAATCCCTGATCAGTGCTAGAGACAAAATGTGAGAAGAAAAACTTATATGATCTGGTATTCCATTTCTGTCTGCCTGTTAGTCCACTAACCTCATCATTCTGGACAATCTGTCTCTTGAGCTTACCTAATTCATAGGTGGTGACTGGCTAAATAGTCACTTGAAACGATTTTTAGAATGACCTAACAGAAAGATCGTGACCACTACATCTCTGGGCTAAATGTACATTGAGGCATTCATTATATATACCTGTACAATGTGTATTTATTATTAACCCCCCCAAATTTAAACAAGAGATTCAAAACTGGCAGACTGGTTAGAACTGAGATGTACCAGAGGCTTTGTCACAAAGCACTTCACATGCTGGCATTACTGCTTTTCTAATATGTTAAGCATGCAGTTCACTCAAAATGAGATTTTAGTAATGTATTTTTCTTCTAGAAACAAAACACAGTTTTGAGATGTTTCTCACAAAATAATGGCATTTGAGAGAAATTTATTTTATACGACTAAGGTTTTACAGTGCTTGCCTGTAAATCAGTAGCAATTGTGAAGATTTAATTGGGATTAGTGATGTTTTATCTTACTGAAATCCATTAAGTCTTGTTTGAAGCAAGAAACTCATAAATTCTTAGAGGTAAAATTTCATTATGTATTTTTGCTGTAAGTTCTCCCTTAATCAAAAAGTGATATTAGTCCCAGTATCCTTAAACTAAGCAATTTCTTTCACGTTTTATTACTGTATGTGCTACCATTCTTTCATTTAGCCTCAACATGGCTTGCAAATCATGGAAATAATATTATCTTCATTTTTTATAAGGGGAATTTTTCATAAAGGGAATTGAATCACAGAGAAAATAAGTGGTTTGTCCTATCTGGCACTGGAAGGCCATGGAAGGGTCAAGGATCAATCCTGAATTTTCTGCTGTGTAAGACTGGAGCATGCAGCAAGCCCAGGAAAATGTGACTATTAGTGGATGAATGAGTGATGTGAAATTATTTACACAATGATATTACAGACCAGCATTTCAGATTTTGAACTTCATGCAGTCTTTTTGCAAGTGAGTGTTTCAACTTAGAAACATGGAAATCAAGTTTCTCTGGGAGGAGAAGGGGAATCAGGTTGGGCATAGCTCATAGTACATGCTGGGTAGCAGTTTAAGTTATAGGTGTCTGTATTCTTTGGACCCACTGTGCTTAAATCTGACTTCTCTCATCTATGACAACTGTCATTCCTGTGAGCTCTCAGTCTTGGCTGTAAGGAATCGTATCTTCCCACCCAGTATCTAGTGCCCTCTGCTTTTTATTGCTTGTTTATTAGCCTGAGGAATGGAGTAATTGTTCAGACCAAAATTTAAATGATCAAGAGGCAGCTGAGATGAATGGAGAAGTTCATATCTCACAGTTATTCTTCTTGTTTTCAACCAGCTTGCATAGTCATGTCTGGTTTGAATGAATCATGGGTAAGTTTTTTTCAGAGCTGTGACAACTGGAGACTTTGTTTTCATAACTTTTTTTTTGGTAAAAAGAAATAATTAGATCATTTAGTCTGACTGATCTGCTTCTTACTGTGCATCAGCTAGAAAACTCCTCTGCTCCATTATGTGGCTGTGCCATTCCTTGTAGGTAATTAAGTTTCAAAGTCTAAGGTTGGGAGTGTAACCTTGCCCTCCAAAGTGGATACAGTAGATAAAGGATATGGACATTCTGACTCATGTGATAAAGAAACAAATTACATTGTTTATTGTCTTATCACAATCATAGATCTTCACATCAATCATAAAAAGGCTTAAGCCTCCTCCTCTAAAAAAAATTAATTAAAAAACCTGTCAGATTTATAGCAATGTCAGTTTCACAGTGCATATTCAGTGATTCATGTTATTAATTGGTTGTGGAAGTTTATGTAGCTCCACCCTGGAATGACAATTCTGTTGTGTCTCATTTGTTTCTTTTCAAAATGCAGCCTGAGAAGACAATATGCCCGGGCTGATGGTTTTTACCCTTCACATCACATCCTTCTGATTAGTACATTTTCCTAGGAAGTCCAAGATCTTACAATATGACCCTACTTAGATTACTGTCATCTCCAGCTGAAGGCAAGCTCTGTAGAGGTACTCTTGGTCCTGCTATTATGGTTGATTGTAGACAAACCCACAGTTTATGAACCAGAAAGGGACTGGGGAGGCCAGCTGTGACTGTAACCAGCTTGTTATGGCACTGACTTAGGACATGTAAATGCCAGTTTAGTTTCTTTGCTCCCAGGGCTCTGTTTGCATTTTGTATCTAATAAAAGCCTGCAATGATCCTAGAAGTAGAGGCTGCAATTTCTGCTGTTTTCTTGGCCTGCCCAGAGCACCCACAGCACCTGTTTTCTCGTGGAGCATGGCAGCACCCGCTTGTGTTTCTGGATCCTGCTGGGGCTTTGGCCAAAGTTATGTGTCTGCCCACTCATGCCAATGTGCAAATGCTTATAGCCAGAAGCAGAGCATGAGGCACCCTGGACCTTGCAGGTCCAATGGGGACCAACCAATTACTTCAGCTGTCTGCAGAGGTCAGGTAAAGGCTGAGCAGTAATGCAAACATAGCTATCTGAAGTCTTGCTTCAGGTATATTCAGTATCCACAAGGGTCCCTGGAATTGTAATGCTTACCCCCACAACACCTAGGAGCTCCTGAGAGAATGTTTACACAAAAAGCCCTTTAAATAAAAGAAAACCTTCAAAATTAGGCAGCTTCTCTGTGGGTTGCTTTGCAGTATTTCAGCATCCCACAAATGCTAAATCTCTATGGAGAGATTATCAGAAGGTCTGGCCTTTAGGTCATTGCCTCATTGTGCTACCTAGAACATTTGCTATGGACAGAATGAAAAGAAGCTGGTTCTTCACATTTTGCTTTTTTTCCCCACAAGTTCATGCTAGTAATAAATTAACATGCTGTCACTGCTATCGATTAATTTTTCAGTTTCATTGCCAGCACTGCAATAATTTTTATGAACACGGTGATTTAAAATGTGAAACTTTCACTAATTGATTCAATATCAGTTGTCCTTAACTTGCTCTCTCTTTTAATTTGCTTGGCAAAATTGTACTAAAATATAAGCTAAACATTAAGTGTAATTTTACACTAAGTCTTAGCTTAGAAATGTCCTTCTTTTGATGTACATTTGTTTGTTCATCCTTTGTAGTAATAACCATGAAAAAAACACTGCAGGTTTATGCCATGAGGTGATGAAAGTAGTTTGGTATATTATAATTCCAGACTATTACTCAAACAGGGTGTTGTGGGGGTGGGGGTTGGGGGTGGGAATTTGTTTGGATTTCCTTTAGTCAGGGAGTGTAGCTAATCAGAAAATTGTCTTCAATAGCTTTTTCTACATGTTCTTCCATATCTGACATGAGTTGACCCACAAGACTAAATATGCTCCTAGTCACACCCCATAAATTAAGGAGATTCCACTAACAAGAAGAGGATACGTGAGTCCAGTTTGATTAAAGCTTAGAAATGACAGCCTCATTTCTACAGGGCAAAAGAGCTATTTGTCTTATCCTTTTATAGGAAAACTTTAAACCCCCACATGTTAATCCAAATAATAGCACTGTTAGGTGTGCTAGATGTTCTAGCTGGCTTACAAGAAAACATTCACCTTATGCATTGCATTACTACTGCCCAGGCTGCTGCAAGTGGCCGCAGATGATAGATCCCATCTTTTCAAACCTTTGGGGTTTAAATAAATTTTTTAGATTTAGACTTGAGGGGACACTGTGGAGCACCAGCCCCTTGCCTGTCATCCTTTGGAGATTGGTAGAGCACAGTCAACCTAGAAACTGAAACACTTTTTCTTTCTTAAGTGTGGTCTCGGGCTCTTGCAGATACCTGCATGGGCTTGCTTGTACATGGCCACATAATTGGACAAGAATCACATTTCCTCTTTGCTGGCTGAAGAAACTACCAGCAGCCCTCACTACCACCTTTCCCCTGGAGACTGCTGCTCACTCAGATCTGGCGGTATGCTGTGCATATAAGGCCTCTATGACTCATTTCCATCTGAATGAGGTGGCACTTCAAATAGTTCCTCTTTGCTAAGTGTCCTCATTTTGATGGGAATGATTTTGTGAAGGGCTCCAAGGAAGCAGTAGCTGACAGCAGGGACCACCAACAAAAAACTGAGACAGTGCAGGTGAAGGGAAATGGTGATTTCTTTAACTCAGCCAGCCAGAAATGGGCATAATCAAGCACTAACACTGCAGAACTAATCAAATCTGAAGTGCTCTGTTACCAAGTTGGTGGTTTCTCACCTCTCCAGGCCAAGGCAGCTGTCAGGAGCACAGTTCAACAGGCGTACCTTTGTCAAGACATGCAGCCAAAAGGCAATTCATAATTTGTCACTGTCACTGTTGTCATCGCAGCAGTCTGTATTCTGGTTGAATGCAGCTTTCTTTCTGATTTATTGTAATACAGAAAAAAACCCCACCCAACAAACCTGCACAGTTTGAAAATAGATAAAGGAAATTTGAGGATTTCATGTTTCAGATGGAAAAGGAAAGACAACTGTATTAATTTGAAATCGGTCTTCATGCAAGCAGAAACAAAGTTTGTGGGTCCTGATAATTCAAAACATGAGGGAATTAGTCCTAGAAAAGGAATTAAAATTAAATCATAGCCATCATTCAAAACAGGGCATAGAGACAGGTTTAAAAGTACATTTAATTATCCAAACTTTGTGGATTATATAGTAAAATTAACATGTAATCATGTTCAAAACCTGTGTTTTAAGTTAACAAATTAAGTTATATTTGAAGAAGTGAGAAATAGATTACAGTTCTCTTGACAGAGAAAATTATAACATGTGGTACTTTTGCTTTTTGATAGTCCCTTTTAATGCAGCAGAGGGATGGGAATGTGCCCACATATGAACAAGCTGAGTCCCACAAGCCAAATCAGCCACAGGAGGCAGCTCTTCTCTGACTTGCCCCTTAGTGACTGCCTAGGGCTGCTCCAGGAGGCTGCTCAGAGCACCTTGAGTTGGGCTTCCACTCTGCATTGCCCCTGGGAGAAATCTCTTCCCTTGGTTACAGAAGGAGCCTTAAGAGATTAGACCCTAACAGCTAAATGTAGACTTCACCAACAACCTTCCTAATTTCCTTTTGTTTTTCCTGAGTACTGGTTGTGTCTTGCTGCCCTGCGTGTTCAAACACATATTCAGTGTAATAAATAAGGAGAAACCACAACAGGCTACAAACATCCTGTTGATATCCATCTATTCCTGGCATGACGGTTGTCTCCTTTCTGTTCCTTCTTGGATGAGACTCCAATTGTAGAGCAGATGGCAACAGAAAGCTCTGTAATTTAACTCCCAATCCCACCTTGCTCAAGAAAGAAAATAAGTGAACCAGCCAATTACTGACCAACTTCTTTTTCCTGTAGTCCTTGAGCTTTAATGAACTAGAAAGAAGAGTAAGAAAAGAGGAGTCAAGAAAATAAGGTCATCTACCCAACTGATCATATATACTCTTTTTCTTTCTTCCGCTTTTAATTTTATTATTAAAAGAAAAATGTTTCCATCAGTACAAAATAGCAGTAAGCTGTTTGAACAATGACTGTTCAGAAATACGGAGTGTGATACATCCTCAACTGAAACAAAGACCTTTGATTCTTCTTTTTCTTCATATGACATCTTCCTTCACCTCCTATTTATCTCTCTTCCTGTACTCTGCTCCACCTTCAGGAGTTTCCTCTTAATGAAGGGGCAGAATATTTCAGAAGCAGAGGTTATATTCTGTCATGTCATTTATCTGTGAGTCCAAAAGCTTGACATTCTCTCTTGAGAATGAGTTATAAAACACTTGCAGAGCTGGACATGCATCTGAAACCAATTTGAAGGTTCCAGAAGGTTTTTCTTTGATGCCACCAATTACTTCCTGCATTTCATTATGTCTTTGTTGCCCTTCACTTTCATAATTCCCATGGGCATCAGCAAATAAGGTTTAAATTGAAGTGTATTTGCCTAAACAGATACTTTCTGTCTCAATTTACTTGTGACAAGCTTAATGAAATCATATGGACAATGTGTATTTGTATACCAATTAGCTTTCAGAAATTGCTTGCTTATGTCCAAAAAACATTAGGTAGTAGGCTTCTGAGGTCTCAAAATATCTGGACAATATATGATTTGCAGCATCATTAGCTTTCTGCGTATTCACATTATAGGACTCCTTTCTGTTTCTTTGCTTCCCTGCAGCATTGGTTACACAGCATCGCTCAGAGAATGTCAGAAAAGCCAGAAAATGAACTACATTTCCCGCTGCCTTGAAGAAACTGTAGAAGGAACACAGAGTGGCACGTGTAGTATTTGTACCACATATTGACGCATGCAAAAACTGGCCACATCCTCTACCAGCAACAAACCCCAAATTACTGACAATTTAAGCATATCTTTTTGGCATGACCTTTGTGTCTGAAAGTAAAACAAAAACAGGGCAGAGGCAAGGAATCAGGGTAGAGGAAAGGATACAGTTTTGATATGTATCAAATATGATATTGATTTGTAACTAAATATGGTATGCTAGCTGATAATTTCCATGATCATATAAAGCATTTGAGCGTAGGCTATCTTTCATGTATGTAACATTTCCTGATGCACTGAAGAATATCCCATGCCTAATATGGACAAGGTATTTTTCTGAAGAAGGCAAAGAGATGGCTGTGCCTTGGTTAAAGCAGAAGATGATCAAACAGAACAATACAAAGATCCAAGGCAGAGCCAGTTTTTAAATATACATACTTGCTGCATATCCACTGTTTCAAATTCATATAATAGAGTGCTATAATAATGCGCCCTTTCTAGTCATGTGCCTTTTTCCACTCAGTGTTGCCAAAATTCTCATCAGCCAGATCTCATTTCTTTTCCCTTAACTATTCTGTAACTGTAACCAGATAACATTTGAAATGCCACAGACTTTTTTTTTTTTTTTTTTTACTGTGTATGTTTTTAATTGATTTTTTGGTTTGAAATGCAAAGGTCTAGACAGCCTATATATTCATGGGTTATTCATGCAAAAAATATTATTTAAAGAACAGGCCTGTAATGTCAAGGGATTTTAAGAACTGTGTATATTCATACAGTGATCCTGAGGCTGTGAGTAGGTCAAGCTAAAGAGAAAAAAGTAAAAGCGAAAGGTCAGGATACAAGTTAATTTTGCCACAAGGTTTTCCATTCTATGACAGATACTTAGTGTTCAAGAAGGAAAATCTATGTTATAAATTTTTTACTTGCAATATAGAGCATTTATCCAAGAACTACCAAAGAATTCCCATTTCAAAATGCTTCTCCTTCCCCTGCAAGTAAGGGTATTGTTTATGAGTTACACAGTCAAATATTTTTTCTTGCTGACTGTAATAAGAATGCCTCTGGGTGATCAGCTAACACTGAGTAATCTTTACATGATCATTCTGTACTCCAATTATTGGTTCATCATACGCCTGGAAAAAGGAATGAATAGAAAACTGATGTGAAGATAACACATACTGTAAACAGGAACTTATGCAACAGTTTCTAATTCCTCTTAGACTAATTTAAACCAGACACAGTCCTCTAACTTCAGAGGAGTATTACAAATTCACTGCAATGTAGCCCAGCATCCAGCCTTGAGCTTTCAGAAATAAATGGGTTCCATTTGTGTGATATAATGAACAGAATTTTCTGATATTCAGGGGACTTGGGAGTTAACAGCCTAGAGCAAAATCAGTGAGGCATTGATCACAAAGGTAATGTGTTTTGGTTTATGAAAATAATAAAGCACACATGCTGGAAGGGATCCTAGGGACTGCACATACTCTACCCTTGTTAATTTCTCACAGCATTTTGCATACAAAAGTACACATATATCTCACTGGGTGAGAATTGTTTGTGCACGTAGATCTGGCACTTCAGCGTGAAAGCCTTTGTAAGCCTTCACTTTTCTTTAAATTCAAAAGTACTATTCATCGGAGTTGAGAACAGCACATTACACAACCTCTGTGGCAGCCTCTGGGTGATTTCTCCCCAGCCGCTCTCTGCCAATGCAGGTGGGCTGCTGATTTTGGAAGAGGTGTGTTTGCACACTGGGGCATGCTTTTAGTCTGTTCAGGTAGTTGCTCCTTTAGGTTATGTGAGAAATAGCAAAGGGCACCGTCTCCGATACATAAGCAACACTGTGCACTTGCTGTTCACTCAGATTCCCAGAAAGGGGCTTCTCTGACCATATGTAGACACATACTACACATACAGTCTAACGTGAACTAGTTAGTTGGACCTTCTGTTGTCAGTAGACAGAACCAGCACTTCCAGGATGTTAGGAGCTGCCAAACCCAGCAGCCTGACAGAGGCAAGGCTGCTGCAGCTCCATATCCCCAGGTCCAGCCAGTAGCGGGGCTGAGCATGTGTTCCCAATGGGCATGTGTGCACACATACACACAATATGTATGCTTGCATTCATGGGAAGCCACATCAGTCAGCAGAGATAGAAATTACAGAACCTACACCACACAAACAGCAGGGATGGCCTGATCTTTTTTCCTTCAGCCAATGTCCAGGCCCTAGTGTCTCCAGAAGCCAGGACCCCCTCTGGCTCCTCCAGTCCCCTTTGACTCTCCTGCATACTTAAGATTGCCTCAGTATCTGGCTTTCAAGTCTCTTCTCTTACTCTCAAGCAAATTTACCTTGATGTTCACTAGTGCCTACACATACAGACGCTCACACACACACACCACATGCATGCAGGCCATTCTCCCTTGTTGCTGACACTACAGGCATGCAGACCCCTACATGTGACCTGTTGTCCTCCCTCCAGTTGCTGGTACTCAGATCTCCATACATACACATGCACACAGAGCCCCCTTGCCCAGAAAAGTAGTTAGAAATGGAGTTAAATGGGAAAACGGGACACACAAAGGTGATCAGACAAGACTGGTATGTGCGACTGGGCAAGTGTACTGATCAGCAACCTGTTTACACATGACCTACACCTTTTTCTTCCCTTATTCCTTCTATTTTCCCACTCTGGTAGCTCCCCAAATTACTTTGATTTCTCCCTTTCCCCACCCTTTGCCCTTCCCTTAAACATCCCATACCAAGTCATGTACAATTCCAAGATGTTTTTCTTTTGCATCTCGTAATGTGTCCCAGACCCCTGCAGGCAGCAACCGTCCTCAGTTTATAAGGTGATCATGAAAGCATCTCCTGTTGACTCATTGATTGGTGTCATCTCTGGACCACCAGGATCCTCTATGACATCCCTGGCATGACCCAGGTCAGGGCTCTTCATTTTCTCTGATTAGGTTATTGGGGCTCCTCTGCCTGACACTGTTCTTGTGTATTCCTTTGTGTTCAGGTTGACAAGCCTTTTGACACATAGGGCAAAAGCCATTTCAAACTCAATGTGAATGTCTGAAAAACATCAAATGAATGATGCCATAAAAGTTCCCATTGTCCCTACTGGCTGCCTATGTAGCTTAGGCAGTCATATGAATGTCAGGCCTGGTGGTTATGTTAAATATAAGGAACCATATTTATTAGGAAAGAGAACAAACATTTTCCTTTTTGCATTAATATAGATCATTGTTCTCTAAGACTTCACTCCGTGCTTGCTCAAAGGCAGTTTACATTCATATATCCATCCCATGTGTTCTTACAAACACAGTACAGTAAGCAAGCTGCAGCAGCTTAAGTTTTCTTACGTATCAGACAGGGTTTCAGCACTTAAATGAACATGTACTCCACATTACTATAAGTAATTTTAATCAATACAAACTAGCTGAATAAAGATAACAGGAAATAATTATTATTAATGCTGTTATATTTATAGAGGCCAGGCTCTATTATTCTGTAGTGCTGATTTATATTAATCAACCTAAATGCAATCTGAAAACTTGTAGTAAATACATAATTAGGACATTTCAGATGTACAAATCCATCAAAATACCACAGACTGTACAAGAAATATTTCAAAGCCATGTCTTTGTTAGACAATGTTATTATTTCATCAGAATTGTAGACAGTATTCCTGATGGACATTTTGGCAAATAAAATTCCCCCCAGAATTTTAAAAGAACATACTGTGTTTAATCTTCCCAGATGTAGATGAATACAGATGATTACAAAGAATATAATTTATAAACATCAGGGAATCTTTTAAGGAGAACAATGAATTCTTCTAAGGACTAATTGTCATGCAGTTATGATCAGAAAGCAGGAAATCCTGCTACACAACAATCTATACTGCATAGAATGTGGAGCAAGTCAGTGTGTGCATACATCTGCCTCATCATATGCCAACAACAACAAAAAAAGATTCAAGGCAGAACTTCCTTAAATCAAAGATGAGATCAGTTAAAGAGAAACCAAGACCTTATTACCAAA
This sequence comes from Falco rusticolus, assembly GCF_015220075.1. Classification (NCBI taxonomy): domain Eukaryota; kingdom Metazoa; phylum Chordata; class Aves; order Falconiformes; family Falconidae; genus Falco; species Falco rusticolus. The sequence goes on from NC_051188.1 coordinate 25,566,215, forward strand.
ACCCAAGAATTCTCAGTTAGTTGTCTCATTTCAGCTGACTCTGATCCAGGTGAAACAAGACCTGAATCTGGATAGCTGAAGAAGAAAAAACCATGTAATTGGATTTGCGGTACTTTAACAATGATGGAATGAGTTTTCATTTATACCAGCACAGGTGAAAGGAAAATAAGCCTCATTGTTTTGATGACATTGGAATAGGTGACAGCTCATCTGAATAGTCCAAAAAAGAGCAAGGACCATAGTAGTAATTAAGCAATGTGGATGTTGATGGGCTTCAGTACTCAAGCTCATTTTCAGACCCTCTTTCACTTCCCAGTACAGAGAGTTTTCTCTTCATGCTTCTGAGTTGCATAAGACAAAACTCCAGCCACTATCTGCCTCACTTTTTCTCTTTCTGAACAAACCATTGACATAGCTGTGTTTTGTAAGTTACAGGGTCATCTCCTACTCACTAATTACAGTGGATCTCAACATAAAATTCGGGGAGCACTTCTACTTGTTATGCTCATCTTGAGGACAGACCCATTGGGAGATGGGGAGAAAGTGGGGACTGTACTGAATAAACTAAAGAACTGAAGCTTAAGAAGACAGGAAATAGCATTTCAGCTATTAATTGTAGGATGACACTGAAACAGTTCAGATTAGATGAAATCCTCCCCCTGGTACAGATAAAACACCTCTTAAGAAGGAGCTATTCAAAGAAAGGCATCATTTCCTCCCTCACAAATCCTGAAACCCTGTCCCATCCATTCTGAGAGTAGAGCAACAGAAACAGTTCTCAGACAAGGAACAAAGAACAAATGATGCCTTCTTAGTAAGAAAAAAATTTCTAGACAGTTCATTGTTGGACAGTGTCCAAATATCACAGATGAATTAGACGGCAAAACTTCCCTTGACTTCTATGGCAACAGGAGCATTGAATGACAAATGAAAGGGCAGGTAAGACCAGAAAGGATATTATATCATGTCTTGCTGTGATGGAAAGAGCATTGGCATCTGCCACCCTGCCTGGTTTTGAGTCTGAACAGTGTGTTTTAAAATGTGGATTTAAATGAAAATGCAGCTATAATATTGTATAAAATTTAAACCAACTTTGTTCCTCTCTAAATCCAAAGGCTATTTAGAGTAGCGTTTGTGTTGGTTTTAACTGGCAATTTTCAGGAGGAGAACCACACACACATCAATACTTGCATAATCATATTTTAGTAGCCCAGAGATCTGCTCAGTTTTAATGTGGTCAAAATCTATGGTTTTAGTAAGTCTGTAGGAATGGAAGCAGAACGTAGTGGAGTTGCCAGAATCCAGTCTGTATAGAAAGTTGGATTAGTGTTTTAGTGGAGATGATCAAGGTCACATTCATCAGAAAAGTATGCCAGCTTTTTGTTAGGAATTGCCAAATCCAGTACACTGATAGATGTGAGCTACTCATGGCCTCAGTTCCACCCAGCCATGAAGCTGGACATTTATCCCGTCAGGCACAGACACACACATACACAAATACATTTATGCGTGACTGGTCACACTGATCAACACAGAGAGGAAACATACAGCACCTACACAGACAGCCCCATCTTATTCCTCCTCTGATGCTCGTCAGGAGGAAAGTGTGCTGGTGGACCCCATATCTCTGGGTTTTCCCCCAGGGGCTGACTGCTGGCCATGCCAAACACCAAGGTTCACTACCTTGCTCCCTCTGCTGATACTCAGACCTCCTATTCCTAGCACACACAGGCTGGTCCAGACCACATCTCCCCTGTGGCCAGCCTTCAGACCCCTGGGCTCTCCAGTATCCAAGCCCCAGGCCTGTGTCTGTCTGGTAACTGGCCCCCCAGACCTCTTATCCTTCTTGCTGCCCATCTGATATTCACGTGGGAGTTATCTGTACTTATACTCACATATGCACACAAAGAATTGAAGTTCCCCAGGGAAATGTTCTTCTCCACTTGCTGGTGCTTAGACCTCCCATACACAAACACACACTGAACAGAGATCCCATTGCCTCAGTCAGTCAGCCCTTAATCACAGCAGCTAACATATTCCCATTTGGGATGCTATTTCTGGTTCCCCATCTGGAAGCTTTGGTAAGACAGTAGAATAAAGCACTTTTTGTGACAGGAAGCCACCTTAAAAATTATTCCTGAATCACAATCTCCACAGATAAAAGAAGCATATTATATAGGAGAGGAGGAAATACCATCTTCTGAAGATCTTCCTTGAGTTTTTAACTTTTTCTGGCATATTATATGATTCCTGTATATCACAGGAAACCATAAAGATACCCAGCATTTCTTTTTACAACCAATCTCATGTTCAAAGAAGTTATTTCAATTGTATCTTAATACCAGTGAGGATAGTGATGTAAGACACAGAGACTGAAGATTCAAAAATAAGGCTGAAATAACAAAATAACATCCAGCTTGGAAGAAATATAAGTTAATTTATCTCAGGAAAAATGACACCAGATACACCTTCATTGGCAGTGCAATTTCAGGAAAAGTAGTGTAAACGATTTGACCTTTATGTGTGTTAGAGCAGAGCTTAGCTCTGACCAGCACAGGAGACGATTGTGATTGTTCTGTCTTTTTGCAGCATAGTACTGGTATAGTCTTAAAAGCTCCCATTGTCACAGGAAATTAGAGATAAACTTATAAGCTGTTTTAACTTATGATAACTTAGAGATGGTCCTACAGGATTCTTCTTGCCCAGCATGCACAAAACCATGAAGAATTTTTTAATTTTCTTTTTTTGTTTGTTTGTTTCTTTGTTTAGTTGTGTTTTTTCTTCTACAGATCTTGAGCACAATGCCGTCAATGGAGAATTCCAAAGATGCATCAGTGTAACTGAGATTAGGATCTGAGCAGCTGAGGGCAACATGCATTGATGGTGTATTTAAAGACTGGCCAGGTCCTGTGCTGTCACTTGACTCACGTAACCTGGCAGAGGGAAGTGTTAAATGGTGGACTTAATACCACTCTATTAACTATCAACTGATAATAATCTGTATGTGAAGAAAAGGATATCTTTCATCATTTGTGCCAAACCATCTTTATTTAAATTGTTTGCATTCCTGAAGCTGACAAGAAGGGATGAGAGAAGTAGGCCAGGGCAACCATACATGCATTGTTCACTTCACTTGAATTGCCTGAGTGTAGCTCCATGAAATTCACTTGCCTCAACAAAAGGAGGTAACACCGGAATAAATCTGGAATTTGCTTATGGAATCCAAATCCATATAAAGACTGTAACATGACATTTTTAAAAGGTATTTGATAGAGTCAGATATATGTAAGAAGAATTTGATGTATGCTGTTTGAACATATCCATCAGCACAGTTTCTTGTCCATAATTAGTTGTCTGTTTTATTGATTGAAAGGTGTGCTTAAAAAGGAGTAGGTACTGTGGACTGGGTTTACTATTTCCCAAATTATTCTTGTAGAATTTCTATTTTCATTTAACTTGCTTTTTAAAGTTTCTTAACTTAGAACATGCTATATTTCTATACTTATAAACTTGCAAATCACTAAATGCTCAGGAAACCTCTTGTCCCAATTATATTTAACAACAGTTCTCCACTCCTCAAGACACAGCATGGACTAATATTTTCAGGACAATAAAGCGTTCAGATGCTGTATTTACAGCATTTGCATGTTCACTTGAAACATTTGAGGGAAACATTGCATGCCAGTTCAGCCACACTACAACCAGTGGTACCTTGCAGTTCCTTAATCTCCACATGCATCCCAGCTCCCTTCCCATCTCCATAGCAAGACGAGACTGATGCACAGTAGTGTACTCACTTCTCCAGGTGTCAGATGGGCTGGAACAAACTAAAGACAGTTTAGTCCTGGACAGCCAGGACCCCAAGTTATGTGTAAGAAGGTAACAGTCAGCAATTGTATTTCATAACTGGTTATATCACTCATGGTTTATACAGAAAGCTTTCATTGTTTGACACCAGTGGATTCGAAATTGGTCAGAATATGAAGGAAATTGCTAGGAACAAATATATCTCAAGCCCTAAGGAAAAAGAAAGGGTTTTAGTGTTGCAGTATGGGGCACTGTAAGACCTAATGTTTAAGCGTCTGGTTTCCACTGTAAAGTCTAAAAAATGCTTTAGGTGAATGGATTCCTCTTATAATGGCAGAAAGGAATTAGTGACTCAGACTGGGACTCCCCAAATCAATCCCACTAAATTGCTTAAGATCGTGGGGATGGGCGCAGTGAGAAAAGGGTGGATCTCACTCAGCACCCTGAGAACATTGTTTATTCCATCAGGATTTAAGAACCCAGAAGTCTGTCTTGCAAAAGCATATCCCTGCTTTTTCTTTCTTCTAAAAGGAAATACAGATCACTGTTCAGGCAGAGGAGATAATGGGCAGGCCTTGCTGGAGGACTGATCAGTATGCATACTCATCTAACAGCTTCACTGAAAAACCACTCAAAGCAGTCCTCAGAGACGGCTGTGACTGATAGACAAGTTGTCTATTTGAGATTGTGCTAACTCAGTTGGAAGGGTGGAACAATATGCATGGCCCCTCAAAAAGAATGTATTCACTGAACAAAGGGTGAATCAAGGTGAAACACGCGCATCCAGATTGGGAGGTAGGAACAGTCTGAAATGTTGCACTGACCAATGTATCAAGGGGAGTCAGAAACAATGCAACGTAGGTTTTGGACACAGAGACATGGTAAGCATTGTCATGTACATAAGTGTGCTAACACCTTGCTGAACAAAGTATTTTTGTTTTGGCTGTGCCTTGGTAACAGGAAACTGGGCTACGACTTTGCTACCAAACTGAACGCACAGCTATGTTTTGTGAGACAAGATTAGTGCTGGAGTTTCCAGACAGCTGGTAAACTGCTGCCAAGATTACAATGCCAACACTGCACATCTATTAACAGCAGAAAATGACAGCTGGAGAGAACGTTTTTATAAAATAACTTGACAGTGTGTGAGAGACAGAGTTAATTTGCCTATTATTTTGCCTCAGGAAAGATCTAGCCTGGAAGAGTAGGTTGAAAAGTCCTCTGTACACGTTTCCCCTGTGACCAGTGTACACACCGGTGGTTAGGGTATACTCCCGGTAGACATGAATTTAGATCCATTTCAGATGTAGAAGTATACTCCACTGAGTGTGAGAGTGCCCTAACCAGCTGGCTTGTCTGGGAGGAAAGCATCACCTCCTCCTTCCCAAGGATTTCCAAAGAAAGGAATTGCCATCACCGTGTCTTGCAAGGATCACAAACTTGCATGCTCCAGCATGCTGCCTGGATTAAGCTGCTACAGGAAGGTCTACACTACTGCACAAAAGATGTTCATACGAAAGAGTGAGCTCAAACACGGACTATTCACCCTGCTTAATTCCTGTCTCTGATTTGAACTGCTTCAGCTATCTCCCTCTGTGAGAGATCTGCTGTAAAACAGCTTCTCCTCAGCAGCACAGACATGAGCCAGGCCACACCACAGGCCTCTCTGCCTGGCCCCTTCCAATTTAGCATTACACAATGAGCTGAAGGGGACTCAGACCAAACACTGTCTCTGGTGTCTATGGAGAAATTAATCTGCTTTAGATTAGGAAAACACAAGTCAAAGTCTGTGTATTTTTCCTAGACTGTCTGTATAGTCCAGTGGAGAAATAGATACCCCAGGGGGGTTGACACAACTCATTCCAGGACTGGTATCTACACTGCCAGCTCCTGTTTCACTTCCAGATCACAGAATGGTCAGGGTTGGAAGGGAACTCTGGAGATCATCTAGTCCAACCCCCTGCTAAAGCAGGTCCTCCTAGAGCAGCTTGCACAGAGTCACATCCAGGCGGGTTTGAATGTCTCCAGAGGAGACTCCACAGCCTCTCTGGGCAGTCTGTTCCATCGCTGTCACTCTCAAAGTAAAGACATTTTCCCTCATATTCAGAAAGAACTTCCTGCATTGCAGTTTGTGCCCATTGCTCCTTGTCCCGTAGCTGGGCACTACTGAAAAGACCCTGGCCCCATCCTCCTGACACTCGCCCTTAAGATTTTTGCAGGCATGGATAAGGTCCCCTTCTGAGGAGAAGATCCTGAAAACCAGACTATCCAGGCTGCATTCCTTTCCTTGGAGGCCTAGTCAGCTCCCTGAGAGGCACACCACTGGGTGCTTTTGGCAGGATGATCCTGCCTAGACAGGCAGCATGGCCCCCTGCCCTGAGGTGGTCTCATACTAACACTGTAGCAGGCCTTGCACCCTTATGTGGCTTGGCTGTCCTACACCTCATTGCTCGGCACACAGCACACTCAGCAAGTTTCAGATGATGAAACAAGCCAGTTATTTTGGCCGCTGTGAACCGAATCCCACCCTTCAGAACATTATATTATGAGGCACCACAAAAGACCCAGAGAAGATCTGGCCACACCTGGATGTGGGCAGTTTTCATGGAAGGGTGGCAGCAATGTGGACATCAGATAGTCAGCAGCACCTGGTTCAGGATCCTCTCCCTAGTGTGGTGACAGGTGGTGCAAAGCCTTTCTAAAAGGTATGTCCCAAGGATCACCCTGTTGAGCACCTGTTTTTTATATAAGGGGAATCTAGGGTGACACACTCAGATTCAGAGATCTAACTTTTACATCATTACAGATGAGCCTTGAAACATGATTTTTCAGGATGAGAGTGTTAAAGGGGCTCAGAAGGAGATAATTTCCAACATAATAAACAAACACATTAATCCTTATCAACTACCACAACATTTCTACCCATAATGCCCATGCATTACTGACTATATCAAGAAAGGTTATTTTGCTGAAGAGCACAACATATTAAAATTGCTCTGAAAAACTGGTTAATATTTATTATGCTTGTGACACCGTGAAAGTTTGAACGACTGATTTGACAGCTACAGTTGATGATAATAGACTTAGAAGCCATTAAAGACTTGATAGCACAAAATAGGTCCTTCCATTCATCACCTAGTACTGCCTAATAAAGAAAATATGATATTTGATGCATCTATACTCTATGAAGAGCCCAGGCTGCAAGCATACTCTTGAGCCCTAAATCATGCTACACTTACAGAATATGGAGGAAATCTATAATATTGTGTGATAACCGTCAATTCATGTGTTCCTTTCAATGGCTGGACACACCAGATTCGACCTAACTGTAGACAAATGTTTGCCCTTATGGCCCCATTACATAGCTGCTCTCTGGTGGGCAAATCACTTCTGGGCTTTTTTTAAAAAAGGCCTGATATTACATGATGGAAGAGCAAATATGAGTTTAAGAGAGTGTGATTTATTAGTACTGGGGACACATCTAATTTAATTACTACTGCCCTGAACCCTAGTTATCTGGAATTACAGAACTGGGTTAGGGGCATATGGAAGTGTTTGCACATCTCTGCATATAGATTAAAGACTGTATAGATAACCATATTCCCATGGACTTAATCCAGTCTGTACATTCTTTTTGTTTCACTTCCTCAAAACAATGGGTTTAGAAACTGTATAAATGCCAGGGGGCTTTGTATGCAGATTGAATGCTGCAGTTTCGTTTGCAGCGTTTGCAAATGAACCAGTCCCTTCAGGCTCATGATTAGATTTGTGCTACAAGAACTCACTGCACCATCACCTGAACATTGCTGTCATCTCTGGATGATAAAACAAACATATCCCACACTTTCAGAATTCAGACTGAATTAGAAAATCTCAAGCTTTTTTACAATTCCATGTGAAAAAAATCTAATAATAATTTATTCCTTCAGAGAAAGGGCAGATCCCATCCATACAGTTAGATGTTGTTTGAATCTTCAAGCTTTTGGGAGGGAAGGGCTAGGTTCTGTTTGAAAACAGACCGTTTGATTTGAGGCAGGAAAGTGTTACAGAACTGCAGTTTAGTAGTGTTCTCTAAACATTTAAGTGAGAGGCTTTGGCTTGCAAATCATAGAAAATGAGATAGGAAGTGGTCCTGGAAAATCATCAGGTCCCTCACCCTGCCAATGCTGATATACAATACTGAGCCAACAGCCAACTGTATAGTGATTTTGATTGTTTAAATATGAAGGGATTCTCTTAGTAGAACTTCCTGGGTAACACATATTTAGCTTGTTTTGCTTTCTTCTTTACTACAAAAATGACCACTTTCTACATCTAACTGTCATTTAGATCTGCTCTTTACTTTCCAATTGATGCAAGGCCACAATGGAAGCTTTAGTTGTAAATGTCTGTTAAATCTAAGGAGCAAATCTTTGTTCAAATTTTTTAAACTACATCCCTCTCTCTGTTTACTTCTTGGCACTAATTATAATCAAAATATTTCTACCACACCAGAAGGACAGAAATTGCCAACCCATACATAAACAGCAATGCTGAGACCATGTCTTTTCTCTTTAGTCCTCAGTTTGCTGAGCTTTAGCAGGATTCCCACCAGCAGTGACTGGAAGGCAACTGCAACCCAGATTATAAAATTAGTGTGAACTACAAACCAGATAATTCTGGTAGCAATCAGCATGTCATGACCTCTTCAACCATTGCATCACACCTATTCCAGAAGAATGAGATGCAAAAATAGCTGTATGTACAGTTTTCAACAATGCATATCAGGAAACATATATCCCAGTAAGCTGTTCAAAGAGCAACTCATCCTCTTTACAGATCTGCCTGACCTATAAAGAACAGTGTAAAAAAAACCCCTGAGAACTAATTAATTAATAATTAAAGAGTGAAAAATTATAAAGAACTATGTTGCTGTTATCCTTGAAAGTTGACAAAGCTTTACAAACAAAAGTAAAGAGGCAGAACAAACATCAGCAGCTGGAATAACAAGTAGACTAAAGGAAACTGTAACAGCCATAAAATGGAGAAATAATAATGGCTTGAGGTCTGTTGAAATTACCTCAATTTCTCCCTCAAGTCATTAGTTATTTTTCTTAGTGGGGATAGCGCAAGGTTGGCAGGTCTGCATCCAACCTACAATACCATAGCCAGGGAGAAAAACATCCCTAGAAACCTCAACACAAAAGAAGCAGCTGCCTGAAAAGATAAATCACTGCCAAAATACTCAGACAACCTATTCAAATACAAGCAAAGGAAGTAAATACTAGCAGTTGATAAACACACCAAATGAAGCAATTGATGCTCAGCTCTCATGGTACACAGTAATAACAGCCTGTGCGCATATTCACCCAACTGTTCTCCTTTCTAAAGGTTAGAGATTGGCAAGGGGATTGCTCTGGTTTCAGAAAGTTCTTGCAGTGACACTTTGTAAAATAAAAAGATGGTCAACACATTTTCTAATTTCAGGAATTCAGGATTTACAGTTCTCTAGTCAATAGCTCTTTTATTTGTGCTATGTCCTTGAGGTCAGCTGACCTACTCCTCTGGGCTGTATTCAGCTTTGATCAAAGAGAGGAGTGCAACACATACACAGCTTTCAAGGAAACTGCTTTCAGTCACGTTTTTTCTTCTTAATAGCTCTGTGCCTGCACTTGAAGGTGACAGCACTCTCCACTGCAAGAAGGGCTATTTCTGGTCTGTAAGTTACGAAGCTGAACCAGGGAGTGAGGTTTGAGCTAAACTCAGTGCACTCCCTGGGCTGTCTCCATGCCCTGGATGGCACATATAGCTTTGCATCCACTTGTCCATCATGTGCAAACCCAGCCTGGGCACAAAAAATTTACAGATCTGGGTTGTCTTTGCAGTAGTCTGTGGTCGAGCCCATCTAAGAAGGCTCCTATGAATGACATATATCCAGTATCAGCCATATGATGGCACTACAAGTGCCAATGGGACCATGTAGTGGATATGCAGGACATTGTTTGACTGGTCCATCTGTGCTGGAGGTAGATGATATGACACTGAAGGATAATAAAGGACCAAGTCTTTCTCCTGGGGAAAGGAGAAAGGCTCCATGGGTCTCAGCTGAAATGTCTAAAACGTCATCTGAGCACAGGCTTACATCCAAACTGTAGCCCAGTGTGCAGCAGCATCCAGAAGGCCGACAAAGTATTGGGCTTCCTCAAGAAGAGTATTGAGAACAGAACAGAAGACAAAATCTCACTGCTACGAAAAAACTGTTACAGTCATATCTTGAGAAGTATGTGGAAATATGTATATTTCTAGTGTTTAACTCAAGAAAAATATGGTAGAAGCAACTGAAAGATCAAGTGAATAGAGCAGCTGCCTTATGAGAAGAGACCAAGAAGGCCAGGACTTACAAGAAGAGACTAAAAGGCTAGAAAGTGATTCTTGGTCTCTTATTCTTTGGAAAAGAGAAAATTAGATGGGGTATGACTAAGGTTTGTAAAGCTATGAAAACAGTGAAAAAGATAATGTAGAATTGTGGATCACCAAACTGTGTAATCTTTGAATTATAGACAAGTTTTTAAACCAGTAGAAGCTTGATTTAAAACATGTTAAAGAAAGTACCTCTCTCCAGTGGGTAGTGAACTGCAATTTACAGCCATAAGAGTTTGTGAATGCAGATTGTATCAGCAGGTCCAAATAAGTATTAGACAACTCATGCACAGTAAGTCCATAAACAGATACAAAAGGGAGAAGAAAGACTTGTACTTTCTAACACCCCTGACACACCCGCTGGGGTTGTGGGGAGTACAAGGAGAAGGGACAACAGAAAATGGTGGGGCTTGTGTTCCCTGCTGAAACAGCATCTCCTGTTGTCCATGGAGAGACAAAACAGTGAGCTGGATGGACCCCTGGTCTGACCCAGACAGGCATTCATTCTGTTCTTAAGTCATCTTCACTCTGACATGAATACAGTTGCTTGCTGGGCAGTTCTTATTCTGTTAACTTCAACTACTTCATTACAAGTGATCAAAAAAAGAGAAAAAAGATAATAACCACATTGAGTAGGAATCTGAATTCTTTTCCAATTCACAAACTAGAGCTTGAATAAAAATGTAGTTCATCAAAAAGTGAAGAAAAAAACAAAACAGGAAAAGTATTCTGCTATATTAACATGTTTAATTCTTTATGCAATCTTTTGTTAGTCAAGCCCACGCAACTGCTGCAGTAAAAGGATACAGTTGTTTCTGACATGATGTAGAGACTAAAGGCGGAAAATGACCAGGTAGGAATATGATTACCTAGTATTCAATTTGTGTGTGACATTCAGAAAGCGGCAGGAAGTGAAGAAGGATAATTCCATCATTATCGCATAGTGCTCACACTTTAATGCTTTTATAATGTACAGTAGCCTTTCTGGGCCTTTCCACAGTAATTGCTGGGTTGACTCAGAGCACCATCAATATTCTGCAACTGCATTATACTGAATAATGCTAATGGTATTACAGAATGATAGCAGGCAAGTAACTGCAACATGAACAGGGAAGGGACAGAAGCATTGGGTAGGCTGTGTGGTGTGACTCAAGATGAGGTGTGAAGGGAGATGGAGACACTTTGCATAGTTAATATTCCCATCTATAGGGCTGTAGCTGATGGGTTCAAAAAGCTGTTCCATCCAGTTTGCACTACCAGAAGACTTGATTCAGTGTGTACGTAAACTTAGGCCTCTCCTGAGCATGTGAACAAGCCCACTGAAGGTCAGGTTACTCCTTACTTCTTCAACCAGAAGCCAGATGGTATTATGGATTTCTAGATCACATTCTGTGGCAGTGATATTTCCAGAAGCTGAAAGAAAGTATGTGTCCTCAGGTTCAGATACAAAGCCTAAACTGTCTTGATTCAACAAGGACGTAGCATTTCATGATATGAACAAGCAGTATTGCATACTTCATTTGAATGTTTCTTTTCTGTAAGGTATCGACTGCAACCTGGACACAAGGTGACATATGTAGGGAAAAATAAAATCCTTACTCATAGCTGGGTATAATAACTGAAACTTGAAAAATATATCATACCTAAAATGAAATGTTCCCTTCAGCCAGCAGTGGGGAGGAAGGAGTAGGGGATGTCTATACTCTTCTAATCTCTTTTCCTTACAGTTAATAACAATTATTGCAGCTAAAACATATCTTAGGCTCTCTGCAAACAAAGCATGAACTATAAACGTAAAATATTTAAACTGTTTTTGTTAAAAGTCGATTTTGTGCAGTTATTATTTTTCTTTCTACTAAGACTAAATTGAAAGATTATTATCATGAAAAGGTTGTCAAAGTCCCCTGAAGACTTTTTAGCTTTAAAAACAGTTATTCTGAGCTACCAAAGGTATGAATGTTTGACTATTAGCCACAGCTGTATATTCTTGTATTTCACAGAATCATGGAGGTTGGCAGAGACCTCTGGAGTCCACCCCTGCTGCTTAAAGCAGGGTTAGCTACAGCAGGTTGACCAGGACTGTGGCCAGTTGGCTTCTGAATACCTCCATGGATGGAGACTCCACAACCTCTCTGGGCAACCTCTTCAGTGTACAGTCACTCCTATAATAACTTGTTTTTCCTTATGTTTAAATTGAATTTTCTGTATTGCAATTTGTGCCCATTGCCCCTTGTCCTTTTACTGGCACCACTGGATAGTGAATCTGATCTGAATTCCCTCCCTTCAGGCATTTATATACATTGATAAAATCTCCTTTTACCTTCTTTTCTCCAGGCTGAACTGTGCCAGCACTCTCAGCATTTCCTTGTATGTCAGATGCTTCAGTCCCTTAATCACCTTAGTGACCCTTCACTGGATTCCCTCTAGTAACTCCATCTCTCTCTTGTTCTGTGAAGCCCAGAATTGGACACAGAACTGCAGATGTAACTTCACCAGTGCTGAGTAAAGGGGAGGAGTCACCTCCCTTGACCTGCTGGCAATGCTTTTCCTAATGCAGCCTGGGAGGCTGTTGGCCTTTGCTGCAATGGAGCATTGCATTTTTGTCCAGCAGGACTCCCAAATCCTTTTATGCAAAGCTGCTTTCCAGCTGCTTGGTAGCCAGTGTGTACTGATGCACAGGGTTATTCCTTCCCATGGAGGGGCAGGACTTGGCATTCTCTTTGCTGAACTTGATGAGATTCCTGTTGGCACATTTCTCCAGATTATCAAGGTCCCTCTGGCAGCACACCCCTCTGGGGTATTAACTGTTCCTCTCAGTTTTGCATCATTTGCAAACTTTCTGAGGGTGCCTTTTGTCCAGTCATTCCAGGTCATTAATGAATTTGTTTAAATTGTACTGGACCTAGCATCAACCCTTGGGATCCTCTACTAGTGACTGGCCTCCAGCTGGACTTTGTGCAGCAGATCACAACCCTCTGAACCCATCAGTTCAACCAGATTTCGGCCCATCTAACTGTCCACTTACTTCCACCTCATTAATTTTTCTATGAGTATGTTATGGGAAACAGCATCAAATACTTTACTAAAGTCAAGGTAAATTCCCCATATCCACCAAGCCAGTTTTCTCGTCCCAGAAGCTATCAAATTAATCAACCATTACTCTCCCTTTGTAAACCCATGCTGACTTCTCCCAATCACCTTCTTGTCCTTCATGTGTTTGGGAATGGCCTTCCAAATTATTTGCTCCATTACCTTTCCAGGGTTTGAGGTAAGACTGGCCAGCCTGGAGTTCCCTAAATTCTCCTTCTTGGCTTTCACAAAGAGAATAGTGGCGTTTACTTTCTTCCGGTCCTCTGGAACCTCTACCAGTCACCATGGGCTTTCAAAGACGATCAATGTCCTTTCAGTGATGTGTGCCACCTCTCTCAGATCTCGTGGGTTTGCAAAGACCATTATTGTATCCAGTATTTTTAAATGTTCCCTAACATCAACCTCCTCCACCAAAGTTAAGTATTTCTTGCTTCAGACTTTCCTCCTAGTCTCAGGAGCCTGGATATCTGAAGGCAGGTCTTACTACTAAAGGCTGAGGTGAAGAAGGCACCAAGTGTCTCAGCCTTTTCCATGTCCTTTGTCACCAGTTCCGTTCTTGCATTCAGCAGCAGGCCCACATTTTCCCTAGCCTTCCTACTGCTGCAATGCACCTGAAGAAGCCCTTCTTGTTGCCCTGCACATCTCTTGCCAGATTCAACTCCAGGTGGACTTTGGCTTTCCTGACCCCATTCCTGCCACATGGACAGTGTCTCCATATTCCTCCTGGGTGTCCTCCTCTTGTGCATTTCCTTGTTATGTCTGAGTATTGTCAGGAGCTCTTTGCTCATCCATGCAGACCTTCTACCACATCTGCTTAACCTCCTGTATGTGGAAATGACCACTATGAAGGTTGGAGCAAGTGATTCTTGAAAGTCAACCAGCTTGATCTCTAAAAACCATAATAACAAGCCTGATTACTTTTCTCTAGTTTTGGTAGTTTTCCTATGTTTTCCCATTTGTGCCTAGTTAGCACTGTATTTTCCCTAGATGTTCTCTACAAAAATAATATTTTCAAACAAAACCTGTAGTACTGGGTTTGTTAACATTCTGAAATCCTTTCTGGTCTGTTGATTCATGAGTTTTGGGTTGTCTGAATGAATCTGACAATAGTTTGTTTCCAGCTGACCTCTGGAGAAAGACTTTTAGTAGAGTAACTCATGTTACAGACTTCTATCCACACTGTATTGGAGAAGTAAAACCAATAAAATGTATTTAACAATCTAAAATTGCTTATTAGTTAGTGAATTAAATAATTAGTAAGCTAATAAATAATTTTAATGTACAGATGCTCATATATATATATATGAACCTCAGTCTGTCCTATTCCTACCAGTTTGATGCTAGTATCAGCAGTAGATGCCCAGAACCTGGAGAGGGATCTCAAGTCAGCTGGAGAGTACTTGAAGAGCAGTAGAAAGGAATCCCAGCCACTCCAGCCAGTAAATCAGCTTCATCCAGGGCCCAGCTTAAATGCCTTTATGCAAATGCACATAGCATGGGAATAAACCAGAGGAGTTAGAAACGTGCGCACACCTGCAGGGCAATGATCTTACTGGCATCACGGAAATATGGTGGGATGGCTGCAATGACTGAAGTGTTGGAATGGAAGGATACAGGCTCTTTAGGAAGGACAGGCAGGGGAGAAGAGGAGGAGGTGTTGCCCTTTATGTCAATGACCAGCTGGAGCACATGGAGCTCTGCCTGGGGTGGATGAGAAGCAGACAGAGAGCTTATAGGTCAAGGTGAAAAGGAGGGCAGGGACAGGTGACATTATAGTGGGGTCTTCTACTGGCTTTCTGACCAGGAATACCGAGCCATCAAGGCCCTCTATAGACAGACAGGACCAGCCTCACGTTCACAAGCCCTGGTCCTCAGGGGGGACTTCAACCACCCCGGTATCTGTGGGAGGGACAACACAGCAGGGCATAAGCAATCCAGGAGGTTCCTGGAATGCATTGATGGTAACTTCCCTCTCCAAGTGATAGAGGAGCCAGTGAGGAGAGGTGCTGTGCTGGACCTTGTTCTCACCAACAAGGAGGGGCTGGTGGGGAATGTGAAGCTCAAGGGCAGCCTACAACCTGAAGAATTAACCTTAAGACTTAACTCTGCTGCAGTGACCACAAAATGGTGGAGTTGAAGATCCTTAGGGCAGCAGGGAGGGTGCACAGCAAACTCACTGTCCTGGACTTCAGGAGAGCAGACTTTGGCTTCTTCAGGGATCTCCTTGCTAGAGTACCATGAAATAAAGCCCTGGAGGGAAGAGGAGCACCAAAAAGCTGGTTAATATTCAAGGATCACCTCCTCCAACCTCAGGAGTGATGTGTCCCAACAAAGAGAAAGCCAGGCAAAAATTCCAGGAGGCCTGCATGGATGAACAAGGAACTCCTGGGCAAACGCAAACACAGAAAGGAAACGTACCAAGGATGGAAGCAAGGACAGGTAGCTGGGAAGAATACAAAGAGATTATCCAAGCAACCAGGAACCAGGTTGGGAAAGCTAAAGCCCTGATAGAATTAAATCTGGCCAGGGATGTCAAGGGCAACAAGAAAAGCTTCTGTAGGTACGTCAGCAATAAAAGGAAGATTAGGGAAAATGTGGCTTTCTCTAGAAGCAAACAGGAGACCTGGTTATCCAGGATATGGAGAAGGCTGAGGTACTCAATGACTTTTTTGCCTTGGTCTTCACTGACAAGTGCTCCAGCCACACTGTCCAAGTCACAGAAGAGAAAAGCAGGGACTGGGAGAATGAAGAACCCATTGTAAGAGAAGATCAGGTTCAAGAACATCTAAGGAACCTGAAGGTATACAAGTCCATGGGACCTGATGAAATGCATCTGTGGGTCCTGAGGGAACTGGCAGATGAAGTGGCTAAGCCACTATCCATCCTATTTGAGAAGCTGTGGCAGTCCAGTGAACTTCCCACCGAGTGGAAAAGGGGAAACATAACCCCCACTTTTAACAAGGGAGACAAGGAGGACCCAGGGAACTACAGGCTAGTCATTCTTACTTCTATGCCCAGCAAGGTCATGGAGCAGATCCTTCTGGAAATTATGCTAAGGCACATGGAAAATAAAGAGGAGATTGGTGAACAGCCAACATGGCTTCACCTGACACATGTCTGATGAATTTGGTGGCCTTCTACAATGGCGTTGCCATGTTGGTGGGTAAGGGAAGAGCAACTGACATCATCTACCTGGACTTGTGCACATCATTTGACACTATTCCACATGACATCCTTGCTTCTAAACTGGAGATACATGGATTTGACAGAGGGACCACTCAGTGGATAAGGGATTTGCTGGATGGCGGCACTGAAAGAGTTGCCATCAATAGCTCAATGTCCAAGTGGAGACCAGTGACAAGTGGTGTTCCTCAGGGCTCAGTATGGGGACCGGTGCTGTTTAACATCTTTGTTGGGAACACGGACAGTGGGACTGAGTGGTCCCTCGGCAAGTTTGCTGATGATGCCAAGCTGTGTGGTGCAGTTGACACACCGGAGGGAAGGGATGCCATCCAGAGGGACTTTGACAGGCTTGAGAGGTGGGTCCGTGTGAACCTTATGAAGTTCACCAAGGCCAAGTGCAAGGTACTTCACCTGGGATGGTGCAGTCCCAAGCACAAGTACAGGCTGGACAGAGTGTGGATTGAGAGCAGCCCTGAGGAGAAGGACTTGAGGGTTTTGGTGGACAAGAAGCTCAACACAACAAGGCAATGTGTGCTTGCAGCCCAGAAAGCCAACCGTATTGTGGGCTGCATCAAAAGAAGCGTGGCCAGCAGGTTGAGGGATGTGGTTCTCTCCCCTCTATTCTGCTCTCATGAGACTCCACCTGGAGTATTGTGTTCAACTCTGGGCCCCCAACAGAAGAAGGACATGGACCTGTTGGAGCAAGTCCAGAGGAGGGCCACGAAGACAATCAGAGGGCTGGAGAACCTCTCCTATGAAGACAGGCTGAGAGAGTTGGGGTTGTTCAGCCTGGAGAAGAGAAGGCTCCACCTCACAGCAGCTGTCCAGTACCTAAAGGGGGCCTGCAGGAAGGGGAGAGACTTTTTACAAGGGCATGTAGTGATAGGAGAGAGGGTAATGGCTTAAAACTGAAAGAGGGCAGATTTAGATCAGATATCAGGAAGAAATTCTTCACCATGAGGGTGGTGAGGCACTGGCAAAGGCTGCCCAGAGAAGCTGTGGATGCCCCATCCATGGACATGTTTAAGGCCAGGCTGGATGGGGCTTTGAGCAGCCTGGTCTAGTGGAAGGTGTCCCTGACCATGGCAGGGGGGGTGGAACTAGATGATCTTTAAGGTCCTTTCCAACCTAAACCATTCTATGATTGCATGATATTTAAGTAATATATTTAGATGCTTATAAGTATGCTACTTATACTACAGTAAGTAGTGTATCAAACTTTTTACATATAAGAAACAGAATTTAGTGCATAGGGGTTTTATCTGAATCTCAAGGTGATGTGGTGGGACCAATGTTTTCTCTTCTCCCATCTGTTTTAATCTACTTTATTTCTGTTTACAATTGACTAGGAAATGAAAGTTTGAAGAGCTGAAATTCTTTCACATTGCAGACTTGAAGAAAGTTGTGTGGCCAAAACCCTGTGTGCAGGGTTTGGTGGTTTTTGTTTTTGTTGGTTTGTTGTTTGTTTTTTTTTTCCCCCAGTGATGTCTATTGGCCTTATATCAGCTGTTTCCTCTCCCTGCAAACTTTTTTTTCAGTTCCATTCTGTCATTGCAGAATAACATCACTGCAAAAGGAGTTAAACAATTTGTTCTGTAGCTGTTAATTGGAGGAAATACTAAAGGATTATTCTGAATGTATGGGAAAAAAAGTAATTTATTACTCTCTCAGAAATATTTTTCTGAGCCTGTTTGCCTTTCTTAAAATGCTGCTAAACTTCAAAATTCCTGTAACTGTTATGTACAGCCCCATACATGACTGGAACCTTATATAGCTACACCACTAACAGAAGTGATACTGTGCAGCAGAAAAGCCATAGGTGTACTTGTTAAGAACAAAGAGTCTGCTTTTGCACTGAATATTGTTGCTTCATGTGTTCTGTGAATATACTTTAAAATGCTATGTTGTTAGGCAATTTTTAACACCCCTTTTTACCACTTCACACTGATGGTACCGGGATTTTTTAATTAACATTTTTTTCCTTCCTCCAGGATTTTCATGAACTATAGGCTTCTAGAGTTATTCCTAAAAGGAATAACTTGATCTAAGAGAGAGAACTCACCACTTTGGCAGAATAATAAGCCTTTCTGTTCCCTAAAACAAATCATATTCTGAGCCTCCATTTCTGCTAAGTGTGGTCTCTGGTGGCAGTGTGCTTGCTGGCTGTCCTCTGCTCACAAAAGTTATGGTTAAATGCAGCCAGTCTCACTCTGAAAGAGAAACACCTAAATCAGGCTGCTGTTAGCAATTAAAAACAAACAAACAAACAAACAAAAAGCCACCTGATTTTATGGCATAATATTACTTTGGTAATTTGGTTCTCAGTAGGAAATACTAGTCCCCAGACACACTTCTTGAAAAATAACTGGGATGCATGCTCATAATAATGATTTTAGTAAAACTGTGCTTCTTACACTGCTACAGCAGTATTACCAAAAAATGCCTGGATCTTGTAGCATTACAATGGCTGCATTGCCTTGGATGTGTGAGAAAGCCTTGAAAAGGGTAGTCCACATGCCCTCTACTTATGCATTTGTTCCTGGAGAGGAGCAATAAACTGAATATTGATTTATGTTGGATGTGGAAATCTAAACTGAGCAGCCTGTGCTGGAGGGGAAAGGTGGGAGATATTGTTTTCTCCTCCCTGCAGCGGACCTGTGCTCTTGTCACTCAAAGATGAGTAAAATGAAATGTCGGTTACAACATGACAGTCCTAGCTGATAGTGGCACCTTTCGCAGTTCTCCAAATAATGACTTGGCTTGCTATCTCAGAAAAAGGAGAGATAAAACATTTAACTTATACTATCTGTATTTGGAACATTAAACACTTCGTGCATTTTAGAGAGGCAGTTGAACTCTGACAGGTTCTCTAAGACTTTTTTTGTGGGTAGCCCTTTATACTTAAATGAAATCTGTAAATTCAGCTGAATTTCTAAGAGGCCTACAAACCAATCCACAGGGATGCACTACCATTATTGCAAAAGCTCTGGTGAGGTCTCATCTGGTATAGACTGTACAGAAATGTTTGTCCACAAGAACATGGAGCTGCATTTGTGATAACCCTGGAAAAATTATATTATAAGTGGAAATATAAAATGCCAGTGGTTTTGGGATAATAATTGATTAATGTGAATTACGAATTCCTACTGTTTTCCTAAGTCTTTTTTAGTAAAATTTCAACTATTTTGTGAAAGGCTGGCACCATCACTGTGAAAGGAGCATAGGCCTCCAAAGACTCCATTTGACTGGAGGATGGGAATTTTAAAATGAAATAGAATCCTGCAATGTTGGAAGGGACCTTTAAAGATCTTCTAGTCCCTGCCACGGGCAGGGACACGTTTCATTATATCATGTTGCTCAAAGCCCCATACAACCTTACCTTGAACACTTCCAGGGATGGGGCATCCACAATTTCTCTGGGCAACCTGTTCCAGTGTCTCACCACCCTCACTATGAAGAATTTCCTTCTCATGTCCAATCTAAATCTATTCTCTTTCTGTTTAAAACCATTACCCCTTGTCCTATCAAGATGATGTCTGTCCTCTTCTCCATTGCCTCAGCTGGAGAACGGCATTGGAACCTAGGCTGAGACAACCTGGTTTTGCAGCGTCACAACTCAGCAGTCTAGGGAGCTTTTCACCACAGGCCACACTCATCTACCTGGTCTGAAGACACAGAGATGGCCCCTATAAAAGACAGCAGGGTAAAAGGTGCCAAATAATAGTGAGGACAATACAGAAGAAAAGTAGTTTGGGAGATTTCTCTTTTCCATCAGACCCTTAAAAACATCTGAAGTTAAATGCCACTGCTTTTTTTTTTGTGTGTGTGTGTGTGTACATCTGGAAAAATAAGTGGGGGGAGGCACTGACTCCTTTGCAGTCTAGCAAAAAATCCTGAAGAGATGATTTCTAGTTCCTGGGGACACCAACCAACCATGTGGGTCAAACTTCCTGAGAAACAGAACTGGAGATCAAACATTTAGTTTAGTCTCCCAGTCATCTTGCATGTGTGGTTTTTTTATAATGCACATATGGGAAAAGTGTTTTTAAGGGCTTCCTGGAAGTAAACATTAATCCATCATTAAATCAGGCTGCACACTATTCTGTTTGGGCTTTTTTGAAGATTTTGTTTCATTTTGTTTTGGTTTTCAACTGTGTATAATTTAGATGATTGTCTTCAATTTGTCATAAAGGAGGGTGGAATTAAACACAGTTGTCGATAGCATGCAAGAACAGTAAGATACACAGCAGGACTAATAAAGCAACAGTTTTGCAAGTTTCATACAGTAAAGTTCCTTCTGATAAACCAGGAGACTTCTCCACCAGTGCTGGGTGTCTTCCTTGGTAGGGACCTTATGGCCAAAGACTTATGGCTAGGTGGGTTTCACCTTAAGTAGCTTCTGACTGCTGAAATGAAGATGTCTGTGTTAGTCTTCTGTGGCAAACAAAGATAAATAGACACTCATGTCATCTAATGAAGATGAAGTGTGCCACAAAAGTGTCCTTTTTTCTCTGGTGCCAATCAAAACAATCCAGATGACTGGCAAAGTTGTAAAGTTATATGACCTCTACAGTCAGTAATGTTCTTCACCAACAAGCCATTGCTACAAAGCCTTCAATCAGTGCTGAGCAATGTTAAATTGAAAGCAAACTTGTTCCTCAAATTCTTTCAGAGCAAGATTAATACAAACACTTATGAAACCAGGAAGGAGGCAGCAAAAAATGTGCTTATGCAGAGTAAAAGTAGGCACCTAGATGTTACACTATAGAAAAAATGTTGTATTTTTCCCTTTACGACACTTCCGTTTGGTACACTTACATATCCCACTATGCCTTGTGCTCATCCTTAGGCATTCAGCTTTGCCCATCCAGCACAAAAGAAGTTTTGATGCCAAATTCAGCTCTGTGATTCTATCACTGGAATAAAGTACCTGAAAGCTATTCAGGTACCTCAATTCATTTTGTAGATCTAACCCTTGAAATAATTCAGCTCTGTGATTCTATCCCTGGAGTAAAGTACCTGAAAGCTATTCAGGTACCTCAATTCATTTTGTAGATCTAACCCTTGAAATCTTCATAGACACGTTCAAGAAAGATGAAATCATGAAGAGCTATTATGGTGATCAGAGGATTAGAGAGCATATTTTGTGTGAAACTTTCATGCTCAGATAGTTTAACAAAACAAAGGTGACAGAGAGGTGACACAACTGATTTTTATAAACACACCAGAGAGAAAGTAGACTTATTTAATCTGAAGGAAATGCTCTTACAAGCACAGAAAGACATAGACTGTCCAAGGAATAAATTAAAACTGGATACTGGAAAAAAAGTTCTATTTGCTGTCCCAGTGAAGTCCTGGAAGAGCCTTCCAGCAAGGCTAACGGGGAAGAATGAGAAGCATATAACATCAAATGTCTCCCAACCACCCAAAGGATGGAATCATCTAGTGCACCTGAATTATTTGTGACAACAGAGGGCTGGATTCAGTGGTCCAGAAATACGCTCACAGTCATGTTTTCCTCATGTTCTGAACTGCAGACATGGAGTTTTAGCTCATCTCTTGCTGGAGTCAACCTGTAGCTTTAGCAACCTATTTCAGGTAGGGAAGAAGGCTTGTATTGCCATTGGTGCCATTTTGTTGGCACTGATAATATCAGGTGATGATGGTACCTTTCTGCTATTTTCCCTTAATCCCTAGCTACTCTGTGTTTGTGCCATGACATGTCCCAGCTCAGGTCACCCATCTTCAAGGAAGAGATGCAGTTCCAGCTGCATCACTAAAACAAGACAGAGATCAGAAACGGATGAAACCTCTCCCAGGCATGTCTCACCAAACACGTACATTTGACACAACGTAGGTACCCTCTGAGCAGGGAGCAATGCTGACCCAGAATTCAGTTGTACAAAGCAGAACTGCTGAAATGCCCTCCTTGGTTCTGGTTCAGGCAGGCTGGGACATGTCATCCAACCCAAGTCTGTCCTGAAGGAGTAAGAGCAGAGCATTGCTCTGCCTTCCCTTCACCCAACTCCCTAAAGTGAAGAAGAAAGGAGATGCCCTTTGCTTTAGCCACAGGACTTCTGAACTACCCTGATAATGAAAAATATAAGTGAGCATTCCCTACTCCTCCTTACTTTCTATGTGGTCCTGTTACGTTTTCTAGCTATTCTTCTGTGAACTGCTAGTACCTAATATGCCCTTAATAATTCTTCCGGTATCAGAGGTGCTCTACTGTAACCTAATGACTATGAAATACAGTATTAAGCATTAAGGAATGATCTTTTCTGTAGTTCCAAGATGTAAATGAAAAAATAGTAACTGCAAGGCATGTATGAGAGCATTTTTGTTGTTGCTGTTGTGAGCATTTGGCATTACTCTTTCCTGACTGCTAGGGAAAATGAGATTTTCACAGTCAGAAGTCTTCAAAGCACTGTTCCTCCATTTGAAGGCAGGACTCCTAGAGGAAGTCTCCCTCCAATCCCTGTGTTTGAACCATCCCAGGAGCCAAGAGCAGTGCCTTATAATCCTGCCTCTGCTCCCAGCTGTGTTATCTCAATAAAGAACCAAGCTCAAACCCCTGCCTACAGCTCTGGCCCTGCAGAAGCCAGCTAGTTTCAGCAGCGACTTCAGGAGTCAAGATTTAAAATCTCCACTAGATCTGAATTTCACTCCTGCACCCTAGACTCATTTCTGATATAAACCATAGTAGTTCTCACAATTAGCATCCTGCAGCACTTAAGAGTGGCACTTTTCATGTGGTGATAGCCATGCTCAATGTGACACTGCAAATATGCTAGGCAAACCAGGGGAAACTAGATAAGTCTCTCTCCCAAAAGAAGAAGGGAAAAGAATCGATTTCAGTAGACCAAAAGCTTTTGGTTAGATTGCTCTCACACAAAAGGATTGATGGTACATTGTTCACTTTACTGATGTTAAGTGTGCCTTTTGTGTTCAAGATCATGAGCAACGTACGTTCAACAGCCTGACGTATTTAGAGGAAAACAAATTTAGTTTCTGCACACCAGATGGAAATTATAGATGTGAGATCTGGGCACAAAGCAACAATATCTATAAATCTAGTACTTTATCAACCTATTTCAGGCTGTATAATTAGAAAAGTTATCAGTTACATTCACAACACATAACACATACCTGCTGCAGTGTCCCCTTTGGGAAGATCAATGTGGCTAACTCATCATGAGAGTAAAAGATGTACATCATTTAAATTACACTACACTCCCAGGAGATGAGCTAGGTTATCTGGAAGCAATTGCACTGCACGTGAAACTGATGTTAGACCCCAGGGAGCGTTAGGATTTACACTGTACATTCTCTGAATGCACTAAAAAGAGCGCTGTAATTATTTTCATGAGATTAATTATTGTCATGATCTATAATCAATAGATGAGATTTTTTGTTTTAAAAGTGTGAAAAAGTGGACCACAAATACATAAGGATTATGATACCTTAAGCAGCACATAGAAAATACCAGGGAAAATGTATATTGGTAGCTCTTTCTCCTCCATTGCTTGTGACACTTATCTCAGGGGAGCAGAAACAATGCCTCTGTGACATCAAGTTGGATTTACCCCATCTAGCCTACACCTGAGTTTGTCATCCTCATGCTTTTTACAACAAGCAGGCAAAACCTGGGAATTTCAGGGCAATTCACTTGATTTCCTTGAGCCATCTATCTTCAAGAAAAGTCATACCTTTGTGCCTGTTTCCCTCGTCACTTTAAAAAGCAGCTAAGTAGAGAAACTTGGGTTTCTGTGTTTTGCCAGATGAATTCCACCCTGAATTCTCCCTCCTGACCTCAGGTTTTCTTTTCTGTGAATCAGACTGGGAATACATTGTGGTCATTTCATGCACAAACAGGAACAGATTTGGCAGAACAGTTCCTGGGCTTTCACCTTCTCACTGCCTTTCAACACAGTGAGCATGATGCCATGCCACCTGATGCAGCGTGGGCTACATAAGCCCTGTCTCATTCCTATCTTATTCAGAGTTCCCCTATGTTAGAGCTTAGTGAGTAATAAACTTGCTCAAGAAATGAGACATACAACTCCAAGATCCATTTCATTCAGAGAAGGCAACACTAAATACAGAGTTGTTTTCCCCTGGGAAAAAGATGTAATTAATACTTCGGGAACTCTTCTCCTTCCTGTTTAAGTTGGGCATACAGCCAAGAGTATAAGAACATATAGGTCCATAGGGAGAAAAAAATTAAGTGGAGAGCTTGAGTCCAGTCTTGGTCTTCAAGTACTCAGCTGGGTAAAATCACTGATTAGAAAAAAGGTGATTATTCTAATGTAAAGATTTGCATCAAGTTCATGAATATCTCCCAAATGAGATGAGGGTTTTTTTTTTTTTTCTAATTAATTACCTTAGTCTGCATTTCTCAAAATTAATCCGCATCTATTAACACAAGTAAAATTAAGCAAGAAAGTCTATTTCCTAAAAGATAATACTGCAAAGAAAGCACTGCTGCAGGGA
This sequence comes from Falco rusticolus, assembly GCF_015220075.1. Lineage (NCBI taxonomy): Eukaryota > Metazoa > Chordata > Aves > Falconiformes > Falconidae > Falco > Falco rusticolus. Next base: position 25,591,187 of record NC_051188.1, read on the forward strand.
AAGATGCTGCCAGCATTTCAGCTAACCAAGGGTTTGGCACTAAAGAAACATGGCATAATCAGTACATTCAAGAGCTATAGTTCCAATTATAATGCAAAGTGTGTGGTAGTTCCCTTGCCTTTTAACTACTGCTGCAGGTAGAAAAATAAAATTGTTGTAGTGCCTTGGCCAATGTGTTTTTCCTCTGTCCCTGTGTAGTTAGTGCAGTCTTATTTTCCTGAATTTGCTTCGATCATCCATTTAAATTATCTTCTCTAATAAATAAAAAATGAATGAATGACAGATTTCAATATTAAAGAAAAGTAAAGTTTGATGGTGCTAGGAAGGCTAAACAAGCTCAGCCTAGGATCTAGCCTAGTATCAAGTATCCAGCAGTGAGCAATAGCAGATGCTGATGCAAGGGTTTTGTGATACTGATCAAATACTCTAAAGCCTGTAGCTGTCAGATTTCTTGAGCCAAAGGTGTTATGTTTGCTTATGGCAGAGAAAGCAGTGGAAGAGTTAAGAAGAACCAGGCCTCTGCTCATCTGTAATGGTGAGTTTGTTTCTGAAATTCTATGTTCTAAAGAAAAAGGGAAGGGAAAAATCCAACTTCTTATGGTCTTACATTTAAGGACTTTGCAAAACCACGTTGTTCTCTTCCTCTTACCACCTGCTGGTCCTGGCCCTGTCCTAGCATCTGGGTTCATAAACATAAGGATTCCCACATTTATGAGCCCAGCAGCCAGCACCAGACACCTTTCACTCCGGAGTGAGCAAATTCAGCTCTTAATGGGGGGCAGTGTCCCCTTGTATTTATGGAGTGACAGCTAGCAGTAGTAAGTTGAATGTCTTCTATACCAACCTGAAGTATGGCTGCCTGGGCCATTACAGGCAGCTACTGAAGAAAGGAATGGTGTCACTCTGGTACTGGGGTTACCCTTCAGTGCTCAGAGGCACCGAGCTGCTCATGGGCACACACTTTAGGTGCCATTTTTTCTCATTTCTGACCACTTTTAGCCTCTGGGTTTTTCAGGAATTTTCTTCACCTCCAAATAGTCACCTCACCTAACCAGTCCCATTCTCAGTTACTCAGGTTTTTCTTTCTTTTTCTTAACTTGACCAGACAGCCTGAGTTTTCTCCTGCAAATACCAAACCCAGTCCCCATACTGGCTAGGTAGTCGCACTTACAGACCAGTGGTCTCCTCCTAGGGACAACAAGTCTCAAGTTTCAGTGTCTGCCCAGGTGCCACCTCCCCAGCCATACATCCCTCCCAGCTACAGACCTGATGGCCCTTCTGCATGTGAAACAGGCATTTTCCTTCTCCACACTTCCCTGGTCTAGCATGGGAAACTGGGAGCAGAGGGAAGAACATACCCCTTTCTCCCAAAGAAAGATTATAAATGGGATTGACAAAGATTATAAACGGGATGCAGATTTTCTTCAGGGTGGTACGGACATTGCTCCTTATAAGGGCATATTTTAAGTTGTGGCTCCAAAGTATGGGGTTGCCAAAACAGCTGTCAGAATTTTATCTTAGAGCTTTAACTGAAATTGTCTGCAAATCTCAGGATGATGTAGGCAGCCAGCTTGGAGAGCTTTGGACTGGTGGTTAACAACATTCCAGTCAATCTGAAAGCAACAGAGGAATGATGTGAAGAGTTGAAACGCATTACAATTTGAGCCCCTCAGATCCCCTCATTGCTACCTACCCATGGCACCTTTCACATTTCTTTCTTCTGTAGCCAGGTGCTGCACTGCTGGGTCTGAATTTACATTCTTTGTGTATGATATTGCCAGAGGTCATTGCTGCTGAGACAGCTATGGCTCATTTTATTGTCACAAATGCTGTTGACTGTTCCTGTTGAATCTGTGTATCTCGTGTGTGTGAAAATGTCGTTCAAACTAGATGTTCCCATGTAGGAAGGTTCAAGGGGTTCATAATATTTATAATGTCGCTGGGATTGTCTTTATCTAATTTGCAACTTTTCTGCTTATCAAGTTTTATTTGTTGTAGAGACAAACACAGAAACAACATAAACCTTTTACAAGTAATAAATAGGGACTTGAAATAGTTTCCAGAAGAGTCTGGTTATTGGACTCCGTCTAGGCAGTCTAGTTATGATTTGCTTTGATTTAAAAAAAATTTAAAAGAAAGAAAAGGATGTTTCCTCTCTTGATGGTAGTTTTGAAATTACCCTTCTAAAAATTCAGGTTTAAGCATAAACTTTGCCAGGAGTTTTCTGAAGCTCCACTGCTCTTTCCTCTGCTGGGAGGCAGCATATTTCAAAACTGAATAGGAAATAGGAAAACACAAAATTCTTTGAAAGCAAAAACTTTGGAGCCCAGTTCAGTTCCAATAATAAAGCAAAGATACCAGCATTTCAGTTGCTGATGCAAAGGACCTTAAAGTTAAATCTACCTGTTTACTATACAGATAATACTGCAGCAAATACTTGCCAGCAGGAATTTGTCGGAAGAAATGGGTACAGAATTAGGAGAAAATATGAAAGTAAATATGGATATAAGAAAAATACTGTGTTTACCAGTAGAGTGCAAGGATTTCAGAAGTGATGGAAATACCAGTTACATGTGGGAGGTATTGTTTGCATACAAGTGGGGAGAACAGCCAAGGCCAGAGCTGTAATGCATGCACCTGGCAGCCTTTGTCTGGCACCCACCCATCCATCCATGTATGTGTGTTTGTCTGTCCTTTACCTCATGGACTCCATTTCCTGCTTCATGGGAGGATGGAGTGAGGAAGGGAAAAGTGCATTCATGGCCTTTGCAGCTGGTCTCTGGGGCAGCAGCAGGAGGAGTGTGTTTTTATTTGCTCCTAGCTGGCGCCCCTGCACAGGTCTCCTCTCGACTCCCATTGCTCCTTGCTGAGGCCTTGGTTACATCCACATTATAATTTATTGGCTGGTGCTAATTAGACTGCTCTGCTAGAAGTGGCCTGAATCCCTCTGCATTTTACCAAGATCTAGCTCTCTGCAGCAACACTACCCTTGTAAGTAACATGAATTATAAATGTGTGATGCCTGCTAGTCCCATGCCCCATTGCAACAGATGTTGTAGGCCTTACTACGAAATAACGCACGGTCCACTGCCAGCCAGCCAGCATCAGCACAAGGGCAGACAGGAGGCATGGTGACCACTGGATCAGATCTTACCTGTTCACTCTGCAGGTAAGGGTACTCCTAAGTGTGTGTATGCACATGGTGTGTCTAACATGCAAGATATATTGACATTTTTTTCCCCCTGGCAGACCCTATGTTTCATAGTAAACCTAGTACAAGTGCTTTTGCCAGTGAAACGGTATGTGAATATCACATAAAACATGGTCTAAAAGAGCAGTTCAGAGCCTGTGAAGTGGTTTTGACACCCAGGAAGAACAAGAACTTGAGGCACATAGATGCAGAGACATAAGCTGCATGTCCCAGAAGCTGTAGGTGGTTAGAGGTGGACAGGTGTAATGGCCCCTTACAATGTAGGAAAGCCCCACAGAAGCTGTGATCAGTTTTCATGCTTTTAAAAAAGAGCCTGTGATCGCTAAAAGGGAGAGTGCCAGTGATTTGCAGTTCAGCAGGGAACTCTTAGGTGCTGTGGTGTTTTTCAGGAGCGGTTAATGAGAAGACAGAATAGGAAGCCACCATTGCAATGAATCTCTGTTATTAGGACAAGTAAACCAACAAACAGGAGAGATGCTTATAAGAGAAACAGGGAGGCACAGACATCTGTTCAGCTGCTTCTAGGATGCTATCACACAGATTTAACTAAACAGCTAAAACTGATTAAATCACAGTGTTAGATTTCAGCACAGATTTTAAAGACTGAGACATTCAACTGTTGGGCACTTTGGCCAGTGGCACTTTTCATCTCTGGCCAGCAGCTCCTTGCTGTCCCAAGTGATTGCTTTAGCATGATGAGCTGCAGCAGCTCGCCAGGAAGGAGGTTGGGGGTGTCCACCTACACCTTGTGAATGATGTTTGCCACCAGGGACACTCAACATGTCTACCTCCAGCTGAAAACTCTATTTTGCTTGCAGGGCTGGTTTTTGCTCCCCTGCTGTCTTCTGACCTCCATATTGATTAAAATTCTGCACTGAGGGTGGACAGTAGCACAAGGATAACAACAGAAGAGACTTAACTGTTGAGAAAGCAAGCTGAACAAAAAGATTGCAACCATCCACTGCAGGACAGGTTATCAGTTCTGAGCTCTAAAGAAGATACAAATAGATCTCAGAATAGTGGATTTGAGGCTTTGATCATGTACCAGAAGGCAGTAGATGTATTGCAAATTGCCATTGTAATGAATCATGCCTCTGCTCCCTAATGAAGGACAGCACAGAGCTCCCTGGGCTACTGGAGATGTTTGCAACAAGTCCACACAGTCATTATTAGCCCAGAATTGTGCCTGAGACAATCCTTGACTCTTGGGAAGACTGATCAGCCTAGGCAAATATCATACCCTGACGTCACAACTGGCTCACAACTAGAATCAGGGTGTTGTACCCCACCCACTATTCTGTATTTCCCCAGTACTTCTAATTCTGGGACTATCACAGGCAAAGTGAGTTCAGGTCTCCTTGGATGTGACAGAGCAGTCACAACTTTGGAACACTTTGGAAGAAGGGTTTGTCCCTCCTGAAAAGCCCAGCCTTACTGAAGTAACTGCCAAGCGCTAACTGCTGCAGCTGCTGGGCAGGTCATACTTCATTATTATACTCCAGAAGTTCAGGCATTATAACATTCAGAAATCATTCTGAACAGCACATTAGTCTTACAGCCATAAAAGGATTAACTTTAGCTTCATTGAAACCAAGAAGGTTTTAGTGAACTACAGCAGAGGCAAGATTCACCTTGTGATATGTAAAGGCTGTCAGATTAGAAACTGTTTTCAGGTCCTCACAAGTGTCAGTGTGCTTGTTTTCCAGTGACACTGAAGCACACTACACTATTCTGTCAGCATAACAATCTGGCATGGAGTAGGATTAAGCACACCCTGCACCATGTTTTCCAGCTCCGTAGCCTGTTGAGTGTGGGCTTAAAGCCATATTAGATGTGTACTGACACTGCTCAACTCTCAGAAGGTTCTTATCTTGGGTTGTGGCATTGTCCGACTGGCATTTCTGGATACAATTTGATGTGAGCTCTGTGGTTCAGGTTTAATCCTGAGCCAATTTACTGCTTCCAACCCCCTGTAATCTCCATCAGGCCCTTCTCTCCATCTGCAATGACAGTGTGAGGCAGACAAGAAAGACTCATGTTGTCGCATGGAAGGGCCCTGGCACAGACATCTGCAAAGCCACAGGGGGTTGTAGGCAGAATTCAAACTGGGCTGAATTCAAGCTACTGGAAAAGACACTATGGATGCTCAGTGCTGGGCTTCTGACAGCCTCAGCTTCAGACCTCTCCGAGGAAGCATCTGGTACAGGATGGGCAAACACAACCCAAAAAGGCAAAGCTGTGGATATTTTCCAGACTACTGGACCATAGTGGGTTCAGCCCAGCCTGTGATTGCATACAGCCCCCCCAGTATAAACAAGGCCTTCGCCTATGACAAGGTGCCAGCTGTATTTGGCAGCTGTTAATGTGCCCCAGGAACCATATGAAGCGTGCTGTAGGAGAGTCTGAAGTTGTTGTTGGGCTTGGACCTGCAGGTAACTGAACGTGCAGCCTTACTGACTGTGGAGCAAACGGCAGCCCAGGTGTAGAGAGGCTGATGTCAACTTTCAATACATTTCTCGATCATCAGCCTTTGCTGGGGTTTTTTTTTTGGCTGCTTTGATACATGGGATGATTCAATCTTCTGCTAGGGAAGTAATTGGACTTTTATGAAATTTATAGGTGTATGCAAAATCTAGATGATATATGTGCCACTTTAGAAGGATTTTTTCAGAAATGGATGCTTCTGAGCAATTGTCATTGCCCATTTCAAATCATCTTGAGCTTCTGGGACCCTAAAAAATGTAGTCTTCTTTCAAAAACAGATGCAGAAACCATTACAGCAATGCTCTCTGAGGAACATTTGAAAAGTGCTGTAAGTTTTCTGTATGAAATACTTTCTTTATCCAGGATTTAATTTTATTAATTAGCACCCAGCTTTAAAAATCTCAAGCAGAGGCAGAGGGATTCAGTCTTTTTCAGATTGTCATCAATAAAGCACTTTCATTCAGAGTTTCCAGATATGGAGGAATACTTATATATCATTATTGTGATTTTCTGATGATACTTAGAAACCCAGCAGTATTTCAAACCTCATCAGTTCATCCAAAACTCTGGTACGCTGATTTTAATTAGCTCTAACCCTTGAATGGTGTAAATCAGAATAACAGCTGTCATTCCTGGTGTTCACTTTGGTCTTATTTTTCTTTAAGGATTTTAATACATTGAAATTAAGCCCTCTGTTATACTGCTTCCCTTACATTTCAAATGTCTTTTGAATAGTTCTTCATCCAATTATATGCAGTCTCCTACTTAACAACAGTAACATTTGTCATTGCATGTGCTATACCTATGTGAAGTGCTTGAAACCTTTAACAGGTCTGAACTTTCTGGGTACTAAATGCACAAAGTGGGCCAAATGGCAGCACCATTAACGGGGCTGTCTAAGTGGAAAGTCTGGGCTGACAGCAAACCTATGAAACTAGCTTCTTTGGAAAAATTTTGTACAAGGTTGCCCAATTTTTGGATCCCACACAGTTAGAATAGAGCAGAATAGGGTAGAATAGAGTAGAATGGAGTAGAGTAGAGTAGAGTAGAGTAGAGTAGAATAGAACAGAACCGAACAGAATAGAATATTTTCAGTTGGAAGGTATCTACAATGATCATCTAGTCCAGCTGCCAGACCACTTCAGGGCTGACCAAAAGTTAAAACATATTATTAAGAGTATTGTCCAAATGCCTCTTAAACACTGACAGGCTTGAGGTATCAACCAGGAAGCCTGTTCCTGTGTTTGACTACCCTCTCAGTAAAGAAATGCTTCCTGATGCCCAGTCTAAACCTCTCCTGGCACAGCTTTGAACTGTTCCCATGCACCCTATCACTGGATACCCGGGAGAAGAGCTCAGCACCTCCCTCTCCACCTCCCCTCCTCAGGAAGCTGCAGAGAGCAATGAGGTCACCCCTCAGCCTCCTTCTCTCCAAATTAGAGAAACCCAGAGTCCTTAGCCTCTCCTCATGGGACATGCCTTCCAGCCCTTTCACCAGCTTTGTTGCCCTCCTCTGGATGCATTCAAGCACCTCCACATCCTTCCTAAATGGTGGGGCCCAGAACTGCACACAGTGTTCAAGTGGAGGCCACACCAACGCTGAATTCATTGGAATAATCACTCCTCTTGACCAGCTGGTTATGCTGTGTCTAGAATTGCAGAACCATAGAATCATTTAGGTTAGAAAAGACCTTTAAGATCAAGTCCGATAACAAACCTAACACAACCAAGTCCACTACTAAGTCACGTCCTTAAGCAGCATGTCTCCAAGTCTGACGCACCTCAGGCTGCAGTTTGCCCTCCTGGCTGCCAGGGCACACAGCTGACTCATGTTGTTGAGCCTGCTGTCAATGAGCACCCCCAGATCCCTTTCTGCAGGGCTGCTATCCAGCCACTCCTCTCCCAGTTTATACCTATGCCTCTCATCACTCCATCCCAGGTGCAGAGTCTGGCATTTAGCTGGTGTCAATGGGAAGTGCATACTTGGCTCAATCGGTCTAAAAGATAGTAACTCTGGTTTCTAGACACCTTAGGCAGGGCTTATCTCACCTTACATTTTTGATGTCTCCAATGTAAATCAATATATCTGGGCCAGTCACCCTACACTGTCTTTTTAATCAATGACATATGCCTTTCTATGATAGCGATTCATCTAACCTATCTTAGAAACATAGATAAGAATGAAAAGAAACATTTTTCGAAAGTGCTCATTCATCCAGTTAATGACAAACTCATAGATCAACATTTGGCCTTATAAATACCACCTTTTGTTTGATGGAAAGCTTCGATACTAACGGCATATTAGGTAGCTAATGGGGCTAGGAAGGTATTTTTGGATTGCCCTCCAAAAGTTAAGTGCCTCATGTTTATGCAGTTTTCATTACAGGCACCTAAGGATTACCTGGATCTTGTCCTGTCACTTGATTCAGTTGTACAGCCACAGGAAAGGGATATAACAAATAAAACCTTTGGAGATGGTCTGCTTCCCAGTCTGTTCCACAGCAGTACTTCTATGTGTTTAGGACCATGGCCTAAACAGTTGATGCCATATGTAGATGTATACCTTAAGCCTCTTAAAAACCTTAGGCTACCTAATCAGCTTGTTTTGATTCCCGAATCTGTAATGTTTCCCTTGCAGCACTAACTGCACCTCATTCACAACCTTTTAGGGGTCAGGGATGTTAGGCATTCATTGTCACTGCTGTACATGCCTGGCATATCTTCTGTGAGCAATCATCCACATTTAGTGATCTTTGCCTTCCATTCCTACTACTGAGTGTGAAACATCTCTCTTTGTAGAAATATCTATGACTTTGGTCTTCTGAGTAAATCTAAAAGATCCATTGCATGAAACAGTTCAGTGCACCTCTGTGTTGGACTCGTAGTTCTCCTGGATGTTTATACTATGCAGAAAATATCTCAGGACTTAACTGAGATGCATAAAATAGGGGGTAGCTACCCCCAGCACTCTCCATAGTCTGTGGTGAGAGAGAGGAGCCCTAAAAGGGCAATTCAGATCTAATATAGGCAGGACTGCTCTTTGAAGGTACTTCTCCCTTTCTGTCTGCATTTTTCAGAGCTGACAGAGAAAGAAAAAAAAAGTGTCCCATTTGAGCTAGGAGAGAATCTAGGCCTTATCCAATATTAATGGAAAGACAGTGATCAGTTTGAAGCCTCCTTGTGTCCTGGGATAAATAAATTTGTATCTCTGGAAGTTGACAGCATCATACTATAAAAAGTACATATAACAAATTCAGAGCTGTCCTAATCCCAGATATTGAACATTGGAATACTTTGGCTCTAAGTACATTTAAGTACTAAGATCTGGGTTTAAACACAAACATTCAAATCAATGTTATCCCTACTTCCTTCCCTGTACTCCGCCCCCCTTGCCAAACTCTACCAGCAATTGGAAGCCTCTGGTTTGGGGGGAGAGACAGACAAGCAATGAATCTTGTGAAATGCATTCTGTGGGAAAAAATATCAGATGTAAATAGAAATGAGTTTTAATGTATATATACCAGACCACTAGCATTCAGCTGGCTGAGAAATCTCTTAATGAAATACTAACCTTTTGATAGGATTTAACTTTTTCTTTGGTTCAGCAGATTCCTTTTTCATTACTGGAAGAAATACTGTAGAGTGTGCAAAGCTCTGGATTAAGTACACGAACAGCTTCAGCTGGAAAAAAGTATGAGTATGATACACAGGGTGAAGGAAAAGGTCTTTTGTTACATTAATTATTACCCTTGACTCTCACTTGCTTGTCTTCCAGGAGACGAACCTGATACATGGTAAGGTTTACAGAAAAAGATCTATTGACTTTGAAGTGCTGGAATGTTGCTGTTGAAGAACAGAAGAAAATAAAACAAGGCAAAGCAAAGCAAGCTTACTCTATTGACACTAAAGGCAAACAAAACTGAAATCACAAAACTCATGCAGCTGTCTGTTGTTTCAGGATCTGTTTCCTGCATTATGCCCATAACATTTTGCAGGAAATACATTTCAACATCCTCAAAGATTAAACATTAATATCACAGCCAAGGATGAAATTGTAAAGACTTTGGGTTTAAGTGGGAGAATTGAATCTTAAAAGGAAAAATTTAGTCTGTGATTACAAGCAAGGGAGCAAGCTCTAAAAGGCAGAAACCGAATTAATTTTCTCCTTGCAATTTCTATCCTGACTATGCAATACACAAGATTTTACCTTAGCCAGTTCATAAAGTGATATTAAAGTGAAGATACATATTATTGAAGAGGTTTTACCTTAATATCCATTTCCAAACACAGCTCAGTAGAGCAGTACAAATAGTGGTAAGCCACGGTGCAATTAGAAACATAATCATCAGAGTGGCAGCTGCTAAGATGTGAAGTACAGGAGATCTTGCATGTACGTTTCTGTGAGGTCTGGAGGAGTGATCTGGGCTGTTAGAGACAGTGGTGCACAGTCACCTAACCACAGAAATAAGCTCTTCAGTTCACTAAAAGCAAAAGTGTCAATCACAGATGTTTTTGCAGATGTTTCAAATAATGTCAGCTTTGCAATTTTACCACACATGAGCAGAAAATTAGCTACGGTATTGAAGCAAAAATTAAGTATTTGTGCTCTAGTGGCATATAATAAAAGGAAATCTCTTTCTTCCTAACTTTTCTGATATCCAGAAACTGGTGATTTAGAGCTTCTATTTAAAGACACGTAGCAGATCCAGTTAAGACATGAGCATAACCTGAGGGACTTTGTCTTCCTTTCCTCCCTAATTGGGTTTTGTTTTGGTTTTTTGCCCCAGTCCAGAATTAGATTATTAAGACTTCAAACCAGGGACCCTGAACTCAATTATCCTCTCATTTTCTTTAGTCAAAGTCACTGGAGTTTAACTAACAGTAAACTTGCAAAAGTGGGTGAAGAGTCAGACTTGCCTTACTATATGTCCCCTAAGAAATCCAAATTCTACAGGCATGTGATGAAGTCACCTGAGAAAGTTCACTGCATAGTACATAGGTTGCTCTACCTTCTCCATTGTAATTTCTTTCATTGTCACATGACTACAAAAATGCTGCCCTTTGCTATTCTCACACCAGAAGAGAAAAGTATTTCCTTAGCTCAGCCAAGGTTGCTTCCACTTCCTAAGCGGTAGTATGACATACTGTTTTACTATGGTCAGCTATAATTTTGACAAAGGTATTTCTCATTTCAGGCATGTTGGCCTCCTCCCTATCCTACAACTACAAAAGGACTTAGGCCCTCAAGTTTAAAATTCAGGTTTTTTAATAAACCTGTGCTTAAAATCCTCCTCCAGGAGAATCAGACTGACACATGTCAAACAAAGCTTACAGGGCTCTAAATCCCAAGCACAGGGAAGATCTTCCCAGAGGTGCACCATAAGGCACATGACCAACTATGTCAAGAAGAGCTTAGCCTGCAGCTTTTCCTGCATTCCTTTCTTGCTAGTTTACAGCTGCTTGTGCATCTAAGTCCTTATGATAGTGCTTATAGCTCTTCCTCTTTAGCATATGCTCTTCCCCACGCACTGTGTGGAGGACTTGTCACCTTGCTGCCATTTCTGGATGCAGCCATGGTGGTCACTGGGATGTGGAAAGTCTCCTCAATCACCAAGGATGCTGCCAGGAATTAGGAAGAATACTGTGCTTTGATGAGGACAAAAATCATGGGATAAAAAGGGCAGCAGAAACCTTTGTTGAAGACATTTTCAGGTCAGCATGACAACGCGTGTATCAGATACAAAGGAATGGCAAAGGAAGAGAGTATCCAATGTACTCCCGAAAACCTGAGTAAAAAAACCTTTTTCACTAAATCAAAGGACACACCTATTTAGCTTACTTTGCCTTTTCTCCTTGTAAAATTTCCTTTAATGCTGTGTATGTGTATAGAGGTGTGCAGATATTGATAAAGAAACAAACTTCTAAATGAGCCCCAAATATCACTTGATCATTCTGATGTTCTGTTCATAAATGGCATAGTTTACCTTTATAATTACCTTTACAGTTACCTTTTATTACCTTCATAATTTATTAGCTATTTTATACATTGAACCTTAATGTAATATGTGAAGTAATGCTTTATAATGAGTTCATTAGTTTAAAAGGTGCTCCAGTATTTTAAATATAAGTTGTTTTCACATAAGTTGTCTTAAAATGAGAACGGTTTCTGTCTAACAATAATAACCAGGTACAAGCTCTGTCAGCCCAAACCATAGTGAATCACAAATAGTTAAAATGAAATTTTACCTCTACCTGACAGTCCTCCTGCCATATTTATGGATTTTATTGTCGCAATAAAATTTGAGGGGGAGAAGAGGATTGATTTTCTTTGTTCCGCCTATTAAATCTACACTAGATTTTGAAAGATATATTCAGACAGGGGAAATAATTAAACCAAAATTGCTCTTAATAACATGAAGAAAATAAGCTGAATACAATATTCTAGTCCTCTGCAGTTACAGCAAATCATAATGATAAAATTGGAACACTTTCAAAGAGCACTGATTTGGCTTGTTTGCCTTTATTAGGCTGGAAATGTCCCTTTAACATTCTAATCTAAAACTGAATTATGCACATTCTCTCATTTCTTGGAAGTATGAGATTAATTTTAAAGAAGCAGTTAATGTCAAATACACTTATTTTGCCTTTTTCTTGAAAAAGCAGTAGAGCTGACAGGTTGCATTGTTTTTTACTTCAGTGTTATTGTGAGTTTATGGGTAAAAACTAGATCTGTAACACTGCTTCGTTATAGATTTTTCTGCTGTTATTTGTCTGTACTTTGAAAGAACAGAGAAAATACCACTTTATTCCAAGTGCATGAATCATACCAGTATGGTACTGTCTGATTGGTGGTCCAGGGAACACTTTGTTATGCTAAAGTTCCTCTACTGAAATTTTCTACCAGAAGGTCATGAGACCATTGATTAGAAGATGCTAGTTTGATGGGTTGACTATTCCACCTAGGTAGTTGATATAAATAAACTTATTTCACCTATGTTTTTAGACTGCATTTCATGTTTTATTTAGCAAAACATTGGCTTTCTCTTCATCTAAAATTCTTTGAATATTTTTTTTCCAGTCTGAAGTCCCAGGTGGTGACTGGAGGTTGATTTGGTCTACCCCTGGGAGCAGAAGACCTTGTTTGAGCACTGAAGACACACACCAGTCCTGAGAACTTGTGGTGGGTTGTCTTTGGCCAACAGCCAAACACCCACACAGCTGCTCACTCACTCCCCTCTCCTGCAGGATATGGATAAAATAGAAGGAAGGTGAGAAGACTCATGGGTTGAGATAAAAGTCTAATAGGGAAAGCAAAAGCTGCCCACACAAGCAAAGCAAAGAAAGAATTTATTCACTATTTTCCATCAGCAGGCAGATTTCCAATCACTTCCACAAAAGCAGGGCTTCATCATGTGTAACAGTTCCTTGGGAAGACAAATACCATAACCATAACCATCCCCCTTCCTCCTACTTTCCTCGAGCATTTATTGCTGAACAGAACATCATATGGTATGGAATATCTCTTTGGTCAGTTCAGGTCAGCTGTCAGCTGTCCTGGCTGTGCCTCCTGCCAGTTTCTAGCCCACCTCCAGCCTACTCACAAGGACAGAATGGGAAGAAGGCATTGACACTACGCAGGCAACTGCTCAGCAATAGCCAAAACACTGTTGTGTTGACACTTTTAATCAAAATCCGAACCAAAGCATCACATGGGCTCCTGTGAAGCAAATTAATTCCACCGCAGCCAGACTCAGTGGAGGGATTCAGCTTATAGAGTTGCTTATTCTGTTATCTGTCACTCAGTGTTTGAACCCGGACAAGTCACTTCTCAGTGCCCCAATGTACTTGCGCTTAACATACAAGGAAAAATTCACCTTCAAGACATCAAGAATCACTATTCAGAAAGTGCTTTCAGAGCTGTGGATAAAAAGAGTGATAGAAGTGTCAAAAACCCAGTATTATTTTTAACCTTTGAATTTCAATTCTGTCCTCTCTAGGTGTGTTCATGAATTTGGCTTAGATTTATATGTTAGCCCTCCTTCACTAGTCCTTTCATTTTACATTTTCTGTGAAACTCAGGTTAGGTGAAGCCATGCACCCGTCAGACTTTGGAGATGTAGAATCATGTAATTGTTTAGGTTGGAAAAGGCCTTTAAGATCATCAAGTCCAACCGTTAACCTAGCACTGCTGAGTGCTATGGCTAAAATCACAACAGGAGCATAGATGAGTAAGCAAGAGAGCAACTACAAAGGTTGATTTTTGAATGCAGCAGTTCCATAATGACAATACTGAAAGCTTTTGTAAATGGCATGCCCAGCTATTTTAAAAGCAATTAAATATTTTATTTCTGTTAATGTTTAGGACCGAGGTTGTTTGATTAGTTCATCTTAGCAGGTTAAAGTAAAGCCCTGACTACACTTTTTTTAGGTATATATGATAAATAATAGCTACAAATTAAGCTTTGGAGTAACCATGACCTACAAAAAAACCCCAAAACAACAACAGAGAGAGATCAGGCCTGCTCTAGGGATGAATAGAGCTTGTTTAAAGTCACTAACAGAGGTTCCAGAGATAAAAAAGAGGAAGAGATTTCATAGCAACTCATTAGATACCACCTACTATGTGTACAGAAAGGATGACAATGGCCTCAGGTACTGTAAATTGGGACAATGCAAAATTAAGGAAATGAACCTAGTTCAAAAGGATAAGGGAGAGTAATAAAATCCATGCTGGATTCTAGTGGGATGTGCTAATCAAAGACAAGCAAGCTGCATATAGATCCTCGTCAGTTTCTTCATATTCATATGACTAATAAGGCATTACCAGGGAATACTTCTAGGAGAAAAGCAAGCTTAGACACTCAGCCTGTTATCTGACAGGTGGGTGCTTAACTCCAACAAGTTGCTACCTGGACTCTTCATCACCATCAGTGAAGGGTCCCCTCCATTAGCAGGGTGCTGTGCACCTGAAATCAGAGTAGGGAAAAACGATCAAAGTTCTGCTCCTCTCAGCCCAGGATCTCATAATTTTCTGCTTTAATACGTGGGAGTGAAATATAAAATGCACACAGTGTTTCAGGTTTCATGAGTGAGTGTTAGCCCATAGGCTCCATATGCCTCACACCTGACTGCTGCCCAGGCTTGCTCTGCTCAGCGGCGGGGTTGGCACCGGCTTCGCACCCCTCTGGGCTTATGGCTTTCACATTGCTGGGCACCTGGCAGCTCCGTCCCAGCAGCTGGGCTGCTGTGTGGTGAAGTGGTGCCATGGCTGCCCCTGTGAAGGCTCAGGGCAGTGCATGACACAACAAGGAGGATATCTTTGTGTTCTTGCGCAGGGTTGTCCTTATGTAAGTCTGGAGCACTGCCCTGGAGGTCATTCGTTATCTCAGATTTACACCCTCTGAACTGATCTCATTTAGTCCTCACCCCGCTCTGCAGGTTCTTTCTATCAAAATGACATAGCAGTAACAGTCAACAACATACATGCGAAACTCACCATAAAAAATGAAAAAGTTTAATAGGAGATAACCCGGTAGTTTTTTATATGTCATTATTTACTGTTTAAAGACCAAATGTAGAGTCTTCACACTAGCTAATAGCCAGCCAACATCAAATGTAGATTCAACTTTTCACCTGTTTCACTTCTATGTGATGCAGCAATGACTCAGGCTGCATGTGAAAGGCAGCTCTATAAAAGCATGTTTTCGACCATTTCTCATCCTGATCCTTTTTAAAGGGTGTGAGTTTCAGTACATTGCTATTACCCGCTAATTTCATGGTCCATGGCTGAACATAAGGCTGTAATTCAATTGTATGGTTTTTCTGATATTATAAACAGCAAGAGTAATGCTGATTTACATTCTCAGTGTTCACTGAGGACTACGTATTGTTGTTTATAATATAGGCTATTTATAATATAGTCATTAAGTTATTTAAAGTCTGTCATGCTGGAAAAGAAGACTTAATCCATAGAAAGTAGAAAGGGATTACAGTGCTGGAGATCTCAAAAGAAAAAGATTACCAAAGAAAAAAAAATGAGCACAGTGTGTTCACTCCTGGGGAACAGTCACTTGTAAGCAAGTAACAAACAGAGTGCAGTGTGCCTGCATGCACAATTAGGTTTTTAGTCAAAAAAAAATATCATGTGGCTAATCAAACGCTAGCAAGTCATTGCATTATAAGATATTTAAAACAGAATAGACTTTCCACAAAATAATACACGGGAATTAATTGACAAAGTAATGAGAATCTCTTATATCTACTTACACTTGTTCTGGCAGATATCTATTTCATGTTATGTTCAGATGAACAAGACAGTACAGTCATAATTGCAGTAGGAAAAGCTTTTGAAAGATGTGAAATCAATAGCTGTCCTGAAATTGGTACCAGAAGTGAAATATTTTGCAGAGCGATTAAACTTACAATTCACTGGAAGCCATGCACTTGATCTTACAAGAAGCTGAACATTTTCCCTCTGCTCCATCAGGCCACTCATGCGTGGATGACAGATCCTATGGACAGCACTGGCACTACTCATGTGCTTACATTTAAACTGGTCCTTAAACACTTCAGGTTATGAATCAGGACACACAGCAAGATACTAGAATAAGCCTTTAAAAAAGATTGATTAACAGTCCAGAACCGAGTTCTGCAGTCCTCAAGGTCAAAAAAAGTTCTGCTCATTCACCGTCTGTGACTCATGCCGCTTAAGGCACCTGGGTTGCATATTTAAATCATTATTATCTCACAGCATCTAGCCAGGCAAAACGTCCTTTGGTCTATTGAAGCAGATGTATTAATTCTACAGATCAGATTCTGGGCTCTTGATAATAGCTTAATCCTCTTCCTCTGCTTGTTAGCCATCCTCTGTACCTCAAGCCTTCAGGCTGACAATGTGTATTACTGACAATGTGTATTACTGACAAAGGAGCAGTTTTGCTGCCATCGTCAGATGTAGCAGCATCCAAGTGCTTTGGGTGAGTAAGGGAGGACAGGAGGACCCTGAGATGCTCAGGCATGGGGTTTATATCTCTGTTCTATCACTAGCTTATATCACAGAGACCGCTGCCATGTTGGCTGCTTTAAGGGCAGTGAAGGCAGGAAGAAGTCAGAAAAGTTGTGATGGGGCTAGTACAGTTACTATCTATGATGGGGTCTCTTGCCTGTTGGAAAGCAGGGATTCAGGGATGCAGGAGTCTGCTCCCACTGGCATAGGGCAGCCCCTCTGCCCTTTTCCAGCTGGAGAGGTAAGGGTTTTTCACACCCTCCCACCCTCATAAGGGAAGCTGACATGCACCAACTTCTTCAGGTGGCTGAAAATGAATGGAGAGGTTAAGATGTTTTCTCTGCTATGGAGTGTCCTTACTGCACAACTAAGGGAAGTTAATTTTGTTAATGCCTGCCCACTGACTTAATGAAAACTAGAGCTTATTCAGCTAAATTAGCATCTCTTTATGATAGGGAAGGGTGGTCAATAAAGGTAACAACATTGATCTGACATCAACAGAGAAGAAAATATTTGACTTGATGGGATACATTTTGATTAACAAACTAGAACAACAGAGGAATTTCACCTGGTAAATGGATTACAAACCAGTGAGCTAATAGATCTCAAAAAATAACTGCAAATGAATAATCGTCGAGTGTATGTGCTTCTTGGAATCCCTCCAGGGAGCAGGATTTCATTCTGAGGTCTGTAACACTATTCTCAGTGACCTGGGAGGAAACATAACATCATTGGAGATAAGATTTTCAGATCACAGTGTTAAGGATGGGGAAGAGTGAACAGGTTCTGTCACTGATAAAAATGGTGTTAAGCAGTGCTCAGGCAAAACGCAAAGCGAGAGGGATAAATATAAACTCATATCCAAGAATACAAAATGCAGATTATACATCCAGGTGGGGGAATTGTAACCTAGATAGCAGTCAGAATTTGAGGATTGCACTGGACAATATGAATATAAAAACCTAGGCTGACACTGTCAAAAGGACTGAAACAATCCCATGATATATAAACAAAGGAAATTTCCAATATGAGAATAGAAAATTACCGTTTCGTATGTAGTGGGAATACGCTTCCTCCTGTAGGTGTCCAGAAGATTGTGAAAATTTAGAGTTCAGGAAGAAGCCATGACAAAGATTGAAGAGTTGGAAGCTCTGCTTTCTAACTCACTCTATTTTGCTTATCAAAGAGAAGGTTCAAGGATGGATAAATCAGTTTATGAGAATCTGTGTGGGGAAGAAAATAAGAACAAAAGAGTGACTCAGACAAGCTAAAAAATTTTAACTGTTAAAGCCTGTGCTGAATTCCAAATAGTTGGAAGTGGTTAAACTTAAACTGTTGGGGTTTTTTTGCTAAAAGAGACATTTTTGTGTTTGTCACTCAAATGCACAATAATACAAGAAGGGACGATTTTGCCCAAAGTCTTCTAGTCTTTCAGTGTATATTGTACAAAATGTTTTATCTGTACAATCTCATAGCTCAGACCCAGTGTTCTGAGATTTTTTCTTCTTCACTCTGACCTGGGAATTTCATTAGCCAAGGTAAAAACAGTTTAGTAGATTGAAATAAATTTCATCCACTGGTCTGGTAAATTTTACTTTCAAAAGAACAGTACATGTAAAATGTACTGAATACTTCACACTATTCATTTTTTGTCTCCTGACTATCTTGCTCATTCACAATCCCATATGTGCAACAAAGCCATCCGGATTAAGGGTATAAGAATAATTAAATTTTCCAATTGAGTGCCAAACCAAACTGTTGAAAAAATCCCCTCACCAAAATAAAAAAAAGAAAACCCAAACTATTAAATTTAGAGTAGAATAATTCATTCTTGGGTGCTTGACAGAGAAAAAAGAGACAGAGCCACAGGCGTAAAACAAATTGAGGGGCAGAGGCAGGGAGCAAGTAGTAGAAGATGTCTGGGTAGTTCATTCTTAATGTCAACAAGCTTACTTACCTCTAACAGCTCCCACCAGACTGCCCAATGTATTCTGCTTTGGGGTGTCTGAAAGCCACCCTGCCAAAGCTGTCCTTAGCTAGGAATGCATAGATAGTCACTCAGCCTTAGTGGGAGAATAAGAGAAAGTATGTTCCCTGGAGGAGCTGTGAAATGAATGAAAGTGGCATCTGCCTCCCCAGGCACTCTTTTGAGGGACAGTCAAATGGGTGCACACGGCTAAGCAGTGCAAGCCTTTTAAAGGTAGAAGTCCACCCTTGTGAGATGAGCAGGAATCCAGAACAGCTGGAATGAGTCAGCAGGAACACAGAAAGGACAAGATGTTAAAACATCTCACTGTCTCTTCTTAGACAGTAACCACCAACAACATCCATACTCGGAAACGAAAGAGGATATGGACCACTGTGCAGCTACAGAGCCAGGTGGCACAAACTGGCCCACATCCATATTACCTACAGTATTGCTTGCTGTAGCAGAACATTCTGGAGAGCTGACTGAAGGACTCCAAAACAGAGCCAGGGAGTGAGCAGATAGCAGAGTGCAAGTGCCTGAGCTCACACCCTGGCCGTACGTGGGCATAATCCACATATCCTATTCTGCCGGTGTCTCCATCACAAGGCTGCATGTTGTCATTGGTTCAGCACACATTTAGATATGTAATATGGTAACTCAGAATACCTTAGAACGTGGCAGATAGGATATTGTAAATCGAAAGAAAGGAGTTTCATCCACCCTCGTCAGACTGTGTGAATTCTTTTCTTAATGAATAAAAAGGGATCACTTTTTCCTTGACAACATTGCCAAGCTGGCCCACTGTGTCTTTGTTTCTATTTAGTGTCTGAAATGAAGGGATTTTGGAAGTGCATGTAAAGATACTTTAGAAAATGTAAGAATTAACTATTTTGAAATCTCTAGCATTATTGCCATTTTCACTGCAACCAAAACTTAGCAAATCCAGGGTAAATTTATCACAATTGCAGCTGTTCCAACATTGCTTTGGTTGTTTTGGGTTGGGTTTTTTTTTTGTTTGTTTGGTTGGTTTGTTTTCAAATATGAGACTCACTGGAAAAAAAAAAGAAAAAGAAAACCTAGTAAATATCTACTTATTTTATTAGCAGTACATCATCTGCAACCAGTGTGCTGATGACCATTCAGCAGGAGCCCTGCTGAAGGAAAGGGACTGAAGCACACTCAGGTCTTGCGCCAGCATGGAGTCAGTACACAGGCAGGATGTTCATTCACATTCAGGAGCTCAGAACCTCTTCCAGTCCATTTGTTTGACATCCTGCATTACTGGGCCAGAAGATGATGGGAGTGTTCAGGGTCTGGAGCACAGTCTTCCCCTTCTAGGAATTCAGATGTCCATGCTCAAGGCCAGATCATCAATGATAGCTGCTGTGCAGCAAGACCTGAAAAGGCCTCAGAGGGGGCTTTCTCTCCTTCTCCTGGGAGCTGCTTTGGAGCTGAAGCTCTTGTGCTTGGTCCTCACCTAAGCTGTGCTTTGGTTGCTTTGCAGCTATGACTGTGCCCCATCTTATGACTCCCTGATCGTGATCCTTATCCTGAACCTCTGTATTGACTTTATGGCTTCACCTCGGTCTTGTCTTATCACTGTGAACGTGCTGGGTGAATTCTGGTCTGTGTCTGATACTGGTTGCTGTTATAGGCCTGCTGTACACTTCTGGCTCAGGTGCGGTGGGACAGCCATGGATGGCGACAGCACTGCCTCTGCCTGCCTTGACGTGAATCTCAGCTCCCAGCTCCCCTTCCTCAGCAGAGCGATCGGCCCTTGCCTCTACCTGGCAAGGGGTGTCCCTGGCAGAGGTTTTCAGCCTGCATTTTATTTCCTACTCACTCGTTCAAATGCAGCTTCTCCCAAAATGCCTCAAAGTCCCTATTTGAGTTCAATATCCTTCATAAAATTAATCATATCAAGTTGGTCTCCTGAATATGGCTGTCCACATCTCAATTGACATCTCATCTAATCAGAGTTAGCGCTTGTATTCTCAAAATGCAAGTGTGGCTGATGGTATGAAATCAATGGAATTGCATCTGCCTACCTGGAAACAGACCCTCTGACCTCAAGTACTTAACTTCAGAGATCTGACATCGGGCAAAAAAGCTCAAGAACAGAAACTCATCTACTCATTGCATCATGCGTCTTACAGGGGCAAATGGAAGACTCCAGTCTTTCTGCCTGCCTGTCACTACTTGTCACACAAGGAATCTCTTAAAACAGAGGAAAGAATTAATTAATGAATAAATAAATCAGTGGAAGTATTTGACAAAGTCAGCACAGAGATCTAGTTCATGTAATACACAGCAGGACACCTAAGGGTTTCTCAGGAACATAAGTGCAGATGCCTTGCTTGTGTAAAGTTCCATTATATTCTGTAAATACCAACTTAAGAGTAACCTACGTAGGAAAATTTAAAGGTTCGGAGGGATGAATTTACTGTCCAATGTCCTTCCCTTGTTTTTAATCCTTGGCAAACTTAAAACTCTTTACTGCTAATAATCTTCTCCCAGGACAGGAAATTAAAGAACTGCCCCAGTCTCTAGTCATCTGTTGGGCAGGACAGGAGGTGTCTGCTGACACTCAGCTTAAACTATGTTTTAATAGGTCTTTGAAGCAGGAGGCACTTTTCTTGCTCTGTCTTTGTCAAGCACTGGGTAATCTGAGGACCAACAGCATTGTCATGTAAATGGAACCTAATATTAAATTAACATAACTCCCTGTTCACCCATCCAGAATTAAATTTCTATCCTCCTCCACAACAGGTGCAGAATGCAAAATTTTGCTAAAATTTTTCCCTTTTGATAAAGGGATTTTTTTTCTGCAAAGCTGTCATTAATTATAAGAAAAAACTATAGGTAAATTGAAATAACTTTAAGGCAAAATAAGAGGAAGATAAGCATGTTTAGTAATTAATTCAGTACTTATAGTACTGGTAAAGAGAAAAGTGAACCCAAATTTATTCATTTTTTTTAAAGGTGAGACCTCCCACACACAAATCAAAAATCTGCCCCTTATGATAACTTCTCTGAAGCACTGAAATGTAAGCAAAATACCATTAGGTTAGCAAATCATACCAATATACCAGGATCACAACTTTTTTCAGATTTCCTACGGACTGTGATTTTCCTCAGACAACCATCCAGCTGATCATGAATTTTACAAGCTGTGCAGAGTTCCAGCTTAGCTGTTGTCATCCAATACAGCCATATATATATATGAGCCAAAACCTCACATACATAACAGGGAGGTACAGAGAAAAATTAAACTCAGAGGAACTTTGAAGTTTACAAATTTGCCCAAGCTACTTTTGCCAATGTTGAGCTAAATCAGAGACAGCAGGGATGAAGGACATCTTTAGGTAGTGGACGCTCTGAGTAACCCCTTCTGCTAAGTGGAGTATCTCCCAAGGGGGCTGGCACAGCTGCTACACACTGTTAGGCAAATGGAGAGGACACAGCACGTGTGATGCACTGACCTCCTTCTGGAGGCATGATCAGCATTGTCCTGAAACAGTCTTCAAGAAAAACGGACCTGTAGAACTGTGTTAAGAGTTGAGTGTGATGAAAGGTACCTACAGGGTCCTACACCTGGTTCAGAAGAACTTCAGTGGGAATAAAGAAACTTTGCTCACAAGTCAGATGATTTAAAATGTTCAAAACTGGGAACATGGTATTGGGGTCATGGGAATTTGAGAGCTATATCATCATTCTCCATATTGGATGTACTCTAATATTTTATTTTCAACAAATATGTATGTACACTTAAAGTAAGATAAAATAACTGAAATCAGATTAAGCTGCTGAGAACAGTAAAAGCAAGATTTATGCCTGTTACTGTGATCTGAGCCTTTTTTCTTCAAAGTTTCAAAACTAGTGATTAGGTACAACCCTATTCAGGAAAGGACTTATATGTAGATTTAGGTTCCACTGGTGTTAAGCAGCTGTTTGGCAATCATTTAAAATCTAAAGCATGGTCAAGAGCTTTACTGAAAATGAATTGTGAAACTGAGGCTTTAGTTACAGTAAAAACCTTGCAAAGCTGAACTGTGAATTGGGATACATGTGGACAAATCTCTAGTGGGTGATAATTTGTTGCCCCCTTTCTTGTGTTAATTAGCAATTCAATATATCCACTGACTAATTCAAGTAAGTATCAAAAATTGGTCTAAATGGCCTAACATACTAACATAAATGGCCTGTACTCCAAGTCAGGATTTTCTGGGAAACGTTTTGTAAAATGTAAAATCCCAAAATCTTGAGGTTTAAAGCTAATTTTGAATATAAGTAGATAATAAATACACGTTAGAAGAGACCTTAGATCTATAGTTGTCATTCCTTACTTGCATGAAAAATACAAAAAGCTTTTACATTTTTAACAAAACCTGATGCAAAACTTCTTCCAATCAAAAAAACCTCCTCACTTCTATTCTAATAAAACAGGGCAGTTTCTATTGCCTGAATTCAAACTAAACTTAAACACTTTTTAAAAATAATATTCAAGGCTTCGATTAAATAAAGTGTATATTTTATTAAATGTGGATGTTAGATAATCAAAATTGTAGAATGGGAACAAGCTGTGCTTTTTCATCCTAGACATTTACACCAACTGATTTCTGTCTTCCAGCAAGTGGGGAAAGAGTTCAGTCAAAAAAAATAATAATGTGTGGTATAAAACTTGCACTTTAAAGCTTTTTTTAATTCAAGAATTTGTATATTTGCTGTAGAGGAGGTAGGTAATACTTCAAATGAAAACAGCAGAAATATCAACTTGAATAAGTTGCTAATGGCTGCTTTCCTTTTTCTAAAAAAACAACCCTTTTGTTATGTCATAATAATGATTACTTTCAAGGGCTGTCGTTTGACAGTCCCACACAGTGTAGGAGGGGTGAATGAAAGCTGCTTCTTTTGCCTTCAGGCTGAAGCATACAGCAGACTTGCACAAAAAGCATGAGCTGAGAGGATGCTCTATAGCATTATCTCAGTCATTGCCTAGTGATGCTCTGAGTTGGTTTTAGATTTGCTTTTATTTTTCAGGGGCTTTCAACAGAAGTAAGCCTCTATTGCCTTCTACCCCTAGCAAGTCACATTTTGTGCTTTTAGTGACTTGTTCATTTTGACCTGCATTTCAGTAAACATGAGGCTTGAAGAATTATTATGTTTTTCAAGCAAAGATACCCCCCTGCCTCCTATTAGCCTGGACTTCTCCTCCCCTGCAGACAGCCTACACAAACCATGAAGATTATTATCACAGATAGTATTTAAATCTCAATTACATTCTTGAGGTCTGACCACCACTGCCACTGACTTACAGCAATTCACACAGATCACTCTCCCTGATCCCTTGCTGACAGGTTAATGGAGTCCATGAAATTCTGCACAGTGGTTCAGTTGTACCGAGTTTTACCTGAAAATAGACTATGTGGACAGATTTAAGCGTCAATGTCCAGTCTTTTAGCAACAGCTTGTGCACACATTTAATTTCATGCACATAAGCAAAGCCATGCTTTAATTTGAGCAACCTGGTCTAGTGGAAGGTGTCCCTGCCCATGGCAGGGTGGTTGGAACTAGATGATCTTTAAAGTCCCCCTCCAACGAAAAACATCCTATGATTCTGTGAATTTGGAGCAAAATTAAGTGCCTAAATTTGCTCTCCTACCATTTATACTGATAGTGTTTCTATTAACTCATCTACTCCCTTACTTATTTATGCTCTTAAAACATTATCTGTTACTATTTTTAAAAGCTTCAGCTCACACTTACACACAGCACGAGTCTGATGAAGCTCCCATGAAAGCTGCTGTATCTGCATTACCATTGCGCTATTGTAGGTGAGCGCTGAGTTTTTACCAGCTGGATTTGCACAGGCTGAGTGTCAGCACGCCCAGCAGTGTTCACACCACAGCCCTAACAGCAACTTCCCACCAGCCTGTCGCATCCACCTTCCAGCTTGCTTACTACTGCCTTCCACACTTCCCATGTGAATTATGTTGCCCTCTATGGGCGGTGTAGGACTTTGGTATTCCTGTGGCTCTTTTTTTCTAACCATGAAACACAGTGGAGGCAAAGAGTAGAAAGCATGGGGAGTAAAGGCAAAGGTTAGGTAGGTCACTTGAGTGAGAACCTCAGCCCTTCATTCTTGCAGCCCAGCATTTTACAGGTGGCAACAGTTCTCAGCCTTCTACCTGACCAGGAGCCCAGAACACCCTTACCTTGAAGCTTTACAATACTCTAAAGCATGGGACAAAATTCCAGCTGGAACACAATTTCTTTGCAGAGGCATCCACCCTGCAACATCTCTAGGTTAAAATCACACTGCAATGGGATTGTACCAGGCTGGAAACATGACATTAACTGCAACGGACTGAAAAACCTTTCTGTGTGCAGGACCACGGTCACAAGCTGTGAAGAGCTGATTTTGTTTCTACTTCAGCATGATTCCTCCTGGCAATGGAGGTTGCTGCACAGGAAGACGCAGGGTGGAAGGAGGACTTTGGATTGCCTGGTCAAGAAATAGGTAGTAAGACACTGTGGAAACAAAGTGAGAATCTTCGATAACCACTTTGGAAGAACAAGGCTATCTATTACCAGCCCTGTCATGAAGATAACTCTACCCAACATCATCTACGCTCAGCATAAGATGCAGTATGACAAATGCCATTGCTGGCTGTAGACATAATGCATTCCCAAAATGAGTGTGGAGACCACAGACGAGATGTGCAGCTTGTGGTGCCTATGGGCTCACACAGCTATTCAAATTAGAAAGAGCATCATCCATCTTTCCAGTGAACCACGGTGTTCCCACAGAAACGTTAGACTTAGCAGCCAACTCTATGATAGCTAGGTAGTCTGAAGTTTATATAAAACTTTTATAACTGTTTATATACTGTTTTATATACTGTTTATATAGTACAGCCTACATGAAACAGAGAGTAGATGCACTCTTACCTGTGAGGTGGAGCTCAAGGGACCTCAAATCATTTCAACCATTCATTCCTGCTGTGTTTTCCATGTCTGTTTTTCAGATGGCTGAATGGGAACTGTTTGTGTTCCCACAACAAAATCAGCAGTGCCACTCTCAACAGCACTTTCGTAGCTGAGTCCTGCTGGGACACGCAAATGCTCTCCACAGACCTATCTGCAAGTTAACCTGCATGCATGTGACAGCGGAGGATGGAGGGCTAGTTCATGCTCCAAAGCCCATGTGAGTGGTGATCTACAGATATGTTGCCAGAAGACCCCAGGGGCTAATGTTACAAGCAGAGCTCATTGTGCCTAACCTGTTAGGATTTCTCTCTGTGCAGATAACAGGCATGGGCTTCTCGTGTCCACTCTGTAGGACCTACCAACCCACCCATCCCTCTACCTAGTTCCTACCCTACCTTGTTTGGTTGTTGGGTTTCTATTTATTTACTCTCCTCACCTTCTTCTTAACTAGGATGTCCGTATGCAGAGTGCAGCCCACCCTATCTTTCTACTCTGAGAACAACTCCAAGCCAGAGGCCCACAGAGGATATCAGCTACTTCAACATATAGGTCAGCTGGGCATTTTCAGGCTGTTTTGCAGGGTGGTATTCCTACCATCCTGCTCCATCCGTGCCAGGATCTCTGCAGAACGCAGATGGTGGAGTCTGCTGGGAGAGGCAGGATGCCTAAAGAGATGTGGTCTTCTGTGTCTGATTTTCCATTCCCTGAACCTTTACCTCTGCTTTGGACAGCCAAACTGGAGTTGCTACCCAGACCAGACTCACAGCTGCTCTCCTGCCACACTGGTGTCCTGACTTTGATGGCATTAGTGCAAAGTAACAAACACAGGGAAAAAGTAGTTCTATTCAGACATTTTGGACTGACAAGCGCTAGTTATCATCAATAACTCTAATAACTTGGAGTCATTAAGAATTGGCTTGAAACAGATATGTATAAAACTACAGGTGATAATCCCTACTGTAATATAAGAAAATTAAAAAAAATTCAAATAAAGGAAACCTGGATGACCGCACAACTGAAATCAAAACAACAAAACCCAAAACAGACTAGGACTTTCCAAAGTGGAAAAGAGAAGACTGAGGAAGGACATAATGCTAAAAATGTTAAAGCAATGTTACATGAAACTATGAATATAAGATAATAGTCTTAAGTATATAATTTTAAAATGATGCAGACATGGTGAATAAGGAATGATTATTCACTGTTTCTCACAATAATAGAATCACTCAACACCAAATGAAACTGTCAGGTAACAGGTTGAAAACAAGACACAGAAATTAAGATCTTCAGTTTTACTAGAATGTCTATTCTGTCTTTGTTGACACTTCAAAATTGAGTGAGAGACGATGCATAAGAAAATCAGCCTTAACAACTGCGTATTGTCACAGGAATAGGCAACTGAAAATGACATTAAGGAGAAATGCGTGAGGCATCTTTACTGTCTTTTGTAAGACATGGCATGAAAACCACGCAAGGTGTTTTTCACCATTATTTAACAGAAAGTATCTTCACCTTCAAGAGTATCCGTATTCCCTTTCCTGCATGGGCTGCGCAGCTAAGTCATTATTCCCCAAACCACTCCTTCAGTAAATAACATTGACAATGCCTACAAAAGGAGCTAAAAATCCACCCTCTGGCATAGACACAGGCTGTGCAGCTGTGCGTTGGCTGCTGTAAAGGCACATGCAATGGGGAAGGAAGCCTTTCATCCTGCTCCCAGCACTCCCTGCAAATAGTGGGCATCCCGTTCAGCTTGCTGAAAGCTTAGCCAACACGGGAGGGATGGACCCTCTGTTGCACACAGCTCAAGCTTCACCAGCTGGCAAAAGTTACTGAAAGTGGAGAGCGAGGGAGATTTAAGGCAAAAAAAAAGTTGTTATCTGAAAAGCCCTGGAGAATTCTTTGACAATAAAGGCCAGAGAAGCTGAATTAGTTTTAATTGGGACAGCGTAGGGTCTTTTTACACAAAGAGCAATATAACACTGTGAAATATCATATCCTTATTATTATTAACCCGGTATTTATGTCAGCACAAATTGGTTATACCAAAATAATCAGAAAAATGTGATATAAAAATGATATTTACATTTTATTACTTTTCAGTGTGTCTTAATGGAAAAGTAATTCCAGGGAGTACATAATAAGGAAAACATATCAAAGTATACAATAAAATAATCTCTTTTACACTTTAGGAACTGTAAATAGCTCTCAAAGCTTCCAAGCTTCTGGATATCAGTGTAAAATCTATAACAGCTCAAGCTAAGTGAAATATTCCAATTGTATTACACTGGTAGAACTTTGTATCTTGCTGTCAGAAGTCCTTAATGGAGTAACACCCTCATCAGCCACCTATCAGACACATACTATGCCTTGATAGAGGTATATATATTACCTTATATATATTACCATGGTTAGAGCAGAGCAATGTAAAGCACAGTCTCTATGGGAAATAATCCCCCTCCCTTCCACTAGCTGCAGGAACAAGTCTTTCGGGGAGCCATGTGTAAGTGATAAAGACAACAGAGGTTGTTTTAAAACTCTTAAAGGTGGAAGGAAAAGGCATAGAATCTACTTATAAATGAGGAATAGGATATCAGTTTCAGTATGTGGAATGAAGGTAACTACAGCATGGCAATGGCAGAGTTTGTTGAATTAAAAGCAAATGGAAAGTGAAGTGGTAAATGCTAGAAGTGATCACATGTATCATATGTACACCGATAAATGTAAAGAAGCTGCTATGGAATGAAAGCCTGCATTCAGTTAAACATGGAGATAGTAGAAAGGCACTGCCAGCAGGAGAGAGAAGACCAAGCTTCTCCGGCTGGTTTTCATACATTTTTCTTTCTTCACTGACAGCTAGGATGAGTCTTACTATACAGATGTGAAGACACTGGAGGTAAAAGTTTGCCTTGTTTCACAATGAGTAGTTACTGACTTCAGTCAAGTCAGATTTTACTCAAAATGCATTAAAAGATCTCAAACCAGGGGCTGTTTCTTGATACTTCTTTTTTTAAAACCCACGATGCTGCAGTTAAATCAATTTAAGGTTTAGTAGACAAAACACAGGGCAATTCCATTTAAGCTGGATGGTAATGCAAGGTGTGGAAGCATTGTAAGCATTATGAACTTTGCATGTTCTGTCTCTGCCCTAGGTAAAAGCAGAGTGGACCTTTTTTCCTTTGGGTTGCAGATGATTAAACTAGCTGAATATCACATCTTGCATCTGCTAGCAAGAAATATTTAACATGTTGCTTGCAGAACTTTGTTTTTGGGAAAAAAATGCAGTATGAAATGGATCTTTTCACAGTCAGGCTATTTTTTCACTTGTAACGACATCAAGATCCTTTAAAGAACTTGAAAATGAACTGAGGACTGATTTTTTCTGTGGATTTGGTTTTCTGGGGATTGATTTGTTTAGTTTTTTTACCTACACCTATTCTGTAGGAAACCAGTTGCCTGATCCTAACATCCCCATGACTACTTGCACAGATAACTCTGAGATAAAAAACTTGTATTGTGAGCAAGGGAGTGCTTGTTATTTCTAAAACTTCACATTATTCTTCCTTGCTCATGGAGAAGCATCAAGCTTTGTCTAATGTAAAATACTGGATACTGGACATGGAGCTTAAATACATGTTTTTTCCCAGTAACCTTTAGTATGACCTTTGGTAATTAGACATTATTTTTTCACAACTCAGAGAAATTGAGGCTACTATTTAAAAAAGAAAGTTAGACACCTTAGAAAATGCTGCAGAGATCTTACTTCAGAATTCAGTTTGGAATTAGCTAGCTAGTATGGATTTGTTTTCATATATCTTTAATGTGCAACTCTGACAATAAAAATATTTGCTTTAGTAAAAATCAATAATAGTTTTTCTATGTAGGATTTAATGTTAATGAATATTGCTGCATCTTGAGACTGTAGGTCCCTGGTCTTTTTGGTGTATTGTAAGTTCAATTTTAAAAAAATGCATATCCACCTAGAAGCTGTCTTGCAGAAAACTCACATAATATTGCAGTATTGATGCTGTCCAGAGAAAGTGTGATTCACTCATCTTTTTGCTATCAGTACACAATGTTGTTCCAATTCTTAATTTCAGCTGCTGTCACTTGACACTCTTTTATGCAGATCAAGGTCACTGGCAAATCTGTGGCAGACTTGCAGTGACGTTTGTGGTGGGATTTGGTAAGAAATGTTGAGCTGTAAGAAAGTCCAAAGTCCATGGAAGCAAGCGGTATTTTTGCAGTCTTCAAAGGCCTTTAAAAAAAGCCCCGAAGATATATAGGATTTCTTTTTCATTAGAAAACTGGGATATCACCCGGAGACTACAAGTCTAGTACCTAAACCAAAGCAAGCTGTTGTGACTTCATTGATGCTGAAGCTATTTTTATCAAAGACACATCTCTGTATTCACACTTTCCATAATGCATGATGTCAGTGGAACTAATTCAAGTATTTTAACTTATGTTGATCAAAGGTTATCTCATTGTTTGTTTGTTTGTTTTTCTTCTCCCACTTACATATACATATTTACTAATTTCTATATAAAGAATCCTATGTATAAAGTAAGTGAAGAAAATTTTGGGACAGGAAGAGGGGAAGGTTTCATAGAATCAGAGAATCATAGAATGATTTAGGCTGGAAAGGACCTTCAAGATCATCAAGTTCCAATCCCAATGCTTTCAACAGGGACACCTTCCACTAGACCAGGTTGCTCAAAGCCCCATCCAGCCTGGCCTTGAGCACTGCCAGGGATGGGGCAGCCACAGCTTCTCTGGGCAACCTCTTCCAGTGCCTCACGGCCCTCATTGTAAAGAATTTCTTCCTAATAGCTAATCTAAATCTACACTCTTTTAGTTTAAAACCATTCCCCCTTGTCCTCTCACTACATGCCCTTGTAAAAAGTCCCTCTCCAGCTTTTCACCCCTTTAGGTGCTGGAAGGCTGCTGTGCGGTGTCCCTGGAGCCTTCTCTTCTCCAGGCTGAACAACCCCAGCTCTCTCAGCCTGTCTTCACAGGAGGATTTTCCTGTAGGAATTCTTTTTTCCCCAAATAAAAATGAAGGACTTTAAACATGGAAGTAAAACCAGTTTGGGATGAGCAGAAGAAGGAAAAAGGTTGACAAAGAAATGAGGTTTTACTCTTGAAAGGACAGTCAGAAAACAGTGAGAAAACAAGAAATGGTGACACATCGCCATCCTTGTCACGTCTCCCACCATTTTTAAGCTTTACGGATTTTCAGTGCAAAAAAAAGAGGGAATAATCCGAGGCATTCTTGGACTTTATTCGGAAAATCAGTAAAGTGCAAGTCCATTAAAACTACCATACCTGAAACATCATAAATATAGTTCAAACTGTTCCAAGACTGCTGCAAAACCATTCAAACACACTTAAGCAAATTACACTTCAAAACCATTATTTGTGCTCTGTAGCAGCAGTATTGTTGATTAACATAACCTAAACTCACTGCGAAATCTTTAATAAACCAGGCTGTTATTTAAGTGCAAAAGAAATTTCAGCTAAACTTCTAGCAGAGCATGCCCGTCAATAACAGAACACCTTATTTCATTGAACTCACTGATACTGGGCATCATATAACAAAAAGTGCATAACATAGAATCATAGAATATACCAAGTTGGAAGTAAGCCATCAGGATTATTAAGTCCAACTTCCATATATATATATATATATATATAAATAATTTGTCTGTACATTCAGTAAATCAATAAATTGTGATGATCCTAAAATATATTAATTCACTTCCATTTCAAATATACCTCCAACATCACAGTTTCACTGACTTTTTCTGGCACGTTTGATTCCCTTTGAGACTGCTTGGATTCAGCCTTTAGCTAGCAACACAACTGCTGAAATTTGGGTCAATATACACATCGTACCCCACTGGCATCCTCCCTGCACTGTACCCCCAGCAGGGATAAGTAAGATATGCCTTTGTGAGCTGATGAAAGAGCCATCAAAGATGCCACTTCAGGATTCAATCTGGTGTCCATTTTGTTTAGATAATGGAGAAGATCATAGCCAGTTTGATGTAGGATGGATTTGCTGAAAAATTGCTTAGACATATAACAAAGGAACTAATTTCAGCATATCTACCGAAGTGGTAAAAGTATTCACTTTTAAAAGGTTTATTTATTATGCTATTCATGTCTAAAATAAAATATTTAACTCTCTAAAGCCCAATAATACAACTGGATTTTAACACTGTCCTACTACAGTTTTTAATTGTGAAAGTATTTTCTTAGTTTTATTCTGTTGCTCTTTTATTTTGTTGACTAAAAAGCTTTTTTGTAGCCCACCTTTTTGGGCTCCCTGTCCTACTGTAGTGTTCCCAGAGCTGTGGCCAGAGCTGTCTTCAGCAGCAGCCTAGGGGAATAGCTGGGAACTCTACCAGGAGTGCCTATATATCAGTTTAAGGCACCCAGTCCTCAGGGTGGGAAAAGAGGCATCTTCCTCAGCTTCTAAAGCAGACCCACATTTTGGTCCCATCTCCAGGTTTCTGAGAAAATCTCCCATTTTTAAATGTCACTTCTAACTGCATCCTTGGCTTCTTGTCTGTTAATACCAGATCAGCTTGCTTTACATCAACTTGTGGTACAAAGATGATAGCTAGGTGCAAGGACACAACTACATTTCCTTTTGATTAGCCTGGACATGCTGTACAGTGTTCAGCTGGTTCTGCATCAGCTACATGAAGACAGATGCCTAATTCAGCAGCACATCTGATGGCACAAAGCTACCCCTTCAAAATTATTATAGTTTAAACTGTAAGAGTGAACTTGTACTAATTCTGTGTGCATCATGTGAAGGCAGCATCTCAGATCTGGTACTTCAAACCCTAAAATTGAATTCACACTATTAAATACTACAGAGTGACCCTGAAATGTAGTTCAGATGCTGGGAAAGAATCCAGTTTTACAGCTGCATGAACCACAGGCTAGCACTGAGGACATCCCAAAGAATGTCTGTTCTAGAAAAGAAGAGGTCTGTTCTGTATACATATACCTTGGAGATCTTTTCTTTGCAGTTGTGCAATGCACAGTGATATTGTGTAGACGTCCATGAAAGTCCTCACACCATAACCATACATATCTAAGAGTACACATTTGTAGACAGGGCCACATGAAGTCCAGGTGTGTCATTAAGCGTATAAGAACCAGTTTGCAGGACTGTGGCCTTTATGATGCACTAGCAAGTAATAAGGACATTATGAAGGGTGAAAAGAACAGGCCATATATGGCAAAGATGCAAGTTATAAAGACTCAGTATTGTGAATTTAGCAAATACATGAGTTGGTTTTATAAGTTTTAATGAATTATCATAGGCTAAACCACACACATATATTTTTTGTAGCAGAAGAAGCTTGGAGAACAGAACACAGACGTCCCAAGATGGATACTCAGGGGTATTTCTGCCTCCCGTGGCTGGGAATAGAGACACACCAACTACCAGGCTGCGTTAATGGAAGTGCAGGGATGGATACATCCCTTTTCATGTCCAATAGAACATTTATTCCTGTTTATTGTGATTTGGAAATTATTTCAAAATTTATATTAAAAGCAATCTGATTCAGGGCACCTGAAAATCTATGTATTACTCTCAATGTTCATAGTGAATTCGCTTTTAAAGTTAATTCAGAAAAAACTTGTTATTTCCACAGAAAAGAAATGTGGCAAAAGCTGGGGTTTCATCAGATATTTTCCTTCACATCCACATTTTGACCTGTTTGACTAATCATTTAGAATTCCCAACCCTTTTTATTATTTGTGTAATCCTGCATGGGAGCTGCTATCTGCAGGTTTTGAATTTATTATCTTAGGCTGCACAAAAGGGCCATAAGATAACCTCCTCCCCTACTATTCTGTTACGGCTGATAGTGACTTTAAACACTCTAATAATGGAAAAGATCAGAGCCTGGCTGAGCCAACTGCTAGCTTTTTTTAAAGAGTATATACTAGTACTGCAACAACCCAGAGCCGGTAATGGAAAAGAGAATAGCTGGTGGGGAGGGGAGGGGGGAGAAAGCAGGCAGAAAATCCTTTTAATATAGTGCTACATTTTGGAAGATCAACCAAAGTCTAAAATGAAAAAAGGAAAATTCAAAGCCAATCTAAAATATGAAGCTATTTCAAGCCAAACAGTGCCTTGGAAGGCATTCCAACACGACTTGCACTGACAGTGACTAAGGCAGGACTAGCTGTAAGCTTCCCCGCAGCTACATTTGTCCTGTATCATACACTTCAAGGTCAGCTGTGAGAGTCACAAAGTGCAAGTGTCTCCTTCAAACAATGCACCTTGTTTTATAACTTGCCACACACATTTTTTATTTTTCTCTCTGCAAATGAGAGAGATGGTTACAGCAGAAGAAAACTGTTCAGCAGCAGTGAAGGTCAGGAGCTGAACAGATTTGTTTAACAAACCAGCTCAGTACCATCTTTTTAATCCTCTGAGAGAGGAACAGAGCAGAAGTGCTGTTAAAATTCAGTCTACTTCATTATTAATTTGCCTTTTTTCCTCCTTATTAACTCATATACTATAATACCTTCCACCTCTAAGCAACGGCCCCAGGCAAAGACAGAGTCTGGCCTTAAGCAAGAAACATGTACTTGTCTTACAGGGGCTCTCTAATACGACAGGACCCCGGAGCCTCCAGCTAAAGGAAACAACCGCATGGTCCCCACCACCTTCACTCCTGCTGCCCAGACAAACCCGATGGGGAAATGCAAGAGCAGTATTAAATCCATTTTCCATTTCAAACCTGGCAGCTACCCGCGGTGTTTACCTGGATGTGTGTGTGCAGACGGATGCTCACCATCAACTCCCCAGCTCTGGAGATGAGTAGAATGGCTTTAGCACAGTGCAGTCTCATCTGCGGATTTGGTGCACACTTGCTGATACCTACCCTGAGCAAAGCCTGCGTGTAAATGTTGGAATATAACCAGGGCTAGACAAAAAGCATTCGGGCAATAAGACTGCAGATGTTAAATTCATTCTTCAGTCCACAGAGTAGATCTATGTATATAATAATCCCCAAAGGATTGCATGTATACAATGCATACATACATACATACAACCTGAGAAATTAGTAAAATGCTTCAATCTAAGCATGGAGTAAAACTGACAAGAAATTTAGCTATTTATAACAGAGAAATGCTGTTATAAATAGCTAACAGGAAAATAATATACTGATTGGGTCTGTCTAGTACAAATAGCAGTACATGAGGAATATAACTGAAGCTTTACACTAAAACACTTTATTCTGATGAGTGCAGTAATGGAGATCTGGCAGAAAATAAGACAACAGGAGTCCCTCAGTTTTCATGGGTGTTTTTCTTGGTGCAGCTTTTTGGTGAGGGACTTGGTTTGCAGGTGGCAAGGGCTCCTGAGAAGGGCAAGCCGAGAAGCCTCTGGGGGTAAGATTTCTGTTCAACTCATGTCTGATGTTTCTCTGGTGAAGTCTTCCCCAGCAGCATGGCCTTTCCTCACTGCAGCTGGCGGCTCTATCTACCTGCAAGCTCTGCTTCAAGCCTGAGGATGCTCTCCCAAGTGACTTTTCTTAGCTTCCTTGGTTTTCAGATTCTTTTAATAGGTCAGCCCTTTGTGAAGTCCCATGCACCATCAGAAAGAAACAAATCAAAACTTAATGACATTTTCCTTACCTAATTTCTGGGGAGCAGGAATCCTGGCTACAACTAGGGCCACAGACCTTGGGAGGTGAAAAAGCAAGCTCTTATCCTCAAGGCATCCATCAGGACACACATATGTATTGGACCTCCTACCCTCTAAGTTAAGTATATTGCTTTCTCATCAGTTCATCAGTCCTTCTCTGTTTCTTCTTTTATCCATCATGAGGGAACAGGACCTCAACATTTCCTTGTGGCTCAGAGACAGATGGGCACATTTGGGTGGGAACCTGGAGCATCTCTCACCGCAGCTGAACTAGGCTCTTATGTGATGAGTGATGTGTGGTGTTCACTGTCCAAAACCTCCTCCTCAGCTCATGTACCTGCTTTTTCCTTGTGAGTGCTGGTGGCTCACTCATTAAATAAAAACCAAACCAAAGACAAATACACCATATGTGAAAAAGAGGGTGCTGTCACTGACATCCGCTATGCTGTAGAATGCCCCAATGTTAGACCATTCACTTCAGTGACGGAAAATGTCAGACTCAGGAACTCTCTCATGTCCTCTGCCTGCTGGGAAAAGGCTGTATCCACCAAAGGAGAGCATCTCCTCCTCCCTCTTGTTAGCACTGGCACACAAGCTATCTTGCAGCACACCTTCAGAAAATCTTTCCAATGTTAACATAAAATATGGTTACCATTCCAGAACAAGCTATTTCTACTTCTTCCCCAGGCATGTTGTAAAATCTGTGCACCAAAGATTATGTTACAGGCTAGAAAGGGTTCAGAAACTGAAATGACATATTTCTGTTCAAGCCTGAGATGAACTCTTATAACTACCCTCTTGTTTATAGGAATGGATTCACTTTAGAGCAAGTTATTGTTATTTTTTCATTATTTCTACTCAAATACTGCTTTTGATTTACTTCTCTGCTTTCTAACTAGTCATCACACCTGATGGTGACTTCAAATATTTTAAAGACGTTGAATTTCACCGTATTATCTTTATTAACCAAACTTCTGATTACTGCATTGGCAGCAGTCATATAAAACTGACAAAAAAAGTAAGAGTTGTAAATCCTTCTAAAAATAGTCCCAGGATTAAAAGTCTTTCTTGGGAACTGTTTGAAGCTGGGTTTTATGCCTTGTTGGAAAAGATGTGTGGCCCTTTGACACAAAAAGAGTCTCATGAAATCTCATCATTAAAACTCACATCAGTGAACTCTCTTGATCAGAATTGATTTCTATTTCATTGTGTTGTGCTTAACTGAGGAAAAAGAAGCAGTATTGGAGTAAACTAGCCAAGGGTTATTCATTTAAATACAATAATATCTGCTCAATCAAGAGTCCTCATAGAACAGCTTTTTGTTCTGGTTAAGATATATACCCAGTTAATGGTTTCAAACCAATCCCACTCAGATCAATGGCAGCTTTCTACACCAACTTCAATGGTTGTTGATTAATCCTGTGGAGAGGATGTTCTTTCATATACTGCAGTTTTCCCAGATCAATCTGGGCTTTTTTTGAGGTAAATTACTTGTTCAAATAGGAGAAGCAGGAGCCTGAGACAAGGCATGGCCCTAGAGCTTTTCAAGGTAGGAAATTTGCAGAGGCAAAGTTCAGGATTTCTGCATGAGACCCATTTATTTAAATCAGTGTACTTAGCTGTGAATTACAGGTGTGCACATAAGCATCCACAGAATAACCAAGAGGTTGTTTTTTCATTTGTGTTTGAGGGTGAAATTAAATAAATAAATAATGTGGGCTAATAAATAAGAGCAGAGCTCTGAGGGATTACAAAAGTTGTGATGGTGCTGTTTTTTGGTTTTGGCTGGTTTGTTGTTGTTGTTGTTGGTTTGTTGCTCTTTTTTCACAACTGCTGCTGAAACAAAGTACCACTAGAGAACTATCACATTAAATTTCCCCAAAAGTCTTGTTAACTCTTCTAAGAATGCTTGAAAAATAGGTAATTTTAAGGAATATTTGAAGAGTTTTGAAAGGGACAGTAAAACAATCTAGTTGAACAGAACTACATTAATATAG
Source organism: Falco rusticolus (assembly GCF_015220075.1). Taxonomy (NCBI): domain Eukaryota; kingdom Metazoa; phylum Chordata; class Aves; order Falconiformes; family Falconidae; genus Falco; species Falco rusticolus. The sequence goes on from NC_051188.1 coordinate 25,628,531, forward strand.
GCATTATTAGAAAAGAAAGTACCAACAGGTTTTTGGTGTCACAGAGACTGCATGTGCAACACATTTACAGGCATCACAATCAATTGGGATTGTTTTCACAATTAAGTAACACTACAGTCTTTTAAAACTATTGTTTTGCTGCATTAATTTCCCTATAAAATTTGTTAGTCAAATGCATGAAGCAAAATTAAAATAAAGAATCATTTCAAAAAACTAACAAACACTTAACCCATAAATATATAAAGGTAGTTAGGAAGGTAATCATGATAAGAGTCATGGACTTAGAAACAAGATCCATCTATACATTTATAATTATGATTGTAAGTAGTGTAATATTAAAAACCAGGTTTCACTTTCAAAATTACTTAAATTAAACCATTTAACAGAGCAGACTCTTCATACTTATTTGGTTTAATTAAATAATTTCTGGTGACTTAAGGATCTGGTCTGTAGACCCATCCCCTTCAAGAAGATGGAAGTCTTTCAATGTTTAAAAATGTATTATTTTTTTTAAAGGAATATTTAAATTCTAAAGTAGTTACAGGCCAAACTTTAGCATTTAAGGACCAAACCAGTTAGATTAAAATCTATATGAATTTACAGAAAGATCAGAAGAGATAGGAGATGGAAGCTCCAAGTATGGCTGGCTTAAATTACTGGACAACTACATTCTTTGGGAGGTAACTCAGGCCCATTGCATGCCCCATTCAAAACCTGTATTCAAAGAACAAAATCTGGACATACAACCAACAATTATCCATAGCCAAGAAAACTTTAACTGTCAGTGCACTGGCAACAAGGGCAAAAAGGGAGCAGTGGAGAGGGCATTTAACAAACATTTTAACTATCATTAGAATGTGACTCCTTACTGCCTTTTGTACAGCCGGGTAGGCACCTTGCTCTTGATTTTGCAGCAGTTGGCAACTTGTGGAGTAGCAGGTGAGTACTGGTGAGGTTGAAAACTGGAGGTTATCTTGTAAATGACCTTAGCAGGAAAGAGGAGAAAAATCATAGTGAAAGCCATCTTTAAGAACTCAAGAATTAAACTTCTTGAAACCTTCAGTTTTTCCTACTTGAGACCATTTATATCGCAAATGGACTGGAGGTGGAATTACTGTATCTGCACTGATCCAAGAAGGGCAGGTGGATTATAGACCACTGAAGGGGTGAGTTAATGGATGCTTAAGTTTCCCAACGTTGGCAAATAACTTGTTTGGTTCCTCAATGGGTTGTGGAAGGGAGATGATCAGCAGTGGGCTTCAGTAGTCTGAGTTATGAATTATTAACTGATATGAAGTTTGCGCCAATTTGCCTTAAGTCTGTGCCCTGACTCTAAATTCGCCGTGCTGGATTCCTTCCTTGTATTAATTACTTTGTTATGTTCCTTATCTTCTGCAAAAGACAGAAGCCTGTACTCCCATTACAAAGTCATGTGAGCTAGGTTGCAACCTACCAATGAGGATCTCGAAGCTGATGGCAGTCAGTGTGACCATGACAGTATGTTATAGCCATCACCTTTAATACTATGAGCTGAAATCTTCCTAGAACTCAGATTCTGATGAAACATCCTTATCACTGGGCTACATTCTTGCTGTAATTTGATTTCTTTACTCCATGAATGCTACATTCTTTCCCGCACTTCGATACAACAGTAAGAAGTTAAGTAGAAGATGTCATGCTGTAGCCTTTGCTTGGTTGTTTGCACACATTCTTCAGAAGAAATAAGCTTGGGGTTGGATTTGTCAGCGTAAAAGGTAAATGAACTGATGTTTCCCAGGAAGTGGGAAGCTTCTAGTACCACCACGGTACCAGAAAACTCATAAAACTACAAGAAATTATCTATTATTAGACTTTTGTCAGGATGCTATACAGGCTGTCAGTACATCCACTGGTACACCTACACTATGTGCCTCTGACAAGTTTCTAGATACCAAGAGGGATTACAAGAATGAGGAAACTAACTGTTAGGACCAGGTAGATGTGTACGTACATACGTGAAGAAAGGACACCTTAGGCAGTTTTCAGATTTGAAGTGAAGAATTACTGGCATTTAGAGGCCTTCAATGTAAAGTAGTTCATAAGCAGGAAGATATCAGCTGACAATTTGGGACTTTGGATCTACAGTCCACCTAAATCCCATTCTGGATTTGGCCTGTAATTGCTAAACGCCACATCTCTTTTTGTATGTTCTTTCTTCAGCTGATTTTTCTTAATTCAGACTGCATCTGGTTTTGGGGTATCAAATGGCACAATGTTAATGTATCCCTCCATTGTGCATACTCATGCTTCCGGATGGAGAATTAATCTGAACACTGACTAGCTGAAAGAATGCCAAAGAACTCTTGCATAATTCCATCTTCAAGAGAATTAGTAGACTATGGTGAGAAGAAACATTCTTGGTACCTCACAGTTATGATACCCTTGGCTAAACCCTGTTTGCTTTTAACTATTTCTTCAAAAATGTAAATCTTTCACTTGTCTGACAAAATAAATAGAAATTACTAGTAACCTTTAGTTAAATATAGCACATCTGCAGTCCTACAATTTTCATACTTAGTCTTAATAATTTTGTCCACCCAACATTCCTATCAGTATTTATTCTAAAGTTGAAAACATCATTCTTGTTATTGCATATATTATTAGACTGCCTATGGGCGTATTAGCTCAGTATCTGTAGAGTGCATAGTGCTGCACAAAGAGAAAACAAGAATACAATCCCTGTTTCAAAAAGACTGCTATCTGGCTAAAACAAACAAACAAAAAATCCTGCAGTGGATTAATAGACAAGTTAGCACAAAACCAGTTAGTTCTCTCTGGAACACTGCAGTGTTCCCCAGTCTGTTGTCTGTCATTCTGAGTATATGCTTCAAAGTGTTAGGCCTCAGTATCCTTATCTGCTTGCAATGAACATTTTCAATCCTGCATTTTTACCCCAGAACTGGAAAAAAAACCCCACATGCAAACAATGACCAAGTGTAGAGGAATGAAGCTGGGCTAATTAAAATTGATAATGTACAGCTGTGGGCTGGCTTCAGGGGCAGTGTTTTGGCCGATGTAGATGAGATGCAGCTGTGGCTGGTTCTGTTAAGGGGTTGGGCAGCCAAGGAAGAAGCAGAGAGTGAAGACAGCGAATGTATGTCTGGGATGAGGAGAAGACAGCAGTGGGACCGTATGAAGAGTATGTTGGTATGAGATCGTAAAAAGACCTTGTTGTAGCTTGATAGTTTGGAGAGTGCTGCGACAACCAAGTATTATATGATGCAATTGGTGAACTGAGATGGATAGCATTCTTGAAACTTTTTTCCCCTCAAAATTTTAAAATTCTGAATATAAACCAAAACAAGCTGATCCAAGTATCAGTGAAAATTAAAGTATCGGTCATCTAGACCCACCTAGTTTCTTCATGATAGGTTAGGAGATGCTGAATTTAAAAGAGGAAAATAGTTGGATCCGACCTTCTCTGTGCAAGAATAACTTTGTCTCTGTTGGTTTCCCAAGATATCTGATATATTCTCAGGGGTCTGAGACAGCACCAGTTCCTCAATTTTCCATGTTCTTTGTGTAAGGCATACATATAAACTCTTCTGTACAAAGCATCACCATTAAGGAGTTAAATGTTTATCTGACTTAGGGGATGCTTATATTGCTTGTTTAGCTTAGCAGCTGGTTTAGTGAGCCTCCTGATTGTCAGCTGGTTTGGATATTTAGACACATTTTAGGTGCAAGGCAGTAGGAGCTGGATTCTTGCAGAAGCAGTGCTGTTTGCTGCTACCTCTCCAAGGGGACTGGCCCCTGGAGTTGCTTATTCTTTGCTCCTGCCCAAATCAAATGGGTGAATTTAAACCACCTGTGCTTATAAATGGTTATGCTTTAAAATCCCTTGCTTGACTTTGCATTAGAAGAAATGAAGATTGGTGGGCTCAATGTGGAGATGGTGAACAGCAGAAATACCCTTCAGCTGGTAGGAATTGTGTTCTGCAACTGCTCACAGCCTGTGGCATTTCAGCCCATCACCAGAGCATCCTAACATTCTGTGTTTGTTTACCACACCCATATTCAGCATCTTCATATGCACCAAGTATATAGCCTAATAAGCAGGTTTTGCTAAAACTTTGGAGACAAGGGTAAATAGACATCTAAGATCAGTCAGCAAGAATTGTACTTTGGCTTCATGGTCCTCAAATCCTACTCTGATTAACTCATGAGGAACTGGTGTAACAGGCAGTGTACAGCCAATCCTTCACTGTACCTCTGGGTTTAGACAGAAACAATGGATCGTGCTGCTCACAAAAAAGTCTTGATCAACTAGATGCAATACTGAATGCAGAGTGAGATCCTTCCTTACAAGAGATGAAAGAGAAAGTGTCAGAAAAAGTGACCCTGACAGTACCCTCAGGGAAGGAAGAAAAGAGAAAACCCAGCACGGAAGGGCCAAAGTGGAAATAGAGCTGATGAGTGGAAGGAAGCCTTCATTTTTACAATTCCCAAGAATTTTCTCCCTTCCCTAAGATTAATCATTAAGATTATTCTCCCATGTCAATCTAACAGCTCCTGATATTCACATTGAAAACCCTTCCAGACTCAAGTGTTCTTATGACATTTTGAGTCCTCTCTGACATATATCATATATATCACATGCATCATTCATCTTGATTTTTGCCAGCAACTTATTTACTGTTCTTAGCCCCTTCTTATTTCAACAGGACGTCACTGTTTTATTTGCCATCTGTGAGCTCCATATGGTCACAGCTAATGAAAGCAAGTAGTCTAAAAAAGATGACACCATTAAATAACCTTTGTTTGATTAAATACACAGTCTACTTCTTTTAGACTATCCTTGCCATCACTAAATGTCAAGATAGATAGTCTTCTTGCATTATTTGAAGACCACAGGGTTTGGGATAGCTGAAAAAAAATTGGCTGTCAAGTTACAACTCCAGTGAAATTTGCTAAAAACTCTCCAAATTTTAAGTCCTGCTGCATCTTTTTCACACAGACATGCTCATATTAGATTTCCCTGAATCTCCAGCTCCATCAGAAACAAGAAGAAAAGTAGCGGGCCACCACATTTTTTTTCTTCTAGCCTTAGACACTTGGACCCCTCAATCCATAGAGCTTATCTCTAATTCTGTGGTCTCGTTGATGAACCTACTCATCTTGGTGGGATGAGCAGCATAGGAATCCCCTGGTGTGCTCTCAAGCACCACAAATACCAAAATGCCACTGTGTTTCTGAGCACTTTAGAGTAAACTAAGCAACAACATCAGCTGCACCTCCCTTTCACTTGTCTGTCTCATTAGCATCCTTTGTTTAGCAGACAATAAAATATTCTTAGGCCTATATCTGTAGCAGTGAAGCTTTTCAGACCCATGCACTGTGCCTTCCCCAGAGGAAGTCTTAGTGACCAGAATAGCATCTATCTCCCTGTGGACCTCTCCGAGAAAGCTGCTTTTTCAGAAAACTCTTGAGAAGAGGCCAGGATTTGCTCCTGATATATTTTTACACTTTAAGAATATACTTAAGGCTGGCTTATGTCTGTGAAACCCCATTAAAGCTCTGGCAGCTAGAGTCAGGACCTTTTAAGCCAACGGGTTTCCAAGTTTGATTTTTATAAATGAAGTTGAAATGGATGCCAGCTTTATGTGGTTACAGCACTGCTACTGTACACATGAATAGTGGTTTTAATGATTTGTTAAAACCCCATGGGTGTTGGATGAGGTTTTAAATATTGTTTTAAAATACATTAAATGAAAATAATTAAATAACATATTGCTTCTACAATGCAACTAAAAAGGCTATGTAATTAGACTGAGGGGTAATATACAATATTTAATTGTGGCCCTGGTGTTCCCTATAATGAAGTTTGAGTAATTAGTGGGATGATGACTGACTACTTATTACTTAGTATGAGGTTTGTGTTCCATTACACAAAACATCAATCACTGTTTCCCCATGACAGCTGTTGTGGCAGCGCCTCTTTTTCTCCTTTCTTGTGACTCTGTTTGCACATTTGTAGAGTTCCCCCAAATTTTGATTAAGCTTTTTACTATCTGCCTTGATTGTTTTGACAAGTGAGGCCAAACTTCATTGTGATCTATATAATGTAGCATGAATGACTACTAAAAAGAAGATTTATTTTTCCTTTTGATAAAACTCATTGAACTGAAAGACAGGATGCAAAAATGGCAGTTTTAACAGATTTTTCAGCATAGCTGTGCATCTATGAAGTTTTTATACTATGCCTATTTATTAGTGAATTTAAAAGGCCTTTTTGTGTCATCTGGGAAGCTTTTTTACAAACCTCTGTTGGTGGATTCTTCCCATACTCTTCAAGAATTGAGGTCATGGGAAAACATCATCAGAGATTGTCTGGCCTGATCCTCTCAAGGGTTTTGAAATGCAATAATTGTGTGTGAGTTTGGTGTCTAATTAGGAGCCAATACTAAATAAATGCTTGTCTCATCACATTTTTGTTAGCAAAGAGACTATTCCACTCAACACCACCTGAAGTTTCTGCTGTATCCATGATCAGTCTGAACTTTATTACAATGAGGGCAGGTTACTCATAAACGGATGGGTTATCTGACTGTCTGACAATATGGCCTTTTTCTTCCAGCTGGGGAAAAGGTAAAGAAGTTTTTTTTTATTTTGTTCTTGCTATATATTTCTCTATTAAAAACATGTTAGGGAACAAGCCAGAGCAGATTTAGTGATGGTGGAATGACTGGCACTGTAATGGTAATGGGAAGATATTAATTGCCTCTTCAAAGGATGAGCACTACTCAGCATTTCCTGGCTATGTCCAAAACAGCTGTTCTTCATGTAACACCTGATATCATCCAAACCTTGAGGAATAACATAGTGTTTAGGGTGAATATGAAAAATGACAGCGTCTTCTCCGTAAAACTAACATGTAATATCATAGCACCTCCTTGCTAGCTAGCCACTCCGGGGCATCCAACAGATACTGCTGTCGGTTTTATGTCAGGGTGTTTAATGGACAGCCAGAGGTCAACAAGCATCCTCTTATGCCACATACTAGTAAAGGGCAAACCATGTGTATATGTTATAACATAAAGAATCTTTATCAGCTGCAACAAGCAATGGCCTGCTGTGATACCTGGTAAGATGCAAAGACACACATTCAGCTGACTGGAGTGCTTTAGTGTTTTAGTCATTTAGTGACTGGATGTTATATTGTGAGTAGAGGCAAAGAAAGGGGCACGTAATTGCTGTCTGCACTGAACCGACCATGATGGGGAACCTAGTGACTGTGCCAACCATGGCCAACAGCGTAATGGTCATTTTAAGATGCACAGACCTAACAATCTAATATCATAGCAACATCTAAGACTGAGAAGAAGAAGGGGAAAAGAGCCTTTTCAAAAGATACAAACAGATGAAATACAGGAAATTGTTCTGCCCTTTATCTTTTTCTTCCCTTCCCTTCTGCTGAATAAGAAGAAAAAGGCTGATTAACATAAAAAATGTAGTGGCTGTTAGATAACACACTTGGTCTGAACTCTGCAGCCTTTGGCTTTTTGATAATTTTTCTTTTCTTCTTTTAGTTTATATGTTCTTATTCCACATTCAAGGAACAGGGAAAGACAATCTTCTACAAGAAGGCATTTGTGTGAGACAAATGAGACATGTAAATATTACCTGTTTGAAGCATAGACCCGATCCTGAAAAGATGCTGATCTGCACTTGCTAGCTTGTTTGAGCTGAGCAAATGAGTAAGGAACTTTCTCTGACAAACACTGTTGCTTGTGCTCAGATTGACTCATACAGTCAATTCCATTGACTTCAAGCTAACTTTGCAAGGTGCTGAGTGGCCTCAGTTCTTATTGATTTAAAATAGGTCTGAAGCATATGGAGTACAGGAAACTAATCAGAAGGTAACACGAAGGTAGATTAGACCCAGGGAGAATATTGGAGGTGAAATGAAAAAGGAAAGGATTAAGAAAGGGAAAAGGGAATTAGGCACAGGGCAAATTAAGTTTCATCTACCTTTGGTCACCTAAAAGCTAGCTGTGTAGCCTGTGTTAATTGTCAAGATTATCCATAGTATAAAGAGAAAGTACACCTCCACAGAGATATTAAATTCACAAATCCTGGAAAATTATTTTAGGAAGGAATGAATCACCCTTCAGGGCATCTGTGTCTCTCCACTGAGTTTAAAGGGAGTGTAGGGAATACTAAGGAAACTTGTTACGGGAGAAAAATGCATTCATTTGAAAGAAAACAAATCAGCTATGGAGCAGAGCAGACTGTACCACTATCCTTAAAATAAACCAATTATAAATCGGTCAGATTTGTTAGGTGCTCTGTTGAAGTCTAAGGTGTAAAAGATCTGAAAGGCTTTTTCACAGAGTATCAGTAATATTTTTTGCCTCTAGCTCCACTCATGTTTAATCAAATGTACCTAAGTGTTTTAAAGTACCTGAATGCCCATATGCAGATAATAAACCAGCTGTTATGTGCTAGAAGCATCTTACATGCAGTCATAAGCATTTACATTATCACCACTTAATTCATGGTGGGTGTATCCCATAAAACTAGTAAGTCCTTCATTGTGGGCTATAACCATAGAAGAGCTGAAGCATCCAAACCAGGATTTTGATCACACACAATTTTACTTCACAATCTTTAAACCTCCACCCAATTGTAGATGTATTTTCTATTTGATTTCTGACAGCCTGCTCTGCAGGCAGTACTTGGCAGAATTGCTCCCATCTGAAACATCAGGTGCATCATTCATTACCAACAGACACCTATAAATAAATGCTATGAAGCTGTCTGACCACTTGCTAATTAGGTGCCCCAATGACTAACTTTCAAGCATCTGGACACCAGCTTGGTTTCAAAGACTCAGAAGTGGAAGCTTAAGAAGAAGTGTCAAAAAAAATCAGTCAGAGGTCACTTTTACCCAACCACTAGGAAATGACATGAGTTGGGGAGTAGGAGAGGATGTGGTTGGACAGGTTCGTGGTCAATGGGGCCAGAGACAGAATACAAGGGAAAGCAAAATTTTCCCCTTGAGACATGTAATCATCATATCACACGGGGAAAATGTGTGAAAATGAGCTCAGCATGGGAGGCAGTCCTGCAGCTCCCCTGGCCCAACCATCTGCAATTCAGCTTTCTGGTCCTCACGACAAGGGGTTCACAATGAGGACAGCATGCCTGCCTTTGGGACTTCCTCCCAGAGATGTTCTCTACTGATTTCATAGCTAACGTTGTTTCCTTCTTTTAAGGTGTGTTCAAGTGCCATCTAAGCATCTTGGACACTTGTTGCTTCCAGCATCTCCTGAACTCTTGACTGGTGGGGAGTGGGAGCCTGTTTCTGCTGCCTTGTCAGTTTAAACCTTAGTCTTTCACCCCCGCTGCCCTAAGAAGACACTTGCAGCTTAGATTTAGTGCAGGAATCCTCCTCCCCTCCTGCTGAAGTTGCAACATTGTCTAGGGAAAAAATAAATGAAGCTTCTATAATTAGAAACAGAGAGAACAAATATAATCAGATTAAAAAGGACAGTTATCTGCCTGGAAACTGTGGGCCTATTTTGGCAGAGAAAAAAAATCCTATTTGCAATGTCATGGAACAGTTTGTACCTGTCCCATACAGTTCCTTCCTGGGTGAACACCCTGATTACTAGAAAAGGAATCAAGAGTTTTCTTCTTCTATTTTTTTTTTTTTTTTGAGCCTTGAATTTCTGAAATGAACTCTTAGCAGCCCAGTAATCCCTAAATAACTCTAAGGGCTAAAATATATATGAATATTTCCTGAAATATGGTCACTTTTAAAACCACAAATCTCATCCATGAGTGGTTCACAAAACTGATGTTTGCTCCAGATGTCCAGTGGCGTGCTGCTCCTGCTCTCCAGGAACAGTACAGCCCTCCAGCAATGACAACGTGTGTGCTCAGTGGGGAGTGCTGGGCCTGTGTGATAGCTGAAAACGTTGGAGTGCACTCTGGGATGGTGCACAACACATTAGATCCAATGCTTTTTGGAGGCATTACATTTACAGCTCATGCACCATAAATATTCTGAGCATGTGCAGGAAGTATGAAGCTGCCTGGAAAAATTTAGCTTACTGAGCACTTCTTAAATGTCACACATGCACTGTAGCGATCCTTTGAAACAATTTTTACAATTACTCCATGTCAGAATATGCAGTGAGAGGTTATTTTGGTTTCCCATCCCAAGATACAAAAGTCTTCCCATGCAGCAAGCAGGCATCTAGCACAGACCTGACTGTTCCAGAAGCAAGCCATACCATGCAGAGCATTGTGCTATGTAACCTGTATGCAGCTAAGTCCTATTCTAGATTTGGTCCCAGCTGTCCCTGTTCACTAAATAGTGGTACCTCTACCTTGTGTTTACATTAATAGCTTTGTAGCATGAATGTAAAATATTATTCTTATTTGATGATCTTTTGCATTCATTTTAGTCTGATATACACAGGAGATGAAGTCTCAGGCCACTGGTCATTGAGCCTCACTCTGGTTTTAGTTGCCTCTGAATAACAGCATTTGCTCAACTAGATTGGATTGTGATAGTCAGGATTAGTTTCCCAGAAAGCAGAACTTTTCTATTCCACATGAAGTCCAGGAGTAACATCGTGAAGCTGTGCCTACACTAAAGTGCCATGACTAACAATGGTAAGAGCAGGAAAAACAAAATTTCTCAGACAGATAACTGAAAAAACCAGTTCTTATTACTCCTGATCCCTTAAAGATACTATATCACCCTCCATCATCAATTTTTTTTTTTCTGTGAAGTTATAACTTCAGAAGAAATCTTATTATGTGTAATTTTCCCTCTTACGGGTTCACCAGCATCAAGGATGCTGACACTTTCTCTATCCTGACATGTTCTCCATCTCCCTCAGTTACAAATGCCAGTAAGATGAATTTAGCAATCTTCTGTGCTCACACTGAAGACAGCAACTTGAGGACAAGAGGGAATGAGTGGTGACTTTGTAGTCATGATGTCTGCTTACTTCCCTAAGCCAAATCTAGCCAAGCTGATTCCTCATATCCACTGTATTAGCTTGTTCACTTTGAACAGGCTTCCAAAACCTGCTAATCCATCTGGCCTCTTACCTCCTTTCAGACCCTCTGCAAAACTCACTGAAACGTTATACTTTTCAAAATAAAGGAACTTAAAAAGGCCAATATGCAAAAATGCAGGGCCCTATCAGGCATATCCACATGGACATCTGGGTTACCCTACAGCATCTAAAATGTTACGAGACATGCACATTCAGTTACCATAACTGCTCACCGCATGTGCCAGTTAGTTCTCTGAGGTAGTTACCCTTCATAACAAGCAAAGGCAAATAGGCACGCCCAACAGGCGAGTCATTCAGTGTGCTTCAGACACTTATCCAAGGGAAAAGGAGCCTCTCTCAGTGGGTGCTGGCTTCTCTCCTTAGGAAAAGGCACCTAAGGTAGACAGGTCAGGCCCTCCGTACAACTTCTAGATGCCTGTCTTAGGACAAATGAATCCCATCTCAAACCTGAGGTCACTCCCATTCATATCTGAGTTAAAAACTTCTTCATAAGTAATGCAACAGAAATAACAAAATCTAGGTTACCTGACTGTCAGAATTGGACAAGGCACCTTATCCTGTAAGTTCTGGGCGGATTCTGCTCTTAGATGTACTAGTCCAAATAAAAATACAATCAGTGAGAACAGAATAAGTCCCCAAATATGTTTACATTTCTGACTGATGCAACATGCAGTGTAATACAGAGTTAATTGCAGAACAGTCCAGCTGTTTCATGGCTTCTTACTGAATAGGATTGAAATTAAACAGTTTGCAATAATTTACTAAAGAAAAAAAAAATGTTTCAAAAAGCCCTTTGGGGACCAAAACAGATCTTTAGTTTTATATGTGGAGGGTGTGAGCGTTTTGGTAGACAACTAACTGAGCTCATCAGGAGAAAATCCAGGCACAGTTTGTGCTCTGAGTCAGCGAAGGGGCTTTGCATCCCAAGACCACCACAGATCAGGCAAAGCTCGCTTGAGTCAGTGCTGGTATCTCTGACTTACTTCTTGAGCTTTAAAACTCATTCACTTTACTATGTTTAGTTCCATTTCATTCACCATATCATAAGCACAGAGAAAATATTAATGGGGCTGTGTAGATATGATCAGGCTGGTTTTGTGTAAACTGCAAGGTGATTGTCACAGTGGGGTTATATCTCTGTAAATGGCTTGTGTTCCTAAAGAAGATAGTGTAAGGAGTGGTATCCTTTTGAAATTAAAAACCAATGAAACTGACCAAAACTCACCCAGAAGAAAAGATACTATTGGTTTGAATCCAAGTAGCAAGAATCAGCTGTATCAAGGAAATCCTCATGCTATAACACTAATCAGGTAGAGGTTTGGATTTTCACTTTTGTGTTGAACTGAGAACGTTGTCAGATGTCACTTAGCAAAGCTAATTCAAAAAGTTCAGGGACTGATGGACAGTTTGTAGAAAGTTCAGCTATATGTAGACTAGAAATGAAGATTAATAGGCTTTGACCTGGTCTATGCCTTGTTGGCCGTATTTTCCCTCATTATAAGAAAAGTCATGTAATATTTCCTCGGGCTTTTGAATCAGGGCCTGATCTAAAGATTAATAAATTGAGAACGTCACACTCATTTCAGCTGATTGGAGTCAATTTTTACCTGGCTTTTCCTGAGGCATCCTTCCTCGAGTCTTTTTTTTCTAAGATGCCACCTTGCTGGCCCATGGTTCAAAAAGAAACAGTCACATTCAGAATTTCACCAAGCACTGTCCAGTTTGCTCTCAGAAATGAAAATACACTTTTTTTCCTGGCAAGAAATCCAGACATATGAAGATTCAGTTCAGCTTTTTCTGAGATTTCAGATATATACAGGTTTATGCAAAGAGCAATGCTGCAGTGGTGTAAAAAAATCACCTTTCATCACCTGAGTGGTGGTAACTGTCAGCATACATAGGCCTAGGAAATTACAACAGTGAAATAAAACATTTTACCTTAAACTTCCCTGAGAGTATGGAAGGTGATGGCCCAGCATGTCAAGACCTGACATGTAAGGTGCTGGAGGTGTGTGAGTTTCAGTTCAGAAGGGTACAGCCTCTTACCCTCCTGAGTATACTAAGTGCCTGACCACAGCTGGAAGTCTGGGCCAGGCACTTCTACTGCCACGTCTTTTATTTCTTTGGTTCATTAGTTTGTATAAAACTACCAGGCAATACTAATTATAATGCTAAAAAAAAAAAAAAAAAAAAAAAAAGGAAGAGAAGGAGTAAGGAAAGATTAGGAGGCTGCACTGCATCTTGTAACATCATGATCAGTTAACTGTGAAATTACTGCTTATCACCACTATACATTTTCTATTACCCTATGGACATTTTCAAACTCAGTATTGTGCTGGCAGCAAAATAAACTTTTTAAAGCTGCAGGTTAAAGTCAAGGTTAAGCAAATTATGTATGTATTTCAAAGTAAAAACAAATAAAACAAGATTTTAGTTATATTTTTAGAGCTTAGGAAAAAGCATTTAAATTCGAGGTGATTATTTTCTTAAGATGAAAATCTGAATAAACAAATTTGCATTAAGAAATCCAGGCATTCTGAACTCTGCCCTACATGTATGTATTAAGAAGCTCCAGGAAGAATGTCTTACCATCCCTAATAAACAATTCCCCCTGCACCATGTGCAGCTTGGCCAGATTCCAAATCCTGTCCCAGAGAGTGTATTTTCTAGTGGATATAAAAGGATTATATTTCTCCTTTAAGGGATACATTCTGCCCATGATTTATTACCACAGGGATATGATACTGATCTAGTCAGAAAACTGTATTTTGGAATGAAGAGTAGGAAGTGCTAATTTAGAAAAATTCCTGTAATCCATTAAAACAAAAATCCAGGGGTTTTTCATGTATTTATTGCAATAACATCAATCATGATAAAACTGTGATGTTCGATAACAACACAGGTGACATACACACTTACATGGAAATAGTTTGTTGACTTTTATACAGCACAACTGAGCCAACATTATAGTACTGCCAATTGTCTTAAAAGCAAGAAGCAAACTGTTATTCTACAGTAAACATCTTTAAGAAATGAAATAGTTAAATTTCAAAACCACATAACTATATATTTACTTTATTAAATTCATTCTTCTTTAATAGCATAGATTGTAATAGTTCTTTTAGTTTATATAGCTTCACTCTTAATTTTTGAAATATTTGTACAGTTATGCAAGATATAGGAACTATAAAGATGTCATGATGCTTTGTTACAGGAATTAGCATACGAGTAACAAAAAATAAAAGATAAAAAAAATCTCAAAGTTTTCCCATAAAATATCTACAAATTACCTCAGACAATAGCAAATCTATTAAACTGTATATCAGAGCCTAGATCTTGTAATAGAAGGTAGCAGTCTACAGGTGAGAGGTTAGATATACAGTAATAGTACATCTGACTAAGGAATATAAATTCAAGAATGGAATGTTTTCTTAGTCAATTACTGGTCTTCATTTTTGATCTGATTTAACTCCTACTGAAGCTGACAAAAATATTTCCAGTGACTTCAGTGGAAACCGAATCAATAACTGTATCCCTTAGTTGGTGCCCAAACTAAAACAGAGTTATTGGCATAAACCAAAAGCCAACAGAATATAAACCAGTGACCTCAGTCCCAGACAAAATGCTTATAACCTCCCAATAATAGGCATGACAGTTAATAGTATGTTTATTAGGCTAACCAGATCATCAAGGTTTAATAGAGCTCTCTGCAAATTAGCCATGATGTGGCCATTCTCATATGTACACTACTACATCTTCCAAGAGTACAGCATCCAGTACGATGTAAATTAATCAGCTTTGTATCAAATGAGTAGCAACTTTAAAATAATACACATGGACATACAAACTTGGTATCCATTGATCACATGGCACTTTGAATCACAACTTGTGTTCTTGTAGGCTACAGAGTCTACCTAAATTACATTGGGGTTTAATCTACATGGATGTATTAGTGCTTCAGGCCTGTCTTTTTATAGGGAAATATATCACTTCTTGCAGCTGAACTGAGCGATGGCATCCAGGTTCAGCAGTGTTGGACACTTTTTGGACATGAGATCCTAAGATGGAGATCCAGCAACCTAGATAGAGATGGGGGCTGTTGCCATAAAGTCTATCTGGACAAGAGGCTTTCCCCAGAATGTTAAAAGCTGATTTACTTTTCATAAAAGAAGTTGTGGTATGTAAGGTGTCCAAACAGACATCAGTGACATGTAAGCTTCTAACCAAATGCCAGAGCTTGGTATTTTTCAACAGGATTTAAAAGCTGGCTCTGCTAAGTCCCCTGACTGCCTCAGCAGGGTGACACAGATGCACGAGACAGGAGGCACAAATCACGGCTGTTATCTGGGGTAGCTCGTGGGTGTGAATAGGGCTATAGGGTTTTACCGGGTATTTTACTGATCAGATACTTTTATGCTGGGATACTGATCAGATACTTTTTTACCTTGGAGCACATGAACTTCAGTCACAGACGTGACACTTCAGGGATGGAGGAATGTTTCAAAGGGCCATGCGCTCTCTAAATGCCAACTTTAAACGGGAAAGAATATTCTTCTGAGAAAGGTAAATAATGAGAGGTACTTTACGCTGTGCAATGCAAAGGGTATAAGATGACATAATCACTGGCACAAACGACCCTGTTTTTATTTCTTTTGATATTTGTGCATGTTCACTCAACTGAAAGGGCAGACAGAACAAAAGCACTGCAAGCCAGTTATGCAGTTACCACTCCACTGAAGTCTTGCCAGCATGCATGAAGGGCTTAGGTTTTTGAATGGGATTGGGTGGTTTTCCTTACTTTAGCTTGTGCAGACCAGCAGTGGAATGGTTTTGGATTAACAACTGGAAGAACTTAGCCACTAGCATCTCCGAGCAAATCACTGTCCTCTTGTATTGGTGACAAATAAAGAAAAGCAAAGGGTGCTAGGTACGTATCTAAGAGCTTAGTTAATGGATCCCTTATTGAACAGTTTTCTTAATAAACTATCAAGTGTATTTCCTATGAAACATTAGCTGAGTCTATTAGAAAAAATATGAACATAAATTTATGAAACATTAGGGGAAATAGCATAGCTAAATCTCTTCAAATCATTAGTATAGTCCTGTTTTTAATGTACTCAAAAGAAAACTGTGACTTTTTTAGCAATTGATACATCTTAGATTCTAGAACAGCTTCTGAGGTCAAATACATTACGTGCTTTTTTGCAAATAGTTTGCTCTATGTGTCTGCACTGTCGTCCTGTGGTGCAGTGCATATTATTGTTCTTATATGTTGTTTCAATTATTTACGTCCTGCAGGAAACAATATTTAAAACAGTATATAGAAAATTTTTTTTCCAAAATGGCTTCAGGAACATCTCTGATGCAAATTTCTTCTGTATTATTTTCTGCAAGAAGTCATTGTGCTCCCATTTGCTGCATAAGTGGTCAATTACTGCATGTTTACAACTAGGCCAATATAAAACCTTATCAATATCAGAGCAGTAACTGTATGAATTTTATGTTCAAAAATACTGAATATATTTTATTTATCACATTGAACATAATGACAGTTTCACACTTGGTCTAAAAAATGGATGAGCTTGCATAGACTTAGAGTCAATTCAGATTTTTAAAGGTCTAGCTGTAGAATATGAAAAAGAAAATATTAATTCATAGGAAATTTGGACAATGGATCCAGAAAAATAATCTCTTCTCTGCCCAAATCTCAGAAATAGTCACTAGGCCACAGTTACTCCTAAAATTTTAAAAGATAAAGAAAAGAGTCAAAATGGGACAGGATAATTGCTGTCATATGGAAAATATGACAGAGAAACTAGTACTAGTAAAAAACTGGAAATATTACTTGTAACATTTTGAGTGTATAGCTCGAAAACTTAAACATAGTGGATAAACCCATACTGACTTTTTGAATTTAATTACACCCAATACTTATAGGTAAATCCTGACTTTCTTACTTAGGCAAATTCCCACTGCAAGGATTCGAACTTAGCTAGAATAAGGACATGCTCACAGCCAAACTGATTTCTTCCTCTTTCGTGTGACAATAATGCATCTATATGAAGGAATTCAGTTCATGGAGTTCTTTCCCAGTTTTCCAGCAGCATAGGTCTTGGTATATTTGTCCCCTCTCTCCTGCTCCTTGCCTTCCCTTTCCACTAAAAAACTCTAGGAAAATATCAGGATAATTTAAATATAAATAACTATTTTTTATGATGAAAATTACTAAGTTGAAAATTTAATGATAATAAAAGCTTATTGGCATCAGATCTAATAAGCCTTCAGTAGTACCAAGCCTATATTGTGCAAGTGCAGTCCAGGCAGCCCAATGTCTCCCAGAGCCAATCTAGGCACATCTGCACTAGCAAACACAACAGGCCAAGGCCCGTTCCCTGGATCTGACCTTGAGTGATGTGACGTAAGCTGTAAAAGCAAGAGAGTATTTTCATATCCTGTTTTGAAAGAGAGGAAATTGAGCAGCTGGTGAATGGAAGTGCATTAGGTCACCTCAAGTTTTTCCTTTCTTAATACAGCTATTCAGTTAGCATGTATCATGGAAACATAGTATGACAGAATCATAGAACGGTTTAGGTTGGAAGGGAACTTAAAGATCATCAAGTTCCAATCCCAATGCTTTCAGCAGGGACACCTTCCACTAGACCAGGCTGCTCAAAGCCCCATCCAGCCTGGCCTTGAGCACTGCCAGGGATGGGGCAGCCACAGCTGCTCTGGGCAGCCTGTGCCAGTGCCTCACCACCCTCACAGTAAAGAATTTCTTCCTAATAGCTAATCTAAATTTTATGCTTTTTCAGTTTAAAACTGTTACCTTTTGTCCTATCACTAAACTCACTGGTAAAGAGTTCCTCTTCAGCATTCTTGCAGGCTACCTTTAGGTACTGGATGGCTGCTGTGAGGTCTCCCTGGAGCCTTCCTCTCTCCAGGCTGAACAACCCCAACTCCCTCAGCCCGTCTTCATAGGAGAGGTGCTCCAGCCCTCTGATCATCTTTGTGGCCCTCCTCTGGACTCCCTCCAACAGGTCCATGTCCTTATTCTGTTGGGGGGCCCAGAGCTGAACGTAGTACTCTAGGTGGAGTCTCATGAGAGCCAAACGGAGGGGGAGAGAATCACCTCCCTCAGCCTGCTGGTCACACTTCTTTTGATGCAGCCCAGGATATGGTTGGCTTTCTGGGCTGCAAGCACATATTGCTAGCTCATTTTTAGTTTTTAATCCACCATTACTACCAAGTCTTTCTCCACAGGGCTTCTCTAAATCCACTCGTTGCCCAGCCTGTATCCACGTTTTGGATTGCCCCGACCCATTTTGCAGGACCTTGCACTTGTTTTTGTTGAACTTCATGAGGTTCACATGGGCCCACCTCTCAAGCCTGTCAAGGTCCCTCTGGATGGCATCCCTTCCCATCAACCACACCACTCAGCTTGGTGCCATCTGGAGCCTTGCTGAGGGTGTGTTCAATCCCACTGTTCATGTCCCCAGCAAAGATATTAAATGATACTGGTGCCAACAGGGACCCCTAAGAGACACCACTTGTCACTGGTGTATCTTCAATTTCTACCAAATCCTATCTTGAGCTGTGAGTAGAAGAACTGCAAATGGAATGGAAAATACTGAATGTAATAAGCCTACACAGCAGGATTGCTATGTTTTGGGTTTTATTTTCGATTTTTTCCACAGTATTTTCTTGAGAACATTCTAATTGGTTTTGAACACTGCTAAGCATTGAGCTGGCGTTTTCATATAGACATCACAGGTCCGTTATCTTTCCTGAGCTGCAGCTGGTCAAGATATCAACACCTGAGAGCTTAATTTAGGACATTTTGCTTGTTTATGTTGGATTTTTTTCATCATTTTATTATACTGTTATTCACTGCCTTCAGTCTTTTGTGCAACTTTTGTTAATCAGTCCTTCTCCTGATATGTCTCCTTAAAACTTATTAATATCAGCAAACTGTCACCTCACTATTTGCTCTTGTTTTCAGATCATCTGTGGATACATTGAAGGTGAAGGCCTCCATTTCCAGTGGGAAATGATAGCTCAGGACCTTCCTGTACTAGGAAAGCTAACCATTTATTACTGCTCTGGTTTTCTATATTTAACCAAGTTAGAACTTTCCCTTTTAATTCATGTGAGTTATTTCTGTAACAGTGCCTGGTGAGTACTTGACAAACGAAATTTGTGTAGTCTGTGATCCTTTTTGTTAACAAAACTCTTTCAGGATGTCATCTTATTTCTGGCTTAAGTGCTTTCTTGGTCTTTCTATCATCTCTTCATAAGTAATTTGCATATTCTTTGAACAACCTCTATGTTGTCTATTTAATGCATTTTACGTGGTTCTCCCCTATATCTTTTTTTTTTTAACAAGAAACAACATTTTGTCATGATTATGTTATCTGCTTTTTGACATTAAATAGTATGATAGCAGATTGAGGGTCAGGGGACTTGCTATGAGTGCAAAATGCTGGATCTAAGTATTTTATAAAGAACTTTTTAGTAAAAACTTTTGGATGCTGCTCAGGAACAAGCCACAAGCTGCATCTCTTCCTACACGCTCCCTGACTAGTTGCTTTACAGAGCACCCAGTCATGTCTAAAAATTTAGTCTCAGCCTAGCCCCCACTTGTGACATGTCCTTTCAACAGCAGCATAGCCAAACCTCTTCTGTTATTCTTCTGTTTCTTGGCCTTTTGGCTTGATGATTGCTCTGATCAGGTCACAGAAATTTTTTTTGTCCTACTTGAATATTACTAGGTGTTTCCTATTTAGAATGGAAATTTCACAAGGCCAGCAGGGCTTCAGTGGTACCTAAGACACTGAGCTTATTCATTTTATTTGATTGTTTCCTTAAGATATGGTATCAATTACATTACAATCTATGCTGTATTAGTTTATGCTTCTTTATTACTCTGTCCTTCTATCTTCTTCCAATTGAGATTTTTGCACGTTTATAAATCAATATGCTAGTTTTAACAAGGCATTCCAGTTTTCTCTTCTTGTTTCTTAGCTTTTTATATTTTCTACATGAAATTTTTATTTTTCAGTGAACTCTTTAACTGGGAATTCATTTATTGAGATTATCCCTCAGCATTTACCATTCTCATTTTGCCCCTTTCTGTCATCTCCTTTACCTGGGGATACACAATTCATCACATTGAACTGTACTGTCCTTCTGCACCTGCTGGTATCCTGTCCCCCCACCAAGTCCATTTGTTTAACTTCTGGGGTTTTTACCTTTACCTTGTTTTAAGAGAAAGAAAGAAGGAAGGAAGGAAGGAAGGAAAGCAAGCAAGCAAGAAAGAAAGAAGCAAAGAAAGAAAGAAAGAGAGAGAGAAAGAAAGAACCTATCTATCTGGGAAATATGACTTCTGTTCCAGAAGTTTTTTCACAATTCCTGAAGAATTGAGAAGCCTCCCTTCTCCAATGTTTATCCTGAAAAGCTCAGCAGCTGAGGCTCTCCCTTTCCCTTCATTTATTCTCGGCACTGTGAAGGCTGCTAGCCTGGAGTTGTGATTGCTCAGCAGTGTCTCTAAAGATACTGGGAAAGAAACTCTATGCCTCCCTAGAGGACCCAGCTCTGGACCCCACAACCTGCCCAGGGGATTTTCTCAGCAGGGGTTTCTGTAATGTGGCAGGAGAAAACCAGAAAAAGGTAATACAGCCTTAGACCATGAAAGTTTGATGACACAGAATAATCCTGGGGAGAAGAGCAAATTTCTCAGTCTTATAAGTAAGCCTGTGCCAAGCTTGCAAAGGGACTTTTCTGTAGTACATGGAGAGAGCTGGATGTGCTACCAAGACAGATGGCTTCTGCAAAGTGGGTGCCCCCAAAGCACATACAATTTGAAGGTGGAATAAACCCAGGGTAGTCCCCTAATGTAAGTGAAATACTGAAGGTTAAGTACTGCACGGTAAACATCAGTGAAATAAGGTGTTTTCAGACAGCAGGTCCGGGTGGAATTTTAACTACAAATATTTTTGCAGTTCTGAAGGAGAAACACTTTCCAATTTAGCAAAGGATCTGAACGAAGGGAACAACTGTGGCAAAACAGAGTGTGAACACAGTAGATCCTGCCAAAACAGAAATCCTTGAGGGAAAAGGAGGATGAAGGTGAACTCTCAGAGTTTTTATTGGATTAGTTCCAGTATAGTGCTGCATGTTGAAATGAACAGCAGTGAGGCTTGAAACAATTTCTGGTCAGGAATCTGGATTTGTTTTCCCAGTTCCACAATGCCACAGAATACGTATGGCATTTATGTCGTGTTCATTAGCTGCACCTCATTAACTAAACATTTGGGTCTATAATTATTGCAAACTTAAGTGACTTCATAATTTTTAAACTTTTTTTAGCTTAACTCTTTCTGACCAACTACATGAAAACTCTTAATCTATTCACTTCCTGGAGCCTGGAACCCTTGACAAGTTAATAAGAGCAAAAGCTTTCTTGATTTACGACATTGCAACAACTGAGTCAGAACGAAACATCAATAAATGGAAATGAAAGAGAGAAGCAGAAACTCAGCTGTGGAGAAGGTTAGGAGAAATGTGTGGCTTCTCCTGTTTCTACCAACAGCTTTTGGAGGGTTTAAGAACTGGTGACAGACTGAAAAATCTAAGTTCTTCTTCAGAAATATCATAATTTTCTCATCTCTGTGGCAAGACTAGGTACTTGCAAACCACTGCAAAACACAGTTAGCCTCAATGTAAGCCAGGAGTAGAAATCTAATTCAGTGTTTTAAATCAATGAGGAAGCCTTGCCAGAAGTCTTTAGATTTGAACCTCATTTCTTCATCAAGTGGAAAAGCCACGTCAAAGAATTGTATGAGAAACATAAAAAGTAGCTGCTGACCAGTGTGACAGCAAAAGTATATTTCCTTTAGTAAAACAAATTTAAAATTTGTATCAGTTCACACAAATATAAAATAGCAGTTGGTAAAAAAATAATTATAATGACAGACATGACAATTGACTATATTAAGAAAGGAAAACCCTGAGTCGACCTAATGTACTTCCATTCATCAGCTGCTCCATTTTCTGTGTTTCAAAACAGGGTATGAAAATAGTATCTTACTTTTACAGCTTACATCACGTAACAAATTGGAATATTTAGAAAATATTTTATCTGAAATCTTGATTTCTTCATCAAATTTCTAACTTAGCTATGATATCTCTTTTATCATAAAAAATAAAGGAAAACTAAGACTGATGAGTCTTTGCCTATTAAAGAGCTACCACAAAGGTGAAAAGGATGAAGAAGCTTTGTAGGTTATGAACAAAAGCCTTCAAAGAAAGCTCCTTAGCTACAGTTACATGACTATTTTTCAAACAATTACCCCAGCTTGAGCTCAGGAACCTATGTCTCTACCATTGACACCACTACCTGTTCAATTACCTCATGAGGCTCCCCCTGAGGAAGGAAAACTTTAACCACAGCTCAGCATATTAATGCAAGTTTAAAAAACCCTAAAGCCCAGCCCAGCAGACAGTACCCAAATATAGTTCTTCAGTACTGTGCTGTAAACCCATTCTACACTTAATCTAAGAGCCCGCAATGCACATAGGAAAGTATGGATTATGGACTTCAGTGCAGTTAAACTGCTCTAAGGCACTGTGTGGTAATCTCCAAGGAGACCTGCTAAGGAAAAATGTTGGGAATGTGCTACTTCTGCTCCTTTGTGACAGGTACAGAAAGCCTGCAATGTTTCCTTTTTATAAAATATGCAAAGGATGGTATTTGTAGAGGGGTTAATTATACTTGGACAAATATTTAGCTGTAATATGGAAAGCAGCTTAGTAAGCTATTTGGGATCTCCACAGAACTAGGGCAGTTTACAGCCAGAACTTCATCTTAATTTCATCCTACAGAACAGTTAGTGTGTATCAGGGAAGGGAGCTGTCTCATGACACCTCTGATAGGGGACAAACATTGCACACAGCAGGAAAACAGCGAATTGATTAGGTAGAAAAAGAATATACTAATACAGGTGTATGCCCATGATTTGTGTAAGTGCACTGCTGAGTCATCTGGAGAATAATATTGAAATTACAGAACAAGCGAGACTGAAAACCCTAGTTGCTGCTGTGTAAGTTTTCATCCAAACTGCCTAATTTCAGTCATTAACAACTTTCAGGAGCTATTGTCTATCAGGTTTTTCAGGTAGCTTTACTGTTCCACAGTAATTTGGTTTTTTAAAGTCTGAAGCTAAATAATCCAATTATTTTTAAGAACTGGAAAAGTAGAGGAATACTATCCCCATGGCAAATAATGATAACTATTCCTAATTTTCTAAAAAGCTTTAACGTCAACACTGTTATCAGACCATGAATGATATCCCACATTTACATCTGGAGGAACACAGCTCCCTTCCTAGTACAGCAAGGGAGACTCAAAATGCACTAAGCCAATGCTGTGCAGTTTTTGCACCTTTACCCAAGGTGCACAAAAGGGCTCCTACTTGCCCCCCTAAAAAGAAAAATCTTGTAGTATTTACCAAATTACCAAGCATTTTTTTTTTTTAATTCTTAGGAACTTCAAATTAGATTTGTATTCATTGTAAGCAGGGAGTTGAAGATCATTTTTAGGTCCCCGGCAAGGCCAGCTCACTCATAAGGGAGTTTTGTGAGACACCTCCTGCAGCCCACGCTTCCCAGCCTTGGAGCTCTTGGAGCTGCTTGATTGGGAGACTCTTGCCATTTATCCCCACCAGAGCTGACTGCATCACAGCTGTCTGCCTGGCCATGGGTCCCATGGATCTGAACTCCAACCCACAGGCTGACATCCTGGCCCAGCTCTGGCCCATCCTCACTCCCAGGGGTGCCCAGAGCACTGTGCTCCAGGCTGGGGCAGCCCTCAGCCACCCTGCATCTGTCCTGCTCTCTGGGGGTGGTGGGACATCCCCAGATGGTGAGGGCCTGACCTGCCTGCCTTGCTATGAATCTTGCCCTCCCTGCCTCTTGACATTATTATTTTTTCCCCTAAATCAAAGATGTTGAAGCAATAGCACTCTGGAAAGAAAAAAAAAGACTGACGGCTCTACTTTAGCTGCCACTTTCCACTTATGTCAAGTGGGATGGGACGCAGTCCTCACAGTCAAGTAACCACAGATTACTGTCACTAGAAATGAACAACTATCCGGGGCTAAAGTTGGGATCCTGCACTCCCTTATCCTCTTCAGGAACCAGTGCCCTGACTCTGGAGGGAGCATATAAAGCTTAGCCTCCCCCAACTACCGTATATCTTTGTAAATAATCCCCAGAATGCACTTTCCATTCCACCCAGCAGTAACGATCTGTAAGTTAGGCATCCTGGACATCAAGACTGTCTAAATAGCTGACAGACCAGGACAGGCATTTACAGAACGCAATTTATCCCACCTATCTTTGACAGCTTTGTCAGGATAAGGCACACATCTTTTACCGAGCACAGAAGGAGTGCTGATAGCTAGTGCAGGCTAAAAAATAAATTGCAATGATTTTAGATAAACTTCATTTTAGACATCTGCTTCCACACCCATGGCTACTGTGGTAGAGAAGCCACCAATGTGTTGGTTAATACATGAACTCTGAAAATACTTTATGGTGATTTATTTTGGCTAAGTTTCAGGTCTGTGTGTTAAGAATGAGAGGGCAGCTGTCTGCAGCCAGGGGCTGTCGGGGGGTTCACTGTGAGGGATGGAAGCTCCTTGCAGTTAATTACAAGAAATTAATAAGACAGTTTGCAATCTTGGTAAGGGTTTCTCTTATTGTTTCTTCACATTCTGGAAATTCTACTGGTTTGAAAGAGAATCCTTGAATAGGCATCTGACTATCATGGGTCTCCTAAGATCTGTATTGATTTTTAGCTTTTAGCCGAGAAACCTGAGGCTGGGAGGGGACTCTTCAATCCTCAAGGACAGCAATTGTAGACAATCACTTTATGTATTAGGTCTTTGAAAACTCACCTACCTCTGTCTTTAAAATCAGCTAATGCCATTGTTCCTACTAAATGGCTGTGCAGAACATCACTCATATTTACAAGCTTTTCTCTGCTTTCTAGACTGAATGTACTGATGGAAATGTATGATTATCTGTTTTTTAGTGCCAAAACTGTGTCACCCTCATGTTTAACTAGTGGAGTCCTATTATTGCCGCCTACATCATTAATAAATTTTCGAAAAAGACCAAAAAGTCATACTTTAGGGACATTGATGTTAATGATTTCCTAGATTCATGCTTCCTCTTTTGACACATCCATCTCC
Organism: Falco rusticolus; assembly: GCF_015220075.1. NCBI lineage: Eukaryota > Metazoa > Chordata > Aves > Falconiformes > Falconidae > Falco > Falco rusticolus. The sequence continues at coordinate 25,653,861 of NC_051188.1, forward strand.
TTCTTACTTAGAGTTTCATACCTCTTTCCTCTGGGTTTACCAAGTGTCTCAAATATGAACCTGTCCTGGTTTCAGCTGGAATAGAGTTAATTTTCATCTCAGTAGCTGGTGCAGTGCTGTGTATTTGATTTAGTATGAGAATAATATTGATAAACACTGATGTTTTTATTGTTGCTATGTTTATACAAAGTCAAGGACTTTTCAGTTGTTTAGAGAAGGCTGGAGAGCCACAATAAATTGGGAAGGAACACAGCCAGGGCAGCTGACCCAAACCAGTCAAAAGTATGTTCCATACTATAGAATGTCATGCTCGGTGTATAAAGCTGTGGGAAGAAGAAGGAAGGGAGGACATTTGGAGTGGTGGCATTTGTCTTCCCAAGTAACCGTTACACGTGATGGAGCCCTGCTGTCCTGAGATGGCTGAACACCTGCCTGCAATGGGAAGTGGTGAATGGATTCCTTGCATGAGCAGCTTTTGGTTTCCCTATTCAATTGTCTTTATCTCAGCCCACAAGTTTTCTCACTTTTACCCTGCTGATTCTCCCCTCCATCCCACCAAGGGGGAGTCAGTGAGCAGCTGTGTGGGGCTGTTGTTGGCTGGGGTTAAACCACAGCAGCACCATAGCTTATATTTTAATGAATGTCAGATACATTAGTTCCTTAACTAGAAAAGTAATTTGCCTTTTCTAAGAGAAATATTGTGTTATTCTTGATTTATCTAGCATTGGTAAAACCATGCTATGTTCTTGTAGCATTTATTTCAATGATATTAATTCCTATTAATTCCTTCCAAATTTATTCTAAAGCTTTGCTTACTACTGAAATAAATTTATTGTGGCTGATGTTGCTCCATATTTTTCTGATTTTAATAGGTAATTTTCCAGTCATGAAGCCCTGCCCAGCACTGACAGACTAATTTATAAAATTTGGTATCAAGATCTGTAATTTCATATGACAATTTTTTCTGCATTCTGGGATTGTAATTGTCTGATGGGAACATATCTCATTTCATGAGTGAGACTTCTACTCTGTTAGAGGTAATTTCTTTCTTTTTAAAACAAACACATGCCCATAATTTGCTCTGCCTTCACTTCCTCAGTCAGTATCATGGTAATTATTTAACTAAAGTGTCTGGGAAGATGGCAGGAGGGAATAACTAAAACTTATTTAACCTCAATACCATGCTTATTGTATAGGATTTCCCCCTTCCTTTGCCATCTTACAAACATAGCAAAAAACCACACTGGGTCAGACAGGAGGTCTACCTCCCTCAATATCATTCTTCCAAGAATATTCTAAGCATTTGCTACGGTAAAAATAATAACATGAAAGTATAGATGCTGCTACCAACCTTTCAGGAACTGGTACTGTGCTCTTCTTTTCATTTAGACAACTTTAAAAAATATATTTTTCAATTTTTCTAACTTCAAATGTAAAACCTAACCTAGTTTGACATGGGGCAAGCCTCAATTGTCTCCTGCCTGAGCTTTAAGATGTTTTCTATCTCGTTCTGTCTCTTTTTATACTCGTGATTATTCCTCATGCCTTTTCAGAGGCGGCACTTGAGCCCATTAGAAGTAAAACTCTCACCTGCAGGTTCCTTCTTTACTTGAGATGCAAATTCTGAAGACCTTTTGAAGCTTTAATTTAAGGAAATTCCAGACCAACTGCATATTAGAAAGCCTATACTGTACCATTTAAATCTTTAAAGATTGTTCCTTTGAGACTCAGAATCTTAGACAAGAAGCTAATTTTACTCATACATGAATTTACATAGAGCAAGGCCAACATTGTGTTACTCAGTCCAAGATTAGATTCTAAAATCCTGATAGCCATTTCAGATACACCCCAAAATTCTTGGTGTACTCCTAAACTGGTTCTCTTTCAGGGTATTTAATGCACCTGCAGCAATAAAGGACTCTTTCTTTGACAAGATGTCATCATTCTGTGATGCAAAGATGCATCAATGCATGGCTAGATACTCAAAAATAATGTTGTGCTTCCTGTACTGTGCCAGTACCCCATATTGATTTACATAATTCAAATCAGAATGAAGAACCTGTTTTGAATTGGAAGAAGTAATTAAATTACCTCCTAGGGTGTCCTCCTTAAGAGTTTAGTCCTGTGGTTGCACTGCCTGAAAGTGTGTATGTTGGGTTCCCTTTATCAGCTTTTCCTTTCATCACTGTCCCCCTCCCATATCCTGCACTGAAAAAAGCTGTGCCTCCTCAGCTGGGAGAATCTAGAAGTAGATATGAGTCATGTCTAGAAATAATATAGAAGAAGACAGTCCTGTGGTTAAGCTGTTGGAATGACATCTCCAAACTATCACAAAAAACATATCTGACCATAGACTGTGTATAGCATACATAACTGTATTTTGCACAGACACATCTAACATCTGATATCCCTTTCTACTGAGCAATGAAGAGACTCCATGGCAAGACTTCAGTCAGGTGCCTAAAGAAAGTTAGGTGACCTGAATCTGAGAGAGAGAATCCAGTTCAGAGAAAAGCTGTAATGGGCATAAATACAAGATCCTGAGAAATTTTAGTGAAGTCTGTGGGTTCTAAGAACATAATTAAAATCAAGCTTGTGTATGTTTTGTTTAATGGAGTTGAAATTCTCAAATAAAATATGCCTGTATGTGTTAATGGATGGGAACTTTCCCCTCTGTACAGCTCAGTTTCTCATTTAGAAAGAAAAGTTACTCTTCCACTTTCTTTTGCTTTCTTTTATTCAGTCTGTGACATCTCTAGGGCAGGTAGTGTCTCTGGAAGTGGAACTGAAGAGGGTCACTGCTGTCTGTGCCTCTGTATTTCTTTGTAATGTTTTTATTATAGTCATGCCTCTCAAACTCATCTAACATTCTGGAATCTAGGCTTACATTTAAAAAATGGGAAGCTTCTGTGCTTCACAGATATGGAGAAAAGTTTGAATACATGTTCAAATTTATCTTGACAGTTTAGCAATCAGGCAACAAAAAAAGGAATTAAAATCTTTAAAGCATCATTACTTTTAAATTGATCTGATGATAATTGGAGCTTCATTTACAGGTTTTGAAATGTTGAAATAGGCAATTCTGATCTCAGTAGTGCAATGGGACAAAATGTTCACTGGAATCAATCACTGCAAAAAATGCCTTATTAGCAAATGCACACTTTAATTGCATGAGCTCAAGTACAGACATTTCTGCTCTGAGTTTACTTAGAAATATGATTAGGTCCAGGTAGGAAGCTGGACTATTTGGACCCTCCCCATCTCCTTCCTTGGTTGAGGCAATTGTCAAAGAGTCATGAACACGAAGGACCCTGAGGACAGGGCAGGTTCTGGCATTCAAAATGGGCAAGAATGGTGATTTCAAACTGGAAACAAAACAAAACTTTTCAAATATTCCCATATCTAGGCAGCCAACCAAAAATGAAATCAGACATTTCAGGTACAGGATGCTTATTCCCTCTTCTTATTTTTCCTTCTTATGTATAAAGAAGCCTATTCCCAAAGAATATAAATGATCAAGATTTTCTTATATCTATTCCCCTGCTTTATGAGGAACCCAATCAGCAAAACTACTGAGCAATGGGAAGAATCTCTTTTTAAAATTCCCAAGTTTATATAAAGCCTGGACACACTTTCGGTGCTTACTATTTGCTGTACATAAAAATACCTCAACACTCTTTCTCATCTGCTGAAGGTTTAGCTAGGTCCTTATTTCTTCCAGATCAGTTTGCCCATTGACAATTGTTTGTATTCTGTAAAACGCCTGGTCCCTAAGACAGCTTCAGATATTAAATAGATTATATCTTAGCAGGTTAGCTACTTATAACTGCAACCACTTGAAAACAGTAGCAGTAGGAGAACAAAGTAAGATTATCATATGTATTTGAGAACAGCACAAGAAGTCAAGGAAAACAAAAGCCTCTCAGAGAAATAAATACTAGAAAAAGAGTCCAATTACAGAACAAGCACGTCTTATGTTCTGTTTCTTCCTCTAAACAAGAATAACAATGCTGCAGAAACAGGAATTTTATATTTTAAAACCAAGTACTTTTTAATTACACCAAAATGAAGTTTGAACAAGATAAGGGTGTATTTTCCTCTTAATGCAGGTACTTCAGATTAATACTAGTGAAGGTGAAGAAAAAGATCTTACCAAACACATGGAAAGCAAGGTGTATACTAATACCTACAATATAATAGATTACACCAAAGCCATTCCTTTCGCCAGCCAGTAAGTGAGAAGCAGCGTAATTCCTGACACTTTATTTGCTTAGCTCATGTCTAGCTAGTGATTCAAAATTTGAGTCACTGCCACCCAGGTAGCTAATCCATACACCAACGGAATTAGACCAATGAGTAAGAAAAGAAAGATGGTGAGCATAAACGCTCTCCAGAGATCCTGACTTCTTTCCAGACAAATAATTCAGTGATTTGTTCGGATCAGCTACTGAAGTCTCTAAACAGATGAATTTAGGTGAAATGTAGCCAAGCAAAAGAAAATAGTGACAATACGGCATGATTAAAATAGATTTCTCATGGGAATCAAGTGTATTCCATACATCATTACATTTAGTTCATTATCAATATGCATGTCAATAGGAATATTAATACCTATCTGATAGGAATCACCCAAAAGTTCTTTCTTTTAGGGATATTCCTGTGTTTTTTATAGAAATTGTCATATTTTTTCATACGAGTTTATGTCAGTCCTTTTTATGCTTGCAGCAGAGTGATTTCGTTTCTCTTAAAAATATTTTGCTCTTTATCTGGCTAGTACTGGGGAAAACACAATTTTATTTGCTTGTTCTAATTGCACATTAATATGTTAATTTGTGATTCTGTCATTAAAATATTTCTACAGCCATATTTCTTCTTCCTGAATGTTTGGAGGGAGTCGTAATTTGTAAAAGTAAAACATACTTGAGCTTCTGATAGAAGTCCTCACCAGGACATTCCATCTTCCTGGGAATGCAAATATTTAAAGACCAGAAGAGTGTTTTAAAAGAATTGTTTTTTCTTCTACAAAATAATTCAAGCCTAAACATAAGCAGCAGTGAGGCAGATAAAGTTGCATGGTCAAACGTTCTTTGACTTAAAACAGACACATTTCTTTCAAGTACAGTACATGGAAAAAGATTTCAGTAATGCAAGCAGATGCCAAGACAAGAGGCATAAAAATTGCTGCCCCCATTGACCTAGCATTTACCCAACATTCAGGGTCCTGCAGATAATTTCTGTTAGGAGGAGGAATCGGTGGAGGCAGGTACCTTTGATGCTGTTCTGTTTATTTACAAACAGTGCAGACTAAGTCCTTTTTCTCTCAAAACATCAGGAATGAAAAAGCCAGAGGCAGTTTCCTTGCTTCCAGTTCCAACCCCCTTCTCAGCTCACCACTGTTTAATAAATAGCTTCCTTTCATAACAGAAAACTGAGGAAAGGTAAGAGTACTTCTCTGTTTGTATCTCAGCCTTCTTGTTGTTTTATTTGTGGTGAACTGTGGTGCTTTTAGTAATTCTTTTCAATTTATCACATCAGTCTGCCTTCATCTCCTTTGTTGTTATCTGACATTTGGGAAAATCCTGGAACCACAAGACCTAAGTCATCATTAAGATGCTCACATTATTGCAAACCTAGGAAATTATTTCTCAACAAATTAAACATTCAGAGTTTTCTGGAAGCTAAGCTGCAGCATTTCTATCAGCCTTTTCTTCTTTGGGCCCATCTCAGAGAGACTAGCTGGTCAGGAACCAATTGATCTACTTCTGCTCAATGACAGACAGCAATCACATTCAGTTAATTTCAGTGAATAACATAACAGTACTACTGGTTTATTTGCCATCTAGGTCAATTTTTCACACTGAAAAATACCATTTCCTCTATGATAGTTAATATATACAATGAAACTGAATGTCAAACCCCCGAGTGCATCTCCCTGCTCCTGGGTGTTTATCTGCCTGGGCTCACGGCCAACTCAGATTGTTGCAGGTGCCTGGCCTTGAAGAGAGCTGTTGATGAGAACTCTGCTAAAAAGCCTCGGTGGAGGCTCTCCCTGAACAGGTCTGCTAAGACGCCCCAGCAAGGGATCCACCTCCTTGTGCAGGAGCTGGTTTCAAGCTGAAGCTTGCACCTCAGCGCCCTGCCAGAGCCACACCACGGTGGCATTAACAGCCATGCCTGTACCCTGGTGCATACCTGCTGATCCCATCTGGACTCTGACCCATGGGCTGACCTCCAGGTTTGACCCCAGGCCTGCCTCACACTACGGACTTGCCTGGCATTCGCTGGACAGTGGACTGAAGTGGTTCCCACCACCATCCTCCTCTGTTCAGGTGCGGTGCTGCCCTGCTGCCCCTGGGGATGCCCCTCTGTTCCTGGATCCCAAGGAGCAGCCAACCTGCACTGAAAGCTCCGTAGAGGCAACAAAACCACCACCAAGGGAAATAAGTGGCTCACAGGCAAATGATTGCTCTGATGGCAAAGTCTGTGAAGTAAACTACAGGCAGGAGTATCTACCCTGAAAATCATGGGTGCTACAGCCTTTCTTATCAAGTGTACCCAAAGGAGCTACATGCCTTCCTCCCAACTAAGCCAAAAGATACTGTGTAATCTTTGCCAATCATGAAACACATAATCAAGTGATATATATTGGGATTTGACCCCGATTTTTAGCACAATTTAAGAAAAATGTAAATATAACCTATCTGGCATCTTATGATGGATGTCATATTAATTTTTAATGCCTCTTGTTTTATTTTAACTACATTATCGTTAGAGGCCCCAGGTTAAAAGAATTCAGATCAGCTCTCACATCATAAAGCCTCTGGTTTTTTTCTAAATAATAATGATAATAATAATGATAATTATAATAATAATGATAATTATAATAATAATGGTAATTATAATAATATTAATATTACTACTACTACTACTACTACTACTACTACTACTACTACTAAATTACTTCTTTGTTCCAATAATGCTTCTTGAAAGCTTCAGCTTATGGGGAAACACTATCTCAGCCACTTTATTTTTCCTGCATAATTATACAAAAGAATCTATTCTTTCTGATCAAAGTGTGGTTTATAAACAGAACTGCATAACAGAAGGGATAATCTTGCAGGTACTTGGTAAATTCTTACTTAGCCTGTAAACTAAAAATGTGGATATATATTGTACTTCGTACATTCCAAGTAAAATGCAGATCCATTCTTGGTAAGTGATATATTACTCTGCAAATTATTTAGATGAAATCTATAAGAGTACTCATGCAGTAAAGTGACGCCCATTGTGAAAAAGCATTATTGCATAAAAATAAAAGGTTGAGGCTGAAAACTAGTATTAGGTCTCGGGAACACTTTCAAGACAAAAAGAAAGATAATGACATAAGAAAGCAGGGTATACTAATTTGCTGGTGAGCTGAAGTTTGAATTTAGCTATATAGACCAAGATCAGACTATAATGCAGGAAAACTGAATGGCTACGAAGACTAAAGAGGAATCAATGAACAGTAGGTTAATAGTACAAGGTACGGTGGCTGTGTAAACAGACACAGCTGTGAGAATTTATTTGTAAACTGGTAGTTTATACTTGGAAACTGCAGATGAATTTCAAGGAAGAGTACGACCTGCAAGAAATATGTCTACCAATGCGGTAAGACTGTGAAAAATGCAACTTTAGATCTAGAGTGTATCTATCCCTTCCTACAGAGAGAGAGAGAAGCATGAATAGTGTAGTCCTCTGGATGTCCCATCAGGTAGATCATACACTTCTGGTTACTTGTGTTCATGGAGATGAATTCAGATAAACTAAACTCAGGGAGGATTACCCAAACTGTTCTAAAGAATGGAAAATATATCTTATTAGCTGAGACTGAGAAGCATGGCTTGCTTAGACAAGTAGGAATAAAGCTGAGAGGTGGGGCGTATCATTGCTGTCTGTAAATAGCTCAAGCAGAGAAAGAACAAGAGAGATACAGATCTATTTATGCTTGAGCCACTTTGGCATAAGTATGAACGGACCATGAATATATTTACTTCAGATTACATTATTTCCAAACAGCACAGTGAAGTACAGAACAGGCTGTTTGGAGACTTTGAGGGAGAACACCTTCAAGGTTTTTTCAACCTCTTAACTCTAGAAAAAGCTTAATTGATGCATAACAGGAGATGAACCTGCTGAAGCTGATGACTCTGGAGTTCCCTTCTGGTCTTGTGGTACCTGAAGTGGCATGGAGGAGGTAAGAAAGATTAGAAAAAAACCCTGAGATATACTAGGAAGAGATTGCTGAAATGTCTTCCTAATCTATCTTCTGCACTATATTGATCTGAAATACCGGAGCATTTACTGTTGATCGAATGAATTACTACCTTGCACAGCCAATATATACTTCTATTAAAAAACCCCTGAAAAACAACAAAACCAAACCAAGATAAAAACTGTTGTAATGTTACAAAATGCTATTACAGGAATGTTTATTGTAACATCACCTTTTCATAGAGCCATGCCTGATCTGAATCATATTCTGTATTTGACATTTAAAATGGATACAGAATGGGTTAGGGCAGAAAGGCAAATGAGCGGTCCAGATTTTCCACACAACACTGTGGAGGGAAGTGAATGCTCTAATATTCAAAGTGTTTCTCAAATTGATGGAGCTTACTGAAAATGAGCCTTTTTTCCCAATGGCAGAAATCAGTAGTGTTTTGCCTTTTTCATATAACATACCTGGGTTGTTAATTCAGTTCCTTGCTAACCTTCCAGTTCCTTCTTTGGTCCACTGAAACTCAGGATGGTTCTCACCACAGCAGGTGGTGAATATTTTGCTATGTGCTGCTCTTCCAGGCACCTTCTCTGCTAGATTACCAGTACCAGAAATTGCACTGACCTATAGAAAATCAGAGTTCTATAATTCTCATGCTATTTTCAGTTCTTCGATGTCTGATGTGACATTTTCATGTCCTCATGCCTCTCTGCATGGCATTTAGAATAAGGAAACTCTGAAAATGCAGTGCTGTCAGAAAGCTGGAGTTCAGGCAGGAGGGCTCATGGAGCAGTAAGCAGCCAGGTCCTGTGGCAGCTGCAGCTGTGGATTTTCTGAAAGTGGTTGTTTAGAGAGGGTGGCTTCCTATCCAGGTTCTCTGCAAGGGACAGGAGAACTGTTCTGAAAAAAGCTAGATGTTCAGTGCCTTGTTATGCATCCTCCACTGCTCAAGCTCAGTTCACCATTTTTCTCCAAGCTGCTGGTCTAAGCTCACTCAGTATCCAGTAACCATGTCACATATCTGAAGCAGTGTGCCAATGATTCACCATATATTTCTCTCAGTTACTGCTGTCTTGCACATGGCCGCAACATTTCACACACACTAAAAGGCCAGCAACTATAGTTCTTTGTTCCTATTGGGTTTGGGGCCAGGTGTCCCCCCAGCATGGATAATGAACAGCAGACTTTAAAGTCCCATGGGGAAGTGCTTTCCAATCCTTTATCTGTGCTTCCTTCTGTTAGATTGTTCCCAAAGGACATGCCAGTAAGGAAGGCCGAGCCTGAGCTTCCTCACTCATTTCAGGCTCATATAGCACCTTCTGGCCTTGCCAGCTATCTTTACACTGCATGTTATAGTGGAGTCTTTGGGAACACCATCTACCCCACAGCACCTTGTAATACCTTTGGCAAGGCCATTCTAGACCCCGGGTCATACCCCTGTTCATACTTGGTTCATATGCTTTTTTAATCCCACATGCCTTCCTCTGTGAGGGAACTGCCTCCCACGGTGCCTCAGCATCCACACTGATGCCGCTTGGCAGCATGCTGACACAAGCTATGACTCACAAGTTTAGGAGGCAGTAACAGAGAGAGCAAATGTCCTGCAACATCACAGCGCCACTGCATCACGTTATACTCAGGTGAGACAATGCCATTCCTCAGAAATGGGGTGATCCAAAGGACGTAACTGACCCTGGCTTTGATGGTGCAGTTTGTGGTGGTCCCAAACATGCTGGCAATACTCAGTCTCAGGAACACTCTTTCCCTGCTGGGTGTCTGTCAGGTGCCTCTGGCAGACACTCAAAGCCATCAGTGAAGCCTACATCAGCATAAATTTGGTATCATGTGCTGTTGTGCTCTAGATTGTGCTTTCTCCCAATAAAATTTCTAATTATTTCTATTCTCCCTCTTTCTTAATTAATTTGGCAGGATTTTATTTTTTTTTGTATCTGGGAGACTAGAAGGTTCATGGCTATGAGAGTTACCAGCTCATTCCCTGTACTCATCCCCCGATTGCACAGATGTTGGTTTATTCTTGGTTTCCTCTAAAGCAAAACCTTGGTATGGTTCTGGTGAGTGATGGCTATCAAAAAGCAGCAATGACAAGAACAGACCAGATTTGTCTCCTATCATTCTGAGCACCTCTCCAAAACCCTCTCTCTTTTGCACTGTCAGAAACTTCCTCTTGTCATGTTGTGCTCCAGGGTGTACAATACAACCTCAGTTTCATGATATAAATCAGCAGCTATGTATGATAGCCTGAAATTCAGCCCTCAAATTAATACAGACATTTGAAATAATAAAAATTTAAAAAAAAAAAATCACCACCACCACCAAAAAAAAAAAAATTATTCTGTTGTATGACCACAGAGCATAACAGGAGGATCAAGAAGACCAAAGCTTTGCAGGGTGGAAGCTGTCAGTATAACGCCAAGGAAACTATTGCACATTGCCCTGTGACAATACAGCCACCCTACACCGGGAGCTAAGCATGGTACCCTGGAGCAGACACTTTCAATTCTATAGTCTCAGCCCGTGTTCACATCATTTGTACTTACACACCACCATAGCCTTTAATACCTGCCCCAGGAGCCTCTGCCCAGCCTTTTCTGGAGGCCTTTTCTGTCCTAACTCTCCTCTCCAGAGTTCAGAGGAACTTCTACATTTTTCTCCATGTTTCATCATTTCTCTGTTGCCCTAAGAATGTTGTAACACCCTGATAAAACCATGGCAAATTTCTTAGCTCTGCCATATCAGTCAAACATTTGTTATTTGAAAATATATTTATTTGTGCTGCCTTGGACTCTGACAAGAACCCACTGCAAAGTAATGCAGGCAGCTTCCCCTTCCACATGCATATCCCAAGGCTTACCTTTAAGCACACAGATATTCTAACCATTTCCCAACCATTTTCCACGCCTCCCTGCCTCCCTCCGCCAAGTGGCCGGGTCCCAGTGCCATACCCTATATTCTCACTCTATTTCCTTCCCAATATACGGCTTAGGAGTAGTGTTCTTTTCTGTGAAAAGCTACCAGCCTGCCTTACCCTATGGGACTGGCCTCTTTTTCCAAGGATGGTACCTAAGATATGGTACTTGGGGCACAGCCTACCTCATCCCAGATAATGTTGCATCAAGAGAATCACCGCATTCTAGCTGTGAAAACTTTTTTTCTATTCATTGCAAATAAACTCCAAGGCTGCAGATAAACTGGCTAATGAAAAAGGAAAACCCTAAAAACCAGCCCAAGCCTAAGACTGCTATGCCATTTAGAAACATAAATGAATGTACCAAGTGTTTATATATATAAAAAAGCTGCCTTCTGGAGCCAGCACACCTAATAAAAATAACCTTCTGTAATACATAAGGAGAGGCTTACATTTGTACCAAGAACATTGTGCATTACTTAGAATCAATGGCTCTAAAACATTCTTTTTCCTAGGCCTGTTGTTTACTTGAGCCAGCTTCAATTAGGCCAAGCGCTGTCACCGAGCAGTGACATTTCAACTATCTTTATTTACTAGAGTCACCAGGAATCCCTCAGTGCCCCTTCAGACTAAATACACGGATGAAATACCAGCTGCAGCAGGTTATTTAAAGGAAGGCAAGGAGCAGGAACACACTATTCTCTGAGAAACAGTTTCTTCTAGTGCCCAAGAACCAGTTGCACAGCAGTGCCGGTCTAATGCCTCCCAGGAGCACAGAGGAGGTGTGACTTGGGTTGCAGTGAGGACAGAGGAACCGTGGGAGCCCTACTTCAGGTGACACACAAGCCCTTTTCTGCAACTACCTGCCACGTTTGCATCCCAACAGGATGAGATTTAGCACCGTGCCCTGCATGAACCTCCTCCTGCTGCCTGCTGCTGGTCCTTGCTGGTTTAGTAAGGGCTCTCTAGCAAACAGCAGGTGGTTTCCTGGATGCTTGTGGTGAGAGGAGGCATTCGCATACAGGCCTGTAGTTTGAGTAACTCCCTTGGGGTACACTTAGTTTGAAAGCCTAGAGGTCTTCCCCTTCCTTCCCCTCCTCCTCACTGATAATGACGATGCTTTCCCCAGTCGAGCTGGGCTAAGCATTGCCAAGAGCCACAGAGCTGCTTTGCTGCTAAAGCCCATCCGTAAAACCTTTTAATGGCGTCAGGATTGCCCACCCCAGGTGCTGCTTGCCACGGTGTTGGACTTTAAAGCACTTCTCCCTGGAGTGTCAGGAAGATCTGGGCACAGGCTCATAAACATACAGTCTATCTGTGGAAAATGCAAGAAACTAAACTCCAGATTCAATTCTCAAATGATTTTTTTTTCCTTTCAATTATACACTAAAAGCTGTAGAAATAGAAAAACTTTGATTAATATTTGGATTTTTTAAAATATTGATTCCAGTATTCTGCATTCATAGTATTTCCCAGTGCTGTGTTAATGTACAAATACAACGGACATCTTTCATGAGACTATCACACAAGTAAAGAGGCCACAGTGTGAATTACCCAGGCCCATGTCCTTTCTTGCCATTTTTCCTTTGAAAACTTCCTTATATTATTTTGTCTGTCCTTGTCATTGGTTTTGGTCTAGTATTCTTTTGAAAGGTTCGGATAAATCTATTTATTTTAGTTTATTCCCCTGGGTAAAGGAGTTAAACTAATTGTCTAAGGGACCTCATCTGACTAGCACCAGACAGTTGTTGGAAGTCTATAATTTAGGATTTTATGGCGAGAATGAGGAGCATGAATATTCCTGCAGTTCCATGGAAAAGTAGCTTTATGCCTGAAAGTTAAGAGAAACTTCAAGATGCAGAGAGGCATCATTCTCCCCCTTGATATACCATTTGCTGTTTGCACATGATGATCTAAATTCAATATGAAAAACCTGTACTTCTTAATAATAATTGTAAAAAAAAAAAACCAGCCAAAATGAAATGGCGTCTCTCAATATACAGCAGACAGTCACTAAAGGTATAGCAGAATGCTTTAACAAATAGAAGGTCATATCAGTTAATTGGGCTTTTTTCCTCTTCCATTTAATAAGAAACAAAGTTACCATGGAGACTGGCTGGATAATGCATTCCACTTTGGTACAAAAACACCTTTTAGAAAGAACATATTTAGTGAGGAATTTTCAAATGCAGTGAGTGCTCCAAATACCCAACACCCTTACTTGTTCTTTCTCTTTTTCATTTGTGTGTGCATTACTGGTTCTGTCTCTGTTGTCTGGTGGTTGCCTGGGAAGAGTTCTCTGTTCTCTCTAAAGAATAAACATGTGGAAACAGCAATTTTGGCAAGGCAGCAGCCCTATCTATCTTGAGATTGCAACCTAACTAGATAAATTATTTGCGGATCTGATACTCCTGGAATCCCTGAGCTCTTTGAACCTCCACTAAGTTGCTTTCTAATGCCATGGACCTTAAATTCCATGTATCTAAACTGATATGAGTCTCATCTTATAGCTCCTAACCTGGCAGTAAGGCCTTCACAGGACAGAGAGAAGACTTTCTGGAGCCCTCCATATTTCATTCTTGGCAAGGCATTGAACCAGGACTAGGAGAAAAGGTGCAAAAAGGACCAGTTTCCTTCTTGTTTTTCACCTAGTATATATACCTATTTCAGAAGAATGCCTCCCACTGAAGAAGAGACTTGTACTCAAATTTTTCAATACCATTTTCATCTTGATAGATGGTGTGAAGCATGTTCTTGGGCACCAGTCCTCTCTTCTCCAGACCATACTTTGAGCAGGTGGCTGACTGAGAGCCCACCGCCATCTGCTGAAAGGGCATCTACAAGTTTCCATAAGCCAAAGGGGTTGCCATTACCATTCATGATTGTTTTGATTTTTATGAAAAAAATTCCTTCATGGAATATTTGGAGACTGGGACTATAATTCTAAGACTTCGTGTTTTAATATTCTAGCTTTATATTTCTCTGTAATATTTCATTCAGGTTATTGGATGATGTATTTTTTACCTGAAGGAACACTCCCAAAACATATTCTGATTTTTAATTAAGTTTACTTTGACAATGGATTTTTTATGTGATCTTTCATATGAACACAGCATGAATTTGCTTCGCTAGTCACAGAAAAGCTAATGAAAACAAATAACAATAATAAAAAATTAAATTATATCAGAGGTGTTTGAAATGCTACTGAATATTTTTTCATTTTTCACAGTTTCAGAATACTAGTGTTTAGTAAAAATAGATTAATCTTACCCAAAATACTCAAAACCAGGCCTATAAATGAACTATAACAGTCATTATCTGTTCACTAGATTAAATACATATTGAAATGTAAATTCCTTGCACATCTTGATATGTGGAAAATACTCCATAATGCTAAAGGTACTTCTGCTTTTCTCATTCATTTTCAATTCCTTGTTTTCCCTTACACCTAAAACAATTTCAGAAAATAACTGCACATACTTCAATTTAAATATTTCTTTTAAATAATATACCACTCTTAGCTTTTCAACACGCACCTAAGACCTTGGCTGCAAATGGGCTGTTTAAAATGTCTCGCAAAAAGTGCTTATCTAGCAGGCAAGGAGGCAAAAACATCTGGACAAACCTGATTACAGTCTCCAAACAGAGCAGGTAGTAGCCATGTGGAACCAAGCATAATCTGTCATTGCAAAGGCTTACTTGGGGCACTTGGTAGAAGTGAGACCATTTAAAGGAGAAGTCATTTTTTAAAAAATTTATTGCCTGAAGGACAAGAGGAAATATTAAACATTTATTGACTGCACAGAAAAATAAAATTGCCAACTTTAACTCAATTTCCAAGACTGATGTTGTATTATTTCTACGGCTACATAAATGACTAAAAACTTGACATATGCCCATAGTTTCTTATAGACATACAGAACAGCAAGCAAAATATTGGAAATGTTACTATCTTTGACAGATTTGGTAATTGAACAGAAGAATTTCTCTAGCACACAAGCCAGACACTTTCAAGATGACACACTTAGGTTATCACTAATGGTAGTAATGGGAAATTCAAAGAAAATGTTTATGATATACTGTTTTTATAAAATATATACTTTTCATGATTTTTCAGAGACTGTAGTCATAACATAGGGCTGCTCTTACTATTTCATTGATTTGTGTTTGATGTTTATAGAGAATGGATGTAAACTTCATTTTGCAGGAAAATAGTAAATGACTAATATTTAAGGTCTTAAATCACTTTAAAATATTAATCTATAATACAACTTAAAATAAAATTAAGGAAGGTATACCACCAAAAGGAAAAAAAAAATTAGATACCTGTACAAGAGATGGCTAGTAGTATAACTAAAGCATAAAATCATGTTTTCCTTCCACCAACCTTATTCTACAAAACATGTAGGAGAGGACCTGTCGAGTGGGAGCCATACTATCTAACTTAAGGTGTCTGAAAGTGAGATGTCTAGCCTGACCTAATCCCTGTAGGAAAATAGGCCTTATCAAATAAGGACTACTATGCCCTTTGCTGGACTCTGATCACAGGACAACATTTTTTTTTTTCTCTGTACTGATAATTAAAGGATTTTAAGATGTGCAGATTTTCTAATTTTTATATGCTCAAGTTAAGGATGATTCACCTTCCTTGTTTTTTGTGAAAACATACTTTCTTTTCAATGTATTCTCCAATTTAGGCGCCAGAACTCCTATGAAAGGGGAAGAGTGCACTGTGTTTCGTTAATACCTAGAACAGACTGAGCACCCCATGGTTGTTTACATCTTGAATAACAGGCAAGATTCTGGGAATGGTTGGGGGTTTTTTTGTTTGTTATTTTGTTTTGTTGTTTTTTTTTTAAATATTACATATGTTGCTTACCCTGATCACAGGTTTTCATTCATATATTGATGCTTGAGCTTTGGATAAAAAGTGTAGATACAACCTTTTTCCTGTAGAATTACAGATAATTTGGTTAAATTCTTATAGCCAGAAACTTTATAGGAAACTGCATTCAAGATGGAATTTGCGCAAAAAGGATTATCCAAATACTTGTATTCATTTCGTATGTGCCTTGGGACCAACTGACAACACTCCTCACGTTCTTCCAAAGGATGACTGATTAATACCCCTAAAGGATAAAGAAACAGAAGTGCCACTGTTGCACTGTTTGAAGTAATCCTTGTACAAGGTTCACAGGCAAAGATGTCTCACTCTTTCACTTTGCATTCAGATACATGTCTATGAGAACCATTTTCAAGAAACACCCTTCCTGCTGATATTAGAGATCCAATCAGGGAACAAAACACATGCATCAGGCCTGCTGCAACATCAGTATGGAAATGTTGGCATCTTCAGCATCAGCCAATTGGACTTTTACCAGCAAAGTCCTTAAGTTCTATGACGAGCTGTACATGCTTCTGTCAGGGTTGACTTCTCACAAATTATTCAGTAACACAACCTTGGAATTCTTTAACTGAATGATTTAGTGTTGCTCCTTTTATCACAGAAATAGGGATTCCTCACCTACACTGCTGATCATGAAACATGCACCAGACATGGTGCAAGTCATCCAGTGAGAATGTCTTCAATGGTTTCATTTTCCTCTTCACTTTTTACTGCCAAAAGAACTGGGGGACATATGGCTTTCTGAGGTACCCTCTAATTGCATGCTGCAGAACATTTTAAATATTGCTTATATGAAAACATTTGTTTTGCTTTAACCTCTGTCTTCTTTTACAGTGTCACTGGAACCTCTCCTACGAAGATTCACTGAAGAAAGGCAAGGTTTAGACCTCTCATGCCTGCATTACAGATCTTCCTACATGTAATATTTTTCTTCTTCAGTCAACAACTTCATTACATTGTAGGTGAACAAGTAGGGATGTGCCAAGACATGCAGATCACACTGTTAATGATGTGATTCCTTAAGTGGGAACAGCAGCCTGAGAACACAGGTTTTGTTTTTCAGTATTTTAAATAGGTTTTATAATTTAAATAATTTTAATGCTTTTTAGTAATTTACAGAATTTACAACTATGTCCATCAATTTAGGCTAATGTAAAATATGAAGTAAGAAAAGTATTTTGTAGGGAATCGGGATCTGATGAACAATCTCAGCAAGTCTGTTAAGGGTAGCAGTATGCTTTGCTTAGGCAAACAATTTTGAGAACTGTTGAAATTAGCTGAGAGCCTTTGATAAAAACAACAGTAATTTCACAGATGAACTTGCACCTATGCCTCCTGCAGAGGACCACTTTGTGGCATTTTAATTTGCATTATAGGTGGGGAAAAATATCTTCTTCCAAGTGGATATCCCTTAGACTCAGACTGCAGTTTATAGACAAAAGTGAACAAAGGCGATGACTCGAAAAAATCAAAAGGTATGTGGTTTTCACAGAAATGCAAACACACAGCTCAAAAATCCCTGCCATTTAGTATTAGGACTGGGTTTTGTCATAGCACCCAAATCCTCTGAAAGCCTGGCTGGACTGTTCCACTGTATTGCTGGAGGAGATGTGGGCAGGAATTTTACCTCAGCAACAATCACATTGTGCTTCATCCATTCTCTCTCTAAAACCCAGGATCAAGTGTCCAAACTGTTCCTTTAAACAGCTTAAATTCAGTCCAGGCTCAGGCTGCCTTCGAACTCCACCTGCCCTTGCAGCTTGGCACCTGAAAGTGCTCCTACAAAAGGTCCTGGCACCCCTTTGAGAAAGGATTCAAATAATTTGTTCCACCTGACATTCTCACTGCAAGGTTTCCTCCAAGCATGCCAGCTGTATAGCCTCTTACTACTAACATAATTAAGCTACCACTAATAATTACTACACTATAGCAAATACTGTGATTAATAACTACTTCATTAATACGAATAAATTTGGCCTTGGGCCTGCCCTGTGGCAGTACAGGCACAGCCACAATCTTCTAAAAAGGCAGGGTTTTTTTCCAGTCTGCATGCCCACATGTGCAGAACAGAACCCCAGAGCAGTGAAAAATGGGATACATATTTAACCAAAATCACGAAAAACTTCCTCACTGAGCTTTTTAGTTACAGTATGCCTTTTCGCTTGGGTATCTTTCTACTTAATCTAGAATGTAATTACTTGCTCTTTTCTGTGTCCTAATTTCTAAATTTGAATTTAGTTTTTCCATTTTATTTCAAGTGTAGTTTGCTTTAAAACAAATTCTTTGAACACTGATTGAAGTAATTGTAGACATTAAAAGCTGTTTTTTGTAAAGTATGTCCTCACTGGAAGCACTTTATAAAAACAAAATGAATACACATAGGGTAAAGTGTTTCAAAAATTGACTCTACCAAATGGAAATACAAGTCAGAAGTGAACCGTTATATCCCAAGTGGAAACAAACCATTACAGCTTTGTGGGTATGAAGGGAAAAGGCCTGAACTCCACAATTCCTAGCCAAAAGAAAAATTAAGAAGTAGGGTTTTTTTCAGATTGAAATATAGCCTATTTTGTGGCTTGGTTTTGAACTTTTAGTCAAACTCACTATATTCTCTAAGCACCGATAGAACAATTTAAGCATATGTCACTTCCTCATGAAAGGAAAGCCACCATGAGAAATTTGGCAAATACAGTGCATTTCATTTAGTTTTCAAAATGACAGCATAAAAAGTCAATACAGCATGTTGAAGCAAAGAGATAAAATACTCAGCAGCTTCATTCATTTAGAGAAAAATACATGAAATATTGGCAGCCTGGGAAGGAAACCCACTGAATGAGAAGAAAAGAAGCTGTAGTGACCTTTAAAATGTCTCTTGCTCGGGATTACCAAGGGAGGAGGGCACACACTGTGGTTAAGATGCAACCATATCATAAAACTTCTCTATAATATTTGTTTAGTTATGGTCCTTCTATTCTGTCAAAAATGTTTGAAATCTCATTACCATAAGTCAGCTTAGTGTAAGATTCCTACCTGCCAATGTTTATTGACAACTGTTTTCTATGAGTAAACCACAGACAATTGAAAGTTGTTGAACAAATTTCCCAGAGAAAGACGATTCAATAAAATTGAAGGTGCTCCATTAATGATCAGCAACTCTAGACAGTAGTGTACAGTTTGGTAATTTTAGATTTATATGCTGGTTTTGGTTTGAATATCCCAGAGAAAAATGTTAAGTGTTCCATTTTTTTGACTAATTGACACTTCCACACATTTTTATGTGATGAAAAAAAATCATAATTTTCATATTTTAAAGTGTTTGTGTATTTGTATTTAGTCATCTGCGTGTGCCTATGCATAAACGCCAGAGCAAACCATGGTGTTCTTGGGTAGACCCCTTACTTCCATTCCTTGATGATTTCCCAGGCCTAAGCAGAATTGTTCACGGGACAGATATAGGGGCTGCTACACCAAAGGAACCCAGGGATAAGATGCACCCTAACACAGTAAATCCATTTATTAAACACTGTTGTTTGTGGTCTATAGAAGAAATTTCTGCAAGAGTTCCTGGAAAACTGCAGTTGCTAATTGTATAACATGAGAATGGTTTCCTGTGAAGGTGAAAATCATGTTTATATGGTCTTTTTTTCTTCAGTACTTTCCCTTTGGGCTGAAAGACACATCGACAACATTTTTTTCATAGCTGTCAATAGTAAGTGTTTGAAAATCTGGTTCTATATTTGCACAGTATGCAGAGAATGTCAGCTACATGGTAACTCAAGCTTTCTGTATTATCTCTGAAATCAGCCACATACCATTTCAGTTCTTTTGCAGTAAGCTCAAAATTGCTGTTTCCATGTGCCAAACATGGCAGTTGGCAGTTCATATCCTAGCCCATGCAATTAAATGGTCTTGGGCAGTGGGCCATGCCCACTGCATACAGGCAAGAGAGGACATAAGTTTCTGGAAACATAAATGGAGTAACTGCATAATATTCCTAAGCCTGCTGCCCATCCCCACCTGCATGCCCTGCCTCACACCACTTCACACTGTGCAACGTGCAGAATTTTGCCAGTTGAGGTGGGCATTGCGAGAGGCCAATCTTATTCTGTGCACATCATGGCAATTCAGAGACAACAAAGAAAGAGTGAATACCCTGCAGAGATACAATTCTACCCCCTCAGTGCCTGCCTGAATTCGTTCAAATCAATGGCTCTTTGCTGTCTGCAAGGTTTATGCAGCTATTAAGCCATGGAGACCCAAACTGACAGTAGAGAACCGAGGAAAGCTGCATGCTACTACAAAGTTTTATCATTGTATTGTTATGTTTTACTCCTAGGTTTTTCACATCTGCTGCTGATTTACATCCTTACAATAGAAAACTCTATTATATAGTTCACCTTAGGACTGGCATGCTGGCAGTAGTTTGACAGAGTTGTATTGCTATGTCAGGCAGAGAAGTCCGTATTTGAACACAGCTCAGGCTACAGCAGAAGACCACCGTACAGAGATACAAACATAGCTGCACATTGTTAGGCTAAAAGTGATCAGAGCAATCCATACATTTTTGTCTTGAATGAAGACACATGCTGACTTCCATGATTTTATTGCCTAATGCAAATAAGTAACTAGATCATGGAATCATATTTAACTGTATGTTGACAATAACCTATAGTACTACAGCTGCCAAGAACAGGACCATGGTTCATACACCAGATAGAAGATTGGTACCAAGTTTTCTAGTACAGGTCTCGTACATCTTATTGCAATGTTCTGATAATGGATTTTTTATGTTACTGGTAATTCTTGAGTGGAATTTAACAGATTGACGTAAAGCCCAAAGATTGCTTCCTGTGTGGGGCTTGGGCCAGACCATATCTAAAATTCATGAACGATGTACTTTTGTGACTTTGACAACCAAAGTCACATAGAAAATACCTCAGATAATGTGGAGCATGCTTTCTGTAACATTTAAGACCACATATTAGAGACATATTCCTTTCTTATCTTGGAAAGACATCCAAAGGAAGAAGGGGTGAAAGATACATACATACACATATGTTATTTGCTATACTTAGTCCATCACTGCATGAGAGATTCATTATAACAAATAATCACATCAAACAGAGCGACAAGGACAATCAAGTAGTCACTTGTTTTATTTTTGGGGAGGTGTCATTTTGCTCTCTTTGTGTGAGGACAGGGCTTTTATATGCCAGTGCAAATGTATCGACAGCAAAGAGTACCTGCAGAATCCTAAAAGCTCAAATTGTGCAATCTGTCATTATGGAGTGTCTTCTCCAAAAAACCCCAAGCAGCTATTACATTCAGAAGCATCCACTGAATTTTAAGTTTCTTAAATTTTCTATTTTTATGTATGGAGGAAATAGAGCAGAAGAAGTAAAATGACTGCTTTAGCAGCTATGAGCTCTAACTAGAAATGGTGAGTGGTGAAAGAGTCACTTTAGTCTCTGTACTTCTGTAAAGCTGGTAAAAACAGTTTTACTGCCTGTCTTGGTTCATTTTCCTTCATAAAAGTTCACCGACTGATCAGTATTCATTTTCAAGCTGGAGCACTAGTTAAGACTCAAATGAAAGGAAACTTCTCCTTCAGTTACTAACACAGAACTAAAGAAAAAAACCCCACACTTCTTTCTTCTGCCAGTCTCATGACTAGATTCAAGTAGTTGTATTAAGTGACTTGATAATTTAATACCATTGATTTATTGATTCAATTTCAATTATTACCATGATTTAATTCTTGCAATAGTCCATTGTTATTTAATCTCAGATAATAAAAGCAGCTTTAATCAGTCATGTATATGTTAAATTCTAGATTAGCCCATCCTTTTAATAAAATACATTTTATTATACATTCTTTGTATACATTATTTTGATACATTCTTTTTGTCTGCAACATGGGGGGCCAATTACTCTAAAACTAAGGTGTTCAGATGCTGTACTTGAAAACCAGCTGGTTTTCTTTCTAAATTCGTACCTTTGCCTCTCATGGTTATGTCATGCCAGTCAGCAATAAAGCTGCAGTTTGATCCATGAATTGCTGTTTACTGGCATTCCTAATAAGTTGTCTTAGGAATGTCGTCACTATCACCAGCAGAAACAGAATAAGCAACTGGAGACTGATTTAAAAGAAGCTAAAATGGAACTACATTATAACTTGAGTGTCTCTTGCTTCTAAATAAAACACTTAGTGCTCTCCCTTTGCCAGGCTAATATTGTTATCCCTTTCCTCTGTAAACAAAAATAATTATTTTCTTGAAAATTAACTGTGAAAGATATCAAGAATCATGAAAAAATAAACTAGAATGGCAGTGGTTTATTAACTTTGAAAGAGAGAATGATGCACACAGTGAATCAAGAGTGGATCTGAAACTCCCCAGACTGTCCTAGGCAGGTCTGTCACAACAGCCCATCCTCTCAGACCTGCTGGGGGTAGCACAGGAACAGTGCACCCTGTCCTGCTGCCTGAAGGCTGAAGCCAGGTTTGCCAAGGCAGGTGACACCGTGATGTACCCTTAGTGTTCTTACCTGCTTCAGTTTCTACCTATGATGTGACTCCAGCACGTATGTGCCTGAACTGCCACAGTCATTCACCAAGACCATGCTTCCAAATGTAGCAGCGACGCTTTCTTCTGGGTGCTTTCTAGGAGGAATGACAGAATCTGCCAATGACACCAATGCTAACAAGAGAACCCAGCTTGGTCTGAAACAAACACACTCACCACAACCCCAAAGTGCAGCATCGGACTGTTACAAACTTTAGCCACCACTGTACACATAGAACTAATCAACCTTGGAATACTTCCCAGTCCACCTGTAAGAATGGGAATGGTCAGTCTGCGTATCACCCTCTAAGGTGGATTTTTTTTTTTTTTTTCAAATATTGGATTGACCATTGTGCTGCATAATCAACATCAGATCTGGCAGAATTTCACAAAAGTGGTGCCCCCGCCCACCTGCAGAAATCTATCTATGTATACACTGCTCATCCCATGCCGAGAGCACAGTGTAGTCCCACTGCACTGTTTGTGTGGGTCTTGCCATTCCATTTACCATGGAGACATTCAGCCAACCTCTCACGCTGCACCTGTGAGCTATCTTCCCCTCCGCCACCTTTCACTGTGTCAGGGCTCATCAGAGCAATGTATATTCCATGGTGCTATAGCTTCTTTTGGCAACTTGTTATACACTGTCCTTCTATCCAGAAAAATCTGGTTTAGATATAACATTGAAGAATCCACATCAGTGGACATCAGAAACTATTTATCTGTATGAAACTAGTGGTCTGTGTAGTCAAAGGGGAATTAACGCTTATTAAGCTTTTTACCCTTTGGAAGGCCCTAGAGGATTTACAGGGCTTAGTACATAAAGGAGTTTATAAGAATCTGATCTTCTCTCCATGAGATGCCTGCAGGGTTTGCAGAAAAAAATCATCACTATCTGCAACAGGCTAAAATTTGGATTAGTGCCAGAAATGCATGCCTAGGAAATAGTTGCATTAAAGCCGTTAAGTTAGCCATGAGTATAAATGCAAACCACAACTATAGGTAAGATATGTGAATTCTTGTTATTGCTCAAAGACACAATGTATATTTAATAAAACTGTCCACCATACAAGGGTCTTATATGGGAAATATATCTGCAGCTTTACTAATCCAGTAAAACTTTGTGCCCTGCATTGCAATAATCTTTCTTCAAGTGGTATGAATTCAGCAAATAGAACTTAAGAAATTTTGAAATGGAGCCAAGTAATGGATGGCTATGAAAAAAATCTTGTACATTTCAAAGACAAAAATGACTGAGTTTTGCCATGTTATTTTATCACATTGCAATTATCTGTGTACTCTCAGGTTTTACTAACGTAGAGTCTTTTGCTCAGGCATGAAATACCTGATGAATAAACTTGATGAATAAAGGCATGAATAAAAATTCACCTCTTACCTCACAGCAAAGAGGGACAATCAAAATGTTTTAAACATTGAACGAGTTATATTATATTTAAGATAGCAGTCGGCTTGCGCTAGGCACAAACTGGTATGACAGATATCTTTCATATGTTAACAGGGAAATCCAAACTTAGATGCTAGCTGCAGAGCTGTCTCGAATTCAAGTTATGGGACGTAGACCCCTTGTCGGAGGAATTTAGACTGGTTCTTAACTTTATATCATTTGTTTAAGATTCAGTATCCAACTTTGGGGCAAATTTTCTCCTTTCCCTGCAATGACATTTTCCCTTGGTATTTGAGGGACAGGAGTAGAAAAAAAATAGTCGAAAAGGAGTAAAGAAAATAGGTGTTTAGAAGGATGTGGGATGCTGAAGTAGCAGAGGGACACTGTCATACAGAATTGTAAATACTTGAAGTATTTGTGCCGAGCGTATATAGTGACACAAAAAGTATATGAGCAGTATCAGATATAGCTTTGTGTCCTCTGGGTTCAGCTGTTAGAACTGTAACATAATATACTGGGTAATGCCACCACCATCAAGTCTAAAATAGATGTGGCTTCTCGTGCGCACTACAGAAATCTGTCTCCCAACAAACACCAGCTGACAGGAGCATACTTAGGTATCTGTGCTACTGGACACATGATCAAGGTCAAACATCTAGTCTTGATGTCAGCTCAACTCAGAGACAATTTTTTCCCCTCTCATCCTGGTGGGAAAAAAGAGCTACTATTCACAGGAGTGCATCTCCTGCTTGTGCCTTTCCAATGACAAATCCCACCACTGTGATGATCATGCAAGGATGAGCTGGCCACCTTCAGGGGAAGACACAGTCTTGTTATACTTCATGTCACATGCGTATTCTTTCACATCTCAGAGATCCTTTTAAAACAGAAAGGAAACCCACTGGAGTGTCAAGGTCAAACAAGGGAAATAGTCTTAGGGAAAGCAAGATTGTTACACAGATTACCTATTTAGATTGTGTCCTAGTGCAAGCACACTCATTTTACAGCAGCTACTGTTGAAAATGGCTTAAAGGCATTAGTAATAAAGGTATATTATATCCAACTCAGGTTCTAGTGCAGTCACTTGTTTTTATTGTGCTGAAACCAGTATTTTACCTGATACTCTTACACGGGGAAGAATACAATATTCATATAGCTGTTTCTGGGAAATCAAGGACGTTCTATGAGGTAGAATAAGGCTTTTAAAAAAAATATAAGCTATCAGTTTGAGAAATCACATTCACTTACAAATACAGTTTGGTCTTAAAATTTTATGGATTCATAACTACCAACATACTGCAGCTGCTGTTATTTACCGTCAGTCTTTCTTAGATCCCACAAAGCCTGTACACCTTACACAAGGAAATTTTTTAATACTGTCTTTTATAGACAGGGTTTTCAATTCACTGATGGAGGTGACTACATACAGAACATTCGTTGTCACTCTACCAGTCTGAAGAGCTGAGCCAAGACAATTATTGGCACTAGCAGTTCTCCTTTCTCTTGGTTAAACTATTTAGAGTTACAGCCAGCAATGACTGGAGGAACAAGTTATATGCATACACATACCTGGTATGTGCAAATATATGTATACACTGACATTGCTGATACATTTTTTCATGGGAGGACATGAACTCACAACTAGTGCCATAAAAACTTCTTTCATGTTTCCCATTTCCATGTGTTCTCCAGCTGTTTTGAAGCTGCTACGGTAAGAACTTTTACTTCTTCAGCCATCTTAGTGCTAAGAAGTAGATAGACGGTGGCAAAGAGGACCCGTGTTATACTTTTATTTCAACTTTCTTTGGCCAACAAACCGTACAGTCAATATTATATAGTAGGAAGAGAGTATTTTCTGTATTAACCCGTTCTGATTAATACAATTATGAAAGGAATGAGGAATGTCAATGAAATTGAATGTAGGTAAATTTGCATTAATATCCTAACCTAATTCGATTACAAATCTGGACGTAAGTGCTTAGAGAAAAAAGTAATCTTAACATGAATGTTCATAAGTGTTACTCTTTAAGCTGTAAGTCTGGAAAATTCCTGTAACTTATGACTGTGGTATAGCTGGGCTGTGTTGAAAGAGACTCCTGAGATCTCGTTCAGACCTTGCTTTCACGACTTTAGGATCATTGCTCCTCCTGAGCAGGTATAAACTAAGGAGGAATTTTAATATCACATAAAGCTTTCGAATTTCCCATAAGAGATTAAAATTACTTAAGTTCAGAAATCAAAAATATTGTGTGCATGTTTATACACAGTCTTCCCCTACTGCTACCACTTTCAGAAGTAGATTTGTATGTAATGCCAGCTGCAGCTGCACAGGCTCCCCACCAGGACTAGAAAGGGATAAAAGGGCCACCCACTGAGAAGAGGCACCACATCTGTGAAGCCTAGTTAATTTAAGGAGCAATTATAAAACCTGACCAGAAAGGGGGAAAAAAAAAAAAGAAACTGACTCCTACCACGAGGAGTGTGGCACTTTGCTTTCCCTTCTAGAAAAAAAGTGGGAATTAGGAGCCTTGTTTGCCTTGACAGCGGAATGACTTGAATGCTTGGATTTAGCAAATGCTTAAAATGGAGTCCCCACAGTGGGAAGATGCATAGGATTGCTTTGCTAAACCTTCACCACATTAAGCACAATAGGCTTTTAATATCTGGAGACTTCAGGAGAAAACTGATATATGCTTCTGCATACTCATATCTTTTTTTCAAACACTAAGTACTCCTTTTGGGCATACTAATGGATAGTTGTAGTAATAGCTCTCATTATTACCTTATGTGCAAAAAGGACCATCAATCTGATTATCGAAAAATGCACACTGTTGATGTCAAAGTGAACCCCCCCCTCCACACTTCCTATTTTTTTTCCTTGCAAAAAAAAATTTGAAATCTTCACAGGTTCATCTGCCTTACTTGAGACGATATTCATAAAACAGCATGATAATGATGAAAAGAACAATTTTCCCAGCATTTCAGATTATGAGAATTGTTTTGTACCTACCTCTGTTAGAATGTTCTTCCACCCATCGAATAACTCAACCCTAAGTTGTTACAATACAGGAACATCTCATATAGTATGATTATCTTTACTAGTACTGAGTTCTTTCTGAGTGCTGTCATGCATTAGAATGTATATAACATTTGAAATAAAGACACTTGAGTGTGGTTTCTTCAATAGGTTACTCTAAGACTTTGGTTGTACACAAAGAATAAACCTTTTCAAAATATTACTTACTAATGTTCAGAGAGTCACTAGGAAAAATTTAATCTCAGTATACCAAATTTACCCTTAGGACATGATGATTCAGAGTAGTCAATCAAAAACGTTTAGTTAATTGATGCTGTTTAGTACGTTAGAGGACTGACACACTCATGAGATATGCACTATATGTAGTCATATTTTCACATTAGAGATTTCCTAAAGAAAAAAAAAAATCTGCACTGCAGCATTCTGAAAAATGGGAGCAATCTAAGGCATGCTGTTTAAGCCTTTCACTGTCTTCTCATATATTACTGTGTAAGAGCTCTCTGGCCCTGTAACAATGATTTGCCTTTAAAAGCATGTACTAGCTGGTGGAATGGAGACAAATATCTATTAACCTCAAACATGAAAAATATCTAAACAAATAACAATGACCATCAGTTATAATTTATAGTGTTTTGATTTTCAAAACCCTGTGCAGATATCAGTTCATTGTTGGAATATGAATTCATTTGCCACATACTGCAACTTTATTAGGTCCTAATCCTCATTCGTAATCTATAGAAAACATACTACAAAACTGTACTTTTTTCAAACACCACCGAATGCCCATTTTCTGTATTGGTACTTTTTTTCAGTAGTGCTCACATAAATAGACTGCTCATTGTCTTGGAGATTTCCTCCAGAATTATTCCACATTTCAAATAAAATTAATACCTCTGTTAACTCCATAAATGAATTCTGCTTTGTTTCTGCTTCTTAGCTAGATCTCACTCCACCTTTCTTGAGCTGCACTGGTTTACATTTAATTGTTATCACTTATTTTTTGCTATTTAGGCACAAAAAAAAAGCCCTCTACTTTTGCATCATTGAATTCCTTTACACCAAAGAAGAGAAAGGCATGAAAGAACAAAAGCAAAAGTATTTATAAATTATAGTATATGTTGTTTCTGTAATATACTGTAACATTTTGACCAAATGGCAGAATACTCTTTTACCATTAAATTAAGTAAATCCCATCCAATGAGACTGTATTCCTATTAAATCACACACACCCCACCCCCTACTCCAGACATTTCTTTGGGGATTCCTCCCTTAAACTTTATATACTGGTAAAAGGTCTGTCTAGCTCTGGTCAACTCAGAAACTTTTCTGTTTCAGTATGAAAAGAACTCTCTCATTATATTCCACGCCCTTGAAGGTTTCCAATCAGCAAATTATTTTCTCTGGTCCATCAGAAAGGATACAAATGCTACACACCTACAGACCTTCCTTGATCAGGGTGCAAAACTGTTGTGCAAATAGTCCTAAACAGATTATTCTTTCCCTACTTGGCCAACTAAACTAGTCACCTTGGCTCCCTCTGTCTTACTGGAAAGAGGCAGACACCTCTGGGATGAAATTCCTACCTGTCTTTGACACTTTTTGTAGGACGGGCTCAGTTGTCCTCTCTTTTTCACGTCTCTTTCCAATAAACATATGAGGTGTACTTTATTAACTTTCAAAAGGGCTAGCAAACTTTTAGGAGGCTAAATTCAATGAAGTGAATGTCCACATTTTTGTGTTTATTCTGTTACCTGCTCTATAAGAATCATGTTATTCGCTCTTGTGGTATACAAAGAAGGTGAATCCAGCGGCAGCTTGCCAATTTTTCCAATCCAGTATTGTCCTACACTTTCTAAATTGTGATGCAACCATCTTGTGCGTGTTGTGCAGAAAGTGGGATTGCTTGATCACTTCTCTAAAACCACCAGAACCAATGTCAGAACTGAAGGACTTAAAGGAATTTCTGAAGTTCTCAGGCTCAGGTGAATCTTCTGCTGGGTACTAGTCTGACAACACGGTATGACTCAGGTGCACATTGTATAGTATGAGCATGGAAGCCATATGGTAGTTATGGTACATTCTGGGGAAGTCTCTGTTCTGGCATTCAGTAGATGCAACTGTAACGATGCTGAGGTATTCATCTGCTATTGAACCAAATGAGTTGATATGATCATTCAATGGAGTTCCAGCCTCCCTGGCTCAGGTGACTCCCTTCCACGACTTAAGGCACATCCTGGCAAAAGGTGTCAGCATCTGAGTAATTTGAACCCTTTAAATTAATGATCACATGACCTTTCAATATTATTTGATGCTTGAGAACACTCTCGGCCTACTGTTGTATACATGCTGTTTTGGATATTCAAAACAAGACCAAGGACAAAATGAAAGCATTCAGACACTGCAGTCTTGCAATTAAAATGGTGTTCACACAGGAAAGTGGAGTACATCCTACTAAGCCAAAACAGTCCACCACAGGAGGATTGTGTTTTGCTATGCTACTGAAAAATTAATAGTGAGCTTTTTAGGCAGAAAAGTAAGTCCACATGAGCATAAATGGCAGACTGTGCTGCATATATAAACAAAACCACTGAATTTATTAAAAAAAAAAAAAAAACACAACAAAAAACAACCAAACATCTCTGCAGTAGAATAATCAAATTATTTGATGTGAAAATTTTACCATTCAGAACAATAAACTAACAAATAAGCGCAGGGCAAAAGCCATTTGGTTTCATTAACTGGATTGAACTCATCCACAGAGAATTACTTTCCCTTCAGTCTCACATTTCACTGAAAACTTGGTGCATTAAAAAGTAGTTCCCTTCTTTTTTTTTTTTCTCTATTTACACAAGGTTTATCAGGGTAATACAGTCTGTCATTCTTTACACAGTTACATAGCAAAATATGAAACAGTTGGCTTAAAAAAAAACTGATTCCAGCTTTTCCTTATATGGCACATCACTGGCAAATGCCTCTCATGGATATCACAAAAATGTAATTATAATGTCATGGGGCTTTATCATTCAGATGCAGTCAGTATTAGTCTGTTTGAGTCTGCATGGGACTTTGAGTCTAGACAAAGCATGAAAGCAAAGCATCAGCTTACAATGACTTTTGCTGTCTCAGATATCCTCATCAGTCATATGTTAGTGTGTCTGTATCATCTACTCTGATCCTCTATTTTATCATGAACAAAATGTATTTTCAAACTGAATAGTCTTTGATACAGTGCCAGTGTTGAGAATTTATGGGACTTCCAAATAACAAGTTTCTACCTCTTCCTTACCGATATATCGGTAATATAAATGAATATGCCACACAATCTATGTAAACAGTAGTAGAAAAAAATAAATTATGATCATAGAATGGTTTGGATTGGAAAGGATCTTTAAAGATCATCTAGTTTCAACCCTCCTGCCATGGGCAGGGACACCTATCCAAGGGAGTAAAGAACAATAAGATATTATCTTGAATGCTGGGAATTTCCTTTACTGTAGTCACTGTGTCAAATCTGTGCACAATATGGAAACTAGACTGTTAATGATAAGGATAAATTAATGGTCTGTGACATTGTAACTATGAGCCTGTTACAATAGCAGGACATATTAGGGAGAATCCACAATATGAAGAAATCATTGTGCTCTGTTTCTTAAGGACACAAAGACAAAATTGATGAAAATGCAGATTCATTTTGTAGTAAAATATGTTCAGGGTACGAGATCACAGTCTATAAGACCTTTCATCAGTGGGAAGAGAAGACGTTACCCTTAAAACTCAGAAGACAGAATTATCCTTGTACCTTTGTTTCATGTCTTTCTCAAACTTAAGTACTATAATGCTGTAAAGCATAAAATGTTCCTATTCATTTTATTTCATTGCCACTTGAGGAAACAGAATAGAATTCCTACTCTCAATAAAATGTAGCTTTACCAAAGTCGTAGATTAAATTGCCATACAAAACCCCAGAATGAAATTCTGTTTCTTGCAAGCCCCTACCTTGCTTTCAAATGAACGAAAATTCTTAAGAATTCACTTACATGACAGAATTCATGTGACACATTTTAAGTAGGTCAAAATTCTTTAAACCTGATGTCATACATACACACATACATATCTATATATATATGCTAAAATAACTTACATCAAAAATTTTATGATATTTTAAGCAAGACAGGGTACTTCTATTTTTTTTTTTACTGTGGCTATCTGTAGCAGTTTTGCTTTTCAGATCATTTGAATATATCTTAGTTAAGATTTGCGACGCAAATATAATAAAAGACAACTGTAAATTATGTGATATACTTCAGTAATCAAGTGCAGACAAATGAAGTAGGTTTTCATGGTCCCGATTTTCTCAGAAGCTGAATAGTTGCTAATTACAGTAGACAGTATTCTGTCCCATTTAAAATACCTAGCAATACTTGATCTGTTACTAGGAAACCTTTAACACACTATAGAGAACATGAAATACCATAGTAATGCATAATTTTGTTATTTAGCTTTCCCTTTTCCCTATTAACCCTTCAAAACAGGTATTTTCTTGTGCTTCATATTGAAGAAAGGAAATATTTTCTAGCACTCATGAAAGTTATTATATTTAAGGTAAAAATCCTTTACATGTTCACATGGTTGATAATGCACAGCCAGTCCAAATGTACACAAGCTAATTGGTTAATGTCTCACAACCCAGAAGAAGCCTTTTAGGCATAAAGGATCTCTCTGGAACTTCTGCGAAATTAAGAGGGTTGCCATTTTTTATACACAGATATAGTTTATGCAATAGTACCACATCTGCTGGAAATCAATTTAAATATGCATAACATAACATCTTAGATATTTTTTTCAAAAAAGTATGAAATATCAATAATTCATATGTTAAAGGAAGTAGGAATTAGCTGCAGCCACAAATCCACAATACAGTGGGTTTGGCAGGAAGGTTGGCTTAAATTCTAACTCCCTACTTTACTCATGGTTCTGACTTTAAAACATGGGTTGACTGATCTTAACCCCACATTAATTCACTGTTACAGTTGACACAATGAAAAGAGCAGCATGCTCCTGCATGGGGATGGAAACAGATAGATAGGCATGCAGGATGCAAAAATTTGTTAAGCCAACATTCCTGCTTAACTCCTTAGACTGAGAAACCGAGGTTCCACTGAATTCAGCAAGCTTCAGCCTCTTCAGATGTTACTAAATGTAAGGTGTCATTTCTGCGCTTTCAGAAACAAATGGGAGTAAATCATACAATATTGGAGATACAATACTCAAATTACAATTGACAATCAAGATTGGTAAATAGTGGTGGAAAGCCATACTAATACCACTTATTAAATAACTATATAAGGAAAAACATGTTGGACAAAGCTGTGGAATGAGGATTACATACTGGAAAGCAACAGCTCAGAAAAGAAAGTCACTGTGTACAAGCAGCTAAGAATGATATCCTAACAACACTCTAATGTAAATGCAGGGCAGTATTTGAGAAGAGTTGAGAGATGGTCTATTTCTTCATTGTATGACATTAACAGACTAGAATATTGCATAATTCTTGCATTTACACTCCTAAAAGCTGTAGAAAAATTACAGGAAAAAGAAATATGACTCAAATTTTTCAGAGCTAGGAAAATACCTTTTAGTTGTAGACTGAAGGTGTTCTGCTTATCAAGAGGAAGTGTAAATGATTTGTGTATGTGTAAACAGATCTTCTGGGAGATACAATATTAGATATGAAAGGGTTTTGTTTGGACAAAGGCTTAAATATCCAGTTCCATATGGTGCTGAGACACTTCAGCTTCTAATGACATTACCTCTTGCAAATAGATTCAGTCTTACCCAATAAGAATCTTTTGTATCAAAAATAAATGTAGTCCCATAAATGTAAGAAGCTCCCATCCCACAAATATAAGAAACAAGCATCTAGGTTTATTGTATTTTAAAATTGGATGCAGTTGTTCTTTCTCTTCTCTAAATGAAAAAGAAGAAAAAAAAAGTGTAGCTTTATGAATGCACTTGGAGATGAGGGAGCATCGAGCATCTATATATTCATGAAAAAATAATACGGAAAAAACCCTTAGTTTTACAGAAAAGAATGATCATATAAAAGTCTATGCCATTCCTTAAAATACCATCTGCTTTTCTCCAACTCTATGAGCAGCTTTTCAAATTGTTCTAAACAATAAAAAGCTAGCAAAGTTTTCCAGTATTTCATTAACCAAAGCCTCCAGAAATTTAGACGGACTGATTTTAACAGGAAAATGTACCATCAATATATCAGAAGAATATGTTACTGTGATAAACAGTAAGGTGTCCTTCTAACTCTGAAAAAAGAAACCATCTAAGAGCTGCTTAGTGTTGCCCATTCCTAGGCAAGTGTTATTTTTTCAGATTTGCTGACATGAGGAGTAGTATCAATTAAGATCCACTTTGGTAAATAAAAGGAATGTGTGTACAAACATGCAGTGTTTCTCAGTGTTATCGATTTGAATTTGGATCAAGAATGACTATTTTCTGTTTATTTATTATGTATTTATGTTTGTTTACATAGAACAAGCTTAAGAATACAGGTGCAGTAGTATGGAACAATGGCATCATGTTATTCCCCTTCCAATTTTTTTATAAAAATTATTAAAGCAACATGTCATATTTATGACATTCAGGAGAAAGGATCAGTGTAATAAACCTGCAACACATAGCGTGCTGGCAGGAGACTGATTGTTTTTTTCCTGGCACAACTCACACAATCTGGACAATGGCCACCATATTGACTTTCACAGTGTAGGCCACGAGAGGACAGGATGCTAATCTTACCATGTTTGTGCAGTGACTCATCTTCCTTGTAAGTAATAGAGGCAGAGAAGTAGTAATGTCTTTGTAGTAAGTCTTTCCACAGTAGACATTACCACAATCTGTGGGGTGAAATATGGGAGGCAGCGAAGGGAGGAAAGAAAATCAGAAAATATGAGTAAAAAGGGAGGATGTATAGAACTGCTGAGCTTTGCAGTTCCATCTCTGCTCTTCCTCAAAAATGGAGATTATTAATTCCCTGTTCTCACAGTCAAGGCAAATGATGAGTGGAGATTTAAGCACACAAAATCTGCACATTCCAGAAAAATAAATGATACTATGGCCTTCACACTTTCAAATTTTCTTTAAAGAAAAGAGGAGGAATGTAGAAGAATGATCCTGGATCATGCAGGAGAGTGAAAGAATACCTGGGGAAGGAAGCGCGAGGGAAGCCAGGTCAGTCACAGCGGGCAGTGGTACGGAACAGAACAGTGACTGGTTTGTGGAAGGACTCGGTGCATCAGGCAGGCCTGGGCAGCCACAGAGTGGCAAGAATTGCAACAGGACATCTGTAGCTGCTGTAGGGAGCTGGCATCAGTATATGTGAGTATATGGTATTGGGCAGGGTGTTTTTAAGAGCTGGGGTGCCTATACAGTAGGTGTGAAAGGCAGAGCCCTGGTACCAGAGACACTAGTGTTCTCTCCATCATTGCTCTTCATCCGTGTGGTTCTTCCCCATAGCTGCTGACTGAAAAATTGGTGAAAAACAAGGCAGAAAAAAATCACGACTGGGTGAAAAGAGGATGCTAAAGGAAAGGAAGAACTATTAAGTAATGTCAGCAGCCCTGATGAATGGCTAGAGTTCCAGCGGGGCTGCTGGAGACGTGAAATGCATGCAATTTGGCAGATTAGAAAATAAATCTAAGCCCAGAAAATGCCATTGCCTGTTGCAGTCTTTCTCCTTTTACCTAGAAAGCTTTCAAGATTAGCTGTTGATGCAAGGAATGGCCATGGTTTTAACAAAAAGAGCTATATGTCATCAGAAGGAGGAGTCCAAGTGAAACACTTTGCTTCAGTCCTGAATGCAATGGCAAAGAGAAAGGAGTAAGAGCTGGTGTGATGAACACTTTGAGTGTCCAAATAGGAAAGGATAAGAAAAGACTGAAAGGGAAAAAGACTGCTCGTTGAAGATTTTGGACAGGAAAGCAGGCTTGCTATTGATTATACCAAAATTGAACTTTGCATGAACTTTAAAGCAATACTAATTTCCTATTTAGAAGGCACTTGGGAGACATGGGAAAACCATGAACCGATGATGGGAAATTACACTACTAAGAGACTCCAGTGTAATGACAGTAAGTGGGAGCAGAGCAAATATATGATCAGCTGGATGGTAGCCACAGAACAAAGGAATTTTGAAGGGAGCAGCATAATGCTATGGAGAATCACTTTGTTTTGAAGAGCAGGCATGGTTTGGAGGAGCCCTGCATAATGCTTAGTATAATCAGAGGGAGGAGTTAGGAGAATATTTCAGAGAAACGGCGATATGCAAAGCAGCATTTGTCAGAAAAAGGAACAGATGAAACAGTGATAAGGTCTGTGGGAACAGACAACAGCAGGAGAGATTGAGGAAGAACAAAGAAATACAGTGAAAGTATGGGAGCAGAAAGAGAACGAGAGTAGGAAATAACCTTGTGATGAGCAGGAAAACTATTTAGCAGAATGCAACAGGAGACCAGTGGGAAGGCCTGAAAAAAAAATTGCTGGAAAGACTTCAAAAGTAAAAG
The DNA here is from genome assembly GCF_015220075.1 of Falco rusticolus. Classification (NCBI taxonomy): domain Eukaryota; kingdom Metazoa; phylum Chordata; class Aves; order Falconiformes; family Falconidae; genus Falco; species Falco rusticolus. The sequence goes on from NC_051188.1 coordinate 25,689,531, forward strand.
GAAGAAAATGATCAAGGAACACATGGAGTACATTTTCATATAAAATGTTACATAAAAGTCTTATGTGAAAAATATTTGGAGCTTTGTGTTTATCTGAATGCATATGATTCTTAAGGGATAGGACTTGTAAGATGATCTGTATTTTGTAGGGTATTTGCCACTCTGACATCCTCATATTGACTGAAGCCTCTGAAGATGACTATACTATACATACTATATTTACCAATGTTATGTGACAGTAATTTTATTGCCTCTGTGCAAAAGCTAGCATGGGGATAATATGGCTGTGGGGGTGTTCTTTGTGTTTGTGCATTTAAGATCATTTCACATACCCATAGACAGACTTAATTCATTTGGATCTAGAAAATAAATCTAGGGTGCTTTGGGCACCCTGCCATCAGTGCTATATGCAAGCCAGAGGAAACCTGCTGACAAGTACCTTTCCGGTCATTGTAACAGAGGCACAGAAGTCCTTTGCGTCCCTCACAGCCATGACAAAACATTTAGTAAATCTGTGAGGATCAGCTGAATGTTGGGTCTTTCATAACCAATATTCTAGAATCACTTTGTTTCCTGAATGTCTCTTGAAAACCAAAGACATCATGCAGAACGAGGTACCAGCACTATCCAGGAAAAGAGCAGACTTGCTTTGCTGAAAGTTTGGATTAAAACTGTTCTGCTTTAGGCTTTTAACTTGACTCCCCGTTTCTGTGTGTACAAACTCCAGCAGAATCAAGCCTTATCATCTCTGACTGTGATATTAATGCTGAACAAAGAATTATTAACAAAAATGTTATTAGCCAAAAGAAATAAAAGGAATAAGAATGACTTTTATATGCAGCGAAAAAAAAGAAACTAGAGCAAAAGACTCCAATTAATAAATGAAGAGGAAGAAGATTAGTGATGATGATATAATTGCTGAGGTGCTGACTACTCAGTTCTTAATGAGGGAAAAAGGGTGGGAAGTAAGTATAATTAGGAAGTAATGAAGCTTCCCTAAATAAAGCTGTTTATAAAATAGAGGTAAGAACACGGTAGAATGTATAATGGCTATATTCACCAGCATATTGCTTTCTACAGAAAGTATTGACTCAGCCCAGATTTTCTCCTGCTTAGACTGCTGTGACTACCTATTCAAGGAGCACAAGGGTTACCTAAGAATTTATGAAGAAGCTACATACAGCATTTCACATCAAATATTCTAAAATGAATTATCTAAATCATTTACTGATATTGTTCATGAAGAAATGAGAGCACACCACAGATACGATTCTGGAGTTGAATAAAAGGATTTTTTTCTTGTAACTAGTGAATATTAGTTCAACACTTGTCTTCTAGAAGAGCAAATGGATAACTAAAGTTTGGAAACAATGCCTGCTGTATATCTGAAAAAGGTTCTATAGTTAATTTCTTAGTGGACTATACCTGATTTCTGATGTAGTCCACACCATTTATTATCTCCACTGACATTCCCATCAGGCACAGCACTGAAATGGGTATTCTAGAGATGTTAACCTTTAAGGGTGATCCTCCAATTCAAATCTGGGGCACCTAGCAGTTGACTGTAATTCTTAACATTTCCTGAAATTCCAGGTCCCTGGTGACTGGAAGCTAGCCAATGTTATTCCAATTTACAAGAAGGGCATGAGGGAAGATGCAGGGAACTAAAGATCTGTTAGTCTAACCTCAGTTCCTGGAAAAATTATGGAGAAGGTCATACTGGGTGCTATTGAAAGACATTTAAAGAACACAGTCATCAGGCACTCTCAGCATGGGTTCACAAAGGTAATATTTTTCAATGATAAGGTCACCTGCCTAGTGGGTGAAAGGAATGTGGTGGATAATTTTTCTGGATTTTAGTAAGGCTTTTGATACTGTCCCTCACAGTACCCTTCTGGACAAGTTGTCCAGCTGTGGGATAAGCTGATTCACAGTGTGCTGAGTGAAGAATCGGCTGAAGGGCAGGGCTCAAAGGGTTGTAGTGAATGGGGCTACATCTGGCTGGTGACTGGTCACCATCAATGTTCCTCAATGTTCAGTTCTAGGGCTGGTTCTGTTCAATATTTTTATCAGTGATCTGGATGCAGGAGTTGAATGCATCATTAGCAAGTTTGATGATACTAAACTGCAAGGTGCTGCTGAGTCTCTCAAACCAGAGCCCTTGTAAAGGGATCTAGATAGATCGGAGCATTGGGTAATCATCTACAGCATGAAATTTGACAAGTCCAAATCCTGCATTCTGCACCTGGGATGGAGTAACACTGGCCACAAGTATGAAATGGGAGAGAAGTGGCCGGAGACAGCCCTGCAGAAAGGGATCAGTGGGTGCTGGTCGGCAGCGGGCTTAGCGTGAGTCAGTCTGGCTGCCCTGGCCACCAGGAGGGGAAACTGAACGCCGGGGTGCATCACAGTAGACCCAGCCAGTCAAAAGGAGTGATTATCCCAATGAATTCAGCGTTGGTGTGGCCTCCACTTGAACACTGTGTGCAGTTCTGGGCCCCACCATTTAGGAAGGATGTGGAGGTGCTTGAATGCATCCAGAGGAGGGCAACAAAGCTGGTGAAAGGGCTGGAAGGCATGTCCCATGAGGAGAGGCTAAGGACTCTGGGTTTCTCTAGTTTGGAGAAAAGGAGGCTGAGGGGCGACCTCATTGCTTCCTGCAGCTTCCTGAGGAGGGGAGGTGGAGAGGGAGGTGCTGAGCTCTTCTCCTGGGTATGCAGTGACGCGACATGTGGGAACGGTTCAAAGCTGTGCCAGGAGAGGTTTAGGCTGGACATTAGGAAGCATTTCTTTACCGAGAGGGTGGTCAGACACTGCAAAAGGCTTCCTAGATATGTAGTTGATGCCCCAAGCCTGTCAGTGTTTAAGAGATATTGGACAATACCCTTAATAATATGCTTTAAGTTTTGGTCAGCCCTGAAGTGGCCAGGCAGCTGGACTAGACAATCGTTCTAGGTCTCTTCCAACTGAAATGATCTGTTCTGTTCTGTTCTGTTATGCTCTGCTCTGCTCTATTCTAAACAAACTTGTACACAGGCCAGTCCCTGACTTCCATCTCTGAGACCATGGATTAATTCTCACAAGTAGAAATTTCACTGGCTGTTTACACATATAATGCAAGCAACTGTAAGACAATTCATGAGGGATATAAACAAAAATAATCCCATACATAGTAAACTGCAAGGACCAAATTAAGTAAGGGATATTACATTCAGTACTCAAAAATTTCACCCACAGAATAAACAGTCATATAAAACGGTGGTGATATCAGAATGCACAGGGTGTTTAGGAATTAAAGGTAACATGGTATAAATTACAAATTACTTGCCCGTGTTGGCTTGATAGTAAACAAGTAAAGTACCAGTTTTATATGCAAGAAAATCCAAAGGGAGTGGGTAAAGAAGAAAAACTCCATGCCTTTTATACCTATTCCTCTAAAAAAAAATATAGATCAGTGTTGTTTTATAGTTAAAAAGGTGTTTGACATTTTAAAAGGTATTTTATACCTCAAATGAAGTACAGATAGTTCTAAGTTTCATTTTATATCTCCAAGTCTCAAGAGACAAATTCTATTCTGATGTCACACAAAACTCCCAGTGTGCCTAAGCTCTTCCCCATTTATGTTCAAGACTGTGCAGCTATAAAGGATACTATAATTTTTTTATTGCAAATAAAAAACATTTATTCTAGGAAGCAATATTTGCACAGTGCTTATTATGACAGGATATATCTCTAATTGGTGTCTCTGGCAACATTTAAAACACAAATTCATTTATTCTACACTGTACCAAATCAAAACAATACTGAGTTTATCCAATTCAATACCAAATAAACACAGAATGAAGTAACAGTGCTATTTATTCCTATTTTATAATTCACTGAACCTAATCAATTACCTTTAACATATTTATAACAATTATAGAATAATGGTGGGTGGAGATCAAGGATATGATTTCAGTTGAGCTTAAATAGGTGAAACTGAAATCCAGATTTAAATTCCTCGAACCCTTGTAGTACTCAGATCCAAGCATTGCTTTGCACTGTTTTCTACGGATATAAAACTTGTAATATGATATGGTAAAGCAAGAAGTTTGATAGGGTTTGAGAGCTCTGTTGCAAATGAAAACCTCTTTCTTTCTTAGGCATTTGTCAAGGTTTAACCACAGACAGCAGCTAAGCACCACACTGTTTTTCACTTGCTCCCCGCTCCGTGTTATGGAGGAGAGAATTGTAAGGGTTAAAGTGAGAAGATTTATAGGTTGAGATAAAGGCAGTTTAATAGGTAAAGCAAAAGCTGTGTGTGCAAGTGAAGGAAAATAAGGAATTAATTCACTACTTCTCATCAGCGCATAAGGCCTTAACACTGTGGAAGCACTGCTCAGCAATAACTAAAACATCGGTGTGTTATCAGTACTGTTTTCATCACAAATGAAATCTCACAGAACAAATATTGCAGGCTCTATTTATTTATTTTTTTACTTTGAATTGTTGTTTTTACTACTCATATTTATTATGCTGACACATCTGCTGTCACACTCCTAAACAAGGAGTCCCTGCTGTCATCCTGCTCTTTATGGGAGGGACCCTCAATACACATAGTCTCAGAACTCTTGGCATGGAGACAAAACTTTGGGCAGTCCTTCACTTGTCAGATAAAACTTCTGAGCTCTCTTGAGGACCACCTTGCCGTGTACAGATGAGCCCTATCCAGGACAGAATGGAAATAATTTTCCAGCCTGCATTTGTTCAGATAACATTATTGTATTCACTTCAGTTTAAAAAAAGAACTTAACTGGTTTTGGTATTTTTAAGGGGGGGGAGGGGGGGGGGGAGGAAAAGATCAGGCACGCAAATGAGGTCTGCTTTAGCTAAATTCATTCTTTTCAGCTCTTCTGGCTCTTCAGTGAGTGGTGGTGGATGAAGACAGTCTCTTCCCTCTGAAGTTCTCAGGGAATGTTGGGTTGATCAAGGATATTTCTCGCTGGGGACTCACCATCAAAGAAAACCCTATACACTGCATGCTTCAGTTCATCAGGTTTGCACATTTGGCAGAATTGGTGTGGACTGTACTAGATATCTTAAGAAGCTACAAACAAGGAATGTTGGTGGTTTTCTGTAAATTTAATTTTGAGAGAAATAAAAGACCTCGTGGTGTATTTATGCCAATAAAGTATATGGTAAGAAAATGAAAGAAGACTAATTTTTCAACTGTTTTTCAGTTTTAGCATTCTGCTCCCACAGAAACCAGTTTTTCTTGATTATCAGGAACCAAGTAAGCAAGACTACCCCTAACTGATGTCATTCAGGGCACTTACATCCTCTTTGGCAATAGTATAGTGCAAATAAAGCGTGGGCAAGGTTAACATTTTTGATGCATTACAGTAAACTATAATTCCCAAATGACAGGTGAAGAAATTCTACATACCTGCACTTATTTTCAACTGTGTCTCAACTATAATTCAGAAAAGTAAAAAAAAGAAAATATCCTTAAAAGATCAGCTCACTAGATTAACTCTTTAGCTCTTACAAGAAACGTGTGTATATCAAAAAGGTGGAATTTCATAGGCATGGCAAGGCAAATACGAAAGATTATTGACAACTAATTATCACAGGAACCTGTGGATTCAAGGAGTGCCCTTTAAACCTGGTACGGGTGCTGTGAGGCAAGAGATGCAATTACTGTTCTGCTCTTCACATCATTCTTCGCTGCTGAACTTACAGTGTGCAGCTTCTTTCCATGACTCTTTTCTTTACCTCTTCTCCTTGCAACACCTAGCAGTCTCCAGCCTTTACTTCCTGAGGGTGCTCAGTTGCTCTTCAGGAAAGGCATAATCTCCCTCCAAAACATCCTACCTGACCCACTCAATTTCTCCTTAAATTAAAATAACAGACTAAGCAAAATAATCAGGGAAGAGATCATATGCTATCTGCCACAGCTGAACATGTTGTTACTTGATATGAAGTAGGTGCACCCTGACCTTCTGTATGACAAAATATTGAAGATGGTAGAAGGGATGAATAGCAGATCATCTGTCATGTATTTAAAGTTATTTTAACTAACATAACATTTAACTCTTAACATTTTTACAAATAGGACCTATAATTTCTCTCTGTGCCCTCTCAGAAGGTCCACCCTCCAAATTTACATATTATTTACATGTTTACATTCCATATTTACACCATGACTTTTATTTCTATTCCATTATAAGAAACCATAGAGAAATTGTGTAAATGGAGCCTGCAAAAGTATTTTACAGAGTGTTTAAATGTTCACAATAGTACTGAAAATGTATACAATAAGTACAACAGCTTTAATCTTATTGCTTAAAAAAAATGAATCTCTCTTGTCCTCCTGGAAAATCAATGCCAAAAGTGTCAACGCTGTCCTTCCCTTCTTTCTTTTCTATGATCCAGTCTATCTGCTTTCAGCAGTAAGAACTGGATTCATCTCACCTATCTTTGGATTTTTAGCTGGAATTCTAAGTGCTTGGTGGTGTACTGTGACCCTACTATGCCTCTGTAGTCAACAAAAAGAGTTATTTGCAGAGGCTGACCCAGAGCTTCAGTAGTCATTTCACTCATAGAGGGATGTATGGACATTCAGCTTCTAGATAACTCAGTTAAGTCTCTAAATTTAGGTGGCATTGATCCTTGACTGAGTCTTAAACCTTGTAGGAATAGAGGCAGTTTTCTGGTCCAAATAGTGTTAGTGAGAACAATCAGCAAAGCACGCAGCAGCAAAGTGAAATTGGAGTATTAAAGGTCCTCTTTTTTATGGTATTCCCCCAATTCCCTATGTTACCTGCAAAAACCCCAAATTAAAGTCCTGTAGATATTTTTGGCATTGAATGGAAGGAAAAAATAAATTTGCATTCGCCTGTATCTTAACTCTGTATTTTTCTGGTTATCATAGGGTTTTGATTTTGGTACACTCTGGAAGACCGTAAAACCAGGAAACCTTAACTTGGCATCAGCAATGATTCTTGACACTGAACATAGACATCACACAGAAAAAGAAGGATGAGCTTTTTTTTCATCCGGAGCTGCCTTGACATCATTCAGAAGAATTCATTCTAATCTTAACACTACAGAGATTTTAATAAAATTGCAAGACTTCAGAAATTAAAAACAAATTATTAAGAAGATGGTATGATAGGATTTTGTTGAAATATGACTTTTTCTGCAAGTATTGAAAAAGTGGAAATGTAACAGCATTTGGAAAATGCAGAAAAGTGTAAATACAGTGAATAGCTGAAGTTGTTTCAGAAGATTCTGACTTGGTGAAACAAAAGCTGCATAAAAAGAACATGATTGAACAGTGAGAACAAATAAATCATGAACAGTTCATTAGAAAGGGTGATGTATGTTTCATTGTGAATAATTCCAAATGGTTCTAGAAAGTAAGATAGGTGTTGTAAGGAAACAGTTTCATATTATTAGGCATAGATCTCTTAACATGACTATTCAAAGTTGTTGAACATGCGCAGCCATTGAGAGGTTAGAATGCTATACCCCTCTAAAATCCAGATTGTTTGCTTCAGGTCAGAGTAATCTGTTGTAGCTTTAGCAACCGAGCTAACTAAATTAAGCTAACTCATTGAGATGCCTAAATCAGAGCTAGTAACCACAGATGTTCTCCATAGCTCACGGACAGCAATAAGCATCTGCAATGAGGAGAACAACTCATCCTGAGGCATCTAAGGATCCTTGACAGTGTAATTAATGGTCTGGATGATGCAGCAGAGTGTACCTTCAGCAAGACTGCAGATGACACCAAGCTGAGACGAGTGGCTGATACACCAGAGGCTTGTGCTGCTTTCCAGAGAAACATCGACAGGCTGGAGAAATGGGCTGACAGGAACCTCATCATGTTCAACAATGAGAAGTGCAAAGTCCTGCACCTGGATAGAAACAACCTTAAGCACCAGTACACACTGGGGGACACCTGGCTGGAAAGCAGCTTTGCAAAAAAGGACCAGGGGCTGCTGGTGGACACCATGTTGGACATGAGCCAGCGATATGCCCTTGCTACAAAGGTGAATGGGTATCCTGGGATGCATTAGGAGGAGTGTTGCTAGCAGATTGAGGGAGGTGATCCTTCCCCTCAGCAATGATGAGTCCACATCTGGAGTGCTGTGTCTAGTTCTGGGCTTCCCAGTACAAGAGAGATATGAACATACAGGAGACAGTCTAGCAAAGGGTCATACAGATGACTAAGGGACTGAAGCGAGTGACATGAGGAAAGGCTGAAAGAGCTGGAACTGTTCAGCCTGGAGAATAGAAGGCTCGAGGGGTGGGTGGGTGGGGGGGTGGATCTTATTAATGTATATAGATGTCTGAAGCCATGGTGTAAAGAAGATGGAGCCAGACTCTGTTTAGTGGTACCCAGAACCAGGACCAGAGGCAACAGCCCAAAATTTAAGCACATGAGCTTTCCTCTGAATATAAGGAAACACTTCTTCACTGTGAGAGTGACTGAGCACTGGCACAGGTTGTCTAGGTTGTGGAGTATCCCTCCTTGGAGGAATTCCAAAGCCATCTGGACAGGGTCCTGGGCAACCAGCTCTAGGTGACCCTGCTTGAGCATGGGGTTATTTCCAGAGGTCTCTTCCAAGCTCAGCCATTCTGTGATTCTGTGAAGGAAGCTTACATATTCCACCCTCAAGAAAAGCTTTCTTCTCTCACTTGATTATGAAAAGATGGTGAATAGCCAAGTGTTAGGGGTTCAGCTTCTAGACATGTGAAGTTAGGTTAGATGACTGATGATTTTCACTCATAGTTACCTAAATACAGATTTAATTGCTTAACTAGTCAGCTTTTGGACATACAGGCATAAGCAAGCCCTTAAGATGACTTCTGCATTTTATTAAATTTAATTTTCACCAGTTCAGTAAACTGTGTGAACAAGGTCCAAAATAGAAAGTGAAGATTATAAAACTTCCTATTCCATAAAGAGATGTTTGAATATCTTATCTGATCTGAGTTAATTTTTTTCTTATGGAAATGAATTCACAGGGGAAGAAAAAAAAATACAGTGTAAGCACAGTAACTATAACATATTTGTCAACAAAACCGACTACATAATTGTAACATAATCTATCAAAAATTTTGACCCTTGCCTTATTCTTAGTAAATGTTATTTTCCTGTGGCTAATTTAGTTTCTAAGTGGAAATTTTGCAAACTGCCTTGAAGTAGCTTAAAAAGAGTCAAACAAAAGCACATAGAAGTTAGTCAACACGAAGTCTAATTTTGCACTGGATTCTCTTCCTAAGGTATTTATTGGACCCACTCATTAAACTGTCATTACTTGAAGCTTTGTAAATATCAAACTAAGGCAAAATTACTATACATGTAAGTCTACTGAATTTTTAAAGTGCTTCCTCATTTTGTTCACGCAAATCAGATAGAGTAGAGAATCATAATTCCTCAGCTGAAAGTTACTATTCCCATTCATTACACTCCTCAGCTAAAATACAGTCACTGTCATTGAGACAAAGAATCATTCAAGGCTGGAAGTGACCATGGCATGTCTCAAGTCAAACTTCTTCTCAAAGCGGAGTCAACACTGAATTCAGAGTAAGTTGCTCAGGGACTTACTCATAGCAGGTCCATGCTGACTGTTCTGAATTACCTCACCTTTCTCCATGTACTCAGAAGTGGCTTTCAAGCAGACATGCTTTACATTTTTCTCAGGGGACAACCTGAAGTCCTCTGGATTGTGCTTCTTGCCATTTGTGAGGACAGGACATTTGCTTTTCTCCCATCATCAGGAACCTCCCTGACCCAAACTCTATGACCATTCAGAGATGACAAAGCTACCGTCCTCTGCGTCCTCAGAGGCATCCCATTTTGTCCCATGGACTTTGATGGGTCAAGGTTTCTCAGGAGAACCCTCACTCAATTCTTTTCCTCTACTGTTATTTCCTCTCCTCCTTAAACCCTGACCCTAGGCACAAAAGCACAAACCTAGACTAAGACACCAGCAATTAAAGTTTCACAACTGTGCACACAATAACTGGAAATTGAAGGTAGGCAACTCTGTATCACTCGTACATTATCACAAGAATACATCTAATTGTGCATTAAAGGTGGGGTTCTTCATTAAGTTTTGCCTTAGAGAGTGATCTAGTTTTATTCAGGCACCTAAAGCTTAACTGTATAAAAGTGTAGTCATGGTAGTTTAAACCAAGTCCTCACAGGATCTGAAAAGCAGGGGGCAAAAAAGGAAGGCAGGTGCACCTGGGTGGGTGAAGAAAAGCCAGAAACACTCACCTCAGACTAAGCTGTCACAGAATGACCTACTCAGCTGAACGCCAGCGCCCTTGGACATTTTTACAACCCGTGGGGACAGACATCTGCAATGAACAAGTCAAAACTCTAAACTAGAGCTAAAAAAATAGTCTTCTGGGTGTTCTTGACTACAGAAGCAGCAAGGGCTGACTACCTTTGAGACAAACCATTGTCTCAAACAAACTTGATGAGTGTTGATTTCAACAGTAGTTTCAGCTTAATAACAGTCATAACTGACCCACAAACAGACGTCTTAGTGCAATTCAGCGGACAGCGTGGATGGAATAGCATACAGTGAAGCTAGGACCTATTTCAGCCAGTACTGTCAGCCAAACAAGTGCTTGTCCAACTGCATCCTGGGCTGAGTAAAATTTAGATTGCTAAAGTCAGACCAGACAGATCCCATCTCTTATGTGTACACAAGGTAACCCTGGAAGTTCGTATGTGTGACATATTTGAAGCTCTATCTTAAAAAAAAAAAAAAAAAGAAAAAAAAAGAAAAAAGACACTGCCAATGTTTTCTGTTATTTCTTTGTATGTTATGTGTAGATAATAAACTTGTGAGAGGTGTATTATTGCTAATGCTAAATTATTTTCAAATATAGACTTAAGAAGTTGGAACCCAAGATATGAGCATTTCCAGGTATGCACCAAATACATATTTACAGGCTAATACTCAATGATTCATATCTTTTGGATGTGAATGTTGGCTTGTTATTCTATTTTCACTTCATCATTCATTTCAGCAAATTTTATTCTAAATCTAATCCTTTGGAGACAGTTTGGAGGAAATTAGTATTTGTTCTTGGTGGAAAAATAATAAACAGCATTTTTAAAATTCTGTGTTCATAAATACATATTTTGAGTATGTTGAGTTTTCTGTATAAGGAATTCCTAGTTTACTGTCCAAGTTTAACTTACCATTTTTGTCTCTGAAACATTTAGACTCTGCTTTCTGCTAGATGTGCTGAAGTAGCTTAATAATTGAATAAATAAATGCATTCATTACTTATTTGTACAGTACCAGTTGATAAGAAATCAGTCAGTGTCATCCACGGATTTTCCACTTTGTTAAAAATTATCACGATAGTATTGACATTGAAAAGGAAGCAATATATATTACTGGGGTTTGTGAAATGAAGAGGTGAAAAAGGGTTGTTGTGCTGTTCCTGATGCTGCAGTCGATGATGGAATTTTCTTCCTGTTATAAATTATCTAGCTTGAGAATTTCTACTCTAGTGTCACTGAGAGAAATGTTAATGACTTTTCAAGCCCACTCTTCTTTTTTATGTCAGTGTGCTACCTAAGATCAAGGCACTCTCTTCAAATGTATTTAAGCTCATAAATTAAATCAGCTGGTGATCAATGCTTAATGTTTACATTGCAGACACCTCAAGATTCTTTAGCATCTAATTACATTTGTATTATCAGATTACTGTAGAAAAATTCTTGGACCAGCTTCTTATCCACAGCAACATATGTTATGACATTGATTTTGGTGGCATCCCATTGAAATGAGGACTTATTTGAACTAAGAATCTAACTCTTAATGGAAGAGAGGTTAAAGTTAGGGAAGAGGAGTACAGGGATGCCCTTTTGTCATTTTTATCTGACTTTATTTGCTTTTAAAAGATGGATTACAGAAGAAAACCTGTCAAGGTTAGCATTAACCTAACATGTGTTGGCCTGTTATGAATGAAGAAGCGTATTTAGGTGACAAGTGGCACAGCACCACCACCCAAGTTTCCATTAGGACCAGACTGTACATATGCATTTATAGCACAATTGCCAACATAAAATCTTAACATAAAGGTTCATGTTTTTTACATTTGCTTCATACCTTCAGTTTGAATATAAGAAAACAACAGTGAGGATATAGCGGAAATTCTCAGTCGCATAACCAAGTCTTTCTTCCTTCTGTTTTCTTCTGGGTCTGTTAAAGGTGGTATTCCCACAGCAGTTCCAGAGATAAGATAAGATGAGAAATCCTGTTCTCACAAAGGATTACTTGTCTCATTATACCAGTGTATTGTTTGTTCTACACTTTGACTAAAAATGCATATTTTAAAACTAGTGTTACTTATTTAGTAGTACTAAAGAACTGTAGTTTGAATCAGGGTCACATTGCATCTACTTTATTCAAACAACAGAAAATCAAATTTTCCTGGCTGTCCTAAAATCTGGTCAAAGAACAAAAACTATAATCAGACACTATGAAAACTGAAAACAAAGGGTGAATTTAGCAACAGTAACACCGACAGTAAAACATTATATAGCCACATGCACAAAGTCAGTGGTTCAGATTCATATTTATATTATGACTCTTTATAAATAAAAAGACATTAGCAAAGAACATAAAACTTCTTTGTTGCAATGTATATAAAAGCCATATAATAGTATGCTTTTGTGCAAACCACATTAACATTTGGATTATGTGATAAACTGGAGTCATAAATCTGAAAAAAATCACAGTAATAAATATGTACAAGCAAAATAAGTTGAAAATTAATACAATATTTTTTATTCCAGTAAAAATTTTCAGCACTTTGATGGCAATGAATTCTGCACATTTTGGTAGAAATTTTTGCATTTAAAGGATTTTTATGTTAAATTCTTTCCTCAGTTATGTTGTGCCTAGACAAATACATCACCTAAAGCACTATCATGAATAATTGTGACTCAAACATAGGCAATACTTGAAAATCTGTCCTTAAATTTATTTCTGATTGTTATGTAGAGAATATTATCTGCTTAGATATGACTAGTAATGCCTGAAAAGGCAAATAATCACTCACCTTGCAGTAACTGGTTCTGTGGGACACAGGGTTTACAAAGATTTCATTGTCTTGTGCATCTGTATCCCATGTGAGAAATGTAATTCCTTTCTAATAAACTAGTAAGAGGCACAGCAACTTTATGAGCTTCCCATTTTACTCAGTAATAAACACACCTTATTGTCAGTACGCCAGATTTGTGAAGACAGAACACAAGCTTGAGAAGCTTAGCTACAATTATATGAATAAGACTTAGTTTTTTAACACAGTGGAAACTTAGTGAGTTGCAAGCAGTGTCTTATTTGTGGAGATGAATAAGAAGCCTACTGCAGTATTAACAGAAAGAGTTACCTATCAAATCAGGCATCTAAGTATTACACAATAGCACAATGTGGTATGGTATCAAACTACAGATGGAACAGAACATTGTAGTTACAAATGTCAATCACTTTTCAGAAAGATTGAAGCAGGGATTATGTGAGTTCAGTCCATATAAATTGTCACACATTCTGAGATATTCTTCATCATTAAAATGTGGCATGTACATTTGTCATTTGAAACCCACTCAGACTCTTTGAAGGTACCTGCTGTTCTGAAAATGCAAAAACCAGTTTTGGTGGACATGTAGTTGTGGGTCTAATCGAGACCACTCCAGTAGGAAGAAAGTCAGTATAAACATCTCAATAATACAAGGCTGTGCTTTGGCTTGAGAAGGAGGTCTAGGAAAAGAAACTGAGGAAGGGATACATTAATTTGAGGGTAAATCAGCTGCAGTGGAGAACGTAAGCTGAATGCTTTCATGGAAACCTATCTAGCGGGAGTCAATATGAGCTCAGGAATTACTTTACTTTCTAGTAACTAAGCCACATGGAAAGTAAACTTCAAGAAAAGGGATGAACAAAACAGGTACTAAGGATCTACTAGACCAGGAATGTCATATGGAGCATGAGAAGTACAAGTAGAAATTTCAGTCCTTTAAGCAACCTTGATAAATAGACCTTGACCAACTACTGAATGAACAATAGTGTTCTGCCTATCAGTATAGCGTATCTACATCACAGGCCGTATAAATTGTTTTTATGCTACAGTGTAAGGATGGGAAATTTGGAAACCAGAGAACCAGTCCGAAGGAATAAAAGAGAAAATAGAAATCATGATTTCATGCTGTAAAATCTCATCTTGAAAATTATTTCTGAAGAATGTTTTAAAAAAACCTGCAGTGTTTGGATTATCTGACAGCAGCTGGGACTTTTGAATTTGTCAAGTTCCTACACCATGGAACTGACAAACACTTTCAACTGTGATGCCACCTTTTTAGAGAACAATGGTTATTTGTACTCTGTCCAAGATACTATATATCAAGTGTATCTCTTTTACATACAGCTACATAAAATGAGCCAGGGACCATTTTCTGGCTCTGAGGTCAACGTTTCAGCTTCAAAATGTTGCACATCTAAACCTCATATTGAACCTTACATAGATCTATTTAACACACAAGTTAACACCCTTTAAACACCTGAATGAGTCCAATCTGTGAGGTGGTACACTGAAGACTGAGCTTGTCACCAACAGGAAAGATTGAGTTCATTTTACATCAGAGATAAAAGAAGATAGAGAGGACACAACTTTTCATATTCTATGCAGACAGTTGTGCTGTCATTACTCAATTTTCTGCTAACAATCTATTTAAAAGCATATGTAAACCTCTTCTTAATCTGAAAGGTTTTGGACCTTTGGTTCCTAGTTGCAAAAATAGTGGCCCAGCCACCAGGCTGGAACAATAAGGTAGTGGGACAACATTAATCCTTCCTGCTGGACCTTCATCTAGAAAGAAGTGCAAAATTGATGGGAAGGCAGAAAACAAAAGAGCTTGACTTTCCAGTTCATAGGGAAGGGAGCTCCCAAGAAGGCAGAGCCCCAGAGCTGCTGAAGAGAACTTCATGGTAAATGGAGATGCTTACTGTGTGGGCCCAATTTAAGTTCTTATTTAAACACACTCTCTTAGTCATGGTTTCATATTGGTCAGCTCTAGGCTGTTCTTCATACAGGAGATGAGAACACTTCCCACCTCTGGAGGCAATTATATGCAGGGGTAGTTGCCTCAAAAAAAAAAAAAAACCAAACAAAAAAAAACACCAAAAAAACCCAACAACAAAAACGAACAGAGAAAGAGAAGTACCTCAGATCTTCCATGTCAAGATTTGTTAGGCAATTTCTTTTCTGTGCAGAAAGACAGAGCCCACAGACAACCCAAACCATACTGCTGTAATCACTCGACTTAATGGCAGGCTGAGAACAACACAAAATTTGTCAGTGGAACTGTCCAATCAGACCATTTCTGCAAATACACAGGAAAAAAAGACTAGATAAAGGTATGTGTCCCACCATGCAGTACTTTTGCTGAGAATGAAAATGGATGCTGAAACTGAATTATATTCTTGGGACACCCACAACTTCTTTGGCAACCTCTTCCAGTGCCTCATAATAAAAAATGTCTTCCTTATATCTAATCTAAATCTATTATCTTTCAGTTCAAAGCCATTACCTCTTGTCCTATCACTATGTGCCCTTGTAAAAAGTCCCTCTTCAGCTTTCTTGTAGGCCCCCTTTAGGTACTGGAAGGCCGCTCTAAGGTATTCCCAGAGCCTTCACTTCTCCAGGCTGAACCCCAACTCTCTCAGCCTCCCTTTGTAGGATCATAGGGGGAAGCTGTGATAAGCATCTATTACAGACTGCCTCAACAAGAACACAAGTTAGACAAAGCTTTCTTTGAACATCAGAAAAAAACCTCATGATTGTAGGCCCAGGTTCTCGTGGTGGGGGAGTGTCTTTAAGCACTCCAGTATCTGCCTGAAGGGTAGCATGGTGGTGTGTAAGCAATCTAAGAGTTTTCTGGAGTCCTCTGAAGACAGTCTTTTGACACAGGTGATACACAAGATTAATAACAAAGGTAATCTGCTGAGTGTTCTAATAAGGAAGGAAAAACTGATTGGTGATATGAATATCAATGCAAGATTTGGCTGCAGTGACCATGTGATGATGGGAATTCAAGATCTAGAGAGAATCAATGAAGGCAGGTAGCAGAAAAAAGACCTTTGATCTCAAAGCAGAGTTTGGCTTATTCGGGGATTTGTCTGTCAGGATCCTATCAGAGGCTGCCCTGAAAAGGAGACCAAGAAAGCTGATTGATCTTCAAGGGCATCTTCCTCAAAATGCAAGAATAGCTCCATCATGGTGTAAGAGAATTTAATCAGATATAGAAGGCCAATCTGACTTAATGGGGAACTCTTGATTGGTCTCAAATGCAAAATAGCAAGTGTACAGAAGATGGAAGCAGGGAAAAGCTATCCAGGAGGATTACAGAGACACTGCTTGAATGTGCAGGGAATGAACTGGGAAAGCAAAAGCTCAGTTGGGACTCAAATCAGCAAAGCATCGGAAGGGTCACAAGGACTTTTATAGGTAAAACAAAGGAAGAGTAAGAAAAATTTGGACCTGTTGCTAATAAGTTGAGGCACTAGTGACAAAAGATACAGGAAATGCTGAAGTACTCAGTGCTTTCTTTGCCTCAGTCTTTACTGGCAAAATCTGCTTCCAGGTCCCTGGGCCTAGTGGCAGAGTGTGCAGGAGTCAAGTGCTACCCATGGTACAGAAAGAGTGAGTTGGTGATAATTTAAGCAAGCTGGACATACACATGCATCCAGTACTGAGAGTTGGCCAGTGTCATTGCAGGGATGCCTGATATCATCTTTGAATGGTTATGGTGATCAGGGGAAATTTCTGATGACTGGAATAACACAAAGGTCACAATAATCTTCAAGAAGGTTGAGAAAGAGAATTGTAGGAACAGGCCAGTCAGCCTTACATCAGTCCCCAGGAAAATTGTGGAGCAAGTCCATATGGAAATAATTTTCTGGCACATGAAGGAGATGAACATGATTAGGAACAGTCAGTTTGGATTTATCAAAGCAAGACATGTCTGACCAACCTGATTGCCTTCTGTAGATAAGGGGAGAACACTAAATGTTGTTTTTACCTTGGCTTTAGCAAAGCTTTTGATATAATCTCCCATAGCATCTTGGTAGACAGGAGATAGAGGTACTAGATGGGTGTACTACAAAATGCATGCAGAGCTGGCAGCCATCAGCAGCTGAAAGCCCACCTGGCAGTTGATTATTAGTGGCACTCCTCAAGGGTGAATGCTTGGGGTGATTGTAGGGAAGCAGTGAAAGCCCACTGCTCCACAGGGGTGGGGATCCAGGAGCTGAATGCAACAACACAAGCAGCAGGGCAGAGGGCTTGGTGGTAAGAACCCAGTCCCACAGTACCTAAACAAGGCAAGTGGGGTCTGGCTGTGGTAGCCAGGGTCAGACATCATCCAGTGATCGCAAGGCAAGCCTGTAGTGGCAAGGCACAGCCAAGGTTAAGCCAGGAAATCATTCCACAACTCAGGGTCCAAGCCTGGATCAGCAGGGCCCATGACCAGGAACGGGTGTGGCTGCCATGCAATGGGAGCTGTAGCTCAGGTGGGGGCCAAACAGTTGAGCTGTAGCTTAAAGCAGCTCCCAAGAGAAACGCATCAGCTTTTGATGAGGTCTTCCTGCAGAACTGTCTGGGATCACTCTGCCCAAGACCACCAAAGGAAAGGGGACAGCCCTTTGTTGTGCTATCCCTAAGTTTGCCCTGAGCCCAGAAAGCCAGACCTCCAGGAGGGAGGAGGCTCTTGGGGCCCTTGTATTGATGCTGTTTAATGTCTTTATTAAAGACCAGAATGACAGGATGGAGTACACTCTCAGTTTTGTGAATGATATCACTGAGAGGACCAGTTGATAAGGTAGAGGGCTGGGCTGCCGTGTGGAGGGACCTCAAAAGGGAGAGAAACAGGCTGGCAGTCCTGCCAGGGAAAAGTAACTGGCAGCAAGGCAGGCAGAGGCAGACCTCACTAACAAGGATCCAGAATGCTGAGTCATTAAATCCAGGTCAGGATCGGGTCTGGACACAACAAACAGGTCCAGCTCCAAACTAGTGATCACCTCAAAAGCCTGCAGTGACAAGGCAGGTCTGATGCCATGTTAGGTAGGTCCAAAGGCAAAGCAGAGGGTCTGGGCCAGGGTCAGGATCAAGAGGGTACAGGATCAGGCACAGATGTAGATGCCATACAACTGCAACGTAGCACAGGCAGGGGCCAACAGTACAGCCTCAACTTAAAAGCAATTCCCAAGGGAACAGAGGGGCATGCCCTCACTTCTGTCTTGCTTCCCAACAGCTCTTACCAGCGAAGGAGCTGACCTTGGACTGAGCCAGCTAGACTGCTTAACTCAGCAAACTAAATTACTAGAAAGGGGAGAATGTGCTTAGGAACCTGACCTCATCTTATGAAATTCAGCAAAGGCAAATGCAAAATCCAGCATCTGGGATAGCATATTGTAATGGCACAGACCAACTATCTAGAAAGCAGATCCGTAGAAAAGGCGCTAGGGTTACCTAAAGGACAAGAAGATACACATGAATAAGCACTGCACTTCTGCAGCAATGCAAGCTTAAACAGAAATCAGGTTGCATTAGTAAGAACATAGCCAGTGGGTTAGCTGAAGTGCTTGCTCTCCTTTAGCTGGCACTTGTGAGGCTGCATTTGGAGAACTGTGTCAAGTTTGGGGCTCCCCAGTGTAAGAAACACATTGACAACTGGCAGAGTGAGTCCAGCAGAGGCCCTCAAGATAGTTAGAGAAAGAGAGCACATGACATACAAGTTGAGGCTGTGAGCACTGGGCTTGCTTATTTTGAATTAAGGAAGGCTAGGTGACAGCTAACTGCCGTCTTCCAACATGCAGTAGGTGGAAAAGGAGTAGATGGAGCCAGACTTCTTGGATATTCACAGTGAAAATGAGATGCAATGAACAAAAGTTGCAGGAGTGCAAATAATTACAAGGGGGGGAAAAAAGTCACTGTGAGTATGGCCAAATATTGGAAGATTCCCAGACAGGCTGTAAAATCTTCAACTCTGGAGATATTCAAAACTTGACTGGACAAGGTTCCTCAACCAAAGTTCAATGTTGGATCTAACTTCAAAGTTTACCCTGCTTAAGGCCTCACAGTGTCCAGGGCTGGGGAGTCAGAGAAGGGAAAATTAGGCCAGGTCAACTTCCAAGGACTGTGCCAGCCTGAACTATGTCATGCATCTCACTGTCAGCCCAGCTTTTAGGATGTCTGAGAACATACTTTGAAAGCAAGACATGGAAACATGGTCTGTATGTAACTTCCATTATAAGGTTATAACGAACCTATATATACTGTTCATTATAATGAAGAACGACTTACTGTCCACATGGAAAATAGTGCTGTGTGTGCTTCTGCAAGGGTGACTAAGGTTTGATACTATATAATAATGTCATTAATGATCTGGATGATGGAATAGTGTGTGCTTATTAAATCTGCAAACAACACTAGGCTGGAAGCAACTGTGTGTACATTGGAGGACAAGATCAGAATTCAAAATGATCCTGATGAACTGTAGGAATGGCTTGAGAAAAACAGGATGTTATTGAACAGACACAAGTGCGAGGCATTACTTTCAGAAGGCATACTAAATTGCACAAATACAGGACGTGGCTCATCCAGCTTGTTTGTACTTCTGCAGAACAGGATCCAGGGGCAACAGAGGATCACAAGTTGAATAAGAGTCAAGAGTGTCATGTTGCAGCAATAAAAGCAAACAACACTGGCATTTTTTCTTTAAAAGGTGTAGCCTGCAAGACACGTGAAATAATCTTTCCACTCTACACAGTACTATAAAGTCTCAGCTGTAGTAGCCAGCGCAGTTTTAAGCAGTACTTCCTGAAAGATGTAGAATAATTAACTCAAGATGATGACCTTAAACATAAACCCTACTGAAATTCTGATGACAGGCTAATTTTGACTTACTTTCTTGGGGCAACTGTAAACATCCAGAAATACATAATTTTCCCTGCTATGTGCCATATCCCTTCTTTTACAGTCACAGATCAAAATGAGTAAGCCAACATCAATAAAATATCCTGAAAGGTAATCCTAAAGCAGGGAAAAAATAAATAAGGCTTGGAACTTGAGGAAGAAGTATGTCATAGCTCTTTCTTCTCTAGAGGATAGATAGTGGTTTTTGGGGTTTTGGGTTTGGTGTGTTTTTTGTTGTTTTTTTTTGGGGGGGGGCAGGACAATGACACAGAAAACTAATTATCCTGATTAACACATTCTTTTCATTTTAGTGCAAGCAAACAAAACAAGCAACTAAATAAATCCCTTTGGATAAATACTGCACTTACTTTGACTCGTGAAACTTCTCTGAAGTCAGTTGCTTTTCTGGAATATAATGAATATATTTATTTGGTGTTTGGGTGTTTTAAAAAACCATTTCTGTTACAGATATAATAGCTAAATATATAATTTAGGGAGATAATCATAGAATCATTGAATCACAGAACAGCCCAGGCTCAAAGGGACCTCCAAAGATCATCATCTGGTCCAAACTTTCATGGGAAAGAGAGCCTAGATGAGATTATCTAACACCTTGCCCAATCACATCTTGAAAACCTCCAGTGACGGAGATTCCAGAACATCCCTAGGGAGGTTGTTCCAATGAATGATTGTTCCTTCTTATGTCGACTCTCCCAGTGCAACTTGTATTTACTGCCCCTTGTCTTCTCCATGTAGCTCTTTGTGAAGAGAGTCTCCATCCTCTTTGTAGCTGCCCTTTAAGTACTGGAATACTGCAGTGAGCCTCGCCCCCGGCCACTGCCAAGCCTTCTCTTCTCCACAGAGAAAAGACCTAACTCCTTCAGCCATTTCTCACAGGGCAGGTTCTCCATTCTCCAGCCCTTTGATCATCTTTGTGGCCCTCCTTGGGACCCTCTCCACTCTGTCCACATCTTTCTTGAGTTGTGAGGACTGAAACTGGACACAGTATTCTGGGTGCTAACAAGTGCTGAGCAGATTAGGAAAAAAAAGTGATGAGTAGAGTGCGAAATAACATCAAATAATACTCATAGTTACTGTAGATTCCTGTTGATAATATCAATGATATTTCAGTAAACTGTTGAGTATTTGCTGATAGTAAAATAAAATAATAAATTATATATTAAAATATTTTAAAAATAATAAAACCAAACACATACTTTGTTGGCACAAACTAGGCTATCGATTTTAATTGATCTTCCTTCCATTGATCTCTATTCCTCGGTGTATTGTAAATGTTAAGTCCTTAAAGTTAAAATTTAATGGTATCTGTTTAGGAAAATGCTTCTAATGAGTTATGACAGCTTGCGATCTTTTTTGTCTGCTGTTGTTGGTCGTTCTGTGGTATATAGACAAAGTGTGTGACCAGCATCTATTCTGTCTAAGCATTTATGTGGTTCCAAGTAGTTGAAGTATAATCATGCAGAAGCATATAAAATAAACATTGTTTGCCAATTACTTATGGTTTTTTTTGTCAACAAATAGAAATGTATAATAGCAATGATTAGTTTGTTGTATTATTGCAGAGAATGTTTCCACCAAAACTTAATTTCCATCATAAATTATTGTCTAGAAACACATTAAAAGAATAATGCCAGAAGTAACAATAATTTAGCTCATACATATGGAACTTAATGCTTGCTTGTTGTATCATTTTTAAGACACCTGAATTAATTTTGTAAGAGATACATTTTTTTTAACTCTAATTAGAATTTGAAATTTCTATGAAAAAATATTTTTTGTTAAAAACTGTACATGGATATCTAGTTGTAAAAAGTGTCTTGGACTAACAATGGCATTATGCACTGATTTCTTTGTGAATTGGCAACACTGTAACGAGCATCTGAAGATAGTTCTTAAAGTTAGCTGGCAGCTTGGCATGCTGTATGTAAATGGAGTGCTTAACAAAGAGTAGGGAATATATAGAGAGGAGAGACCTACATGATTTTTCTCAAGATCCTTCCTGTTGCCTAGAAAATAGATTTTTATGGGTCCTCATGTTACCGCATTGCCATTGTGCG
Source organism: Falco rusticolus (assembly GCF_015220075.1). Lineage (NCBI taxonomy): Eukaryota > Metazoa > Chordata > Aves > Falconiformes > Falconidae > Falco > Falco rusticolus. Next base: position 25,711,604 of record NC_051188.1, read on the forward strand.
AGAGGCAACAATATAGACTGAAGTATTACAGATCAAGACAAGATAGCAATAACAACAAAAAAAATCAGTTATGGAGAGAACCAACAAAGAGGTCAATATTAATAATTGACCTTCATAACAATTGACCTAATAGTAACTTCAAAAAAAATTACTGTATTTATTACGGTACTGAAAAGGCTCTCATGGTTACATTTGTAAAAATAAAAAAGATGATAATAAAATGGTTGAATTGATTAAGCAGCTCAAACTCATGGTTTTAAAGCAAGATTTGTGAATCAATCACAGAATAAACCCTTTCAAAGCAAGAACATAAGAGCTATGCATTACCATTACAAATTATGCTATTTTCTGTAATATCATGTCTAATATGAACCCTGCTATTTACATCTAGGCATATTTACTATGATTATACCATAATGAAGGCAATTAAACAAAAAAAAAAAAAGACAAATTGAATACATATTTTCATTTAAAAGTAAGACTTATATTTTAAGTGGATCCGGTTACTGTTTAACTACTTCTCAGACTACTACAGCTTTTTACTCTAAAATTTACATTTAATGAATTCTTCCTAGTAGTATTTACAACCATGAGAACAAACATTTTTTCTGCTGAGTGTAAAAAACAGAGAGAAAATTAATTTTAATAACATAAACATATAGATATTAACTACATCTTTTAAAAATTACAACTGAATTATTTGGATAACCAACTGCAATACAAATCAAAATAACTTAGTGAAGTCATACTGGTTTCACTGGCTTCACTGTGATTGAAATGTTCATAAACTCACTTGGAAGGCCTGTTACAGTATTGCTGAAATTGCACAGGGTATAACAAAACATGCCTCTGCAAATACATTAAAGGTATTTTTTCATGCAGGTTTCTTTTTTCTCTTTTAAGACTAAAGAAAAGGAATTATAGAAAAAGCAGGTAACAATCATTTTCAGTTAAGAGTAGCAAGAAAATTTTAACCTCAGTTCTCTTACTTCTGCTTTAATGCACCCTGTCGTGTGTAAGTTTAAAAACACTGAATGGAACTATTTGGTGCAATACATATGCACAGCAGGATAAGTTTAGATGCTGTGATGGCCTTTCAGTTTGTATTTCCTAGCTTTTATTTTAAACTTATAAGAAATCCTGGTTTTCAAGAGAAAGGGGCTAATAGCACTTCCTGAGCTTGGCACGGGAACAAATCACATTATCCTTACTCATGAGAATAGTCTAATTAAACACAACAGGAGTCCTCATATGGACATGGTAAAACAAGCAGTATTTTGATGCCACAGTGGCAGATAAATGAAAATTCTGTAACTCTTTCAAACATGGTCCAGTCCTGATCTACATCACTTCACTACTAAAAAAAAACCACCCTAATTGCTAAGATTTAATGTAAATATATGCCTGTCCAAAGCAGTCTCTATTCACTTAAGTAGTTCTGTTATTTCTAGCCAAGAGTCTGTCTTCTAAAACATGTTTTTCCAAGCTTTCTCTAGTTGAATGACTATATAATCTTTTTACCCAAAAAAATCAAGTAGTATTGCTACAATTTATTTTACAACTGAAATAAAAATTGAGCTGAAACTTTAAACAAGTATTTGTTAGCGTTTCTTTCTCCCCCATTTGTTTTTTCCAAGTATAGGAACATGGATACATCTCTCTTTCTTTCGTTTTTGAAATTATGTTTGAGACCACCTTCTGGCATTTATGCAGAATGGATGCTGACAAAATTTGAAGAATATCATAAAAGAAACCTCCCGTCACCTATTACAGGTGAAACAAAAGTATGGTCTGGGAGCAAAGGCATTACTCATTACTTGCTCTCATTTCAGTGGGGAACAATTGTGAAAGGTACAGGAAGGGACAAGACCAGATTCTGGCTTCAGCCTTGTCTTTGTGAAGGATGGAGGAGCTCTTAACATCCTTCCACACAGCCTCCTGCCACACCTAGTCTGGGCCTGTGTCAATGACTGATCTTGCAAGCTGAACTGAAAATGGTTACAATTATGCAAATATTGGGATTTGCTAATGCAGAACACCTTGCTGGACTAGGATTCAACTAGCCAGCTCAGGAATGAAACTGTTGCTGACAAATTCACAGGTTTTGTACAGAATATGTCAATATCAAGGAGATGAGACAAACATGATTTTTAAGGAAAATAATTAATCATGTTGTGTAGCATTTCTAGTGCATGTACTCTTATTTTAATTTTCAATCTGATGAGGTGTTAAAATGGAAGCAAATGATCACCAGAGCTGCAATTACTACAAGGACGATATTACTGTTACAAATCTGTTGTTCTTTCAAAATGCCAGTGTCACAATAACGTTCACAAGTTGATGAATGGCTCACCTCAATGAAAGTTTGCCTATCAAAAACAACCACTGTTGATTAGAAAAGATAATTACTTCTTAAGAGTGTTCCAGCTTAAAAAAATAAAGAGAACACAGTTTTGTAAAAATTTGTAAAACCAAGTATGAGTTTAAGAACTAAAGTAAGTCTCTGCTATGAAACACAATGTTGGGAATTCACCTTCTTTTAATAAAAAGGTTTTTTCCTATACTACGTATAGTATAATATGTGATTTCAGCAAAGGAAATGACAGTCAGCCAGTTCAAGTCCTAAAGTGGAAATCATATAACCAAGGATTTCACAAATACAACTTGTAAACAAACTCACAATTGCAACTTCATCAGAAATTGAATGCGGAGGAATGCATTGATAGTTGTATATGGAACAGCTGTAGTCAAGAATTACCCCAGCATTTGGGTACATGTGTAAATCATTGAGTCTTCCATGAAGAGTAATATGAAGTATAGAACAGATAATAAAACATATCAAACCATATTTTATCCCACTTTTCTAGAGAAAGTAGGTTTATGTGGTTGTGCTATTGGTCCATCTGTTCCATCAGAAAGATGAACGAGTCACTGACAAATTGTAAACAAATTTAATAATCCATCTCAAAGTTACAAAGTTATTTGAGGATTTGTAAAAGTTGGTAAGTGGATAGAGATCTAAATATATACATATATAAAAATACAAATATATATCTGTATTAGATCTAAATACATATATAATAGAAAACCAATTATAACTCAGCTTCCAACTCGTTCAACAGGCAGCAGCCATATGCTAAATCAGAACAGGAAAATTGTTCAACCTATCAGCCAACATGAAGCTTCCAGCCAACCATACTATTTGTAGCAACATGCATCACCATATAGATGTGGATATGGGAATAATAAAAAGGAGAACTGCTGGGTGTTAGCTCCTAAGGGTGTTAAAATTTTTAGTGACTGTTACAGAGTTCTAGGCTTAGGTTTCAGTTTTTTGAAAAAGGCCAAGTATTCATGAACTTTCAAAAATACTTACATGTATAATTAAATATTTACGTTTACACAAACTTGAGGACCTCCAGACCCTAAGAGGTTACCTGGATGCCAGATAGGATCATTAAGAACATGAAATATTACTTTCTGAAATACAGATGAACAGTTTGGGTCAACCAAAGCTGAACATTTGCATAATTGGATCATTTGTAGACTGGAACTGTAATTTAACATACCTATATAGTCAAAGGTTTACCTTTTGAATTGGCTTTTTTTGTTTGTTTGGTTTTTATGTGAAATGGGGCAATGTAAGAGAAGTAATAGAATCTTTCACTGACATTTATAATTTGAGGATTTTTGCTTAGGTTTTTCTGGATAATGTTTTTAACAGGACCTACTTCAGCCAAGGATAGAAAAAGCAAGTGTAATTTGAAACACACTGTTCCATCAGCTCATCATTACCCACTAGCTGGAAGTTATCATGCCCAGAACTCACCCTGTGATACATAAGAGCTTCTCATCCACTACAGTTGAAAGTCTTCCCGGTTACCTCACTGAACACCCCTCTTCAGGAGTTTAAACTACGATGGCCCGACTGTAGTAAAGCAGTTAAGCACGTGTATTCAGTTTTGCTAGTTCTGCTACAGGGCTGGTGGGAATGGAACCCTTGGTCCCTCCACGAATATACAAAATTGAAATATATGTTTACTCTGAGCCATACAAGGATGCTCAGGGATGGTGGCAAACTAAAGGAATTTTCTTCCATGGAAACTTTGTGCTTTCTTATCCCCTACAAGCAACTTTTCGGGTTTTCTCCCCATCTTTTGCAGCTTTCTGAAATAATGTTGGTTCCGTGATTCCCAGCTAACCCCAGTCATGTCTACGCATCTGGACTATGCACACTGTTAAGTACCTATGGACCTCTCAAACGTGACTGTTATGTATTTACAATGACGTAAAGCTAATGCTTCTCATAGTATAGAGCAGAGGTCTTCTCTTGGTGGAGCCTAAAGCAGCTGCTGTAATCCCGAGAACATAGTGATCAAGTCCTGCTGATTCATTGTGTTTATGCAGTTTATTATTTAAAGCTACATATAAGGAAGACTGGCATTCCAGCCAAATTCCCAAATTTGGGGTTACAGAAAAGACAGGATGAATGGTATTTTAAGACCAGGGGGCAAGATCTGTTGTAAAATTCAACTTTGAGATGACAGTCACTACGAAGACAAGGTAGAAGATGTTTTTTGAACAGGGATGGATTGTCTCCAGCACATGCAGAGCAAATACATACAATTGTACTCCACAAACATTTGAATAATTTGAGCCTCCTAAGAGCATCAGAGGTTTCTCAGATATAATACTGGAGGGGCTTGGAAAAATGCTCATTGCCATGAAGCACCACTGAAGCGAAGGGGCTCTGTAAAACTGCTGTTGGCTGGACATCTCTGTACGTAACACCACCACCGAGAACCAGGCATTCAAGTATTAACAAGAACTTTGGAAAGCACCCCTCTCCTTCACCAGCAGCACGTAGGCTCTTGGGCTGGCAGACCCCACGGTTTCCCCTGTCCCTCCCTATGCTCAAGGCGATCACAGCTCAGGAGCCCCTGCACAACCCCAGCCACCCTCACCCAAACCTGGCCACTCGCTAACACTAAAGCTACTGAAGAAACCCACCGCGAGAGGTGCCAGCCCAGCCACTCCTCACTGAACCGCGTGGGACCGCGGTGGGAAAGGCACGGCGGAGGCCACAGAGGATGGCCACGGCGGGAACCGCCCGGGGAGCCCAGCAGGCCCTGCTCCGGCTGCCGGCCGGGGCGCTGCTGGGCCCCTCACCGGCAGGCTCCAGCGCCAGGCCAGCGGGAACACCTCCCGCCGACGGCGGCCCGCGGCTGGCAGCGGGCGCCCACCGCCGCGGCCCCGCCTGTAGCCCCGCAGGCCACCCGAGTGGCTGCGCGGCGGCCCGGCCCGCCCCGCCCGCAGGGGGCGCCCGAGGGCAGCGGGGCGAGGCCGGGCGCTGGGCCGGGGGACGGCCCCGCGTCGAAGCGGGCGGGCGCCACCCTGTCACTTCGGGCGGCGTTGCGTAACCTCCCGGGAGCGGGCGGGCGGGGCCGGGCGGCAATCCCGGCGGGAGGCGGCGGCCCCGTGCCTCAGCGCGGCCCCTCTCGCCGCGGCGGCAGCAGCGCGGCTCCCGTGCACCTGCTCACCTGTCTCCCGGCCGGCTGGGGGGCCCCGGCCCGGCCACTCCCCCCGACGGGCTCGGCGCAGGCGCCCTAGCGGCTACCGCAGGCAGGGGGCGGCAACATGGCGGCGTGAGCGGCGGCGGTTTCGGCTCTACAACAACAGCAGCAGCAGCAGCAGCAGCAGCGGCGGCGATCGCTCGCGCCGCCGTCAGCCCCGCGCGCCGCTTGTCCCCGCCGGGCCGCGCCGCGCGCGGCGGCGCCCGCTGCTCCTGCCCCGCGGCGGGGAGGCGGCCGCGGCCGGGCAGCCTTCGGCTAACGGGGCATCGGCGCCCATAATAATCCCTCATTATAGCGGAGCGGGGGAGCGGCTCCTGGGACGGTGCCTGCGCCTCGGGCCGGCTCCCTGCGGCCCCGCCGGGTGCGACTGCGGTGGATGCGAGGCTTGGCCCGGCCGGGCGGGGAGGCGGCGGCGGCAGGTGCCGGTAACGGCGGGGGGTAAATGGCGAGCGAGAAGCCGGTGTCGGGGCCGGACCCGCAGCCCGCGGGACTCATCTCCGTCGGGGCCGGCGGTGGAGGCGGAGGCGGCGGCAGCAGCAGCAGCAGCAGCGTCGCGGTGATGGGGGAGCTGAGGGCGTCGGGCTCCGGGTCCGTGGTGCTGCCCGCGGGGATGATTAACCCGTCGGTGCCGATCCGCAACATCCGGATGAAATTCGCCGTCCTCATCGGACTCATCCAGGTCGGGGAGGTCAGCAACCGGGACATCGTGGAGACGGTGCTGAACCTGGTAAGCGGCCCGGCACCCCGCCCCGGTGACGCCCCGGCGGGCAGAGGGCCCCTGGGCACCGGCTCCCGCAGCCCACCTCCTCCCGGGGCTGCGCCCTGCGCCCCCCGCCCCTGTGCAGCCCGAAAGGGACCTTCATTTTCCCAGCCCCTGCGTCCCTCCGACACGTACGGCCCTTCTCCGACCATCTTTCCATCCCAAACTCCTCTAGTGCCTTCCTCTCCCTCCTCCTCGATACCTCGACCCGCTCCTCTGGCGCGTGTGGCAGCAGCAGCCCCCTGGGCGCTCCCTGAACTCCAGGCAGGACCCTGCCTGGCACGGGCAGGCCGCTGCCCCCCTTCCCACTGCCTGCTCCTGCAGAACCGGAGTGTGGGCAATTCACGGTGTAAAAAACGAGATTAATTTGCAGTTTGGGGTTCTGGATGCTGCCTGATAACCTGGAGGCTTCCTCACTGGAGAAAGAGTGGCATGTCTGTAGTATCTGTTTTTAATGGGAAAACATTAAAAAAAAAAAAAAAAAATCAGACCGAGCTGGTAGCTTTTTATAGTGGTTGAAGCATGTGAAGGGTTTAACCCTGTTAGCTCAGAGCTAGTTGAGTATTTTATGTAGACGGGGTAGGAGGAGGGAGATCTTTGAAAGGATTTAATATGCTTTAACGTCTGTAATAGTTAGTTGTATTGCAGTATTGTATTGGGTTCCTCATGTCTTAATAATCCGCCGTACTTTCCAAAACACATTCTTGTCCGCAAAGTGAGTGCTGTTGCTAATTTTATTTAAGGTCTGTGCCCTGCGAGGTAACTGTTTTACACCAGTAAATAGCTTGAAAGGGAGAGAAGATGCTAAAATGTAGCTCCTTAGTCATCTGCTTACTTCATGGAGTGAAAGAGTTACTGCAGGACTGTATGACTTAATGTTTTTGCGCTACCTACACCAAAGCCCGAGGAACCTACAAAAGCCAAACGAGTGGATCTAAAAATGAATCACTTTCAATTATGTGCAATTTGGTGCTGCTCCTGAATGCAAGATTTGCTGCAGCAGAGCTTTTAAAGCAGTTCAGTCAATGAAATATCCTCAATTTTTGCATGTAAAATAGCATAGAATAATGACTGCTCAAAACTAAATGGCAATTAATTGAAAATGCCTTTGTTTCAAATGAGTTTAATGCTTCTAACCTCCACTCATTTTGTACAAAGTCATGTAAAAAATATTTTGTTTCAGACACTTTAAAAGGATGTATTCTTCTGTTTGACAGTTATTTGCATTTGACCTAGCACAGACTGAATGGAAAAGCTGCAGCATGCAGGGAAAGACATGATTTGGTCAGATCATTTTAATATTTATGGCTTATCTGAACACACAGGGTTAAAGCCTTTGTAGTTTTGTGAGTATGTCAAAACAATAATCTGGTATATTTCCTACTCCTTTCTACAAGCTGTTTGTGACTTAACTGAAACTGATTTGTGTATATATATATATTTTTTTTTTTTACAAGTGTGGTACAAGTCATCATAACTTTATTGGATTATTACCCATTCCTGTAAAAGTAGCACTAGAGATAAGGGAATGACATGTAGTTATTTTATTAACTGGCTTTGTATAGATCATGACAGATACAAAGATGTTTAATCCTTTTCTGGTTTTCTTTCTTCTTTCATTCCTCTTACTGATACTTAAGCTTATTTTAATTCTGGCTGTTAATGCATCAGCAACTGGACTAACATTGGCTTGTCTTTGCCGGGGGAGGGAGGGGGGAAGGTAAGAATGTGTTTTGGTATTTGTGTGGAGGAAATACAGTGCTTGTGTATGAGATCAACCTCCTAATTAGTTCCTATTTCTGAGAACTGTGCTTATACTTAAAAATAAATACGAATGTTTAACAGTCCTCTCAGCGTCAGGAGACATATATGAATTTGAAACTGCTTGGGAGTCTGCTGCAGTAGCGATGCATTCTGGATCAGTCATTACTTAACAGATGGACTCTAATATACAGTAGTCAGTATTCCCACAGCAGAGAGAGGTTATATTGTGTCTGCTAATCTTTTTTCTTGTCAGGGCAGTGAATGTCTCAAACTTAATGCTTGTGTATCTGAAACTTAATTTACTTGCGTGTGAAACAAACACAGTGGATATGGCAGATACAAAGTGAGGCTGACGGCATATCCCTAAAAACCTAAATGTTATCTGATTCTGTATTAAGGGTTTTAATGGCAACTTGAAATGCAGTTTTGTGTTTTAGAAACATTATTTGTGGGGTGAGTGGAGGTGGACAGAACTTGATAGTTTTTGTTGGCTTTTTTTTTCTGTATTCCTTCAGCCTGTACTTTTAGTATTTCTGAATGACTTTGGTGCAAATGTGATACTGAGTGGACAGTGCTTAAAGAGCTGATCTCAGTTTGATGTGTCAGTTGATAGGTTATATTTCTCTCAGAGACTTAACCTACACTATACCATATTGGGCATCTATAAGCCGTTTGGTAATAGCTTTTTGGTGTTGGAATTCTGCATGGCTGACACTTCTTTTATTATTGGAGAGAATCAGAAGTTAATAATTGAGATACTTTTTTATTTTCTTATCTGAGATTACTGTGCTCTTCCCTGTAAAGCTTCAATAAGTCTGTTCATTCTTCCTGCATCTGTGTGGAAGCAGCAGCAAATGTCTGAGACAAAACTTTGGCTTGGCTTGCCCTTCTCATGGAGATGGTCACTCTTCTTTCCTGTTAAGTTTTCTACTTAGGGTTTCTCTTGGACGGTTTTTACCTTTTAAATGTTTGTTTTTGGTGGCCTCACACTGTGGTCTCTGTTACTGCATTTCACTTTGTTCATGTGGTACCTTCTGATGTTGATGGACACAGTGATTTCTTGTATCTGTGAGGTGATGAAGTGCTTTTTATGCAGTGCTGAAAATCCTTTTCTGTGTCTAATATGTTGTTGGATTTTCAGCTTTGCTAGATTTTAACAGTTGACTTTCAACTCAAGACAGTCTATTGTTCCTGGGTATGCCTGTGCTGTTCATGGGATTAGTTGATTCTCTTGATGCTTTTCTTAGTGACGCTTCTTTTCCTCTGAACCCACTGTGTTCAAAGTTCTGTTACACTGGTGAATTGGTTTAATTGAGTATCACTTGGCAAGAGTTTCTAGTATTGCTTGTGTTACTTTTCATTGTTTAATATTACAGTGAAAGACACAATGGAGAGAGGATTCAGCCCTTTATAGGCAATGCCTATGAACTAATTATTATCCTTAAAAAAAACACCTGCTAGTTTTAATATTGTGAAGGTCAGAAGATATTAAGAGTATGAGCTTTTCTAAAACACTTTTCTAAAATGATCGTTTAGAATATTGTATTCTTTTTACATTTCCAGAAGTAGGAGGAAACTCCTCATTGTACCTTATGTGTTCTTCTGTGATGGTGCTTGTTTTGATTTTGGTCCATGAGTTTAATCTGAAGTCCCAGGTTCAGCATGCTGTCTCAGAGATGTGTGTTCACTGACCCTTGTGTACTGCAAAGCACCGAACTGGAAAAGTCTGTCCTTGCAAACAACATAATCCTTTAATTGCTTAGTGATTTCTCTTTGGGGATATTTTGACACCAGTTCGGTGCTTCTATTGGTGAGGAGGCCTTTCCCCTTTCAACAGCACTATTCGTTTTCTTAGGGTACTGTCAAAGATGTTGTTATTGCTATGGTAGATGTGCTTATTGTTATTCTCCGTAGTGCCTTTGCTTCTTGATACCCTTTTGTACTTACAATATGTGTTAGATGGATATTTATATAAAGTTCTGCACCATGTGCTCCAGCAAATATGATATTAAGGTGGAAGTGGGTCAGTCTGTCCACTACTTCAGGTGTATTTTTGTTCCATTTATTTTCTAGTGCAACATTTCCACATATGGCTTTAATTAGTTTTTCTATAATACATCTCAGATGGCCTTTCCTTTCATTATTTTTACTGACTTTCTTCCTTAATTCTCTGCTTTTCCAGTATTTTAATGGTCTTGGGGAATTTTTCCTTCAGTGTGTTTTTGAACTGTCTCTTATCTGGCCAGCTTTCATCCAACGTGAGTATGTGAATTGCATTGTTTCTTAGCTTTTAGAAAGCTTTCTCTGTTCCGGTTTGAAATTCCTAGAATTTTTTATTTTGAGTTTTGTAGTGCTGATTCTGTGGCAGTGCAAAATAAGAAGGGTGAGCAGGAAGCTGACTGGTACTAAAAAAATATGACTGGTGCTGACACATGCAGCTTGTTTTGCCTATGCATCTTGAACAGATTAGATAGAGATTTAAAGGGATTTCAATCTGATACGGGTGTAGCTGACCAGGGTTGTCCTTGTCCAATCTCGAAACCTTTTATATATGTTTTGTCAGGCTAGAGAGTGCTTGTAAGAAGTAGGTCAAACACCAGGCGTAGTTCAAAAAGTCTCTTGCTGTTCTTGTTGACTACAGCCCACACTTTTCTTGGCTATTCCATCCTACTTCAGTGCTAGTTACCCATCAGAAGAGGTAAGCCATTTTTTAGTGCTCTGTCATGTTGTGCACTTCTAGGTGTGGCATTTGCAGCTTCAGAGCCAAATGGGTTGGGTTATGTGAGAGATCCTTCTTGCCTTACAGGCTTTCCATAGTAGTAGTTATAAGGAAAAATGAAAAGGGAGGGATATGTAAGAAAAAAAGAAATCACGTATTTTCTTCAGACATTTCAGTGTCGTCTTAAGCTAAAGCTGGCTTTTGATATTTGAGTTCTTTGAATCAATTTACAGTTTTGGTTGCTGAAACATCCTGTGACACAGTTCCACTGTTGTGTGGGGAGGAAGAATCACTTTTGTTCGTTGGATGCTGTTGTACTCTGAGATAGCATGGGTGTTGAGCTGTAGCCTCCATCATATGACTTCTGGGTTTTTTTGTGGAACTAGCTTTGCAGGCTTGAGAATCTTATTCCATTTTCTTGGTAGAAGACTAGAAGACTTCCTGTTTTTGTAGTATATTTCTCTGCTGATAGACAGTATTATTCAAGAATGCAAAGTTTGGGGGAATTTTGAAGTTGTTCTTTTTTTCTTTTTTTTTTCTTGTGTGTGTGAGTTTTGTTTTAGGTAATATTCAACTGGTGGTGGCAGTCCTTGTCCAAGTTACTGTCTGTCCCACTAGTTCCTTTCTATCCTGCTCTTGTACTACCCATAGTAAGCTATGTCTGGATGTTACTGTAGAAGCTGCCAGAGCTGTATGAAAAGAGCAGTATCCTCCAGTGTGAGAGTTTGTAGTAGCGTTCCATGGGCAGCTACTTGAGTACTGTAGTTGTTTTCCTTATCTAATAGTCATTATCAAATACTTTCATGGAAAAATTAGGTTTGGTTACAAAAAATATTTGTATGACTGAATGTTCACTTAATTTCTTATAGTATAACTGATTACTTTTGCCTTTTTCTTTCTAATCTTTGACAAGTAGGTGTTTATGGGTGGCAAGTTTATTCAGTCCTTGTAACAGTCATGAAGCAATAGTGGTATCTCAGCAGGTGGCCTGGAATCTACTGTGGATCTGGTATGATGGATTGATAGACTTGTATAGGTGATAACTTTTTAAAATTTGTAATGGTGAGCATATCACTGAATATTCCTTATCACTTAACTCTGAACAGCTTTTTTTTTTTTTTTTTTTTTTTTAGCTTTACATCTTACTTGTCTGTACAGGATTCAGTTCATGGATTATAAAGGAGGTGAACACCTAGAGGCTTTTTTATTATTTTTGTCACACTGAAGTAATAAAGTTCCAAGATTGGTATTAATAAACACCTCAGATCTTTGGCTTTTTCCCCTACTCCCGCCTCAGACCCTACCTATGTTTTATCCCTTTGCATCAAGCAAAGGGTTAGCACCTTTCTCTATCAGGATACTATTTTTACAAAATTGTGGCCTGATTCCCCATTTAAACCACGTGTTTTATAAGACTAAGCATTTAGCTGTATATTCATTTATATACTAATCTTTCTCTCTTCTCCATATTTTCCCTCACTGTCCTCCCCTGAATCTTGGCTTTCAGATGGGTATTCAAAGGGGTAGAAGTCAAGGGGCATGGCTCATTACAACCATGAGGTTTGTCTAGGAGGCCATGATGCAGTTTTTTCTTTCATGTTAATGCTTTTCGGTGTCTCCACTTGTATGTTTCAAATACATGAATCACTGTCTATATTACATCCTTAAAAACAACCAACCAACCAACAAAAAACAAACTAAAACCCAACACCGAAATACTGCATAATCATCTCAGAATTCTTACTGAGGTGTTTGTTCCCCTTTCATGCCATACTGAGTTTAGTCAAAGTGGAATGAAATCTGTGATGGGGTTAGTACCAATACTAAGACTTTTTTATCCTGATATACACTGTGTACAGTACTAACACACTGCATTAACTTAATAAGCTATGCAAGCTATTTTAAATCAGTCTTTTACCTGTTCATTACCTGGTACTTCACTTTTTTGGTTTTATATCTTAGCCTGTCTTGATGAATGTGCCATTTCAAATAAGCTTGTGTTGCTCTTCCATTATTGTAGTACTTTGCACAGAAAAGTATCATTGCAGCTACGTTGTTAGCTGATATCTTTTATCTGTTTGATGGCCAAAGGGTCAGTGCAGTAGTGTGTGTTTGTTGATGAAGTTCCATTTATTTTGTGATGGAATGTGATCCTTAATTACCATTCATACTTTTGTAAATGCCCCATTGTGGAGTTTTATTAGTTCTTACATAGACAGAACCCTTAAGCTTTCTTTAAATCCTAATCAAGTTTAGAACTTGCTTGTATAATCAAAGGCAGCAGATCTTTTGAAACATCAGGTTTGAATTTAATGATCTACCTTCCACTTCTGCCTTGGAAAGGTTTGGCTTGGATATACTGTGAATGATACTATATTCAATATATGATAACCTATAAAGATAATGAACAATTAAAAAAAAAGGGTTTATTTGTGGAGAGTCACATACTACTTAATGATAGAAATACCTTTTTCAACTATAGGATTATGATGAATTTCAGCTATTTGAACTATAGTTTCATAACTTCAAGTTATGAAGATTGTTAATGACATTCATCTCTAAGAGAAAGATTATCTGTTATTTCCAGAAGAGAAGCACTTTACCTTCTGATTAACCTACTGACTTTCTGCTAAATTCTGCTAAAATTTGCATTCTGGTAATTTCTATGCTTTAGAGTTTGTTCTACTTTTGAAGTACATGGAAAATTATAAATTTCAGTAAATAAGTCTAAGTAGTTGTGGTGTTACTGAGATTTATACCAGTGATGCAGATTCATTTATATTAATGCAACTGTATAATGTGACTAACCTGCTTTAATTTAAAATTGGGTTGCATCAGTGAAATTGTTCCAATATAACAACTCACTGAAAGCTTGCATAAATGTGAATACTGCTTATGCCATTCAGCAGCTTACAAATGCTTGACTGCTATTTTTGGAAAATGATGTTTCTTTCACTGCCCTTTTGTTTACAGTTGGAAGCCTTAACTATGCAGAATAGGTATTAGATTTTGGAATTAGCTGAAAGTGAGCGAGGGCAAGATATTCACTTACAAGTGAAATTGTTATCATACCATGCTTTTTGGTGCTGCGAAAGTGTAGACAGAAGGATGGAAATAATCATTCTTTGTGCAGAGCCTTCTAAAGTAACTCCAGTACCAGCAATATGGCATTATAGTCAGTTTCACATTATCTCATTTTTTTGTCTTTATATTCTGTGACAAATGCCCAGTTACATACAATTTTCTAACTTTTATTGACTTTTGCCTGCTTTAAGAGCCACTGAAACTGTTTTCTTTTTCATTTTTTTGCTCGTTTGTTTTGTAAAAACAAAGTGCTTTGAATGTTTATAAACACAAATATGAATTTGGAAACAGTGTGTCATTTGCTTCACAAATAAGCCTGTACAAACCTTTGAAACATACACTCTTTCCTACCACATAGAAAACAGTAAGGTATGCTTTTATTAAATATAGGATAGTAACCATGAAATACACATTCAAGCTAGTAATGAACTGACTGAAGCCAAGCCCTGTCTTGGATTGCTCATGCCTGACCGATCAGAGTTTGCTCTTACTCTTCAGCAGTACTCTGTGTAGCTCACTGCATCCAAAAAATATTTTTTCATTTAATTATGAGCTAAAAATCATCCTGTCACTCTTAGTGTTATGAAACTTCAATTATTTTTTTTTAAAAAAAAAAACCAAACAACAAAGAAAGGAAAAAGAGATTACTTTGAAATTATGGGAGCATTCTTGCTTGAAGTTGAATGTTTTATAGTTAGCAGAATGGGAAGGCTGTCTGCCCCTTCCAATAGGACATATACATAAGAATGTCACTACAGAGTTTTGTCGGCTTCAGTTGTGTAGCATCCCCATAATGTGAGCAGATGTGAACTACTATATCTGAGAATGTTAGCAGGGAGAATGAGCTTCCCAGTGGTCTGGAGAATGGACCTGGGGATTCAGCATCTTTGCAGAAGGGCATTAGCTGCAGCTGTTTAATTGCAGGAATCAGAATGTTGAGAGAATGGGGCCCTGAAATGAGAAGAAAAAGCCAGTTTTGTAAGGAAGAAAGCAGCTTCATCCCCCTTCAAATGGTAATTTTTATCTTAATAAATGAATCAAAACAAATTATCAAGGGACTTCTGAAAGCTGCATTGTGGCTATGTTAGGTTATGGAAAGAGGGAAGAGGTAACAAACTTTACTAACGTGTGTGTTATACTTTCATGGTTGGTGACTTTTTGTCATTTTCTTTTGAGAGATCCCACAAAAGGCTTCATTGTAAACTCAGTGTTTACATGTCCAGTATGATTGTTTGCCTCAACATGTTCCTCATGAGCAAGAAATTTGATGACATAAAATTGTAAAATAATATCAGCACCCCCTCTTTTCCTTCTCTTATTCCAGTGAAATACATTATCTGTTTTGGTAAGTGGCAAGGTGTGTGGTATTTGCAAGTCCTGTCTGTCACTGATGGCTACTTGGCTGTTTAGTTTTCATATGCTGAATAGCTGAAACTTACCAAAACATTTGTGTTAAGACTCTGTTGGACTGAGTAAGTTCTTCAAAGCAAGATGCTCAAGAGGTGGGAGCTACTTAATTCTTCTAAATTTTTATTTTTTTTTCCTGAAGAGATTTGTGGAGCCCCTGTCCCATGTTTTAGCCTCTGGGTTCCAAAAATCTTTGCTGCTGCTTCTGTGTCTTCAGCTATGGCATGTATACTTCCAGTTTGTTTGGTTTGTTTTATGCACCTTTTAGGTCATTTGAAAGACTTCCTCATCACTCTGTTCCTCATGGAAATGTTGCAGCTTCCATTGCATCTTTTGATATCCTAGAGAGCGTTATGTGAAAGCAGAAATACTTACAAGAGACTGTTAGACTATCCAAGGCCGAAGTGAATTGAGTTCATCTGAAAAGAAAATTCAACATACTGTCCTAGGCTCATATGAACACACTTTTTTTTACTTTATTTTTTTTTCCTTTTTTTCAAAATCACATTAATGATGATGCCACTCTGTTTTTCTCTTTGGCTAACACTACAACATCCTCCTGAAGCTTCATTGTCAGAGCACTTTCATAAACTAGCAGAATCACAGAAATTCCAAAGAATTGTAGAGCGGTTGAGAATGGAAGGGTCTCCTGGAGATCTCTAGACAAAAATCTATGCTCAAAGCAGGGTCAACTAGAGCAAGTAGCTCGGGGCCTTATCTTGGCTGGGTTTTGGATGCTTTTAATGATGGAGAGACTCCTGTGTAAAGTTTTTACTGGAGTTCTCTGTGCCTGTTGCTACTTCTCCTGTCACTGGGTGCCACTGAGAAGAGTTTGTCTCTCTTGTTTCTACTCCCTGCTCACTCTACCCCCCCTACAAATACACATACACATTTGTAAGATCTTTTCAGACCTTCTCTTCTTAAAACTAAACAATCCCGGCTCTCTTCAGGCTTTCTTTGTATGTCAGATGTTCCAATCCCTTAATCATTTGCACATTTAGATCTTTATTCTCCTTGTGCAGATAATAGTGCTCCTTTCCAAAAAGGAGGAGGAGTCTGGGAAGCTTTTAATTACAGCAACTCTTTTTCTCATCTCACAGTATGAGCTGCAATGCCTACCACAAATAATGCAGTCAATATTGCAATGCTTAACCCAGCAAAGGACAATTTGCACCACATGCAGCCAAGAAAGAAAACAGACCTCTGTAAGCCACAGAAGTGAGTGTTTGCTTTTCATTTGTTGTGCCTGCCTGTTAATAGATAGCCTTGGATGAAGCACACAAACCCCAGAGTGTCTGTCAGTTCTGCAAATCACAGTTATGGTTGTAGGTAATCTTTTTTTCTTGGATTTCAGAAATATAAAATGTAGCCATATTTGGTATTCTGCTGAAAATGTATGAAGTCAATATTAGTGGCTTAATACTGAGTTAAGGAAACTTTGTGGGTCTTAACACTACTATAAATACTACCTTTAAAAAAAAAAAACAACAGAATGAATTGAAATTAAGCTAGAAGAGCTTAGTAGTTAGCGTAGTCTTCAAAGTTACAGATGCTTGACATCAGAAGGAAAAATAAAAAGAACCCACCCTGTTATTCAGTATAGATCCAAAGCTGTTGAAGTTCTTCATTGAGTTTGTTGAAAAGAATAGATTAATGACTTTATATATAGTCTAATATTGATAGATTAAATGTTTGATAGCACTTCTTGTGGGTGTGACTGTGTAACTTAGAAACTGTAATATATTAAGCAAAGATGATTGCATAACAAAATTTTTATAGTTCATGCTTCATTTAAAGAAAATACTTTTTTCATTCGAAGTAACTTATGATGTCACAATGTGTTTATTATTATACTGGAACAATATCTAGGCTTAGTCACTGAGAGGGAGTCAGTCTTTGATAGTTGATTCAGTACAAGTATTTGGCATTTTAAAGGTAGTGCTCACTGAGTAGGAGTTGATACTGTGTTTAAAATTGACTGTTCTTCAGTGAAGTTGGTAGTTACAGATATTTCCTAAAACCCAGAAGCACGTCATTCCCAGTTGTTACAGTCATGACTATTTCCCTTATTAGTAGTATAAACAGGTTTTATAACAAGGGAAAATTAATTATAGTAAAATAGCTTACGTAAATTTTCTCTTTATTTCTAATAGAATGTGATTAAATTCTATTTAAGAACAAATTTGGATCTACTTGCTTTGCTACATGTCCTGGTTCAGTTAAAATAGTTTTGAAGCCTGCAATCCTTTTTCTGACTTGAAAGTATAGTTTATTAAGCAAGCTTTCACTTTTTCAGAAAACCAGCAGCTCAAACTAATTCAAATACATGTAAAATATGTATTAAGAAACTTTGGTGTAATTAAAAGCAACAATCCAAAGGAAGGGTGAGAAGAGGGGAAGCAGAAGTTTCAACTGAACGAGGCTATACCATATAAGCTGATAACCTTTAGACTGCCTAAGTTGATACTTCTCCATTTGAGTCTGTTCTTAAAAGTCTCAGCACACACACACAAAAAAAGTTAATTGTTTAGGTGAAGTTTAGCTAAGAAATGGTACCACTGAAAGGAAGCTTTACATTAAAAATACCTCTTAACAGTATGAGTGGAAAATTCTGAATACAACAGATTATCTTCTTTCACTGATGCGGTGTCCACCTGGATTTACAGAGACCTTGAAATGACTGGTTATATGATGTTCTATTAATTTTTGAGGTGTGTGAGGGAATTACCACCATCTGTTAGTAAGAGAGTCTAAGCCCACATGTGGCCTTCAAAATGTGTTAAGTGTTTAATTTTCTAAGTAAGAAATCCTTTTCTTAAAACCAAACTAAAAGCAGTTAAGGGATTTTAGTATGTAAATAGAAAATGCCCTTTCTTTTTTAACAGTCCAAATTTAAGTTCTTGGATCATTTGTCACAGCTTTGATTTGTGGTTCTAGCCTGTCCTCTGAAGTTAGAATGGCAGTAAATACTTGTAATTGAGCTCTTCTCCTGCACTAGTTATGATATAACTGGCTTTTCAACTCACTCTAAGTCAGTCGAGCTCTGTTTTAGCTAAAACTTGCTTCACCCTGGAAAGAGAGCAGCACATACAATGTATTGTCTTCTGGCTGAGATCAGTCCTAAATGTGTCTTGTACCAAAGCCTGATACTATCCAGATGTGCAGAAAAAGCTGTAAGAAGCTTGAGGTGTTGATAACAATCTTAAATCCTTTCTGGCGGTCAGATGAATCTTAGGAGCACCTTGTTTAAATTACTATTTCAAAATTCCTCTCTCACATGCTTCTTGTGAAGTTACAGTAGGTTTTAGGGCTTCCTCAGTAAGGAAGCTGGTTAAGCAACCTGAACTGAAATGGTGTCAGCCTGGTAACATAGGGATTCAGCTTTCTGAACTGTGTCCATGGTCATGTTACGTCTTTCTACATTACCATCTCTTCAAATGTTGTGTTTCCCTCACCTCCTTCTAGGTACTAGGACTTTTGGATGTGTGGCATTTTTGAGGATGAGGGTTGGGTTTTTTTCGCTTAAGCAGTACATCTGAACTGGCTATGTATGTTTTTGCTCCATTAGTTTTTGAAAAATCTTGGGTTTAAAAATTTCCTTATGTATGCATTTCATAGTGTATGAGCTGTTGGGGAGACTGTATACTTTGTACAAGCAGGATGTGGTACAAGCTGCAGCTGAAAGTCCAGACAATGTGAATTTAAATTTAAAATTCCTTTAAGAAACCTTGGAAGATTTACTGGAGATAGGAAGGAATTGTTTGTGGTCTAGAAAAAAATCCTGACTAAAGAAAAACTCCTTGGCATTTCTATTTATTTAGAAAATGGAAATCAAACTAAATAGTCTGTACTTAGTGTAGCAAAATGAGATCTTTTAAACACTATAATGAAAGGCTACTGAAGCATTATTAAAAATTAACACAGCCAAGAGAGTTATTGAGAAAAGTAGCATTTAGCAGTAATTGTTCGTACATTTTGGTACTGCTGTATGGTAAGTAGCTTCCAGCTTCTTAATCTATGTTCAGTTTCCCTTGTAATGTATTTAATTTTTTTCAACTGTTTTTTTTTTTTCTTCTCATATATTTGTACGTTAAGAGTAACCATTCTAGGTCCATAGGTTTGTACTGTGACTGAAAACAAAGACTTGCCTGAAGTCTTTAATTGTTATAAGCATCAAAATAAGCTGTAGAGGAGACGTACTTTTAAGTCATCAGACTTACCTTTGGGGAGTAAAATGTCATAGAAAAAACTATATTGTGATGCTTTGTGGGCACCCAGACTGGAGCAGTCTGTGAAGAACTGCAGCCCGTGGGAAGAGCTCACATTGGAGAAATTTGTGGACTGTCTCCCATGGGGACGCCCACGCTGGAACAGAGGAAGAGTGTGAGGAGTTCTCCCCCTCAGAAGGAAGGAGCAGCAGAAACAATGCATGATGAACTGACCACAGCATCTGTTCCCTGTGCTCCTGGCAGGGAGAAAGGTGAAAAATTTGGGAGTACGGCTGAGCCCAGGAAGAGGGGAGGGGTTGGGGGAAGTTGGTTTTAGGTTGTGGTTTTATTTCTTATTATCCTACTCTGATTTGAATGGTAATAAATTAAACTTATTTCCCCGAGTCAAGTCTGTTTTGCCCATGATAGTAATTGGTGAGTGATCTCTCCCTGTCCTTATCTCTGCCCTTGAGCCTTTCATTGTATTTTTCTTCCCCTGTCCTGCTGAAGAAGGGGAGTGATAGAGCGGCTTTGGTGGACACCTGGTATCCAGCCAAGGTCAGTCCACCACAGAGAGATAGGTTTTAAGTGGTAGAAACATTTTGAAATACAGTTCTTAAGGAGGTACACAAGACCTGTGTGGTTAAGTATTTTCATTTGTTAGTTGTAAACAGAATTAATGTTTTATGCAGAGATTGATCTATGTACTCTACTATTAATTTCTCTGTATTTCAAAAGCAGCTGATTTTCACCTTTTGAAATCTGTGGAGTTTCTTCATTGTGTTGACATATGCAGTGGTGAGATACAATTAAAAAAATGTGATTGATACTTTCAGGTGATGAACAAGGTTTAGTTATGCATACTGGCTGTCCTAGATGTGTTGCCATTTCTGATAAAACCAATGGATTCTGACTAGTTGAAAGAACTGGCAGTGACATGTAGCTCTTCAGCAACTTCACTGCCAGCTCTGAAAAGTCTTGTTTGACAAAGAGGAGTCGGCTTGTTCTCTCGTGCACATTGCTGATGCCTCTCTTCATACACGTGAAGCTATTTAGAGACATCCTGGAGGACAGCGTTACCAGTGAACAGCTTGTATTAAACTGTTTGTGTCACTAATCCCACATTCTACTTCAATGCAATGTGGATGAAAGTGCTTACATTTCATGCTTTATAGCTTTTACTTACACATCTAGGGATTATTTCCTCCTAACTACCCCCCCTTGTGTGACATATCCACTGGAAATGCATGCCCAGCTTTCACAAAAGGCTCAGAACTTGGGTCTTGTAGGGTTTGTATCTCATAACTACATTGTGCTTTTTAAGTCCTTGGCTGAATAGAAAGAAGACTAACTGTTCTTGTGGACAGTTCATAGTGGTTGAGATGTTTTACCCTGGCTTGGAATATTATAATTGTGTATTAAAAGAAGAAATCAGATGTTTTCTTTTTCAAGTCAATCAGACAGGTACTGGTATCTAAAACTCCCCTGTATAGGAGACAACAAATTTATCTGTTATGGTGGTTGAATGGTAAGTTACAATTTACATGTAACAAATGAACAGGATCTTCATGTGTTTTGTTTATTGGTTCTGGATGTGTTCAAAATGCATCCAGCTAATTTTCAGTTAAGAATCATACTTCCATGACACAGTTACTATGAGATTTCTTTTTTTAACTGGAAGAGTTGAAGATTTTCCTTTTATTTTTTTATTTTTTTTAATAGAAGAAAGGATCAAGGCAATGTTTGAACTCCATCTTTCTTATCACTGTCATATAGTATTTTCTGTTTTGGCTCATTGCTAGAGACCAGTATATGTGTGTGTGTTCTACCTGGAAACATTTGATGGTCTTTATCTGAATTTGGTAATTAGACCATGGATGCTTACCTAAGATTTTTTTTCTTTGTGTAGATGAGATTAACGTTGTTTAATTTTGTGTGCTTTTTAAATTGCAGGACCATTCCTTTTTTCCGTGCACAGGGCCTGTTAAGACTTACACAGATGCCTGGCACATTTAATTGCAAACTACCATTGAACTGCACACAAATTGTTTGGTTGGATCATCTTTTCTTGTTTAAAAATTCATGGCAAAAATGAAAGAAAATGGAATGCCTAGTGAGCATCAGTAAATTATAAATGTAAATATAAGCATTTTGAGGCACTTCTGTGGTATGAAAAAAATGTTAATGTAGATGTTGTTATCCAGCTTTGAAGCCTTAAAGATGAACTATGAAGGTTGGTTAAAATCGGGGGGGGGGGGGATGGGGGGGATGGGGGGAAGGGGAAGAAAGAGCCTTAGATCAGTTACAGAATGTTAAATCATGACTCACAGAACAATTTAGAATGGAAGGCCTCTTATTAGTGGTAGTCAAAACTGAGAAAGTATGTATTCAAGTGTAGGCTTTGGAGGAGGGCATGACAGAAAACATGCAGATCTAAAAATCTGATACCTTCCAAATACTGTGCTTTTTTTTTTATTATTCACATACATAAAAAGACTTGGCTTTCCTTTCAAAAATGTTAAAGGTTGCTTGTTTAAAAAATATGGCTTTATCGGACCTTAAAGGTCTTATTGTCCTCAACAGCGTAGATTCATGGCTCTTCTTGGTTGCTTGCATTGGTGACCCATTGCTTATAGGTGAATAAAATATGCTCCTTTAAGATGAAGAAGCTCTACAGAGCTTTTTACAGTAAAAAAAAAAAAAATTTTAAAAACTACGCATTCACTGCATATCTGTTTAGTGAGGCGCTATTAATTGTTTTAGGCATTTATTGGCCAGTGATTTCTTTGTCATTGTTCAGTTGGTTGGACTTTCCTTTCTTCAGAATTTTGAATTCTGAAAAAAAAAAGGAAATTTGAATTAATGTACTTAAAGATTAACTTTTTAAATACTTTACATCTTCACTATCTAAATACGATTGCATTTTAAAGTTTCTTTTTGATCTGCAGTAGTAAAGTTCACTGTAATCCTTCTCATGAGTGATGTCACAATGGGTTATGGCTTTACTTTCAAATTAAGTAACAATTCAAATTTCATGGAGAACAAATATTGAAGATGCATTTCAATGAGTGTATTTGTCAAGTACTGGGTAGATATTGTTAGTGAAGAAAACAGAAACCAAATATCTGAAGCAAGCTTTGTCTGTTTCATTTTTCTTTTCCTTTTTGTAGGCCCATTTGACTAGATTTACATATGTTCTCCCTTCAGCTGCCATAGCTTCACTATTGCAGTTTCTCTGTAGCTAGAATTATTCTTATTTGTTTCAAAATTCTTATTTTAAATAATTCTTCAAAGTGTGTGTTATTACTTATTGAATGAAAGTAGGGCTGCCACAGTCTTTTATCCTGAGCAAACAGATTACATTTTCTTAAATTTTCATAAACATCAAAGCTGTGCCTGTTCTTACAGGATTTGGGGCTAATTGTTTTTTATGGATTTTATGGAAATGAAAAATATGCATATATTTCTAGCTCTACATTCCTTAAAATAAAAACATAATTTTCAAATAATGTTTACAACTTTTGAAGTGTGAAGTATTTCTTCTGGTTGGGGTATTTTAGCAAAATACTTCTTTCCATAAAAATCCTTGATGTGCTTACATTAAATCTACTACTTTTCATATAGAACAACAAAAAATCAGTTTTGGAACTGTGGGGTGATTTTGTTGTTTGTTTGGAGCTTTTTTGCATTTCTTTAAAATACTATTCTTAACAATAAACATAATAAAATAGCATTTTAATGGAAGTAATAACAACAAACTAAAACTCCAAACATATAATGAAACAATCTCACTTGACTGGAAGTAATTGTTTTTTAAACTTAGAATACCAGTCTTTTAGAATAACCAGCTTTATTTTTTAGTTCAAAGAAGGTTATTTGCACAGTGGAATACTAAGGGGGTATCAGGAAATCTCAGCTCTGGGTATAGTCTGTGAAAGTTTTCTCTCCAGCTTGATTTGTGATAGGCAGATCTATGAAGGGCTAGAATTAGATTACTAATGCAATTTTTCACTTGTGAGAGAATGCTGGATTTTAGGCAGCATCAATAAAGGGGAAAAGTTAATTTATTTTTGCCCTGTCATGGTGGATTGTATTTCTACCTTCATGGATTTTATTTTTTTTTTTTTAATCACTGCTGAACAGCAAAATCATACTTCACTAGATGCCCATGTACTGTAGAAGTAAAAAACAGGAGTTTTAAAACCAGATGAGAAACTATGCAAAGAAGTTCTAATTAAAAAGTCTTTCTGGTCATGAAGATTAATTGCTATAATTCATTTTGCTCAAAGGGATGTTTTCAATGAACATTTTCAACTGTGTGTAAATAGCATCTGATACAACAAGGGGAATACGTTTTACTTGCAGATTTATACAAATCAAGTAAATACACATCTTAATACAGCAACATAGATGCAAATACAACCTTTTCATTTTTAAAGGAAAAATAAATGTGTATGATTTTTCCCAGCAGTTTTAGTTGCCTTTCCTATATTTAAGAATTATTTTTTTTTTTACTTCTCCCTCCCCCCTTCACAAAGTGTGATATAGGCCATCATTGTCTGGTAAATAATTGGTGGAGTAAATGTGTGGTGGAGATTGTCCAAGCACTATTTTTTGAACATTACTTGAGCTCTTCAGCAGTTACGTTTTATTGAGGAGGGCAGATTTAAGAACCAGAGTAACTTTGAAAGGTGGGTTTTATACAGTTCCAAAAAATCTGTTCCAAATTTCTCGGTCATCAGTGTAAAAGAAATCCTTTAAACCCTTTTAAGTATTTCCTTAGCCAAAGAACCAGTGCTGACAGGTGAGGTCTTGTACTGTTAACATGTATCTTGCACGCTTAGATTACCAACTGAATTGCAGATTGGTTTTAAATGTTCAGGTATGGTACTAAACATCTTTTGGAACTCCTACATTTATCAAGAAGTTAAAATATTTAAGTGCTAAAAGAGATCTGTGAAGGCTCCTCCTTTAACTTTAAATAAATGGTTTATGGGAAGGAAAAGATGGGGGGGGGGGGGGAGGGGGGAATCTTCAGTAATCAGTGATTTCTCAGTTTCAGTATTTATAAAGCTGTGACACAAGCTAAATGCCTAGCACATGCTCCTTACCAAAGTTACACTATATTAGTGCAAAACCTCTTTCTATAGTGTTGATAGGCCCATGTTGCTCTAGCTACATGAATAAGCTCTCCAAATCAGCAGATAAATGGCAACCAGCCTGGAAGGAAAAACTTACTATTTCACATGGTCTGATGGTCATGCCATTGTTTTGTGGAGAAAGGAACCTCAAAAGAACTGTGCCAGCAGCACTCTGAAGGTATGTGGACATAGAAGGACAAAAGTTTATTTGGGCACAGAGGGACCAGAAAAGATGCCCGCTACAAGTGGTCATGCATATACAGGCTGCCATTTTATCCCTGACCCAAGCTGACTTCAGGATAGCAAGCTAAGATCAGAGACAAGATGAGTACATTCACAGTTAACAATCAGTCCCAAGCAACAAAGACCATGATCAACAGCAGTGCAAAGTATGCTTCTGTCTCGGAAGTTTCCTTTATGGAAGCGATGAACTTACGAGAGAGCTTAAAAGATCTTATAAGAAAGATGGAGGAAGACTTTGTACCAAGGTCTGTAGTGACAGGATGGGGGAATGGTTTTAAACTGAAAAGAGGGTAGGTTTTGATTGAATATGAGGAAGAAATTCTTCACGATGAATGTGGTCAGACCCTGAAACATTGTCCAGAGGAGCTGTGGATGCCCCATCATTAGAGTGTTCAGGGTCAGGCTGGAGAGGGCTTTGAGCAACCTGGTCTAGTGGAAGGTGTCCCTGCCCATGGCAGGGAGCTTGAACTTGAGTATCTTTAAAGGTCTCTTCTAACCCAACTCATTCCATGATTCTATGAGCACTCTCTGGCAAATGAGAGATTGGTACTTTATTTGCTTAGGTGATATAAATAGGAGCTATAAGCTGTCCTTCATGTCTTTTTTGAGGATCTGTTTCTGTGGGATCTGTTCCTCATTGAGGGCCCAAATAGAGCGTGTACCCAATCTACTCAAGGGCCTTAGTCAGTGTTCTCTGATGTGTTTCTCTTAATTCCTCGGTGACTGAAGTTCTAATGTAGTTTAAGGGGGGAGAGGGGAGGGAGAAGAGTGAGATGAAGTGCTTGTGACCCTGCTTGTCACTGTGTGGGGAAGCTTAGGTTGCCATTGCTGTTTCAGTCAGTTAAGCTTGTTAGCTAGGATTTGTAAATCTGTTGTGTTCCCTCAAGACCTGCTTAGTCAGATGGTGAAGGGGCATCTCTTAGCTGAACGTAATTTCCCTTGTGAAATGGATTTTTTACACTAGGTACCTTTTTTTCCCTAAACCTGTTTAAAAACACATAAGGGCTGTATGGATTCCACTAAGTGAACCAGAGTCAAGCATGAGTCTTCCTCATGGGTGGTGGTTGTCAACAGATTAGGATGCTTCTCAGGTTGTAAACTGCACTGAGGTCTGCTGTGTTGAAGCTGTCCAGCATCAGCTCTTCCTTGACCTACTCTTTGTTCTCTCCCATACTCCTTCCATGTAGGGATAGTAAGTTGCTTAATTCTGTCAGGTAGCTTGTATGGTATGTTTTCTGCCCCTTGCAATCCGTATATTGTTTTACCTTTTCAGTAAACTTCTGTCTCCACTGGAAGAACTCCTAGATTTAATGGCAGGTTACTGTTATGCTGGCTTTTTCTCCAGTAAGAATAAAAAATCAGATCACTCGTCCTCAGTGAGGGTCATGACTAAATTTCTCTTCAGATGAGCGTAACTTATTTCTATTTTTTTATCTGCCTCTCAGTCAGAGGCTTTCCTCTCTATCTTGGATCTAGGGAAATTACCTTCTTGCCACGAAAAACCAAGGTGTTTAAATTACTGTGTGTTTTGAAGTACAGATATTTTTTTTCTGGAAGAAATTCAAGTTGTATTCTGTTGTGTCAAGACTTTATACAAAGCCATGGAAATAGATTCAGTACAAAGTTGGAGAATTCGCCTTACTGGGCATCAAAAGGTTGCTGCATGGAGCTTCTTTCTCTTTTCTGTCAAGCTGTGTGTAATCAAAAAATACCCAATAACAATGCTTTTTTGGCAGAGCAGTTTTGCAATAACTTTCTGCACAGATTCTGAAAAATGGTTCCAGTGGCTTGTGATTTCACAAAATACTATGCAAGGATTGTTATTTCTCTTAGAACCACCCAATGTGTTTGTGCCTTACGGGTTTAAAAATAAATAAATGAAAATTATAGACAGTTATTTTTGTGTATGTGTGATTACAGTTAGCTTATGGGTGCCAAATTGGGAACTTCATCTTTCCTTTTATGAAACCTGTAGCATTACAAGAACCAAGATGTTTTACTGAGATCAGTATCACCTAGGAATTAATTTTGTCCTTTGGCTAATGCAGATGAGCTGCTGGTAACCCAGTGATGCGACAGTGTTAGTGGAAGAGGGCTGGATATGTCAGGATCCTACAAATCTTTTTTGATACTTGCCTGTGGGTAGACCTTGATTGCTTCTTTGGAATGTAGCTGTCTTGTTTTCCAGATAACCTTTATCAGAGTGAGAAAAGATCTCACATTAGCTATCATTGCTAGTACCATGGATTCTGAAAAGCAGCACAGTTGGTGCAGAGGACCTGACATCCACATGATGCATTTCAGGGGAAGTTACTATGGAGTAGTTTTACTTTGGTCCTGTTTTTTTAGCAACTGAAACACAATTTATTTTTGAAGATCTGGATTTCCCCGGGCTGATTTTTATGTGTACTCCTGGAGTGCATCTTTCATTTTAGTTATCTGAAATATAATTGGTGCACTCCAAGATCATGTTGTGATGTGAACTGAAGCATCCACATTCAAAATGGAGAAATCTAGATGATTTGCTTCAAAAGCACACAACTGATCTCATGAACTATGATGGTATGAACTATGATGCTGTGAACTGTGTAGGCATAATCTAGGTTTTTCCTTCTCATCTATTTTTATAGATATTTTTTTTTCCATTTGGTGCACTAGTTACCAGTCCTCATTTCCTACCTGATGATTAAACAGAGATGTTAAGAACCTTTTTGCCCAGTTAGCACTGTTAAAGTATGGTCAAAATTTTACATCTACCTTTTCTTAGTCAAAAGTAAAGATTATCAGTTTGATTACTTCTTACTCTAGATTTTCTTCAGTTTAGTCTGCATTTTCCCATTATAAAATTCATTCCCTACAAGATGTTGAGCTGTTTATTTATTTATGAGAAGTTTTGCATCTGAATAGTGTAAGAATTCAAACTGTGTTTGTCTGGGAAAACTAAACTGTTACACTGTCCTCTGCTGCAGGGATCCTGCTGTTAACCAAACGTAAATGAGTGATTTAATCGGTATTATGGGGATTGTAAGAGGGAGAAGCTAAATGTTATGTTTAGAGTCATGCTAACCATGCATTACAGTCTTCACTCCATTGTTTAAAAGCAATACAGTTTTCAGAACCTTCAGAGTGATAATACCTTTTTCATGGTCAAAATGAGAAAAACTCTGGAAACTGCATATTTAATTCCATTATGATTTGATGTTTTCAGTAAAAATTGTATATTTAAGTGGAAGATGTATTTTTGGAGGGGAATAAAGTGATCCTCCTCCCCCCCCCCATTTCCTTTGTGATGGGTTTACCTTGGCTGGATGCCAAGTGCCCACAAAGCTGCTCTGTCACTCCCCTCCTCAGCAGGGCAGGTTGGGGAGGGGGAGAGAAAATAACATGGAGAGAACTTGTGCGTCAAGATAAAGGCAGTTTAGTAAATCAAAAGCAAAAAGGCTGTGTGTGGAAGCAAAGGAAAACAGAAGATTTCTCTGCTTCCCGTCAGAGCAGGTGATATCCAGCCACTTGTCAAAAAATAGGGCTTCAGCGTGCATAGTGGTTGCTCTCAAAGACAAGCATCATAATAAGGAATGCCCCCCTCCTCCTGCTCCTTTCTCATATCTTGTTTTTGCTGAGCAGATGCCATATGGTATGGAATATCCTTTTGGTTGTATTGGGTCAGCTGTCCTGGCTATGTCCCCTCCCAAGATGTTGCCCACTCCCAGTCTACTGGCCTTTGGGTGTGGGGAGGGGCAGTTGTTGGAGGAACAGCCTTGATGCTGTGGGAGCACTGCTCAGCAGTGGCCAAAACACTGGTGTTATCAGTACCTTTCTAGCTACAAATAGAAAGCACAGCACTAAGAAGGCTGCTATGGGGAAAATTAACTCCATCTCAGCCAGACCCAACACATCCTTTTATATGTAATTTTGTGTGCATGGCCTTCTGCATTCTTCCTCAGTAAGTGCTGGTTTAAAATGTCTAAAGATGCTGTTTCATGTGTGTGTGTGCGCTTCGGTATGCATTTAAAGCCATGTGTTAAGAGTCCACTACAAGAATATAAATGGTAGGAAATGCTGATGCCTTTACCAAATGAGATTTGTATGTGCTCTGGGAAAGTAAGTAGCCAGAGTCTGTCAGTACAGATGTTAATTCCTCAACAGGGTGTTTCATTGTGCCTCTTTCACTGTAGATTTTATTTAGTTATTTTGGGACTGCAAGCATCTCCTTTCACAGGAGAATTGTGATTGTTTTCATTAAAATATGGTGGCTTAGAACACACTGGTTATGCCAAGTTGCACCAAAAACCGGTCTAGTCAAGTATACTGTTTTTCAAGAGTGGGTGCATAGGGAATAGTATAAGAGCAGGGAAAGCATGTAATGAAGCCTTTTACTAATGCTGTTGTAGCCACTAGCAAAACATGGCTCTGAGACTTCTTAGGTGCCACCTTTGTAGTGAGCATTGGTTGATGCATTTCTTTTTCCCCTCCAATGAAATTCACTGCTGCCTTTGTACATACGTAAAATGTGTTTTAGCGTATATTCCTGTGGGAAGGAATTATAAAACTGATTACATAGTTATTTATTTTTAAACCTACCTTCTCTCACTTTAATGTGATATGCCTTAGCTCTTACATTTCAAGAGCTGTTGATTTTTGACTGCACTACCCAAAATTTTACAGGTCTCATTTTTTTTTCCTCAGATGCCTTCTTCAAACTGAAGAGTCCTAATTTACTTATTCCTTGTAGGAAATTACTCCATAGCTAAACAGAAAAAAATATACAATGAATTGAAGGATGTTTTAAGCCCAGTGTTTCAGTTTTTAGCTGCAGTGAATAGTGTTTTCTAGAATTATACCTTTCGATCTTAACTACTCTTTGTTTTTTGGGTTTCTTGTTCACGAGCTTGCTGGAACAGATTGAAGTCATAATCCCTTAGTTTTAAATCCCCTAATTTTGAAAACATACTGTTTCGTTCCATCCCCCCTTCCCCCCCCCCCCCGCTTAAGTATGTGATACATGGAGCAAATGCTGATCGGTTTTGTTTACTTGCTCCTTCTGTCTTACTAGGCCTTGCATCCCTGCTGATACTGGTTAAATCCTTTTGTCAGAAGTAATCACAATGACGGTGTAGGGATGAGACTATTTTACAAGAACTAAATTTTACAACCATTTTTTCAGTGGAAAGAGAATACTGGGAAGACTTGACGGCCATTATTAAAATGTAATTGGAAGATTCACACAAACCTGATTTGGATTAAATTGGTCGCTGACAAGTAGCTGAGATTGTTTCTGTAGTGACATCCTCAGAACCTAGCAGTGATGCTACCTTGATTCTTGACTGGACTTAACTACCTGTAAGTTTGTTACCATGACATTGTTTATTGGATGACATACCGAACTTTGGTAATTTATCAAAAGTTTTCATTTATGTGGTATTTTTTCCTGATGGTTATATAGCTGTCATTATTGGAAAGTAGGATAAAACTCCTCTGTTGCCTTATACAGGGCGTGAGGACCTATATGTCTATCTATATTAGTGCTTCAAAATGTGCTTATTTTTTATTCATAAATATTAAAGTACTTTAAATGTCAGGTTTTCTGTTCCTTTCTATGATTCTATTGTGAAAATGTTTGGGAGCAAAGAGGTACTAGTTTGTTGGTTTTGATCTTTTTAAACGGCATCTCAAGGTGCTGCTATTTTTCCATATTCCCTTGGTTCCTGGTAGAATTCAAAAGGAAGTTGTTTGGCCTTTGTTAAATCTTTAGTATTTCTCATGGCAACTCCTGTAATTTACTGTGATTTTTGCAAAGTAAATTACACTGAAGCAGAGATACAGCATTTTGTTGCCTAGGTGTGAGAAGTTGTTTGGTTTTAATGGTTCAGTCTTGAATGTGGACAGATTGTGGCTATTTTTCAGTGCCTTTACTTGCATACGGATCTGGTCAAATAGTTTTATAACTTTTCTAGCTTAGTTCTCCTAATTTTGAGAACTTTTTTCAATCTTTTTGGTTTAGTTGTTTGTGATTAGCCTAACCTGCTTTTATGAATTGGCATCAAAATTCAGTTCAGGGTGTTATTCACACCTTTGAGACTAATCCTGCTACTAAGCAGTGTGTTGACATAGGTATTAACTGAACAGTGGTCACATGAATGTGACCAAATGCATTATGAAGATGGATTTAGATGGCATTTACCATGTGTGGTGGTTTAACCCTGGCTGAATGCCAGTTGCCCACCAAAGCTGCTCTATCATTCCCATTCTCAACCAGGCAGGGGAGAGGAAGTACAACAAAAGGTTCCTGGGTCGAGATAGGGACAGGGAGGTCACTCAGCAATTACTGTCACAAAACAGACTCAACTTAGGGAAATTAGTTTAATTTATTACCGTTCAAATCAGAAAAACACCTTCTCCCCACCCTTCCCTTCTTCCTGGGCTTAACTTAATTCCCCGTTTCTCTACCTCCTCTCCCCGAGCAGTGCAGGGAAACAGGGAATGGGGGTTACGGTCAGTTCATCACACACTGTCTCTGCTGCTCCTTCCTCCTCACACTCCTGCCCTGCTCCAGCACGGGGTCCCTCCCACAGGAGACAGTCCTCTATGAACTTCTCCAGTGTGCATCCTTCCCAGGGGCTGCAGTTCTTCATGAGCTGCTCCAGCGTGGATCCCTCCCACGGGGTGCCGTCCTTCAGGAACAGACTGTTCCACCGTGGGTCCCCCACAGGGTCACAAGTCCTGCCAGCAAACCTACTTCAGCATGGTCTTCCCTTGGGTCACAGCATCCTTCAGGCACCCATCTGCTCTGGTGTGGGGTCCTCCACAGACTGCAGCTGGAGACCTGCTCCACTGTGGACCTCCATGGGCTGAGGGGCACAGCCTGCCTCACCGTGGGCTTCACCATGGGCTGCAGAGGAATCTCTGCTCCAGCGCCTGGAGCCCCCCTGCCCCTCCTGCACTGACCTTGGTGTCTGCAGACTTGTTACTCACACAGAGTCTCACTCCTGTCTCTTGCTGGCTCAGATTTTTGGTTTTTATTTTTTCCTTCTCAATACGCTGTCACAGAGGTGCTACCACTGTCACTGATGGGCTCAGCCTTGGCCAGCGGTGGGTCCCTCTCAGAGCCAGCTGGCACTGGCTCTGTGGGCCATGGGGCAAGCTTCTAGCAGTTTCTCAGAGAAGCCACCCCTGTAGCCTGTCCCCCACCATCAAAACCTTGCCATGCAAACCTCCTACACCTTGTGATAAAATGGCAAAATACCACAGTTTTCTATATTTCAGCAAAACCTAAACAAAGCAAAGTAAGAAACAAAACTACCGTCCTGTGAAAGAGAAGGTGGTATCTCTTGTCCTGTGGCCAAAGCACTCTGCTGCAGAGCTGTGGAATGAGTGATTAAAGATACTGTGGAGTAGCTTTCCTTTTCCTGGCATTGCCATACACCTGTTACAAGATGGTGAGATTGTGTAGTTGGAAGCATATCCAGCACTACATCATGAATTCTCTGACAGGCCTTTTACTGAGACTCTGATGACTCTGAGTGTGCTGGGAGGGGAGGATAAAATGAAATTGGAGAGTTGGTGGTGATTACAGTGTGTAATAGGTATCAGGTATGAGGCTATCATCTCTATAGATGTACCTTATAGCCATTCAAAGAAGGGAAGAGATGGAGAAGGATTCTTACAGAGGTAGGAAAATGCCTGAATTAGAATCTTTCTTTCAGTTGACTTGAGAAAAGCTTATCTTTTCTGTTTTCCTTGTCTCAAAAGATTAGCCCTTTATTTAGCAATCAAATTAGATGCCTCAGATTTGGTAGTGCAGATGTTTTCTAAATCACCTATTGATTAATTTTCAGTTAATTTGAGATCCGTTACTGCACAGTCAATATCATGTCTCTTCTTGTGGTATAGTCAATGGTACTAGCATACTTAAATCTGGGATTTGGACTTTGAATTTGGTATTTTCTTCTTGGAGCTTTATAACAGTTTTAGGTTTTTTAACCCAGACTTTGCTATTGTAGTCTATTTTTGTATTTGCTATGCATATTATTATACTGGTTATTAGCCTGATTTCTGTAAAGGTTTTTGCAGAGCAATTTTTTAATGCTTGATAGAAACTTAAAGATACATTTTGTAATGGAAAAGCTATGAATAATATGATTTCAGACCATGTTTAGAATAAAATCACTGAAATGTCAAGTTCATTATTATGCACAATGCCTAAGGAGGCAAATTTTTGCACTGTGCATCTGTCTCATGGGTACTTTTTTCTTGGTTATAGGACAGTTGCCTAGTTAAAATCAGTGGTTTTTATCTTGCTATATTTTCTTAGACAAAGTCATTTTTGTGTTTCTAGCTTTGCTTAAATAATAATGCTTTTATTGCAGGTTTCGTTGTGTTTTGGCAAAGAACAGTCTTGTGCATTTATTTTCATAAGGTTTGAAGCCCAGAGTTAGTAACAGCGATACTTAACAGTACTTACAGACTGAAGACTACCAATTGGAACTCAGTTTCATGTATGACATTAGCCTTAGAAATCCTAACACTTAAAAAAAAAAAAAGTAAGTCATAATCTGTTCTTGCATCTTTTAGAAAACTGCCATTTGTTACATATGAATCTAAGTAATGGATTTTGAGAATCTGATTAATGGATTCATACAGTAAGTGTTGTCAAAGCTGTAAGCTGTGAAGCTTTATAAAATGGTTTTTGGGTACTAAAAGCCAAAAAGAAGCATACGTTGCTTATCCTGCTTATGACAGTTTTATGAAAAAAAAAAAAACCAAAAAAACCCCAACCGAAAACCACACTTACTTTTTAACAAGTAATAAAAAGTTTTAAATCCTTGTCTCTAATTGTTTGTCTGTTCTGCACTGAGTACCTAGCCTGAGGCTTGTATTTTGTTCTCTGCTTCAGTGATGTTATAATTGAGCATGTCTAAGGAGACTGATGGAGATATTAATTAGGAGTGATACCTAAAAGAATTAGTGTTGAACACCGGAGGGCAACATTCCCGTTTGCTGGAACCAGTCAGTCTCTTGTGTAGGAGAACCTGTGCTCACATGCAGTGCTTTATGCCTGCTTCCTTTTCTTAGATGACATTGAATGTGACTGTTAGAGCCGACTTCTAATGTGGACATTGCTTTGCTGTTTCCTGCAGTGCAGTGATTTAATGAAATTATTTGAGTACCCAATTTTAGTCAAGCTTTAAAATGACAGTCCAGGAGTGTCTGCTTTTAATGAACTCTACCACTGCTTGGGAATCAGAAAGTTATCTTCCATTCTGTGTAAACTAGTGGTTCTTTAACGTAGATTCAATGGGTATTTTCAAAGTGCATACCAAAACCATAAATTTCTTCATCACATGACTGATGTGTGTCAAACTGAATTTGGATGGCAACTGGATTTCATTCAAATATATGAAACAGCATTTTAGCAATTTTATTTTTAAGTCATTTTGTGATGTTTTAAAATATTCAAACAGATATATGCCTGATACTATAGTATTTATCAATATATTGATCAGGAAATTTGAAAATTGGGATTACAGTTCCAGAAAAACTTAGAAATACCTGTAGTATCAATTAGGAGCCCAGGTACCTCTGAAAAACTGGATTCACATTTTAAAGATTTTTTTTTTTATTATTATTATTATTTTTAAATCTGTATGTCTCTTACATACTGTGTCTTGGAGCACCACTTTCATGTTCTTATTTGCAATTAACTCAGACTAAATATTCTGCTTTTCCTTAAATAGGATAAGCCATTATCTACCCTGCATCCTTTAAAATCATAATGCATACCTTGTGTCGTAACAATTCTGTCTTTCTTTGCTTTGACATGGGACTGGATGAGCCCAGGACCTGGTTCACAATCACAGGCCCTGGTTCTCATGGGGGAATTCAAACTCTCTGATACCTGCTGGGAAGGCAGCACGGCTGGGGACATGCAGTCCAAGAGGTTCCTGCAGAGCACTGCTGATAACTTTTTGGTGCAGGTGGTAGAGAAACCAGTGAGGTGACTTCTGCTCCTAGACCTTGTACTCACAAAAAACAGAAGGACTGGTTGGCCATGTGAAGGTTGGGGGCAGCCTTGGCTTCAGTGACCATGAGATGGTAGAGTTCAGGATCCTGTGTGGAGGAAGCAGGACAACAAGTAGGACTGCAACCCTGGACTTCAGGAGAGCCAACGTTGGCCTTTTCAGGGACCTCCTTGGAGGAATCCCATAGGTTAGGACTCTGGAAGATAAGGGGGATCCAAGACAGCTGGCTGATACTCAAGTATCACTTCCTCCATTCTCAGGATAGGTGCATCCCTATGAGTATTTTACAGTGTGTTCATTTATTTTTAATTACTGCAATCAATAAGTGAGGGTTTTGCATTCAGATTTTTTGAGCTGTGTTAGCAGCTGTGTATGAGTTTCAGTCATGGAAATGTCTTTGCAAAAGACAGATGTCAAGGTCTTTAATCTCCAGGTGTCTGCTGAAACAGTTATATGACCTAAAGTTTCAGTCTCTGTGGTTAAAGGAGAATGCAGTGAGTAATCCAGGTCTGACGTGGATTAATTGTCTGACATAAAACCCTGCTGGCAGCATAAGGTGTGCGCTTGTTGGACTTTGCCCTTTGAAAGCACCTTGTGGTATCAGCGGCCTGAGATTCACCTTGGACAAATTTAAGGATTGTCAGGAATAATGCGCCTAATTCTTCTACTGTGATAAATACTTACAAGACCTTGCTGTGTCTGTCGATTCAAGAATGTATGCTAATAACATTGATATTGAAAGTTTTGGAAAAAGGTATTGTGGGAAGTGTGAATGAATGAATGAGCAACTGATGGTAAGAAAGTATAGCTATTTTGGTAGAAATGGGGGGAAGAGGTGAAAAAGAGAGCAAGGAGAAATAAGGTGACATTTGAGTGACAGTGTAAAAGAAGGATTTGGAATGCAGAAGATTCAAGAGGCATCATCTCATCAAAAGGAAAGATTAATATTCTTGGAAACATGGAAGATGTGTGAGAAGTGATATAAACCACAAGAAAAACAAAGAATAAAAATAAGGATAATCCTAAGATTTGAGGAGTGGGAGGTGGAGGAAAGAAGAAGGATGCAGATAAATGGGGAACAGTAAACACTATGCTTTTGATTTTGACTGGAAAAAATACTTTTAACAGTTTGGTCTAAGGATCAGGTCTTAGCATTCAATTTTAATATCCTCAATTTGCTGTTTCATTTTATGTGATGTGATTCTGATAAATGGCAGAGGAACCTGCGTGAATATTGTTAGTTGACAAAGGTATTTTCCAGGCTACTTGAGTTTCCTTTCCTTAGATCAGTGAGCAATTTGAACTGGAATCATGCTGTGAGTTCTTCCGTGGTTGCGTAGTCTTCAACAGGAACCAAGGAAGCCCTTCGTTTTGTGATACTGCTAATTGGGTTCTAGTCTACCTGTTTTCTTCCACTATACCAAATGCTCACTGCAGTTCTGGAGTCACCTTTTCCTTTCTTTCCAAAGCCCTGCATGGGCTTTGTGTTGCAACCTGTCTGAGAACATTTGCCTGTTTGGCTCCGCACCAGCCTCACTTCTGTTTTATCATGATAAAAAGTGAAATTTATGCAAATCAAGGAAATACAGCATTTAAACAGAAGTAGATAGCTTGTTGTAATTGAAAGCTGATATGTCTTAATCTTCTACTTCATATTTGCATCTTGTAAGGTAGCTTAAAATGTCTTGTGAAGTGTAATAAATTTGTAAGTCATATAATTGCAAGTTATTTAAAATATTGGAACCAAATACATATTTCTGCAACATAGAGATTACATTTTTATGTGTGGCTCTCTAAGTAAGTAAATATTTCATTAAAAACAATTTTATTCTTCGTGTAGCCCATGTGGTTTATGGTAGCTAGATTTAGTAAGACAAAGTAAAACATGAAGGGGTCCTCACAAAGCTAAATTGATTTATCTTCTTCACTGTATGTTGTCATTTGGAAGTGTAGTTTTAATGTCATTAAAAATTCTATTATTTGTCTTGATACCAACATTCTCTGAAGGTTGAACTGTTAATTATGTAACTATTGTATGTATAGTGTCTTATTCACTTAATTAGCCATCTAACAACCTGGTTGAGGGAAAAAATAGGGTTTTGTGTTTTGGCTGATTTGCACGGATTTGAAAAATACCACTTACGGTTTTAATAGTTATCTTCTTATTTCTTTTAATAAGCTTTCCTGATTTTATACCTGCAAACAATGGCCTTTTTTAGAGATTAGCTGAAGCTTACCTCTGCATATCCAGCAAGACTAAAACAGGGTTTGGAATGATTATTTTCCAGATAAATCATTGAAATGACATGTTTCATTTGTATAGTGAAATTGT
This sequence comes from Falco rusticolus, assembly GCF_015220075.1. Lineage (NCBI taxonomy): Eukaryota > Metazoa > Chordata > Aves > Falconiformes > Falconidae > Falco > Falco rusticolus. The sequence goes on from NC_051188.1 coordinate 25,748,854, forward strand.
ATACCTTCTAAAACCTCAGTCACTTAATTAGAAGACTGATAAATTTGTAAAGTGCACAAACTTACCTTTAATTTTTCTAATCCAACATTTTTAACAAGTGACCCTTGTTCTCCAGGAATTTTATTCCCTAAAAGTATGTGTGGGGAAACCCAAACAGCATTTTAAAATTGTAGTATAAATGCTTATCTTCTGTTGCAGGCATTTTAGAAAGGTATGCTCAACATAGATGCTAAAAGCTCTGTGAACTGCAGCCCCATGTAATTTCTACAGGTTCAGTTAGTTGCTAATTAAGAAACTGGAATTGTTGACCTAGTATTTTATTTTAAAATTTACTAATTTTAATTGTAAATTAAATTAATTGTCCATGTCTTTTGGACCATTTCAGAAAGGTTTCTTGAAGCTCTTACGAAAGAATGCTTCTGATTTTGACTGGAGTCTGAGACACTTTGAATAACAGGTGAAACTAGGGTGTTCTTTGGGTGTTTTGTACGTTCCCACTTCTATAGGGTAACGAAGCTTGTAGCATTAACTTCTGGAACTTGTTTGTGAACTGTATTCGCCAATTACATTCTGTGCATGTCCATGTACAGAGTTTAGAAGGGAGGAAGGCTGTCTTTCTAGTTCTTTCTAACTTCTTGGGGTATAGTAAGCTTGCACTACCTGCAGAGTTGGGATTGCTTTCTTTTTCTATTGCTGTGATACTTGAATATAAGCGAAGAAAAAGATTGTGTCACCTGCACGGTGCATACCTTATCTCTGCCTGCAAAGGTGGAAGCATTGCCTTTGGCTCTTCTTACATTGGTGGAGTTTTAAGAGCTTGTAGCACTGGAACACATTGTATTTCTGTTACAGCATCACCTTTCTGTCCTAGTGTATCCAGCATCTTTCTGCAACCATATATTATTGTAGTATCGCACATGCCCCACTCCTGTCACTGAAGCCTGGTGAGGTCCAGGGCTTTAGTTACCTAGTTGATAGCTGAAGAAACTTTTTTTCAACTAAAAATATTATCTCTACTGCTGTATCTTGTATGCATATACTTAGTAAATTAAAAAATTATTAAAATGAGGAAAAACTAGGTCTGGTCACTGATGAATGGGTTATTGAATTGAATAAATCAGTAGCTTAGGTAAATTTTGAGCACCTTAAAAGTTAAAATACTTATTTTTGTGGTGGGAAATCAGTTGTTTTATTGGTGATGCCACTGAAATGAACCAAGGACTACTTAAATCGTTAAGAAGGACCAGGAAAAATAGCTGCAATGTCTAGAATATTACTCAGTTTTTAGACTAAGGATTCATTAAAAACCAGATGTCTTAATTTGTGAAGTTATAGGATAAGGTAGCACCAAAAATGTTTGGTGTCTTCACTGGAAATGAATGACTGTAAATGAAATGTGAAATTACATTTGCTTGGGAGTAAAGTGTTTGAAGAAGGATTTTAGTTTACCAATAAGATTATTAAAGATTTTCTGTTAGAAATGTGGTCACTCTGTAGTTGGAGGCTGTGGGAATTGTTTACCCATATTCAGCATCCTAGGAAGGAGTACAGACAAAGTAGTGTTCTTTCTTTTCTTTTCAGATTTTATTTTATAATAACTTTTTTCTTATCAATTAGTGAACAGTTAAGTAAAAAAGTGACAATGAAACTTTAAGTAAATAAGGAATGTTTGATTTTTGGCAAGAAGACAAAACAGGTATGGGTGGTGTACAGATTAGAAAGGTAAATGAAAACAAACCTGAGGAATTGTGCCAAAGCAGTTTTGTGTCATTGTAGTAGCTTTAATGTAATTAACATAAAAGAGAGAATATCCATAACCCCCTGAATCTGAAAAGCCTTATGAACCTAACACAGATCAGACTACTGTGATAATAGGACTTTGTAATTCTTCACCAACAATCTGGTGTTTCAGTGTTGCCTGCGGTCTGCTTGATGCAGCATGATGTCATAAAATCAGATTGGAAGTTCTCCAAACTGTGCCTGTAATGTCCTCCTCTACGGTAACCAGTGACAGGTACCGTCATTGCTGTCTGTTGTTTCCACTTGCTGATAAATGAGTTCAACATCTGTTACTTAATGAGTATCTTAGGGAAAAGAAGAGAAAGTAAAGATTATTTCCCCTGCCCCACCCCCACCCCACATTGACCTGTATATTAACCTACTATACTTTATTTAATTTTTATCGAGAGAATGTGTAGTTTCATTTGGGGACATTTGTGTCTCTCCTTGCATTTTGCTAAATAAAGTAGGGCATGTCCTACAACATGTTTCAGTATAAAAGAAATTTTATTGTTGGGAAGCAAGTGTGGAAACATAAAATCATGGACCTGATTCCATATCTAATTCTGTAGCTGTCATCTGACTTTTGAGGGAGCTGTTTCTTACATCACCCTCCTCTCTTGCAGAGCAGTGCTTGGCACATAGCATGTACCTGCCTTCCAGCAGTCCCTCAGCAGTGTGCCAGGTGTGAGTTGTGTTTTCTTCCAGGGGTGCTAACTGAATCAGAGCAGAACCCCTCATTTGTACCATTACCTTAGAAATAAACAAATTCCTTGACTCTGAAGTTTTATCTTGAGGTCTTTGTTGCTCCCAAATCTGAGATTTGCGGTCTTACTACAATTGCAGTATGATTCCATTAAAGGGGAGTATGTGTTACTGAAGATCCATCAGCTGTGGGACTGCGTGAACCTGCTGGGATTTGCAGAGCAACCGTTCCCTGCTGCGTGAGTCAGCAGTGTGTTCAGCAGCGCACGACACTTCTTTCTTCAGTATTTGGCTGTTGAGCTGCTTGATCCCACTCTGCTGACCCTAGCAAGCTGTACATATTGTGTGGAGCAGCAACTAATAATCTCAAGTCATCTTCACCCAGCATTTCTAAGGAATTCAAGTATGAAGAAATTGAATTAGAGTCTATAATAATGAAAATGGTTCTGAGGAGATCAGGGGAGGTGTAGATCAGTACATCTGAGAAGTGTACTGGTAAACAGGTAGAAATCACAATTCAAAATAGAATTGGAGAGCATGTGGGTGAATACTGGAAAAGTTTCAAGGTTCTTTAGGGATCAGCATTTTCTGATGGAAACTATGTATATGAGCAGCTGATATCATCCAAAGTATTTGGCTAGATTTTTCACCAAAGGCTCTTAGAAAAATTTGAGCTTCCATGATATAATGGGAGATTCTTACATGTGTAAAAACTAGTTAAAATGTACTGTGAAAAGGACGAAAATAAATGCCCTGTTTTCATACTGAAGGGAGGTCACCTATGGAATCCCATAAGGATCTGAACTGAGGCCTGTGCTCTTAATATATTCATAAATCATTTAGAAGAGGAATGAATAATGAGATGTCAAAGTTTGCAGACACTACAGAGTAATTCAGGATAAGTTAAAAAAAAAAAACAACACCAACCTGATAAAGTGACAGTTCATCTCAAGGTAAGTAAGTATGTATATGGAGAGAGGGAATAATCCTAATTTTGCATGTAGACCTATGGTCCTTGAGTTGATTGTTACTATTCACAATGCAGTGCTGTAATTGGAATAAACTAATGAAAATGTTAGCTAAATCCTCAGTCACAGAAAGGGAAGTTTTAGGAATCATTATGAACGCTCTTGAAAAGATCGGAACAGCGCATCAGCAGGGTACAGTTCTGCTGTAATAACGATAGGGAGTGTTGAACAAATTTGCTGTTGCTTCTAACTCGGAGTTGTCATATTAATCTAACAAGTAGAGAACATTCAAAACCAAGTAAGATGCTTTTCAACATAATGTGTAGTTCTGAGACAACTTGCTATGGGCTTTTGCAGCAGAAGCTATCACATAAAAGTATATACCACTAGCTAAAGAAGTCTGAAGAAAGTGCTGGAGATCGTAGAGGGGAAAGTTAGGCCAAGTGATGTATATATATGCTTACCCTATCCTTAATTTTTTTCTATGCTATGTTTTAATGTCTTCTTAATAAACAGGTTATTTTTCTAGATGGATTTTTTTTTTCTGTTGGTCTGACCTAGTACAGCAGTTCTCATGAACTTTTTCAGTATGAAGACTCTTATTCTGGCCTCAGGCTCTAATTAAAACTCTAATTAAATTCCTCTCATGAGGGAGAGGTGAGAGGGGAGGGAGAAGTAATATTTTTGGTAGCTCTCTTCCTATGGTGGTATTACTTATACACAATTCTCCTTTAGTCCTGCTGACACTGGCAATCTGACCTTACTTCCAATATTCCTTTTGTTATACAGCTATATGTAGATGTAGAGTGATTCTGTTTGTTTTCCTGTTAACATGCTCATCCTGTTCTCTTACCCCGGCACTACACTTCCAGCATGCCTAGTGCTTCTTTACTTCTTCAGCTCCTTGTATCAGATTTAAAAAACTGAAGGGAAGCTACAGTGACCTGCTGGAAGTACAGGTTTGCTTCCAGCTTCGCTGTGGAGCAGGAGATGCCATTTGAGGCTATACTTACCTAAAGGCCTATCTAATTATCTAAACCAGCCTATTTATAAATATTGTTCCCTCTCCTCTCTCTAAATTAGAGCAGGATAACCAAACTGGTTAGTGAAACATTTTTGACCTGAATGGGAACCCGAACTAGAAGAACTTACCTGTAGCTGTCCCTGAACTGAAGAAGGAAGTTGTTCTGCACCATGGCTGGTTAGATTTCCAAGGAGACAAGGTATGCGATGTTAGGGATGTTTGGGTCTTGCTAATGAACAGTTTGGCTATTAAATAAGATTGAGACACATGCATTGGTGTGAAAAATGGGAAGATTTTTGATGATCCCTGGGTTTAATGACATTTTTTGGTCTTGAACTGACTCCTTTAGAAATCTGTCTGTGATACAATAAAGGAAACACCTCATGTCTATGCTTCAAAGTAAATTGCTGCAACTTTAAACACAAAACTGTAGGTTATATTTTAAAAATAACAAAAAAAAAAACCCCTAGAACATAATTAAGGTAAATACTACATCTGTCCTTTTGATTGTAATGTGGGAATGCAGAATGGGAAGTGGGAGATCAGGTGTGATGTCCTTATAGCATTTGTTTTCTGGACACTGAAGACTGTGCACTGACATGATGTTCTGCTGTTGTTTATCCAGAAAAGAGCAAGTTATCATCTGCTTAGATTGATAACTTTTTGATGCAGGTGGTAGAGAAGCCAGTGAGGTGACTTCTGCTCCTAGACCTTGCACTCACGAAAAAAAGAAGGACTGGTTGGCCATGTGAAGGTTGGGGGCAGCCTTGGCTTCAGTGACCATGAGATGGTAGAGTTCAGGATCCTGTGTGGAGGAAGCAGGACAACAAGTAAGACTGCAACCCTGGACTTCAGGAGAGCCAATGCTGATCTCTTCAGGGACCTCCTTGGAGGAATCCCATAGGTTAGGACTCTGGAAGGGGGATCCAAGACAGCTGGCTGATACTCAAGTATCACTTCCTCCATTCTCAGGATAGGTGCATCCCTGTGGGTAAGAAATCAAGCAGTGGGGACAGGAGGCCCACATGGATGCATAAGGAGCTTCTGGAGGAACTCGGAGGAAGTTTATGGGATGTGGAAAAAGGGACAGGCCATTTAGGAGTAAGATAGGGATATTGTCAGAACATTCAGGGAGACGATGAGGAAGGCTAGGATCTGTTTGGGACATGCCATTTATGAGTGAGATAGGGATGCTATCAGAACATGTAGGGACATGATGAGGAAGGCTAGGAACTGTTTGGAGTTAAGTCTGGCGAGGGAGGTCAAGGACAACAAGAAGGGCTTCTTCAAGTACATCAGTAGGAAAAGAATGACTAGGGAGGATGTAGGCCTGCTGGTGAATGAGGTGGGTGTCCTGGTGATGAAGCACACAGAGAAGGTGGAGTTACTGAATGCCTTGTTTGCTTCAATATTTACTGCCAAGGTCATCCCTCTGATTTTCCAGATCCTGGAGGCAAGAGAGGAGGTCTGGAGAAAGGAACACTTACCCTTGGTTGAGGAAGATTGGCTTAGAGATGACTTAAGCAAACTTGACACCCACAGATCAGTGGGTCCTGATGGGATGCACCTCCCAGTGCTGAGGGAGCTGGCAGATGTTATTGCCAAGCCACACTCCATCATCTCTGAAAGGTTATGAAGGACAGGAAAAGTGTCTGAGGACTGGACCAGGAAAGCCAATGTCACTCCAATCTTCAAAGAGGGCAAGGAGGAGGATCCAGGAAACTACAGGCTGGTCAGCCTCACTCCGTCCCTGGAAAGGTGATGGAACAGCTCATCCTGAAGGTCATCTTGAAGCATGTGGAAGAAAAAGAAGATTATGGGGAGTAGTCAACATGGATTCACCAAGGGGAAATTATGCCTGACTAACCTAGTAGCCTTTTACCCAGCCAGTCATTCCATCCTAGATGAGGGGAGAGCAGTGGATGTTGTCTGCCTTGACTGTCAGCAAGGCTTTTGACACTGTCTCCCATAATGTACTCATAGGTAAGCTCAGGAAGTGTGGACAGTGAGGTGGGCTGAGGGATGGCTGAATGCAGAGCTCAGGGGGTTGTGATCAACAGCACAGAGTCCAGCAGGAGGCCTGTAGCCAGTGGTGTTCCCCAAGGGTCAGTACTGGGTCCAGTCCTGTTCAACTTCTTCATCAGTGACCTAGATGAAGGGACTGAGTGTCCCCTCAGCAAGTTTGCTTGCCACTGGGAGGAGTGGCTGCTACACCAGAAGGCTGCGCTGCCATTCAGCCACACCTGGACAGGCTGGAGAGTTGGGTGGAGAGGACCTAATGAAGTTCAATAAAGGCAAGTGTGAGGTCCTGCAGCTGGGGAGGAACAACCCCATGTACAAGTACAGGCTAGGGTTTGACCTGTTGGAAGGCAGCTCTGCGGAGAAGGACCTGGCAGTTCTGGTGGACAGCAAGTTGCCCATGAGCCAGCAGTGTGCCCTGGTGGCCACGAAGGCCAGTGGGACCCTGGGGTGCATCAGGAGGAGCGTGGCCAGCAGGTGGAGGAAGGTTCTCCTGCCCCTCTGCTCTGCCCTGGTGAGGCTGCACCTGGAGTGCTGTGTCCAGTTCTGGGCTCCCCAGTTCAAGAGAAATAGGCTGGAGAGGGCCCAGCGAAGGGCTGCAAAGACGATGAGGGAACTGGAACATCTCCCTGATGAGGAAAGGCTGAGAGAGCTGGGCCTGTGTGGCCTGGAGAACACTGAGAGGGGACCTTATCAATGTCTGCAAATACCTTAAGGGTGAGTGTCAGGAGGATGGGGCCAGGCTCTTTTCAGTGGTGCCCGGCAACAGGCACAAACTGCAACATGGGAAATTCCTTCTGAATATGAGGAAGAACTTATTTGCTTTAAGGGTGACAGCGCTGGAAGAGGCTGCCCAGAGAGGCTGTGGAGTCTGCTTCTCTGGAGATATGCAAAACCTGCCTGAACGCAACTGTGCAAGCTGCCATAGGTGAATCTGCTTTAAGAGGGTTGGACTAGATGATCTCCAGAGGTCCCTTCCAACCCTCTATGATTCTTTGATTAGACTTCATTAATTATCTGTATTTGAGATACTACTGGATACTGATATGTTTAATGTCACAGAGAAGTGCTAGGAATAATACTGAAGTCTCGAGTGAATTTTCCTGTTTTGAATGAATTTTCAACCATTTTGTACTTCACCATAGACTGAAAACCCTTCACAATCCTTTCTTCCTTCCATTGGACAAACTCCTATGTGAACATTGGGTCTCTCAGAAAACAAATTCAGGAAATTTGCAAGTAGGCTATTGGCAAGAGATTTAAAGTTTCTGAGTTCAGTTTTGTAACACAAGAAAATGCTGTAATTATTTTAAAATAATTTTGTATTTTTGGAAATTACTGAGTTGCAGGTTTTGACTGATTGAAGTGTCCTGTGGTTTACCTAAACCACACTTCATTTGCAAAAAAAACAAGAGTTCTGTTGCAAAATATTAAAAGTGAGCAGTGAGAACTTCCCAATGACGAGAAACAACTAAGGAGGGGCTGAGGATAATCTCTATCCTCTGTTGGATGTGGGGGGAAACATAGTGACAAAAGATAAGGAAAAGTCCTGATTTGCCTCAGTCATTAATAGTAAGACCAGTTGTACTCTGGGCACCTAGCTCCCTGAGCGGGAAGACAGGGAGGGGGAATAGAATGAAGTCCCCATAATCCAAGGGGAAATGGTCAGTGACCTGCTACACCACTTAGACACACTTAAATAAAGTCTATGGGACTGGATGGGATCCACCCAACGGAACTGAGGGAGCTGGTGGAAGTGCTCACCAAGCCACTTTCTATCATTTATCAGCAGTCCTGGCTAACTGGAGAGGTCCAGAAGGCTGGAGGTTAGCCAATATGATGCTCATCTACAAGAAGAGCAGGAAGGAGGGTCTGGGGTACTACAAGCCTGTCAGCCTGACCCCAGTGCTGGGGAATGTTATGGAGCAGGTCATCTTGAGTGCCATCATACTGTACATGCAGGACAACCAGGTGATCAGGCCCAGCCAGCATGGGTTTATGAAAGGCAGGTCTTGCTTGACAAACGTCATCTCCTTCTATGACAAGGTGACCCACTTAGTGGGTGAGGGAAAGGCTGTGGATGTTGTTTACTTAGATTTTAGTAAAGTTTTTGACACCATTTTCCACAGCATTCTCTTGGAGAAACTGGCTGCTCAAGGCTTAGACAGATGAAGTCTTCACTGGGTTAGAAGCTGGCTGGCTGGCCAAGCCCAAAGAGGGGTGGTGAATGGAGTTACATCCATTTGGCAGACAGTGACAAGTGGTGTTCCCCAGGGCTCAGTACTGCAGCCAGTCCTGTTGATACCTTTATTGACGTTCTGGATGAGGGGATCGGGTATACCTTCAGTAAGTTTGCAGATGACACCAACTCGTGGGTGAGTATTGATCTGCGGGAGGGCAGGAGGCTCTGCAGAGGGGTCTGGGCTGGCTGGGCCGAGGCCAGTGGTGTGAGGTTCAACCAGGCTCAGTGCCGGGCCCTGCCCGTGGGTCACACCAGCCCCAGGCAGCGCTACAGGCTGGGGCAGGGGGCTGGGAACTGCCCGGTGGGAAAGGGCCTGGGGGTGCTGGCTGACAGCCGGCTGGGCATGAGCCCCCAGTGTGCCCAGGTGGCCAATAAGACCAACAGCATCCTGGCTTGTATCTGCAACAGTGGGGCCAGCAGGACTAAGGAAATGATCATCCCTCTGTACTGGGCACTGGTTGAGGCCGCACCTCGAACCCTGGGTTCAGTGTTGGGCCCCTCGCTGCAGGAGGGACGTCGAGGGGCTGGAGCGTGTCCAGGGAAGGGCAGCGGGGCTGGGGAAGGGTTTGATGAGGAGCGGCTGAGGGAACTGGAGAAGTTCAGTCTGGAGAAGAGGAGGCTTAGGGGGAGACCTTACCACTCTCTACAGCTCCCTGAAAGGTGTAGTGAGGTGGGGGATGGTCTCTTCACTCAAGTAACAAGTGATAGGACAAAAGGAAATAGGCTTAAGTTGCACCAGGGCAGGTTTAGGTTGGATATTAGGAAAAATTTCTTTGTTGAAAGGGTTATCCGTCACTGGAACAGGCTGCCCAGGGGAGTGGTTGAGTCACCACCCCCAGAGGGATTTAGAAAACGTGTAGATGTAGCACTTAAGGACAAGGTTTAGTGGTGCACTTGGAAGTGTTAGGTTTAGCGTTGGATTGATGTCAAAGGTCTTTTTCAACCTAAATGATTGTATGATTACTACGTTTGTTTACAGAAGTTTACTTAAAAATATTTTACAAGCATAATGCTCATTCTTTGGACTAAAGCATTTAGAATTACACTTTATAACTGAGTAAAAGAAATGGCTGTGTATTTTATTTGCTCTTTTTCACCAGATTTTGAAACATGGGCAGCTTATAAAGTGTGCGCGCATGTACACATGTGCATGTACAATTAATAATATACAGCCTTATTGTTTACATGCCCCTAGGGCATGTAATGATAGGACAAGGAGGAATGGCTTTAAACTGAAAGAGGGCAGATTTAGATTAGCTATTAGGAAGAAATTCTTCACTATGAGGGCGGTGAGGCACTGGCACAGGCTGCCCAGAGAAGCTGTGGCTGCCCCATCCATGGCAGTGCTCAAGGCCAGGCTGGATGGGGCTGTGAGCAGCCTGGTCTAGTGGAAGGTGTCCCTGCCCATGGCAGGCGGGGTGGAACTGGAGAATATGTAAAGTTCCTTCCAAACCCAACTGTTCGGTGACTCTATGAAAACATCTTTGAAATCATACTACTTATGAAAACATTTCTAGATCTGAAGTGGGCTTCATAGAGCCCACTACATAGATGTGTATATTTCTTAAGGAATCTTAAGTTTTGCTAAAGATGGGAAACGTAAACTTTGTCTTTAGTGTACATATAACTATTTGTACTCGACTGTGTCTGTACCTGAGGCAATTATGGCCTGTGGGTGGCTGGAGCAGAGACAGCACTGAGAAGCTGCAGCCCATGGACAACCAGAGCAGAGACACCTCCGAATTTCTGTTACATAATGATTCATTTATTGGTTGACATGTCTTTAACATACTAAATATAAATAGTATTTTTTCTGGCTTTTTAAAGAGCTGCTTTAGAAATCTGGATAATTAAAAAAAAAAAAAAAATCAAAACAATCTGACATGGTGTGTACACAGCCCAAATTAGGCAGTTTACCTCCTCAGGTCTAGATGATCAATATGTTCATTTAAAATGAACTGAACCTGCTAAGTAGACGAGAAATTTGTTTTAGTTAATGTGTTACTTCATCTTGGTACTGTTTCACTGTGTTGAGTTTACTGTGGATGGTAGTCTTTTGTTGCTCACTGTTATATAATTTCTTTCTTTACCTGATGTGTCATTCAGTTAAAGACAAGACCATATTAGGTAAAGCTGAGTTAGGACCATAATACTTGAAAATATTATCTGGTACACTCAAAATTGTGCATATCTAAAATTAGCAGAAGTTTATTATTTAGTTCTAAAAGACCATTTTTTTAATGATAAATTTGTCTGTTCTCTGTGAATATCTTAATTTATTTTAGATTTAATGTATCAGTATTACAAAATATTTGCAGAGGGTTTTTTTGTTTCTCTTAGAATGTTTGTCATCCAATAAATTTAAGTCAACTTAGATATTCTTATCATAAGTGGATGTAATATGGGGCTGCTTTTTTTCCCCCTCCCTCCCCTCACCTTCCCTCCTTGAAGTAGTCTAAATCAAATTCTAAAACTAAAATTACTTCACCTTCTTATTATTTTGTAGGGTCATGCAAACACAGGGGATGCGTATATCCTAATTTTGGTAGATGTTTTCACAGGAGACTCATTATCCTGATTTAATAAAAGACAGATAATAAACTTTATTTACAGTGTTCAGATAAAAATGCCATGGATGAAGGATTTGCATTAACTCCTAATATTTTTACTAAGTACCCCCATCCCGTCCCAGGGTTCACATTTCAAATTATGGATAGCTGAACAGTCACTCCAGTGGCTGAGTGTTACGGTGAGCAGTGGAGTAACACAACTCATGGTGTAACACCAATAAATCTTAATTATTCAGCAGATGGAATTTAAAGCTTACTAGCCATGGCTTCCATCATGCACCACAGCGTAAGGCTATGTAACTACATCAGTATTAGGTAGCTGTATGTTATATTTATGACATATTGCTGTATTATGTAGCGCATGACTAATTGTCCATGAAAGTATTTATATATACACATTCAAGTGTATTGCTCATACCTTGGTTGTGTTCAGTGAATGCATGTGATATTTTTATAGCTATTCTGTTTTGTTTGAATTAGGTAGAATGTGTGTGTGATACAAATACAAATCCAAATTACTTACTTAACTGTTCTTGCTAACATCTTAACATCAGATGCAGTCCTGCCACAACCAATAGTTTTCGTGTTAATTGTCACTGTGTATATGTTTCAGTATCAGTTAAAATTTCTGGGTTTAATATTAGGCAGGCTCTAGAGCCCACAATGTGAAGTGCAAGAGCATCACTGAGAGTTGCTAAGGGGATTCCTAGTGAAGGGGACATGAAACCATTCATGTTTATGCAGTATTGTTGGATAAAAGTGTAACAGTGCAGTGAAATCAAAGATGTGTTCATATCTCCCTTATAAAGAAGTTCTGTGTCATCGCCGTCATCCCATTTTGCACTTAAGAGTGACCTCCTCAGTTTTTTTCATAGATGCTGTTGCTCAGCTAAACCTCTTATTTCCTCGCTACATCTCTTCTCTTTTGGGATCCCTACTGAAAATATGGGAAAACATGGGATCAGATTTCCATTATTTCATTCTAGGCATCCATTAATTTGTCAGCACTGTTTTCAGACTACTCCCAGGCAACGCTGATAAATGCAATGATTAATAAAGATGTTACCTGTGAGTCTTTTTCCTAGTTGAACATGATTTTTTCCCTTTATGGGAGAAGGAGAGGATAAGCACTTTTTAATGTACTTTACTGTATCATTCAATGGGTGAACTGTTTTGCCTCAGCGTCCTTTTTCTGAAGACATTACCTTTATAGGCACAGAGTGCTTCTGGTCAAGAAGTCTGCATTTTCTCTCATCCGGATGCTCAATTACTGCTTGTTTCCAGAGGAGGCTCAAAAGAGGCATCGGATAAGTTGTACTCCAGGCAAGATGGGGGGTGTTGTGTTTGGGTTTTTTTCCCCCCAGGTTAGGCCTTTTGGACAGATGTTCATGTCTTGTTGGACTGCAGTTCCCTGTATTTAAATATCTTTCATCCAGATGTTGTGCCTGATTCTTCATAGCTGGGTATTTATCAGTGCTTCAGTGGATGTGTAGCTAGCTTACTAAAGGATTTCATCATTTCTAACTTGTTATACCACCTCAGTTAATGAGGATATGAAGATGGGGCATAATTTCTTTTAATCAACACTGCTCAGGAGACACATCTAGGATCTACCTGTCTCATAACGTAGGCAATAAGCACGACAGCAGTCTAGTGAACACAGCAGTTTAGAATTGTTTTAATCTGGTGGAAAGCCTTTAGCTGATAGCAGCTCCATGCTTCATAAACTTGTCAGCTGTGATAGGCTTTGGCTGTAATAGATTATTTCTGTACAAATACTGGCAAGATCGTGCAAGATGTTTATCACCTGAATAACATATTTAAAGTTCAAGGGATTCTGAAAGAGGATCTTTCCAGTCATGGCCAGAAGAGAGATTCTGCTTTGCTGTACCAGTTGCATTTTCCTTTTCTTGTATAAAGCGGACAGTAAACTAAAACTAAATCCTGTTGGGAAGGTTCTTGAAATCCAAATTCAACACAAAAGATGTCATACTTGTCAAACTCGCATGGTCTTTTAGTGCATCTCAAAGATTTTAGCAGAGGTAGGTGTGATGGCTTTTGTGGATATCAGCTTGTCTTCATGGACAGTGAAGCTCATCCATAGTAATTTTTCCTTTTTTAAAAGAGAGCCAATTTAGTGGTTGGTGTATCTTACGTGGAGTAGAGGTAAAAAAGTAACACTATCAAGCGGTCCCAAAAGAACAGATTTTTTTTTTTGTGGCAGTGCTTGTGCTAAAATAGAGTACTGCTTTTAAATTCTCTTACAGATCAACATAAATTATATACGTAAACTATCAGAAGTCTTCAGTTTTTAGAAGTCTTTAGAAGTTTTTAGAAGTCTTTAGTTTTTAGTCATTTAAAGATGATGTAGGACTTCATAGGCTCTTGAATGTGCGTCTTGATTGGGGCCATTTACCTTCTGAAGTTTCATGTTAGCTAAAACGTGAACATATTAAAAAAAAAAAGCTGTAAGCTAGCATAGTCCATTTCTTGATTCTTTTCTTGCTGTATTTGTTTCTGCAATAAAAACAATGAACTCTTGTAATGCTCACCTCTTAGGCAAAGCAGGGAATTCAGGTTAGTATCTGAGAATATGAAACGTGCAGAAATAGCTGTGAGCCTTAATACAATGGGATATGAAGTTCAGAACATCTAATGCAGATCTTGGCACAGTATGATTAAGTGTCTAAATTTTGTAGCAGGTGAAAAGAGATGTTTTCGTTTGCGTAGCATCCAGATGGTACATAGAGAAAAATAGGTTAATCCCTGTTTTGTATACGGAACTGGTACGTACTTACTAGCAGATTTCTCCTCTGTGGAAATTTCTGTTACAGTAAAGCTCTGTTCCATTGCTGTTCCAGCATTTCTGTTTTTATAAGGAACTTACATAACATCTAGATCTCTGATCCTGGAGTTCTTGAATGCTATGATACCTCTTTTTTTTTTTTTTTAATCAAATCCTTCATAAGAAACACAATACTAAAGGGTGCTTTAAATGTTGTACATTCTGTGGTGGATGTTCTGTTGAGAGCTACCAAACAGAATAGTCTGCTTCACTGCTCACACTGTTTGCCAAAATAAAGTCCTTCACTCATGGTAGAAAAAGAAAGGGAAGTTTGAAGGTAATCGTGCTTGAAAGGTCTGTTCTGATCCCTTATCTTGAATATATTTACATCTCCTTTGCTCTGACTTACTAGTAGTCTTAGAATTTGCTTTGGAAATGTATGTGTGTGTATCCAAAGGTTCTTTTCCACAGGCTATACGTGCTCCAGAGAAAACAGTCCCTATGAGGGATGGCTGCAGCAGCTTACAGTTATACAGGGCAAAGTGGATCCTCCAGGTTATGATCACACCCTCGTACTGAAAAGACGGTGCCAGAAAGACCTCAAAAGCAGAAGAAGCTTCTGATCAGCCTTTTCCCAGAGCAGTGGTGGGATGTATGGTGGGCACAGGTTGAGACAGATAATGGAAAAATTTTTCCAGAAGAGTCAAGAAAGTCCATGTTAGTTGAAAGCTACCCCACTCCTTTTCCATAGAGAGGATAGTCAACTTCATCAGGGGAAAAAGTAAATTAAGCTAAGAAATAAGTTTTATAACTGTTTTTTCTTTTTGTTTTTCCCTTGAGACAAGACCTATCACATTAATTGATGGTGCTAAGGTCTTAATTTGTCAAAGTTTTTATGTCTGTATCATATAAAATATAACAGTAAGTGTTGCTTGTTGCAAGTATCCAGAGTGGCCTCTTCTCGTCACTCCCCCCCCCCCCCCCCCCAACTGTCAAAATGCACTCTTGTCTGATCAGTGTTTTTGGTTTTGGTTTTTTTTTTCCTTTCAGTCAACAACCTTATTATTTAAACATACACTATGAAATGACTGTGGATTCATCCAGATAATAGGATAGTAATGCTAAATGTTTTAATGGCTTTCAGTAAGAGGAGTTCACATGATGTTTTTCATCTAAAGAACACAGACAGCAAATATTTTTAGGTCAAATGCAGTGGTAGTTTGAATGATCATTATAGCAATTTTCCAAAATACAAAAATTACATCTAGCAGAAGAATAGTTTTTGGTTTAAAATATTTTAAAATGTAGTTTCCCTCCTTAAATGACTTTTTTTCTTTAGACTTTTAGGATATTGAGTGCAGAAATAAGACACTGATAGTGCCTGTGGATGAAAGATCAGTGTTTCTTTTGTGTACAAGTCAGAGATGTAATGAACTTCGCCATTCTTCAGTATTGGAACTGGTAAAACCTCTTTGTCAGACTTGCATAAAAACCCATGGTTGTTTTCTGGGTCTAGTTTTTAGAAATTTAGCTAGTTTTCTTTTCTGAGAACAGATTTGGAAAAGGCCATAGAGCAATTTTTCTCCAATCTAAAAGTCAAATTGGTGCTTACAATTAGTTGTCAGCACTAAGGCTGACTGTAGCCCTAGACAGAAACCACAGGGATTTCTAATGGTTGTGCCCAGTTGTTTTTTTTTTTTTCCAAGTGTTGATGGCTTTGAAATAAAAACCTTGATTTTTATTTAATTGTGTGACTTAAGCAATCAGAGCCAGTTTTAATATAACAAATTAGTGATTTGGTATACTTCACTGAAATTGCTAATTTTAGAGACTTTTTCAGTGGGGAGACCGTATGTATCCAAGCCTTTGTGAGTCTGCTAAAGACCTCTTTTCAGAAATTAGGTCATAATCTTATTTTAAATCAAATTAACTTATTAGAGAAATAAATGTTTATTTTCAAAGTATCTGAAACATATTAATTTAATTGTGCTTCAGCAGTCAGTAAATCTTCTACTTTGTGCTTTTTCAATTGTTTCATAAAGGAAAGCTCAGTGCTTGGTGGCCATTAAGGTATTCTCGTATTTCCCCAAATAAAGCTGCATTACTGAGGTTGATGCTGCCTATCAGTGAGCATCAAACCCAGTATTTTAAAACTGCTTTTGTTGGTAAATGTGTATAATTATAGGTGTTCTGATTACAGTTCCTCCCAATCGACTTTGCATTTAAAACAGCTTCAGAAAGAGCACAGGAGGTTGGAGACTCAGTTGACTGAGTTCCTGGTTCTTCATTACATTAGAACTAGTAAATCCACCTGTTCACTTATATTCATAGATTAAAAAGGAACTGGTGTTTACTTTTTTTTACCTATCTTAGCCCATTTCAGAAGTTTGAGCAAACTGATAATGATATAGATGAAGATTATTAATAAACTTTAATAATAAATAGACTAAAAGTAGGTATTTTCCAAAACTTTTCTCTTACTTCACAAAGGAAACTTCTGTGTTGAGGGGTGGCTTAGTACTTTAGCAGTTAGACTTTGACAGTTAAACTTGCTTTTGTCTGTTCAGTTACACTTATCT
Source organism: Falco rusticolus (assembly GCF_015220075.1). Classification (NCBI taxonomy): domain Eukaryota; kingdom Metazoa; phylum Chordata; class Aves; order Falconiformes; family Falconidae; genus Falco; species Falco rusticolus. Next base: position 25,765,525 of record NC_051188.1, read on the forward strand.
CTGAAACTTCAAATGCACTACTTAATATACTGGAGTAATGCTCTAATTTACTTGAAATCCAAGCTTATGCAATAATTTCAAATTTAATTTTACATTTACTTTTAATAATTTTTTAGTATTTAAAAAAGAAGAAATTTTGTGAAGATTTAAGCAGTTCTAAATGTGAGGAATTGAACTGACTTAGATGCGTGGGATTTTCTTGGTTTAATCTTGAATGACTTACAGATATGTGATGTTCTCTTGTATTCTTGCTGAAATATAGGCCAGGCTCCCTAAAGGTAGGAATTATGTTTCCAGTGTAGTCACAATTTTGGTGGTTGAGTTCCTTCTGTAACTATTTTGATAAAGCAAAATGTTTGTTAAGCACATAAATACAAGCAATTAATTTACAACAGAAAGAGGCCTTTTCTTCCAACAAGTACTAGAAAAGAACAACAGAAAATTCTGTTAGTGGGTGCTGTTTGATTTTTGTCTGTCACTGGTGCAATTACTGTGCTGCTTTATATACAGGGAATCGTACTCTGCTGGAAGTCTTGATAATGATCCTTCAGGGCACAGCATCTGTAGGTCTTCTCAGAAAGTGAGAAGTGTAAGCTGCTACTTTGCTGTCCTCTTCCTTCCTGCAAGGACAAATAGTAGGTGTCTGGGGAGAAGGGAAAAAGGAGGAAGACCTAGCAAGGTGCTGAGTCTCTACACAAGGCTTGCAGGACAGGAACTTTTACACAGTCCAACAATGTTTTTCATTTTTAGCAAAAATAAGAGAGCCAACTACACTCATTTTGATCAAGCACAATCTGCACCTTGTGGAGGAGGAGGTAAATTGTGCTGATCATCCCCATACATGGCACATTAGAGGTAGCATTTTTACAGTGTTCTCTTTAGAGAAGTGACTCAACAATTAGTTTTGCTTTGGTATTTCAGAGATTTTTTTTAATTTTTTTTTTTAACTGACTTGGTAATAGAGTGTAATTCACTCTACTGCAGTCTGTCAATTAAGAGTGTCTGCCCTGTCTCCTGCTTACAGAAGGAAGGAAACTTGAGGAGGACCGTTCTAGTGACTTTACATTGAGAAAAGCTAAACTGACCATTGCCACTGAGTGGGAAAAATACATCCATATCCTGTCCTGAAACGCATCTGTGTTGGCAAATACTGTTGTTTAGAGAGCAAACACTGCAGCATTTGAAATTGTAACTTCCTGAGGAGCAATATGGGCTATACCCATCAGACTTCCCTTACTATGATAAACAGTACCAAAAGTAAGAATAAAAGCATGGGAAGTTCCTTTTAGAAAACTAAAATACTCTGTTCTGTATTACGAAATTTGAAATATGGTTAAAGAAGAAAAAACAGAAAAATGTAATTTTAAATCATGCTTTGACTTTCAGGTTAATGATTGAATCATTGCTTCATCATTTGATCTACCAGCTGAAGAAAACTATTAGCGAAGTTGCTTTGAGCTTTTTGTTTCTTTAGATTGTCATGATGTGGCCTTAAGTTCTATGTTTTATGCCAAATACACATCTCACTTCAGGATTTATACTGCATCTGGCTATGAAAATCTATTTTTTACTCCAATTTCATGATGAAATTAAACTAAAAAAGCAGATGTAATAAACAGACAATTTCCATAGTCTTTTTTGATGAGATGGTATTCCCCTCTCCATTCATACAGTTTTCTTGAATTCACATTTCAAATTTATTATTTCATTAGCTAGAAAAGATTGTCTTCATCAAGTCACAAATTCTTTAAGACCATGCAAAATTTTCTAAATAGTCTATGGTGAAGTACTGCTATAGATGTGTCTTACTGAACCTAAAAGTCATGGTTTCTTCTCACATTGACCACAATAGACACGTTAAGCATTTAATCTTGGCAGTTTGACTACTTCTAGACTACACTGTCCCTGCTGTAGCTTCATTTTGGACTTCAGCAATCATAATTGATTAAAGTCTTAAATTGAAGTCATAGATTAGTTAGATTGGGGTAGATGAAGAAAAGCCAGTGACTATGAAATTACTGATCAGTCCAAGAAGAGAAACTGCCAAAGATTTTAAGTAAAATAAGTAAATTTATCACTTCTATTTTGCTTCTGAAATTCACTAACCTCTTTTATATTGTAATAGCTGAGATATAATCTCTGTGTTTTGTTCCAATTTTTTTTAAAAAAGGTGAGTCTACTTCAAATAATGGGTATGGACTTTGGTGTAAGTGTGTTTTTCAGGAACCTGGAACTGAAAGTAAAAATTTTGGCCAAAGGAGAACACCATCGGTTTATTCCAACTTTGAGGTAAATATTTAATGAAAGATTTATATAAATCTTGGAAGGCATTATGCTATTAGGAAAATAATAATAATCCAATAACTAAAAGAACTGGCCAACACAATCTGTATATTTGTTGGGAATTAAAATAAAACTGAGGAGAAAAGTTATGAATGTTTAATTGCTCAAAACCTGATCCAAAATTTTCCTTAGGTGAAGATAGGTAGAGCATTTCTCATTTTAATCTATTGGAAATTTTTAGATGTTATACTAATACAGAAGTTAAAAAAGTATGTGTTGTTTAGGAAAACGTTTGAAATGTCTTTGCTTTGAATTTTAAATGCAAGCTTGAAAGTTTGCCTTTTAAATTACAGATGTATATGTTTATATAAAAAAATTATTTTACTATAATTAAACATAAATCAACATGTTCACTGGAAGTACTTTCTGTGATACATGGTTTTGGTTCCAAAACCACAGAACACATTTGATCATTTTACTTTTGGTTCCTGGCATCCAGAAATACTTAATAAGGTGTCTATACAAGTCTAGTAAACAGTTACTTGAATATCATCCTCAGTAAGTCACTTTCTGTTATGGAGGTGTTGAAGGAAATGATTGTACACTGTTAGTGAACAAAAAGAGGTGGTTAAGTAGAAGTTTAAATATCCAAGATTAGTATTTTGATACTGTCATAGTTCTGACTTAGTTTTTACCTTAAGTGAAAATTGAAACCCATAATTTACATTAGGTGTTATTTATATTTGAAGTTAATGCATTATTGAATGCACCGATTATTCAAAGGGCTTCAAAATATTGTCTGAATTGACTGACCGTACTCTAGCTTCGGTCTGCTCAGTTAAAATGACTAACAGTTCAATGCAGGCATGCAAATGGAAGCTGCTGACTTAACTGTGTGCTATGACTCTATTTGCAAGACAAGGCAGATTTAATTAGTCATTATGGCATTTGAATGAATTGTGAACAGAGGAACACCTCTATGGACTTGGTGGCTCTGTTCGTTCATTTCCAGGTGGTACTTCCTCACTGTAGTACAAACACCAGGTGGAGGAAAGAAAGCACACTGCATTCTCAACCTGGCAAGATGCATTCTTTGAATGAGTTCCTGTGCTGCTGCTGTGAGTTCTTCTTCAATGGTTGGAGCAGGAATGAAAGCTTTGAGGGGACAGGGAAAGTAGCGCAGCACAGCCTACCCAGAGAAGTAGGTTGCTCCATATCATCCCAGCGATTTTCCATGGTCTCTGCTGTTCATCAGTCACCCCTCATTCTGGTGTCATTCTATCCATTACCATCAGTTCCAACATCCATATCATCCTGTAATCTGTCCCCTGTCCTCTACCAAAACATCATCACTCCAACAGCCTCTGTTTCTGGAACTGGAGCAAGTTCTGAAAGAGTAACTGACTCACTTTTGCTGTCAGTTTTTTCTGCTGTCAGAATTTCCTCTGAGTATTGGTGTCACTGAAGATGTAGGGTAGAGATGGTTGCTTCAGCTAACATCATGGGGATTACAGAAGACCAGACAAGCTAGCTGGAGGAGAGGAAGGCCGCGTGAGCAAGACTGAAGAGAATTCTGGTCTGATGAGGCTTTCAGTGCTCTGCTTTGTGCAAACACCTCCTCTGTGATTTATGACTTTCTTGCAGGAAAAGGTACTGCATTGAAGTTGTCCCTCCTCATTGCAGGGGGGTTGGATTAGGCGACCTGTAAATGTCCCTTCCAACCCAAACTATTCTGTTATTCTCTGTATCTCTTGTTACATAGTATTAAATTAGTTTACACCATTAATGGCTTTTCTTAAATATAAATATGTCTGGTTTCTCCAGATTACACATATCTTACAGTAAACTAGCAGTATGGAAGAGCTGAATTCATTCAGAATAGTTGAATAGGCAGAAATTTTGAGATTAGAATGCATATAGTAAACAAAGATGAAATGTATAGCTAAAGAGAAAAATGCTGTCAATTCACAGTTTGATTGACATGTATAGGTAGGGTTTTGGCTGAGTAAACTTCTATAAAGTGATGCATCTGCAAAAGGCAGCATAACATAAGTGCTTGGCATCTCACTTATAAAACGTTCACCATGCATCTTTTCAGGTGTTTTCTCTTTCTTCCTTAATATTACAAACATTTCCCAGTGTAGGTTTATTGGTTTTGAAAGAAAGACAGTGACTTTCCTAAAATTAATATCAGGGAAAAGCTGAAAACATCCCAGTGTAAAAATGATGTGACAAATACTCTGTTAATTTATAGAAATGAAGGGATGGATTGGATGACTACAAGAGAATGTAGGTAGTATTTATCTTTCTTTTTGTTTTCTGTAACACAAATGTCAGTGTCTGCTAGATAATCCACTTTATAGAGGAAAGGGGAAGTCCCATGCTGGAGTGCAATTTATGTGACTTTTTTCATTCTGGTAATAATCATTGTGGGTTTAATGTCTTTTTCTTATTAGAGATAAAATGTGGTATGACTTTAGGTGTATGTCAGGCATAATTTGTGTTTAACGCACAGTAACCTTGAAATAGAGGTAATTATTAGATGTTATATAGGCAGATTTTTTCATGAATGCAGCCTGAACATCAGTACAGTGCTAGACTTGTTCTTCTGAAATTGAACTTCTGTTTTGTGTGCACACTCGCACATGCACATACAGCAAATCAGAAAAGGTTTCTATTAAATAAAGATTTACCAGTAAAAAGCATAGTATTAAAAAATGTGTAAGAGTGCCATCTGCTGACCCCTGTCATATCGTAACGATGTTGTATGTGTGGGCACTGGAAAAGTCATTGCAGAGAAAAGAACTCGTCAGTTGACCCCACCTGAGAAATTAACCAAATCTGGTAAGAGAAGTTCAGACACATTGAGCTTATACTAATGCAATGAAAACCAAACCCAAATAAAACTAGTAGTAAATGTTGATTGCAATAATTTTCTTGGCAATTTTTTGACATGTGTGTTGACAAATGATTAAATTTCACAGTAAATTAAGGTCAATCTCAGGCTTTCCTGTGGTTCAGAAATGTTTCTGACTTTGTTCTTGCAGTCAGCGTTAACGGTTTTGCTGTCAAGTGACAAAACAGATTAATCTAGAAACTTATCCAGCATGTGGGGATATAGGAATTTATGGCTAGAGAGAAGAACCTGGTAACACTACTTGTTTCAGTGTCACTGCATCCTTGGACTGTATTACGTTGGTCATGAGGCTGTCTAATAAAGACTTCATTTGAATCATTATGGGCATCTTTCTGTCATATTTCTTCTGTCCTCCTTTACTCCTCATCCTGAGCAGTTTTCTATGAAGTTTTCATTGTAGTATGGCTGTTTTTAGAGGAACTTCATGTAAAGATTGCTCTCACTAGCAGATACGTAGAAATACTTAACACTTGGGTTGAGCTGAGGAATGAGCTGGTGAAAAAAGTACAAACTTCTAAAGCAGTTGGATGCAACATCTGGAAGAGCAGTGGTCTTGGAACTCAAGATGACCTCAGATTGTTTTGAAGTCCTGAACACTGACTAACTGGCTGTGTAGAAAAGATACTGCAGGCATGTTTGGAAAGAGAGGCAATATTCAGTATGAGGTAAAATGTATTAGCATTGCTTGTATTTACATATAGCAATAAAAGTTATAGTTGCAATATTTCACATAATTAGAAGAGCTATAGAGAGAGAATTATACTAGCCTGAGTTGATCTTCCTTTATATTGCACCATAAAACAAAGGCACAAAAACAGTGAAGTGCTATGCTACTCTAAAAACAGTAAGCAAAGTAGTTGCTGTCTTAATTTGTTAGAATTACTTTTAAAAAAATTCATTGTTTAGAACACCTTGACTTCAGCATATGATAAGAATTTCTACAAAATTGTTTTGCGTAAGAAAACTAGGACCAGTAGTATATCAGGAACTACATTTGAGGAATATACTTTTTTTTTTTTTTTTTTTTTTTTCTGTTACTGGTTTCATGGCTGTTCCTTGATTGCAACCATAAGAGTTTTCGGAAGTTTTTATTTTTAAGTTACATACTTCAGACTTCGGGTCTTGTACTCAGGAGTCTATGTGAAAAGACAAAGCATGAATAAATACCGTTACTGTCCTTGTCTCCTATCTTCAAGAAGGGTAAGAAAAAGGATCCAGGGATTTACAGCCTCACCTTCATCCTTGGGAAGGTGGTGGAGCAGCTAATCATGAAACCATATCTGAGCACACGAAGGACAAGAAAACCATCAGGAGCAGTCAGCATGGCTTCACTGAGAGGAAGTCACGCTTGACCAACCTGATAACGTTCTGTGATGAAATCACTAACTTTGTAGGTGAGGGGAGAGCAGTGGATATTGTCTATACCTGAATTTCAGTGAGGCTTTCAGCACTGTCTCCCATAAGATCCTATAGAAAAGCTGTCAGTACACAGACTGAATGAGAGAGCATGAGAATACCTGGCTGGATGGCTGGGCCCGGAGGGTGGTGATCTGTGCCATACAGTCTAGCTGAAAGGCCAGTGACCAGCAGTGCACCCCAGGGGTCAACGCTGGCTCCAGTCCTGTTCAGCATCTTCATCAATGATCTGGATAGTGTGCCCTCAGCAAATTTGCACTTGATGTATAATTGGGAGGAGTGGCTGATACACCAGAAGGTCGTGCTGCTATCAATAGGCTGGAGAAACAGGCTGGCAGGAACGTCATGATGTTCAACAAGGGGAACTGCAAAATCCTGCACCTGGGGAAGAGCAACCCCGTACACCAATATATGCCAGAGGGGCAATCAAATGGAAAGCAGGTTTGCAGAAAAAGGCCTAGGGGTTCTGGTGAACACCAAGTTGAACATGAGCCAGCAGTGTTCCCTTGCAGCAAAGGAGGTGAATGTTATCTTGTGCTGCATTAGACATATTATTGCCAGCAGGTTGAAAGTGATCCTTCCTCTTTATGCAGGGCTGGTAAGGTCACACCTTGAGTTCTGTGTCTGGTGCTGGGCTCCCCAGTACAAGAGAGAGTTGGACATACTGGAGAAAGTCCAGCAAAGGGCCACTAGAATCATGAAGGGACTGGAGCATCTCTCCCGTGAGGAAAGGCTGAGAGCTGGGACTGTTTAGCCTGGAGAAGAGAAGGCTGAGGAGGAATCTTATCAATGTACATGAATACCTGATTGGAGGGTGTAAAGAGGACAGAGCCAAGCTGTCTTCACTGGTGCCCACTGACAGGACCAGAGGCAATGGGCACAAACTGAAACACAGGAAGTTCCTCCTGAATCACAGGAAACTTTGGTTTGTTTGGGTTTTGTTTATTCTGAAGGTAACAGGAGTACTGGCACAGGTTACCCAGAGAGGTGATGGAGTCTCTCACCTTAGAGATATTCAGAAGCTGTCTGGACCTGGTCCTGGGCAGCCAGTTCTAGGTGGCCTTGCTTGAGCGGGGGCCTGACTGAGATGATGTCCAACTTACAACCTTAACTATTTTGTGATTGTGATATGCCTTTGAATTTTTAATAATAAACTAGCAAAACGGGGATAACTTGTAAACAAGTTACTATTAGCATCTCAGAAGCAAAATTCTCATTAGATTGCCTTGCTTCTTGATTAAATCAAAGTCATTGAGGTAGTTTTATTTTAAAGCTTTTGGCTTTGTAGTAGTATTACTCTGAGATGATGTAGCTTTAAAACAAATATGAAAACAACTCAGAGATCCCCCCAAAACATCCACAAACTGAGCCTTCTCAACAAACCCTGAACAGGTGCTTTGAAAAAGAATAATTTACATTCTTTCTAAACTCCCTGAGTGATACCCTTGTGGCAGTGAAAAGTTGCAAAATTTCAGTGAATACCAGCTGTCTGGCTGCCTGTGTCTCTGCTGTCCCTGCCATCATTTGGACACCTGTGTGTATCATCATAAAATACAGACCTACTTGTCATTAGCTGAATAGTTCTCTGGATTTCAGTGTCTGGAATTGCCTAGATTTTTACTGTCAAAAGCAAGTGCTTACACAGACAGCTGACATGTAGATATTTAACTTAAGAGCATGCTTTTACTGAAGTTCCACCTGGCATTTCTACAAGACCTCGATGCTGTGTCTAGTATTGCTCCTTTTCTGGAAGCTGTGCCCATCCAGACTTCTGAGACATTGAATTAGAGGCCTCCAGCTGACTTCACTTGAGAGTCCCATTTTAAAACATCTTCCTTTTTTGGTTCTGTTCAGGATTTTGTGTTTATCTCTTCCAAGTTGCTTCTTTTATATTTATGGTTAATCATAGATCTTCTAATTTCTACTGTATGTAACTTTTTTTCTTCTTTTAGTACATATTTTTCATAGTCAAGGGTAAAACTTGTCTCCTTGTACTTTGTTTTCCTATCTTCTTTGACAGTTTACACTCACGTATTTATTTTTTTCTTTTTAAAAATCTTTTATGCTTTCTATCGTTGTTCAAATTATTTTCATTAACTATCTTTCTATTTACTGTCTTAACCAAAGTGCCAAGACACCATTACAACTTCATCTCTGACGTGTTACAGTACATTCTTAAAACTTCATCATTTAGTCCAAATGTGTCCTGGTTATTCTAGCCATATTTTATTCCATTTTATGTCTGTTTAATGAGCTTAGTTTGATTTTTCTCTTTGCATGTAAACTCTTCGATTTAATAACAGCACAGGTGATGGTGAACCTCCTCACTTGTCAACAGACTGGCATGCTGCCTTTAATACAACTGGACTTTCATTCTTATTGGCCCCTTTTGCTTTTTTAGAGCACTATGTTATTTTCTTCCTAGTCTTGTATAAGTAGCTGACTTTTTTTCAAATTGCAGTTGACTGCTGATTTCTAGGTTTACAATACCTCCTAGAGCAACTTGTGATCTGCCCTTTAGCCTAAACTATTTTTTTAAGATTAAAAAATAATTTTGTGTGCTCAGGCAATTAAAAAAAAAACCAAACCCCAAAACGAAGAAAACCTCATCATGCATTTGATTTACATGGAGGTTTTGTGGCAAAGAGCTTCCAGGTGAAGGCTTGTTATAATCATTACAGAAAAGAATACAGAACCTTATGCAGTTTTTTTTGCTAGTTCCTATCTGAAAGGGCAGTCCAATGGGAATTTTAATAATGTGATTTATTTTTTTTTTTTTACTTTATGTCTTATTTTTGACAGCAGTAAGCTCAGAATCCTGTAAAGATGTGCTGGTTTTGGCCCCAGTGCATGTGTTGGGACGAAGACTCAAAAGCCTGATGCTCTTCAGTATTTTGAGGGTTAGGTGGGGGGCTTCTTTTTGCAGTGCTTTCAGTAATGGTAATTGTTTGATATGTGCTTTGTAATGTGCTGGTAGCTTTGGCCTGTTGCTATCACTGCTTCTCATTTTCAGGTTTGCACTTCATTTTCAGATGCAATTCTTTGTTGTTGCTAAGGGAATCTGAGACTGTAGCTTGTGCTGTTTTACTGTCTTACAATGTATGTGTTTGCAGCACAGTGGGTTTTCTAGGTTATTTACTTTTATTCCTCACTGAATTTCTAGATGCTATAACTTAATATACCCATCTTGTAAAATCCATAAACTAGAATTCTAAAATTTCTGTGAATTACTAGATTTTATTATTCATTTTAGAGGTATTTGTTTCTGGAATACAGTCCTAGAGATTATGAATGTATTTGATTTATAGACATGAGATAAGTTTAGTGGTTTGTTTTTCAAGTCTTTTTTAACATGAAGCAGTTGCTCTGTGTGGGTTTTTTTAATGTTAACTGAGATCAGATGTCTTAAGGGAATTGCATCAGAACACCAGGGGATTTCACACTGTAAAACCTCATTGCTCCCAAATCTTTCAAGTCTTTATTTTTGTTTTCACTTGTTCCATTAGGTATAGCTGAATATTACTAAATTTTTATTTGTGTTGCTAAAGGGAAAGGAAGGCAGTGTAAAAAGAATTAAAAATAGGGAGAGGGAGGGGATTGTGCTTTTTTCGGTTTTCTTTTTTTTTTCTTTTCTTTTTTTTTTTTTTTTTTTCTCTCTCTGACACAGTTTCCAGGTACTTGTCAGTAAATGTAGTCAAAGAGCTCTAGGACTGAATTGTTTTGCCAAAAATATGAGGAGGGGGCTGCTCACGCATGGTGGAACATGAAAACTCAATGGGTTAGCTACCGATGCCAGGACTGCTCACTGTTGGCATGCTTTTGCTGGATGGTCTTGCTCTTTCACTGATTTGCCTGTAGAGTTTGCTGGTGAAGTACAAAACTGAGTTTGACTTTTCCAATTAATCTTAATTTTTTTTGTGATATTGCAAATGAAATATAATCTCCGTATGTTTTTCTCAAAGCTCTTGTATTTGACAAGCCAAGTGTTTATCAGCTACTGTGTAGACTTTTGTAAAGGCTCAGGCTAATCAGTCCTGATTGGTGAAAATTATACTCCTTTTCCATGGTTTGTGTGGAATAGCAATCATTCTACTGATGCAGGGACTTCTTAAGCCATTACTATAAGAACACAGGTTCAAGAACTTTTCATGGCACGGTTGCCAGATGGATAGTTTTCATAGAAGAAAAGGACAAAATCTCAAGTACTTTCTGAAGAAGTCTGTTCTTCCTTTAGGGAATCTTCTTCTTTTTCTTTAAATAACTTATTTGAATAAATGACTGGTTCCTTGTTTGGAGTTGTTCCTCACTGACAGGGTAGGCTAAGCAAAAGCTTTTTCCAATATATTTGGGATCTCAAAGAAGATTATATTACTTTTTCTTTTTCAATATTGAAGATGTACTTAAGTTAAAAGAAATATGTACAATTGAGCCCAAAATTTGTTAAATGAAGACATTTAATAAATTATACTTCTAATGCAAAGCTACAGTAATACATTTTCATTGGAGAATCAAAACGATTGATGATTTCACATTAAAAATTCATTCATCTTTGAAGCGTTTCTCTTTCCGGATCTTTTAAAAATTATTACAAAGGAAATACTTGTATGTTTAGTAGTGCATAACAGTATCTATGTAAATAGTTTCATTACCTATGAAAATCTGTGAAGGTTTTGTATAAAAAAATTTCATTCTTTCGTCATTGTGTGTGTACAGAGAAGGGAGTCAAAAGGAAGCCAGCTGGGCCTGGGCAGAAGGCACCACTGTGTATCTCTGGTTGCATTACAACACAGATCAGTGAGACACAAAGGCCTGTGGGATGCTAGAGGATCTTTTGTTAATGCTTAATAAGTGTAATATAAGGGCAGCTGACAGTGGAAGCAGGTGGAAAAACTGGAAGTAATTACAAACAAATTTGAGAATTGCCATGGTAAAAGGTAGCAAATAAATTGAGAACATGAATATTTTACACTGTATGATTTTATTATGAGAATTTTTAAGTCTATTGTGGTGAAAACAGAGGAAAAGCTGAAACAATGATTCTTTATGCCCTTCAACTAATGTCACTTAGTATCTAGGATCTGTATATGCAATGTTACATTGTGCTTTGCATTCTGTATGGAATGCATACAACTTGACTATACTGTAATTTACAAATTCCTAGCAAATGGTCCACTTCACAAATAAGATACTTGTTATTATAATGGCACAGGCTGTTTTTTATCTCTGAAATGTAAATAATTAATTGCTTACATAACTATTGAGCCTGGTTTCTTGGTTTTAAGTCACTGTCAGGAGTTTCCTCCATCAGCAATCTAAAATGTCTTTACAGTGCACAAATCATTTACTTTGATATGACAGTTCTCTAAATAGAATAGCATGGCTATGTGATGGTAAGTGAAAATAGAGTTTTAGGCAGGATTATGGAATTCTCTATAATAAGATAATGAGGACAAAATGTAACCATTTCTGAGGTCTGGTTCTCTGAACACATCTCTACAAATTGCCATAGTACTTTTACTACGTTTTCTCTTTATTTTGTATATTAGCTTCAGACAGTGTTCTCAGTTTGAACCATTATTTGGTTTCCTTTCTCCTTGAAGTGTTATATCTCTAATGCAGAAGAGTATTTGAAGTCAGGTGAACCAGCTTGCATCGAGGGATTGCTTCCTGTCATTGTCCCATTAATCAACCACACCTTCAAAGCTGATACTGCATACAGATTTACAGTTAGTGTGAGAACGGGTTATGGACTGCTGAGATTTTAAAAAGGATATGATCTCCATTACTAATGCTTCCTTATAGTTACAAAGTCAAATGCTTTAGCTGCCCTTGCATTGTTGCATGTTCTGATCTAGTGTTTTCTTACAGATGCCTGGGTAAATGGCAGTGGTCTGCTTGTTCAATAAATGGGTGTTATGGGCAAAATAACCTTCACTCAGGGGATTTTTACTTAATTTATTGCTAGTTAACACAAACTTTGATCACTGATTGGGGTATTGACGAGAACTAAATAATCAAACACATAAACACTTTCTTCCACCTCCCCAGGCTAGAGGCAAGCTGGACGACTGTCCTCCCCTCAGCCCCAGCTTCCCCTTCTGTCACTGTGCATTGCACTGGGTTCATCCCAGCTCCTCCAACAGGCTGTGGGTGGCACGGGCAGGGTCATTTATGTTATGGTTTCCATCCCACACTTCTTGCTTAATAGTGATCCCCTCTGCTGCACTTTGCTCACTCTTTTTTGCTCCACATCTCTTTGCTTATTAATAATTGTCCTTTGCCACATAGGGCTGCTTCAGGCCTTGCTCAGATGTGCTTTTCCTCAGTGGCCGGTCCTTGGGGGTGTCACTGTCCTGGCATGAGTTGCCCATGGCTGCTGTCCCTTGGGGGGGCACACACGCTTGCTGTAGCGAGCTGTACCTGGAGTGTGCTGGTGTCACCTGCCCCTGTGGCGGCTGCCTCTGGCTTGCAGGCACCTGAGCAGAGGGCCAGCATGCTGCTCAGGGGGTGGCTGTTTGGGGTATGACAGATTTTTGCCTGTCACCTTGAATCCGGGTTTACGCAAATTTTCATTTTGCTAGGCTTCAGAAAAGCTCTGTACTTGTATCATGAGAAAACTAGTGTCGTGCTGATAGTCTTCTGCTCATGACCTCTTAGAGAGCTGCTTCCCTCCGTCATCCCCAGCACAACTTTGCTTTTCTGCCTAAAGTCCATTTAAGCGCCAGTGTTGACTGCAACCCACTGAATGCTGGTTGGTGCCACCATAATTCTTAACCCTTCTTGATTCTGGGAAGAGTTAAATTCCTAGGGGATGCTTTTGACTGAAGTAAGACACCCCTTCTCGAGGTTAAGCTACTTTTATTTCTCTAGCCATTGCACCTTGTGTCGTCCTAAAGGGCACAACTGATGGAGTTCCAGTCCTCTGGGGCTAATACCAGCTAAGAACAGCTGGTTAAGGAGCGGGGATTTTGGCTTCAGTCAGATCTGAAGGGTTGTTTTGTTCACTTTTGAATTTTTGTAGACTTTTTTTTCCCCCCTGCCATATTATTGAACATGACCACTCTATTTTTGCTTCAGAATGCACCACTGTTTAATACTGATTCTAGCATTGTGATGATGGTAAAATTATTTATGTTCCTACTTGAGGGAGTACTTTAACAAACAGATGTTTAAAACCAGACATTATTGTAGAATGTGTAAAATGTCAGAATAGCAAGTGTAGCAGAAGCAATGTTCATTAGTACAGTAGCGTCCCTGGGACTAGCAAGGTCTCTATTTTGAGTGTATAGCATAGGTTTATTATACGTCATTGTATTTTGTTTGTGCCTATTTTGTCTATTGTCAGCTTTGTGACTGTTTAGGGTCAAACCTTAAAAGCTGAGTGTGATGGTGTTCAAAGCGCTTTGAAAACTCTGCTGTACTGGTTTCTTGCTTGGATGACAAGTGTGTTAATCCAGAAATTCTTTGGAAACTACGCATTTTAAGCTTACTAATTAGGTCTTTATTAAAATACTCAGCTGTGACACAATCGATTAATCAATACTATTCTATTTTAATGCAAATTAAAGAATCAGTCCCATTTTCTAAATTAAGATTTCCTTAACCACTGGATAATAGAATTGAATCTTGGAGAATTCTTAATTTTTGCATATCTATTTACTTCTTAAAGTAAAAATCTGCTCAAAATTCACATTGCTCTTCAAGACAGCAATCCTCTTTATATGTTCCAAATAATAGTAGGACTCTGTAGGGCAAGTTACTGTGTATGTTTATAGGTCCTTTTCCAATGGAAAAGCATGAACAGCCTATAAAACCAAGAAGGTTGCAATTATTTTGTAATACAATAACAAATCTACTGAATATAGTGCATAGTTTTTGAATCTTGATCACATAGGAAATTAACCTTTTGCACAGCAGAGCATTTGCATCACAGAGATAACTTGGAGAATCTGTAATGAATACATAGGAAAAATAGATTCCTGTAAAGCAACAACACTTCCTTTAGGTCCTAAATTGCTGGGCTTAGACAATTTTAAGTGATGGATCGGAGGACATGTTTTACATTTTCATTCAGAATTCTAATAGTTTAACATAATTCTCAAGATTTACCACAGGAGAATTTAAAGAGACATTGTAGACCAGAAGTAAGATTTAGACTAATGTAAATTTATTTATAGAAAGGTAAAATACAAAATAAAATACCTGAAAAAAACCCTATGCGCTGAGCGAATGGCCTTACAGGGTCATCTTGGAATTATCTTAAATTTTCGTAACAGCTTTGAAAAATTTCCTCCAGTGTTGTGAAAAAGGGGCAAAACTAGTACATGTATAGATATAGCCACTGTTCTGATAAGACTAAGGAATCCCCTTTGTATAGGGTATAAAAAGAGAATTTATGAACAGGGAATAGCTAATGAAGGTGCACTTAGAAACCAATATACGGGTAAAAATGAGCATTAACACATAGGACAGTGCATAAAAATCCCTGTTTCTTACTTGCATTTCCATGCATATTTTTATACGCTGCTGTTACATAAATTAGATGTGTTCAGTAATTACAGTAATTTCAGTGATTCTTCTTCTGGTACTTCAGAAAAATTCTTCCCAGTTCAACAAGTGAATACAAAAAGAAATCTATTTTAGTATTCATTAAGAACATAATAGAACTTAAAACTTTAAAGTTGGTTTCATAAACAAATGTTGAATACTATTATTTAGCTGTATTCACAAAACAAAAAGAACTTGCATAACTAATGAAAAATGGGAAGATAATATGACGAGGAAAGAACAGCAAATTAGGAAGGAAGAAGATGGGGACATTTTGGTGGTGGTGGTGAACAAGTATTTCAACATGACACGGCAATGTGTGCTTGCAGCCTGGAAAGCCAATCTTATCCTAGAATGCATCAAAAATAGTGTGGCCAGCAGGTTGAGGGAGGTGTTTCTACCCCTCTGCTCCACTCTTGTGAGACCCCCCACCTGGAGTACTGCGTTCAGCTCTGGGGCCCCCAACAGAAGAAGGACATGGACCTGTTGGTGGGAGGCCAGAGGAGGGCCAAAAGATGATCAGAGGGCTGGAGCACCTCTCCTATGAAGGAAGGCTGAGAGAGTTGGGGTTGTTCAGCCTGGTGAAGAGAAGGCTCTGGGGACACCTCAGGGTAGCCCTCCAGTGCCTAAAGGGGGCCTGCAGGAAACCTGGAGCAGGACCTTTTACAAGGGCATGTAGTGACAGGACAAGGGGGAATGGCTTTAAACTGAAAGAGGGTGGATTTAGATTAGCTATTAGGAAGAAGTTCTTTACTGTGAGGGTGGTGAGGCACTGGCACAGGCTGCCCAGAGAAGCTGTGGATGCCCCATCCCTGGCAGTGCTCAAGGCCAGGCTGGACGGGGCTGTGAGCAGCCTGGTCTGGTGGAAGTTGACCCTGCTGAAGGCATTGGGATTGGAACTCGATCTTTTAAGGTCCCTTCCAACCCAAACTGTTCAATGATTTCATTCTATGATTTTTAAGTACGAGCAGAGGGAGGAGGGACTGAAGAGACCATCTTTTTGTAGCTTTGTTGTGATTACATGGAACAAAAATACTTGAGTCATTTAACAATTTGGTAAATCAAATGGAATTAAGCCTTTGTATTTGCTGTGGTAAGATGAGTGAAGAACTCTGGGATGCAATTGTTTTTCATAAGACAAAACTAAGAATTGTGATTGAGAAGGGGTTTTCTTGTTTAATTTCTTGGAAGATGAGTAACAGGAGAACAAGTCTTTCAATAAGCATTTGTATATGCTTTATTTGCTGTTAAAGAAATTACAAAGTTCAAAAGTAAACAGTTGTTAGTTTTTTTCCAACTCTTCTTTTTTACTTTCTTCTCTCTAGTGTCTAGTTTTGTGCATAAATTCTTTTAATATGTATTCTCCTGTAATTTTCTATGTAACTACATATATTTTTTTCTTTCATTCTGTCGTATGCCTAGAGCTTCTCTTTATTTTTTAATCCCCCTCCCCCCTTCAATTCAAAAGTGATTTTTTCTATGTCTGTGAGAGAACATCTTGAAGGAAAGGACATAAAGCTCAGTCAAATGAACTTCCAAAAAAATATGAGATGTGACTTGAAGTGTGTAGGGACTTCTTTGTGGTAAGAGTTTCTGTTATAAAAGTCTTGTTAATTTAGTGACAAGAGACATCATAAGAAGTGGCCACAAGCTGCAACCAGGCAAATTAAAAATGCGTTGTACATTTTGAATAGAATGAAAAGCCACTGTAAGAATTTACCCAGGAGGAGGAGTAGAGTATCCATGTCTTCTTACCACACATTCTTAAATCAAGATTTTATATGCTCTTTAGCAAATCTAGGCACAGGCAAACTATTGTTTCTTTTGGAAGGACTTTACATAAATTTGAATACAAAAGCAAAAATGCATTCTGACAGCAACTGCAGAGTTGTAACATACTTTGCAGAGGAGATCAGACTAGAGCTTTTCGAAGAAGTGACTAAGGGGATGCAAAAATCCTTCCCCTTGCTGTTTTGACAGTACACTATCAAAGGTATTCAGTCCAGAGCAGGCACTTGGTGACATAATTGTATTTAATTTCAGCATCAGGTCCTTAACCTAAAAGCCGATTTGAATAGAATAGGGATTTTCCGTGTCTTACAGTGTAACCATCATGTAAGTGGAGGTCTGAATATGTTTGTAATCAAGGTCTCATATGGAAATAAAGCTCACATTCCACTGATTATTTTTGTTAGGTTTGTGCATCTGATGGTGGAAACTTTGCTCACTGTCCCTGTTTTTGTTCTTCATGTCTTTGTTGTAGAGTAGAACTTGGGACTTACATTTCCTTTGATTGGGAATATTTATGAACTGTATCGTGACGTAAGGTATTTTTTCTTGGTGTTTTTACCCATCTGATAAAACCATGACTATGATGAGCAATTTTCTGTGATCAATGCCCTGGTATTCCCTCTTCTCTATGCAGGTACCAGAGAAAAACATTTTTTACAATGGATAGTCCTTTCAATCCTCTGTCCTTTTAGTCAGAAACCTCTTACTTGAAAAAAAAGGGGCATAAATCAAAGTTAAGGAGTAAAAGAACATTATCTTCATCTTGCAAGGTAGGAAACTCAAGAGGAATGAAAAGCATTCTTGTAGAGGGGCATCAGTTAAATTTAAATGAGGTTTCAGCAGCAAGAAAGCTTTAATGTTTTTTTTCTTACAAGCATTGCATAAAAATACATAAATATTAATACTTTCTACCAATTCTGTAAAAACTAGCTTATGGCTTAACAATTTAATTATCAAATTTATAATCTAAAGTAAATTAAAGGTGAAGTCAAACACACGTTTTTATTTCCTTTATGTGATGATTGGCACAGCAAATAACTCTGAAACTTAAATGAGGTTATGAACCATAAAAGGACTTCTTAATTGCACCAAGTTTGCTAAGCTTCATCAGAATTAATTTTTTACTGATGTGGTGGGATTGGTTGAATCTGTATACCAGTCTCTGAAGCTTGCAGTAAGGTACAGAAAATAACCTGGTTTCTCTTCTCCTTCTCATAATAAAAACACAAAGTAAAGGCTTTTTGTAGGCATATTTTGTAATGGAAATTTTAGCAGGCTTTTGAATGAACAGTTATGTCTTTGTTTCCATGGAACTAGCATGAGAATTGCTCGGAAGCAGTGTGGTGTATTAAGAACATAACGGTAGGGCTACTTTGGGGAACTTTCCACTTGATCTGGTCAAGGCAGTTTCAGTTAAGTAATTTGTCAAAAAAATGTTAGCTGATCAAAAGTAAAATTTAGGAGTGTATTTGTTCTGTTGAAGCTTTATATAGCAAATGCTCCCCTTACTCCTCTCTCCCCTGCAGCCTTCCCATCCACGATAGGAACTTTTCCAGTCTGCATGTATGAAAACTGCAGTGCTAACCTCATCCATGCTCTCACCTACAGGAGGTATGCACTGACAACCAGTTACTCTCTCCTAAAAATACTTAGAGGGTTTAGGGCTTCAGATCTCCTAGTCTTTGAACTTTCGGGGTGGTAGAACCTGAAACTGAAATCCTGAACTTCATCATGATACTAGGATAGGTTTTTAGTAGTTGTTTTCCAACTAATTGAAGGTGACTAGTTGAAACTGAAAGTGTAGTAAGTTTTCAGCTGTGGGAGTCAGTTCAAAGTTTTGAAATGTCATCACTTGATTTGTGGTCATTAATGACTGGGAAGGTATGTGCTTCTCTCGTGGGACCTCTTGTTTCCTAGGGAATAAGTTCCTTACTCTCTGGTGTCTCCAACCCCCTAAAACTCTTTCCCAGCCACAGCCCAAGGGTTGCTGTATATCTTCTGTAATGAAAAGACTTAACACAGGCATTAGTCCTTATTACCAGATTCTGATCTGTATTTAGGAAGGTGGGTAGTTTGTATCACAACAGTGGGTATCAGAAGAAAACAAAAAGGAATTTGTGCTTTTTTTTCCCCTCTTCCTTTTTAATCTTAGACTGGTAGCCTTCATGCACCGTCTTAGAATACATAATCAGATTATTAAACACAGCAGCAGTAAAAAAAAAATGCTTCAGGAAATGTGAGAAAATAACAGATGGAGCAATATAATTACTCATTACCTCTTTCTTAAACATATTCTTTATAGCTTGCAGGATGAAAGCAATGCACACTTAATGTAAGGTGTTTAACCAATTATTTCAAAGGACTTCAAAAATTTTACAAAGTATCCTGACCACTGTGTAGTGGCTGATATTTTTCCATCTGTGTCACTGTAAAATATTTAATCTGGCCAATTGGGTGTTGCTGTTTTTTCCAGTCAGTCTGGTACATAGGATTTTGGGAGATAACCTGGGGCATCAGCAGCTACAGCACTTGAAAAGCCTTTTTCTATTCTGTAGCCGAGTAAGACAGGACTTCTGTACCCTGAATAGTAGCTGAAGTACCTGGTTGTCTGACCTTTGTCCAGCCATCCTTTTTCTTTGCACTTATGTTTGGTGCAACCCCTGACTTTTCTGGCTGCCTGGCACTCAGCTCAAACCCTGGCTGTGTTTCCAGCTTTGCTGTTTGAATTTGGTTAGTCCCAGCTAGTGGCTTTCTGGCATTAACTGTTCATTTGGACTGTGTTACATTAAATTCCTGTAGTTGAAGGAACTTTGTCTTTCTTTAGCAAATAATGAGAAGAGAATAGTTAACAACCATTATGTGTTTATGAAATATTTACTTACAACAATTCTATCTGCCTATGAAACATCTCCAGGAGGCTGTGGGTACTTCTGTAGTTACTTGTCCTTCATCTTGGTGTCATCTCCTGTGTTAGTATTGCTCTAATTCAAGTCAACTATAATCTTTTTTTTTTCCTTCATTGTTACTGGGGTTCTCTGGTTCTGTTAATTAGTTAAAGCTGTCTTTGAAATGTTTACCTAGTCTATCTGTTATGCTTTAAAAAAAGGCTTCTGCAAGGAAAAATTAGTCTTCCCTTGCAGACAGGTCTATAAAATTTGGTTAAACAGATGTTCTGAAGTTCACTAGGCAGAAATTTGACTGTCTTATCTATTGCAAAGACTTTTGGGTAGACTTTAGTAAAATTGTCAAACTGTAATATTTTGATATGTTAAGCCACATTACATGAAATAGTAAGTGTTGTTGAACAAGGACATGCATAAGCTGAATTTCTAACATTATTGATGCTCCAGATTGTGGTAACATTTTTTTGTAATTAGTTAGATCGAAGCTCACTCTTTGGCAGTCCCTTGCTGATTTACTTGCAGTCTGTTCTTGTGATCACCAGCCAGAACTATCTCATTATCTTGTTGAAAGTTCACCTAACTGCAATATGAATCAGCTTTTTGTTCTCTCTGAAAACACAGCATTGTATTGAAACTTTGATATACATTTGATTTTTACTTCTGGTTTGCCTACATTTAAATATGTGCACTTTACGCAGGAAAAATATTTACAAAAGCCTGAGCAGAATTGAAAGAAGTTGAGGTTGCATACAGTAGCTAGGGAAGCATCAGAGTGTGGTCACTTCATGGACAGCTGTCTTGTATGAGATAGCATGTAAGGAGCATTATCAGGGGCTTTCCTAGCATCTTCCCTGTCCCCGAACTTGGTAGTATGTGTCCCTTTTGTATATCATCTTCAGCTACCCAGTGTTGACTGTATTTCCCTTTTCAATGTGATGAATACTGAACATCTGAAAATAACTTTGAATAAAGGACTTGAGAAGCGTGCTGAATATCTGCAGTTAAGCTCATTTCTGCATGTTGTAAATCACTAATTAAAGAGCTGAAAAGTTCACAGTTTTTACTTTTAGCAGAACAGTACAAAGATTTGCCAGTATTTTCAATTTTGAACGTGTACTTTCAGAATTTTCTCAGATTGGAGCCTGTTTTTCACAACAAGTTGCAAGACTGCTAATATTTGGACAGTGTTTCTGTAAGGAAATCTTAATACATTTACTTAGTAGCTATGTGGAATATTCTGTTTTCTGTAATCTGGAGCTGCCTGTGTTGCTACGGATTTTTACTCTTTGAAAAGATGGAAATTACTTTCCTCTTTAGTTTTTTCCACATTTGAGAATTTCAAATTAAAACAAAAGGAGAAATAATCTGTGACACTTTGTGTCATATAACTTGTGTATGAAACAGTAAGCATCAGACCATAATAGCTTTTGTTATATGATGTGATAGATAAGGCCTTTGGTCAGCTGTGTCTTCTGTGATGTGATTCTTGTTTTCACATATTGTGAGTGTTAAGTCTCATTTGGCGATGACCACATACATCTTAAAATGAGCTTCTAGAAACTTACCGTCACAGCATGCAGCTTTAACCTGAGACATTTAAATCTTTTTTTATTAAGCATGATTATGAGTTGAAGATTGTGGTTTTGTGGTTCTAGTTGCTGTTGTTGATGTAAAGGTAAATACTTCTGTGTTGCATGAAAGAATAAATAGCATTGAAAATATGTATGTTACAGAAATGTTCCCTGTGATAATTTAAGGTCTCCTTGAAGTTACTGTGATATAAGGAGTATGTTTACATGCTCAGTCTGTGAAAAGACTTAAACAGCTGTCTTACAAGTACTGTAAATGTCTAAACTGTATGTGAGAGGGAGAGAAACTTTGAGCAAATCTGTAATGATATGAATCCTCCAGCAGTTAAGTAAAGCACCTGATATGGAAAATCACATTTAAATTTTGAAAAGAAAAGGTGCATAGAGATCTGTCTGTTGAAGCAGTGGAAGGTGTGTGGTCGAGACAGAGTGAGAGTGTAGTTGTTGAATTTTGATGGTAGACATGGTAACATACTATTTGAGTCCATGTCTTGTGAGAACAGAGTGATGCAACAATGTTCTGCAATGTCTTTCTGATGAAATTTATCCGTGTCTTGTGGTGTTGATGAGAGCCAATGAAGCACAAAGATGTGTAGTGAATACTTACCCTTTTTCTTATGCACAGAAGTGTAAGCTTGATTCAGACTACAACCCATGTTACTCTTCAGTCATTTCTTTGACACTAATTATCACAGAATCATGGAATATCTCAAGTTGGAAGGGACCCATAAGGATCATCAAGTCCACCTCCCTGCTTCTCACAGGGCTACCTAAGACTAAACCAAATGACTAAGAGAGTTTTCCAGACACTCCTGAACTCTGACAGTCTTGGTGCTGTGACCAGATCCCTGGAGAAGGCTGTTCCAGTGACCAACCACTCTCTCAGTAGAGAATCTTTTCCTAATGTCCAATCTGAACTTCCCCTGATCCAGCCTTATTCCGTTTCCTATCACTGTCACCAGAGGGGAGATCAGAACTTCCCCCTCCATTGCCCTCGTTGAGGCAGTTGTAAACTGCAATGAGGTCACCTCTCAACCTTCTCCAAGCTGACCAAACAGCTGCCCCTTATAAGTCTTGCCTCGAGACCTTTCCCCATCTTGGTTGCCCTCCTCTGGGACACGTTCTAACAGTTTGATGTCCTTCTTATATTGAGATGCTCAAAACTACACACAGTACTGATGGTGAAGCTGCCCAGATGCAGCGTAGTGTGGGACAGTCACCTCCGTCAACCAGCCAGCTATGTGGTACTTGATGCACCCCAGGACACGGTTGGCCCTTTTTGCTGCCAGGGAACACTGTGGACTCATATTCAACTTTCCATCAGCCCAAATCCCCAGATCTCTTTCCACAGGGCTGCTCTCCAGACTCTTGTTCCCTGATTTGTACATATAACCAGGATTACACCCATCACAGGCAGAGAATCCAGCACTTGCTTTTGTTAAATTTCACACAACTGGTGATTGCCCAACTCTGTAGTCTACCTAGACTTTTCTGTAATGTCTCTCTACCCTCAAGGGAGTCCACAGCTCCCCCTGATTTACTGTCATCAGTAAACCTACTTAATGTACATTAGAGTCTTGTGTCCAGATCATTTATAAAGACATTAAAGAGCACTGGCCCTGAAACTGAGCCCTGGGGAACCCCACAGGTGACTGGCTGCCAGCCTGATGTGACCCGTTTTATTATAGCTCCTTGAGCTTGACCTGTCAGCCAGTTGCTCACCCACTGTATTATGAACTTTAGCTGTATGCTGGACATTTAGTCTAGAAGAATACCGTGAGAGACGGTATCAAAAGCTTTGCTAAAATAAAATAAAAAAACCCCACCACCACATCTACTGGCTTCCCTTGGTCAGCTAGATGGGTGAACGTGTCATGAAAGGGAAATTTAGATAAATAGTTGTAGAGGTTGTAGAAAAGAACTGCCATGTAATGAAGTATTAGCAAATGTACCAAGCAGCTGATGGCATACCTTTTGAAGTAGGAAATATTTATTCAGCTAATTCAGCATTAACAATGAATCTTTCTGTCTATGTTCCTAGCTTTTATGGTTTGAGGTAAAATTCAGGTTATTGATCTGAGGAAAAATAGATTTTATGTTGTTGGTTAAATAACTATTAGTGGCTTTAATAAATAAGTATTATTGATTAATTTTTAAATATAGATTAGTAAAGATATATGTTTATATGCATCTGTAGTGTCTTATAGATATCACGACAGTTAAAACAGTAAGTGGAAAAAATGAACTTTCTTGTAGCATCTTGCAGGGATTTTAAAAATGTCATTCTACAAGCAATCTGCAGTAAGCTTCAAATACCACTCAGGATATGTAATTATACATTAAATGTATGCAGTTAAAAAATGTAGACAAAAGATTTTAGTGTATTTACACTGCTATTAAGACTGAGCATGCTAAATACTTTGTAGTGAATATGTTTTGATGCTTTTTAAAGAATCCTGTGTGTTCAGTTCTTTGAAAAAAATGATGTAGTCTGAAAGTAACTTAAAAATGAAGTAATATCTAGAAGGACCTATGTAATGTGCTTTGAAAATAATATTGTAAATATGATTTGGTCTGGAATATCAAGAAATTAATCAGATGAGAAAACTATGTGGAAATTACTATTCAGTCGTGTAAGATACTTAAAATGTCTTGATCTAGGAGAGCAAGGGTACTTCCCACTAACTCTTTGCTTTTGCATACTTGCTGTGTTTTCCTATATTGTTAAAAGTGGTTTAGGTAGCTGCTTGTTCGGTTTGGGGTTTTTTGTGTGGTGTTTTGTTTTTTTTTTTAACTTGTTAGCATTAATGAAAGGGCGTGCTGTCTTGCACTTATTAAGTCCCTCAAACTGTGAGGCATTTTTTTATGTAAACGTAGCCTTTCTTATATGCTTAGGCTATTACAGCTATACTAAGGCTGCTTTTTTGTGGTAAAATTTTTAATTGGTGTAATTCTGAAATAACTTCATAAATGTGCAATTAAATGTGACATTTATTGCTTGACAACACAGCAAGTTTGTTAAAATTCTATCTAAAATCAGAGCAAATGTTATTAATGAAACCATTTTACATAATAAGGGATCTTGAGCGTGTGTCAGTGTGGAGTCCAATTTACATGTGCTTGTGCCCAAAGTGGATAATTCTAGTTGAGCATATTCTGTGCACACCGTGGGCCTGTTTGTTGTGGTACAAGTCTGTAAAAACTAGGGAAGCCATGGCCCTGCCCGCTGCTGCCCGGTGAGCAAGATGGGATCTAATAGCATTCAGTCCACTGTGCTCCAATCTCAGATCTTTAAACCCTCCCTCCCAAAAGAAAAGAAGCCAAAAAGCCACCACCCCCAGAAAACCTCCACCCAAACTGATACAATCTTAAATCAACCTTTGAAATCTTTACAGTCTTTTGTGCCAGTACAGAGTGGTTGACATCATGACTGTTAAACCAGGGTGAAACAAGACCAGGGAGTGATTATCCCCCTCCACCTCCTGACTTCTCCCCATGCCAGCACACAGGCCTTTTTGCAGCTGGGTTGCTGGTTTGCACGGGCTCCTTCCGCATGGGCATGGCTGTTAGAACCTCCAAGGGGACGGGGAATTTTGCATGCATTAAGCTGCTCTCGTGATGCAGTAACTACTTAGCTTTGATAGACTTCAGGTTAGGAGGGAGGCTGGTAAAAGGAAGCATCTTTATTAATGAGGGAAAAATCAAATTTAGAGCTCTCCGTGTCAATCAAACTTGGAGAGTGTTAGTGAAATGCAGATCTGAGTGGTCAATGGAGGGAGGGGGAAGTATCTAAGCTAAACAAAATTTGCATCAGTATTGTCACTGGTGTTGAAAGCTGTATTATTTACAGTAGTAGAGATTACTTTTCAACATGGAGGAGACATTTAAAGGTTGCGTGACAGTATCTCAATGGGTGTCTCTTTCCACACAGAGCTCCATAGGAGAAGCATTCAGAAATAAACTGTCAAGTCTCGTGTGGGACTGAAAAGGGAGGGATGTGTGCTGCTTAAGGTTGAGTTTGACAACAGAAGTTTCACTGGCACATCTTGAAGGACAAATTGATATAGATTCAGGTGCTTACAAGTAATAAATATTTTTGACACTGTCATACTTCATTTGCAGACATTATGGTTCTGAGCAGATGTAATAGCCCTGTTACAAAAAAAAACCCCAGTTTTCCAGAGTGTGCTGTCTTTTTCTTTGGGAGTGATGCCCGCTTTATGATTGAGTTATTAGTTTTCTTCCAGTTGTTAAGAGCAGTCAGAATTTGGGTTTGCAACTTTTCTTCTGCTTTAATTCTGTTTAGCTAGTTATGAATAAATTTTCTTTTGTGGATTTTCCTGCTGCCTAGACAAATGAGAAATGTACAGAAAATACAGAAACATGGAATAATTGGTTAGTTACTTAGACCTTCAGAATCAGGAAGAAGTGATCCATTGTTTAGAAATTATAAAAAAATATAGCAACTCGATCTGGCCACAGGTTCAAAGTTCTGGTAGTGCTATTAACATGGTTGGGAAAAGGTTTTTTTGCCTCCTCCAGGTACTTCTGTGACTTCTATTATGGAGAGGAATTATATGCAAAATTTTTGAGGAGATGAGACCCTGACTATGTATCAAATTGAAATACCCCAAGAACTAATGGAATAATTAGGTTTTTAGTTAACTGAAACAACTGAAAGTGAAATTAGTTTATTTGCAGAATACAATTGTGATTATTGCATGTATTCGGTAAGTAAAGACTATAATAAGATTTGCTGTGTAGTAAAAGTTGGGAGGAGTACTGGAAAGGGAAACACTTGAAATTTTGATCAAGATTGTACAGTCATTTTAATGATTATGTTCTTGCAAAGTTGTTCTCATCTGTTTACACATGGGGTGAATTATTATTTAACTTGGCATACTCATTTCTGATTATTACCCATTTGATTAAAGAGTAACTGAATAAATTTTATATTTTACCAGTTGATAATGGTTTCTGAAGACCTCACTTCTGAAAGAGCTTTTATGGATTATGAATATTTATATAGTTATGCTTTTTCCATTTATGTAACTCTTCCATTTCCTCTAGAGTAACATTATTACCTAAATGAAATACCGATTGTGTTTTACACTGGCCAAAAAGGGGAAGAACGTACTTTCAGTGTTAATCACTGTGGACAAAGACATACGTTTCTGAAAATGTTTATGAACATTTTAATATAAATTGAAATTACTATATTATATTAATTATAAATAAATAATACAATATGAATTAATATTAAATAGGCTTTAATAAAAATTAATGCACTTGATAAGATAAAAATACTGAATAGCAAAATAATACCTTCAGACTGTTTTTTCTCAAAGTATCTTTGTTGCTCTTTAACATTTCACATATTCAAGATTCAATTTGGAGTGTTTAAAATGAGATCTGAAAAGTCCTTTTGATAGATTCTGCTGGGTTTACAGTATTAAATATTTTTAGAGTGTGAACTGTAGCTACGGTTCCTTTTTGTATTTTATTCCCCCTTCTAAATTGTGTAAGAAGTTGAAAGGGGAGGGGAAGTAACTGAATGCAGCCATTTGAGGAGGCCTTGTTTAGCAATCCTTTCCTTTGCTTTAATTACTGCTTAGCATTTTACACTTTTCCCTCAAAACCAAGTGCTTTTAAGATGATGCAAAACCAGCCAGTTATCAAGTTTGACTGGAGCCTTGTGTGAATTACTTCTGATTTTTTTTTTTACTTTCTCATTTCAATTAGATAAATAAATGGTGGGGATTTTTGCCTTTTTAATAAAGAAAGCATATTAAACTTCTTTGTATTCTAATTTATTTTCTAAAACATTATTGAGGAATACGTTAGGCATCTCCAAACTTAATCACTTTAAATGAAAACTGTGATTATTTTAGAACCAAAGTCTTTATTAAGACATAGCTACGTAGAAGAAGTGTAATTAAAAATGGGTTCTAATTCTCTAATTCTATTAAAACCCTCTTTTCTATACAGCCCCCCCCTTTTTTCTTTGAATTACAGTTTTATTTTTAATAAGTTAAGAATTTACTTCTGCTGAGTACAGATAAATCATTTAAGTACTGAGAAAAAAAAAGTCATAAAAATTTTTGTACCTCGACAAATATTTTAACCAAGAGTACCATCATCCGTAGATTATGTGATTGGAAATTGTATTAAAGTTATGTAAATATCAACTAAACATAATGTTACAGGAGTGATCATATGTCTTTGTAAGAAATTTCTTTTAATGTGATTAAGAACATTTGATTTTCCTCCATGTAACACCTAGCCTTGTACTTATTGACTCTTCAATTGTAGTTGTCTTGTAATGAAATCAAATTATATGTGATCTCAGTTTTACCCAGTTACATGATACCTTAAAATGAACGCTTAGTACAGATGGAGCTGTGTGATTAGTTTTGCAGATGGAGTGTTTGAAAATCAGACCACAGGAATATTGTTTTCAAAATCTGGATCTGAGTCGTGGAGAGACCAGAAGAGTGCATCCTTAAGTGTTCCTTCCAAGCTTCAGCCTGCATTAATTGAGTAAATATAGTATCAGAACATGGCAAGAATGTCAAGATGTGATGGGGTATTTTTCTTGAAAAGATATGTTTCCTGTTAACCATATTTTTTTTTTTTTTGTAGGCATTTCTCTTGTTTATTAATCAAACTGACTAAGGGACAATGTGTTGTTGAGAGAGAGTGGTGCTTTTTTTTTTTTTTTTTTTAATGTTGTTTGGGGGAGGAGAGGGTTTAGTATCCTGATTCTTTATTAGTGGAATTATCCTTTCATTTAAAAATATATGTAGCAATTATGTATAAATATAGTTTATTATGGGAATCATAAATGGGAAAGGAGATGTTTGGTGATTGTGGAGAAGTACAGTGTTCATGTTACATACTGCGTTTATGTTGTGTATGTATTTACAAGAATGAGTGTGTGGTGCAATTAACATTTTTGGAAGGTGTTTCAGCTATTTCCTCCTTATCTCATAAAGAGTTATAGAAGGTCTAACTCCATTTCATATCTTCTACCCTGTCTTACCTGTGCTCTCTCACAAATGCTCCTATAAATGACCTCACAGTTATATTATTTCTGTGAAAAAAACATTTTATTCTTAGTAGCGATCATTAAAACAAATTATGTATTAGGAATCATTAATAAGGAAAAGATGAGCAAAAGAAAGCATTTTTATGCAGTTGTATAAATGAATGATATGTCTGTATTTTGAATGATGCATGAAGTTCTGGTGATTTCCAGTCTCAAAAGAATATATTAGAACTAGCAAAAAGTGTGAAGGATAAGAAGGGTGATTAAATATGGATTTCAGTTGAGGAGTGACTTCACAAATTAGGACTGTCCAGCTTCAAAAAGAGATAAGTATATTTGAGATAGAGGTGAATAAAAGGGAGAATGTGGAAAAAAAAGCCTTTTTCTTTGCTATTCAAAATGCAAGAACTAGAGGGCTGAAATGAAATAATCCTGTATTATATTATATATATTTAATATAATATATATAACACACACACACAAAGATATATATATATATAATATAACAAGATATTTTTACACAAATCACGAAGAAACTGTGGGACTTATTACTATAGGATGTCAAAGATCCAAAAAGGTGAGAGGTCAGAAACTGCTGAGAGAAATTAATGGAAGGAAATCCATCAGCTTGTTGAAACAAAGGCATTACTTATGGATCGAGAAATTCCTGTGTAACCAGTAGCGGGAGGCTGGGACTCTATAATGGAGAAAATTCAGTATATGCTTATCCTATTCTTAGACTTTTTGTAGATGTTTGGCATTTTGCCACTGGGATAGGTTAGATGGACCTTTTTGGTGGTTTTATATTCTAGAACTGTAGTTCAAATAACATCAGGCAAACACAATGGGAGAACTAGTGCAGTATTGAGATAACCTTGTTCCTTGACAGGTACTTCCTACCGCTATAATTTGGTTTCATTTCCTTATGGATTTCATCTTTAGAAAGGTGAATGTGTATTTTTCAAGTGCTGAGATAGTTTATGTAACAAACTAAAGTCATAATACTAAGTAACAAAAATAGCGAAGAAACAAACTTTTCACGCTTGGCTGCAGGTCTATAATTGCATCTAACCCTAATTGTGTTGCCCTTGCCTCTGGATCACCTAAGAAAGTGAAAAAGGCAAGCAGTTGTACATAAAATGGTACTCTAATGAAAAGCTGAACAATTAAGAGAACCAACAAGCTTCTTGCATAATTGAAACTCTGACCACTGTTAAATTGTTTCTTATGCATATTTATCTGGCTTTCAGTTTCCTCCTTTAAAATTATTTTTTATGGTTAGAGTTGCATTATTGACCTCTCCTATTTTGTTATATAACTCTGACCTTTGTTCTTGACTGTTATTGTTTACAGGTTAAAGAAAGTATTGAATTGAATAAAGAACTGCATAATAAATTTAAAAAGAGAAGAAAAAAGACATTTAGGATGCATTTCTGGCTTTGTGAAACAAGTGTCGTTGTGGTCTCTGTGGTGTCTCCTTTAGAGGTTGAGGTTTTAGCTTTTATCCTTGCATAGAAAAAGTCTTAAATCATTAATGACAGCTAAAACCCTATGGGAGACCAGTCATGAACCAGAACAGTTATCTTACACTATCCTGAGAGTTACCTAGGGAAGGAAAGGGAGAAATATTGACAAATCGGGTTAAAAAAATATTAGTCTTACAAATCTCAGTATCAGCAGTTGCCTTTATAACCAAGGGAAGCTTCTTGTAAGGACTTTAAAAAAAAAAAATTGGCTTAGAGAAGTTTTAAAAGTTTTTAAAGCACAATCCCTGTCCTTTGTGAGATCTTGCTCAATTTTGAGGACAAGAAAATATAACAAATAGCTTAACTTTTCTTGATTTTCTTAAAATAATAATCATAATTTAAAAAAAAAACACCTTTAAAAAAATGTATGGACTGGCTATATTTGAAAATTTGGATGATGGTGATTATTCAACAAATGTCAAGCTACCAAACCTGAGAAGGAATTATATGGCCATTGGAATGGTATCTTGGTGTTAATTTTCCCAAATGTGACACCTTATAATTCATGCATATGTGTAATGTAACGGTAATCTTCCGCATTTTTTCACACACTAAACAACATTATTCTCTTGTAAATTATTATATTTGCTAAGAAATTATTAATGCTTTTTGTAATAACTAATTAGATTTATAAGTGTATTGTTAGCTATAAATTAAAATTTATATAACAAAATACATTTATCAAGGGAACAAAGTAAGCTTTGAGGTAAATTTATGCTTGTTTAGACATTTGACTGGGCTTATTTATAAAGATAGTCAACAGATATTTCAGTCATTAACAGGTTCTACAGGAAGGCTTAGCTCAAGCTCCATTAATAAATTTAACTAGATTATAGATTAGATTGTTATTATTTGCTGGAATCTACATATCTTTTTTAATTGAAGGAATGCTGACTGGGACTTCCTTATTTAGTGTTGGCTCTCTTTTACCTAGGTATGTCACATGTAGAGAATTAAATGGAACTACATCACATATCCAACATTTCTTTTAGAATCAATAGAGTCATTGTACAGAAATGAGCTATGGCTTTTCACTCTGCGTAAATGCTGGGTTCTTTTCTCCCATCTTAACTTCTGGGAAGAAAAGGCTGTGTGGTAAGTAGTCGATGCTTTTAGCATCTAATGAAAAATGGAAGATTGTTGAAAATCAGCACGTTGAAATTGAATGTAGAGCTTCACAAACTGGTGATGAGCAGCTTAGCCGCTGGCAAGTTTCAAAATACTGATGCCAGAAATATTACTAGGTATCTCAAAATGGTTGATGTAAGTGCACAGCAGGATGTTGAGAATTCGGGACACTTCTTTCTTCCTCCAATTAAGGTCCTGCTTTTCAGCAACATGAGATGGAGAGTAAGACCGCGATTGTGCATACCTCACTTCAGCATTGTTTGAGATCAGGTATCCCCAGCACTGTGGTTCTCCTGGGCTATCATTCTATCGTTAATCATTAATGTGAACAGGATACTTTTGACACCTATAAGTATCAGTTGGAAAGTGGCACTGTCATAACTGAGTTCACTGGAATTGTTCTGCTTTTAAATATTGCATAGCCATGATTTATAGTTTCCAGGCTTCTCAGAGTCTTAGAGTGGTTTTGTGACAAGAAGGAAATGTTTCATTGAAAAAAAAAAAAAAAGCAGTTAAAGATTCTAATAAAAATTTTTGGAGGAAGGTGGACATGAGAGTAGGACACTTTAAAAATGGATTATTTAAGTTTAAAATAGGTAATAGATAGCTTAATCTTAATGAGAGGAATGTAAGTTATTCCTTTTCTTACCAAACACCAGTGCAGTGGTACAAAACAGCAAGCTGGGTTAATGGCAAGTGGTGTTTAGCAAGGTGAGCGAATTGCATATGTTGATTGTTTTATAGAAACCTGATTGCAATATGAAAGCTACTTAGGTTAAACTTCTTTTTCTTTCTGTTCAAATAGTCATAGCCTTTAGAATAAAAAGTAGATTATTCCTTAGCTAGTTGTCGAATATCTCAGGTAACCAAATTTAATTTAGTATGACAGAAGAGGTAACTGGAGAAATACTTTCCTCCGTAGGTTCTCAGGAGGGACACGGGGCATAATACTGTCTCAGTCCCATTAGAGTGTATTGGATGGAGACCTGCTTTGTAAAGGCAGGCAGGTGACAGGTTACGCTATGTGAGTTTGCAGGAGATGCAGAGCAGAAATGTGAGGGCCTGGGCAGGGTGAAGTTTGCCCACCGTGCGCAGTAGGAGCTTGCAGTAGAGGTGCTGATGGGGAAGGGTATGCAAGAGGGCTCCTTTAATAGTGAGGAAAAAGCAGGTAGTGCCAGCAGAGAGCAACAGCTCTGCCTCTGTGATTAGATTACCTCATGACAAAGAAGGAGACAGTAAGAGAGACTGCAGGCTATTTGTTTTGGATTTACAGGGCAAAGGTCGATATATATATATATGATGGCTATTTAGAAGGTCACTAGGTAGTTGTCCTGATGGTATGTGGCTATTTTTATGATCTTAGCCAAAGCGTGTAAATACAACACACACCGCAATCCTTGTGGTTAATCTGTCCTTTATCACATTTAATTTCTATAATTTCTAAATTGTGTGTCCTTGCTGTGCCTGGGAACCATCCCACAGACTATTCTGAGATAAAATCCACCATTTTCTAAGACTAAAATTCCCTTAACTATATTGTTGCAATTTATTCTAGTCACAGAATGCATCTGTGAGTTGACAAACAAACAAAAAAATTACTTTGACAAGTACATTTGAATAATAACAAATGTTGTTATCCATGAAAATAAAATCCAAATGTTTTGATTTACTGGAAACTTCTGTTGACTAGAATAATCTATTATTATCTATAGGAAATACATTCTGTTCACTTATATACTTGAAGGTGGGGAAGCAGGAGTGTCTGTGTTGTAGGATTTTTCAGGGTTTTTTAAAAAAACAGACACTGCTATCTGCACAAACATTTTGTGTGATACTGTTAGTTGTGCAATGCAAATTAGATTAAAGCCAATTGTAACTCAGTTATTTCAATTTCTGTTACTTCTCTTCTGGCTTCGAAACAAAAGAAGATAGGTTAAAGCTAAAACAGAAAACAGAAAAAAAGCATAAACCCAAAACATCTCCAAAGAACTTCTTTTAAAATATAGCTGGTTATTGAAACCTGGAAGTTAGAAGCTTATTAGACCTGTCATGACCTTATACTGTACTTGCATCTGTACCTTGAACTTAAAGAGAGGTTTGTAAAAGTGAGAGAAGAGAGCCAAAAACGGGCTAATGAAGTATTATAAGCAAAATAAACTAGGAATATCTATTTAGTAATAATGTGTTTCATGCACCTTAAGCTGTGTTTATTTATCAACATCTTTATAGTCCATAAAAATCAATTTTGAAATTTTGCTTTTGCAGATGTGGCAAACCTAAACTACTTGGGTTTGCATATTAAGGTAAATTGTCATTAACTTTTCCTTTTTTGAGGTTAGGAGGTCCCCTTATCTAATCAGCTGATCTGTGTTTGATTGAGTCTAGATCAGAAGGAATACACAAGCAGAACTAAACCAGACAAAGTGAAAATGAGTTAGCTCCATGTTTGAGAATGGTTTTGATTTTACTTCAGTGTTCAGGTTCAACATCTTAAACTAAAAGCTCATATTTTGCTGTGGCCTGAACGGGTCTGTTGGAGATTGATGTAATAAATGGAAAGAAAGTCTTCTGATGATGTAGGAACACCAGACCAGGAGGATGACTTCCAGTTTTGTGTTTGGGGTTTGGTACATGTGTGTAAAATGCCTTTATTGGTCTTCATTTCTAGCATAAATCACGGGATTGTTCTTCCAGCTCTCCTAAGCAGGTAAAATGTTGCACTTTAAAACTCTCCTCTTGCATTCCTTCTCAGTTAGGACTTTTCCAGTCAAGGATTTACAGTCTTGTGCTAAGGAAGCTTTTATGGGGGCAGATATTTGAACTTTATCAGGCTAATCTCTGTCCTACCCTGAAATCAAGCATTCTTAACTGTTAGGTAAAGAACAGCTAGAGAACTTTGTGCCAAATAGCCCATCTTGTATTTTGGGGGGTTTGTGGTTGTTGGTTTGGGGTTTTTTTTCTCTTTAAGCCTCAGTGATACTTAGAAAAAGTCTGCCTTTGTCAAGTATGTGTTTAAAAAGCAGGGGGGGAGGGGAACTGAAAAACTATTAAGTCAGGCTGTTAACTCTGCATCTGAATGTAATTGATACTTGTCTCAGTAAATCACATACATACTTGACTGCAAGTCATCTACCATTGTTTTTGAAGCTTTGGTTTAATGCACACTTTCATTAATATTGGTATGCAGAATATGGTATAGCAGTGTACCCGTAATTTTAATTTTAAGGTGTTCTCAACATACCTCTAAAGTATTTTTCTCTTGATTTGACTTCTAGATCTGTGCCCCATTCAGAAAAGAAGTCCTGTGATTATTTTTTTTCCATTGAAACAAAGGTCTTTGTTATTTTATTTGCTGAATTTATATTTGATATTTATGTTGTCAGAGGAGCAACATACTAAAATTCAACACATAATTATTCAGGTCAGATGAATTATCTGTGTTACCACGACTCTAGCGTACTGCAGTGCTATAGCATTCCTACTATAACAGACAGAGTTCAAACCACACCTTGACATTGTGCTCTTTTTAAACTAAACAATAGTCTGTCATTTACATCCCTCAGGGTTTGGGTGTTGGGTTTTTTTGCCATGAAGTTTCAGCCAAAGAATTTCAACACCTCATCATGATAAAAAAATCAGATGCTAATCAATACGGTACTAATCGGTACAGGGAACAGGTTTTCTAAACAGCGCAGCAAAATGATTTTTTTTTTCTTCCCTTTCTTGCATCAAAGCAGCTTATTTTGATACTAAGGATCTATGAGGAGACTCTGGAATAATATCTCAAGACACATGTAACTCATTTTAAATACACAGAAACCTTTCCTTCTTAGGTACAGTTCATTTAAGGGTGTTTCTTTGGGACAGCTTGCTGAAGTAACTTAATGTTACCATTGCCATTAATTAAGCATTACCATGATCATTAGGTAAGTATTGACAACTACTATTTTGCAGGGCTTATCAAATGAGCAAACGTTTCTTCTGAGACTTGGGGAATACTGGAATCATAGAACTGCACTGAATGAGTTTGACAGGCGTATACCTTGTGTCTGTTACTATCTATAATTACGCATTCTAACACGTGCTGGTTTTCTTTGGAAAACCCTCCAAAGATGAAAGTTCACACCCTCATTAAGCAATGTATTAGAGCTGCATTGTGCCAGTTTTGCCATGTGAAACTGCAGGATGATTGTTCAGATAACTATAGCATTCTTTTAAAGAAGGCATCAATAGTGCCTAATAAACCTGTGCGTAATTTTTTTACAACAAAGGCAGTTTCAGTTTGACAGTTTCTAGCTTTGTTCTTTCGTTGTAGAAAATCTTACTGCTGGTGCCAGTGATGTTATTTAGAACTGTCCTCCCAGAAATGAAAGGAGAGTAGACAGTTCTTGGAATAATTTTTACTGTCTCTTCCTGGTTTATGTCCCAAGGAAGCTAATGTCCTGAGGCAGGTAACAATGACAACAGGAGGACATTAGTAAGTACAAAGTCAATCTTCATTGCTTATAGAGCCTTTATTCTTTCACAACATACGTTACCTTCCAAGCATTTCAAATAATTTTTTATTCTTTCTCTTCATGCTTAGTAAAAAGATCTGAAATCTAAAAGAAGAGGAAAAACTGTAGGTACTTACAGTTGACTATTGACTTACAGAAAATTACTGTAGGGTGGGGAAGAGCATGATGAAATGCCTTCCCTGTATAACAGTGGTAGAATATGCAGGCTTGTTTGAAATGGGGAATAAACATACTTTATAGTGTATTCAGAAAATTTGGGGTTTTGATGTTCTGAGACAAACACTGAAGTGTGATTTTGGAAGAACTCAGCAGGCCATACTCAAGGTTAGTTGGGTTTGTACTCTTTAAGCAGCGTTTGCTCTATGGGATTATGGTTGGAACTATGTAATTTGCTGGTTTTCCCTTCAGCGCTTTGTTAAGACCACTTACGTGAGATTCATTAGAGTTTACTGGATTGAGCAGTACTGCTCAGGGGGAAAAACTGTATGAAGTAAATCTGAGAACCAAAGCCAAAGGTCTTAAACCCTAGTGGGGGGATCCCAGCCAGCAAATGAGCGCCCACTGCCTCTACCTGCTCCCACACACTCCACCCCCAGTGCAATGGGGGAGAGAATCAGAAGAGCAAACCCAAGAAAAACCTTATGGGTTGAGATAAAGGCAGTTTAATAAGCATGTGTGTGGGGAACAAGTGATGCAATGGCAATCACTCGCCACAAAAACACCCCTCCCGTAAGCAAACTGATGCCCAGCCAGTCTTTGTACAACCCCTGGTTTGGAAAGACTATCCCACGGTGTTCTTGCGGAGCATGATGGTAGGGAATAGCCCTCTGGTCAGGAACAGATGTCCTGGCTGTGTCCCCTCCCAACCTGTTGCTCACCGCCAGCCTCCTGGCTGGGAGGGCAGGGTGAGAAATGGGCAGCCCGGGCACTGTGAGCACCACTCAGCAATATCTAAAACATGGGGTGTTACCAGCACTGGTTTAGTCAGAAACATAAACCAAAGCACCATATGGGCTGCCATGAAGGAAATTAGCTCCATCCCAGCCAGAGGCAGTGCACAAACCTACAGGAGTGCCCTCCTCCCCTAAAAGAAAGCATAAGAAATTAAAGGTAATTTTTTTCAGTGAAATATTTTTAAGCTTGCATAATTATCAGTTCGTGCTTGAAAGTATCGAAAGTGAAGCTGAATGTGTTTCTTCGTTCATATTTTCTCAGCAGGTATAAGGGACATTATATTCTTTTCTTGGAATACTTGAAAATTGTCAATAAACTTACTAGGTAGCATTCCCTTAGTGGCACACTGCTGTGTGTGTACTATACATTATTCAGGATAAAAATGTTTTTGAAGCTGAAATGAATGAAGGCTCCTTAAAAAAGTATACGGTAACATGGCGAATTACTTACCGTTGTAGTGATTCATCAGAGAATCGGTCTTTTTAGTGCTGTCATTCAGTTATAAACCATACCATGAGCACACTGGGTAAAATTAATCTGACATAACTTTAGATGTGCCTGTCTGAACTAGTTGTCTTTTTATAGTTGGTGAAAAGCACTACATTCCCAGGGAAAGGTCTATTTCATCCTAATGTTGCATCTAAAACCAGTGAGATGAATCACTGCCCAGAAGCACCTTTTACTTTCCATTGATGGTAAAGAGAATTTTGAAAGTTACCCCAGATACACATCCTTGTACTACAGATCTCTAAAGAACTCCAACAATTAACCATTTAAAAGTAAAACTTAAAAATAAAGGAAGAATACACATCAGTTATTGAAAATATCCACTTTAAGGTTTTGTTACCCATGTTTTTCTTTGTAGTCATATTGATATATGTAGGTTAACAAATGCATGTGTTGAGCATACATATTGGTCACTAAAAAGTTAAATTTATTTCATTTAGCATTCTAAACACTTATATCTAATGAAATCTTCATTCATGCAGGTGAAAAAGAATCTTCCTAAAAATCAGAATTAATTGTGTAGAAATGTAATGGTTTAGTTAATGACCAGAAAATACTAACTTGTTTTTCTCTGCCTGGGTCCACCACCACTTTTGTGAGACTACAATGTTTAATGCTTGAATTGGAGCCCTATTTTTATAAAAGAAGCAGTAGCAGTCTCATTCCACATATTTTAAACTCTTACTGGTGATTATGAAATCAATTCAGTCTTGTTTTGTAGAAAAGATGCTCCAGTTTGAACAAGAATGATTCCTGCGTGTTATGTGATGGCTTTTGTTAACAAGGGTAAAAAGTTTACTAATATTCTCTTTAAAGCAGCTCACTGATTTGGAATTTTAAGAGATTCTCACCCCTATCTCAGCTGGGTATTTCCAGCTCATTCCCTGTGGAAATTTGTGCCGAATGCCAAGTCAGCTGTTTTGCAATGCCTAGAAACATACATGAATATCAGGGACAGAAAGAGAATTAATAATTTTGTTTCCAAACTACTTACCTCCTATACTTACAAGGCAAGATTCTAATTGTAAATTTGAACCTAAAGTAGTTCTCATGAACTAGTCCAAAACAGATGAGAATGGTTGTCATGTTGACTGTGATAAGCCCTTATTTATTCTGGGTTTAGAAAAGGTAGTACAAGTGTGACAGTAGTTAATTAGGTGAGGGGAGGAAGGAGTGCTTTGGTGCAGATCAGGCCTGGGTGTTTTTAGGGTTGTAGTAATTATACCATTGTGATAATGAAGTTTTTCAGTGACACTCTGTCTAGTATTCTGGAATGTATGTTCTTGATTTTTGTTTAAATAAATGCAGATAGGAATCAAATTTGAAGAAGTGCTTCTTTGATAGCAATGAACAGCAGATTTAGACATTTGTATGTTTGAATACTTTTGTTTATATAGTTCTAATATACTTTCTTTGATCAAGACAGAAAAATAAAACACAGGTCTGTTAATATAGATCAGGGGAAAGGGTTATAATGAAGAGCTTTGGGTTTGTTGTAGATAAGTACAATCAAAATTTCACTTTATGTTCGATAAATATGAAACTGAAAAAATATCTTTGGCTGCCCAAAAGTGTATAGAGATTAAATACAAGACAAGAAGTAGTAGATCGTTAGAGATACACGTTTTTTTCTTCTTGTATGCATCCTTGTAATTCAGATGACATTTGAAGAAACTAAAAAATCTGCCAAAAATTATTCTTAACAATTACGTTTCAATTGTACAGGTTAGTAGTTCTTAAGACTCTGAATCAGAGGAGCAGTAGAGAGATGTATGTGTAAAATGTTAAAAGTAAACAGAAATGACCAGTTTAGGTACCATGAAACTTCTTTCAAAGTATGAGTGTAGAACACGGCAAAATAGACTATACTGAGAAAATTTTGATATTTATCCATTTAAACATGAAAGTAATTGCAAAGAAAAATGTTTTATTTGATCTCCCTGTAGTTCAGATTTTCACATTTTATTGTTGTTACTGTGTATTTGTATTACTGTCATTCTTTAGCAGAATGTGCTCATGTTTTTTGTTTAACCGAAAAAATACCAAGTGCCTCTAAAAAAAAATCTTTTGCATCTCACACATTTCTTAAGATCCTTATGCTTGGCAGTTGTTTGGGTTTTTTTAATCACAGATGAAATTGTGCTGAAAAATTTTAATGTCTTCAGGGTTTTTTTTATAAAATGCTCTTAAAATAAGTTCCAACCTCTTCTTTCTCTTAGTTTTTCAATATTCAGTAGCATTATTCATCCTGATGTTCCATTTGTTTATTTCTTCTAAGACTGACTGTCATCTTTCTTTTCATTTGATGAATTTTCGAGTTGAGAAGCAATCTATTATTGGAGAAAAGAAAACTTGAGGAGTGACCTCATTTCTGTCTACAGCTTCTTGTAGAGGGGAAGTGGAAAAGAAAGGTGCTGAGCTCTTCTCCAGGGTATCCAGTGTCAGAATGCGTGGGAATGGTTCAAAGCTGCATCGGGGAGATTTAGACTGGACATTACAAAGCATTTCTTTACCAAGAGGATGGTCAAACACTGGAACAGGCTTCCTAGGGAGGTGGGCGATGCCCCAAGCCCATCAGTGTTTAAGAGGCTTTTGGTTAATGCCCTTAATAGTATGCTTTGATTATTGGTCAGCCCTAAAGTGGTCAGGCAGCTGGACTAGATGATAATTCTAGGTCCCTTCCAACTGTAACTATGCTATTCTATTCTTTCTTTATTTCAATCCATTCTTCAGAACTTGAAGAATCTGATTCTGAAGAATTCCGATTTTCACAAGTAAACACTCTAATCACGGATGTTGAGTAGCGTGTATTTTACTGCATTTTGAGAACTGATCTGAATTTACTATGAGACATATGAAGACAACTTCTCCGTTTTGGGGGGATATTTCACCTCTATTGTAGATCAAAAGGGTGTAAAAGACCAGCCTAAGTTCCGCATAGTTGCGGCAGTTTAGCAAGAAATGCTTTTTTTGCATAGCATAATGAATGGCAGAAGGTTACTGAGGAATGGCCACAGTATTCAGAAAAATGGATATCCTGAGCAGTGCAGCTGCTTTTGAGGATGGTGGTGTTAAAATAGGTTCTTGGAGCAATTTGCAAGGAGTGTCAGCCTGTCATTGTAAACAACCTCAGTATAGGGAAGATAGCCTAATTTGCTTACGACTGCCAGTTCAGTACTTTTTCAGGAGGAGTTATGTTTCTTGGCCGTAGTCATCTAACTTGGAACCATGATCTGAACATTAGTTTGCTGCTTCATTTCTTACAGCTGTGCTGTGAATGATGCAGAATAGTTAAAAAGTGATGCATGAGCTTGACAAGCAATAATTTAGTATACTTAATGACAGTGAAAGCATGGTCTTTACTGAATATTAAATCTTCACTTGAAGAATGCAAAGTAAAACTGTGTGTTTGACATAAGAAAAAAGATTTTATTTGAGATCTGTGATATGGAAAGAGTACTGATTTATGGTATGGTATACTGGCTCCTGTAGGGTTTTTTATCTTCGTGTTCTTCTTGTAGTCTAGCTGAAATGTGTCTTACTACAGAAGTCTTCCACATTACATTAAAAATAAGTTACTTTATGGCAATATGATTTGTGTGTGGTATTGCATCCAGAATCATATCCAAGTTATAAAGTTGCAAATTTATTATGAATTTTTACAGTTGCCTACTGACAGCTTTTAATATGGCATAGCTATTTAAACTAGTACCCACAGGGACTCCAGGATCTCTTTTCTGACTGATAATAGTAGATTTGAGAACCTGTCGTTTTGTACATATGGCTCAAACTATAATAATGTGGGTTTACTTTGCA
Organism: Falco rusticolus; assembly: GCF_015220075.1. NCBI lineage: Eukaryota > Metazoa > Chordata > Aves > Falconiformes > Falconidae > Falco > Falco rusticolus. The sequence goes on from NC_051188.1 coordinate 25,806,467, forward strand.
TTTCCTAACTTTGAACTCATACGTTGTTGCCCAGCCACTTGATACCAGAAAAATCTTTGCACCTCCCAGTAGTTGGTGGGTTTTTAACTGCATTTAATGATTTTTGGCTCTTCGGCAAACTTTGTCCTTTCGTTAGTATCCACACGTGTTACCAGTTCATTATCGTTGTGGTTCTGCACTGATAACCTCCCTCTGCTGTGAAGACCGACTGGTTATTCATCTTTGCCTACTGTCTCTTGTTTGTGAAATGCAGGTGCAAAAATGTTGTCAGTGAACACTTTTTTTTTTTTTTAGTGAATGTTCAACTACTTTTATTAGCTGAATTATATTTTATTTTCACATTTTAAAGCAGAAGTGGTTGGTTTTTATTACTTCCTGAGCACAATCTAACCCTGGTCATTTATTTCTGTATACTTGCTTCATTTTTGTTTAGATTTTCCTTGTCCTCTTAGACTTCTTTTTAATGTGACTGTTAATATTTTTAATTTATGTTGATTTTTAGTATGACTACTTTATAAAAAGTAACCCTCCCCCTGCCTTCTTAAATTTTTGCCATCACCATTAATTAGTTCATTAATTTTTTTCCTTTATTAAGGAAGTTGATTTTAATGATAATTATGATCATTGTTAGTGGCTGAAATATGCTTAAACCACCGTTAAGGGCAAATTTGGTGCATTTTAATGTTTTCTTTGGTGAAATAAGCAGTCACTGTGATGGACTGTAACTATCTTGCTGCCAAATGGACAAGTAAACTAGTTGTAGTACCTACTGGATAGTCCCTAGCTCAGTAGATGATTCTCCATGAAACCAGTTTTATTAACATTCAGTGTGTTTTTTGATGCAGGTTCACTGTGATGTGGTATATATACAGCTTGTTTTTAATAGTGGTGAAACATCCCATCACTTTAGACTGATACTGTGAGCTCTTTTTCAGTCTTTTAAATGTTACGGATTAGCAATTAATTTACATTAGCAAGCAAATACAGTTTGAATTATATTAGACTGTTGTGAATTATTTTAGTCTGTTTTAACCATTCTATGTTAGTTTATTAGTTTAAATTAGCAAGAATTTTACAGCGAATAATGTTTGAGAAAGGGGGATCAAACTGTATCAAACCTCTGTGTTCCAGCTGAGGTAGTACTAGTCTTTTCCTTGGTTGTAGGGCCATCTGCTGTCAAAAACAAGTGGGAGAATTGATCTCATCTTAATTGGGTATCTCTAAGTTGTATATCTAAATAGTATGATAGAACTGTTGAAGTTAGAATGGATCTCTGGATCTTCTCTGATCCAACCCTGAGGCACAAGCTGGGCCAACTAGAGCTGGTTGCCCAGGTCTGTGTCCACAGAACTTTTGAATGTGTCCAAGGATGGAGACTTCACAAACACAATTTCTCATCCTGGATTTCCTGCATGGAAAGAAGTAGACACTTCCAGAAGGTGCTTGTTTTCATCTTAAGATATGCATCTGATAGAGTTTAATTGAATGTCTTCTACGGGTGCCTGTTTAACTTCTGTGTGTTTTTAACATAATCTCAGAGAGGCTCATCCAGGTGGAGAGATACCTGAAAAAACAACCACCCAGATTGCTGGTGAGGTGTGCACCAGTTACTGCTGTGTTCAGAAACAGAAACTCCACCTGGGTTTCCTTAAAAGTGTGGTGTTTTCTTCTGTAAAACTATTTCATTCTAAAGAATGACTGTAGAAATACTGTGCTTCTAATTTGACCGTTTTATTGCCTGCCCTTGGTAGACATTATGTGTTTACCAAATATGCAGAAATGTGATATGCAGTCACAAGTTCTACACTAAAATACTGACCATAATTAGGATAATAGATTTATTTGAATGTAATTAAATGTGTCAGGAGAACTAAGGAGGTAGTCTGTTTATATATTTAATATATTAGAAGCTTTTATATTAGAAAATTATAATTAGCAATTAACTGATAGAGAAAAAATAATTTGTAAGTGGATGAAAAGTATGAATCAAGGTAGAAGCCAAAGCTAGTCACTGCTTGCTTGCATTAATTCTGTCTGAAGAAAGACTTTGAATATTTGGATAGGTTTAACCATCAAACAAAAGTTTGCGTAGTATTTCAGCTTGCTTCTTGTTTGGAATTTATTTTGAAGGAATACCAACTGCTTTTAAATAAGCTATGAAATAGCCTTCAATTAAAAGTGACTGTTGAAATTATACACTTATAAGAGATGAATTCTGTGAATATCTTGATTTAAAACATATTACTGCAATTTTATATAAAATGCTGAATCAAATAGAAAAGAATGTGTTGCAGAATAAATTTATTCTAAAATTTATTTTTTTTTGCCTTTTTGAGTTAGGTAATATATTTGCCGTTATTGAACTCAGTCCTAGTAACCTTGAAGAATTTTGAAAGCACCAGTGTTAGAGTAGGATGCATGAGAGTCAGGCTTTGTTTCCTTCAAAACTGAAAGAAATTCTGCCATTAAAAGGGGTTTGTGTTTTTAAACTAAGTTTCCTGTTCAGTTCAGTAAGGTGTTCTGAATTCATCTTTTTTAAGTTGTGCAAGTGACCAACTGAAGTTGGTGAGTTCCATTCCTCAAAGATATACTTGGTCTTGACAATATCTTTTGCAAATTTTTGCTAATGCTTTTTCTCCCCACCCCCTCTTAAAACGTGCCTGTTAGTTGTGCTATTTAACTGGAGCTCAGGACTTTGGGTAGCATTTTACAAGTATCTGCATAGACAGGAGTCAGGCTGTAATTTCATCAGTACTGCTGTTAAATCAATTTTCGTCTGAGTGCCTGTTCCTCTCACAGTGCTGTCTGTCCCTTGCACCAGCAGTAGCTTTCCTTGGCCACACAATGAATTGATCTGTGGTATAATTAAGCAAGTTTTCCATGTCTGCATTGGTCCAGAGCAGATCACTGATCCTTCTTCTGAGCATGACTGCATGGCTGGGTGGGTGGTACAATGGAAAGGGCAGCAAGGTCTTGCAAACACCTAACTAAGGGCATATGTTGGTTTATATCAGGAGACAACATAGCAAAGTTATTTTCAGTGCCTTTATTTCTGAAAGGCGGATTTCTCTCCAGAGAACTGTGGGAAAGCCTCAATTGCTTTTGAGCTTTTCAGGTTCTGCAGCTTCTGCACTATGTCTCTCAGGGCCAGGTTACCACTTCAGTTACCTTACAGGAAGGAATATTTCAAGTATCTTCTGATTTTATGTTATGAAAGTGTTGTGTTCAACACTATGTCAAAATTTTAAGGTAGTGTTTTATGATATGAGTGTATGTATTTTGTACAAGCTGTGTTTTACATAAAACGATTGTTAATTTGCTGTCTTACAGATCATAGCAGTGAGTTTATTAAAATTGCCTCTCTCATGCAATAAAAATTTGCTGTTGGTGACAACAAAAGTATGAAAGATACTAAACTATATATAACACATTGTAATGCTGTTCTTGCTTTCTTTTGTAGCTGGTTGGTGGCGAATTTGATCTAGAGATGAACTTTATAATCCAGGATGCAGAGAGCATCACGTGCATGTCAGAGCTTTTGGAGCACTGTGATGTAACGTGCCAAGCAGAAATCTGGAGTATGTTCACAGCAATTCTACGTAAAAGTGTCCGTAATTTACAGACTAGCACGGAAGTTGGCTTAATTGAACAGGTACTGCTGAAGATGAGTACTGTGGACGACATGATTGCAGGTATAAATTGCCAACTGATAAAATAATCATTGCATTCTTGAACTGTCAATGTTTTGCGATTACGGAAGGGTTTGGGATGTCTTGGTTTCTACTGAAAGTGATATTTTGGTTAGTACTGCTGTTGAGTCAGAAGTACTTTTTTATCAATTTCAGAAAAATTACAAATACATATTCTTAGTTTAAAATATATGTAGATACATTGTTTAAAATAACTGCCTGTTAATTCACCTGAGAAGATAATGTTATCTTAGTGATAAAAAAGCTGTTCTGAACATAATTAAGAACAGTATCTTAGACTTAACTGTGAAAGTAATATTTTAGTTTTTAAGTGTGTTGACCATTTTGAATTATTCATATGTTAGAATTGTTATTTTGATCCACTTTAAACATAACCTATATCTGACGGCATATCAGAAATTATTCCTACCTTTGAATGCTGGACATTTGGATTATATTAAATGATATCTCATAATGTATAGCTGTGCTCTCTATAATATCTCTTTAGCTTTTATACTTGTGGGTTTTAATGTCCTATAAGTTTTTTACAGCATAAAAAAGCCCAGCATACTTTGTTCACCTACTGAAAACAAGTGATGAAGTTGTTGCACAGCTAAGTTTTTCAGAGTACTTTTGAAGGAGTTTATGTTATTCCAGACTACATCCTCTCAGTAGTAGGGTACAGATAGTAATCCTGAATTATTTGGTTAGAGGAGCAGCTTTGGTTGCCATACTTAAATACGGCAGCTGGAAACTGCATAGTTATCTGCTTCTTATATTTCTTGGGGAGAAATTTAAGCCGATCAATATCTTTCAACTCAATATAAAAGTGGTTCTTAATTTTTATATAGTTTGGGACTGATAGGATACCTACATTGTGAGACATTTTTAAAAGATTGAAGCGCTTTGTCTTTCATAATTCCAAGATTTTAGCAGATGGTTTGATTCCTGACAAATATATAGGCTTTATGAAACAGTAAACCAGCAAGGATTTCAGACCAGAAACAAGAGGAGAGTAACAGCAGCATGAAAACTGGATTATTCAAGTTTTGGCTGTTTTTCAGTATAAAGGTATCTCTAATATTAAAGTATTTGAAGAAGCTACATTCTGTATTTCATAGCAAGCTTGTTCATTAGAAATGTATGTGTAAATGCTATAACCAGAAGTGTTATGCTAAATATTGTACTGCAAGATTCAGACAGAAGTATAACAGATCAATAGATTCACAAAAGCAATGATTTTCACCAAGGATGTTTTGTTCTGCAGGATTTGTAAATATGTCAGAATAGTATAAAGGCAAAGATATTGTTCTATTCCATGTTAAATATAAGGCATTAGCTGATTAAAACAAACATTTCTTTCTTGAAGTTTTTCAGTGTTTCACTTATGGAAATGTGCTTACATCAGTAATCATACCAATAAAGTTTTTTCCAGTTTGAGCTCCCCTAAATAGTACTTCTGTATGTGGTATATGTTACTGTAATTATGTCCCTATTAGAGAGAAATATTTAAAAATGCTTAGCTAATTGTAGAAGTCAGAAATAAAGTGTATAGGATCTGGCTTCTAGGAGCTTTTGGAAACTGAAAAATCAGTCTAAATTTACAACCATTAATATAAGACAGGGATAGTTCATTCATAAAAAAATTAATGGAGCCTCTGCCCCATTAATCTTTTTTCTGAGAGTGGTCACACAGTACTTCAGGAAAAGACCTGCAGAAAAAGCATCAGTAAGCTTACTCTTCCATATACTTACATGGACAAAGAGAGCACATAGTTAATTTAAAATCAACACTGAAAATTGGAATTCTGATGACATTTTAGCTCTGCAATGTGTGTCAAGTGATTTGAATAGTTTTCTGTATATCATGGGCAGGGATTTAACAAAGTCATGCTTTGTAGGGTCTTTTCTCTGATAACTGAAAATTTATGAGAATGTGGAGGGTTTTGATAATTATTTGAAAAGTCATGGAAGCAACAAAATTCATCATTTTGCTTTTATCCCTTGATTTCCGCAAGCACCTCACCACCCTTTTATAAATGGCAACAATGCTGGTAATAAGTCAGAAGTAATAAATTCGTTCGTGTAATAACTAGTTCAGTGGTGGGCACTTGAGATGACAAAATCAGAGACAATGAATGCACTATCTGTGTTCCCCAATCTGCTACGCAGACATTGATGTCATTTGCCCTAAATATTTTTATGAACTTTCCAAACCCAAAGAAAAAAGAACTTTTCTGGCAAAATTATTTTTAACATTCAGGGAGGATGTTATGAACAAGACCTGTGTTAGTGCTTAGTCCTAGGGAGTTAACTACCACTTTTTTTCCCAGAGCAGTTGCTGCTAATACTCTGTCAGCCTAATGTTTTGCATTTGACTTTTGTAATTTTTAAAGGGTACAGGTTTTCTGTTTTTTTATTTGGGGGGGGGGGGGGGGGGCGGGGGGGAGGAGTTTGTTTTTAGGTCATCTCACTTGTTGCTTTGTGAAACACTGTGATTAGAACTAGGTAAGGTTTAAATAGATGAAACAGGCATAACCTTTGTTTTATGTTCTGACAGCAAGCTTTCAAGACCAGTTTAAGTCTGAAGCCACTGTCCTCTGGTTTCACGAAAGTAAGACAACAGCAAGTAAACATGTGCCCAACCTTTTGCAGTTAGAACTTGTCTGTTTAGATGAAGACTGTCAGGTTCATGAGGTTTCTCAGCACTTTAAATTTCTCACTTCTTGAGATTTTTCAGATTCTGTGGTCAAGATTAAAAGCCAAATGGGATCATTGCCATTGTATTCCAATTTGCTTTCCAGAAGCATCACCTGTCAGAAGTCATCTTTGTACTGTGATGATGTTATTACTTGTGTAGGGGATGGTCAGCCATTTTATCAATGGTTAAGAGGAAAAGATTATTAAAATATTTGTATAGGTGATTAGTACGCTTTTTTAACAGCTGCACAGAATCTTCCTTGTGGGATTCAGTTTTCATAGTTCTCTATTTCCAGGTGATGAGTGGCGGAGCAGATCATCTGCTCCGAGACACTCTTTGAGATAGTGTGGCTGTAGTACCTACAGAAAAGTCTGAACGGTGGATGAGAAGGTATCCTGAACTCATACAGAGTGGATATGTCTCCCTTGATCCCCATTTTATTGCCTGTGGTTCTGTTGTGATACTGTAGCTTATTGTTCTAAAACAGCTGGAACTGAATTCTTAAGCACTGAAACAGTTCCTAGTTTTTAAGCAAAAATGTTAGGGTTTGGCTGCTCTGTCATTAATAGGCTGTTAACAAGTGTTTCGCTTTCAGCTGGTTCCATAAGAAAAACTGCAAAATGATGACATTCTCTATTGCCAGTCTGTAGAAATTAATTTACTTCACCTACAGAGTTAAAATTCAAAATTTCATGACAATCTTATTAAAAAGTTAAGGAAACATGAGGGAAGTTTTCCTGAAGCTGGGTTTCCAATGCTGTTTAATATGTCTTCTAAAGCTTATGCCATCCCATTCATTTTAATATGTGCTCATTATTACTTAAGAGACAGGCAGGATCTTTTACCCTTGTTTTTTCCTATTAAATGACATAATAAAGCATTCCTTCAAGGTTTCTGTTTAATTTATAGATCATACGTAAACTGCTTAGTATGAAAGTAGTCAGGAGGTTCCATTAACAGAAATAAAACCTGTTGCATTCTATGCATTTCAGAAATGCATTAAAAATGAGAAACAGTGCCTGTTTTCTCCTTCTGGACTTAATATTATTTTATACAATCTTGTTTCTGAAATGAGATCATAGATACCAGTTATATATGAGATCTTATTTAATGCAAAGAAATTAAGTAAACATCTTAAAAATTCAGTTGTAGTATGTTTTGTGAACTTTGTCCATTTATAGATGAGTGGATTATTAGGATTTATAAACCAGCTGTGGACTGACTCTTTTGTATGAGATTTCTAATAAGGATGGATAAAGTTATGTAATAGAGTACAGTTCTTTTGAAGTCTTATTAAACTGAAACAAGAAACAAACCTTCTTTAGAGGTGTTTACAGCAATAGCTTGAAGTGGCATTAAGTGCTTTGACTTCCACAGTTCTTTGCTTTCTCTTTACTTGTTATCTACTAGGCTTCAATCCTTCAGGTCTCTGTTTTACCCAGAGTTACGTTGTTAGGGAGCTTACATTTATTTCTCTCCATCAGTGTTTTATTCATTTTTCTAATGCCTGTGAGTTATCAACATCTTCAGTAGAAATACGAAATTTTCTGTGCCACAGGGTAGTACAGGGCTATAACAATGAGACAAAGCAGCACATGTTCAGTGTTTTTAAAAACCTGCCAATCATTTCTGTGTTTGACTGTATTAGTTTACGCTTTTGTCATCTGTGTTTGAAGATTATTTTATTTAATGATGTTCTGATTTTCACGTAAGAACTTTGCTTCTATACAACAATTTCTCTATGTAAAAGAAGCAAAGTTTGAAGTAACTTAATGTAAAAAGCAAGTTAAAACTACAAATAAGAATTGGGAAATTCTCAGCCAGACTGGTGTTCTGGTGGTTGCTTGTGCTGATTTGCCTTTCAGCGTGTTGCTGTTCTCAATTTCTAATCACGTACGATATGTGCAATCACTGCCAGCTTCACACTGCAGGCTGGAGGCTGTGCAGCAAAGGGGGCAGATGCTTGTAGGTACCAGAGGAGGAGCTGAGTCATAGAATTCACCATCATAAAAGAAAAGGTGGTTTAGTTTTTGTAGTTTTATTTTGATTTCTCTTAATAAATTCTGTCACAAATACAATGTAGCACTAATTTTAAAGGGGAGATTAAATAAACTCTTCCTTTAAAGAAAGGCGGGGGGGGGGGGGAATCTATACCTGAACATTAGGAATATATTCAGATCTTATGGTGAAAATGTCTGCAAATTACAGTGTTCTTCTTTTGCTTTTCCTGACGTGCTTTTTCACTCACTGAACAGCTTACTGTGTCCTGTAAATTAAGTATTTCATTCTTCACACATGCCTTTTTCTTACTGAGGACCAGAGGTTGGATGCATAGTGGAACAAGTTAAATAGATATGATGATTTTACTCAAAAACACATGTGCAGGGATTTGCAGAGAGAAAATTTATTTTAAAACAACATGTCAGCGTGAAATGTCCTTGAAAAGGAGGGATGCTTTTTAAGACTACTCTTTGACAGTACCTGTAAGAGTCATCCTTTCACTAATGAACAAGGAGAATATGTAGTCCTGCAAATAAGATATAAACTTATTCAGTTCTTCTACAAGTTTAACAGGGGGAATTTTCTGATTGTTGTGCAGATTGAAAAAGTTTACTAATGCTGATTCTATTGTGTCATAGCCTTTTTGTTTTGGAAACTGTGCTTCGCTGCTTGATCTCTGAATTAAATTTCTTATGCCACATCTGTGAAGATAAGCAAATTATTTTGCTTCCTACTAGAGGAAGTAGTAATTCTTAAGTAGTGTATATTTTATTCCAGAAGAAAGTGTGGGCTGTAAGGTGAGGTCCAGCACCCCACAATTAAAGATCCAAGCACTAGCAGTAATTTTAAACCTGATATTCTCTGAAAAGCAGGCTATGTAATGCTATTACTTTAATAATTTATGGGGTTTGATATGTTTTAATGAAAGCTGTATTACATAAATTCGTGAGCAATTTTGATCACTTCTTTTAGTTGTGGTCTTATTATTGCTTTCTCACTATGATTTTTTTTTGAGGGTTTTTGTTTGTGGGTTGTTTGGGTTTTTTTTCCCCTGGCCTTTCATTTTGTTAAAAATTGGAAGCATTATCACTGTAGCAAAACTGTAGGAACCATACAGATTCTCAGTATAATGCACTGTGCTTAAGATAAAAAGTACTGTCAAGCATCTTTTAGATCAGAGGTTTTTGAAAAATGCTAACTTCAGAGGAATGAAGAAACACTTGTTCCAAAAGTGTGTAACAGAATGGAGCAAGCAGAAAGTTCACAATGTATGATGAATGTTGTAAAATGGGAAGAATTAATTCATCATAAATCTAATAAATACTTTGTTCAAAGTGTAATGCAAAATCTAAAACTGCATATGTAAATTTATTTCTGAAATAACTAAAACAGCAAGAATATGAAATCCTTTGTAAAATATTTAAGGCAACTAAGTTTGATTTTTAGAATTTGTGAGTACACCTACATTTAAAGGTATTAACTTTTTCAGCTTTTTTGTCAAAACAATGAAATTCAGAGTTCAGAATAACTTTATTTTCCTTTGAAGATCTTCTAGTTGATATGTTGGGGGTTCTTGCCAGCTACAGCATCACTGTCAAAGAGTTGAAGCTTTTGTTCAGCATGCTTCGAGGAGAAAATGGAATCTGGGTAAGCTGTGATCAGATAAAGCATTGTCATTCCATTAGAGCCTGAAGTTAACGTAAATTGTCTCCTGGGACATATAAACTTGAGTATTTGTTTTCATGTTGATTGAACGTATGAAGTATTTTTGCTAACTACTTTAATTTGCTGTGTTGTTTGAAAACCGTCCGGTTTCTGTTGTAGCCTAGAGAGTACAAAATGGTTGTATTGACTTTTGTGCAATTTCCTTGTTTTCACAGCCAAGACATGCGGTTAAACTATTATCAGTCCTCAATCAGATGCCGCAGAGACATGGGCCTGATACCTTTTTCAACTTCCCAGGCTGTAGTGCTGCAGTAAGTTTACAACCAAAATACTACAACTCGAGGATCAGATACATTTCTCCTCATTTGCATTTGCTTTCATTTGGTTTCAGAAATTCTTGAAAAGTAAGCAAGAGGGGAAATACATGCTTGAGTAGTGCAGACCTTGCCTTCCATAAGTTTGCAAGGTAGTTGTAGTGTTGGGAAGCTGCACTTGTAAGGACGGAATGTCAACTAGGAGATTTTTGTCTGGGGAAGTTATCATAGAACTGAAAACTGAAAATTCCAAAGAACGGCATTATTTTATTTGAGTAACGTAATTGATGCTATATAGACCAGAGGCTTGAGGAAGAAAACAGGGATGAGCTTGTCCATGTCATCACAGTTTACAGTGGCAGCTGAGTCATAAGCTTTATTATAGCTTTTTGTCTGAAATCCATCAGCTGTTTCCTTTCCCTGAAGGCAGTGATTTAAATGCAGTCTTCTTTTGGCTTTACTATTTGAGATAACTTATGATGATGTAATTGTATTCCTTTCTGAACCTTCTCAAATAGACATTTTCTCTTCCATTCACTGCATGTATGTTCAGAAAAGCCCAAGAATAAATTCAAGTATTGTATACAGATCTATAAATGTGATTATTTAGGCAGTAAATACAAATGCTTACAAATAAGAAATCCAGATTTGAGGTTCGATTCCATTCTGGTATGGAATAGTATGTGCTTATGGTAGAACTTGAAATCTTTTAAGGGGAAGTAATCCTGAGATCCCTGTCTTTTCATGCCAGTCCGTGAAGGATGCTAGGAGCTTTTCTTGGGCTGTTCTGCTTTTACTTCCTCAATAGCATTGATAGTTGTATTCAAGCATAAACCACCACCTCCTGTTCTTTGTGAATACAGCTGTTGGTGTGGCAGATTGCATTAGGGAAATAAACTTGCTGAAAATCACTGTTTTTCACCTGGGTTATTTTTGGCTGGATCACTTCCTTGATCTTGTTTGATATTCAGCTGCACAAACAGATGTGTCAGCAAAATGCATAGGGCGGATTGTGTAAGGGATTAATTACTGAGTTTTGAAAGACACAGTTTAATTTGCTACTGCTAAATTAAAACCACAGTTAACCTCTCCTAAAAGTACATGCAGCAGCAAGACAGCTGTTGCAGAATATGAATGTCTATGATGACACATGCTGCTTTGACATTTCTGGGCTTCAGAGGCAAACCCTGATGAAACGTCTCTCTTAAATTTAATTTTGTATCAGAGCTTCAAGAAAAGTTCTGCAGGGGAAGAATTCCAAACATTTCTCCCTGTCCAAAGAGGTGCATCAATTACAGGAGCATAAAGATTTTCTGGACTGAAATGCACAATAAGCATTTCTCTTTCCTAGGTTAGGATCTTGTTTCACATCATTGACTGTGCACCTGTAAATCAAGAAATTTCAGTTTCAAATTTACATGTCTTGAGTAGTGCATGTTGGATTACATTGTGAAGTTCTGGAGAAAAATCATCCTCTCAAGTGGACCAAGGGCAATTACTTACAATGCGACCCAAACAACAAAGCACTGAATTAGGAGAAAGAGACTGGATATGACCTAGTTTACTGGCATTGAGTTCAGGTTTTCAGCTGTGATGCACAGCAATGACATCAGACAGAGAAACAGCATAATATTTACTTGGCACAATAAATATCACATTGGCCCTCTTTAAAATTGGGTGCATTCTCCTCGTATAGCCAAGGCTTCAGTGGCAGTATGAAAAAGCCAAGAGTCTACTGATCTTGTCTACTGATAGAGCCAGTCTGCTGATCTGCTGGTGAGAGCTTTTCCCAGGCTCTTCCCAGTACTGTTACATCTGTGCTAGTCTGTGTAAGTAGCACAGGAGTCACTGCATTAGGAGACACCCTGTGGTGGAGGCAGTGTTCCCAGGTGTTGTTCCTGTCTTTTCCTGTTTCAGGCAAGGAACTCCCTCTCAGGAGGCAGGAGCGATATCCCAAAAGTTCCTTGAAATGTTTTGTACTGAGCAGTTAGAACCAGGCTAGCAGCAGAAATGGTGTTACTACTTTTGTCTAGTCAAATGCTAGAATAATCTGAGCACGTTGCTGTATCTGATTCTAAAATTTACTGTGAGTTCCCCATCATTCTTACTTACCTATTTCTCTGCTCTTAAAACTTTCTCAGCAATTGCCTTGCATATAAAAATAATGAAAAGTCAGTCCCACTCTGTACTTGCTACATTGGCATAGAATCCTGGTGTGGTTATTCTGACTCTGTTGCCCAGAGACTAATGTCCATTCTCATTTTAAGCAATGAACGAGTTTGTTACGTTTCTTTGTAGTCTTCATTATGAATCTGGACAGGACACAATTTGAGCACTCCTGAGCACTTTCCAACTGTGACATTCTAAGCATCACAGAATCATGGAAGGGTTGATGTTGGAAGGGATCTCTGGAGGTCTTCTCGCCAGCTTACCTAGTCTGAAGCAGGGCAGCCTAGAGCAAGCTGCCCAGGACTGTGTCCAGATGGCTTTTGAGCATCTTCAAGGATGGAGACTTCACAGCCTCTCTGGGCAACCTGTACCAGTGCTCAGTCAGTATCACTGATGGCTTTGATAAGAACCCAATGTCATCAGTACAAGGATTAACTAACTAGTCTTTATTATTTTGAAATGTGATAAGAGTTAAAATGATCTTAATGAAACTGAAAAATATCAGTTAAATAAACTTAGAAATAACATGCTATTTTTATTTGTAAAAATATTTTCTTCTGGTTTGCATTCACATACAACTTATTTCAAGAAGCACTATTAAAGGCTGTTTATTCCTTAACTACTTTTGCATGAAATATTCTATATTTTGTCTGATGGAGGGAGAAAGAATTTATTGTAAGTAGTGCCTACTACAGTAATCTCTAAGTTACTACGACCATTTAAGTTCTTAGATTTTTTTTATATTACTTCAATTTTTGTATAGTTCTGATACTGAGGGGAAAAAATATTTTATCTTTTATTGGTATTATAGAAAACACTTACTTTGTAAGTGACCTTGGAAGTTCATCTTGTCTGATTTCTTCTCTAACAAGTACCTAACTTCAAAGTTAGATCAGGTATTCAGGGTCTTGCCCAGGGATAGAGTTCTCTCAAAGCTCTTCATTAGTCAGCCCACACAAAAAAAATGAATGAAAAACCAAATTTCTTCCCAGGCCATGCCTTACTATTAATGTGTTTAACTGAGTATGGGGGTAAAATTTTCAGTCTCTTACCTTACTAAGTGTGTATGGGAAAAAAAACCAACTGATAGTGCTCTTGAATGTCAGAAAACAACCTATTTTATACTGTAGCTTTAACAGTGAATCTCTCAACCAATATATCCCCAACCAACTTGGGATTCATTTGACCTTAATGTTTAACTCTGTTGATAAGATGCATACTTACTGAAGGCTGAATTTATAGTTTAATTTCTGCAGAAGTCACTTTTCTGTTTTTTTCTCTTAATATTGCCTGTTCAAAAATTTAATTCCATGTCTTCTATTGGTAGGATTTATGTAGTTAAAATGAAAGTATTTTAAAATAGATGGAAAACCAATGCATTTATTCAAAAGCACTATTTGAAAGGTGGGGTTTCTTTTATATATATTGTTCTTTAATATTTGAAAGTTAAAGCAGATCTGGAGGTCTAGAATGACAGGATTTTAGAGGGGCATTACCTTTAACAATACTTCTCAAAAAATTCATTTCTTCACTTGCTGTTTCCTTTTTCTCCACCCCCCACCCCACCCCCCTCCAGGCAATTGCATTGCCTCCTATTGCTAAGTGGCCTTATCAAAATGGATTTACTCTTAACACCTGGTTTCGTATGGATCCACTAAACAATATCAATGTAGATAAGGATAAACCCTATCTCTATTGGTAAGTAACTTATAATGCTGCAGTTATGGTTTGGTTTGGCTTCCTAATAACAGTTAATCTTTCCCATTGTTTTTAGTTTCTGACATACTTCCCCACCCCTCACCCCCCCACCCCCATATATCTACAGATTTTAATGCTGCTTACTTTATACAAGCTCTTACAAAGTCTTCTGTCCTTTTTGCTTTGCAATTTATAAATTCATGGATGCAAGATATATGCTTTGTAGGTAAACCTTAAAATCTAGTGTGGTGATTTCTTTAGGAATTTTAAAATACATGATTTCTTAGAGCTGTAAACTGAGAAAATGTCATTGTATTTTCTGTTTGGTGTTTAAGATCCTTGGCTGATGTCAGTACTACAAAACAAATCTGTTATACTCAGAGGGCACTGTTTGCATGTTATCTAGAGGTTATAGAAAGTAGATCTGTGAATATAAAAATGGCTCACTGATCACCTGTTCCCAAAAGTGAAGCTATATTTCATAATACATTAGTCGCAGGACAGACAATTTTAGTTTACTTAGGTTTGCTGTTGTGATGAAAATAGAAATAAGTCACATCCTTAATAAAGTCCTCTGATACTTAGAAATTATACAATAATAGTAAAAATGTGTATTTTATTGGTCAATCATGAGAAAAGTTTTTTCAGAAGTTAATTGTATACTGCTGAAGTATGGTTGTCTTAGCTGAATTTAAAAAAAAGGAATCAGGAAAATAAGGAACCTTCTGTTGTGTCAGAGCATGCTGATATTTTCTTCAGAACTTCTTCGTTCTTTATGTGTTTGCTATTTAGTATGCTTACCTTTTCTCATATTCTTAAAGACTGTGTATCAGCTGTGCAGAAAGATGAGGGCTGAACATAAGCAAGATCTATCAAGTTATATCAGCTCAGGAAAACAAGAATAGCACCAGGAGGGATGTAACCAAAGTAACGTTTCTCACTTTGTAGTCATTTCAGGTAGTCTAAAGAGTAGTAGTTTTTAGTAATCAGCTGAGGAGAGGACCAGTAGATGGGGTCTCAGGAAGTTACTTGTACTATCAATACATAAAAATCTTACTATGCTTTTACTTGACAAACTAAAATAATTCATATTTTTTATGGAACAAATGTCTTCTTAAAAATAATTCAGGTTTATTCTGAAGAAAAAAAAACCTATACATTTTCTCTAAATTACCATCTGGTATAATGCTTTTCCATGTGTCCGTTTTCTGCTAAGTGCTAGAGTCATTTTACCATGGAGACCTTTTCAAGCTGTTGGCTATAGCTGTTTTTATCAGTATGATCTATATTTATTTTTTTTTTTCAGTCTGTCAAGGACAGTAACAAATGCAATTATAGGACTGAACATGCATACAGGAATTTAACATGATAATTTGTTTCTTGGCCAGAATTTATGTTTCAAAATTGGCAATCTCAGGTGATGTATTTGATCTGAGAATTTTATACTGCCTCTGAACAGGAAAAGCATACTCCAAAGCTGCACAGCCTGTGATGCACGCTGCTTTCCTTATAGTTAGTAGTCTAGAAAGACCTTTAGCTTGAGTGATGTGATTCTTTCCGATTGCAATATGATGCAGAAGCAGCAATGGTATTAGGTTAGAATAACTTCAGATGCTTTATTATTTATTCTTACATATATTTTATGCTGTGATGTAGTTCTGATTTTTGTTATGATCTGATTACAATTCTAAGACTTTTGAGCATGTTTTTTAAACATATTTTTGCATCAAAATAGTTTAAAATTCTTCATGTGTTAAGGTTTCCTCAATATTTATATTTGTGTCAGAGGGAATTTAATTCTGGTTCTGTTTTTACGTATATTGATTTAGAACTTTTCTTTAGCCTATATTCACTTTGCTACAAAGAAGTCGTATAGCTTAGAGTAATTGCTACGTGTATGTGTCTTCAATAAATGGAATTTTCCTTGAGTAGAGTTTGGTTTTGAACATGTCAATGAATAAACCCTGAAAAGCTGCCCTTTGAGTTATCAAAGAAGCCTGAATTTCTTCCTTCAAAAGAATTCTGGGTCTTACCTTAACATTATATGCTAAAGAAAGTTTGTTTTTTTTTAATTAACATACTTCTTACTAGGTATAACCATTACATTTCCATATTTGCTTAAAAAAAAATCTCCACTGTCAGTATGATTTAGCTGTAGTAAGTTTATATAGTATCTGTTTATTAGATTGATTACAATAAAGAGTCTTGCAGAGTAAGAAAACTTTTTTTTTTTTCCTATGAGTTTATCTTTCCCCACGGTTGATGTGTGCTTTTCTTGGTTTTCATTTTTTTTTCTGTTTTCATAACCCAGAATATACCAAAATAATGTCTTCTCTATTTTGTTGTTACACCTTGGAAACCTTGAGAGAAAGTATAGCCCCAAAACATATGGAGTTTCAACTCTCTTATTGTAGTGCACTAAAGGATAACCTCTCTAGTATAAACATAGGTATTTTGCTACTTGCACAGACTCTTCAATTAATATTTGGGCACATTTGTGCTGAATTAATGGCTTATTGTCTGACACACACACACACTTGCACACACATAGCTTTAATCACAGTTCAGTGTCTCGCTTTCTTATATTACCTTGTGTTATGTATTATATGTAAAGGGAGAGTTTTTCTCAAGAGCAGGAAATAAGACTTCTGTGACTGACAAGGTGGAACTTGGCAAGTGCTTTGTATGAGCCACAGAAAGATGTCAGTCTTACAGAAATCAAATGCCAAAATTGGTTCTGTTTAAATAGAATGTAAATGTAATACACGCAAGGGAAACTGAATATGCAACCTCAGAAGGAAATTAGGAACAATGCAAATTCTTGTCATTTTTACATGGTGGCTTAAACCAAGCCATAATTAATAAGTAGAAACAGGAAAAATATTCAAATTAAATCATTTATCTAAACTTCTTTACAGAGATTTTAGACTGCCACATGAAAAGTTCAGTCACACAAAACCACCACCAAAAGGAAAGTATCAAAGTAAAGATTTATTTTCTTTTAGTGTGCTTTTTGAGCATGTATATTTTCATGTTTAACTAGGTGAAAAATGTGTCATATTGATTAACTCTTTCTTCAGAGTTTCTTCTTGAAAGTCATCTGTCTTCTAAGCAATCTTTGTATTAAAAGCAGTAACACAGTAGCATGCACAACTTCAGAGAAGACTCTTGATTTGAAGCAGAGGTACTGAAAGCAAAGTCAGCTAGAACAGATTCCTCAGGACCTGCTCCAGTTAGGTTTCTGAGTATCTTCACAAATGGAAACATCACAACCCCACCGGGAAACCTGTACCAGTCTTTGACCACCCTCACAATGACAAAGGTTATCAGTTTCAATTTGTGTCCATTGTGTCTTGTCCTTTCAGTGGATATGACTGAGAATTCTGTGGCTCAGTCGTCTTTACTCCCCACCCGCCAGATATTTGTACACATCTCTTCTCCAGGCTAAACAGTCCCATATGTCAGCTCTTCTCATGTCAGAGGCTTTGATCATTCAGTCCTTTGCTGGACTCAGTCTAGTATGTCCATGTCTGTCTTGTACTGTGGAACCCAGAACTGGACACAACAATCCAGGTGTGGTCTCTGCAGCGCTAACAGGGGACGAATCACCTCCCTCAACCTTCTGGCAATGCTTTTCCTAATGCAGCCCAGGATTTCACTGGCTGCCTTTGCCACAAGGAGGGTGCATTACTGGTTCATGGTCAACTTACTGTCCACCCAGACTATCAGGTCCCTTTCTGCAAAGCCACTTTCCAGCTGGTTAGTACCAAGCATATGCTGGTGCTTGGGGCAGTTCCTGCTCGGGGGCAGGACTTTGCACTTCCCTTTGTTGATCTTAATGAGATTCTTTTTGGCCTGTTTCTCCAACCCTCTATGGTCCTTCTGAATGACTGCACGCTTACCTGCTATATCAGCTGCTCCTTCTGATTTTTTATAATCTGTAAGCTTGCTAGAGGTGCACTCTGTCTCACCATTCAGGTTATTAATGAAGAAGCTGAACAAGATTGGACGCAGTACTGACCCCTGGGGTACTCCAGTAGTAACTGGCCTCCGACTGGACTCATACCACTGATGACAACGCCTTTAGCTCAGCAGTTCAGTTAGCTTTCAGGCCACTTATGTAGCTCATCCTTCAATAGTTTGTCACTGAAGTTATTACAGTGTGTAAAGGTTCCTCCCCATCCTCCAAGCCAGTATTGTAGAAGGCTGTCAGTTTCCAGTTGGTAAATCCATGCTGTCTATTCCCAATCACCTTCTTAGATATGATCCAGGCTTTAAGTGAGTGCAAAAAGAAGTGGCCAGGGGCCTTTCTGGTGGGAGAGTGCCATTATATCATCTTGACCATGATGTGAAAACTAATGCTTAAAAATAGAGAAAGGAAGCAAAGAAATGCTTTCACATTTGCCAGATGTAAGGGAGAACTGCTACAGTTCTGTAATTAGCTAAATGCTAAGTGCTGCTTCAAGAACTGTAAGCCAATTTGTTTTTTCTTTAAAAAAATGTAAATTAATTATCTCTGAGGATGATGTTGGGCAGCTCCTAAGTGACAGTCTATTAATACTTGAATATTGGAACAGTATTGTAGATTTCTTACCAAGTACTAAATGAATGTGACAATCCTGGAAGGAAATTAGAAGCCCTTGACATTTGGATGATAAATAACAATAAGGAGAAAGCTTTGTTGCAGAGCTGTCAGGTTCAAATGGTAACCTTCAGAATTCTATAGCACAAACTTTAGTATAAGCAAACCAACATCATATACCTAGCAGTGAATGATGGGTGCCACGCTTACAGAATTAATAGGTATGTATTAGAAAGCACTAATTACCAAACGATGTTAAGCGTTATTGTAGGTAACCAATGACCATAAACTGCTTTTTCATTGCTCTAACTGAAGAGATAATATGGTCTTTTCAAGGATAATCTGAACAAATAGAGAAGAGAGGAACAGTGATGTAATGACTTCCTGAAATCTTGGCAAAAGCGTTACTGGAATACCATTTACAGTTAAGAACCGCTACTTGGCAAAAATAGTAGTATTCAGAGAAAACTCTGGAGTGAACTATCCTCTGGAAAACACATTTTTTAATTGTTTAAAATTGTTTTAATTTTTTAAAACTTCCAAGAAAAAAAAGAAAAGGATGAAATTAAGGATGCTCTGGACTTCTGTTTTCAGAATTTATGCAAACTCTGATGTTGGTAGATAGCTTAATCGGAGATCCAGTGGGTAGACAGCAAAACAGGAAAATTAAAACTTTTAGACACACAATACTATGGTCATTTTATCACAGTTATAATAAGACACAGTATAATAATAATAACAGAGTTTAATAGATCGTTGGAAATGTTTCCTCAAAAATGAGGTGTAGATTCTTTGTCATAAAGACAGTGCAAATCTATGAGCTTAGGGCTAACTTTAGGCATGCTCCAAATGGGAAGCCTCCAGCCTCTATATCTCTATATTTCTTTCTGCTAAAAAAAATAGATCGGGTGGCATTGCTTCTGTGTAAGGCCTGGAATTCGATAAAATCAATCCAGATATTAAGATTGTTTGGTTGGTGGGGTTTTTGTGTTTCTTTGTGTTGTTTTTTTAAGAGATGTTCTTTCAAATTGTGTATTGGACTTTGTAAAAGAATTAGAGGGTGAACTGAGGCTGAATTATCATAATTGTTGCTTTTTGTCCTTAAAACATCCAAGTGCTTCCACAGTCATTTAATTGCAGAATGGCTAAAACTTCTGAAAGAGTGTTCTAAATCTTCTTTTTACTGATGTAGGGACAAGGAAAACAAACAAACAAACAGAAAAGCCACAAAGCCAAGCTGTCTAGACTTTTCAGTCCTTCTCTAGAGCTAATAATGATAGAGATAATGCAGAACAGTTGGAAAAGCACATAATGGAATTTCAAAGTTAGTAGAAAAGAATCCTTGGGTTTGTTTTTTCTTTAGGAAAGAATGAATTAATATCTTCTCAAACTAAGTGCTATGTTCATATGTTAAATTGCTTGTAAAATCCTAAGCTAAAGAAACTGGAATCACTGAACTGTTTCACTAGTGGATGGAAGAACGCTTACCTGCTATTCAAGTGCAATAACATCCAGTAGCTGCTTTGAGAAACTGTCTGTAATGAAACATAACTATAAGGGTTTTATGAACAATCTGTGGTAAAATTGTATACCAGCTGCTATGGGAGGTAGTTAAAGGCTCATAAACCCATATGGCTGTTAGACAGTACTGCTTTTGTTGTCTCTGTGCATTTCATCTTTGAATGTGGCAAGTTCTACATGTGTAGGTAATTGGTAAGAGGATTTCGGTGCAGTATCCTAGAGACCAGTCCTAGCCTACTTTACCTTTGGCAAGAAATAAAATGTGAAGATTAACATAATTTGTATGTTATAATGTTAAGGCAGAGAACATATTTCAATTCTGTTTCTCGACTACTGTTGTACTAAAATGCTAATTCATTTGGGGGAAAAAAAAAAAAAAAGTAAAATCTTGGCCAATGTTCATGTTTAGAAAATCATACGTTTTATTCCAAGATGAAGAGTCCTGCTAAGAAATGAGTTATTTTTTAATTATTTCATTGCTTTTTTGTCTTCATGTGATGAACATGTAGAGACAATTGAGTGTTTTAAAATTTCAAGAGCAGTCCGGTTTGCCATAATGCTGACAAAATCAGCCCAGTAACTGGGGCAGGTTAGGAAAGGGAGAAATTTTAAAGGTGTAGACATTTCTTCCGGAGGGATTCTTTTTGTTGTTTTTTTTGTTGTTGTTTTTACAGAGTATAACAAAATGTTTACTAGCTCCTGTTCAGAGTAGTAGGATGCATTCTACACAATTTTAATAATGTTTTATCAGGGAAAAACATGATGGTATTTTCAATGATTGGATGTTGGTAATTTAAAAAAAATATATATATTTGGCATCTATAATCAGATAATACTACACCGTACGTCAGACTGTAGTGGATCTGTGCAATTTTTTCTATATCCTTCAGAATTGGGTTCTGTTAGCCAGAACCATTTTAGCTTGTAAGGATGACTTAAGTTGCTGAGAAACAGATTTGGCATTGTAAGAGTTGCAGCTACCTGGTGAAAAGTTCTTTGAATGGCGTAAAGCCCCAAGGAGGTGACTCAAAGTGTCAGGGTAGCCCACAACACATTCAGTTGTTCTTACTGTAAAAGCTGTATTTTAAGGTGTTTAACCTTCATTTTATTGTACAGAATTCAGTACTGTGGTCATGCAGGTTGTGTGTATGGGTAACACAGGTTGCATACGTACATGAGTAATATTCTCCCATGAGGCTGTTCGCTGTTCCTTTAGTTGTGGGGTGTAGCTGCCTATGGGGTGGTTGTGGAAGCCAGATCATTGAAATGATCCGTGTCTCCAAAAGACACAAGAGAATGGTGGTGGTACTGTCTTCACTGTTCAGGTCGGTTGTGATGGGCAGTATGTAATTTTTCTTCTTCATTCTTAGATTATATCTTAGGTTTATTTAGAAGACTTTTTAGGCTTATTAAAAATAGTGCCCTTGTTTTGCAAGGAGGGTTGTGTGAAAGCCTGTGCAAAGGGCTGTGGCAGGGAATAATGCTCCTTTCCAGTGCAGCAGCTTGAGGGGAGAGAGAATTTTGTACTATGCATTGAGGCAGATAGAAGTATGAAGAAACCCCAACCTGGATTTGGGAAAATAAAGCTTCTGCAGCACCCTAACAAGTTGCTAAAGGGAAAGAGCAAACCAAAGCATGCTCAAAGCTAACAGAACCACCCTGATGATATGAGACCATTGGGCATCGTATGCTGCAACTCATAAGATGACTGAAATCAAGACTGGAAGTAGGGACCTCTGTGCAAGGACACAGTAGGGTGGAGAAGAGTTGTCTATAGGTGTTATTACTTCTGTTTAGACTGATCACTGTTTTTCACATTTAATAGAAGTATTCTAATTAATTATAACAAAAGTGGCTTTCCAGAATTTGAGAATTGGAATGTCTCTTTTTGACCTCAAAAACTTTCCTCAGAGAACATCTAAGCTCAGGATCACACCACCTATCTTTTAAGGCATTCATTTTTTTCAGAACATCATGGTTTATCAGCTATATTTTTGACAGTGAGGAAAAACGAAAATCTGATTCTGTCCTTCAGTAATATATGCATACACATTTAACTGTAAGTTTCTGAAGATGGAACTAGGTCTATAACTATGCAATTTTTCTGCATATTAAAATCAAGAATGTATTTGTGTAGTAGGGTAAGTGAAAATTTTAGCAGCTATTAAGATGAAATCTAAGGTTAGTATTTGCTCATACCTTTCACCTCTTAATGTTACTATGACAAACCTGGTAAAAGTGTTTAATGAAAATGTTACAGCAATCAAACCAGTTAAAATATCATTATTGTAATAATGTAATGTAATAATTGTAATAACATCAAATAGTTTTATACATCACCTACATTAAGAAAATGAGAAATTATGAATTAGTGGGCTACAGGAGTATATACAAATGTTCAAAATTAGTAGTGTCTTTTTTCTTATACTTACAAAGCTTCATTTCACAATTTATGGATGAAGTTCACTATGTAGACCTTGTATTTCAGCCATTGATTATTTTTATAAACTGATTGGTAATGAGTTTAAAAAAAAAAAAGGCTAAAAGCTTTATGAATGTACCCTATATTAATGATAGCAGAGTTCTCTTTATTGTACTTGACTTTTCAGAAAGGAGTAAGTGACATAGCTGTAAATACGGATTTACCTTTTCAAAAATGCTCTGTGTAATGCCACTCATGAATTTCCACCAGCTACCTTTGCAAAATGGTGTTTAAGAAGTCTAAAATTTCTCTTTAAAATGCTTTTGATTTCATATACAAGTAGAGAAATGTATGAGCTTTCTGCATTATCTGTCTTCATGGTGTTTGTTACAAAAAAGCTAGAAACTCTTATTAAATGTATTTTGTTAAAGCTGTAGTTCTTTATCAGTTTGGCAAATGAAAATAGATCCACAACTCAGTTGATTAAAATGTCGTAGTTCATTGGCCTAACTAAATCATAAGTCTGGAAAAGGAAATAATTGTTGTGCTTAGTAATTGCCTTGAATCCAAATTTTTATGTTATACCAGCTGCATTGTTCTCCAAGCCCCATAGAATTGCAAGGCACCTCAAATTTCTTCTGTGATGTTTTTTTCTTTACAACATAAATCAGATGTGTTATTTTAAATGATGATGAATTAGGAAACTGAGGGAGATGCCTGACAGATAAAATATTTACCATCTTGTATTTTTGTAAAGGAAAACAGAAAGTACAGAGTTTTAGGATGTAACCTGGAATCAAGTAAGTGATGAAGGTTAGTAGCTCCCCCCAAAGAAGTGGTGGGGGGAGAAGATATAAAGGAAATTAAGTTCACTGTCCCAGGTTTCTTTCTCATAGCAATTTAAAGTAATATTTTGATCTTTTTATTATAGAATAATTCCCTTTTTTCAAATTTCATTAGTGATTCTTTCTTTTCAGTTTCCGCACTAGCAAAGGTGTTGGGTATTCTGCTCATTTTGTTGGCAACTGCTTAATAGTTACATCATTGAAGTCAAAAGGCAAAGGTTTCCAGCACTGTGTGAAGTATGACTTTCAGCCACGCAAGGTAAGCAAAGTGGTATTTACAATAAAGAATAACCTTGAAAATGTGACAAAGTGCTTCTGGGAAGAAGGGTTAAATTCCCATTAGTACCACAATGTTACTAATAATTTCTTATTTGTAAGTAGCTTCTCTGATGGTCATGCAAAGTTTTATGTCAGTTACAGACCAGAATCAATTCAAGAAAAATGTAATAACTTATAAGGTAACAATTCTATAAAGTCAACTTGTTTGAAAATACTGCTTCATTAGCTTCAGATAGAGAAGAACTTAAGTATTTATGAAATGGTTATATTTTATTTTTGACAGGTTGTCCTTCTATTTCTAAACTCTCTGCGCATGGTAACTTTGGTACCAATGTCTGGAACAATTTTGCTGGCAATGCTAGAGTGTCATTATCTGTTACTGGGGGATATGAGGCTCTGAACTTTTTTCAGTTTCAGTGGTGTTTGGGGATTTCTCATTTTTCATAGTAAATCTTGATTATTTCTCTAGATCATGTTAGTGTTCATTTGTACTGTATGCCAATTAGTCCTAGGAGAATGATGATTCTACTGGCTTCAGTGTTTCAGTTAGTTGACCGAAGCATTGACTTTTCTGTCCAGTGAGCATTATGTGTTTGTCGCTGATAGCAGCCTTGTATATATTTTGCTGTGAGGCTTATTTCATTTTTTTATGGCCTTAGAATCTGTATATTGAATGTCAGTGCTTGTTTGATTTTGAGAAGCAGTCTCTTGGGAAGGAAATGCTATCATTCAATCATCAGCTTTATGTTCTACTATTTTTCTTGTTACACATTTGTGATTCAAAATCACTGATTCTAATTCTGCCATGTAGCTTTGAGGTAATTTGTGGGTTTTTTAAAAGATACTGAGGTCTTTTTCTAGCATATTACTCAGGGATGTGCAAAGTCTTATAAACACATATCTGAGGAGTGTTGAAATGAAAAATTCTGGTTTGCAAATTTTATTTAATTTGAGAGCCAGAAAAGAGTTTTCATGACAGGTCAGGTTTTCAAAGCAGCACATCTGATGCTACTGATAAACACTTAACCTAGTAACAAATGGAATTGGTAGCTTTTGAATTATGTTATTAATAACTAGCTTTTGGGACCTAGCTAATAATTTCTTTACTTGTAGATGAAGGAGCAGCCTTTCATATTTTAGCAAGATATTCTTTTGATAATTTTTATTATTAATTAGTAGTTTGCTTCATGCCATCCCTGGAAAACATTAGCTTTTTGTATTCCACTTCAAATAGTTAATTCTGAAATACTAGTGCATTATACAATATATATTATATATTATACACTATATAGTACATCTCATTATATGAATATCAGTTTCAAATCCTAATCTGCTGATCTGCTGAAGTATGCCCAAATATAACTCCCATGCCAGTGTTATATTTCTCAAAGATTGTGCTTCATACGCTTTGGGTCGTATGTCAGCTTTAGAAAGCATTTGAAATAAATCTTCTAGAATATATTTGCAAGTGGTTTCACATGATATATTTTGTTCATTGTGACTTGTGTGTACTTATATGTGGGAAGGTACATAAAGCATAATGGGGGAAACGAAACCTGTTAAATATATCTCCTGGCTCTAACAAGTCAAAATATATCCTGTATAACATGTAGATTGATTTTCTTCATGTTATTTACGTATTACATTGGTTCCCCTGTGCAAGCATTGAATGTGTAGATAGATATTCAAAAAATGTGTATCCATTTACAAAGCAGCTTACTGTCCAAATGCTAACTGGAGAACTGTAATTTTTGTCATCAGATACACTATTTATTAGCCATTTGCTTATAGACATAGGCACTTTGCCAGAAACTTCATCCTCATTAAACTTCTCAATAATGTTGTTTTAAAATATTTATTGACTCACAATAAAATTATATATTCAAACCACCTGGTCAAAAGCTTTATGTAGGCAGTTCAGAATGATACTATGTTCATGTGAAGATCTTTCCACTGTTAACTGTGTCATATGACACCATTCACAGAATAATATGTAATCTTAAGTTAAAACTTTGAGATGTGTTAAGTGGTTATTTTACGTTTTAATTAGTTTATTTTAACAACATTATAAAAGTAAGTATTTATGAAAATACATGGAGAAATTTGGTTATCATATCCCCAAACAGAAAATGAGGCTGTAGTATAATAGACTGACCTCTCAACAGAGCTAAACTAGCTTTGGCAGTGTTGTATTTAACATGTCTATACTGCTTTCTGGGACTCCAAAATGAAATTTTTGTGTATTAGTAACTGCCAGTAATTTTCACACATAGCCTCAGCATCAGTCCTTGTAGAAGTATGAACAGGAAAGCACTGCAGTCAAGAGCAAACAGCTTTTTTGGGGTGTTTCTGATCCTGAACACCTTTACTAATTGTAGTACAGACTGAAATAAGTTCCACATTTTGGAAATACTTAAGAGTGTGATGCCCCATCTCTCTAATTATACGGTGCTACAGAGCAGGAATATGACTTAACTCAGCAGTGGGTGATTAAGCTTGAAAGATTTCAGCAGTGTAAAAAATGGGCAGGCTGTTATCTGAAGTGTGTTTGAGTACTGCCTAAGGAAGCTCTTGTTATAGCAGAGAGGCATGGGCTTGGTGCAGTTTTGAAAGAATTATGTAGGGAAGAGACTGTAAGATGAGTTTAAAAGAAGATTGTGTTACTGACTTTGAAAATTAAAAAAAAAGGGGGGAAATTTTTCAATTTCAATAAAAACTGAAGAAAATATGTGTGTGAACTTATACAGCTTGGTTTGGTTCATTCTGTAGTACTGAAGTCCTGAAAACAGTGTCTTCAGATACAGGATAGGGCAGAAAGCAACAAAGTGCCTGTACATCAGCAAAAAACATTCCCATAAATGAAACAAAGGTAATAGGGAATTGCAACATACATATATGCTTGCTTCTATGTATCTACAAAAATAAAACTGGAATATCTATTTTAAATGAGGTTATTGACATAGTAGAAGTATCAGAAGCTTTTCAAGTCAAGTTGACTTGACCATCAGTGGGCACTCATTTCAAATTGTAGTTACAAATGACAGCGGGGCAGCCTTGCCAGTCGACTGATGCCCTGTATTAAATAAAGACTTAACCTAATCAGATAAGTCCATCGTAACAATAAATAGCAAGAGTTCCTGTGCCCTGAAAATCAGTAACTAAGTAGGAAAACCATACTATTCAGATCAAATTGTTAGCCACATGATAAGCATGGTTATAGCATCTGTGATGAACTGGGGAAGATCAGGAAGCATGCTAACATAAAGAAGCTTACATTACTTTGCTATGAACTGGGTGGCATTGTACTAAGACAAGAGTTCAAACTTTTAAATACCAGAAGCATTTTGATTTGTTTCTTTTTGAATCTTTTAGAGAGCTCAAACATTGGCCCTTGCTTGACTTTGAATTGAAAAACGGAGAATATGCTTGGATATACAGGATTTTGCTATTTTTATTTTTAAATTAAACTTCCTTTACTTCTTAAAACAAACAAAAAAAAAGATAAGCAGTTAAAACATCGTCTTTGGTAGTGCTAGAGAAATGGCTTAAATGCAAAGATATAAAAGGCTAAAAGCAAATACACCATTAATCCAAAAAATCCAATAGAAAGTTTAAAGGCTCCTCACAATGTACCTGAGCACAGATAAATAGCAAATTCGAGACACTGTCAGTAAAAAGAAGATATTCAGAAAGTGGAAGTTGTTTCAAAATGAAGAATGCTTTGAAAAGTATAAGTTATAGCAAATTATATATAAAATAATAAGACAGTTCATTTTTTTTTCCCAGTCCATACGGGCAATTAGATGACTAAGGCTTAATAGGAACCCTTGATGAATATGGTGTCATAACAAAAAAGTTAAATCAATTAATTGCATCATTGTTTACTACGAGACAATTCAATGGCGAGGAATCAAAGGAAGTGTCTCAAATTGAGGTGTCAGTAGAAGAGGTAGAGAAATCAACATAAGAGGTATTAATCAGTTACCAGGACCTTACAGAAGGCACCCCCAAGTTCCAAAGAAATTTGAATATGAAATTTGCCAAACTTTTAATTGTGGTATATCATCTATTTTGTCAAACAAAAGGGTGATGGAAAATTATACAAATTTTAGAAAAAGGCTTTGCTTATATTTAGATTCATATATTATCATGCCTGATCTATTAACCATCAAAATGGTGTAGAAGCTAGAGAAATAGAAAGGAAGAATTAGAAAACACATTGATAAACATATCAGGGACAAAACAATGAAATATTGCACTGGCAGTCTTGTACCCTACTTCTGTTGAATTATTGGAAGGATTTTTACCCTGCATAAGAACAAGTTTGTGAGCCAGTTGATACATGCTATGTGGATTCCCTAAGGACTTTAGCCATTATACTCCCCTGAAAGCCTTAAAGAAATCATGTGATAAGAGAATTTCTATTTGTTAAAATACATGGATGGAAGGATATGAATCAAGTGAGCAAGTAGGAATCTCAGAAGGACCTTTATTTTCCTATTGGTAAGAATGCATTATAGGCTTCTTGGTGGAGTTTGTCGTTCAGTATGTGAGGAATTAGCTTTGAAAACCTATGTTACTTATTTTATCTAGATTGATACTAGTGACAAATATGACACAAAGAGTAAATAATTTTTTAATACTTCAGTACTTCCCTGGCTAAAAAGAAGTTAAAGTTTAAGATGTAAATTGAGTTAATTCAAGTCCAGGAGGCAAAAGAGCAATTTTTTTACTGGATTAGTTACAATAATGATCTGGGATAGACTGTGCATGGGCATGTGTATGTGCACGTGCGTTCAGGTAAAGAAAAGCTCAATGTTTTTTGTAGAGCTTGCCTTGTGGGTCAGAGTAGCAGACAGAGGTAGTGCTCTGACAGTAGTGATGCTAAAGGTTTAGAAAAGTTGTGGAAAGGAGAAAAGTGGAAGGAGATTTGGACTAGAAGCTGCATGCAGGGGTAGGGGGGGGGAGATTATCAAAAGTAGATCATATCATCTTCCTGAAGTTTGACATGGACACCAAAACTCTCCCAAGACTGAATTGCTTATTTTAATTCCTTATAGGCTCTGTAGGCAGTGTTTCAACAAAAGTAATGAACTATTTATTTCCAGATGAATGAGTCATCTGTGAAGCTTAAGCTACACACAGTGACAGTCTTACAAACTGGTATGTTGTCAGAAATTCTCTTAAAACATTGTAAAAAAAAAATCACAAATAGAAGATAAATGGATAAAACTTGGGGCTTATGCTTGTCAGCTGATTTCTCCTACGGAAGTATCAGAAATGGAAATGTGAATAGTTAGAAAAGGTACAACTCTGAATAGTGCTATTGCAAAGAACGCCTGCTGTTATGATGAAAGAATGTAAAATTGTCATCACTTAGTGGAGATTATTGGTAAATTAACCTTTGAAGGAAAGAGGACAAGGGGATTTTTCTTCTAAGAGGTTTATGTTAGGTGGTGTAGAAGCTTTGAAAAAGAAGTGTTGATGAAAACAGAGTTCTAGTCATGCGGTTTGCACTTAGTTTCTGATTAGCATAGTCACCAGTTAAGCTTCTAGACTTCGAGTTATGAATATTTTGTTGAATTTATGGTGGGTGTTCCTTTCTGAAATAGAATCTGCCTACAAAATGGGGAAAACATTTGCTTGTTCAGTTGTGGGTTTGATTTTTGATTATTTTTGGGGCGATGGAGGGGTGGGGGTGTATAATGACCTAAAAAAATACTTTGTTCATGGTTCTTAAAAACAAAAAGCAGACTGGCCACATGTGACTTCAGAACCCAAAGCTGTAGCAGCACATCATTAATCTAGTATTGTCCAGTAAATCTGTTTACCTTTATATGCAAGAAGTGAGATACTTCAGTGCTGCTGTTATGATTAGTAGGGTTTTTTCATCCTTCTGTTAACTGTAGGTTTTAAGGAGGGATAACCGAAGACTTATTTTTAAAGACCTGGAAACAAATATGGAAAAATATGTGTATTCTAGTATGTATATATAGATACTACAGATTTATAATAGAATATAACTCAATTCAAGGACTACTGCAACAATTATTGTCAAAATATATTTTGTTGCATGCTTTTCTTATTTGTAATTCTGTGCTCTGATTTCAAAATCATCACATTAAAACTTTATGCTTTTAATTTCTCTGATACAGAGAGGAAGATTTTTCTATTAGTAGGCTCTGTATCTACTTACCCCTGCTCAGGGAGAGATACACCAAGTGACTTTGTTAAAATAATGCTCCAAGAGATGCAAAAGTTTTCAGCTTTGAAAAAAAGAGACTTAGCTGAACATAGAAAACAAAAGAAATGAAACAGATACCAAGAAAAGGAAGACAAGTAAATTGTAAATTACTGTTCCAAATTATTAGAATATGAACTGGTGTTTTCAAAATGGATGAGCCGACTTTTTCACAGAATCAATGAGGTTGGAAAGGGATGTGTTCAGACAGTCTGCTGTCACTCCCTGTTCCAAGGCCCACCTAGATGAGATTGTTCTGGACATTGTCTGGTCAGGTTTTGAGTATCTCCAAGCAAGGAGACTCCACAGCTTCTCTGAGCAACCTGTGCTAGTCTTTGACTGTCCTTACTGCTTACTACCACCTTCATACATACATTTAAATGAGGTTTCCTGTATTTCAGTTTGTGCCCATTGCCTCTTGTCCTTTCACCGGATACAGAAGTCTCTGGCTCAGTCTTCTTTATCCCCTGCCCATCAAGTATTTATACACATGGATAAGATCCTGCTGAGCCTTCTGTTCTCCAGGCTAAACAGACCCATATCTCAGCCTCTCCTCATGTATCAGAGGCTTCAGTCACTTAATAATCTTTGTGGCCCTTTCTGGACTTTCTCCAATATGCCCATTTTCGTCTGGTTTGTACATATTTTGAAATAATACAGACACCCATTACAGTTAAGCATGAGCTGATTTGCAGATTTTACAGATTAAATTTCCATTCCTAGTCTGAGATGAGTTTAAAGGTTTGGTTTTAAAGGGAACTTAAGGTCTTCTTCTTGAACTCTGACATAATGTTTCCTGTTGAACAGATGATTTCAAAGATCACCATAGCTGTACTAGGGAGCATTTTACTGTGATACTTTCTGTGTTTGATTATGTAATGCATTTTTAATGGTATGACAGTTGTCGAAAAATTGGTGAAATGGTAAAGAACAGAGGAAGAAAATCGCATGAAGCAGTCCAGGGTGGTGTCTTAAACTGGGCTGTAAAATTTGGTGCTGTGAAATTTTTCCTTTTATTTAATAATTTCTGTCAGAGAGCTATGATGAAAAGGCAGAGATATGTGATATGAATTTTTTAAGGTAGGTGCACATAGAACTGTATTTCCCATCAGAACTCAGTTGTATTTTTTGTTACAGCCTGTAGTGTTTAAATTAAATTACACTTTCAGGAATGGAAGTGTAATCAAGTTTTTAATTGTATGTATGCATTTTTGGCTCTGATCCCATAAAGGAAAGCAGGTAGATTTATTATTACATTTAGGCATGTTTCTATTGACTGAACTTGAAGTTTCACTGACTTGACTTTTAATATTAAGAGTTTGCAAAAATTAATCTGTTTGTATAAATTTACAAGACTAGTTACTTATTTTTAATGCTATTCATTAACTTCATGTTTGATAGCACAAAAAACTGCCACTGTATACTGATTTTTCATGTCTTTCCAGTGGTACATGATAAGCATCGTACACATCTATAATCGATGGAGAAACAGTGAAATACGATGTTATGTGAATGGTCAGCTGGTATCCTATGGTGACATGGCCTGGCATGTTAACACAAACGATGTAAGACTTTATTTTTCTTCCTTTTTCATAGCTTTTCATTTTAAGGTAAATTGAAAAAGAAAAAATGTACTATGTTTTCTCTAGGTCTTTTCAAATTTTGTATCTTTTTTTAACTTTCTCCTTTAATCTATCTTCCTTAGTTATGTATTTAATAAAATGTAATATTATTGGTTCTATATATTACACATATTTTTAGAATACTTGGGATTTTTTTTGCCTGTATTTTGCATAGCTATTTTAATGAAATTTTCAGAGATTTTGTTTGGAGAGACTATTATAGCTAATCTTTTTAATATGTGATACTGTATAGAGAACACTGATAGCAATGGATTAATACTTAGCTTTTTCTACAGGAAAATGTGTTAAGATTTACAGATGTTACAGATTTAGCTTGAGAAAAGTCCTTAGGAAAAACTGATTAATTCTGCTAAATTACTATGCATACTGCCAACGTATACAAATGTACTCATTTTTGTATCACGTTAAGTTCTGTGCTGGATTCAACAGAAGTTATTTGTTAATGGTTAAAAGATTTCTATGCTTTTTGTGTTATTGAACGTTAAATTTTAAGTAGGTTTTTTAATTGCAGTAAAACTGAATAGCCTGAGCTATGTTCACAGTCATATTATTTTAATAACTGTATATATTTAGTAAGAGATCATTTCTTCTATGCAGAGTTTACAGTTTTAAACTAACAGGATAGCAAGACAAAAAGTAAAAGCTAGAAAACAGAAGGGTGGAGAAGTGTCAAGGTATTTACAGTATTAAGCGAAGTCTGAAATCTTGCATCTGTCTCCCAGTAACAAGCATATTTTGCCTTTTATTGTTTGACTTGGAAATAGTAAAATGCTGTGCTAAGTGTTAAGGCATTTATATTAAATTAATATTGTTAGCAAGTATAAATTAACTGCTACAAGATTTCATACCTGAAATACTGAGCAATTTTCTTGGGTAGTAAACATTTACAGAGAGGTGTCAACCAGTTAAAAGATACTGAGAGATGTACTGTTGCATAGCATTAGTTGGCCCAGAGCAAAGACACAGCAATCTTGCATCTGCTTGTCCCACAGGCAGAAACCAGTCATTTTTACTTGGAGAAGATTACATGTATACCTGTAAATACACCTGTGTCTCTTAATTGGACTGAGTTCAACAATTTTTTAGAGGAAATGCATCCTTTTTGTATTTTTTATATTAAAATTATATTTAAGTTATTTTAATGAATTCTATATAAGTTTCTTTTTTGTTGGTTTTTTCGGCTCTCCTTTTGTACCTTCTGCTTTGGAAGGTTTGAGAATCTACACCTAATGATGCAGAAATAAGCACTCTTTCTGGCCCAAAGTTTTAGATGGGGAAATGATTCTCTTGTGCTTTGCCTTCAGCTAAAGCTGTGTGAGAAGTTCAGAGATGCTTGATTCATCAGCTTGCTACATTTTTGTTATTTCTTATTTATAATATAACTCTCAGTTTTTTCTGACTGCCTGTGTAGGGTAAGGAAGCTCTTTTCTACTTAAGGAAATTAACTGTATTTTGCTAAATTCTAGAGGCAAAATTGGATTTGAAAGGGAGAGTTTAAATATTACATGGAGGGTTCTGCTTGCCAAAGCTTCTGATCATCATTTTTTGATTTCTTGGTAGCATTTCTACTTACAGGAAAAGGCAAGCCTTTCAGCTTTTACAGACCGTGGTTTCTCCTTGGTAATATAAACATTTTGGTGATAGGTGAGAATTTGATGATTGAAAAGCCAGCGGACGTCTCAA
Organism: Falco rusticolus; assembly: GCF_015220075.1. NCBI lineage: Eukaryota > Metazoa > Chordata > Aves > Falconiformes > Falconidae > Falco > Falco rusticolus. Next base: position 25,839,920 of record NC_051188.1, read on the forward strand.
AGGATCTGGGCTGAGTTACTAGTTACATGTTGTGGGGATCTGTAATCCTTAAGGATAAATGCTTAGCAGGAAAAGCTGTTCCTTCTAATCTTATTTTCTTCACAGTATTCCTTTGTGCTTTCTCATGTAACAGAAATACAATCTTTTCTTAAGGTGGGATTAGTTTACTGAGCTTTAGATGTTTTGATGTCTTTTAAGTTTCTGCTAAAGTTTTACTTTGCTGGAGAATAGATTAAGTTATGAAAGACACTAGTTATCATTAGGTCTCTATTTTTTTAATAACAAAAACCTATTATAGTAGAAGGAGGAAATAGAGAAGAAAGTAAGAGAAATTCAGGAAAGGTGTATGGGTGCAACTGTATAAAAGGCATGAAAAGGAAAATAGGAGGGGGGTGTATGGAGACTCCTTAGCACTATTACACATTTAGCTAGGAAGAGAAGCTCTTGTTTTAACTATTAGAACTTTCTTGTTTCAAAGATTGAGTTGTTAGAAGCATTCCCTTGAAAAGTCTTGAGAAATTATCTGGCTCTTTGTTAACTTCTGCCTTCATACTCTTCCATATATCCACTTGGACATAACTTCAGTCTCCTGCAAGATGACAAGAAAATGCCTTACCATAATACCTTTTGGGGAAAAGAAAAAACTACGCAAATGTGCTAATCATTCTTTCTTTACATCTTACATTGTGCATAACTATATCTGTAGATTATACGGGCAGACATAGCAGTACAGGTTGCGAAAGCTGATAATGAAAACTGAGAAAGGTGCAGGAGTTGCATGTTGTTAACTAAGTGCATTTACTCTTTTCAGTCTTTTTTTTATACAAGAACATTGTGAGATAATTGAGATTCAGTGTTTAAAACAAAACTGTGCTTTAAAAAAAATCAGTTAATCTTAAAGCTCAATAATGCAAATCTAATATTTTATTCATCTAAAATAATATTTAATCATGGTGCATTTTGTTCGGTGGTAGCTTTAACACAGTGAGCAACTGAAAAGTCTTGTCTTCATTATATATATTTTTTTTACAAGGATAGATTTTTTATTGGTAGAGACTGAATTTATTTTTTTCACAGATTGATCTTGCATTACAATTATCTTATATTTTTATGACATTTTTTTTCAATGTCTGACATTCACCTCTTGTATCCAAACAAGAACTGAAGAATACCTCAGTCTACAATTTTTGTATGTACCCTGGAAGACACTGAAGTAAAGATGGTGATGACAAAAAGGGTGAAAGTTTAAAAATACGGGGTTTTAAAATTTTATTGTTTTGTTTTTTTCCTTTGTATTTCTTCTAATTCATTCTTATTTATACTCATCCATGAAATCACTGGGTTCTTAACTATTTCTGTAATAGGAGCAGCAAGATACAGGATATAACATGAAGTAGTCATTAAGGCTTCACACATGTATCCTTCACGTTGTAAGACAACAATGTGTGTTGTCCTAATAGACATTTTTCATCTAGGGATTTGCAAAATGTGTCATCTTTACAAAACTCTAAATCACTCAAACGTTGTTCAAAAAAATTTTTTTTTTTGGAGGGGACCTCCATGTATTAAATATTGCACAATGTTCAGCCTGAATGTTAGAGGTAAGATATGAGAAAGGATGAAAAAGGGGAAGACACTGTAAATTTTTTTGTATAGCTGTTTCTATTGTGAATGTTGCTGATAGATTCTGTAGAGGTGGTTTTGGTTTTAACTTCATTGTTCTTATTTAATGAAATACAAAAATATAGCAATGCTGAGATTCATTGTGTGCTACATAAGATACAGTAGCTAGTGGTAAATAACTCATTGAGTTTATATTCCAAAGAGTAGATATAGCTAGAGATTATGGCAAAAAGATGACATGAAATGCATGACAGAGTACAACATAATCAAATGTGTGCAGTTGCTGGCTGGTCAGTAATCATGATCAGCTCTGTATGCCTATGGAGTTAATTATTTATAAGAGTTCAAATACACTTGGGGACAGAAGTTAAACTGGAAGAGTTTGGCTGTTAGGAATTCTCCCCAGTTATGGGAAGTAACATGAGAGAAAGCACAAAATGCCTCTTCAAGGTGTCGAATTTGGGGATACTGGGGTTTGGTGGAAGATTTTTGTTCAGATAGCTGAATGAAGGTAGGTTTGATGATGTCCTGACATCTGTCAGCTTATATTTCTGTTGTAGGATAAGGAAACTAGAAGGATTGGAAAGCCAACAAGTTGATTCTATCAATAGCACTTGGGCTGCATTTGAAAAAAGGCCTATAAGCATCAAGAATATTAAGGATACAGTTATGTCCTTAAGTAACAAGCCCATAAGTTCCAAGAGTTTATTTTTTTATGTAAATAAAATAGGAGGATTTGGGCCAAGGCACTTAATGAAGCAGATCTATTAGTCATCTCATCTTGGGGTCATTAATGACATGTTACCAGGGATGTACAGAAATAGGCAGACTTGGATCTGTTGGTATCAGTTGGGTATAAAACTGTGGAAATGCGAGATAGTTGGAGGAAGAGCAAATGAGCTATGAGTATTAGGTGCTGATTTTAAAATAAATAAATAAATATATCAGGTCTACTGATTGGCATCTGGAGCAGAAGTGAATATAAATTACCAGAAGATCAGGAGTTAGGCCTCCCCTCCAATTAAAAATAATGGAAGCACTTAATCCAGAATGAAACACCAGAAAATGGGAAAGTATAATCTGGTAAGAATGAAAAAAGACAGAACTGGTAATTACTACAGGCAAACAGACCTAGAATGTAATTATATGTAAAACTCAGATTCCATTGAAAACTATGATGCATGTTGTACAATTAATGTTATCTAGAAGAGGCCAGGAAAATACCCTTGTAATAGGCAGGAATGTAGATCTCGGAATTTGTAAGTATAAACTAGGAAAAAGGGTGGCATCAGTATTCAGATTCCTCAAATAACCATAAAAAATGGCAATTGCTCAACATGAATTGACTTAACACTCTCTGACAGTAGTGGCGCAGGTGTCAGTAAAGCCTTCAAGGCTAAGGAGGACTTTAATGAACTAACTGAAAACTGTTAGGAAGTTTCACCATTAGATTTACCAGTAGTCAGAGTGGTCTCATAGCCCTTATTTTGCACTATGCATCCTGGGTAGGACTTTGTGAACCAACTTTGATGTAGTTTTTTTCAGAAATTTTTTAGGTTTGTCCAAAACAATTAATACAAGTTTAGCAATCCCAAGGGAAAAAAATTCAAAGAGATGTTTGGTCAAAAGGAGGATAAGTCGGAGATAAAATCCTGGATACCTGTTACCTCACCTCATTGCAAAGCTGGCCTCTAGATCTTTGACTTCCTCCTAACCCTTTAGACAGAGTCCCCTTTTCCTTGTTAATAGCTTATCCACCTCAATCCACTGCGGTGGCGTGTCACCATATTTGATTCCATTCTCTAGACTACAGAAGTTTTTCTTAGGGTGAAACTCAGCAACAGCCAAGCAGGATGAAAAAGCAGGCTTCCTAATGCTGATTCTACTGGTTTGCTGATTCAGCTCAAAAAGTGAGGCCTGATCCTTTTTTCTGTTAAATAAAGTACATGTGACTCAAGGAAGCTAAGGGACTAGCCTTGCAAAGATCCTTATGCTTTCTGTTGTTCTCCTCTTGTGCTGTGTCTTTTTCCAGTTCCCCAGATCTTTATTCTAGACAGTTAAATTCTAAGCTTTGCTTCTTCTCAAAGCCTCTTTTCCTGGAAGCACCAGAATAACTTCACGTAATTCTTGCAAAATAAATTTAAATTGGAAAAAAACCCCAAAAGCCACAAAAAAACCCCCACTTCAAACCTGAAATAATAAGAAATGGACAGATGGAAAACTGCAGAAGGTCTTTGTTCAGAGGGTAGTTGTTGGAAGGAAGAATGGAAAATAATTCTTGTGACCGTGGAAGAAGACAGAAGAGGAGTTTAAGGTCAAACCAAATCATTATAGGCTGCAGTCATGAAGACTGCACCAGTTGCAAACTACAAAAATTCATATTTGATGTTTTTTCTGCTAGAGATGTTTAGCTCTGTTAGCACAACAGTGAAAGAAGAGTGCATTTCAGTACATGTTCTTATGTGTTAGCAGTGAGAGTTCTGATTATTATTACAAGGAACTTGGAATGATAATTACAAGGACTTTCCTATTTCCTAGAAAGCAGTAGGGAAGGTTATTTGGTACTTGAATGTACTGTTCTAATTTTCTCTGTTTTATGTTGAACAATTAATAAAAATCAAATCCTAGTGGCCAGTCAAAAGCATTGTAATAATGACCCATAAAACAATTAACTCTACGCTATTCAAAGTTCTTCACTACAGGGAATCAGGTACTGAAGTAATAAATGATTGATTTATTTTCTTTACTAGAGCCTGCCTTAGGTTTTTTGCTTCAGTAACTGTACACAAATGTTATTTCATTGTATAGTTTGTATGACCAGACTTTATTAACATTGCCTCTTCCTGATACAGAGCTATGACAAATGTTTTCTTGGCTCTTCGGAGACTGCTGATGCTAATAGAGTGTTCTGCGGCCAGCTTGGAGCAGTATATGTATTCACTGAAGCACTCAACCCAGCACAGATTTTTGCAATACATCAGTTAGGACCTGGATACAAGGTAACAAAGAATCATAAAAAAATTAAAGCTATGAAAGGAAAATAATTTGATAGATGTAGTTGAAAGATATATATGCATGTAAATATTCCTCTTAGGTTCACCCAGAGCTATGTGATTTGTTTTCAGCAAAAGAAGACTGTTTCTTCAAGTATCCTAACTAACCTTAATTTCCATGAGCTTTTTGAAAGATGCAAGTTGTTTCTTTAAAGTGTAGCTGAAACATGTTTGTATGTGAATTTTTTTACTTTAGATCACAATCAGATTAGAACAATTTTGTAATTGGTGTACTGAATACCAGGGGAATAACTTTCTTCTCTCCTGTTTGTGTTTAAAACCTGAGTTAAGGCAGATTAACTTTCAGCAAGGCATAATAAACCAATTCTTTTCAAATGCACAGGTTCAAATAGTTCTGCTGAAGTAAAAGAACTTTTTTACTCATGCTTTGCCAGTGACATTTAGGGGACAGATTGGATAAATTAATGGCATGCATAAACTTGCATCTCTAGTATGAATAATCCCTTATGACTTGGAATAGCTGTGTATAGTAGTATTTCATCACGAAAAACAACAGATACTTTGCAGAAGTCTGCAGAAACTGCCTAGTGGAGAAGGCTTGAAAATGAATCTAATCCCAGTGAAACATATTGAATTTCTACTTTCAATTATTCCCAAATTTTCTTTTTCTGATTTGTGAAATTTGTGGTATCATCTGAAGTATATTTTCAGGGTTTTTTAGTATGTATTATATACTCTGAAAGCACAAAGGTTTTAAAAGCAAGTAAAAATCAGCATTTAGATTCTAATACTATTAATTTGATGTGCTGAAAATGATTGCTTTAAATCATTTGAACACAGCTAACACTAGAATGACAGTGACAAGTTGATATTTTCATCTTTTATGGTGTGGATGTAGCGTGAATAGCTAAATGTGTCAAGGTTACTTGGAGAAGAGGAAGTCTATTGCATACAGTTGATTGTTGCTTGAAATTGTTGACTGCCTTGAAATTAGAAAAGTTCAGTTAGTCAAGAGAAGTGCATCACCTGTGCAAACAAGGAATACTTTATTCCAAACTTAATACTCTATTTTGTTTGAACAAATATTTCTGCAAATGTTTTTGTGGTCATGCAAAAGAAAGTAATGTAATTTTTTACTTCTTCATAGTAAATGTAGTAAAACTTTATTAATTTATTAAGTGGATTTGCAGCCATATACTGAAGTTATATCAAATAGGAATAATGCTTTCATTTGTTTCAAGTGAAAATTATTATGTCATATTTTGTGAGTGTTGAAGGGGTTCATGAGGCATACATGATTTCATGCTAAATGACATTTCCAGTAGTTACTGCACTAACTTTATTACAGTGTTGTCAAATTACCTTGCTTGATTCATAGACTTCCATTAAACTACACTTCTTCACACCTGTAGCTTCTTACTGTTTTTTGTAAAATGTCAGTTAAATGAAGTTTAATACTTTGGGGATATTCTTTGGTATATCATGGTTTTAGGTTTAGGTCATGTTGCCAGTACAGTTAATTCTGCCTTCCTTTCTAGAGTAGTTTCCTTCCTTGTCTAAGAATCTGAAAGTATATTTTATTAGTAGCCTTTTAAAAGACCAGGTTCTTAGAGCAGGACCCCAGAAATAACACAGTTTCTTTCTTTAACTTCCTTATTTCAAAAAAATAAGACAAAACAGCACACTTTTTTTATCAACTTCTAACTCAAGGTCTACTCACAACCAAAAAAAAGGAACCACATCCTGTCATTTCGAGATCTCAGGTCACTGACTGTAGCTTTCACTCCAAGCTTGCCTCTTATGTGTCTCAGTTAAGTTTATTTCTGTAAATCCTTTCAGATTCTGTGTGGGTGCAAATGTCCATCAGTTCAGAACACTTCAGTATGGGTGTTTCATAGTCCAAGGGGCCCCAATTGACATTTAGCTCAAATTGCTTGGCATTGGAGATCACATTCTTGCTCTCATCTAACTTCCTGATGCAAACTGGCCTTTCAGAACCTTTTCTTAAGTAGTTAACTAACTACATGTCCTGTTGATTCCAGTTGTTGGTACTGTTAGCCAACTGGAAGAATCAACTATTCAGCTTTTGCAAAAGGTCCACTATTCTAGATTCATTGTGAACTCTGGTTGTGCCAAAGCTTTTCTCCCAAAGGATGATCATTCAAAATACTTGCAGATTTTTGGAGACTGTCTTAATACAGATGTTTTTTCTTTCTTACAACTGTCTCTGGTAGTTCCTTTGATTTGCAATTCTTACTTTAGTCCACTATATCCCAGGTTTCTGATTCTTTAGGGAAAGTGACCATTCCTCATTTTGTGCTCTACGTGCTTTGTCCATAAGAGACTATGATTTTGCCTCTCTATTTGGCTACGCTAACAATCATTCCTAATGTCTGTATCCTACAATGACTGCCATTAAGACCTCTGGAATACAGCAAAATCTGCATACTCTACCAACATGCCAGAACTCAGGACAGTGCAGTAGGTGTAAATTTTTGAATATAGGTAGTATGTAATGTTGCAAATAACACCAGAGCCACAAAGTTCAGGAAAAGTCAGATCTTGATCTACAAAGGAAAGTGAATCTGTTGTACCTTGTTGCACCCCTATTATGTGATGCAAGTAGAAGCACCAGATTTTAGGATGAACTAGAGAAGCCATTAAAATAAGATTTATTTACTATTTTTATAGAATTTTTTTATCTTTTATATACGTAATATTTGTATTATTATTATACATTACATGCTTATTACAGAACATTGTAATGTAGAAACAGTTCATGATACTTCCATGCTGGTCTCGCTCAACGTGTCCTTCTGAATACATTTAGTTGTAACCAGCATGCTTTAATATATATATAAAAAAATAATAAACAGATAGTTTACTTTTAAATACTAAATCTTCAGTTCTATCAAAAGGCCTTTGGGGTTTTTTGAACAAAAGTGTTACAGTGATTGTGTGAGTAGCAATATTGAAAAGCTGCCATGCTTAGTAACTATTGCATAGAAATAACACATAATCAAACTTTTAAAAGGGGAAGAGAGGAAAATACACTGGCAGTAGAACTATGTGATTTGCCTCTTTCTTGTTAAGTCTTCCCAAATTCATCCATAAAGTTTCTTGAAATTTTAAGTTAAATTTAGTAAAAGCATAGTAGAACTTTACATTTGCATTTGCAGATTTTATCTGTAATAAAGCATCCTCTTTTTGAGTCTTGCAATTGCTGTACAGGACTTTTACCTACAATGCTGACACTTTCAGTTGCTTGAGATTGAAGAAGGAAAAAGGAAATGAGAGCAGTATCCTTGCTGTCACTGTGCTTTTTCTGCTACCCATCATTGTTTCCAGGCAGCAAAGAAGAGAGAGAAGCATGTCTCAGCTGGGATCCTGAGGGGCTGATAAACACAGAGTAGAGGGGCAAGGAAGGAAGAGATGCATCTGATATGCAGTGCTTGGTGCTGTTTATAAAGGGATGTTTCAATAAAGCCCTGTCCTTATAGCACTGTCACATCTGTGCCACTCCTCTTAGGCATTTCAAAATGAGTTGTCAGATTATTCCATATGTTGCTGCATCTGAGTTTGCTCTTGATCACTGCTACAGTATAAATCTTTTTGTCATGTACAAAGGATGGAGTAAAAATGCATTTGTGCATGCACATACTGACACACACAAAATACTCTGGAAAATTCAAATTTGCTGAAGTCAATTACATCGTGCAAGATGGTATTTTGTGTATGATTGCTGAACCTACAGTAGCAAAAAGGGGTGAATGGGAAATAAAAAAGCACCACTCTTGCTGCTAAAGGAGAGGGGAGAGCTGCTAGTGTTTGAGTAGTGGTCTTGATCAAGCACAGTTGCTTTTACTGGGGAGGACAGTGCTGGAGTAATTCTCATCCCTCTCTGTTCCCTCTCCTATTCCTGTAGGAGCAAAACCTACCCTTTATACCTTCTTTATGGATCCTGTATATATTTTTAACCATGTGTAGAATATGCTAAATCTAAGGCTCTTCTTTGCTGTCTTTATGTCATCATACTGCTTGTACCAGATCTCAAAGTTCCATTCCTTCAGTGACCATTAACTAACCATTTGCAGTTTGACCTCATACCATAGAATCATTTAGGTGATCATAAGATCTTTGAGATCATCAGGTCCGACCATTAACCCAGGACTGCCAAGTCCATTTCTAAACCATGTCCCTAAACACTGTGTTACACATTTTTAAAACACCTCCAGGGGTGGTGATTCCACCACCTCCCTGGGCAGCCTGTTCCAATGCTCTACCACCCTTTCAGTGAAGAAATTTTTCCTAACATCCAATCTAAACTTCCTCTGGTGCAACTTGAGGCTGTTTCCTCTTGTCCTGTCGCTTGTTATGTGGGAGAAGAGACTGAACCCCACCTGCCTACAGCCCCCCTTCAGGCAGCTGTAGAGAGGGATAATGTCTCCCCTCAGCCTCCTCCTCTCCAGGCTGAACACCCCCAGCTCCCTCAGCTGCTCCTCATCAGACTTGTGCTCCAGCCCCTTCCCCAGCCCCGTTGCCCTTCTCTGGACACGCTCCAGCCCCTCGACGTCCCTCCTGCAGTGAGGGGCCCAACACGGAACACAGGATTCAAGGCGCGGCCTCACCAGTGCTGAGTACAGAGGGACCCGTTACTTCCCTTGTCCTGCTGGCCATGCTGTTTTGGATGTAAGCCAGGATGCTACTGGCCGCCTTGGCCACCTGGGCACACTGCTGGCTCATGTTCAGTGTCTGTCAACCAGCACCCCCAGGACCTTTTCCATCAGGCAGCTTCCCAGCCACTCTGCCCCAAGCCTGTAGCCTTGTGTGGGGCTGTTGTCATCCAAATGCAGGACTCAGCACTTCTTCTGGAACTTCATACAATTGGTCTTGGCCCATGAGTCCAGCCTGCCCAGACCCCTCTGCAGAGCCTTCATGCACTCAAGCAGATCAACACTCCTACCCAACTTGGTGTCATCTGCAAACTGACTGAGGGTGCACTCGATCCCTTTGTCCTGATCATAATGAAGATATTTTAAGCAGGACTGCCCACAGTACTGAGCCCAGGGGAAGACCACTTTGTGACTGGTCACCAGCTGAATGTTAACTCCATTCACCACCACTCTCTGGGCTCGGCTGTCAATGCTTGACAGCCTCTGCTGTCCCTCTGTGGTTGTATTTTCTCAGGTTCCCAGTACAGTATTTGCATACTGCATTTCTTTTATCTTTCTATAAAACCATATTAGCAATAAAAGAGTATCATATATCAGAATTTGTGGCCTCTCTTTCCATTCTGTGATAATAATCTGTTGGGTAGGAGATTAGCATTTCCAATTTATGATTACTGTTGTTAGGCTTTAATGGCAGAATGTCCCTTTAATTCTTGTTTTTCTACAAAAAATGTGAGTCAGTATTGTATAATTTATTTGTGCCTGACTTTTAAATAGTTCTGTCTGATAAATTCTTGAGGCATAGTAAACACTGAAAACAAGGAGGTAGATTAATGACAAAATTTGTTTGTAAAACTGGATTTATTTTAACTTAAGCAGTTTTGAAAGTTGTGAAATTTCACGGTAATTAAATGATACAGATTTTGTGTTGAAATACTTTGACGTATTTAAAATGGCAAAGTTATGAAAAACTCCATCAAGGTAAAACGTTCTGAGCTTTGGAATCTGACAAAGCTTATAGGCATGAAAAAATTTCCAGATAAGAAGTGTTTTCATGTGGTGAAACATCAAAATATAGTACATGCATAATGCAGATATCTTTGGAAATCAATGACATCACTAAATTATTTCTGTCTCGGCAGAAAGTGCACAGAGATTTATCTGTATAGTTAAAAACGCCCTCTGGGGAGAAGTGCATCATCACCTTCATCAGGACAAATCTGTAATCTGTAGCAGTAATTTCCTGATAAGTGAGATGTAGTCAGCCATATCAACAGAGAGCCAGCTCTGGAGCTCTAAGCATAGTTAGTACTCATTCTTTCGGTTTTTCTACTTCAGTAAGTAGTGTGGCACGATAGGAACACATTTCTAGATTAAAACATTTGGTGCTGAAGGCTGAATAGTGTATATATTGCAGTTTTTCATTCAGATTGGTTGTAGTCTAATCCTTTGGGCTGAGTGACTACCAACAGTTGGGGGACATCTGAGTTTCAGCCAAAAGGAAGTCTCTGGTTCTGAACACCTTTGCAGTATGAACAGAGCAGTGAGGATCACTGGGAGCTTCGCTACAAAATGGACTCCTAACCCAAATGCAGATCACAGAATCACAGAATGGTTGAGATTGTTGGAATGGATCTCTGGAAGTCATCTGGCCCAAACGCCTTCTCAGGCAGGGCCACCTGGAGCTAGTTGCCCAGGACTGTTTGGACAGATTTTGAATATCTCTAAAGATGGAGACTCTACCACCTTGTTGGACAACCTCACAGTGGAAAACTTTATCCTGATATTCAGAGGGAATTTCCTGTGTTTCAGTTGTGCCCATTGCCTCTGGTCCTGTCACTGGGCACTGCTAAGAGGAAGGTGACTTCTTTGAATCTTCCTTCAGATATTTATACACATTGATGAGATCTTCCCCGAGGCTTCTTTTCTGCAAGCTGAACAGTCCCTCTCTCAGCCTTTCCTCATAGGAGAGATGCTTCAGTCACTTCATGATTTTAGTGGCCCTTCAATGGTATCTCTCCAGTAAGTCCACAGCTCTCTTGTACTGGGGAGCCCAGAACTCCAGGTGTGGCCTCACCAGTGCCAAGCAGAGGAGAAAGATCACCTCCCTCCATCTGCTAGCAACACTCCTCGTAATGCAGCTAAATATTTTCCTTCTTTGCCAAATGTAGCTTAAATCACTTTCTATTAGCTTACTTTTGCCCTTCCTACTTGCATTCTCTGCTATGGTACCTGAATCTCCTATATTTTCAGCATGGCATTGCTGCCTCCCTTCTGCTTAGTCACCAAGCATGGGACAGGGCTGACTGACAGTTCCACTCCAAGGGGTTCTCCAGCAGCTGCAGTCAGGTGCCCAGTCTGTTCAGCCTACATCAATCTTATGACCCACATACAAATGGATGCTTGTCACAAGACCCTATATTGCCGTGTGTCAGTCACTTGAGCAGATGTACTTTCCCATTGTGTAGCTGTAAGCAAGAGAATTTTGTCAGGGCTTCCAGCAGCCTTGAGAGCTCTGCTAAAGCTGGATGGGTTTTATGGGTTTATATAATCAGTAGGAACCTGTATTTTGTTCGGAAAGAGCAGCTGATAGCCTATAAATTGCCTTTTTTAATTCTTCTAACCTGTTTAACCAACCCCCTAGTGATAGTACTTTCAATGTTTTTATGATATAGGTTTTCTTACAGTGCGTAGGGGAAGGAGGGAGAGATTTGGTAGGACCAAAGGGATAAAGAGAATTGTGATGGCTATATGCAGTGAAAACAAGCAAAATTATTCATGATAAACCTCAGAGATGAATTATTTTAAACTGTGAAAAGATTTTAGAAACACATTACATATATATTGCTTTAATTAAATGGTGGTCATTTCTAATAACTTTGCTTTACTTGTGTCACTACAGTACTGTGTGTTACTGCTAGTTGTCTTTTTGACACTGTCAAATGGTTGTTACATGCAAAAGTAGTTATGTGACAAGTAAATCTGACAATGCTTTGCAGAAGGGCAGAAATCTATCTTCTTGTGCTTCATTGATTTGTCAGTGTTGCCAGAAAATATAGTTTTAGATCAGATATGAATCATAGTAGGTTTAAGAAAACAGAAATTTTCAGTCTTCCTTTGTAAAAGCTTTGAGTTTGAGAACATTAGTCTGAAATATGGCACTTATAATTTTATTTGGATTTTTTTGTGTAAGTAACTTGTTTATATATACTTCTGACTGTTAATAAAGTGTTTTAATGAATGGTTTTAATGCTGTTTAGAAATAACTGTTCCTTTAATCAAAATGGTATAGGATTCAAAGTTCTGAGTGAGTTTATATAAACTAAAATACAAGGCATTTAATTTGTTCTTTATTTTTAATGCATTGAATGCTCAATTTTTTATTTTAACATATTTATAGGTGTTTAATGTGACACATTTCTTCCAGATAGTTACTGCCGAACTTGTTAACACTGATGCTGAAAGGAGAGAGCAATAATACTACATAAACCACCAAATATTATATTGACATGTTGATGTGGAGTAAACAAAAATATTGTCTAATTGTTCAGTAGCATTAAACTACTGGAAAATTAAAACAAAGTTCAGCAGTTTTTATATTACCTCTCAAATCCAATGTATTTTCTGCACATTTTGAGGCAAGAATTTTGTCTGAAATATTTACTTTGTAAAGTTTATGTTTTCTTTTTTTTCAGAGCACATTCAAGTTTAAATCTGAGAGTGACATTCATCTGGCTGAGCACCATAAACAAGTACTATACGATGGAAAACTTGCAAGTAGCATTGCTTTTACATATAATGCGAAGGCTACTGATGCTCAGCTATGCCTTGAATCCTCACCAAAGGAAAATCCTTCAATTTTTGTACACTCCCCCCATGCTCTTATGCTTCAGGTTTGTGCTGCTAAATCGATGTTCTGTGATTACTATTAGCACAGCATCATTGGGATCATAAGAGGATTTGTGTGGTAGTGTACCGAGACCTTGTTATTTTGTATTATTTTAGCTCTTAATATACCTGTCATTTGAACTGTTCTTTCTTTGCTCACTTTCTAGAGCAAAAAATGATCATTTCTTTGTTAAGAAATATATACTTTATACTATAAGGCACAGTTTGCCATGATGCTGAAGTTTTTCTGTTTAATGTTTTCCTTTAAGTATAGTGATTATGATTGAAACATAAGTAATGAAACTAAGCTAAAACAAATCTGATTTAGTTTGCACTTAAAATTATCTGTTAAAGTGTTCCCAAGTTATGTTTGTAACTTTCCTTTAAAACTGATATTGACTGAGGTTTTCCCTTTTGTTTATTTATTTTATTAATTTAGGATGTGAAAGCTATTGTAACCCACTCCATTCACAGCGCAATTCATTCCATTGGAGGGATTCAAGTTCTTTTTCCTCTCTTTGCCCAGTTAGACAATCGACAGCTGCATGACAGTCAGGTGGAAACAACAGTTTGGTAAGCTTCTTTCAAGCAAAAAACTAAATTAAGCTAAGAATATTTTTGGTTTTGTTGTGAGAATGTTTGATTTGTTTTCTCTGTGAATGCTGTGACTTACATTTTACCCTTGTTTCTTTGAAAACAGTAGTATTTTGTAAAAAGTAGTTTACTGTAGAGGTGTGTAAATTATATTAATCTGATGAGATTCCAGATGGAACTGGCATCAAATTTATTTGATTAAATAATGAATTCAAATCACTGTAGAGTCTTTAAGGACAGTTTCATGAGTTCTTGCAACCTCTAAAAGAAACCAGAGTGCTTTTACTTGACAGTGCAATGTCATTTACCTTCCCAAAGTCTGTGTCATTTGAGTTCATATTTAATAACACTCAAAATTAATGAAAGGTATCTCCTTCCATATTAATACACAGTCAGAAAGTCATAGAGCTATGGTCAGTTTTTTTGTGGCCATGTTATAAATGCAACAGTGACTGGAGGTGCACCAAGAGAGTTTTAAACAGGGACACATGAAGTCTCTGCTCTGATACTATGGAAGTAACCCCTAGGTTGAAAAGCTTGCACAGAAGTTGGATGAATGCTTCACATGTAGCCTGCAAAGGATGGCTTAGGAGTCTGTCAGTACCCGCAGTGACACGTTCAAAGCTAGCTCAATTGTAGTTATTTTTGCAAAGATCCCTTGCCACCTGCTTGTCAGGGCAGGCTCCTATTCTAGTGGCAACACAAGAAGTCTAAACTTGTCAGGACAAAGTGTGTGGTCTAAACCTTTGGAGGTATCAAAACTGAAAAGATAATGCTTGAAGGACTGGTATGGTGTTTCTCTATAGAGTGGTATGTAACGAAAGTCTGCTAGAAAACTGTTCAGGGCACCAGATGCTGACTCCTGTATTTGAATAAATTCATAAAATAGATGCATAATTCAGAGTACATGGCTTATTTTGCTGCTTAGAATACTCTGCTATTAATTATTCTGGATATTTGCCATTGCATTAGATAGTTCAGTAATAAATCAGTTAACTGCAAAATAATTAATACTAAAATTGCTTACGATTTTGAAAAATTAAACTGAAAGTGATACATTGGTATAATTTTTCATGAAAGATCACTTGTCCCAATCTAATTTAAGAAATTAATCAATTTGGTGACATTTTGTCAGTTATCTGTTTTCCCCTTTGTTAAATCTACATAGCTAAGATGGTTTCTGGTTTTTATTTGTTTCTGTATTGTGAAAAGTTAATGTATTTCATGAGAATGTTTGAGTACAATGTTAGAAGTAATACCACAGTCTTAAAAATAACAAATTCTACATCCAAGAGTATAGTGGTGTAAATTATTTCATTTGATGTCAAAGACAGAAAAGCTGGTTGTGTTTTGGCTCATGTGGGTTATTTACTTTTTTGTAGTCTGTTTTCCAGTATGCACATTGCATTGAAGTATTGTTAAGTAAGGGAATTAGAAAAAACGAAAGCTTGGTTTGAAATAAATTTGGAAAACAAATTCCCTGTATGTTTTTATTTACTGACACAGCAGTAGGAAAAAATGCTTTATTCCAATTTATGGAAGATTATGTGTGTTTGTGCCCATATATAAGAATAAAATATATGTTACATTAATTAATATGCTGAGTCTGTAATAAAAGTTAAAGCAGTAACTAGGTCTGTTTAAAAATGGAGAGCTAATGTAAGTTGAATAAGTTCAGATAAAGACTTAATTCTTTGCAAGTGTGTGATCTTTCCAGTGAGTGAGAACATTTGTAAAGTTCAATTTTAAATGTATAGAACAATTCTGGATTTAGTTGAACCGTAGGTAGGAAAAAAAAATTGTTCTTGAATGAATCAATACGTTTCTTCTGTAATCAGATTATATTCTAAGAAGAGATCTGTAATTCATTATGCTATATGCTTGTACAAATACATAATACAACAAGATATGATCCTAACTCAAGAACATATTTGAAAGACTTGTAAGCAAATGGCTGCTTGACAAGATGTAATTTAAATGTTGAATTACCATAGGTTTAAGTGTATGTGCATTATGTTGTTATATTGATTTTATTAGGTTGTATATATTAAAAAAAAGTTTAAGTGAACAAGGAAGTAGGCAAGTAAAGGAATATAAGATCTCTGGGGTCAAGGAAAGAAGATAATGGGGAAAGGGGCCAAACATCAAAAACAGGGCTACATTTAAGATTAATTTGTTGCATGGAATAAGGGAAGAAGTGTACTTACTGTGTTCTTTCCTTCTCTCCCTTTGTTTTTTAGACTATTCTCTCTTTATTTGGTCCTCTCCAAAATGTGATTGTTGAACTGTACCTGATACTTTATGCCCTTTCTACCTATGAAAATATATCTACAACAGCAGCAGAGAGATGCACCACTTATTTCTGAAAAATAGCTGGCATTTAGTCATTACAATCTATGTATTTTTATAAGCAGATAATCTTTATGCCACTTTGCAAAAAAACCCCCAAAGGTCCAGATGATGTTTGATGATAGTAGACCGTTTACGTTTGTAAAGGCTTACTATGGCTGTAGAATTAATTTCTTTCTGGTGACCAGCTTGGGGGACTCAGAAATTGTCCCTTGAATAGCTGTACTGCAATTTATCTTAATGTGTTCCTGGGAGGTGGGAAATACAAACAGCTTGATACTGCAGGGTAAATGCCCTAGGTTTCCAGAGTACTCTTCTGAACCTTCTCACCACCTTCTGTCTTGCACACAACAAAATCTGTTTAAGAAGTTTGAGGTTCTCAGTTATCTGTTTAATTAGGTTTTTTAACATTAGGAGTTTGTTAACAGGACTATGAGGAAACACATTTTTTAATTGTTTTAATCCACTCACAATTTCAATCTATTCTAAATTAATAGATTAATTTAAAAATTTAATTATAAAGCAGGGCAATGTGAATATAGCAACATTATGATTTAATGGCGTTCTTTGTAAATGTGCTTTATTCCTGTAATACATATATCCCTGTGTGCCTTATCTACATTTTCCATGAGACCACGTATTGAAATGCCCTACAATTCTGCTTTTGAAGCGCTATATAAATTCTTGTGCTCTCATACACAGGAATTGAAAGAATGGAAACTGCATTTATGTCTTAATTATGTTTTCTTGGATTAAGTGATGCACCTGCTATTCAGGAGAGTGGTCCCTCAACCTGAATACCAAGGTTGCTATTTTTCATCCTCCTTTTCAGTAGTCTGGTTAGAATAGAAAATGTAGCAGTTTAGATTAATAAGGTGTTTATATAATAAAAATAAATGTAGAGTGCTTGTGGTGGGTTGACCATGGCTGGACACCAGGTGCCTACCAAAAGCCACTCAATTACTCCCCTCCTCAACTGGACAGGGGAGAGAAAATGCATTGAAAGGCTCACGGGTCAAGATAAGGACAGGGAGAGATCATTCACCAGTTACTGTCATGGACAAAACAGACTCAACTTGGGGAAATTAGTTAATTAATTACCAATTAAGTCAGAGTAGAATGATGAGACAATAAAAACCAAATCTTAAAAACGCCTTCCTCCCACCCCTCCCTCCTTCCTAGGCTTAACTTGACTCCTGATTTTACCTCCTTCCCTCCAGTGGCGCAGGGGATGGGGAATGGGGTTGTGCTCAGTTCATCACACGCTGCCTCTGCTGCTCCTTCCTCCTCAGGGGAGGCTCCTCAACTCTGCCCCTGCCCCAGCATGGGGTCCTTCCCACAGGAGACAGTCCTCTATGAACCTCAACGTGGATCCTTCCCATGGGCTGCAGTCCTCACACCCTGCCCCAGCCGGGTCCCCCACGGGTGCCGTCCTTCAGGCACAGCCGGCTCCAGCCTGGGTCCCCCCGGTGTCCCCAGCCCCGCCAGCAAACCTGCCCCAGCCCGGGCTCCTCTCCCCGCGGGGCCACAGGCCCTGCCAGGAGCTGCTCCAGCGTGGGCTGCCCACGGGTCACAGCCTCCCGCGGGCACCCACCTGCTCCGGCGTGGGGCCTCCAGGGGCTGCCGGTGGGGATCTGCTCCTCCGTGGGCCTCCCCGGGCTGAGGGGGACAGCCTGCCTCAGCGTGGGCTTCACCGCGGGCTGGGGGGAGCCTCTGCTCCGGGCCAGGAGCCCCTTGCCCCTCCTGTGCTGCCATGGCAGCCGCAGGGATATTGCGCTCACATATTCTCATTCTTCTCTCCAGCCGCAATTGCTGTTGCCCAGGTTTCCCCCCCCCCTACTTCTTCAACATGTTACCCCAGAGGCACTGCCATCATCACTGGTGGGCTTGGCCTTGGCCAGCGGCGGGTCCCTCTGGGAGCCGGCTGGCACTGGCTCCATGGGCCGTGGAGGAAGCTTCTGGCAGCTTCTCACAGAAGCCACCCCTGTAGCCCCGCCCCCCCCCCCTACCAAAACCTGCCACGCAAACCCAGCACAACGCTTTTTTCTGTTATGATGCTGTTGTTACCTTTGATTATACTATACGGGTGACATGATAGGAAGGACTTGCTTTGTTCCCTTGTGGTCTCTCATGTGTGGTTTTGAGCTCACTTGGGTGTGCTGAGCACTGACACACAGACCAATTCTCACACATGTTGGGTGCACAGACTTTGGCACTGGCTCAGTTCCATCACAGAACAAATAAGAAATGTTGGTTCAGATGAGATTGTTGTTTTGGATTGTACCATACTGGGAAAACATTTGAAAGTAGAAGGAGCTTAAATAGATGAAGTAATTCCAATAATTCCTTTATATACTTATTCTAGAAGTTGCTAACTGGATTTTCTAGTTCACATGCACTATGCAATAAAAATTAAAAATACTTTTACTGTTTATCATACTAAATAAATGTAGTGCCTAGGCCCATCTTAACTTTCTTGGAGGTGATACATACACCCACCTAAAATTTATAGCAAGGTAAACATAGGCATCTTTTCAGTCAGTTTTATTACTGACATTATGTTCACTTTTTTTCTATAGGTAGCCCCTGTTACAGAGTATATTGCCCACCTATTGTAAGTCAGTGAAATAGAAGAATTGGTGAGGCAGGCAATGATAATATTTCAACTCCTGTTCTTCATCTTTTCCTGTAGATGTTTTGTGTTTTGCTCTCATCAATTAACATTTGTACTCATTTTTTCCAGTATTCTTTATATTCAGATGATGACTTTTTGCTTCCTGTCTGTAGATAGTGGTGTTGCTGGATCTACTTTTTGAGAGATGAATAGTTTGATAGGAAAAAGTGTTTTTCTATCAGTTTCCAGAGATACAAAATAACACTGCTTGTTAGGAAATACAGTTTGATGTCTTGATTTTTTAATTAGTTTAATATGAAAAATCCATGAGTTTTCAGTAGTTCTTAATAATGTCATTAATTTCATTGAATTTATCTTCAAGATCATGGTAGCAAATAAGGTTAATGCCAAGTAGTATTCCACCTATGTAACCTGTCATCTCCTACTGTCTTTCAAGAATTTTCTTGTTTGCCACAGCTGGCCCAGGTATTTACAGCCAATATGCCTTCATGAAAATCCCTTTTTGTATTCCCAACCAGTATTATATGTGCAGTCAAAATTATTTCTGAAATCCATGCTTATCCTTTGCACTTTGATTTTCTTCCTGAAGGAATGAAGTAAGGAAGTGGAGATCATCTTGCATCTCTTGTGTATCAAAATATATTGTTAATACATTGCTAATGCTTCTTGCTGAGGATTTCTAAGTCCATGCTATGAAACATTTAGTAAATACTCTGATGAAGTAACAAATTACTTCATGAATCAGCCATACTCATTTAAAACTGTTCGCTAACAATGAGATGTAATGGGCAGCCAACAGATTAAGAGGAATAATAATAATAATAATAATAATAATGATAATAATAATGTATTTCAATACAGCCATTATTGTGTTTTGAATTAAAGTTAAGAGCAAATACCTTATAATTTTTTTTTTTGTTTAAAAACAAAGCATTAGTTGTTGGTGTATGATTTTCCTTAATACCACTTTATCTGTTTATGCTAAGATTAGTTTTCAAAAGTTATCATATTAACCGCCTGTGGTGGAGTTAATCATATGTTCCTTTTATCTTATTTTGGGAGAAGCTGGAAATACAAATACAATTAGTTTCTAAAGGTTCCTTCCAAACCTAATCAAACAGAACAAATACTGTGTCATTCTTTTTTAACATACCCTCTTAAGGTTAAATCATCAGTTGTTAATGAACATACTTAAATCTTTATAGCTACATGCCTACTTTAATTAAAGGGGCTTTTTTGTAAAGCATAATTAAGATAACTTTTAATACACAGTCCAAGATGAAACTTAAAGTAATTAAGGTAGTCTTTTTAGAGAAAATTATCACGGGAAAGAGTAGACTACAGAAATTGATCTATGTAGTGATTTAAAAATAAAATAAATAAAACAACACCAAAAATCACCCAAGACAGATTTTATTTTTATCCTAATGGTGCAAATTCCTGACTTATTTATTTCTCCAAAGCCTTTGTCATCTGATTTTATTTGAATACATGACTGATGTTCCTAATAGAGTGCTTCATTTGTAAGTGAAGTCATAAAAAACAATTTTGCAATAATGTTTTATCTAAATTGTCCTGTATTTTAGCTCCACAAAACAGTAATAATTGTTTCTTAGTGGGAGGTACCAGTCAATTTAGAATGTGACAATGGCGGCTCTTTCTTGTTCAGTAATTGTCATAGCATAAGGACTTCTTATCCTTGGGATTTCCACTGTCAGCTTCTTTTACGTGTAATATGAAAAGGTTATTTAAAATGACTGTAGATATAAATAAGAGTGAAAATGAACTACTTATTTATGTGTGTAATTATTAATGAAGAAGGAAGTGTCATACTTTGAAATTTTGAAGATTGATATCTACAGAAGCCGTTTTTTTTTGTGAATATCTGTAGTATATTTTTTATTTAAGGCGTAGCATTGCATGACTGTTGACTGAAGATTGTGATGCTAAAATATTATGATGTTGAAACATAATGATGAACTATTGAAACATAATAGTTACTTATATTATACCTATATATTTAGATGAATGAAAGCTAGGTGGTATTTGTCACTTCATAGTGCATATTGTAAGAATAACTGTCTGAATTTTAGAGGCAGGGACTTCACAAATATAATGAATATGTGTAGATATGAAAATATCCTGAAGAACATCTTCCAGTCAGACAGTGTATGCTGTGAACACCAATTCTGTGCTCCTGTTTTATTTGTAAAAAAAAAAAAAAAAAATACTAAGTTTTAGAAGTCTTCACAAGGCACATGTGTGTTTGAGGGGAAAATCAAGCAGTGCTGTAAAAATGTAGTTAATCTTCAGGTTTTTACGTAACAGTATTCCAGAGACTTATCATCTCTACAATACACTAATTATAGAATAAGCAGTATCATAACCATTGGAAATACAGCATCTTCATGTCTTGGTCTGCAAACTTTTTTTTCATGCTTCTTAGTAGTGGAAAACTGCGGGAATTTTTTTTCCCTGAAATTAATTATATTTTTAGTAGAAATCATAATTCTGTATGATTTAGTGTTCGTTGACATATATACTTTCATTCTGTATCTGTTTCTTTGCTGCACTGCAGACAAACTGATCTGTTCTTGGCAGAGTGTGGTGTAGAGGAGATGTAGGAATGGGCTGAAGTATCCTTTATATTTGCCTTTGTATCTAGGGGAGTTGAAAATAGGCAAGAATGGAGAGAAATTTTGTATGGCAGTGCACAGAATTTTGCAAGTTTAATGTGAGCCCTGCAGCAATCCGATGCATTTTAGTTACTGGTAAGTTTGTTAAATTCTGTTTGAAAAATTGTTCGTCTTAGAAGATAGTCTTCTAATCAATATCATTTCCCCTCTGTCAACAGTAACCTTTTTAAAAGCACAATTTTGGCAACATGGTTCTGCTGATAAAAATAAATATAAATATATATATATATACTTAAAATGTTCAAGTTTAATTTATTTTTAGCTGCCAAGATGACTACATAAAATTACTATCCTTAGAAATATGTTAAAAGTTCTGGATACAATTCTCTAAATTAGGCAGTCCGTTCTCCAATAAACTACATTCTTTGAATGCGGTATTGAGGATAATAGGTTCATTATGTCAGTATGGATTTTTACAGATATATATATACACACACACACACACATCTTAAATGTTTGCTTAAGGTCAGCCTGAACATGTGGGGAGAGAGAAGTTTTGAAAAGGTTGGGAAAGCTTAGCTGAGAGTTATTAAATGTTGGGTCTACTCAGGCAGACTGAATGCTTTCTAGCATAAAGTGTATAAGGCAGAGAACATAACAAGCGAAAACAGTGTTTTGTGCAACAGCTGTTATTTAATGGATTTTCATTCCCTCCTTCCTTCTCAAAAAAAAGAAGTTTCACCTGAAACAAGTGCAAGCAGGATTTCTGGAAAAAAATCAGACTAAGCACATAACCTGTTTTCTGCCTGTCTCTAACAGTCATCTTCAGATAGTAACAGCTTCAGTACTGTATGTGCAGTGAGAATTTAAAAATACTTCCATTTTGATTTTACAGTTATTCTATCAGTTAAAATATTACAGATGTTTTCATCAATTCATTTCCTGCATAATGGTGTGGACAAAGTGCTAGTTACATTTAATTATGGTGCTAAATTGTATCTGAATACTGTGGTCCTTTACAGCGTTTGCTTCAAACTCCATTGTGCCTCTATGTGAATGCCAGGTGGTTCTCCTTAACTGCTGCTTTTCCTGCTACTTGGTATTTTTTATGTGCTTGAAGGTGTAAAGTGTAATGATGCATTCACGTGTGTTATCCCAAGATTTGAATTATTATATACTACACTCAACTCCATTATTTATGGTGGCAATCATAAACAATACAGAAGGATTAGAAGCTAGAGTTACTACTTGCAGATCTGACCTGACTCCGCAGAGCTGGCTTGTGGTGTCTACATGTCTGGTTCAGTAGATGTGAAAAGCTATTTTGGACTTAGGAAGAGGCATAGCTCATCCACAAAGGTATTGGCTGAATTAATGTGCTTTCCTGGAACTAGAAACATAGGCATCACTTTGCAGTGACAGCTAAGGTAGCTCTGTGCAGTGCTAACGCGGGCAGGCAGAATTAATTATTTCAGCCACACCCCGCATCAAGATGGTTAATAGCTAAAAATTGGTAATTGGGGTCTACCTGTATCTGAATTAAACTTTGTTGATTCAGTGTTTCTTGCATAGAACCAGCTTGTATGTATTTGTGTCTGTGGCATGGTTAAATATTAACTGGCCACTGATTATTTTGGAGTTGACTGGTGTGTTTTATGTGTACTTGGAAAGAAGGAAAGAGAGAAAAGTCTTTATTGTTAGGGTGTCAGTGTGTCTTATAACTTGTATTTGGAGTCCTATAAGAATTTCTAACAAATTCAGAGAGATTGTATTAACATGAGGAAAGAGTAACTCCAGCCCATCAGCTTACATCTAAGTTCAAAGGATGGAGAAATAAACTGCAATACAAAGAAAAGGACTTTTGATAAATCAATTATAGAAATGGAAGTAGAACCTTCTAAACTTAAGTCTGGTGCTGTGTTCATGGTACAACAATATTTTAAATCCACTTTAAGAATCTTTTTTTTTTTTTACTTTTCAATAAAATATTAATAGTATTTATTATTGTAATCTAGATCCTAATCCTGCAAAGATGTATGCTCTTTCTAAACTTTATGGTTGTCCTCCTAAGTCATAAGGTTACTCATAAAGGTTGATAATAAGCACCATCTATATGGAATTTTCTTTGACCTATACAATAAAAAAAAATAATTCTTGAGTCTTAACCCATTACATTAACTTCTTATGGATTGCCATGTAGTAAAAATGATGAGTATTTTATTTTAGATGACAAATACTGTAGAAACTTTAAGTAGGGGTAAAAAAAAAAATTGATGCATATAACCTGGTTTGTAATTGATGTGACAGCTTGACAGGCTGTTTTGCTAAAAGCTTTGGAGTACTGTAAATGGATGTTATCTGTGTTCTTTTACTGCTGACATTCTGTGGAGCATTCTGTATGTGATTTTAGACTGATTATTATGACCATTCAACAATGAAGTGAGACAAGGCACTATTTCATGTTCACAGCATGTACTTTGCCTACACTGCGTACTTTTCGCATGGCAGCCTTGCTCACCAAATAGAATAAATCTTGTGTTTCTCAGCACATGGATTATTTTTTGGTGCTGGCATGGATTAACCAGTCTCAACATTTATTTCAAAGTAGAAGATTGTATTTGGAGAGCAAGTGAACCTTTATGTGACTAGATACCGTAAATAAAGTTGATATTTATAAAATGCAGGTTGGACATTTCCTTTAATTCACTTTTTCATAGCTGCAAAGGCCACAGTTTTCACCCTTGCCTGTGCCTACCACCTGTGTGAGAACTTTAATGGTTGCAGATAGTTGTCTGTACAGCTAGGAACTGTTATAACTATTTTATTTTTAGAAAAGGAATAATGACTTTATGTATGCATTGTACATGCAGTACAATGCATTCCATCATCTACCTTTTTGAGATAATTGAAAAATTATTTCAGATATTTACCTTGTGTCAGAAATGGTTTTGGTTCTTTCTTTCTCCTTTTCCTGTGGGTTTTTCAGCAATAGATGAGTGTATTTTTGTTTCCCTCTCATCCACCTGAGTCAATTGTGATTTTTTTCCTGTAGTGCACTGATCTGTCGTATGTTTCCGCTGTTAGTTTTCATGACATAGTTTCACTTTCTTGCACAGTCTGTCCCCTGAAGTCTTTCATAGCTCTTCTATTTCTGAGCTGTCACCTACTCTGAGCACTTTTTTTGCCTCCCTGTGCTTTCTGAACACCTTACAGAAATTGCTGATATAGGCTGCTGAGCGATTTCTTTGTGGCCTCTGGGGTCTCGCTATACTTTCCTAACTGGGTGAAAGTGATTCTCAACTTTTATTTGGTCAGGCCTAGATGTGATTCTCATGTTTGGTCTGGAGGAAGTATGAAGGAAGCTCTCCACCCTGCTCTTGTTCCACTGTGTTTTGTGGTGGGCATTGGTGCCCACGTGCATGTTTAGCCATTTTATGCCATTTCTGTGGTAGTAGTGATTTGAGAGACTCAGTGTGGAATGATGACATACCTAGTGGCTGCAAATTTTGCTGTTTAGCATAGTTTGTCTGGATGGTAAAATGGTTGACATGGCCCCTGCCTGCATCATTCTAGCACTGTCAACTGGATACCACTCGTCATCTTCTGCCTCCTCCAACGCACAACCTTTAACTAAAACTGCAAGCTACAGGACTGGATATTTAAAACCTGGGATAGTCCTGGTCAAATCAGGAGAGCTGACACAGTGATTTTGCTCTTCTGTTTGAATATGAACTCCCACTTCTTCAGTTGTAATATGTGAACAATCATTGGAGAAATTTGTCAACAGAAAAAGTAAGATTTGTATTCTTTTAAGGGATTTTTCACCATTTCAAGCCTGTTTCTGTTCACTTAATAGCTGGTGAATATTGGGAATGAAACAGACTGATTTTTCTACATTTGTAATCTGAAAATATGCTTGTTCTTTATGTGCAGTGCTACCCTATTGGCTTTCTTGGTTGAGCTTCTGAAGAGTTCAGTAGCCATGCAAGAACAAATGCTGGGTGGAAAAGGCTTTCTAGTCATTGGCTACCTCCTTGAAAAGGTATGTTTGGGGGTTTATCCTCTTTGTTCTTAGTATTTCTACTATCTTTGTGGTATTTTCAATCACTTTTCATCTTCCTTATCCTCGTATATGCCAGTGTTCAAAGAATCAGTTTTCTGGCGTTGATCCTGCTTGTCTAATTTGTGCTTTTACTTCAGATCTGTTTGTGAATCACTTTAATGTATTTTTATTTGTGTTTCTTCACACTCTGTCCCCTAAACTCTCATTTAGGAAAGTTCTCTTGTTCCCAGTTTGTACAAGCATATCACAGATGTCATAATTTAGGTTTAAATTTCTTTTTTTGTGTATACTAATAAAAATTAAGCTAATCCTCTGTGGTTAAGTTCTTAAATTGCTGAAATAATTGCTCTGTTTTGAAGAAGAAAAACTGTAAACTAACTTCATTTCTGAAAGAAGCAGTTGCAAGAGGCGTTTCCTTTACTTGCTCGTTTTCAGACCTGATGACAGTTGTCACAGAACAGGTTCAGTTCAAATGCTTGTCTGAGGAACATTACTTGCTTCCTGGCCCAAAGCCCACATGAAACCATTTAATAACCAGAAAACAAACTACTGGCAGCTGTACTAAGATAGAAATATTCCTATATATTACTAATATCCTAAGATAGTAATAACTCCTATGATTGAATCTCATGGCTCTGACATTCTTGAATGTTTGCTACTGTATTTTTCATTAACATGTGGTCAATATAACAGTCATTTGAGAAGAAGTTATGACCAGAGTTTTGTGTTTTCTGATGGTGAAATTAAATAACAAAAATCTCACCTTTAAAAATATACTGAATTTTGAAGCAGAATGATAAATAATTTTTTTTCTTCTGCACCCTGTGGTATCTTCATCTATGGAACTACATTAGTGTAGCAGAAAGGCTTTACTTTCGCTGACGTAATAATTAAAAGCAGATTATTTTCTATGCTTCTGTTTTCCATACTAAGCAAGTGTGATTTAGTACATCGAAGAACTGGTCTAAGGTGGGGTTTTTTTTCCAGTGGTAGGTTTCCTTGTGGTATAACCAGAATGAATTTATGAAGCTGTTAGCTCCAGTTCTGTCAGTTATACACAGGCAGGCTACAGAACCCTCATGGAGTCCCTTTCTCTTGACTAGAGCACTGTGGTTTACACACATCAAATACGTCAATTTAGAATGCTGTAAGTGAAATTTAAAAAAAAAAAAAGAAGTTTGTGTATTATTCTGATTAACACCTGCTACAATCATTAAGCTCAGGTTATGTGACTATTATTATTTGTGTCACAGCATAATTCTTACAGGATATGCTTTTTTCTGGGTTTTTTTTATGCTATATTCTCCTTAGCTGCAGTTTTTCAGAAGGATGTATTTTATTTTTTCAATAGATGCTTATATTCAGTTTCCACACGTGGCAGGAAAAAATCCTTTGTTTGCTAGCCAGGCTCAATTTTATTATTTATAAATTATCTGGTTTTCATTTGCATGTGATCAAATGCTCAGAAAGGACAGAAAGCTCTTTTTTCCCCTGACTTCAGAATAACATTTTTTTCTTATTAGTTGCAGACTAATTGTGAATTGTGACGTACAAGCTAAAGGAAACTCAGCATCCAAGCTGAACTTGTATTATTGACAAACAGACTTTGCTTCTAAAAAAAAAGTCTGCATATTCCCAGACTGTACTTACAGCATTAAAAGTAATTGGAACATTTTGTAGAGAAGGCAAGGGGAAGGATGTTTAGTGGTTTCTCCTATTACTTCCTTTTGTTAACTTTGTATATAAAGGAGTTTGTCAGTCTGCATGCCATGTTACTGCATAGGAGCAGGTCTTAACCCTGATTTGATAGCATATACTATGAAACTGGAGGACTCTTGAAATTTGAGGAAACCTTGAACCTGACTCCTTCAAATCCCTACTTAGAAACAAAAGCAAGTCTACCAGTAATGTGTGGTTATATACAAAGATACCTAATTTCAGTAAGACAACTGAAGAACAGTTAAGGACTTCAGATGAAGTTCTCAAGGCACTGTGCTGTAAAATGTAGAATCCTACTTAGATTATAATAAAAACAAAACCACACAAACAAAAAAAATCAGTTATGGATTAATATTTTCAACCTCCTAAATGTAGCCATTAGAAAGTATAAGTTACTGCTATTTTTTTTCTTACTTTCATATTCAGTGACATAAAAACATAT
The DNA here is from genome assembly GCF_015220075.1 of Falco rusticolus. Taxonomy (NCBI): domain Eukaryota; kingdom Metazoa; phylum Chordata; class Aves; order Falconiformes; family Falconidae; genus Falco; species Falco rusticolus. The sequence continues at coordinate 25,867,553 of NC_051188.1, forward strand.
AAGGTTGCATGTATTTAGTAAAGATGACCCTGGTGAAAATATCACTTCATATTTCTACTGTAAGTATACAAAGGAAGAAGGTTTTTCTTTAGCTTTGTTCTTTCTGTTTATTTTTCTGCAGTCATCTAGAGTTCATATAACCAGGGCAGTTCTGGAACAATTTTTGTCATTTGCAAAATATTTGGATGGGTTGTCTCATGGAGCACCCCTACTGAAGCAATTATGTGATCACATCCTTTTTAATCCTGCTATCTGGATACATACCCCTGCAAAGGTAATTGAACACTTGAATGATGTTACAGCTTTCCTACAATGAAGTGAAATACTAGTATTCTTTTTATTCTTTTATACCATGGTGCTTAGGTTTTTCTTTTTTTTTTTTTTTCTTTTAAAACATGGTAACGGCAAAGATTGTTTTTATATAATGAAGTCTATACCCTGCTTAACTATATTCTCCAGCATTCTTTTATAAGTTCCTAAAAGCAGTTACATTCTTGCCTAAGGTTCTGGCTAATTCTATTTAAAATCTGTTTCTAGAAACCCAGTTGCTTTTTCAATGGCTGTATTACATTGTGTTCTTAAAGATTAAGCATAAAAGTATGTGTTTTTACTTGTAAGCAAAAGGTGAGATATCTTTTGTTACACATTCACATAAAGCTTTCATTTAAATTTAAATTTTGTATTTTGGTTTGATAAAAACTAAAAAATTATCGTTTCTCTCTAGTAATAATAAATAAGTTGTTTTTCTAAATAATCACATTTGAGGAATATGGACCAAAGTGAAAACTGGCATGGTCCTAAAATCTGAAAATGTATAATTTTAGTATTAAAAGCCAGAATAGAAAACAAACCAGTATATTCATCATGACAAATCATAGAATCAGAGAATTTCATTTGGAAGGGACCTTTGAAGGTCATTCAAAGTGTCAGTCCAGTCCCTGCCCTAAGTAAACTGTAAATATTTTTAAGTTTTTTATATCATATCCAAAGTCCTAAAACCCCTACAATTTAAGGTTAGTAATACAGAACTTAAATTTATGTGGATAACTATTTCATTCTTCAGGTGCAGCTGTCTTTGTATACCTATTTGTCAGCTGAATTCATTGGAACTGCTACAATCTATAACACTATACGCAGAGTAGGAACAGTACTGCAGTTAATGCACACACTGAAATACTACTACTGGGTGGTTAATCCTGCCGATAGCAGCGGCATTACTCCTAAAGGTCTGGGTAAGTACAATGCATTAGAAAAAAACTATAAGTATTTCTTGTATAGGAAGACTTATGATGTAAATGTGTGAAAGTTCCTTGGATCTGTAGACAAGGAGGTAAGTAAATGGCGATAATCGGTACCCATGGTCAACAGAGAAGGACTATGCAAGTACTTATGGTGTATCATACGCCTCTGATGATAATTCCTTATGTTTATATGTATTCCCAGAAGATTCCAGCTCTGGTCTTCACTCACATGGCATATACTTATGTGGGCACACTTTAGGGAACATTAAAATCACTAATTTTTCTTCCATGACAAAGAGGAAATATTAAGCATATTTCATATGCCAAAGAAAGCTTTGTGGGATTTGAATGACTGGTAGTGCTAAGTGACCTTGAAAACACAGTGGAAACTTCTGGTTCTGGCTGCTGAGATTCTCTGAAGCTATACTTTGAGTTTAATAATATTTTTTCTGTGCCCTTATAAACTAGAGATTGTTTTAACTTTGCTTGTAGTCATGCGCTTAGCTTAGGAAGCATTGAATGAAACAACAAAATACAATAATACATACTGGCTAAATGCTGCATGTAACAGATGTGTATTAACCAGAGCATCAAATCGTTCTAATCCTATACACTCCAACTGTAATATCATTATGTTTAGCTGACTACTTGAGTAAAGCAGGGAGGATTTGGCTGAAAGTCTCTTAAAAAATTGATTGATACAGGAGAATATATTAATTATCCTTATGCTGTAACTATTACTGTCATGCGGAGAAATTGAATAATTGGGAAATGTTTTAGTACTGTCACATAACCAAATATTTAAGAATGTGACATATATAATGTGTAAGTTATTGAATAATTCTTAATTTGTAAGGGAGCTGTAGGTATAGGGCGTTTCTTCAATTATTTTTTTTTATAAATGAAAGAGGAAGGAACAATTCTTACCCTAGATTAGGTATCCTAATAGGCAGTGAAGATGTAACTTGTTCAGGCTCCCAGAAAGCTGCTGGTGGTGCTGGGACCTCATTTATACTTCTCTCATAGTATAATATTAGGTGAATGAGATTCTTCATAAAATTATTAACACTTCCTTTTAAAATACCTGCTAAAAGCACACTATTCTCTGTTCATTTGAATGAGAAGTTTTTAATATCAGATGATGAAAATTAACTGTGGGGGTTACTTAATTACTTTGACATTTTTGTCAATGATAAAATATATTTTTCACTGATACTGATTCTGGGTTCCTTCTGCAAAAATAGTTATTTTTTGGTGCCTACAATGAAGGTGTCTCTATCTGAGCTAGATGTCTGCTGATTACAGACAGTGGAATGCAGAAATCAGTAGCCTGTATATGGGTTTTTCTAGCATCATTTTAGCCTCTGTGGGTCATCTCACTTGCCTTTCAGAAGGATGCAGGTGTCCTTTGCATCCTGTGTCAAATCTGCTTGTTCTGTGTAGGTATTTCAGATGCCTTATGGCATGTCAAATGTCACTGATAAGTATGTTTAGGAAACTGTGTCCTACCTTTAGTTAACAGAGCCTTGAGAACTATTTTTAGTTTGAAAGGTAGTTCCTTTCTATTCTGCATTGGCTGTGTTGATTAGATCTCTGTTGACTTCCATGGAAGGTGAAACTGGTCTCACGTGTTGGAAACTAACTGTAGGTAACTGAAATTAGGATGAGCTGAATCCTGCTCTGGGAATGACTTTATCCAGCATCATGCTTTCAGACCTCTACTTTGTTGAGGGTTGCATTGTCATGCTGCATAGGTGCAATTTTACCATCAGAATCAGGCAAGTTAACCGTCTCTGAACTCAGTGAGGAATTAAGGTGTTAAAAACTCAGCTGAGCAGCCTATAATATGAACATTATATTTGTGACTGTTCCAGCTGTTGGAAGGTGAAGTTATTGCTGTAATTCTTTTGGGGCTTTGTTTTTTAGGGTTTTGTGTGCGTGTGTGTTTTCTTCTTGTTGTTTTTAATTAAAGAATGCCTGTACTTCTGTGTCACAATACTAGTACCTAACAACATTTTGAAAATATATTGCATGTTACAGGCTTCCCTCTGGCTAAGCTTGCTCTTTTGTGGAAACAGTGTGACATTTCTTTCTGTAGGAGGTATGGCTTGTTTTTATCTTGCCCAGATCTGCCTCTCTGCAGTTAGTTGTATTTTGGGAGTACTTGTATGTGTAATGCCAGTTGAATAACTAAAAAGCCCTATAATGTATTCACCAAAATCTGAAGAAAAGGCATGGGGTACACAGGGACACAAAATTAGGAATAAGAAGTGAATCAGTTAACTCTAAATTAGCAAAGGTATGGCTGTATTACTTCCCTACCTTTTCTTACATCCTTACCTATTTTAAGAATATAGTACATTGTCTTCTCATTTGTGTCAGTTCCAGACAATATTCTGTTTTTCTTGGGAGGGCAACCAGGTAGGTCCCTGAAAGGTAGTCAGATAGTGCAAATTACTGGTTGTTTTGTGTAGCACTATGACACAAAAATCACAATTCCTAAGGCTTTCATACAGTAGTTAGGAAGGCATTTGATAAGCTGTGAGGCCATGCGCATTTTCAAAATACATATTATTCACGCTACCTGAATTTTCTCCTATTTTTTCTTTAGTTAGATTTATAGATATACTTCTGTAAAGGTAAATCTCAACTTTCTTCCTTGTTCTTTATCCTCTTCCTTCCTCTTGCTTGGACTGCAGAAAGCCCCATATAATTGATACAAGAAAGTATTCTCTTTCCTGTCTGTAAAAATGGCTTTCCTTGGGTTGAGTTGAAGAATGTCAGCTTACCATGGAAGAAAATCATTGACATAGCAATGGACATGCAAATTCAGCACAGCTAGGGAGTTTTCTCCACACAAATCAGCACTAGGAATTTTTTGGCTATCATTTCACAGGTAGCTTCAGCTTCTGACTGATACAGTTGTAATAACGGTGGTTATTTGCAGACAGATGGCTGTGGAAATATAATAATTGCTGAGGTGATGGGTTGCTAAATTTAATTTTATATTCATTTCATATTAGGGTTTTTTTTTTTATCAAATTCACATTAATTACTTTGAATTGATAAAATTCCTGAAAGCTGTTCAAAATGTTTAATCACCTGGATATTACATTACTTCTCTTCACCAGATGCTTTCTCTTTTAACATTTAGTGCAATCTGCCAATGTGATGTGCAAGTCTGGCTGATTCAGGCTTACAATTTTAGAATACAAGTAGCTGTAGTTAATACACTTAGTGCTTTTTTCTTTCCACCTCTGTTTTCAGCAACTCATATAATATTTAAAAAAAGTTAACTGTTCTAGGATTTTCATTTTGTGTTGATTTTTATTAGCCTGCATAGAGCCACTAATGCCACATGTAGCCAGCAAGTTTATTATTTGTTAAAATGTAGAATAATGTGTAAAAAGAAGTTTGTAAATGTGAGACGCTTACCCTGTAAAAATACAACTATGTGAATAGTAGAGTTACTGCCTTTAAAGTAGCATATGATATTTCAAAATGAAAGAACAGGACCCATTGTCTAGGAACAGTAATTTTACTGTAAGAGACAGAAAAATGTCATAACGTGAGAAAATGTCATAGGATATTCCCTTATCAGAGGCAACTGAAACTCTAAGCTAACTTGACATGAAACTTTTCAGATCTGAAGACCACTGTAATGGAAACCTTTCCAATATCCAAAATTTGACTGGATGTGTTATAGTGCCTTCAAATAATATGCTGTCTTATTAGAAAGTAAGCTTACTCATGCAGACATTTTAGTAGTGTGATGCTTTTTTGTCTTCCAGGCATATCATTTTTTATGCAGAGATATTGAAACACTTTTTGATGTTAGTTTGATTTACTATTACTTGCAGACAGTTACTCTGCCTCAAGGTTTTATTGCCTTACCCTGCTTTAATAAAGCACAAAGTGGGTGAGTTTTCTGTACTGACAGTTTAGTATACTTTGTTTGAAGCCAAAGTGGCTCAATGTTTGAGCTTCCATTTGGCTAATGCTGTTTTGTTAAGAAATGAAAGCTTCCCAATGGCTTCTACTGGTATTCAGCTTATGAAATAGGAGGTGTAAATGTTTTTTAATTAATTAAAAGGCTCAAATATTTCTTTCAAATTTGGGTTTGTGTCTTCTCTTTCATTATTGATTTCCTGTTTCAAACTGGTATTTCTTACTGGATTCAGAATACTAAATTCATATGGTTTTGTTTTCTTCTGCAGTATTATAAACGCTTTTTCAAAATGTGTATTTATAGGCTTGCTTGGTAATTATTCTTAGTAGGTTTTACGTTTTAGATGCAGATCCACATAATGGAGGCAAGGTTTCTGTTTAAAATTATGAGTTTTACTTTCTTTTTTTGTGTTGTATTTGTGTTTGTTTATAATTACCAGTTATAAATAGGTGGCAGGACAGAAGTGGCTTGTGTTTTCTTAAGACCGTATTAAAAGTAATATTACTTAAATAAAATAATGAAATAAGTCTTATGTCAGGAAGAGAAGACAAAGTCAAACCAATTTCCACAGGAAAGAACCTCTAAACTTTATTATCTTTTACATTTTACACTTGAACTATGTTTATAGCTGTTCGCTTGATTTGTCATATGCGTGCCTTTAACATTTTGTTAAATCATATAGAATAATTGTAAAGGCAGGAGAATATCATACCGTTGCCCAACAGTTGAAGCATCTAAAGACAGAGCAAAGCAGGCAATTGAGTAAAAATTATTTAAAATTATATTACTTCTTTCTGTTATTATTTCCTTTTGTAGATTTAGGGAATGAATAAGAGGATAAGTTGGGAGAGATGTAACTCTATCTTGCTGTGGTAGATGGTGCATTTCAGTGATAATACTTCAGGCTGCAAGAGATGTCTTAACATTATGTTACCAGTCTTTGTTCTTCTCTGATGTTTCATCTTTTCAAAATATATACTAGACTGATATTTAAAGGAAAGCCAAGGTGTGATTGTCTCTCAGAAGGAGCAAAACACACATTTTTAATATCAAAGCAACAGAGAAAAATTTAAACACACTTTTATTTTCATCTTTGGATGTCTACTAACAGTTAGATTAATATATTTATTCACCTTATTAAAGAAAAAATATGTTTATGCATTTTTTAAAAAAGTTCCCCATGTTGCTGAATTAATTTGATGTACAATTTCTGCAAATTGAAGAGAGAAAACTCATTAGAGCCCACCATGATATTTATGCCTTGAAAAATCTTCATTTGAATTACTTACCAACTGCATGGCATTCTCTGACAATAATGATGGACTGACAGTAGAGCACTAATGAGAAAGCATAGAATGAAGGCAATAACAAAAAAATAAGCTATTGTGAAGGTTTTTTGCTTAAAAAAAACCAACAGAACAACTTAGGATACTCAGTGTTAAGAACTCTCAGAAATGTTTTGTGCTAAATTGTAATTTTGGACCCTGTTGTGGGGCATCCCTATGAAATACTTGCAACTTCATTTTTGTATGAGAGAAATATGCATTTTAATTCCAGGCTACTGAGTAGTGTAGTTCATTTTTGAGCTGTTGGCCAAGCATGTCTTTTTCTCTTCTAGTGTTTCCTGCATGTTTCCCAACTCTTAATCTGAAGGGACCTTTATGAGCAGTGTCTTGGCTCCTCCTAAAGAACACATAGTTGTTAATGACAAGTTAACTCGTGTTAAATAGAGTTTTCAAGACCATTTTTAATGTCCAATATTTTTTAACATAAGCTAGAATAGAGTCAATTATGAAATTTATTACAAGGAGAAAGTAAGTACTTTTTTTCTTTTTGTGGATAGAAGTTGCACAGAGTTATTCCAGGGGCTGGGTTAGAGTGGAACTCAGTTCTCATTTGCTTTGCAATGGTAAGAAAAAGTCGGTCTTTCTGTGATCCACATAACATGCAATGTTATTTATGCATGTGTGGAGATCGGATTCTGCTAGCTGTATCATGTTTTATTAATTTAAGTAGTTGAAAAATCATGCTCTTCACATATAATAAAGCCAGATGAAAGAATGTAGCATTTGGTTGCTTGTTGAACTGCTAACACATTATTTTATTTCCAAAGGCAGGATTAGGAATCATTATTTTTATTATTCAAAGCTCCCAATCAGCTTTTTTACACCAGTACTGATTGTACTCTACTGTATGAATATGTTTACCTATTTGCTCTTAATTAATTCTGGTTTATGCCCCTATAATTGGTCTGTGCTGCAAGGCTGAATTGGATACATTTTTTCAAATTATTTTTGTCTGGATAAAGCTGGCTAACTCCCATTATGAGTGTATATTAAAAAAATGTGATGTAAATCATGTGCTATCTGCAATAAATACATACACAAAAAAATCTAAAACCAAGAAATAATTTGGTGACTCATCCTAGTGTGGGATAAAGAAGACATCCTTTCTCTTTGCCAATTAACAAGAATTTTGTATTAGGGACTTATGGTTCCTGTACCAGATCTTAAAAGGATTACCTTTGTTGTTGATTTGAGTTTGGTTTTACTCTTTAGCAGTGCTGTTTATCAGTTTCTGAGTAACGGTGATACCGAATTGTGTATATCCAGTGATGGGCACAAAGATTAATGGACATTTAAAAATTTAATTAAAATTAAAATACTTTCCAGTGTTTGAATTAAAAACCAGATCTACTTGTCTCTCTCTACCTCAGTATATATGTGTATAATGTATATTCTTTAATTAGAGCATAAATTATACCATTGGTCAATAAGGCATTTTTTAAATAAATCTTCAAATAGTAATGAAGCCAAAAAGTGTGTGACATAACAGTTATAGTGGCAAAACATTTTATGTAGCTTTACAACTTCCCAGATTAATTAATTCCATTCAGTCTGTATCAGATGACTGTTGCATTATTATTGCTGCAGTTCTTTCTTCCTTTCTTTGTACCTGTCTACTGTTACACAGCCTCCAGTTTCTCCAGCCTCTCTTATTTTTCTCTTCCAGTCCGCTTTTAATTTTTTGAACTGATAAAGTCTTTTGGGTAGAAGCTGTCCCCTTTTTCTGATTCTAATGCCATCAAGCTTCAAGGCACAACCAAAATACAAGGAATAAATCGTACTGGAAGACCAAAGGAAAAAACATTGTTTTGTCTACTTGGCATATAACCTGCAAACAACTGCTTTAGTATCTTCTATGTGTTGAAGAACCCTTTCCAGGGTTCTCACATAATTCCAGAGGAACTAGTGGGTATGTGAATAAGAAGTATGAAACTTGAGTATCTTTGAACAGGTTCCCAGTCATTTTGGAATATCTTCTTTTTAATCCCTCCTTAAAATTTCTGTTACAGAAACACTTTGCAGAGCTCCCTATTGCTTTAGTGTTCTGTTTTGTGTTTCTATAATTAGTCTTCCAGAAAAGACAAAATGCCTCAGTTTTTGGACCTGGTTTTCAGATATTGCCTGATACTGAATCCCCATAAGGAGTAGGAGGGAAGAAGATATGCAAAGAAACAGATTTCTGCGATACAGTTAAAGGAGCTGAATCTGCATTAGGGAAAAAGAAATAGCTGCTAGCTAGAAGCACGCCATTGCCATAAAAACACATGCAATACTTAATGTAGTCACATCTAGTACCAAAAAATTCAACTTCTATTTTTACAACGGGAAATAGAAGTTTCATGGTGCCGTTAGAATGAATGGGTATAAAACTATTCTTCTACTTTTAAAGTCTATGTGACAGATTTTTTACAACAATATTCTTTACTGCTTTTACACGTAGTAGCAGGGAGAGGTTTAAATTTATTTGCTCCTTTCTAAAAAGTATGCAGTTCTTCTCTCTGCACTTCTAAACAGGGAAGAAAATTTGAGAGAGTAATGACTGGTTTTGTTCCTGCTAGTCAAACAAATGTAACTTACCTTCAGGTTTTTCCTTGTTGCAAACTTGAATTAATGTGTTTACAGCAGTGGCTTCACTTCGAAGAGTGGCACTGGAGACTATTAAAAAACCTTCATTACGAAGCTGCATTATCTGGATTGGTAATAATGCTGAGAGATTCTTACTAAGCTTTGATATGTGTGTATAAGCATAAGATGAAATGGTTGATGAAAAGATAAATACAGCTGCACTTATTTTCACTGTGCGATATTTAAGATTAGCTATGACACACATTGTTTGAAAAGTAGAAACTCAACAAAGGAATTTCCAGTTCATCCTTAACTATTGCGAGGGGAGAATGAAAAGTACAATAGAGCAAGTTTCAAGTGAATATGGTTGTTCAGGCTCTGTTTCTGTTTCTTATTCAATTTTTTAGATACTTCTGGTTTCCTAATGTACTTCCTTAAGCACAATTGTTTAAAGTATTATAGAATACAGATTTTATTTTTTTTTTTTGCTAGTTTAATATTTTCTTCAGGTGGTAGTTTTATTTGGTTAAATAGCTTCAATTTCTGCTACAGATTAATGGCCACTGCTAATATTCATTAATCCTTTCTCTGTTGGTTTTCATTCAGATGGTATTTAACATAGTAGCTTGGTTATTCCAAGTTGTTATCCCATATTTTAGGTGAGATTCAACTTTGTATTCTGACCCTTTTAAGTTTACATATCCACAGTGTAGCCTGTAGTAAGTGTTTAAACTCCCTTTGTTTTCAGTGGAATTCAACTCAGCGTAGTCAATAGAACTAATATTTTTTATACTGAATTGGGCACTGACATTGGGTCAGTTGAGTAGATCTAGTCAATAAAGCGAGTAGTTGCTTTTATTGGGATTTTAAACTCCTGGGTCATATGAAGACACCTACAGAAAATATACTTTAATTTAGTTGTGTGAGTCTAGACCTGATTACTACCTTTTATCTTCCTGTGTCTGTGTTTGAAAAAAACCCACAACATATATGTGGATTTCTTTTTTTTTTTCCAAATGAAACATCACTTACGTATATTGGTGTTGTAAATTGTGATTCTGAAAGGTTATAAATTATATGATTTGCAAATGTGAACTTTTATATAATGAATAGAATACTTAATATGTTGTAAGAACTGTGATTTCCTTAAGAAGCGACAGTCATTAAAGGAATTAGTTTATATTTAAAAGTGGTTTATTTTGCTTTTTCCAGATGGTCCTCGACCCTCACAGAAAGAAATCATATCACTAAGGGCATTTATGCTTCTGTTTTTGAAACAACTTATATTGAAGGTAAAACAGTATATTTCAGATGTAAAACAATGAGATCTGTTATATACATGAAATAGGACCTTTCATATTATAAATATGTAGTACTTGTCAGGTATTGTATCTGTTTCTGGTTAGGTTTAGTGTTCATGCACATACTTCTAATCACCATGGAGGTTGTAAATCCGTACAATATTTCTTATTAACCTCACCAAAGTATGCCATATATATTTTATTAACGGTACTTGCAAAAACAGTATATAACAATACAGAAACTTTCAGGTATTTTGTTTGGGTTTTTTTTTTCTTTTATTTTGTGATAACAGATAGTTGCTTGATTGGTTAAATGAAAAAGGTAATGGCAGTTAAGTTAGTTATTGCTTTATCCCTTTTTTTTTTTTTTTTTTTGGTTGTTGTTCTACCATTGGTTGAAATGGTCTAGGACTCATTCTGTTACAGCTGAACACTAGTCTTTGAGGTATAATCTGCCATTTGAGACCAGACTGAAAACTGGTATTTTCTGGCCTGGCTTATTTCTTCTGGTTTCTGACTTCATACTGTTTTGAATTGGCAATGTGGTAAGGCAAAACAATGAAAAGAAAGAGAGAATTTTGTCTTTTCAGTTTAAGTAGAAAAAAATGTAGGATTATTTGACTTGGTCCAAGTTTTTCTTAAGTCAAACTTAAAGAATGTGTAAGAATGTATTTTCTCTGAATAATGCCCCTCCTATTTTGTTTGTTTGTTTGTTTTAGGATCGAGGAGTGAAAGAAGATGAACTGCAAAGCATATTAAATTACTTATTAACAATGCATGAGGTACATTTTTGTAATTACCTGTCTTTTACTGTAACTAACTATACCAGCTCTATCGGAAGCCTGCTGTTGAGGTTAGTTTGTAGAATAACATTGATGCTTGTCATACAGGATGAAAATATTCATGATGTGCTGCAGCTGCTAGTGGCACTAATGTCCGAACATCCAGCATCCATGATACCTGCCTTTGATCAGAGAAATGGGATACGGTAAGAAGTGAAGTGAGAAAATATCTTAAAAGTAGTTCCAGTATCATCACTCTCCAGATTGCTTCTTTTTCACATAAATATCACAGTTGCTGATCTTTCAAACTACAATTTTATTAATTTAGGCTATTTGTTTGTTTGTTTGTTTTTTCAAAAACAGAGTGGGTTTGATAGCTTGGAGGAAAAAAATTTCCACTTAGGATTATTATTATGATATTTGAAGGTAAATGTACTGTTGTACTTACTTCTCAATCTCAAATAGAATATGTAGTTAACAAGATGTATCAAAAAGCCAAGTATCTATCTCAGAATAATTTTGAATAGTCCATTTTCAGATGTTTAATGTAATCTGGAGGGAAGAAGAGGAAAACAAGAGAAACCATGTGCTAACCTCTCAGATTCTCTCTGAAAAGAGCAAAAAATCTATCTGTGGAATTGATATGTTAAGCTGACAGTAAAACTAATAACTGTTAATTGCCAGGAAAGCAGTGTTGTTGTTTTCTTATGCCTAATTTTTTTTTTCAGACATGAATAATTTTCATGTTAATAATTTAATATTTAATATAGAATTTTATTTTGTGATGTTCTGAAAATACTTGGGAAAATACAAGGGGCTTGCAAAATAGGGCGAAAATAACCTACCTGATTTCTGCCAAAATACTAAGATCTTCACAGAAATACTTGTACTTAAAACTGAATGACAATGCTAGTTTAAGGAAAGACTCGTTGTACTCAGGGTTAGGACTTTGTTTTCTGTTTATAATTGTCTGTATTCAGACCAAATTCTATTATTGACACCTTTCAAATAAGGGTCAGACTGATCGAGAGGATTTAAGACATCTTTATGTAACATTTGTGGTACCAGTGTTAAAACTGCTTGATGATGCAGTCTGTGTGTTTAAAAGTCTGTGTCAAAAAAGTGGATAGAATGCACAGTACTGCAACATTTAAGTATTCAAAAAAAATGTCTTAACATAGAATTAGGGGTTCATCTGCTTAGGTTATCAGAGGACAAAAGCCTCAGATGTTGTTTAGTAATAGCATCATTCTTTTCAAAAAAGAGAGATATTGTCTGCTGAAGTGCTCCTTAGTGAAGAAAGACTAAAAAGAATGGCTAAAAGCTGAAGCTCAGCTGATTCAAATGGGAAACTAAAATATAAATTTCAAAATTTGTTGAAGAACAGTCCAGGAAAGAGCAATGTTTTCTGTCTCTTGGTGCCTTCAAATCAAGGGTGATTACTTTTGTGAAAGACTGTAGAGTTTGTGCTTAAGCCAATCATATTAATTAAATAAGGAATAAAGTAAATTAGTTAAAAGTTGAGGCCTTTTTTTATCCAAGATTTAAAAAAAAGATGGTGTTGGGGTTTTTTTACTTCAGATTTGTTGCAATGAGGATACAGCTTCATAGGCATGTGTATATGGGGTTTTGTGTAACATACTGCCATATTTTACTTTTAACATATGAGACTTCAGTATAAACATCCTGTGGTGAAATGCAGGTACCCTGTCCTGTGTAGAAAGGATACTGAGTAGGGTTTTTCAAAATGAAAAGTTTTTCAGTAGCATTGAGGTACTCCAGGAAACTCGAGGATGTGACCTTATGTGCTCCAGTCTGCTTCCTTCGTCTTAAGCTACATCTGCTCAGACTGTCTTTGATTGCTCCAAGGTTGCTTTCTGTTAAAAAACATTGAACTGAACCAAAAGACATCATTTATCTTACCTAAAGAATTCACAATCAAGTTTTTATGCTGTGCTTGGTGCTTTTAGTATACCATTCCATTTTGTGTAGCTTACTATTTCTGTAGTTTTATTTATTAAGAAATATCATAGTTCAGTGAAATACAATTGCTATATGTGGTATTTAGTTATAAACTGAAAAACTTGTTGAATTTATTTTTCTTTTTTAGAGTAATTTATAAGTTGTTGGCTTCCAAAAGTGAGAGTATATGGGTGCAAGCTTTGAAGGTCCTTGGATATTTTCTTAAACACTTGGGTCATAAGTAAGTGTAGTTTTTAAATTTTTATAGTGATGTATTTAAGTTCACAATTCTTCCCTTGTTTTTCATTATTACTGTATATTCTTTGACAGTCTTCAGGAATTACTTAAAATAAAATTGTTAGCTTTTCTGGTCAATAATTTGCACACAGAGATAGCTTTATATATTGGGTTAAGATTAATTTTCCAGTTAACTTGTTACCACTGTGATGTTTGAAAAGATAGAGTGATTGTCTGCCAAATATATGATATTCTGAAATTCAAGTCTTTAAACGATTGAAAAACATTTTCCAAAACTACATATTATAAATGATTATTGCATGTTCATCTAAGGATAACAGGAAACATATGAGTATAATCAAAAATACGTTGCCAGAATTTTCAGTGTCATGGCAATAACAGTTTCAGAGCAGTACTTTTAAAAATAGCTTTGAAATGATGGGAAAAAAGAAATAGAAGAATATGTTATTCACACGGGAAAGTTTCAGAAAAGCAAACAGACTAAGACTAAGTAAACGGTTATAAAAAAAAGAGGTAAGGACATATCTGTGGGCAAGAAATATTCACATTGTAAAATAACTGGTTTCGTGAAATAGATGTACTTAGTCTCATCTTCCATATTCTGTGTTAAGAAAGAATCAAGAAGCATGCAGTGCTGTGTAACCTACTGCTGCTCACTTTTCCCCTTCTGCATATGGTATTCAGCTTCCTGCTGGGGTTAACCCAAAATGATATTCCAGTGGGAGACTGTGCAGTATAAAAATTAGCCATGTCCTTCACAAGAGACTTCATCATGTAAAACCTCCTTAGAAGAGAAAAGAGCTAGGAATGCAGCCAGAGTGCGGTATTGCTAGACATGCTTTTCTCAGTAAGATCAATAAAGTATGACTGTATAATTGAGAGACAGTTAGCTGAGAATATGCTCCCAAATGGGATTTTTCTTTGGGGATCCAGAAAGCCTAATAGTATTCTGGGAATTAATAAAGCAAATTGATAGTCCACTCAAGAATCTCCAAGGGCACTGAAAATCATTCACATTGATAGGAGTTGGATTAAGTAAAATACGCCAGATGAACGTTCAACTTGTGCAAAAGCCTCATTGTGTCCAAATATATACATTTGTTTAAAATACTTCTTATTTATCTGGTAAATCAAGTAGCAAACTCTGTCAGTGGAACATTACAGAAAAAAAATATGAGATTTTTGAGAATCTGAAATTTCATTTTTCAGTCCTTCCTTAGCATCTACTTGTAATTATGGATAGATTGGTGTAGTTTCCATTGTTGAGTGAAAGTAAATAGCACAAAATTAACTTTATTTTTCATGTAATTGAAGTAATTGAAATCCACTTGAATAGTCTGTGTAACTTTCAAAGTTTTTTTTAAAATTTTCAGACCTCTGAACATCTGTAAATATCCACATTTTATGTAGATTTCAGCATGTACAAATGCACACACACACACACCATTTTCATATCTTACACCTAGTGTTTGTGAAGTTTGCCTAATTGTGCACGTACATATGTGAGCATATGCATGATTTGATAAAACTGTAGTCAACAACAGGAAATTCTAAGGCATTGTGAAATTATAAACTACATAAAATTATACAGCACTTACATTTCTGTTTCACAGTATAGGAGACAGGAATTGTATTTTAATACACTAAAGCAGAATTGCTTAAAGAGATGTTATAATGTGATTTATGAAATCTGAACCAATGCAATATTTATGTAGGTACAAAACCAATTACCATTGCTGTAGTTCATATATATTCATCGCAGAATAAACTATAGAGTGGAGGTAATTGATTCTTAGAAGTGACCAGTAATGTGTTAGGTGAGAGCCTGAATAACTTAATTGATTTTCCTTTGTGATATGTGATGATAGACTACTTTGTCTAACCTTAATAGCTGGCAAAATCCTTTTTTTTTTTTTCGTGCTATGCCATCTCTGATTCTTTCTACAGCACCACTGAAATCAGTCTGTTATTTACTTTTGCGTTTTATCTGCATATTTAAACCTTCCAATGGATTTTCACTTCCATGTGCTACATCATAGCTTATAAGGTTGCTGTTTCTTTTTTCTCATAAGTAACTCACAAACTCTCTTCTGTGCACAGAAGAGTACACACTGTTGTAAGTTGTTGTGACTCTCTTTTGTGGTTATTTGAAAATTATAATACAATGTATGAATTTCAAAAGTTTTTGAATGAATCTATGTAATTTAAACCTGTGTTATTATAATCAGTAATCGTGAAAAGGGAGTTTCTTAGCTTCTGAGTGCATAAAATTTTACAGAAATTTTGCTGTACTTTTTGTTATTTCATGTTTTTCTGCTGCTTTAATATAGATTATTAATTATTTTGAATATTATTTCATATTCATTACAGTAGTAGATAATTTTAATTATGCAGTTTAGAAGTCCTCTATATATTTATAATGTTATATCCAGTTTTGAAAGAGTAGTGGTTTAGGACAGATGGAGTTCACTGATGAGAGCTGCTTTCTCTGCTTTTTAAGATTTGAGTAGTATTTGATCCTAGCTGTAAAAATCACTTCAGTCACTTGGAATGTCATAACTTTTTCAGGATTTTATTTCTTTTGCATTGGAACTTATGTTATTCCAGGATTTAATTATTTTGGCTACACAAGAGAATGCTGTATAAAGTGAATGGCAGTACTGATAAATTCATATGTGTTAGTGTGTATGTTGGAATATCTGATGTTGGATTGTCCTCTAAGTCTTTGAGAGAGCAACAAAAAATGTGTTCTGCAGTGATCACATTTTAGCTAGCCTATGAACATCTTGAACCCTTTCAGCTTGAAGTAAGATAGAAAGGGATTCCTTTGTCTTTTTCCACTGTAAACGTCATGGAGGGTGACAATTATGCATCATTTCTTTTATACAAAAACCCAACCCAAATATAACATTGTGTTCTGAGAACCTCTGTGTATTCCTACAATTGCATTCATATTGGGAAGGATCTTAAATGGTTTTTATTTGATAATATTTATAGAATAACATTTGAGAACTTTTTAGTACATCAAAGTAAGTGGCTTTAGGTTTTTTGCATTTACTTAAAATGTTCAACATGCTTGGTGTTTTCCTGATGTTTTTATTTTCTCTTCCAGGCGAAAGGTTGAAATCATGCATACTCACAGTCTTTTCACACTTCTTGGAGAAAGGTTGATGCTACACACAAATACAGTGACCGTTACAACATATAATACACTTTATGAGGTACAAATTATTAAACATAGAGATTGTTATCTCTATTGAAAAAAAATTATTAATTAGTTATATTGTTGTGACTCTGTGTTTTACAATATCCTGATTCTCATGTCTTTTGAGAAAATTTTAGATACACATTTTAAGTATAAAACTTTCTACTTACAGTATTACAAAGGGTGATGGAAGAGATCCTGCTGCTTAAGATGTTTGTCACTGTACACACACACACACAAAAAGTTACTGCAGACCTCCAGTTGCTATTACTCCTCAATTGTTTGGAGGACTCTGTTTCCATTACAATGAAAAGTGCTGGAGGCAAAGGGATGCCTTCTTTTCCCTTTTTCTTTTTCCTTTTCCTTACCATTTCTTTCAAGTTTACAAAAGTTTGAAAAGTGTTTTTTCTTTTTTGACTACTAATGTTGATAGTATGCCAAAATTATAACTGAACACAGCCACTTTCATGTAACAGATACTGCTTGAGGTGAGTGAATATGACCTCGAAGCATTCAACTGTTCTATCAGGCACTTGCAGAAACTTCAGTTTTGATGATGAGCAATTTTGTTAAAGCAAAGTATTGTCAACATCAAGTTGGTTGAAACCCATATCCTCATGCCTGCAAATGCATAAAGATCATGTCCAATCTCCAATTATTTTTAAAATGGTGACTTAGAATTGAATCTTTTGCAATTTCTGAGGATCTTATGCACTAGGAAGATTATTATTATTTTATTTTTTTTTAATCATGAGTAGGTGTAATGGCTGGATACTCAGGATTGGTTCCAGGAAAGACATGGAAGACTAAAAGAGTGGTTGGTATTTAGGGTTCTTGGTCTGAGTGATGTAGAAAATGTTTTCCTATGATTATAGAAACCTAAACATCATCTATTTACCAATGATTTATTCGGATATCAAGGTCTTTTTTATTATACATATCTAAGCTTACCCTGTGTGGTTTGACCGCTTGGGTCTCATAGTCCAGACATCCATGCATTCAGATTTCTGAGAGCTTCTGTGATTGGTATTCTCAGAAAATATGTAAATAACAAAATTAAAGTCCTCATGGACTCCACAGACATTTACATTTGAAAAAATAGCCAGCAGAGGAGAAAAAGGAGTTAAGTGCTGTAAGTACAAAGGATTTGCCAAGGAACTGATGTAGATATTTTCCATGTTCTCTCATACAAAGCAAAGGCGTATTTGTATTCTATTTTAAATACTGATATGTAAAGTCCCAATCAAAGGTACTGTGCTTACAACTGACATTAATTTGGTTATTGATTAATGAATGAGCTACAGTTCTACTTTAAAATATATAAGAATTACTAGTGAAATGATTCTATTTTGAAATACATTTGCTTGAATGTACCTATTGAGAATCCTGTGTGAATACCCTCAAATCTTTAGCTTGTTCTTAAAAATAAAGTTGCGTACACAGAATGAGAGACAGGTATGCCAATGCAAAAAGTTTGTGGTGTTGCTTCAGTACAGATTAATTAGTTTGTCAGATACAATTCATGAATCAGAAGAATGATCTGTCTTGCTCATTATGTGAAGCCCCAGGATTTTTCCTACGGAATGCTGTCTGTGACTCTTCCTCTTTCCTAGCTGGAGAAAACCAAACGCGCTTTTAAGGATTACTGGGGTTTGTTATGGTTGGAATTTATGAAAATATCTTTTGATGTACAATGCTAATGAAATAATTTTTGATCTGTGAATGTATAACACTATGAGGAATGTGAATGAAATATGTTTATAACACCATTATTGGGTATTTAGTCAGCTAACTAAAAAGTTAGTTAATGAGTCCCTGTTCAAACATGAAAGTCTTGTTCCTTGCATAGAGGAATTGCTTGTTTCCATTCTTCAAAACTAAAAATATTTTACCAAAATGTTTTGTATGAAGTTAGGGTGGGGCCATGGTAAATATTCTAAACAATTAAAAATGAACAATGACATGCTGTAGCATTTAATTAAAAATGGTAAAAGGAACTTAATGTTCTGTTTTAGATTTTGACAGAGCAAGTATGCACTCAAGTTGTTCATAAACCACATCCAGAGCCAGATTCTACAGTGAAAATTCAGAATCCAAGTAAGGACCCATGTTATGTTTGTATGATAAATGTATTGCCTAGAGGTTGTGGGATTTTTTGAAAGTATGATTCAGAAAGCGAGAACAATTCATTAGTGTATCTCTACTACATACGGGTTTCAGTTACTACTTACATTAGTTGCTGTCAGCAAGGGTTTTTTTTTAATGCTGTTGAAATGTGTTACATAACTAATTTATTCTTTCAAAGTGATTCTTAAGGTGGTGGCAACACTGTTAAAAAACTCCACACCAAGTGCAGAGCTGATGGAAGTTCGACGTTTGTTCTTATCTGATATGATCAAACTTTTTAGCAATAGCCGTGAAAACAGAAGGTATGTCACTACAAATAGTATTTTCTCATCCTTGCTTTGTGTATAATAGCAGTCTGTTATACTCTTTGTAGAGTTTTGTACTGTATATTAAATGGAATATATATAAAAAAAAAAAGGTCATGTAATAGGTTTGAGGTAATTTTTCTTCATTCAGCAACTAATACTGGATTTTTCTGTTTAGAACATACTTCAATTTTTTATCCATCCTGAAGTACTTTTCTTTCTACCATTGGTTTGATGTTCAGAGATGTCCCTCCCATTTTACCCATCATAATATTAAAATAAAGAAGCTTTGTCTGGATATATTTTGACCTAATTATTTCACTTTAGATGTTTACTTCAGTGTTCAGTGTGGCAGGACTGGATGTTTTCTCTGGGATACATTAACCCTAAGAACTCTGAAGAGCAGAAGATCACAGAGATGGTTTACAACATTTTCCGTATTCTCTTGTATCATGCAATAAAGTATGAATGGGGAGGCTGGAGAGTGTGGGTGGATACTCTTTCTATAGCTCATTCCAAGGTAAGAAATGGCTCGTGTATTTTTTTTTAATACTGGTAACTCCTCCAAAGGGACTAGCAAGCTCGTAAAATAAGCTGTAAAGTGATTTAGTGCCATCTGGTGGCTGTCTCCATACATGTCAAGGTGTCACTTTTTGTTATCCTGTGTCCTTTGAAGTCAAACAATTTGTAAACTGTACATAATGTGGTGTTAAGATTCTTGTTAGTTTTTGTCCAAATTAACGTAGCATATATTCATCCACGTAATCTGTACTTTTCTTTTTAAGGTCACATATGAGGCTCACAAGGAGTATCTAGCAAAAATGTATGAAGAGTATCAAAGGCAAGAGGAAGAAAACATAAAAAAGGGGAAGAAAGGGAATGTGAGCACCATCTCAGGTCTGTCCTCTCAGACAACAGGAGCAAAAGGTGGAATGGAAATTCGAGAGATAGAAGACCTTTCACAAAGTCAAAGTCCAGAAAGTGAAACAGATTACCCTGTCAGTACAGATACAAGGGACTTGCTCATGTCTACAAAGGTGTCAGATGACGTGCTTGGAAGTGCTGAGAGACCAGGAGGAGGAGTGCATGTGGAAGTTCATGACCTTTTAGTTGATATAAAAGCTGAAAAGGTCGAGGCTACTGAAGTAAAACTTGATGATATGGATTTATCACCAGAGACATTGGTAACTGGAGAAAATGGTGCACTTGTAGAAGTTGAATCTCTTCTAGACAATGTATATAGTGCTGCTGTTGAAAAACTCCAAAACAATGTCCATGGAAGTGTGGGCATTATTAAGAAGAATGAGGAAAAAGATAATGGTCCATTAATAACTCTGGCTGATGAGAAAGATGAACCTTCTACTAACAGTACCTCATTTCTCTTTGATAAAATACCTAGTCAAGAGGAGAAACTTCTACCTGAACTTTCAAGTAATCACATTTCTATTCCAAATGTGCAAGAAACCCAGATGCATCTTGGTGTAAATGACGATTTGGGATTGCTTGCACATATGACAGGTAGTGTAGATATAACATGTACTTCAAGTATAATAGAGGACAAGGAGTTCAAGATTCACACAACTTCAGATGGAATGAGTAGCATTTCTGAGAGGGAGTTGGCTTCATCATCTAAAGGATTAGAATATGCTGAAATGACTGCTACAACTCTTGAGACAGAGTCTTCTGGAAGCAAGCCTGTACCTAGTGTTGATGCAGGAAGTATAATTTCAGATACAGAAAGATCTGATGATGGTAAGGAAGCAGGAAAGGAGATACGGAAGATCCAGACAACTACCACAACCCAGGTGTGTTTCAAGTGCTGTAGTCATGTATTTTTCCAATGTCATTGCTCTTTGTTGCTGCTGGATAAAATAATAGTATGAGATCTGAAAGGCATTTGAGGTATATTTCTTTAATTATATGAATGGTGTCCATCCTCCAAGCCTATTTGCTTTGAAAATGCCATGATGTGTAAGGATTGCGAAGTCTTTCATATCCGTATAAAAAAATACGTATTGCAATTGTGGATGCTTTAGTTTAAAAATCTTAGCTAAGAGAATCTCTCGTCTTTTTTCTTTAGTTCTTCTGGACACATTCACAGATACTTTTAGAATTCTGCTTTAGACTTTCTTGTTATTATGTCTTAATATTCAAAATATCTATATTTTACTATGAAATCACACTGAAGTGGTTTTTACTCTTGCTGTACCTTTCTCAGAGTGTAGTCTTACAACACCTCAGTAGACTGTAATTTCTTCCTGTACAGGAATGCTGGCATAAGCAATCTTCGTATTTGAGCCTAACACAAGAAAATGAATAGTTTAGGTATAAGAGAAGAAAAACTACAACTTGATTCCCAGACCAGAGAATTATTAATTAAAAAAGTATTTACTTTCTTCTTGGAGATCCTTTCTTGCCTAGGTCTCCCTCTGAAAAATTCTGAGAAATTACTGTTTTTGTGAGACCCATAGCATACTGAAAATGGAAGGGCCAAGCCAGAACACTACTCTGAAAGAATTGTACTCTGTATGCACAGCAAAATAATCTGAACTTTTAAAGCACAGGATTAGTTTCCTCACTGGCATTGTTCCGAGACTGTAGCATGTAACCAAAGATTGTTTTTAAGGATGTTATAAGGTGAAAAAAATTACTGCCTTCAAGATTTTACTAGCTGACAGTACGTCTTGTGTGTACACCAGCATTTTTCTTCTAAGATTTTGAATTCAAGCAGACTTCCTGAAAGTATGGAAGAAGAGCCAAACAAAGACTGTCAGAAATTGCTCTGCCTGGTACCGTGTAGTGTGTACCAAATCATCAGAAGAAAGAATTTCAGAGATACACTCAAGTACACTCAAAGTACATGTCATCTGATGAAAGAACAACGATCAGCCTGCCCTCTTTGTTCTTCAGGGAGACAATACTTTCAGAAAAACTCCAGTGAACTGATGTTTTAATTTATTTATTTAAAGAAACATGGTTTCCAAAATGGATACTTTCCCCTTTAAAAAAAAAATTAAAAAGATTAATCAGACCAGTGGGTTCTAATATACAGAAACAATCTCTCTTCTAATTCTTTCTTCTATGGTAAGAACCTCTGTTTTGAAGAGAAAAGTAGAGGGAGCTCTTGCATTCCCTAGACAGGTTTTATAAGAGTTTAAGGTTCTTATACTTTTCAAAACTATGAAAATCCTCACAACATCAGTGACACACTATCAAGCATTCTTAGGGATCCTTATGTTTAAAAGTATTCGGTGTAATAAAGAGCAAGCCCTAAAAGCTCTCAATAGAAATAGTGTACCTATTACTATCAGTTCAAAAAAAAATACTTTAAGTCTTAAAATTAAGACTGTTAATGCCACGGAAACCGATAAATGGAATGAATGGAGGATAACAAGAAAAAGGAGCAGTCCATTTTTATTTTGAAACGCATTTTTTTTTTTGTTTAAAGAGTAGAAGACAAAGGAAATGCTAGTGTTCAATTGCTATGTACATATATGCACCCATAAATACAGTGAATTTGTAAAGGATAATCTTACTTTATAGTAGCTAATGTAGAAAATCCTGTTGGTGTGACTTTCAGACTTTTCTGTTCTTTAACCTTTTTTCTTGATTAATTTCACCTATAAAGTTGAATAATAGAAAAGTAAACCCCTAAGTTTTATTATTAGAATAATTAATATATTTATTAAAAGACTATAATTATTTGTTAAGATTAAAATGATACATAAGTCTTAATAACTTTGTATCAGATCATTGTAAGAGAGAAGCAAAATGTTTTACTCCCAGCTACTCACAAAATTCCTTATATCATCTGAACCTGTAAATTATCTACAAACCATGTACTCTTCCAGAGTCTGACTCTACAAGTTAACTTCCATGATTCTCCATCTACTACTTAAATTACAGTTATTCCCACTAAAATCAATGAACAACTACACTGATTTGATTTAAGTCAGAAGCCATTAATATCTCTTTGAAATAATTTTCTTAAAAAAATTATCAACTGTGTAACCGTCAAAATTAGTATCTTTTAATCTCTTCTTTGGTTGTTTCAAAATACCCTGTGAACTGTAAGCTGTCCATACTTAAATCTTTTCTGTTTAAATGAAGTTAATATTAATAAAAAAAGATCTAAATATGTATTAAATAAAAGATAAATCAAGAATTATTGTTTTCATGAGTAAAGAACAGTGTTAATTTTAACATATCTACAGTGGGGCTGGAGATTGGTGTTTTGATTGCAGCATGCATAGGAACTGCCACATTAGATATGATCCCTTTGAGACAACTGAAAACACTGAAAATTACTTAAAGACTGTCCATCCAAGTGCAGATAGTTGGATTTCATGGCAGTTTACACAACACACATCGAAGTCCATTCTTGGAAATATGGTATTATTGGCTGGATAAAACTTCTGTTACGATAGAGTTATGATACCATTACTGCTGCTGACATGACAACCACCTGTAGTTATACCCAAAAGAGAACAAGTGGTATGTGGAGTTGCTATTTTCCAATTTTCTAAAAATTTGATCTACAGTCAGCTCCCCACCTTATCAGTAAGAAGTAAGCTGTCTTTTATTCAAATGGACTGAAGAGAAGCAACAAATTGCACAACAAAGTAGAGATGGGAACTCCTGCTTACTTCTAAGAAGAGTTAATGCCTTTATCAATATTAGATCAAATATTGAAGAATATAAAATTACCTCTTTCCTATGGTCCCAACTAAGAAGGACTGAAAATGGAGTTGAAAGCAGTATGCAGAAGACTAACGTAAAAAATGTGAATCTTAGATGAGTCTAAGAAAAGAAGAAAAGAATCATTTAAAGACATCAAAAAAATAGAGCAAATGAAAGCAAGAGTAACAATTTTGATCCCAATAGGTCTAATTGAATGAAGGGAACCTGCTCTGCTCTCAAAATGCTGGCTACAGAAGATCAAAAACAGACTAAAGATCTAAGAAGCTTTCCAAGTCAACTCCAATGCCATGTCCATTTCTGTATTGCTAGCACAAATATTTCTTAAATGTCTTTGCTTTTAAATTCCAGATGTAAAACGGTAAGCTGAGATCAGGAAATGAATATGTGAGCAAAGCAAGTATATTTTCTATTTTGCCAGCTTTAAGCTAATCTAAAGTCACTTTAAAGTAGTTTCAAGGATCACACTTTGTATTTCTTTTCAGAGGTGTTGCACATTGTAATTTCGTTGTTATTATTATTAATATGATCAAGTTAGATCAAAACGTTTGTTCTTTGCTGCTTTTTTCTTCATGGTATTCTCCATCATATCCTCTATGTATATCTTTTACATCTGTCTTTATCACCAAGTGGAAACAGTCATGACTATGTAGGTATTGAAGAGGAATGAAATTCACATCCATCACCTGTTGAGAGAATCTAAGTGTCCTGAGGATCCACAAAACCTTTAGCCAATTAACAAGAGTAACAAAATTGCTAAAATGATATTTGGGAGACTAGACTTGATTCTCTAATAATCCTGCTAAAAAGACCATATTAATAAATCGGGTTTGGAGAATGAGGAGCTGTCTAAAAGTACACTGATTCCTTGAAGCCATCAATGTGTAGTTTGTCCATGTTTTGAATCAAATATTCAAAAAGTGTAGATGTTTCCTATAAACAATGTCTTATTACTGCTGACCTTGTACATGCTGCATTTTGTCTTTTTTATAATACTTCAAGTGAAGAACCTGAGTGTAAAAAAAAATGGTGAATAGCTGAAAGGAAGGTCAGCTGTAGCCCCTCAGTGCTCACTGATTTGAACTGTAGCAGCTCCTTTACTGAAGGATACTGCCTGCCTTGGAATATCTGCATCTCCTGTAGTTTGTGCTCAGTCAAGTTTTAGTCCATACTTTCTCAAATAATGTGATCCATGCAAAAAGACTTTACAAAAAGTTAACAT
The DNA here is from genome assembly GCF_015220075.1 of Falco rusticolus. NCBI lineage: Eukaryota > Metazoa > Chordata > Aves > Falconiformes > Falconidae > Falco > Falco rusticolus. Next base: position 25,892,514 of record NC_051188.1, read on the forward strand.
GATTTTTTACCTTCTTGTTGATGTAGGCAGTACAGGGTCGATCTGTCACCCAGCAAGACCGGGATTTACGTGTTGACTTGGGGTTTCGAGGAATGCCAATGACAGAAGAGCAGCGACGACAGTTTAGTCCAGGTCCACGCACAACTATGTTTCGTATTCCAGAGTTTAAATGGTCTCCCATGCACCAGCGGCTCCTGACAGACTTGCTTTTTGCACTAGAAACAGATGTACATGTTTGGAGAAGGTAGGTGTTCTTTCCTTCTTTAACTCCTGATTTGTGTTTCCATCAATAAGGAAAAATTAGGTGTGTTGTAGATGTTACTGGGGTAGTGGGGAGGGAAAGACTTGGTGTTAGCTTAAGTACCCTTCTGTATCTTGCATCTTCTCTTCCCACCCCTTCCCAGCCTGTTACAGCTCTGTTTCACATAAAACCATTTTTGTTTTCTTGAGGGACTGTATAACTTATACATGCCTAACTAAACTGAGCTACTCTTACAGCTTACGTTTAGCATTAGGATCTGCTGCTTCTGTTTCAGACATGAGGAAGATTTGTGTGTCTTCTAATGGCTATTTTCTTCAACTGATCAATTAAAAGAGAGCTTCTCAACCTGCAAATCTTATAAATAAAACCTCTTTCCTATAACATTTGCTAAGTAATCACTCTTTCTAGTGGACAAACTTTTGTTTTGCATGCCAATTCCTGTGGTGGTTATATTTTAGGAAAGCAATGTAATTTCCTAGGTTTTTTAAACACTTTAAGAGAGATACTCAATAAATTACTGTTATTAGAGCCCTTAGATATAATAGATACTGTTTAATCTACTTCCCAGGACAGAATAGTTCATTTTCAGAAAACCTGAGCATAGTTAACATCCAAGAAGCAATTTATATTGTATTTCATTTCCAGTTTGGTGTTCTGTGATAGTCACTAGGAAACAGATAATTTTGGTATTTTTTTTATTTGGCAATATTTTTCAGAGGGATTTGTATTTTGTGTTTAGGTAAAGCTTAGAGATTAAAGTTCAGTTTGGATATTTTCAGCTGAAACCTTTAATTTTTTGTTTGCTGGCTGGCAACAATGTTGTTTTGGGAAAAGAACATACTTGCAGATTTAGAATTCCACAGTATTTTCACATAGTATTTCTTATTTTTCAGGAGTGACTGTTTCATAGACAATTTCTCACCAATTAGGAGTTGCTGAGATTTCAGCTAATCTTATTAGCATCTGGGGCTTGCAGAGCTTTTTCTAATGCTAAATTTAATATAGGTAATAAATAAATAATAAATTGTTAATAGTAGATCAAGCTATCACTATATTATCAAGTTTCTTCTTTAAAACACCAGCAGGTGTTATCATTAGGTGTTAAGAAGGGTGCTTCAAAAGGCACTGGTGCAGTATGGTGAACTCTTTTATATAAAATAATATCTTTCACACTGAAGAAACAACACCCCTGCTTTCAGCAGACCTGCCTATGAAGTGAAGTGGTGGTTGATGGGGATACACAGTTAACGAATCGTTCTCAACTGTTTATCTGAAACTAATCCTGGTGTGAAAATAGGTAGCAATCAATTTGTCCATTAAACTAGTTCTGTTCATATTTTTAGACAATTTACATGCAAAGTTTTGTAGACCAGATTTTGCCTTTATAGCAAAGAAACTTTCACAGTCTGGTTGCAAAGAGTAAATTTATCTAAGCTTTTATTTTAACTGTTTGTTTTTAATCCATTCTTTCTTCTGTTCTTGCAGTCACTCCACAAAGTCTGTGATGGATTTTGTCAATAGCAATGAAAATATTATTTTTGTACACAACACAATACACCTCATTTCCCAGATGGTAGACAATATTATTATTGCTTGTGGAGGAATTTTACCATTGCTGTCAGCAGCCACATCCCCAACTGTAAGTACAATATTTCCACCTAGTGGTCATAATAGAAACTTTTGTTAATAATACAAACCACTATTTGCGGTTGACTTCTCTTCTTTAGGGACTCCTGTACCCCCCCTGCCAATTCCTTCAAAAAAATTAATTTATAATCGAAACTCTTAAGCTATGATGTACAGAGTGTTTATAATATTTTGCATGTGAAATGCTAACTTTATTAGAGAAGTACTACTAAGTAAGAATAATATTTCTTAGGTATTTAGTATTTTGTTTGAAAGAGAAGACCATTAGGATCATGGTTATGAATCTTGATTACTGTAACAAAATTACATGCTTTATGATGGCTAGTTATTGATATTAATAAATCTGTTTTGCATGACCACCATTTGTTTGCATGCCAAATGACACCAGAAGTCATCTCTTCACTACTTACTGTTTATTTCTTCCTTCAGTAGGTCCTGACCTTAGTTTCATTTTTTTTTCTCCAGTCTTGTATTGAAATAGTCTGATATTTTTATCCACTCCGATGTTCTTAGTAAGTTGGAAGTTCTTTCAGTGATCACAGCTCAGGCAGGCAAAGTAGCCTGGTAGAATGATTCATGAAAAATAGAAAAATATGTTGTAAATATTGCATTGTTGTTAATAATTACAGTATTTGAATGTGGTGCCTTGTCTGTGCACATATCTGTAACTATTTCTTTCATACTAAACATTTTAGCTTGAGCATGCTGTAAGTATCTGCAGTGAATACAGGTCTTTGAAAGGGGAGCAAATGAGGCCAGAAGGGACACAGAGGCTCCTTTGAAGTAACGTAGCTAGTAGGCCCTGGAGCCTACAAATGTAGTTTGGCAGTGAAAGTTCAATTCCTTGTTCTAGCCATTCAGCAACTGAGATAAATTTACTTTGCCTCTACTATTACTTCTAGTTAGCTAGCAGAAAAACCTATTTTGCACAATTTTATTTGAAAGGTAAGAATGGGTGGACTATCAATTGGCTAAACATTGATATGACTTTCAGCCAGGCAATTAATAGTAAAATGGTGTCTACTATTTTCACTGTATTAACTGGGACAATATTTGCTATAAGCAAAAGCGCAGGACTCACAGGAAACACTATAGTTCTCTGTTGTCAGAAGAATGACATCAAGGTTGCTGAATAAAAGATCTTGCAAGTGCTTCATTGTAAATATTGACAAGTATGAGTGCACACCAAGCCATCTTGAGATGCAGACTGTACTATCAGTCTTTACATAAAAGGACATTGGGAGAGATTTTTTAAAACAAACCTTTTAGGTATTATTTGAGAATGAAGAAGTTTTCATTGCCATCTTTTATATAAAACTATAAAACAGACACAGCATTAATTAGGCTGTAATTCCATTGAATGTCATTCATGTTTTTAGCTCTTATTCTAGTTCATGCAGAGCCGTTCTATATGATAATAATTTAGCACTTCACCATTTCCCTCTATTTGTTCTGGAGAGATGTGTGTGTGTATGTATATAGATAGATAGCTGATACAGCTTTATAAATTACACATCCTTTTGTTAAAATATTGTGTGTTGATACTGCCTTGCTACAATTGTAGTGATTTTCATGCATTGATATAAATAAATACATTTCCAGTAGCTGTCTTCAAACTGAATTAATCCTACTTTATGAAATAAAATAATAAAAAAAGATTACTTTTGCCCCGGATATACAGGAAAAGTGGGGAGAAGTAATTGATAACATCACAAATTACCTTCACTTTCTAGGTGATGATTTCATTCATCACTTCCACCTAGCAGAGAACTTCTTTCCTCCCATTCAACTCCTTCCCTGTTCCATCATTGCCCATCCATAAACATTAGCAGGAAGGTGGATTTATTCATCATACAAAGAGCCAAACACATTCTTTGTTGTCGAGAAGGTCCCTCTCCCTCAGTATTGTTCTGAATCACAGTTATGAAGGGACCAGATGTCCTGTTGGGCATCAGACCATTTCTGAATATCCGTCATATGATGAATGAGAAGAAGTTTCGTACTGATTCTCAGACTTCGAATATTTTTGCATCCTTGAACTGCTGTGGAGAAAGTGGATGGGCTGCTGTTAGGATGTGTTTCTTCTCAGTCTGGATAGGGCAAAGTAGTCCAGTGCTTACAGTCAGTTACAGAAGACTCTGTCTTGCTCTCTTCCTTCCAATAGCTGCTAATTGGAAGAGAAAAGAGGTCTGACACTGGAAGTTTGATATGACATCTCCACTGCATAAAAACACTTATGGCAGGCCTTCTAGTGACACTGTCTGCCCGAGTAACTCTCAAGGGAGGAAAGAATCAATACACTTTCTCCCTCACCACTTCAAGGAATCACAGAATCACAGAATGGCTGAGGCTGGAAAGGGACCTCTGAAGATCATCTGGTCCAAACCCCTTGCTTAAGCAGGGCCACCAAGAGTTAATTGTCTAGGACTGTGCTGAAATGACTTTTGAGTATCTCCAAGGATGAAGACTCCACCAGCTGCTTGGGCAACAAGTGCCAGTGCTCAGTCACCTCCACAATGTAAAAGCGTTTCTTGATTTTCAGATGGAATCTGCTGTGTTGTGCCTAATTACATTAATGATTTTTTTTTCAACAAGATGTACAGTCCGAATTTTATGTTGCGTCTCATGAATCCCTTCCAACCTAAACCATTCTGTGATTCTGTGTGATTTTGTGATTCTGTAATTTAAACTAGGCACAGTATTAGAAGTCCAGTCAAGCAGTACTGCACTACTCTAACAAAAGCAAGCTGTTCACAGGTTACCTAAACTGCCTTACTGGATCAGCCCAAAGGCCTGACTGGTTTTATCATTCTGCCTCTAACAGCAACTGTTTGCAACTTAGATCAAAATACAGTAGTCTGAGTTTAATGATGGACTTGGCAGTCCTGGATTAATGGTTGGACTTGATCTTAAAGGTCTATTCCAACCTAAATAATCCTATGATTTTGTGATTCTAATGATACTTTGCTTCAGCATTGAGGATTTTAACAGCTAGAGAGGGTGTCTGGGCTGTCAAGTTTAATAACCGCTGAGGAATTTATCCTTCTAGACTCTATCTAATCTTTTTTGAAGCTTCTTACTCTTTTAGCCTCCGTGATATCCTATGGCATCGAGTCTGACAAAGTAATTATATAACCTTTGAAGCCCTTCTTGTCTTTGTTTATTTAAGCCTGCTTAAAAGTATAAAGTCACTATATGCCTTACTATTTATGCTATGAAAGGAGTGGTTAATCATGTCTTTATTCATCTCCATATTATTTATGATTTTATAGGCTTGAGTCATATCTCCTTGTCTACCTGTTTGAATCCACAGAGTCTTCGTCTTGCTTAGTCTGTCTTTGGAAGCCTCTGATCCTCCATATCTCTATTCTGTGGAGCTTTTCTGAGGCGTCAAAATAGTCACATTTTGTAGATCCTGTAGAACACATATATTTAGTTTATCAACAAGTATGAGCTCATTTTCCTTAATTTCTTCCTTTTTCACTCTTATGAATTGGGTACTCAAATATTCTCACTGAAGGCCTTTTGGGCCCATACTGACATTTCAAAGTAGTATTCTCACTTATTTCCTCCTAGTGTGTTGTATTTGAGGCGTAGCACAAGTATTTACATCTACTTCTAAAAATTAATTTACATTTCTGTCTGGAATAATAAAATATGAGACCAAAAAGGCTATAGAACACACAGTAAAGATCATTCCACCCTTTTACTTGAGGATGATAAAACAGGATGGAATTCAGGAAGAGATTAGAGTAAATTTAGCTATCCACTTGAAGTACTTGCATGTGGACTAGATTTCTAGCTAGTGGAGATCTGCTCAATAGAAGCAAATTATTCAGTGCTCTTTCATGTAGACACCTAGTGGATAATAAGCCAGATCCTGCTGCAATGACTGTTAACCTGGAGCTGAATCCAGCCTCTTGTTGTGAGGTAGCTTGTTTTCTTACAGAGAAGATGACAGACAGAAACAGAGTTCCTTTATTATTCTCACAGTCCTACCTATTCACACTTCCTTGACTTCAGTGTGTCAGCCTGAGTTGAAACAAAGCCTCATCCTGGGCTGCTAATTCTTGGAAGTCCTAAATGTCTGTTACAAAACTCTCATCTCAACAATCTGCTACAGTTAGTTGTTATTAAATGTGTCCCATTGCCTCTCGTATTTCTTTAAAGGTATTTCACCTATTTCTCATTAATAGCATAGATGCTGAATATTGGATGTTTGAATTAATTAGGGCTATATGCAGAAAAGAGCCAAGAGATAATTTTAGCAAAATTACTTTCAGAATATCAGAGAAATTGCAGGTTTTTTCTTCTTTTCTGCAACAGATTCTGTATTGTGTTCTCTCCCTTGCTGAAAAAACAGTACTGTCACAGTTTTTTAAAAAAGATGAATGTTTGGGGAATTTCCAATTTCAACAAGATTTTTTCCTTTGCATAGTTAGGACTTGGCATGAAATGGCAATTCTGGGCTGGGTGGAAGATTACTCCATGATCCTTTGTCTGCTGTAGAACAGGCAATCTTAATTATAGAATTTCTTCACTATTGAATTACAGAATCACAGAATGCTTAGCACAGAATGCTTAGCGTTGGAAGACACCTGTGGGGATCATTTAGCAACCCCGCCCCACCAAAGGAGGTTCTCCTGGAGCAGGCGGCACAGTCACATCCAGGCAGGTTTTGAATGTCTCCAGAGAAGGAGACTCAACAACCTCTCTGGGCAGCCTGTTCCACTCTGTCACCCTCAAAGTAATGAAGTTCTTTCTCATATTCAGATGGAACACACACTGTGTTGAAGTTTGTGCCTGTTCCCTCTTGTCCTGTCACTTGGCACCACTGAAAAGAGCCTGGCCCCATCTCCTGACACTGGCCCTCAAGGTATTTGCATACACTGATAAGATCCCTCTCAGTCTTCTTTTCTCCAGGCTACACAGGCAAAACATCCACTGCTCTCCCCTCATCTACTCAGCCAGCCATTCCATCCTAGAAGGCTACCAGGTTAGTCAGGCGTAATTCCTCCTTGGTGAATCCACGTTGACTGTTCCTGATGACCTTCTTTTCCTCCACGTGCTTTGTGATGTCCTCCAAGATGTGTTCCATCACCTTTCCAGGGATGGAGGTGAGGCTGACTAGCCTGTAGTTTCCTGGGTTCTCCTTGCCCTTTTCAAAGACTGAAGTGACTGTGCCTTTTCTCCAGTCCTCCATGACCTTTCAGAGATGATGGAGAGTGTCCTGGCAATAACATCTGCCAGCTCCCTCAGCACTGGGAGGTGCGTCCCCCATCAGGGCCCGCGGATCTGTGAGTGTCAAGTTTGCTTAAGTCATCTCTAACCCGATCCTCCTCAACCAAAGGAAAGTCTTTCTCCAGACCTCCTCTCTTGCCTCCAAGGTCTGGGAAACTGGAGGGCCAGCCTTGGCAGTAAAGGCTGAAGCAAACAAGGCATTCAGTAGCTCTGCCTTCTCTGTGTCCTTTGTCAGCAGGGCACCCACCTCATTCAACAGCAGGCCCACATTTTACCTAGTCATCCTTGTCCCGCTGACGTACTTGAATAGGGTTTTGTTGTTGTTCTTGTCCTCCCTTGCCAGATCTAATTCCAAACGGACCTTAGCCTTCCTCATCGCCTCTGTGCATGTTCTGACCACATCCCTGTAATTCCTCTCAAGTGGCTTGGAATTACTGTAATAGAAATTTGCCTTTTGCTGTCCTGTTTTTTAATCCAGACTAGGATGATCTGAACAGTGCTGTGAACATGAGCCTTTAAATATGAATAGGAAAAAGAAAGAATCATTATCTATGTAAGGAAACCACTCACAAATCTGTGAGTGACTCAAGCACAGTGAAGGTTGTATGTTTGCATGGAATACATGGCAAAGTTTGCTGTAATATGCAGTAATTATTTCCACATAATTTAATATTTCCCTTGATTTCAGTTCTATGCCACCCCTGTCTCAGGGTCTGTACAAGGCCTTGCTTCTGATGCTGGTGTTTTTAAAGCACTGTCGATTGTATATATGAAACAATATGAAACTGAAGCAAGTGTAACAAAAAAATACACCCTATTTTGTTGTTTTGCAATATAAGCTGGAGTGTGTTGCAGTGTTGATTCTGATGTCTTATTAAATTGGGGAATTAGATAATTCTGCCAATATTATAGGGAGGCTATAAAATATAAAATACTGATAACCTTTTTTTTTTTTTCTCCTTTCTGTGGGGAGGTCTTTGAGGCTTTTTTTTCTTTTTAATTACAGCTGTAAGGAAGACATTTTTAAGGTGGTGTACAAGTGTGTAAAAAGCATATTTGAGGAGCTGTAAAGAAAAAGGTTTGCAGAGATGCTTTCTGTTAATAGCAGCTGGTTGCCAGATAAAACACTGTGTACAAGCTAGGAATTTGAATTAATCATTGCTTATTACAAGAATAGCAGCTGTGACAAGTACTTGAGGACACTGAGTAAGGCAAAAGAAATTTGAGGAGTTGAAATCTATGTGACAATCGAGAGTAAATTTCCAGACCCCTTGCAATTAGTTTGTTTTCCCACTTATTCTGTGAAGTCTATAATTCTAATTCTTGCTTGCAGCTTTTAAAGCAGCAGCTCTCAAACTGTGATCTGAGAGTTGCTGGTGTTACATGAACAGCTGGCTACAATGCTCAAACATTTAAAGACAGCCTTATTAGGTTTGTGCATTAAAAGCCAAGATGAGATATTTTTCTGTATGTTCTGTATATATTGTTAGCATTACTGTGTTCATGACTCATGTGATGCCACGGCTGCTGTGTGATCTGTAAAAATTCTGAGAATCAACAGTGGTACACTGATGTAAAAACTGTCAGCTAGTAATTGAGAGATAATAGCCACAGTTCAATTCTCGAGGTACCTCCATCTATAAAAGGGGAAGACACACTTAAAAACTGGTTGAACATGGTATTTTCTGTTCTGACAGGAAAGCAAGCAGTTTGTTTCATCTTGGTTTTCTTTCTGCTAGATTAGGTTTTCCAACTATTTAAATGACAAAAATATTGACAAACTCTTGAAAATTCAGTTTCTTTCCCTTTTTAAAATGTAACCGGTTAAAACTTGAGGATTAGTTCCTTGCCTATTGTCATAAGAGAGAAAGTGCATCTATCTACAACTAAAACATAAAAATCTAACACACCTATGTCATTGTGAACACTGGAATTTGAAGACTAACTCTGTCCCAGGGGCATAGTGAATCTTTAATTTTATTTTCTTTCTGTGGTTCAAAAGCATTTAAATACCTGGTATGATAGTGATTTAGGTTGAAGGAATCCCACCCAAATGTAATGTACAAAAGGAGCTATCTTGTGTTGCTTCAAAGGAAGGAGCATTGTGCATGAAGAACCAGTTTGCTTTTTGTGACGTACATGTGTTTCGTCAAAGCATTTTAAACATATTTGCCTCCTCATACAAGGATTAAATATTTTATTACATTTCAGTTGAATGGCTTGTTGCAAAGCAATAATTTTATTTCTATACAATCAGTAAAAACATCACTTTGGTTTACATGGCTTCATAAAATTGCTGTATGTACTATATAAAAGATGTACATTGGTTTGGAAGAATCAGTGTTTACATGAATGCCATAGTACAAGATTTACAGTTTTCCTTATGCATAGCTGTCTTTTGGAAGTCTTTATTTTCAAATGTTCATTCTGAGCTGAAATATTTTGCTGTTCTAATTACAAATTAAACAAATGTGTAATTCCAAGATACTAATTTGTTTCAATTTTACATTGTATTTTTAGTTAACTTAAATAATTTTCTTTTTCTTTTATTGTTGTGATCTGTTGTCTGTTTTGTCTGTTGCATGTCCAGGGTTCTAAGGTTAGTATTGCTGCTGTAAGTTTCATTTTTTTGCATTTTCAAAAAATACCTTTTTTTTGATCATTTAATATTTTGGCGCTTTTTTATTACCATTATTATTTTCCTATATCATGTAGTAGGATGTGAATAGGAATGTATTAGGGTAATCATTAACTTTTCCTAACATGTTTCCCTTGAGTAACTTAACGCATTGTCAAGTATCATGCTTACTGTTGGCTGCTGGACTGAATGTAGGCAGGCCCATGAGCTAGTTTAAGTTATAAATACGGTTGTTAATAGAAGAATTCTTTAGGCCCTGAACACGTTAATTATATGGGAGACTTGTTACTGCTTTTAAAGTATGCTGAATAGTCATGAGATGGTGATCTGTTCACTTTTTAAAGAGTTTTTGAGCTGCATCTCTCTAAAATATTGCTAATACCTGAAAGCAGCTTGATTAAATAATGGATCTTATTTTAAACATCATTAGAGTGTCAATGTGCTGTATTTAACAGGTAGAACTGATGGTAAGTTTTGCTGTAAAAAACTGTCATTTTTTACTTCCATCCAGCAGAATTTTAGGGAAATTTGTAAAAAAAGATATTTTTTTTTTCAATTCAAAGTCTGCAAAAGTCTTGGTAAAATGAAGTAAAGTGTTATATAAAATGAATTTATTACATAACTTGTAAAAAAAAAGCAATGAGTATTCTGAGGAGGTTTAAGACTATGATTGATGCAATACAATTGAAGCTTAAGAAAAATCAACAGCAGGCAGTCAGTTGGCTGCTAGCAAGCCTGAAGTTATTTCAAGCATGAGTTCAAAGTTAAAGTTTTTATAACCACCTATGAGTTTTTCTAGGAGACTTACAGCTATAGATTTTTGCAAATATGTTTTCTTTGGATGAGTGCTTTCGAAAATGATGTTCCAGTCTGTTATAAAAATCCAGCAACTTATTCCAAAAAGTAGGAACACAGCACACACTAAGCGGGGGAGACTTGGTGAAAGAAGATAGGCTGGAAATCGTTCTTCTGAGAGTTGTCATTTTACCATTTTTCTGATATTATTGGGCAGATCAGACAGATGACAGCCCTTCCCAAATCACTCATGTAACTGACATGTTACATCCTGAAGAGAAATTAAATGAAGCGGTATCTATCTTTGTGGTGACACATGCCACATTACATCCTTCATCTTTCAAAACAGTTTCTTCCTTAATACAGTTTGGCACAGTTCACACTTTAATAATTTTGTAGGTGAAGTATTCTAAAAAGTGAGTTATGAGTGAGGTTACTAGTTTTTTTTTAGAAGTATGGAAATAAAGAAATTTTTATTTTTCTGTATTTTTCTTTGGAAGGAAATGGCCTTAACAGCAAAAAATACATTTTGAATATTTTTTTAAAATACTTCTAAGCAAATTAATAAAAATAAACAAACCTAACAAAAGTAATAATTTTCAAAGGGACTGAACTCCATGTTCAGAAAAGCCCTGAGATCTGAAATCTTGTTGACAGTAAGAAGCAAACATCTGTAAACAATTTCAAAAATAGTATTTAGGCATATAAATGTGGACACAGTCAAGTACTAAATCCTGTTTTCAGTTTTTCCTAGCTCCAGAGGTAAAAGTGTTTAAACAGATATTTATTTTTTTAATTAAACTTATTGTTTCCTTATGTATCTGCACTGTTCAACACCTGAATGCACTTGAAAACATGACCCTGGACTTCTAAGTATCTTTTTGGAGAAAAACATGGCCCCTTTCAGATTTCAGAAATACTGACCTCATTCAGCATTTTTCTGTGGATTCCCATTAAGGAGAATCCAACACTATATTAGGAAAGAAATAGCCATTCTCTGGGAAGTGTGAGCTGCGTGCCATATAACTTGTCATGTTTTTACTTCCCCCTGTTGCTGTCATGAGGGAGTAAACGTTCTGTCTTCTGATCTCCAGGAGAATTGGACTTTGTCAGGTCCCGATATGGTATAAGCATTCCCAGGGAGAATCGATTCATGGAAACAGGGCAATACTGTGTTTTTTCCCACTCCACTCCTCACATTTACTTGTTTATCTAAAGGAACATAAAAGCTGTACAGACAGTAATTACTTTCATCTGTTACCTGTCAGTTTGCTTAGCCTATGGAAGAATGTAAGAGTATGTTGCACCCATAGATACCGTGCATTGTTTTACTATCTGGCCACACTTTGTCTTTACATAGTTGCTAAAAACCTTCTCATTTATATTAGACTTTTTCTCATCTATTACAGCATGTAAATGTAAATAATTTTCTCACTCTTTGTGCTGTCTTAATTCGAATTTACGTTAATAGTAGGAGATTTTTAAGTAACTCTTTAACGTTTTTGTCATTAGGCATAACAATTTAGATTTGTATGTGTATGTGCTGTCTTTATATTCCAGTTGTGTTCAAAATGTTTAATTCAATTATCTCCTTTTAAAGACTGAATTGGAAAATATTGAAGTGACACAGGGAATGTCAGCAGAGACAGCAGTAACTTTTCTCAGCCGTCTGATGGCAATGGTTGATGTACTAGTATTTGCCAGTTCTCTAAATTTTAGTGAGATTGAAGCTGAAAAAAACATGTCTTCTGGAGGTCTAATGCGACAGTGCCTAAGGCTTGGTAAGTTGGCAGACAGTATGTATTAAATAATTACTTACAGATCAATGAGCTACAGATGGATCAAATAGTGACACATGTAGGAAAGGACTTGTACTGACTATGATGTGATAACATAAAAATCCTGTTTATTATTGATTTGAGACAGTTTTATGGTTGATTCAATTTAGGCACAAGAATAAGCTAAAATGACATGTCTGAGATTGTTCTTTCTTATACGTTTCAAATTGTTTATATTTTGGGGGAGTAAAAATATTAAATATAATTAAATAAATTGAGATATTTTTTTTTCCTTAAAACTGCTTTGCTACCTGCATGTTGCAGGTTTCCTTATCCAGGTCTCCATGGATTTGGAAGACTATTTATAGGCTATGTAAGAAAAAGCGTGGGATGCACGTGCAGACTCTGTAGACCTTAATACATGTTGCAACAGTCTGGCACCTCTCTTCACTATTTGCTATATACTGTTACAGTTAATTTAGGAAATTTTTAAATTTATGAAGAATTCAAACTATTCTATGCAAACTCTATCAGTTTATCCTTGCAAACATTAAATTTTGACTGTCATCTGGCATGGTGCTGTTTTGCTAATGTTACATCCAACATACTTTTTAATCTCTCAAATGATGAATAGTTTTTGTACTCAGATTTTGTCCTGTTATTATTCATACCACTCATTAGGTCACTGATAATTATACTGCTGCTAAAATAAAAGTTGTGATTTATGCTCAATGATCATTTTTCATCAAATTCTAAATTACTGCCTACTATTTTTTTCTATTCTAGCTGTACATAAGTACTTTCAGATTTTAAGTGTTGATAACAAATCAATAATGTACAAGAGCTCCAGTTCAAGGATTCATAATTTTCAAATGTTAATGTAGTGATATATCAGTTATATAAAACATTCAGTTGTTCAACTAAAGAATAAAATAAATAAGTCAACATCATGCTTTCTTAGCACCAACAGAGAACCTAATGTGAGAACTATGTGGCACTTGTTATTTGGATATGGTTACTGTCATATCAAATTAGATATACAGATTGCTAATTGATGATCTGCCTATAATAATGACAAAATACTCCAGTTTGTAACATTTTCATAACGTATTTTTAGTTTGTTGTGTGGCTGTGAGAAACTGCTTAGAATGTCGGCAAAGGCAGAGAGAAAGAGTGAACAAGACATCATTAATCAGCAGTAAAACTCAAGATGCTCTTCAGGGTGTAACTGCAGCAGCAGCAACCAAGGTAACCCACTCCTCAGTTACCAGCAGCAACGACATCCGTGCTACGGCTTCATAGGATCAGAAAATAATTGTAACTGCCTTCTCAAATATTTGGCAAAAGCTTAGGGTTTTGCTGTTAACTGATTTAAAGTAAATGTGAGGGGGTTTATTTGAAACAAGAAAACATTAACACAGTAGTATGACTGGAGTAATTTTAAATAAGCTTTTTCACTCTTGCTTGGTCTACTTCAAAGAAGTCATCCCCTTAAACCTGTCATGTATACCTACACAGCTTTTTTTAATTTGTCAGGACACTTGCAGTTTTGATGAAATCCTGCAATCGTATCTTTGTTGATGGAACATCTGAGTCCTGACAACTTCCACAGACCTCTGAATGCATATTAGACATCAGTATTTTCTATCTGGTTTTAGGAATCAAAGTTATTTAATATTCAATTACAGCTTAGTTTTCCGGTTTCATTAATTCATCATTCATTTTTATAATTAATAATTAATTAATAGCTTTTATTTGTGTTTATTGTTATTAATTTATAATTTCATTATAATTACTGATGAATAATTAATAAAAAAGGGGGGGGGGGGCGACTTTAAGACTTTGGAAGTCCTGAAATTCAAATCTCAGAGAATTTAGCACAGCCCATGCCTACAATACAACACTTCGTATGATGTAAAAAAATCCCTTTTTTGGCTACTATATTTTCATTACTAAATTCAGCGGGTTTTCTTCTCTAAAGACTTTCAGATAGCATTTACAAACTGAGCTACTTTCACAAAATTATTTCATTAAATCACACCAAAACATTACATTTCTCCACATTATCACATTCAGTGCAAAGCAAATCAGTATAAGGAGACTTTTAGGTGTTTAGGCATCATTTGTAATACATTATCATTTTTTAAAGGAAGCATACTACTCTATGCGTTTGTAATAATAGCAGTTATTCTGTAAGTAGTCTGTAATAATTCTCAGTAACATGAACATAAACTGATTTTTCAAAATTATTCTGCTCATCATTTTTAAATTTAACAAACATACTAGAAATAATTTATTGTACTGCTATGAGACAACTCTAATCTGAAATAACCTTTTGTGTGCAAATTATTGTAACTCTGGGAAAAGATACAGTTCTGAGGTACTGGGAAGATGTAAAATTTTTTATCTAAATAGTGTTAAGATAATAATTCATAACATTGCTTTATTTCTAGAACCCTTTTCTGAGTATTATGTTGGAAGCTTATTGGTGGTAAAAAAGAATCTAAGGTTGATGCAATATCTAAAAAAGGTGTCAAATTAAGGTTCTAACAGACATGCTTTGATATTTGGGGGTGGGGGGTGGCGGGGATAGACAAAAATCTCACTACTTTTTATTTTTAGACTCCCCTTGAAAATGTCCCTGGCAATCTTTCTCCTATAAAAGACCCTGATAGGCTTCTTCAGGATGTTGATATTAATCGTCTACGAGCAGTTGTTTTTCGTGATGTGGTGAGTAATATGTGCTGTAATTCTTTCTTCTGCAAAATCATCACTTATATTTTGAAAGAGATTTTGATTGCACCGGAATTAAAAATACCCTTCATGTGTTGTACTTTGTATATTATCTGCAAACCATCTGCTTGTGGCTTTGTAACTACCAGCCACTTTCTGCACTTTAAAATCATACTGGTAAGCTATTTCAGATTAGTAGCTAACTGTGTTTAACAGTCAGACTTGATCTTACATTAGCCAAATAATCACAGCCAGAAAAAATCAATTATGTCTTATGTTGATTAAAACTGGATTACTAAAGGTGTCAGCTATTTTTCCAACCACGGTAGGAGGAAGAATTACTATATGTATTACAGAACTGCAGCAAATTGATTTATAAAGACAGTTTTTACTTCTGCTAAACATATATATTTATACACACTATATGTAAATATATTTTTTTGTTGTTTTTCAGATTTTTCCATAGTTTTTTTAGCATAAATGCATCACAATGTGGGTTTTTTTGGAAATAAGTACAATAGGAATTACTATTATATATACACCAATAGGTATGCTTAAACTTCTCCAACCTAAGTTCGAGTAGATTGAAGTGAAGATTGATGTTAGAAATAACTTTAAAAAGAAGAAAGTAGAACTTGACACACAAAAAAAGTATCTGTCAGGATGACCTGATCATCTTGAAAGGGCAAGGTTGAATTTGGGTGGAGATCTTCTCTCACCTACCCTTCTTAAGTAGAGTAGAAGGGAACGGGGAAATGCTGTTTCTGGCATTTCCATGAAAGTTAATGAGAAGATTTCTGTTATTTTAAGAACTGCTAAGACATGCAGCCAAATTAAATAACACCCAGAAAACATGGCAGGCAAGCACTGGATTTGTCACAGAAAATGCATAATTGTGGAATTGTGAAACCACTATAGGAGTAGATAGAAGCTGAAGTCTTTATGTCTACCATGTTGAGTTTTACACCATAATAATAATAAAAAAAAAATATTTCAGATGAGCTACAGCAACTTAAGCTTAATCAGGATGATACCTAAGCCATTGATGGTAGTTGCCATAGAACAGTGGAATATGTGGCGTGGGAGGAAGTCAGCGAAGTTGTCGTGGTCCTGGCCTTTACTTAAATCAGAGTCCTGGAAAGCTAGGGTTGCTGCTGACAGTCCTGTTCAAGGAGAAGACAGAATGTAGGAGCTGGGATTTATTGCTGGAAAAAAAACAGTGATCATATCCCTCCTGCTTTTACATGTTACCAGAAGCTGTTATGCCTGCTTATGCGTCCAGTGTTAGCTAGAAAAGCATCTGTTGAGCTTAGTTCTCCCTTTTAGCAGTAGTACCCCTTACCTTCTTGTGTGGCCAGAGCTTTCGGAGTCTCATCCTTGGGGCAGCTAAAGTCAGTTGCCCTTGCAGTTGGGAAGCCTTGAAAGCACTTCCAGAGCAGAATCAGGCCTCTGTTCTGAAAGGCCCATTGGCTCCACAGTCCCAGAGATTTGTGTAGTGACCAAATTACCTGTAAAATTCAGTACTTAATACACGCTATGTTCATAGTACTCCACTAAAAATCCATTAAATCATCTATGTAATCCATTTGCTACTATACTAACAGATACAATGTTTCAGAAATATATTATTTATTACGCCTTGTGATGTTCTTGTGTGAAAATTCTATGGAAATGTCTGATATTATAGATCTGTTCCTTTTTCTCCAACACAGGATGACAGCAAACAGGCTCAGTTCTTAGCTTTGGCAGTAGTCTACTTTATTTCCGTTCTGATGGTCTCCAAATACCGTGATATACTAGAACCACAACGAGAAACTGCAAGGTCTGGGAGCCAGGCAGGTAGAAATATCAGACAAGAAATAAATTCACCAACAAGTACAGGTATATTTGTTTTCTTCAAATGTTACTTGATTATTTTTTTAGAGCAGTAATTTTGCTACAAAGTATTTTTAATGAGCAGCTAAAGATCCTAATAGGTAATTACTTGCTACTTTCTTCCTGTCTAATTATTTGGCTCTTTAACATACTTTGGCAGATTTCAGTTATTCTGTATATTTGCTCATAGGGTATAACTAGTTTTCACTGGCATATTGCTTTTTTATGGCTTTTTTCCTTTAACTTGAAAATAATTAAAAAGAAACAGGGTGCCTGATGGAGTTAAAGCTATAAAGTATGAGACAGTCGATCAGCACAACTTCCTAAATCTCTTATTTGTTAGGAAGAACAGATATCTTTAACTCTATACCATGAAATGTATAAACAGCAAACACAGCTGTTTGCCCATGTGAACTCCTTTTGTTTGAGTGAGGAGGTTTGTGAAAGGGTAGTGGAGGACTGAGTACTTTCCTGGAGTCCTCTGTGTTGGTGCCTGCGTTTAAAAGCCTGTGGAAACAATGTAATAAAAAGGAGACACTTCTGTTGCCTTCTTTGGCTGAACTGTTCCTGATTTTTGTTAGAAGTAGTGGTTTTTACTAGCATGTGTTCTTCAGCCTGAGAGGGAGGGAGTCTCTTAGCTGTCAGAACCCGTCAGAAATTAGGAATCCAAACTTTACCCCACTTTGTTTCAAATATTATACACTGTCAGTTCAG
Source organism: Falco rusticolus (assembly GCF_015220075.1). Classification (NCBI taxonomy): domain Eukaryota; kingdom Metazoa; phylum Chordata; class Aves; order Falconiformes; family Falconidae; genus Falco; species Falco rusticolus. The sequence goes on from NC_051188.1 coordinate 25,910,197, forward strand.
TAGATTTTTTCAAGTCTGAGTCAATTGATTCTAACTGTACCTTCTGTGTTAAAGGAGCTTAAAACTGTAACTGAATTTGTCCATGAAGGTCTTTATGTATGTTTTTCTTCTTGTACTGCTTTTAATTACTTTTTCCATTTACAGAGTTGCTAATTTTGATTCTTCATAGAACTTTTTTTCCAATTTGTGTCATATTTACATTTAGTCATTATTTTCTTAATCATCATGATGTTTTGATTTACTGCTTATACATAATTTCTGAAGTCCATGTGTTTGTAGGCTTTCCATTATAAATGTATTACATGAACTTAACTATGAGAAATCATAATTTTTTGCACCTTCCTGGTTATACGTTACAGTTCTGCACTAAGAAACTGCTAGTTTCAGTGAACTGTTTCATCCATAATTGTCTTGCCTCTGTGTGTGCATACATAGATATCTCTCTGTGTGTCTTTTCCCCTATGAATGTTGCTCTTGAAGTGCCCAAATAATAGGTATGCTGTTTCCTATCTCTTGATACAGAACTTGTTTTCTTCCTTTAGAAATGCATTTTTTTGTTGATAATACCATATTTGCATGTTTCAATGAGATAGGATATCTGTCATGGATCCACAGTGGACCAGACCACACATGAATACTAGCTGGCTCACATTTGATTCCATGATTTTCTCCACAGTTGTGGTCATACCATCTATCCCTCACCCAAGTTTGAACCATGGATTCCTTGCCAAGTTAATTCCTGAGCAGAGCTTTGCCCACTCATTTTACAAAGGTAATATTAACATCATCTCCTAACCTGTTTGGGTGTTCTTATTTAATGTAATGTAATTCAAGAACTAACTGTGATGTAATTGTTGATAAATAAGTATACGCCTCAGGTTACATGGAGATCAGACCTGATGATACCTTTAAAACTTTAACTTCCTGCCTACATTTCTCTAGGAAATCTCTTTCCCTATTTTACTACCATTTATTAACTTTACTTATTATGAAATAAAATAAATTAAATTTAAAAAAAGAAGTCAGGAGGAGGGAATGGATGTAGAAAATTTAAAATGCTTTTTTGGTTTGTGGTTGTTCTGCTACAATATTAAGTCCATAAAAATAAAATCAGGCCTATTTTAAAAATATTGCATACCACATAAAGTATGTAGTACTTTTGTAGTATTCCCTTTCCCCATACCTTTTCCTATACTTTTGCTTTCCTTTTTTGCTTTTTTCTTGCCTTCTTGATGGTATGTAAACCTCTGGTATTGTATGTATTGTGAATTATTTTATGCCTGTTAGTTAATGTGCTGTGCTGTGCTTTTCTTGAAGGAAACTGCTTTTGTGACCAGAGCAACTATTATATGTTTTGGGCCCGATTTGTTTTGTTTGTTTGTTTGTTTGTTTGAATAGATACTATATTATGTAGGGAATAAGTCTTTCAGATATCGTTACTTGAAAAAGAGAGGGTTACCCGAATGTAACTTTAGCCAAGTTTGCATGTACATTTTTCCCATTTCTTTGCATGCACTGTGCTGCAAATACAGAAATGTAAAATAGGTTAAAAAAATTAATCTGATGAAAATATTCTTGGTATGATTTTGAAAAATCTCAGTGAGTAAAAAGACTGATTTATAAAAAGCCTAAGAAATTTAAAGTTGTATCTTATTTATAAAGAACAGAAATAGTTAACTTCCTACTTTAGTAGTAATGCAACTTCTGTTTATCATATGCTGATCTGGAAGCATTATGTTAAAATATTCATTACATCAACATCTGGTATTTCTTTATATTATGAATTGTTTTGATTTCTAACTACTAGTAAGCAAGGATTTGTGATTTTGATTAATAAGATTATCTGCCATACAAAGAAAAAAAATATTTTGGATCATTCCATTTGCTGACATAATATTCTTTGTTGTGATATAGTTGCATTTGTATGCTTTAATCCATTGTTGATAAAAAAGAAATAATTTGCTCTTAGTTCACAAGAATACTACAGTACTATGTAGCACTACAGAATAAACCCCTAAAACTGTTAAATACTGCTTTCTCATCTTTTTTTTTTGTTATTGTTCTATTTGGGGGGGGGGGGGGGGTGTTTATAGCATGTTTCTGTGTAGCAGGTACAGGATATTTTATTTTTAGCCACCTTTGTTTGAAAATTGGGATTGGTTAGACTGCCTCAAAACACAGTTATTTAAAGACAATTTAATCGTCATTAAATTCAATAGAATAAACATAGATTATGCAACACAAATGAGATTATATTGCTATTTGTACGAAGCTTGGTATTTGATATAATGGGTGGCAAAAGGAGGGGAAAAGTAAATAGTTTTCTTCTTATCTACATGTAGTACATGAATAAAATATATGTAAGCAGAAAAAAAGATTTGGGAGAAGTGGAGGCAGCCATACAAACCAAAATATTTCAAATAAAGCATTTTTTAAGAATTCTATCTTTTGTACTATTGTCTATAGTACTTGTTTTACCTTGAGTTCACATAAAATATAGGTTTGGTTTTAAAATAGTTTAATAAAGCTATAGTAAAAGTGTGAGTGGGTTAAAAAAGAAGTGTTTTGGCTTTAGAAACAAATTATTCAGGAAAGGAAGTGTTATCTGTAGTTAGTTATTTTATTTGTTGATACCATCATATACTTCAAGTTTTTAACTTTGAGCTCTCAGCCGCTTATACTGAGCTGCTTCACCCCTTACAGAAGAAAAATGTTTCTGCTTTTTATATTCTAAGCCCATTTCCTCAGTTTCGAAAATTATCAGGAAATTAAGTGGAAAAAAAATGTCACCACTGTCAGAAAAGGCTAAAAGTTAAAACCTATTTTGTCCTTTCAAGAATCTTTCATTCCAGTAGCTAAACCAATTGGTTTCCTTTTACTAATCTGACATGCTTTCAGATGTTGGCAATAAGCATGTAATATTTGAATATTATTTTAAATATTAAGGTTTTTAACACATTATAGAGTGGTTTAATGTAGCATTTAATAGTAAATTTAAAGCAAAATCCTATTTTTTAAAAAAAATGATAAAATTTCAGTTTTTACATGGTTACATGGAAGTCTTTATTTTATTCATTCCACATGAAAGTAAATGGATGTGAAGGATTTGTTCCTTGTCAGTCCAATTCAATACAGTAAATTGTATCATTATTGTTAGAACTGTACAGGACTTCTCTGGGACAGATCTGTGTGAATTAAGGGAGAGGGATTGGCTGCTTATAGAAAATCCATTTATAGTAGATGGAATCTAGATATCTGTCCAGGAAACTTGGCAGGGGAAGAGTAAGATAGGAGTAGGTGTATCATCAGTATTTAAGTAAAATACTGATTTTGTTCTTAGTGATGATTTTTTTTTCTTTACATGGGGCAATATCTTCAGTTAAAATACATATAAGGCCGTGTGAGACCCTACTTGTCTTGGCCACATTACAGTATTTGGTTGGTGTATGCTTCTTAAAACTACAGCTGGTGGCAAGTACAGCTTACAAGAATTTTAAACATTTTTATACTTGATATGAAACTTTTCAGTTCTCATCATATAAAGTGTTGACCTTTGCCTAGTTCATTGGTGGTATTATATATGAATATGAAAATATATATGAATATGAATAATACAGATAAATAAAATGTAGTATTGTATTGTAAAGTATGCTTTGCAGGGAAATACATTCTAACTTTAATTACAAATGTCTGTAGCTAGTAAAATCAGAATGTAATATTTCTTCTACTGTTATGCAAATATTGTTCACAAGCTATATGTTATATTATAGTGCTTAAAGGAGGAAGGACACACCTAGGAAAGAAAAAATAAGCCGATGGTGTCCATGACTACCATTTAACAATAAAAATGGGTGTTTTTCTTTATAATGTTCTATACTTCTGTGTTTATTTTTCTTTCTAAGCTGATTAATGAGGAGAAGAAAAATGTTACTCTGTCTATAGATTTACTCCTTGTCCTAAGTCTGTTGCAAGTGTTTGAGTTTCTTGTACTGGTTTCTGATAACTATAAAGGGTTTGCAGTACTTCTAAAATAGTCTGTGCTTAGTCAGACAAAGTGGAACTTCTAAAATTAAAAGCAAGCTCCCTCTCTTTTCAATTTAGGTCATATATAGTATTACTCTTTGGAGTAATTTATTACCACAGTCTCAAGGAAAATAGCAGATCAGAACTATTCTCTTCCATCTGAAGGATGTCTGAGAAACACATCCTACAAAAGTAGATGTTGCTAGACTGACTTCTTTCTGTTCACAATACCGAAAAATTAGAATGAGTTAGATTTTTGGAATGTCAAATGGCTCAGTTTCTCTGTGTTTATGAAGATTTCAAAATGGAGACTTTAAACCAAGAATTGTTTAAATGCAGGATCCTCTCAAGTGATCTAAAAAGTTTTCTGGCGTATAGACCTTTTGGTTCATCAGATTTCTTCAACTAACTGTGATTAAGATAAGTTCTTCAGCATATTTAAAATATTTAAGTGTAGTAAAGGTGGGAATAACATTTAAAATTACTTTGCTAGAAGGGTAGAGTTGTGTTCATCTGACTAGTCAAAGATGATAGAAACACTCTTTATCATTGTCACTATCTCTGTGACTGTGGGTGTTGCAGTATGACCAAAACCTCTGTAGTAGATTTTCAGGTTTTATCTCAAAATCATCAGTCATGTGTGAGTTGTACTTTCAGGAAAATACCAGTAATGAATCAATGTCTGAGTTAGTCATCCTAGTCTCCATTTATAATAGGTGGAGAGGAGTTACGGCACATTTAGGGTACAATTCATCTGGTCTGCTTTAGAAATCTACTTAAAAAAGAGATAAAATGGGCACTAGTCACTACAGATGCCATTGTAGACCTGTGCCTTGGTCAGATTAGTCCTGGCTTCTTTGACTAGGTTTAACTGAACTCCAGACACAAGGCGTGCTTTATGACAAAAGCTGCCATGAAATTCTTTGATCTCAGGCACTTAATCCAGTCTAATGACATTATGTGCCTTAGTAATATCCCCATCCCGTAGATAGCTATAATTTGCTACTTACAAGTTCATAGTTACATATTCTTTATGAGTACTACATATCTATGGTTTAAAGTAGGAACTGTATGTCCATGTACACAATTACACAATGTCTTCAACCTAATGATTGGCAGGCTTGTTCCCTTCACACCTGGCATCTAATAAATCTCATCAGTGCATCTCATTGTCCCTCCAATATCCCTTATTTCTTGTCTACCTATGTAACAGTGTGCAATGCAACTAATCTGCACCTTTCTTCATTATAAAGTATTTAGGAATACTGATTTGTTTCATGGTATGGTTGAGGGTATTCTCAGTTCTGTTTGGGGTTGGTTTATGGGGGTTTTTTGGGGTTGTTTGGTTTTGGGGTTTTTTTGTCTTATAAGTATTCCAGTCTCCTTTTTTGCCTGCTGAGCATTTGAGTTCCTCGAAGGTGATGGTTCCTTGCAGCCTGGTATGCTAGCGAACCCTTTTATAAAAATCTTTGACCTTCATCTTTAGCAGCATCTTCCACAAAGATTATGTGTGCGAAATCCTAGCTGTGTTGTATTTAGTAGGGAAGCAGTGCTAAAGCTTGATCTCTACTCCTTGTGATGGGGAATGATTTCAAATCCTATGAAAAGCTTCCTTTCAAATTCAGGAGGATGAAGATAGTCCCAGTAAGCAAAGCTGCTTCTTATGGAAGACAGACAAGCTGCTTCTGTTTCATTTTTCGAGCAAATCCATTAAATTAATCTTAACATCAGAGGAGGTTCAGGCCTTTGTAGGAGGGTTATCCAGTCTCTTAAAAGGCTTCTGACTTAACAGTACATTCTGAAAACGCATCTGAGCAGTGCAACTTGCCAGTTCCCACAACCATTTTAAAATAAACTTGTGTTAGTCAAGGCATCATTAGTGGTCTTCACTTCTAGTCAGGAAGAATTGCTCTTGTTACAGAGCATAAAATGCTTCAATTTGTATTTCTGGAATGGCAGCAATTGGAATAGCTTAGAAAATAATGTTTTGTTCTCAGTCAATTTCTTTGGTAAGATTGGGATGTTTTCCCAAAATGGGTATGAAAATATCTCTGTTATGTCTGGAAAGTGTGGAAGTTGAGACTGAAAAAATTGAGAGTAGCCCTTTCTTTTGCCAGGTAGAGAGTAATCACTGCATATTTTGAGAGCAGAAATGTCTTGTCGTTGGAATAAAACACAGGAGAAATAGAGGAGCATGGTATCTTCTGTTAATAGCAGCTAATCTGCCTTATCATGCAACTTCTTCCAACTGCATCTACAAATTTGAAGTAGTTTTAGCTATGGTGCTCAGGATCATTTCAGATGAGTTTTCTCAATTCTGGTCATTGTTGAAGCTGTCCTTGCTTATCCTGAAGGTTTATTGGACTACTGTTTCTTTCAATAGTGCTTCCACATGTCCAGCAGCGGAAAAATGTGAATAATATTTTTTTTTTACACTTCAGCTGGTAGCCTGTTAGTTACTGAGAAGAAATTAATGTTAACCAAGTAGTGGAAAGATATTTTCACTTGAAAATTGATGTTTTCACTTAGCATTATTCAGGAGTGTTTCAGAAATGAAAGCATTGCAATTCACCTTATAACATCTGAAGAAAACCAGTATATAACTTATCACAACATTTTATCAAAAATGGATTGGCTTTTCAAGTCCCTTGATTACACTCTCTGTATCTTTCCAAAAGCGCTGTAAATTAACAGATTTCTTAAAGGTATGTGCTGTGGATTGACTGGAAGCTACTGGTTGTTTTTTTCTTGACACAAGAAACTGTATTAAAAAGTTGCAGAAACCACTTTTTCTTTGAAGACAAGTAAAGCATCAAGTTTCTCTAATCTCATAGGTATACAGTACTCTGGGTATTGTATATTGTGATACTGTTGTTTGTATTCCTATATGTAGTAGTACAGAGATTTCCAGCCTGTTTTGAAACCAAGTATTTTTCATAAGGGTAGCAGTCTAACTACACAAAGTGGACTAAAGGACTAATTTCCATTGCCTGTCAAAATATCCTTTGCCTCCACTAAGTCCTGACAAAATTCATGACTCCATCATCTTCAACATCTGGTTGTACATATGTTCTCAAGAAACTGAGGGAGATGTTATAGGGGACATGGATGATCACGAGAATCATGAAATTAAAATTCTGTTGAATTTCTACCTGCTACTCAAAATTATCATACTGCTTTCCTGGTGAAATACATGCTGCTTATTCCAACTACCTCTGAGAGGGCATGCATTTGAGGATCATGAGATAGTAATAAATACATCTTGAACTAACATTACCCTTCACCAACTACTTAAGGCATCAGAAGAAAGGTTTGCACATATATCTCATTATAGTATTGATCAGTTGTTATTTACACATGCAGCAGTGGTAATAGGGATTATTTTTTTGAAGTAACATCACTACTTCCTTTCATTTGTGTGTGCAATTTACAGATGTTTTAAACGTCTTTGATTTTTCAAAGTAGTGCTTAATAGAAAACATTTTTAGTGTAAGTTGCATCATATGTATCTAACACATTCTATGCTTCACCCTTAACTTTTGTTGCTGGGTGCTGTAACCTAGGTGACAGAGTTTTATTTCTTTTGCAGAGAATGTCTAATCACAAAAACCATAAGTCTTCTCAGCACAGATCAGAAATACAGATATTATTATAGATAACTACCAACAAATCTATTTTTTCATTATGTGTTTTTGAGTTTGCACAGGACAAAAATAAAAAAAGAAAGAGAAAATACTAAAAAAAAATAGGAAATTCACCTAGAGAAAATATTACCGTATTTTTCCTAATTTGTATTTGGTTTTTGTTTTAAATGTAACCAGCTGGTTTTATACCCTAAAGTTGACATTTCTTTAATACAACTTTTCATTTTCTTAAATTTATTTTATTGTAAGTCTTTTTTAGTTAATGCCTCAGTAATGCTTTGTATTAGGACTGCTGACATTTTGTTTGGCAACCAGGTAATCAATCAGACTGATGTACAGATGTCTTATCTATCAAGCACTGAGTGAAAGAGGTTTGATTAGTAAGGAATAATTAAGACATTGATTAAAGACATTGCCTAAACTGATCAAGAGTTATGTCTGTCATAAGTGGCTCTTTTAATACTCTTTCTTTAGTCAAGGTAGAATGAGCTGCCCTGTGTGCCTGCCTGAGTACAGGAGTGACTGCGGGGAAGGAAACAAATCAGAAGACCTTGGAGTATTTGAGCAAATAGAAGCAATTTCCAGTGGGCAGGAAGAGAAGACATACACTTACAGGTGTCCAGCTGTGAAAAAGGGCTGATGATAACTCTGTCCTCTTTGGTCACTTCCCAGGCTTGATTTCCCCACCCCCAAGTCTTTCATACCTCCATTTCTCTCCCATTCCAGAGCCACTCTATTTTCCCGGTCCAGAGCTACATCCTTTCTCCTCACAAATCCACTCTGGTTAAGGGGAAATTCCCAGCCTTCTTTCTTAAACCTCCTGTCTCAAGATTCGTGCCTTTCCAATTGCCAACCCACCCCAGAGTCTTCCATACCTCCTTTAGTGGGGCACAGCTGAAATTGCCTATTAATGCATATTTATTACATGAAGAGTATTACTGGCCATGCTGCCAAAATGAGTACCTTATGTGGTTGGGCTATGACCAAGATCACTATTCAAGGGATTTTTACTCTGGTCCCTTTTTAACTTTCACACAGAAACAGAAATGCCAACAGGAGAAAAGGTCTTGGGTAGATACAGAGCAGCTTGGCATCTTAATGTTTATTTTAGGGTGTTTCTTCTCAATGTTGTGCCTCAGCCTTTGAGGACATTTCCATTGCAACTCCATTCTTGGTTACTGCTTTCAGTGTGCTTTTAAATCAGATCCTTATTACTCCTTGATTCTGTCCCCATACTTAGTTTCTCATCTCAGATTAATTGCACTGCTTCTCTTTTATGAAAACTAGTAGATTAATATTCCTAGGAATAATTTTTTCACTCCCTTTTCATAGGCTACAGCTTAGGAATTGCTTAGTTGACTCTGCCGCATATGGCAGAAGGTATAATATCACTGCCTGGTTGGATTGAAAGCATTTTCAGCTTGTACTGTACTGTCCCTGAAGGTTTGTAGAATACTACAAATGGGTTTATAAAAGGCAGCTAGTACGGTTATTATCAATGCCTTAAGACAGCTATACAGAAAACAACTTACAAATTTTCCAGTTACACATGCAGTCTGAAAGGTGACAGCAGCTCCTGTATCAAGATTACCCCAAACCTTCTGTTGCCAAATATGGCTATATTGTTTGCAGCAGAAATTTGACAGTGATTTGGGATTCAAATAAATTTTCACCCATATTGTAAGCAGGTAAAAATAGTAATTTTCATACTTTTTTACTTCTGAAAATGTTCAGATGATTTTTATCTAGTAGGGAGGTTTGGTGAAATGAAAAAGACCATAGGAATATACACATAATTTTTCCATTTCTTTGAGGTAAATAAAGATTAAAAGCAGAGTATTTTGTGTTGTCATTTTTTATAATGGCAAAATTGTATGTATTTACTGCAAATATGAAATGTCTCATTATTAAGTTAATAGACATGGAGGGCGGTGTATTTTTTAGGCATATGGAAGCAGTGCAAGAGCTATTTAGGTAACTCAGTAGGTTAAAACAATTACAATACACTTCATAAATCACAAGCAAACAAGATATTTTAAGGAAGGAGCGTGACGGATGAGGTCACCAGATATACAATATGTCATTTAGTTAACTTAAGCCCATATTTTTCCCATAATGTAGTAGATGAACTCATTAGTTACAATGAAAAACACTAAGAAGGAGACATCTGGCTTCCAACTGCCTATTTCTGACAGAGTTAAGATCGCTAGATCTAGTAATGTTTCTGCTTTGTCTACTGACATGGCCTTGTGCTGCAGAAAACTGATGAGGTTTGCTTAAAATTTACAGGCTTACTGTCACATTGTTATAACATAGACAGATGCAATCACTTATATTTTTGCTTCTGTTCATGTTTATCATTTTGCTAAGTTTCTTGGAGTATTTAGGATCTTTATAAAAGTGTACGTGTTATCAGTTTAAGATTTTTCTAAATAACTTTACGAAGCAGTATTCTTTATTCCTGAATTCTGAAGGCAACAGAAGTGCCATGACATGGTATAAATGAACATAGAATAAAACTTGTGGATGTGCAGTGTTGTCACTAAAATTGGTTGGGTTTTTTGACCCATGCTAAGGAGTTTATAATTTACCTAGAATAGTACTATTAATAATGCTCATCCAAACGGTCTTATATTATGTCTTTTCAAGACGTATTTATCTGAATTTCACAAATACTAATTTGCTAGTATTCTTATTTGAGAGGCAGTTATTAAGCAGTTTGGTCTGAGTTTATTTTCCTTTGATTTACAAAAAGTAAATTGGACCTTTTAAACCCTTATTCAATTAGCTTGCTTGATGTTTTTAAAAATGAGAGTTAATGCATTGTATGCAGGCAGTTTTTAAAGACTTTTATTCGAAGTGATAAATCAGACTAAGCTTAATTGACTTAGTACAGCATATTCATATTAAATACTCAAGACAGTAAGAAAAGTGAAGATACAAGTGTGGTTTCTGTGGAAATCAAGTGTCCATACACTTGCCTGTATTAGATTAACTTCTCTTGATATTTTATTCCTAAATAATTTTAAATAGTGTTATGTATTGTATAGTATGTCATATCTAAATCCCATATCCACAAATTTAATTTTCCTTCCATTTTTAGCTTCAAAACCTCTAGGCATTTTATTCTCATTTGGGAACAAAGGATTACAAGGTACCTGCTGAGTAATTAAGTACAATCCTATTTGTAGCATCTTGAAATTAGTTCTGTTTTTTGAACTTGCTACTCTGAGTGGACAGGTATTCCAGAATCTTAATTCCGTATTGATGGCTGTTATTTCCCAAACTGAATTTATTCCTCCTGAGTTTGCACTCAGTATTTCTCATGTCAACTCTTCCATTTAGCTTAAATCCTTTTTTTTTTTGGAGTTTGTGTCCAGAAAATACGTGTATGACAGTTGTTGTATACCATCTCAGTGTTAAGTTTGGCCAGACTATATTAGCCAAACTCTTCTTTTCTGCAACAGTAGATCACTGTGGATCTCCGCAGTGGCATTTCCATCTGTCTCAAATACAACAGTGTACGCAGTATTCCATAACAAACCGTACCAAAGCCTTCTCTAATGCCATTAATACTTAACTGTTGCAGGAACTATTTCTTCAGAAAAGTTTGGAATCACATTTGCCTTTTCCATGGCAGTGTTGTATTAGTAACTGTATAGTTACCCAGTGACTGGTGTATCCAGGTCCTTCTCTTCAGTCATTTCCGGTTGGTGAATTTCAGTTACAATGGGAATCTCTGTCTTAGTCACTGGATGCATAGCTTTTCACTATTAAATGTAATTTGCAGTTCTGTCATAATTCCTTCTTATAATCATCCCTCTGTGGCCATTAATTGTACCTTGTAACTCTGTCATCAGCAAATTTCACCAGAGTGGTTTTACTTTTTCACCTGAAATCTTTATTAAATTTTTAAACAATATAACTCCCATGGTAGTTGCTCTCAGTCTGGTGGTTTGGTTTTTTTTCTTTTGAAGCTATTTGATGGCTTCTTCTTACCCAGTTTCTTTTCCCACAGTCTATTAATTTCCAGGTTCTCCTGACTAAATTACTATCTGTTGTGACAGCCCCAGCTTAACTGAATTTACTACATTGGCCCTTATTTTCTTTAAGCAATAAATATTTTAAAAGCTCTTTTAACAAAGCAATTTGTAATGTCTCCTTCTGTTGCATTACTGTTCTTCACTCCAGAATAAATCCTGGAATCTTGCTTACTGTTGAAGGTTTGCAGTTGTCCAGATCATTTTTACCCCTTTCTTAAAAAAAGAAACCATGTGTGGTCTTCTCCAGTCCTGTGGTGCTATCTCCACTTACCTGTTTGTCAAAACTATTTGCTACTAGACCAGTAATTTCATAGACTGTATCTTTCAAACTTGGCTTGGACTCAGTTCATTCCCATGATTTTAATGTCTTCAAATCTTTTTTCTGGTTGAGTTAGGGTATGTGAATTTCCACAACCACATTTCTATCAACTTTCTTGTCTCGTTTTCTGTTCAGCATTATTCACTTTAATGAAAATTGAAGTTAAGTGTACTCTAACTTCACCATGTAGCGGACCATCTTCTTTTTTCAGTGTCCTCTTTTCATTGACCTAATAAAGGAGCCTTACGCTATTTTACTTACCATACATTACAAGGGCAACAACCTACTTGACTGGCAGTCCAGTCCTACTCCTTCCTTCAGTTGAGAAGCCTTGTCTTTGTATGGGTGAAGTTTAAAAAGACAGGTAGAAAATTTATTAAGGTCATTCTGTGGATCAGATGTCCTTCTGTGCCAAATATAGGCAGTATTAAGTAGATATGGATTTTTTTTACTTCCTGGCCCAGCAGATGCTAAATGTATTTTATGCAGCTCATAAATCCAGTTTCGACTTCCTGCTTCACAAAGCAGGACTCATATCTATTTGATAAGATGTGTTTAAGGCACTTAGGAGAAAAGGAAGAAGGAAGTGGCTTCAGTGTTTATGGCTCTTAAAAGAAGAAAGCAATACTCTTTATAATGGGTTGTTCTGCTTTGTATTTTTAAAAGTCTCTTCTGTTCTATCTGTATCTGCTTGTTAATCCCTGTACACATGATGAGGTTTACACTACCATTAGTTCAAACATGTAAATAATTTCATATGGATTTTTTTATATGCACATGCATACACACATACTTATGTGCATGGCTTGGCTGAACAGAGGTTTGGCTGCAACACAAGGTAAAAAAGGAGAGTTTGCCACCTGTAAAAGAATGGGCAGGCAGCTCTGGAAGGCTATAAGGATGTCACAAGGTTATGCAGGGCAAAGATTAGAGAAGTGAAAGCCCAGCTAGAACTCAGGCTGGCCACTGCTCTAAAAGATAACAAAAAATGTTTTTACAAATACATCGGTAACAAAAGGAGGGCCAAGGAAAATCTTCAGTCTTTACCGGATGCAGCGGGGAAGATTGCCAGGAAGGATGGAGAAAAGACTTATGATAAATACTTAATGCTGTATTGCCTCAGTCTTTAACAGTAAAACCAGCTTCCCTCTGGGTACCGAGCCCCTTGAGCTAGAAGACAGGGATAAGGAGGAGCAGAATGAAGTCCCCACAGTCCAGAGGAAATGGTTGGTGGCCTGCTGCTCCAGTTAGACATTCACAAGTCTATGGGTCCAGATGGGATCTACCCAAGGGCAGTGAGGAAGCTGGTGGAGGAGCTCACCAAGCCACTCTCCATAATTTATGAGCATTCCTGGCAAACTGGAGAGGTCCCAGAAGACTGGAGGTTAGCCAGTGTGACACTGATCTGCAAGAAGGCCCGAAAGGAGGATCCAGGGAACTACAGGCCTGTCAGCCTGGTCCCGGTGCTAGGGAAGGCTATGGAGCAGGTCATCCTCAGCGCCATCACACGGCATGTGCAGGACAACTGGGGCATCAGGCCCAGCCAGCATGGAATTATGAAAGGCAGGTCCTGCTTAACAAACCTGATCTCCTTCTGTGACAAGGTGACCCCTGTCCCGTGGATGAGGGGAAAGGCTGTGGATGTTCCTTACCTGGACCTTAGTAAAGCCTTTGACACCGTTTCCCACAGCATTCTCCTGGAGAAACTGGCTGCTTATGGTTTGGATGGGTATGCACTTCACTGGGTAAAATCCTGGCTGGATGGCCAGGCCCAGTGAGTGGTGGTGAATGGAGTTACATCCAGCTGGTGGCCAGTCACAAGTGGTGTTCCCCAGGGCTCACTACTGGGGCCCGTTCTGTTTAATCTCTTTATCAATGATCTGGACAACAGGATCGAGTGCATCCTCAGTCAGTTTGCAGACAACACCAAGTTGCAGGGGACTGTTGATCTGCTTGAGTGCAGGAGGCTCTACAGAGAGATCTGGAGAGACTGGACCGATGGGCTAAGGCCAACTGTATGAGGTTCTAGAAAAAGTGCTGGGTCCTGCATTTGGATGACAACAGCCCCACGCAAGGCTGCAGGCTTGGGGCAGAGAGGCTGGAAAGCTGCCTGATGGAAAAGGTCCTGGGGGTGCTGGCTGACAGCCAGCTGGACATGAGCCAGCAGTGTGCCCAGGTGGCCAAGAAGGCCAACAGCATCCTGGCTTGTGTCAGAAACAGCGTGGCCAGCAAGACCAGGGCAGTGACCACCCCCCGTACTGGGCACTGGTGAGGCCGCACCTCGAACCCTGTGTTCAGTGTTGGGCCCCTCGCTGCAGGTGGGACATCAAGGTGCTGGACCATGTCCACGGAAGGGCAACGGGGCTGAGGAAGGGTCTGGAGCACAAGTCTGATAAGGAGCAGCTGAGGGAACTGGGGTTGTTGAGCCTGGAGAAAAGGAGGCTCAGGGGAGACCTTATCGCTCTCTACAGCTGCCTGACAGGAGGGTGTAGGCAGGTGGGGTCAGTCTCTTCTCCCAGATAACAAGTGATAGGACAAGAGGAAACGACCTCAAGTTGCACCAGAGGAGGTTTAGATTGGATGTTAGGAAAAATGCCTTCACTGAAAGGGTGGTCAAGCACTGGAACAGGCTGCCCAGGGAGGTGGTGGAATCATTCCTGGAGGTGTTTAAAAAATGCATAGATGTAGTGCTTAGGGACATGGTTTAGTGGTGGGCTTGGCAGTGCTGGGTTAATGGTTGGACTTGATGACCTCAAAGTCTTTTTCAAACTAAATGATTCTATGATTCTAAGTGGTAAAAATGTAGATATTTTACACGTGACTGTATCAAACAATCGATAATAAGTTATTGATTGTTATTAAAGTTACATTGCTGAAGCACATTTTGCTTGGAATAGTCAGAAGGGCAGACCTTCATCTGAGTATGTTGTAATATCCACATGTAATTTCCATAATATCTAAACTGCTATATCAGAACCATTAAAAAAAAAAAAAAGTTCCTATTTCATACATAGGCCAGCTAAATTTTATATTCAAGACAAGTGCTCTAATGAAAATAAAGTAGTTTAAAAATAAATTAAAAAATCAGTTTGAGTGCAACTTTTTGTCATTAAAAGTAGCCACAGTCTGTTGCTCTAAAAAAATGTAACCAAAAAGATGAATATGGAAGTTATTCATAACTCTAGCAAACTTTCCTTTAAGCATAGCAAATTACTCTTAATTTAATGAAGTTGTTATGTCTGTTTCACCGAAGTAATTAATAAAGGTGTGTTTTTCAATTACAACATGTTATAGAGTCCATATCAATCTGGAAGTGTTCCAAACTGAACAGATTCCACTTTCCTGTCTCTATAAAGCTGTGTTTATTTTGTTCTTAACATTTGCCTGAAAGAATTACAGGATTTTACCTTTTGTGGGGAAAGGGGAGTTATCTAAATGCAATCTAAAATCAACAATAACATCCTTTTTTATTCATGTATAAATAAATTTGTATGCAATGTAATGATAGGTGTGTAAAAATGTGTATAAAACAAAAGACAAAGCAACCAAAAGGTCTAGCAGTTTTCCTTTGAATGTAGGCTTAATATTTGCTGACAGCAATAAAAAGACTCAATTTTATAGTAATCCTAAAGTATAAATGATTGCATTTTTCTCTTCCAGTAGTCTCACAGATCATACAGATATGCAGTCAATAGGTTATAATTTTTAGTGTTATTTTTTGCTGGCAGTATTTTGCTATTTAATTACTGTGTGAGTAGTGGGCTGTAATTTCTAAATGTCACTGAGCTTGCATAATGCAGCTTTGGGCTTCCTCTTCCAAGCTTTTATATATGCCAAACAGCTGTTGAAAGCAAAGTGTTTTGTACGTAGAATGAGTTTTTGAGCTTTAAACTGCTAAGAATTGTGGACTTTCTAACACATTTCTGTCTTGTAAAACCTTGTGGTCATATTTTTAGGAAAGAAATCAAAGTTATAAATATTGTTCATAATCTCTATTTCACTGCAGAGACACCAACTGTATTTCCAGAAAATATCAAAGATAAAGAAACACCGACACCTGTTGAAGATATTCAGCTGGAAAGCTCTATCCCTCATACAGATTCTGGAATTGGAGATGAACAGATGCCTAACATTTTGAATGGGACAGACTTGGAGACCAGCACAGGCCCTGATGCTATGAGCGAGCTGTTGTCTACTTTGTCTTCTGAAGTGAAGAAATCTCAGGAGAGCTTAACAGAAAGCCCCAGTGAAATCCTGAAACCTGCATCATCAATATCCAGTATCAGCCAAAGTAAAGGCATCAATGTAAAGGAAATACTGAAAAGTCTTGTGGCAGCCCCTGTTGAAATAGCAGAATGTGGTCCGGATCCGATCCCTTACCCAGATCCTGCACTGAAGAGAGAAGCGCAAGCTATTCTCCCCATGCAGTTTCACTCATTTGACAGGTATATGACCGGTTTCATTTTATATTTATGTAAATCAGAAATTTGAAGGACTTTTATTTTTTTTAAACATGGTTATTCTCTGTTGGTTTGTATTAGACTATGTTAAAAAACAGCTGTGTTACTTCTCCGTTTCTGTGTTACCAAAACAGGCCGTATAGTACAGACAGAAGTAATTCACGTTGTTTTTCTCTGTCAGCAGTAAATAAAACTCCACGAGGTACTTGGAAAGCAAGCCTGTTGTAAAGAAATATTTTTGCAATAAAAACGTTTTTCTTTTAAAACAGCATTTTAGTGAGGAGCAGGAGGGGTAGTATCTGCTGATACAGAACAGACTGTGCAGAAAGTCTGTCAAATATTCTTTCTAAGGCTTAAATCTTAATTGGATCCATCATTGCACTGTTTTCTGGTACTGAAATGCTTCAACCATGGCAAATTGTTTGCATGGTCATGGTGGAAGCCAGTTTCCTTTTAGGTCTTTAAACAGCAAATGTGCTCAAAAGTTAGTGTTTAAAAATAAACTGCTGAACGTTTCTACGAAGAGTCCTTTGTTTCTCTTTTTAGGGGGTATCTTCCCACCTTCTAATGAATCTGCTTTTCTTTAAATGTCCAGTCCATCTCAGTTATCCTGAACATAGAAGTTGTGGTAAGATGTGCAGTTCACATCCTTCCAGAAGAAGGGTAACCTGATTCATCGTGGGTTCAATCTTAACCTGTGCAAATAGCTAACTTTTATAAGTGTTGATCCGGTTACATTTTCCAGTATGACAAAGACCCCTGCAGTTTCTTCATAAGAATGTTTTTTAAAAGTGAAAAATGGAATCAAGACTTAACTCAAAGAAATTGTAAAATATGTCTCAAAATTTTAAGCAAAGTTGTAGAAATGTATTAGTTCATCATACAGGTATGAGGAAATGAAAAATAAAGCAAGAAAACAACTATGTTGCGATCTATAAGAAAAATCACAGACTTTTACAGAAAACCTGAAAAAATTACAGAAATGTCTTCATTAAAAAAGTCTTTAAAACAATATGCATCTTTCAGTGTAATGTAAAATGCAAGAAGATACATGAGAATTTTGAAATAAAAGTGAAGAAGCAATTTTTCATTATGAATTCCAAAAAAAATCTGCTGCCTTCTTGTCTGTATATATACCTTAGTACTGAGGCTGCTTTTCCAAAATAATTCAATAAACAATCAGGTAGTATCTATTGTAACAAAGAAAATCTGATCAAGATAGGAAAAGTGAAATGTACTTTAGAAGCAATTAATATATCCCTTTCAAATAATATTACAGGTCTTAAGGCCATGCCAGAGAAAGCTCATTTAGGAACAGTTTCATTAAGGGTTTTTTTTTTTTTCATCAATCTGCATGTTTTGATTTTAGAGTGATTTCAATGTGAATTGAAAAATATTTTTTTTTCCTATACAGTTAGGAATTTTTCCTTATCCTCTGTGAGGAACCATCGTATTCTAGAAGGTATTCTTGTACAATAAGGAGTACAAAAATTTGTGCTACATAATAAATAATGAATAAGAATTAATAATACCTAACTGCAACCACCAAAAGATTACTTTACTTTAGTTGAACGTATCCAGCTAAATTTCTACCTGGCTCAATTAAGAAAAATATTTCATTCAGAGGGTTGCTGTTAATTCACAAAATGCTAGACACCTAAATTAAAATGGAGCCTATCACTTCATGAGATATCTTTGTTATCATTAGAGGGAACCTAACATCAATTTGGTTGAAGAGCTGAGTTTTATTCTGCATTTCTAAATTTAGAAGAAAACATGAAAAACTCTGAAGATCGGCAGTAGGTTGGCCATAACCTGTATTTAGTGGGACCACCTCCATTATATTCTTCCTGCAACAGTGTGACTGCTTGTACATTTTGAACATCATTATTAATAGATGCTAACACAAAATTATTTAATTATTTGAGAGGTGCTATTTGAGAGATGTCTAGACCCCGTGGATTTTCATAGCTATTTCATTCTTAATAAGTTTGCTTAGGAGCTAAGGGGTTTAAGTGTTTTGTTTTTTCCTGGTCCTGTTACCCTGCTGTCCAAGTTGTAATTCCAGGATTTGCTGTACAAAGTGTACAGCTGTGTTTGGACCTTGGTAGCATATGTTGTACCATGTCAGCTCTTGGCATTGTTTACTTCTTCAGAAAAAAAAAAAAAAAAAAAAAAAGAAAAAAGAAAAAAAAAAGTGGTAATGGTTGAAGTTTAGGCAAAAGAAGACCCATTTACAACAATTTCGTTGGAATATTTTGTTTCTATTAAATAGATGATCCTGCTGTCTGATTTTACTGCGTGAGGTAAATAATGTTTTTCAATGTAACCCTCAACTATGAAGGGAAAATTGACAGGTTCAGGCACGTCTCAGCAGATTAGGAAATGTTAAATTATTTCCTCCAACTAAATGGATGTTATTGTGGGCATCTTGATGAAAATACTTGGCCCACAGGACCTCAGCTGGCTTGTTGTAACTCATGGCTACATTACTGAATGATGAGCACTGTTCATGAAATTACTTCTCTGTGCAGTTTGCTCATATTTTCAAAGTACTTGCTTGACCTCTGTGGAGGTAAAAGATGGGTGGTTGTGGTGTTGCTTTTCTTTTTCAATTTATGAAGGAGGAGCAGATTGAGATCCTGACCCTATAACTTTTCCTGGGGTGCTGAAACAAAGGGGAGGCGGGAACGAGATGGGAATTGAATACTATATTGAAATAATATTAGAATTAATTAAAATATTAAT
The DNA here is from genome assembly GCF_015220075.1 of Falco rusticolus. Lineage (NCBI taxonomy): Eukaryota > Metazoa > Chordata > Aves > Falconiformes > Falconidae > Falco > Falco rusticolus. Next base: position 25,929,434 of record NC_051188.1, read on the forward strand.
TGAGAAAACAACATGAACTTTAGCTTGTGGTGGTTTATGAACATTTTGTATGGCCTATAGTATCCCAATTATCATTGAAAAATGAAAAAAAAATACAGTGTGATTGTTCTTCTATACTTGCTCATGTAAATATAATTGTACTTACTGATATAAAATAACAAGTAATATACACTGCATATTTTTTAAAAGCTGACACTGTGCTTCTGAACCATATTACTGTAGGGTCTTCTGTTGCTACAGTTTATGCAGTTCTGGTACTTCACTGAGCAATGTGGCTATTGGTCATGTTTATTCTCTTTAGGGAGTGTCATGAGTAATGGAGTGTATTGTTTCGTCAGGTTTTGTTTCTTTCAGTTTTTATAAAATGTGCACAGTGATTCCATATTTATAAGTAAATCAAGGTCAGATAAATGTTAACATTAATCAAAAAATATTCTTAGTCCTTGTGAGGCTAGACTTTTATTTTATTTTTGCATTTGGATGGCTGAGTGCCTTGTAAAAGAAGAGTTAAGATAATAAGTAATTAGTAAAAAAATAACTGTATCTTTGTTATTTTAAGATATTTCTGTAACTATAATCACAATCTTACATGCAGGTAAACTCTATATAAAACAAAGTCCTGAAAACAGATCTGAAGTTCAAAATTCTATTTTATAATTTAATATGATGTATTTTGCTCTGCGTTATCTTCTAATCGTACATTGCTAATATGTTCGTAGGAGTCATTGTGTAATAGGCCACAGTGTGTTCTTCCAATAGAATTTGTGCACTCATAAATGAAATATAAAAGCAGAAAATGTGTCCAACATGTTTTATCAAATAGGACTTGTGTGTAGTTAATGTATGCAGCAGTTCAAGTACTATCGAATGTAAATGATGAGGTGATATTGATGAAAGGAGGGGATTGAGGTCTCGGGGGGCGCTGATGACGGATTGAACAGAAGCGGCCTTGCACCACACGGAACTCAAGTCTGTCGTCTTCACCACTCAAAGCCGTAATGGGAGGTGGCAGTCTGAAATGAGTTGCCACGGCAAAGAGTATTATTTTTGAAATGCTTTCACACAAATCACTAGGCCCTGCATACAACTTAGTTTCATGCTTTAATGTCATCAGGAGGCACAAATTGGTGTGTCTAATTGTTTGCCACCTGCCAGCAAAATGAGCTGCCAGCCAGCCAGACGGGTTTGATTGTCTGTCAGCTCTTCAATAGATTGAGAGTGACAACATCAAAAATTTCACTTCAAACTCTGAAGCTTTGAGCAGCTTTTCAGAGACCTCTTCCCCACAAGTGCTTCTGGACAACTGCATTTTTCAATTAGTTTTCAATATATTGCTGCCTTCTGCCTCATCTGTCTTAAGGTAGCTGTAATTACATTATGAGCTATATAAACAGATTTCTGGGACACTGGAGCCTGGATCCTCAAAGTTATGACATGTCTTTTAACGTCAGACTGAATTCCTTGAAAATGGCATCTGGGATGACATTTTTAGAAGCAAACACAAAGGGTTGTTTCACCTAGATTTGCAACTAATGGAGCATAACTCACCAATAATTCCTTTTTGCCTTCTCATCTTTTGTCTGACAAAAATCAGTCCCCATTATTGATTTTTAGGGTTTGGAGATTTCTTGTTTCTGTTTGGTTTTTTTTGTTTGGTTTTTTTTTTTTGGCATTTGTCCCACTAGATGCAAATTAGACCATTAACATTTGTGAATTTGTTTGTGATTCTACCCGGTAATGCTTTCTGAAGCTTACGTGTGTTCCATACTACTTATTTCCAGTAGAGAGATTTTAGAGGGGTGTTATTAGCAAAACTGAGAGTGCTTATGGATTTGTGTCTCATTTATTAGTTTTTCAAAATGAGGTAATTTACATATACTTTTTGTACTTAGCAGAATTATTTCAATAGAAAGCATGCTTGCCTAAGAAGAAAATCTGGAAGTCCTGGAAGTGAGACGATCAGGGGGGTTTGCTGCTGTTAAATTACCTTACTCCTTTTAATGCATTAGCAGTTCATGAATTGGAATACTATGGGTTTGCATAGTTTACTTGCTCAGTGAAGGCTTCACAAGCATATTTTGAAATATTTTGGAGGATACACTTTTGAAGTATTATAGTCTTGGTTGGGGTTTTTTTGGGGGGTGGACGGCTGGGGGGTTTGTCCCCCATAGAAGGTCCTTGGGGGCAGTTTTAATAGTATTTAGATGCTAGAAAAGGTGGACATCTTGTGAAATCCAGTCAAGGCTGATACATGCCCTGCCAGTTTGTACAGAGAGAGATGATCTTCAAAAAAGTATGTTTAATATGTTTTATGTATGTGGGCTATATTTAGAAGGACTATTCAGATGATCTGTGTGTTTTACTAGAATAAACTTTTTTCTTTTTTCTTTTTCTATACTAGCAGAATGGGGAAAAGACAAGAACTGTGAGAGAAGAAACACTGAAGGTTCAAATAGAGAGGTTCAATATTTATCTGTTGTATTATTACCCACTTTTGGGAGATCATTGATACATATTGATCTACACGGTCATTTAAATAAAACAGATAAATGAGAGGTTATATTCCTGTTAGAGTTATTAGATTCTCCAAAAGATAATTGCTGAAAAATAGAGCTGATTTTCCTGAAAACTTAATAAAAAGGAGATATGAATAAATAAGTTTTATTTTTCTCTCAACAGAAAATATTACTTTTTGAAGTTCATAATGAAAAATAATGGGAGAAAACAGAGCATATTTCCCATTAATCAGAAGGGACAGTTACAGGTGCTGTCTGTACTTAGTCATTGCATTCCCCATTGCTTTGGGTATCACAGTAGTTTGTGAACATGTGAATGAAAAAACTGGTCAGTTTGGTAATTAAGTGACCCATCAGGGGTTTCAGTTCACTCTCAGTAATTTCCGTATCTTTGTGCAGTGGAGACTGTGGTCCAAAGGAAAGACTTGAGAGCTCCTCTCTCTAAAATATATTTTCTAAAATAGCAGTTAAAATACACTCCAGAGAATGGGAGGTATGATTTCAAATCCTGTTAAATGGAGAAGGGAGCTGAAGTTGCATTGTCTGTATTCCTAGAGACTGTCTTGGCCACTCGTTTACTAAATAAAATGGGTGACAACGTGGAAGCGCACCTCCACCTCACCTGTTTGTTTAGAACAAATTCATCCTAAATTTACAAATAGGTTCAAGATGACCAAAATTTGGTATATTAACCCTCAATTTTTTTCATAAAGCTGTAACTGTGTTCCCCTTGTCCATCATTTAGCAATCTATATGCAGGTAGCACTTTCAAAACTCTTCTTATAACCTGTATGATGTGCATCTTTTTGTATTCATATGCATGGAGCTGTAGATGTATCTCAACTGAAGTTTTATGTCTGTTTTACCAGGAGAAACCAGCATCTCTCTGCCCTTTAATATTATTCACTGGGTATATAGACGAAAATTGCACTAGATTTTTGTCTTGATTTTTTACTCAAACAGGCTCTGTAAAACCACCGTTAAAGCTGTGCTGACTTTTACAAAACTGCTGTTTTTTAGCTCTTGCCTTTTTGGATTTTTTTGCATCATAGATACAGGGTTAGGTTCCTTGCCCATCCCAGTCTATACCTCATGCTGGTTGCATCTTTATTTTTTTGTCTTTATTCGATGATGTTTCTGGCATTTAATACATGATGTTTTCACTTATATTCTATTCACATTCTTCAAATTTATTAAATTCCTAGTACTTCCAATTTCTCTGTTCATCCAAGACCATTCATCTTTCTTGATAGCTAGCTTTTTAATCTCTTACAGTTTTTCCTTTTTTGTTGTCAATATTTTAGATCATTTTAGGTGCTTCAGCTAATTTATCCTGAATGCAAAGGAGGTACTAGTGACTGGGAATCTCACTCGGGGTAAATACTCTCTAGCTTGATCTGAGAGAGAAGATCAATGATCTTCATGTCCTTGTCCTAAAACCACACCTGAGATGATTCACCTTCTTATATTTAGAAACAAGCAATTTGTGTTTAGTAGAGTAGGATCATTTTATGTACTTTAAGCTTAGGAAGTTTTGATGAATGTATGCTATCAAATGATTGAAAGAATCCGTAACAACTAACTGGATATTCAGCACTAAGTTTTCACTTGCACAGGTTCAAAGATTATATACTTCTGTGAGCCTTTCCTATCTCTTCAGTATACTTAACAATTTTTTAATCCATTTTTTCCATGGCTCTTGACTCTGAGTTACATCTTCCTTCCTTGATTTCAGGTTAATCTTACCTTAATGTCTAATAGAATGTTGTCTAAAGTAGAATTCAAATTGTGCTGTTAGTACATGCTAATGATCACTTATTATAGACTCAAATCATAATCTGGGGCTGAAATCAGAAAGAATAGTGGATAATTTTTATGGGCAATATGCATGTTTCATAAAGGACTGGTCATGTATATAGGCATGGAGAAAATGTATAACTCACGGCAGAAATACTAAAAAAATACTAAGCTTTCTTTCCAGAGATTAATTTAATCTAACTGTAGGAACAAGGTAGCATGTAATATAGCAAATTGTCCCTAATTTCCTACTGTGATTTCTTGTGAAATATCTGGGAGAAGTTGTTTTTTGACAGAGTATTTCTGTGAAAAATTTGTCTGATATCTGTACTGCTTTTTGAAGAGCACTTCTTGAAAATCCTTATGCTTTCTGCTGCTGTGGGGGAGAAAAGGAGGAGCAAGAATGTTAATTCAGCCTTAAGAGGTTTCACATATCTCAGAACAGCATAAAGTGATTCTGATTTAATTGCTGCCGCTTAGATAGGTGACACAAGACATTCAGTATTGAAGGCTTATCTCTGACCTCTTGATTGACCAGAGTGATTAGGTTGCAAGGCCTTTAAATTTTAAAATGAAGATATACAAAATGTGGATCACAGAGAAAGAGTGAGACAATACAATGCTGCAAAACCTGATTTGTATGTCACCAGCACTGGGTACCTAAATTTTTAAGGAAAATTTGAGAAGGGGTGGGGGTCTTTTATTTCCTTTTTCTCTTTATGCAGTTCAACACGTTGATGGTGTTATTTTCTACCTAGTTATTTCATGCAAATTTCTAAACCCCAGAAGAATCCTGTAGCCATTTGCTGAGGTTATTTAATGAACCAGCAATGCGCAAGTGGTATGCAGGTTGAACCAACAACACTCATCTGAAGCATGATATGAATTACAATGACTTAAGGCTTAGGTTTACAATTTGAAAAGGACACGCGTAGAGTAACAGAATAATGATTAGTAGTCACAATTCTTCTTAGATTTGTAAACGACCTAATGAACAGAGAAATAAAATCAGTTGCTACAGCCAATTACTATTAAGCTTTTCCTGACTAAATCATTGGGGGTCATTTGAGACCATGATAACACGAACCAGAAAAATGTGGACCAGTTTGGGATGTTTAGGAAGTCTGAAATACACTATAGAAAACTAGGCCTAATATGAAACGATAGAAGTGTCTATAACCTTTTCTTCTAGTCTGTAGATTTCTGTTCCTCCATGAAGGAAATACCTGAATGCCTTACAGATACATGTAAGACACCTATCACATTGAATTATTTCCTCCATTCATATTATATGCAGGTAAATAGCTACACTTCTTTCATAAATCTGATTTGCCCATTTTCACCATATGTGCTATTGCAGTAGTTTGATTGATTAAAAGAAGGGGCTTTTTACTTGAAAGCACCAAGTCATCCTCTTTCACCTTTCTTGTTCTGCTGTTCCTTTGATTGCCTTGCACATTTTTGACCACTCTGTTGTGGTGTTTGTATAGTTTTTCAATCTCCTTCTTCTGCATGTTATTCTGTATTCTCTCACTGTATTTTGTTCTATCAGCAAGAACGAGACATTTTGACAAGGTCACTATGTGTGACATGTCAGAAAGCCGCATTTTCTTTCAGTCTGGGATGATAACGTCTCACTGATTTTGCCTATTCTTATGGTAGAGAGATTTCTCTTGTTTCTTGATAATTTGTATTTTAATAACACCTGACCTGCTGTAATGTCCTGATTCAGACCTACACAAGAATGTCAACCATATGTAGAGCATTAGTATTTGAGGGGTCTGGGTAGGGTTGTCCTTTCTTACTATGGGAGCTGATTTTCAGTCTTTGACTACACTCCTAAAAAATGAGGTTTTGCCTTTACAGGAAGCCAGTACATTTGGTGGTTGGACTAGATGACCTTTAAAGGTCCCTTCCAACCAAACTATTCCATGATTCTATTATGTCTAAGAAGTAAAGTTGACAGATGTGGTCTTTGCTATGGATAGTTAAGTGATCTTTTGGATACTCTGAAAGACCACTGAGCTGTCTGAAGAAAAGGAGGAAGACTTTGAATTTAGCTACATCTTCTTCAGAAAAGTAGCAGGAAAATAGAAAATACTTCTGCAGCAATTGTGTCAGCAATTTAGCAAATATCAATACCAGACCTTATAGGAGGGAAAAATTATTTTACCCAAAACAAAACAGATCTCACTGACTCGTGGTCTGTCTCATGTTTGCAAACATTATAATGGGTGTGTGTCTAAGGAGGCTGTCCAGCAGACTCCCCCCATCCTTGTGTCCAGATGCTAGGTCCAGGATTTGCTGTAATGACATGGAGAGCATGGGATGCCAGCTGTCAAGTCTTTCTCACATATCCTGGGTTCCTCATAGGTTGGCAACTATTTTCAGGGTTTAGTTATGCCTTTTTTTACCCTTATGGAGCTGTCAATAGTCTGTCCCTACTTCCCCACCTCTCTGAGTCATCACTGTTCATTGGGTTTGCTTCCAAAGTCTGATTATCTTGCAAAGATACACTCATGCCTGTGGTCTTGATGACCTGATAATCTATGTGCCATTAGCTTAGGCAGTTGAAAATGGTTTTTCCTAGTATGTCTTTTCTTCTTGTGCCTCAGCAGCCAAATATTCCCATTCACACCAGTCTTAACCTTTCTATTGCAGTTCTCTACAAAGGTGTTGTAGGTAATGATAGTAGTTTCCTTATGAAATTAAAATATTCAGGAGATGCTCCCACTTAAGATACAAGTCCTAATTTCTCCTTCTGTTTCTTTGGCACTACAGGGCCTCTGCTTTTGAATACGTATTCAGTATTCCTGAAAAACGAGAACTCCAGTATATGAAGTATTAATTGAGACAGAGATCTTTGTGTGTGGATAGGAGCCAATTTTAGGAAATTTCATGGTGTTATGGAGCAGGGTAATCTAACCCGTGTAGACCTGGCTTTAATCACCTGTAGCTGCTGCTATGTAAACACTTCATATTAGAAATTATTATATGGGATTATTAACTACAGACAAAAGCAATTATTTTAGGGTCACTTATCTTAATAGCTATTGCATTGTGCAAACTCATTTTCTCCTAATGTCAATGGAAGGAGACAGAAAATCATCAATATACTTAGAATTACCTTTCTAATAGTATGTGCTTCAGGGTAGTGGTAACATTGTTCAAAACGCAGATACATCAACTGGCACTGTTACCCCTCTAAAAAGGAGTAAGAAAAAATTGTTTACGGATCATTTTGTACACTATCATCATATAAGAGGAGATAAAAAAAAAAAACCAAACTTGTCTATAATTCTCACAATAGCATCAACAATACAATTTACATCACCAGTCCTTAAAATCCAGGGGACACTGAAGATTTAGACGTATATGAACAAACTACTTTACTGTAAAAAGTAGTTCTGCACCTTTCAATCTGTATGTATCATCCTGTTTAAACAGAAGGATAACAAAACAATAACCAAAGGAACTTCTAGAGCAAAATGTGGCCTTATTGCCCTAAAAAGTTGCATTTTCTTGGTGTATTATTTGATCAAAATGATTAATTTTAAAGAAAAGCGTATCTGCTTAACTAGCAAACGTGATGATGATGAAAATATCTTTTGTAACGTTTACAAATATAATTTGTTTCAGGTTTGTTTTTCACTCAGGTTTTCTACTGAAATAGACTATTTAGGAGCAGTTTTTGATAGACAAATGGAAATATTAAAAGGAAAAATGTAAATATCGTTGTCTGCACTATGACAGCTGTCCAGTGCTGAAAAAAAAATTAATTAAATGTCTTCTTAAAAGTTTCCTTCTTCTTCTGTTATAACACATAGAGGAAGTCTTTTAGTTTTGAGATTTGGGGGGAAAAGAGAGTGGTTTAAGATTAGGTGAGAATGTGTTTGAATGCAATGTTGTCTATTTATATCTGATATTATGTCAGACTTCTATAAAAGCCCTGTTCTCTTCTTAAAAGCTTCAAATTCTCAAGACTGCTTTTTAAGCTTTATTTTTAAATCAATATTGTATCAATATTGTGAAAGCACATATTTACTGTGTTCCATTTTAGGTGTTCAATTTACATCATGAGCTGTTGGTTGAAATGAGTGTGAAAGTTTTCCAGAAGGCTGAGTGCAAAATTATGTTTGTTAGTGAACTATATTTGCAAGACCAGTATGTGCACGGTGCTGAAGAATCAGCTACTGTACTCAAATGTTCAGATGGCTGGCAAAAAAATTGTCAGCTTAGATAATTTCAGTAAGATCAACAAATTAACATACTCATTAAGACTGCATGCATGTACACTGCTAGGATGCTGGCAATATTTCCAACACTTAACATTTTCTTTGCAAATCTAGAACACAGGTGATAGCAGTGTTCACAGCATATCAATGAAGTGGCCGGGTCTTTTCATTTTGTGCGCACTGACAGACAGATTAAGTTTCTTGGAATCACTTGAAGCTGCAGACAAAGGATAGGACTATGGTGTTAGGGTCCATTAAAGTAGTCTTACCCTATTTCAGAAAGGTTAAGAAAATTGACATTACTATGTATTCTTCAGCACAGCGTATTAACACAGCATAATCCCATCACAAAAAAAACCTTGCTGACTCCATTGTGCAGTTCTAGTAATCTGCGGTTTCTTTTTCCACAGGAGTGTGGTTGTACCAGTAAAGAAACCCCCTCCAGGTAGTTTGGCTGTTACCACAGTGGGAGCTGCTACACCTGGGAGTGGACTGCCACCGGGTAGTACACCTAATATATTTGCTGCAACAGGAGCTACACCAAAAAGTATGATTAATACAACAGGTATTGTCCTTAAATATTTTTGTGACCCTCATTTTTTCTTGTTTGTTTTTTGTTATTTTTAGTGGTGTTTTGTTTTTTAATCATCTTTTTTGTTACTGTTTTTGTGCTTCTGAATTAAAAACCTGGAAATATTAAATTTTGGCCTTTATTAGAGCCAGTGTTTTCTCTTGGCGTATGTTTGTAATCTTTGAGAGTGTTGAGAGTGCACATTGGACTTGCACAGACTTAAAAAAGTAAATAGCCTTAACACTGTTTTATAAGCGTAGTTTAGAACTGAAATGAGCTAAATTCTCCAGTGCTCTGCAGTAGAGGATGTTTATGTGATATATACCAATTAATCCCTCCTTGTGTGTCAAAGGAAGTAAAGACAACTAGCTACTTAATAAATATACTGTAGATTGTGGAGAGTTAATATTTTGGGTAATTACTGTTTGTCAAGGAAAATTATGCTATGATTTTTGGATGGTTTTTCAGTAAGAACCTACCTAATTTAATTGTAGTGATGTCTTAACAGTAGTTGATCATTGTGACCTATAGAAGGAGGACAAGACCTTCTTTTTTTAATTATTTATAATAGTAATAATGGGATTGTCTATCATCAAGGAGCCTGTTGACCATGGAGAGTGTGATCTCTGTTGAGAAATGAATCCTTACTGAGAGCAACTGACGTTTACTTAAATTCCTTTGAAATGTCTGGCTATGGTCTGTTTTCTTTCTAAACTACACAAAAGCACTTGAGAGAAAAGCTCTCTTCAAGGCTATCACGATTTCAGTCAAGGGTTGAGAAAGTGAAAATCTCCCTGGGGTTGCAGAAAATGGAGGGGGAAGCTTTTGGCATCCTTCTGCTTCATGGAATAATATGAAGGCACACTCATTTTTTTTTTCTTTCCTTTTGCAGATTACCTTTAATACCTGGTAATAGAACTTTGATTTTTCTAAGGATAAAAAAAAAATCTTAAAATCTAATTATCCTGAGGCAGATGGGAGGAATGAATGCTCTGAATAATGTTATCACTGCTATGAACAGTTCCATTTGTGTAGCCACTTCTGTTAATCTTGAACGGATTTCCTTTTAGGTACTCTTATGTCATGCAAAAAATATCCTACATTGGAAACCTTGTTTTCCAATTGATACTGAATAATGTAAGCTTTTCAGACTTCTCAGTGATTAAAGATCTGAACTGTTTGGGCTGGAATGTAGTAGCTCTTCTTTGTAAGTAAGTGCATTTAAAAATCAGTCATTTCCCCGATACCTCCCTTAGTAGAGGACAGTATTGCAGATGCCATGGTACATTCACTGTGGATTAAAGGCTGCTTTTTTCTGGTAGATCTTATAGCTGCTTTTTTTTTTTTTTTTTAATGCAACTGGTTTTGTCTCCTAGTCTATGGATTAGCTTGATTAAAGGAAAAGTATTGATTCAATAGAATTTCAGCAAGTAACAAATTAATTAGTATTATGTGTGTACTCGACTGCTCTAGTAAAGTCTTTTATGCATTAATTCATCTGAATGAGCTTTATTGATGAATTCTCTTAAAAAACAGCTTCAAAAGACCTTCCCCTCCAAACTTTTTTTAAGATTTGAATTTTATATCGACATTCTAAGAATGCTCAACATTATTGACAGTAAAAAAAAAGTAGTCTCACATTGAAAATATATAAATATCTATTATATTAAAATACTCTTTTTGCTGTTTTTAATTAAACTGTGCCTATGGTAGTTAAAACAGTGATTATGCATGTCAGTTTTTGAGATATATACATTGAAGTATCCAGGTACTTTCTGGTTTACATACCTGAAGTCTGTGAAATTATCTATGTTATTAATGATTTTAAAGTAGTGTATAGAATTTCATTGAACAGCACCTGGTTTAGTTTGGGGTTTTTTTGTACTATGGTAAAAAAGAAACAGTATACAATTTTTAGAAACACTAGATGTCCCCCCAAACCTATTTACAGTTGTTTTTACAGTATATCACAGATACTGTAGAAATACAGTTGTGTCTTTGAGGTATATTCTATGCTGGACTTTTGTGAAAGGTGTTTTTTTCAGTTATTCATGGCTTACAGTCAGTGTTTACATTCCATCTGCCATTGCTGTCGTAGTCAATGTCACTGTCACGATGTAATGAGATGTATGTTACTGAAGTCCTTTTAGTGTTTTGAATATATCTTTTAGGAGATAGGTTTTCTTCCTTCATCTCTTTATGTAAGAAACTTGTTTTATAGGGGTTTAGACTGGATTTCCTCAATTTTGATCCTGATTCTCACTTCTATGTTAATCCAGTAGTTCTAGGTCTGCTTGACCTTCTCTTCTGGGAGCCTAGCTGGTTAAACAACTTAGCAACTGCATTTTTAGACAACAACCTTAAATGAAGAAAGTTTGGTTTTGGAAGAAAGAGGGAAGCAACAACAAAAAAATGTGTTACCAGTGCATATATGAATATAAATTTGTAAATAATACATATCTATAAATAATATAAATACACACACACATACACATATGTGTGAGTCCTTAATCTTTTTTAAGCTACCCTATTCTCAGATAAATCGCTGTGATTCCTAGGTTGGGAGAGAGCCTATATTTTTGTGTTTCCTTCTCGGTGTGTTTGGATACATTTACAATTTGCATTTAGTGCAAGTCAGAACCCAGAGTGTCAGCCACCGCCACCTCCCACTGACATTATTAAAACAGACTAAATCAGTTCCTAGTCTAAATCCTGAACCTCACCAGCTACTCTGGTGTCAGCAAGCCCAGCAGATCCTGCTGCATTTTGAGAGTTTTGAATGTAAATTTTCTTAAGCGAGCCAGTGAAAGCTCTGATGTTTACCTTAATTCTTTTATCAGTAAAAAATATTTAAAGGCAAATTAAAAAAAAAACCAAAACCACAATAAATCATCCCTGCTGCCAGAGAATTTTTCATGATTACCAACATTTGACCTCTGCTTCACTGTCAGCTGGCTGCTTAAGCAGTTAAGGAACTGTAAATGCTTTGTAGAGCTTTGCAGGAAACTGAAAAATAACATATACCTATGTAATTCCAAGGACAGTGATGTATCAGCTGCTAAAACTGACCAGCAACAGGGAGCAACTAGTTATCATTTTACAAAATTGGCAGGATAATGCCGCTGATCTCTAAACTGGGGTTCTCCACCCCTCGTTGCTAACTTAGATAAATCTTGTTGGCTGTCGCCCTTGTGTCTGGTAGCGTTGCAGTCCCTCAGGCTTTGAGCTCCGACTACAAGACTGTTCGTTGCTACCTCTCTTGCAGTGACGCGTTGCACAAGGACAGCGCAGCAGAACAGGGACAGCATTTATCACAGTGCTCTCACGACTGTTCATGGCCACTCTGAGCCTTTGCTGGTTTGCTTCAGAGAGGCTGAACTCAGAGTCCCATTTCAGCAAGCATGATAGATTGGCATCTAGCATCTAAGTTTAGCCCTTAGCTCTGACCCCGATCACTTAAAGTATAAATGTATGCTCTGTCTGCATCTTTTTTTCTGGGCAGCTGTTCACAACCCATTGAAATGATACCCCCGCTGCCCTTCCGACTTCTAATACCTTAAGATTCCCCTTGACTCGAGGAAGGAAACAGAAAAACTATAATTAGATACTAGTTTTCCATATTACTTCCTGAAGGAATATGCATTTTCTATTTTCTCTGTAATTCTTAAATTTGTATTTTATTTTCTGCCTGTAGTTGCAACTACAGCAGTCAAGAAGTGTGTGTATATATATATATTATAAAAAAAAGTTAAACTTCTATTCTCCACTCAAGCTCATCATAAATATACCTTTATTTTAGAAAGATCTTGCTTTACAGGATGATGTAAAAATGTTTTCATCTTTGGAATATAATTTGGGAATAATGAAAATGAGGTAAGGATTTATTTTGCCTGATTTTCCAATAGCTTTTTAAGCTTATTATTTTTATAGTAGCAGAATAAGGTATTAATTTATATGATGATCATATCAAATTGTTTGAATTGTTTTAGAATAAACAACATTATTTCCTTACTTAAAAGTAGATGAATAAGACAAGGAATATATTACAAATCTCTAAAAATTATGTTTCTTCAGACTGAATTAAGACCTGTATTTTTTGGGGGACAGGTGCAGTAGACTCAGGATCTTCTTCTTCCTCTTCGTCATCCAGCTTTGTGAATGGTGCTACCAGCAAAAATCTCCCAGCTGTACAAACTGTTGCTCCAATGCCAGAGGATTCAGCTGAAAACATGAGGTACACAAGTTTTATCTTTTAATAACTATAATTTCCTCTCCCACAACTTCAAACATATGAAACTATACAAAGAAAAAATATATAATTTTGCTCATTTAATATGCTTACAAGCTCATGAACAAAAGACTGTCATTCTGTAATGAACTAGAAAAGAAATAAACTTAAATCGAAGGCCCTATGTAACCGGTGAAAAAAAGTATTGGTACTTCAGCGATTTAACACACGATGCAAAAAATGCCTTTTTTTGCTGGTCCTAGCTGAAATGTCAGGTGGTAGTGCAGGTGAAATCATGGCAGGGGGTGTGGGCCCAGGCTGAAAGCAGAAGGGCTGTTGGCTCTGCTCCAAAACGGTGCAAATGGTCGAGACAATGTCCATTTGTGTGGTGTTATTTATTACTTGACAGCATTATGACGCAAGTTAATAAGGTTGTGGTGTAATTAAGCCACTCCTTTTGCTTCTTGTCTTCCTGTGTTGGGACAGTGCTTCACTGGGGCTGACATCTTTTTTAAAATTCAGATACTGAAGTATGTTAAAATTAAACTGGATTTTTAACAATTTTGTTTTTCAGTTATTTTAACCAATGAAATGTTCTTGTTTTTTTCATAAGCATTTTGAAAGTTTTGGTCCTGGACTCAAAGAAAAACTTCAGTTTGCAAAATCTAGAATTCACATTTTGAATGCAGAATCTGAACTCAGAAAATGTTGTGCTCTGAGTAGTAACTGAGATTAGCAACTGAAAAAAATTCTGGGAAGCACAATATCAGAAATGTAGAAAACTTAAAATATAATCAACCCAAGAAATGTGCTTTGGGCTTCAAATAAACAACTAAAAGTTTATTTTGATTACAGATAAATTTTGGTTTCCTTATTATGAATTTGTTGTGCTTCAGCTTTTATGAGGTTAAAAATGAGAGTTGTTTGTGGGGTTAGAGAACATGAAGTGAAAGCTAACTTACCTAAGCTTTCCCTTATAGCTGCTGAATAGGTAAAGAGCTGCTTACAGCTGTAGAATGAGCAGAGGGAAGTGGGCAGGAGAACTACCTTGGACTTTTTGGCATTTAATAGTCTTGATTTGGAGGTAGAGGTCTGGCCTGGAATGGGGTTGGGAAGGTAGCATACATGGGACTGGGACAGTGTGTGCCCCCCACCTCTCTGCACTTTCTTGTGACCAATTCAAGCAGTAGGTAGCAAGAACTATCCACAGAATTATTTGTTCTTTTTGCTCACAGTCTTAAAATTACTTCTTTTAATCTCATATTGCTACTGTGCTCTTTCAACCTTTCCTGTCCAAGTTTATCACATTTATATATGGATAAATTATATATATATATATACACACACACACAGACACACACAATTTTCTGATGTGTGTTGTCTTTAATCTGCAAAATAAATAATCTTGAATTTGGAAGCTGCTAAGAGTTTATTTGCCTTGAATCTCCAGTAATGGAGAGGAAAAACCAAAATACCCATTCTTTACAAAACCCCCTTAAAATCTTAGTTCAGTCATGAAAACTAGTTACATGAATCTCTACGGTTCCTTCATGATTGCAGGATGCATTATAAGGTACAATAATTGTTAGAAACAGCTTTAGAATCAGATCAATTTCTCTCCTTAGTGTGTGTCTACAGGAAAGGCAGTAGATGGGCCACATGCTACCCCGAAACATTTTTGGGGTCTCTACGTATGTTTTTTTCCTTAATTTTACTTGTTCTTTTTGAAACTGAAGGACCAGAACTGCAGTCAGTTTTCAACATGTAAATGCACCAGGGATTTATATGAAGGAAAAAGGATTCGGGTTTTCTTTTTCCTCTATTTAAATATTCATTCCTGTCCTTTGATATGCATTTTTAAACAGTGCTAAACTTTGATCTCACATTTTCACAGAATGCTATTCCCAATTGCCCATTAATAGATCCATAATATACAAGATCCATCGGCTATCCATTTGATAACAAGGTGTTTATTAATAGCTCATCCAAGGTGTAGATTAACAGCACATCCACACCTCCCATATTACTTGATTCTTAAATAAAAATTGATCTTAATTTTAAAACTTTTGACATTGATATTTTTTCAATTGTATGTAAAGTTTTCAGAGCTAAGTGAACTCTAAAATGGGGTCTTTTAAACCAATGTACAGTGAAAGCATATTTTAAAACATGGTTTAGAGAAGACTGGATTAATCTAGTAGGCTTTTTATCTCTACCAGAGAAACTTGGGATAGATTCATGTTGCAAATTACAAAACTCTAAGGTAGTTGCCTGTGTTTCAAATATAGTCAACAGAGACTTTAGCATAGTAAAAGTCAACCAGTCAACTAAAGCAAAGGCTGTTGATATGAATCCATCCTTTGGAATATTAGGAAATCACTATCTGAATTTGAAATGGGAAAGCAGAACATTGAAAGAAAATAAACTATAGGAATTCAGTAAAATAATTTATGCTAATGAAGAAAAACTTCCAATATGTTTATAATATCAGCTTTCTCTTTAAATGCAGGGATCTTTATGTGATCTGAATTTAAAAAAATCCATATTTATTTAATGTTTATAGTTAGTAGATACAGTATAAAATTTAAATGTCAGTGTTCGTTCTCTTAGATCCTGTCAATAAGCATAACTTCTTCCTATAAATGCACTTTTAAATGCCAGTAATATTTTTGTGCCGCAATTAAAGCACAAAGAAAACCCCTTCAGCCACCAGCAATCTGAAAAAGAACAGCAAAAATTATTGGTAGACCAGAATACGTATGTAATTTCATCCCAGTTTTTAAGGAATAGTTCATAACACAGCAGGTTTTTAATCTTGGCATAGGAGTTTCAGAGTGTACAAGTGTTCTGCCCTGTTGAGTTTTAAAGGGGAAGGACTCTTAGGGGTACAGTCCTTAGCACACTGCTGACATTTGCATACTATTGCTAGGTTTGTATCCTCAGACACAGGAATATTTCTGGTATTTAAGAAACAAACTGAAGTCACAACACCTCTTCTCATTGTACAAGTTGAAATTAAGGAACACTCTGGGCTTTGAAGAGTATATATTCTCAGCAGGCAGGGAAGTATAAATGCAATGGCAAAGTTATTTTCCTGGGGTCATGTTCCCTCAAAGCTGAAGAAAAGAATATTGGTTTTCTTGATACCTGTGCTAGAACACTTTCTCATGTACTCCATTGTCTAGCATTGCAATGCCAGATGTTGTGATTTGAAAGCTTGAACGAAAAAGCAAGTTACCTGTGATTGCTTTGGGTGAATAAAATCTCTTTTCAAGCCCTCAACTGTATATAAAATGATGAGATGCATATAAACTGAGATGGGTGAAATACACTTACACTTGACTATCTGACGTTCTTCTTATCATGTTTGAAAATGAGAATAAATTCTGGAGTACTCTGTAAATGGTGTAGAATTTATGAGGCTGACGTAACATTTGCATTTACTTAAAGCCATTTAAACACTGTAAAGCTTCATCAAATTATGATCATCTTTTATAAAGAAGCTTGCAGCAACTTTTAAAAACAGATACGATTTGATATCATTTAACTTCTGTTGTTAAGTGTTCTTCCAATCATGGTGTCTGTTTTTTTCACAGTATCACTGCAAAGCTTGAAAGAGCCTTAGAAAAGGTGGCCCCTCTGCTGCGAGAAATTTTTGTTGATTTTGCCCCTTTCCTATCCCGAACACTGTTGGGCAGTCATGGACAAGAGCTGTTGATTGAAGGTACTGTTTCTGTTATAAGATTATATTATTTTGACAATTAGTCATTTGATATGAACTTTTTTTCATTTTCACTAGACTTCATATAACTATTTTTCATAAATAAATTAATCAGTTGTTAATGTGTTGTGATTTCACTTCCTTGCATTTAATGTCATTTACAGAAATTAAGTGATAGCTCTTGTACCCCTTTTTTTCTCCAAGTGAGATGCTGTGTAAAGATACGTCCTGTCATCTTGGAATGCAAAAACTTCTCTTTAGTTCGCTTTTTCCTCCTCAGAAAAATTATATGTGTTTCAGCCGGACTTTGAGAAACTAGTGAAAAGTACAGTTAAAAAGTGTAATCGATTCCCAAAGAAAGTGAATTGAAGACTGCGCTCCAACATTATTGATATGTGTATCTATATTTGGTAGGGAAGCTATTTGCTTGGGTAGGTCAGTTGGATTCACAAAGATGGATAAAGAGCTGTCCCTATAGGGGAATAAAAAGGGATGACTTTTGAAAAAGAAGTATTCTTGAACACTTCTGAGGAATTTTGTGGGGTTTTATAACTACTTCATAGTTAGAAGATTTGCCTCGTAAGTTGAGGCAGTAAGTAATGCAGAAATTATGAAGAAAGTGCAAAATACAGCAAGCTCATGCAGAAAGTAATGAATCAGTGTGAATGTAGTTAAAATAGTGATAGGGGATTTTGCGTGAGCATGCACTGCTCCCACGTCACATATTCAGAGAATATATTCAGCTAAATAAACTTTTTTCCTTTCAGAATAGTTCTTACACACAATACTGCTGTTTATTGAGAGGAAAAAGTCTCATTAAGGCAGAACTTACAATGTGTGAAGATCTACACAGAAAAAACACACCTTTGTGTTCAAATTCCTAAACTCGTTCTATTATACATGCATTTTATCTAAATATTAGTGTACAGTCTTTCTATGGTCTCAGTTAATACTCCCCACAATGTTGGCCATCTTCTACTCTTAATGCTAAAAATATTTGTACCTTGTAAATGAGATCTTCTAAATAGCCTTTTTTTTTTTTTTTGTCTCGTTATTGTTTAATAAGACCAAGGAATGTTATAGCAGCTTAGTAATACTCGGAGACTTTAGGTATTTTATACTGTTAATTTTATAGCTATGAGTAAGTTGCAGTTCTCACTTAATGACACCTGAAGTTAGTGGTCTGAGATGTTCATCAAGAACACAGATGACTAAGATATTTGATGGGTTCCATTTTCAAGTCTCTTAGTGAAGTTGTTTGCAAAATTTGTAGCAGTGTTATCCTTTCCATTTGACAATTGATTAATTGCACTATAGAATTCATACAATACAACTAAAATTGTCTTGGTTTCACCTGAACTCTTTTATAGATTTTAAAAAATTCTTCACTGATGCTGTTCTGACTTTGTCTTTTGGTCAGATTCATGGCATAAACAAGGCTACAACAGTTCCCAGCATGTGACAAAGACTGAAAAGCTAGAGGCCAGAGGAGCCTCACAGCTATATGGCGGTATGAGTTTATGTCTTTGCCTGTACAGGGAGAGACATGGCTTAGCATTCTTCCGATACCCGCTTGGACTGCCATTCCAAATTTTGTCCCATCTATGACTGAGCCACTCAGTTCAGTCTCAGGAATAGTTTACAAACACTGAGTTCCAAAACAAGTACTGTCCTTCCCATCACTTTTCCTTAATGTTGTGT
This sequence comes from Falco rusticolus, assembly GCF_015220075.1. Classification (NCBI taxonomy): domain Eukaryota; kingdom Metazoa; phylum Chordata; class Aves; order Falconiformes; family Falconidae; genus Falco; species Falco rusticolus. The sequence continues at coordinate 25,948,203 of NC_051188.1, forward strand.
CTAACCAATCACACTCTTCCTGTTTTCTGAAAAACAGTCCTTTCTTCCCAAGATATTGAAATAGCAATCCGTAAAGAAAAAAATCTGAGTACACCTTGGATTTTTACATTGCAGGACTTGAATTTCTGTTTGCTCCTTCTAACACAGTTGGGCTTTTTTGCTTCTTAACAGAGAACTTAGATGCTTTTATAGTCATTGTGTACTTCTTTTCTTTCTTCACTGCCCGCATGAGACCCTTGTTCTCAACTAAACTGAATTCTTGCCTAGATAATTTGCCTTTAAAAGAGAATTCTAAATTCTCTCATAGTCTGATACCTGATTTGCTTTGAGAAGTTTCCTGTCATTGTTTACTGAAAGCCAGTGTTGGTCCTTGAAGTGCTTGAAAGTGCTCACCATGTAATGGCTCTGCAAAATAGAGGGGTTTAGTGGTGTTATTCAAGATATGTGAGTACACAGAGTTCCTGTGGGGCTTTGATAATTTAAATTTGATTTTATACTGGCAAGCAGTAATTAGCTTGACAGTTTTATATGAAATAGTCTAATTTATTGCTTTATGTCTAAAGGTTTTAGTTATAACAATCAAAAAGGAGTAAATAAACTTTATTTAATCAAGTCTAAGGGTTCTGTCTGTTTTTCAAATTGATCAACATAAAAGTATCTGTTGCATTCCATGAAGCGTGTCCTTTTCTTCTGAGTATTCAAGCTTGAAACACAAAAATACCCTCCCTCCTCTTGCAGTTTTTCAAAACCTCCTTATGGTAAGAAGTCTTTCTCCTATCTGAATACCTCCAGGCATCCTTGATGACATGGCTTTTTTTCTGAAGCTCTCTCTAGTACTCTTGTGCATGCATGTGTATAAGAATTACTAAATCACTTCAGACTTAGTAAGAATATCAAGAGTTTTGTAGCTGAGGTTTTGCATACTGAAGAGAGAGCACAAAAGAAAAGGGAACAGAAAAAAATCATTTTAATAATTCTAAACCAGATTGATTATGCAAACTTTCCAGAAAATCTGATGGTTTGAGTTAGGTGTTGTAAATATATATTTGGAAACGTGTATACAACTTAGTTATGATTTCACCTTTTCACAGTAGTTGAGCTGTCTCAAACTTTTTGTGAAAAATCTTGTAGTCATACCATGCCACCTCATTTTCCTTTAGGATGTATCATCATTCTGTCCCATGGAAGACTGGCTGATTAATTTTTTGAGGAAATTATAGTTAATATCTAAGCAGTGAGTTCTTAAGTTTTGAGTGGAGTTGAAATGACTGGGCTGCAATGATCTTGTCCATCTAGACCAAAAACTTGGACCACTCATACTCAAAATTCTTATTTTTTCTTGTTTGTTCATTTAAGTTCCCAAATGTGACTGGTAGCAGAGGAACCCTATCAAGCTGTAATCTGACATTGCAGAACCTATTTATTGGTAAAACATTTCACATATTTACTATACTGAAATAATACTAATTTTTGTTCCTTTTCCCAAAACCATTTCTTTCTTCAAAAGTATCTTACACTCAACTGAATTTCTAATGTTTCATCAACTTCCCAAAATATTTTATAACTGGAAATTGTCCTCAATGATAAGTTAAAAAGGATTGCTTTGCAATTGGATATGAATAGCTTCAGAGTGTACCAAAACCAGCCCAACATTACTGTGGTTCATCAACCGAGGTTCTCCCAGTGCCTCAGAGAATAGAAGTTGCAAAGGTTAAAATTGTCCGTATAAAATCTAATTGGAAACAAACATGCAATATGTGTAGGTCACATATTTGAGCTTAGCAGTGCTCGTTGTGGAGTTCCATTTAACACTTGCACAGATATGTTTTTACTAACTCTCATTTCCATATGGTCTGCAAATTCCCTCCATGTACAGTACATTACGATATTCTAGCTTTTAGGTGAAAATGTTACAGGCAAGTGTAATCTGATCTCTATCCAAAAGAAAAGTTATATCCTTTTTTTGTCAAGCACAGATGGATAAAAGTATTTTCACTACAGCTATTCTTGGAGTGTCCTGAACTCTAATAGGTCCAAGATTGAAACATAGTCACATACAATGCTTTCCCTTCTCCTTAGTGAGATACCAAACAAACATTACCAGTGCTTTTCATTTTCCTATATCACTAGCTGGGTAGAAGCTCAGCCAGGTAGTCCTTCTCCAAAAGAGCTCATACAGATTCTTTGGCATGCATTTGATATGTTTCTGGTACATGCACAATTCAAATCAGATGAAAAAGAAAATGTTTTTGTGCTGATAGGAGCAGAATTCATTTCTCTTCATTAACTCACCACATGGCCCTATGAAAATATTCAGTAGAAGTGGTGAAGGACTAGCTTTGTATGCTATTTGACAGGAGGCTTCTTGAAACAATTGAAAAATTGCCCAAAACATTCCTCTGGAAACCACAGATAGAACTTGGATGCTAAATGACATTGCATTAAAAGCTCCCAAAGACCACAAGTGTGGCATCACTGTAGCATCCACCAGTACTGGCACAATTAGTTTCTGATTTGCTTAAACAATACTCTTTTGTATTAGATAAAACAGGACAACCATTTTCCTAAGACACCGTAGTAATCTGGAAATCCTTTATACTTTCTGGGGAAAAAAAGTAATTTTTGGTGCTTAACATGACCCTTGGTTTTCTCTTAGAAACTTCTCAGAACCTTTGTATTATTGTTGTGCTCAGGAGCACAGATGCTGTAAAGCAGAGCTTGCATGCTCTTGCAGAACTTTTATTTTCCTGTTCATACTATCTTTTATCTCACTCTGCCACATGCTAAATGTTTTTGTTTGTGTGTCCAGGCATGCTTTCTTTCAACTAATCAGACTTTTTGGTAATTGCCTACTAGTGTGTAGCACAGCATGTAGCCAACATTCTGAACTAAATAAATGAATAAATATTACAAGTAAGAGAGAAAAGGAATTAAAAAATTAGTGTTATGATTTTCAAATTTCCATTAACTGGAACTAACAGCACATAAGTAAAACCTGAAGCTATTCATAGAAATTTTATATAAGCCACTTTTTGATCCTACTTTGATATTTTTATTAACAGTCTTTATTATGGTACAGAATTGTTCCTGGCAAAGCTAACTGCTTAGACAGAGATACAGAAAATGAGAAGCAAGGGCATTCCACTGGAGAGAGGTGTTGAATCATTTTGTGGAATAACCGAAACTCAAGAAAAAGCCAGATTTCAGCACAGCCAAATGCTGAGTCTAATCTCTAGGAACAAAGAATATAAACTATACATAGAGGGTAGGAGATATTGGATGAAGCCACACAAAGAATTTAGGGATTTTTATAATAATTAGTATACTCTGGGCTTTCAGCTCAGTGCTGAGGGAACAAAGGCTTGTCCAATATTGGATGCCTAGGAAGAATAAATGAGGAGGTGATTTCATTTCTGTGCACAACTTCAGTGAAACTCCTACCATCTGGTTCTATAGTCAGCACTTCAAGAATGATACGCACACGCTGCAGAGGGAACAAAAGAGCAGGACACAAGAGCGATTGATGGATGGGAGATAAATGCCATGAAGTACAATGTAAGGAGCTTGAACTGCTCCATGTACCAAAGAGAAGAGATAAAAAGAAGTTAGATACTACAGGATGTCTTAGCCTTTCTACCAGCAGAATGCCTAATGAGAGTAAATAACATTGGGAAACTTTACTAGGGCTTACCATCAAGTACTGTGATCGATGCTACTTGTAGTCTTTATGACTGTTTTACACATTCTTTCTAAATATAGTCTTAAATCCAGCTTCTCAGGAGGAAAAATGTCATGTATTTGCTGAATAGGTTTGAAGCTTCTTTGTGGCTTTGGAGCCTGTGAATACTCACTTCCTCTGTGCCATACCCTGCAAGGTGTGATAGTCTGCGTTAACCTTAATTTGCTCTAACGTTGCCATTGCTGCATTTGTTCACATGGCCATAGACAGATGTACTTTAGCATCAACTAGCCACCTGCAGGGATCAGTAAAAAAAGCATGTTTTCCCTTGTTCTGCAGTTGACAATATATCATCTTCCCTTAAGGCATCAAAGATGGTCAGTGTTCAAAGTCACCGAAGCCTAAGTCAAATAAGCCTTTCTTCTGATTTTTTATGTGTGTTTGTGTGTATATGTTTATATATATAAACTGCGTTTCGTTTTTTATTTAAGAAGTTCTTTAATCATTACCTTGAAGCTCATTTCAGTGTGAGACATTTTCTCCTTTCTCTGCATAATGAAGTTTGTCTATTCAGGCAAGCCTCGTGCCAGCTATAATTTGGTCCCACATTTCAGAGAGTCCTTGCAAGTGTATGAGTGCATAGCCATACATATACTTTAATGTGATTTCTTGAGGATGTGAGACTTATGTAATCAGACTGGCTGAGAAGGATCAGCCTTTTACTCCCTTCATAACTTTTCAACATGTTGGCCAGTTTCAACCAATTCAACAGAGGATGCTTAAATGATGCTATTTTTACACAATATTCATGAATATAGGTATCTGTTTCAAGAAAAGATACCCTATAATTTCTTGGCTGAGGCAGTAGTTATATGTGTATCTCTTAATCAGCTTCAATATTTGCTCTGCACTATCATTTGTGGTATGTCATCATTGTGCAGTGAATAAATGGAAGACTGAAAAGTAACTAAAAAAATCTCTTCTGGTTCATTTGCAGCTGTGTAACATACTGTGTTGGTACAATACTATGGATATTGCAGCATGAGGAACAGGAAAGCAATTGATAAAGCAGGACTGAGAGAGAGAGAATGAATTTAACTCTATTAGACATCAGAGAATCCCTGTTAGAAATCAAGTTGAATGTTAAAAATGTTTCTGCGGGGAGGTCAGGCTAGTGTCATTTGCAGCATATGTCTCACAGGGTGTGATCACACTGGTCAGTCAGAATCAGGATTCTTATGGATTGTTTGGTTTGTACTGGGGCAGGAGCTCTGTATTGGTTTTCAAGGCTAAGGAGTGCATAATGTATTTCTTCTCTGCCATGCCACCTCTCACTCCTTTCTTTCCATGTGCCCTAGGTGTCTCGGTGTACTTCTATGTTTAGTAAGATGTGATGCTGCAGGCTCAGCACAGTGCAGTTAAAGCCAGTGAATTGCCTGACCCTATCCTCTGGAAGACAGACTTCCTTAATTTGTAGCAGTAGGATTCCTGTTCATAGATTTCTTTTTATCTCTTGCTGTAAACACTTGCAAAAAGATCCCAATGAAATTGCATTACTGTCCAAACACAAGCCCCGTTTAGATAGTGAAGTTGAAACAATGAGTTACAGATAATGCTTTACTTCAGTTAGTTTAAAAACATTCATCATCACTAACAATACATTGAATAACTTTATATTGTTACAAGATTTGAGCATTGATTTGCATTGTGAGGATGTTTCTTATATATTTTCCTTTATTACTTTAGAATTTCTGCAAGTAATTTGCAAGGTTTGGGTTTTACCATGAAGAAAACAATAGGTAATTTTGAATGAGGGCACAAAACCCTTTGAAATCCTCCAGTGGATAGAATTTAAAATGCTGGTAGTGATTGAAATCCTGACTGCACATGTAATCCCTTCATCTACAGGGGAGGGGAAAAAAATCACGAATTTCAAACTGCTATTTATAGGCTTGTAAGAAATCTGTTGTAAGACATTCTCTATGATTAGCTCTTAGTGTCTTACTGAAAGGCTCCACAGTATGGTCATGTTTCTGCAAACACTTTGTGACTGAAAGTGTTTCTTACTAGAACACATCGATGAGTCAAATACACATGGAGACAGAAAACACCACCCTTTTTCCAGAAATGTATATGGTAGGAACAAATAAATGATGAAAGGTGAAATGGATATTCAAATCTGCCTCTATTTATACATCCTCCAGCGGAATCGAGGTTCAAAGCTTTGCAACTTCCACATTGTTTTTCTGAATATGCTACTAGTGACAAGACAGATCCCAATCCTAGCATTCAGAGGAGGAACTGAAGAGCAGGTGCTACAGCAGAAGTCTATTATTTATGCACAGTGAAATCTTCAAACTGTAATGATCCCCACACCAGTTACAGAACATTTTTCTTCATATAATATTCCTTTATGATGCCTTTAAAGGGATATCATTACAAACACACAAAAGTGAAGAAGATACACATTCATTCCATTTTGAAGATTTAACTCTTAAATTACTGAAGTTCCTGTGTGCAGAAGTATGTTCTGAACAGATGTTTAACATGGCAGGAAACAACATAGATCAGAGATCCAGATAGCAACTAGGAAATGCATAGCATCTGGCACCTTTTTGAAAGTAAACCTGCCAATAATTAATTAAACATATGAGCCACTCTATCCCTGTCTAATGAATTGGACACTTACTAAGATGTATTAGACTGTGTAACAGAGGTTAACTGCTCATGCCCTCTCCTTTGTCTTTGGCTTGTGTGGTCCAGAGTAACTTAAGGGTAGAAATTGTTGGCACTCAGATTATACGTCCTTGATTGTATTATCATTGTTACGTTAATTAATAATCAAGATATATGTACTGTCAAAAATGTATGGCGTTTTCATTAGGCAGAAATTGGGCATTCTCATTAGGCAGAAATCTGTTGCTTTGCTAATGAAGAAAAAAATGACTGAAAATGTGAGACTAATTGTAAAGTTTAGAATCAACTACATATACTCAACAGAAGGGGTTAAGAGAGTGCAGCAGTAAAAAAAAAACACAACCATGCCCTCAGGAAAAGAAAAGCTGGTAGCAGTGTAAAGTGGTCAGGCTTGCTGCAAAGAAGGTCTGAAAATTATCCTTGAAAATACAGAAGCTACTAATATTTGAAGTTACTAAATTACTGTTTAAAGTGCTACTGTAAAAATTATATTATTAGAAACCAAACAATAACAATTGTTGTTCTTTTAAAGCACAGAAATAAATGCATAAAATACTAGAGCTTTTAAAAAATGAGAAAGGGAGGTTTTTGTGGTCCTTGGGTCCCACTTACCTCCAGCAGTACTGGGTACTTTCTCACAAGTTTCTTTTCCAAGCTAGTAGCCTGTATTCTAGTTGCAAGCCGTAAAGCCTAGAAAGGGCTGGTCTTTTCTTCTTAAAACTCTAGAAGAATAACCTCCCTGATGAATTCATACTCCTCCTTTGTCCTAATACCATGTAGGTCAGATGTCCATCTGTCTGCCTTCTCATTCTAACTTCCAGCTTTCATGGAAAATAATTTTCTTTTTTTCTCTTTTTTTCCCCCCAGTAAATTTGGCTCCTACTACAAAAAGAATAGCAAGAGACCTCTTTAATGTTATTTCAAGGAAATATTTTTTAAAAGATTCTTGAGAAAGTTCTTAACATGTACAGGCACTGCTGTCACATAGCCTGTAGGTGGACTCATTATATCAGGTATACAGCAGTGCAGCATAGTAACACTGGACTAAGTTGTGCAATTACTTTATTATTTTTTTTAGAACAGCCACCTTCTTGCCCCTTATTATTTTCTCCTCTACTGTCCAGGTCCAAAGAAAAACGAGGTGGTATGCCAAAAAGGTATTCAGTATCTACAGGATGTTCATGCTGTGACTGAAGCTCCCCACAGGCAGAGGTTCTCTGGTTCTTATTCCACTTAATTCATCATTCAGAACTCAGCAGGGGATTCTGCCTGATTTTGGACTTGAAACAGTTAGGCAGGTATTTGCCCCACCCTTTGTCCTCTAAAGGCTTAAAAATGGAATCAATCTACTTTATTATCCCAGCAGTATTTTCCAGAGAACTACCTAGCTCTGATAAACTATAGGGTACAAGTAACATCTCTGTATCAGATTTTGCCTGGAAAGATGTAATTCTCATGAGGCAGTCTAATAATCCTTTTCCATGTAGCCCATGTCCAGGTTCTTTACAAAACTAACTGCATTCTGGCTGGTCACAGTTGCTCCTTCTATACTCCTTAACGCTGTGTGTACTTATCACCTGTTTTTCTGACCCAGACTGAAACATTTTAATCAGTGACCAATTTTACAAAACTGCCTTACTTGCCCTGATGATTCGAAGGCACTTCTACAGTTCATCCTATTGGATATGGATGTGCTTGTTTCCACGCCTTCAAGGCATAAACATAGAATATTCCACGAAAACTCTTGAATCATTTAACATGACAAACTACTACACTTGAATCTTAAAAATATACCTATATATAGAGCCCTTCATTTTTCATAGAAATAAATGTTAACGATATCATAAGCATTAATAGAACCATCAAACTTGATTTATCTAGATGTTAACAGACTCCCTACAGACTTGGGATTATTTTTGCAAGAACTAAGACAATACATCTTCACTGCGTTCAGTGTAATGTTATGTTAAGATTTAAGTCCCCCAAAAAACACAAACCTGCTAAACATATATTGTCTTATATCATGTCTTATTTTTGTCTGTTGGTATGTGGAATTTTATGATCCAATCTTTTTATACTAACAGTGATGTTGTCTGTGGAGATTTTCTTGCAGTGGGAAACCCTCATGCTGAAAGAACTTGTCAGACAACAGAGACAGTTTTGATATGTCAAATTAAGATGGCAAAGTGATGTCAAAGCAGGTCTAGGGAGAGCCCATAACAATGTTACTGTCAAGTAAATAAAGAAAACTGAAACACAAGAAATACAAGTTATTTCAAGAGATCTATGACTGCGGTACAGTTCTGTGTTTTGAGAGACACTGTTTTAGAATGATTACCATTTGTCAGTAGGGCTTCAGGATAGGAGCAAGATCTGGTGGCTGCCAACCAAGGTCAGCAAAGTTCAGTGTGGAAATGGAGATGTTTTTTTCTTTGTTATCAAAATCTCAGAAAGAATTACCATTTAAACAAAGTATTAGTTCACCAACAGTTTGCTCAAGTAGATACAAAAATTAGCTGGTGGGTTACGCTACACAGGAGATCATACCTATTTAAAATAATGGTCATCTTAGGCTTGGAAATTTAGGAAATTTAGGAAATTTAGGAAATTGGAAATTTAGCTACATGAGTTCAGTGAGGTTTTGATATACTTCCTATTTGTAGCTTCACTGGTTCACTCACTGATATCTCAGTATGGCCCCAAGGTTGCCAAAGAGAAGAAATATAAGAAAATAAGGACCAGTAAAGAATAAGGGGTTTTACTGCTGTGCAGTTTATCCTTTTCTCACCTTCCTTTTTTGTTGTTCACCATACGCACATTTCAGTTATGTCACGCCATGATGATTCCCCCCTAGTACAAGGAAGGAATGTAACAAAGAACTAGAAGGTAGTACTAGAAAGAAGGAAACAAAAGGCAACTATTATGTTTTATAAAAAGAGGGAAGAAACAAAAAAGAATAAATAAGCACAGAAAATAGGGCATCAAATAGGAATAAATTATAGACTGAAACTAAGGAAAAGTTGATAAATTTCAGGAAAAAAATAAAACCTCATACCTAACGAAGAAATAACATCAAGTAATGCATTTTCAGGGAAAGTGTGATATGCTACACACTGCCATTTGGGATCATAGTGATGATCCCTCCTGTCCAGGAGGTCACTTTTGACAGCTTTAGATAGAATTGGAAAAGATTCTTAAGATGAAGAGAAAGCATTTTTTACTAAAATGTAAAAAAAAAAAAAAAAAAAAAAAGAGAAACCATAGGTTTACTAAAGGTATAAACATTTGCTTGTGTTGGTGAGTGAAATTAGTATTCTGATTTCTGTTTGTATACTTTTTTGAAAACAATGCACTGTTAAGGTAATTCTTCCCATATTAATTTCCTGTAACACAGATCTGAGAGGACATGAAGGACTGAGAAAAAAGAAAAGGAGGTGTAGATGTTTCTTCATTTAAATAAGAACACTGTGAGGGATCTGTAGAACACAAAATCTCAGAAGAGTTGGTTTTTCCCAGATGTATTTAATATGTGAAAACTTCTTTGTTATTGGGTGTTTTCATTTAGTAGTTTTTCTACAAATTGAATCACAAAAAAAGCAACTTGATCAGGAAAGGAATGGCATCTTGAGAAAATACCACACCAAAACTTGAAACACATTTTACATTTTCATTTTAAATTAATTTGTAAATATATTTTTCCATTAATATTTTTTCTTACTACATCCATTGAAATAAAATATCTAGGGCAGCAGCTGTGGCAAAAATTTAGCTACAACTTTGAGCCATATTATAGGATAAAGGGGAAAATAAGACGACTTTCAGGATCATATTTTAATATTCACAGTGGACTGTTTGGTGTTTGGAAAATTATTTGAATGGTTTTCATTGAGATTCTTTCTAGATAAATAAGAGATTTGGATTTTCCAGAACCTCTAAGCGTAGTGTATTTTTTAGTTCTTCCAGGCTTCCACTGAGATAAAATGTTTATAAGTTACTCAAGCCTACCTGAAGCTAAAGTAGACTTTAACAGAAAAGCAATAGCTAAATTTTATAGACATTTTCAAGATTAGAGGTGTTTTTATTTGATCAGCTGCAGTGCAGTGTGATAACCAGTTCAGTTGTTTTGATCCATTGTCTAGAAGGGTGCTTTAGAAGAGAAGGAAACACATTTCGTTTCCAAAATAAATTCTAGTATATAAGTATCATCCTTCCAAAAAAAAAAAAAAAACCTGTTAAATTTAGCAGGGAATTGTTTTCTTAATAATTAACATTTGTGTTGTATTCTTTTATGTGAAAAGAGTAATTTTGTGTTATTAATGCTAACTAGAACAAGTTCCCAACAGATACATGATCAACTGATATAAATTTTAGATCTGTTCTGGTATCGCAGTTAAATAGGCATCACTACCTCACAACAAATTAAAGAGATCCCTCCAAAGAGATCCTATTTTAAAAGAAGGATAGAGAAACACAAATGCACATATTGAGTAAACTCCAATGGACCATTGGCCAAGAAAGAAATTACCACAAGTGCTAAATGAAAAACTGGATCAGTTTTTAAAATCTTCAGTGAGATATGGAATGGAACAGTGGTAGTGGATTTTATTTTATAGATTGAGTAGTCTCCTTCTCATTTGATGAACAAGAATTTGTGCATCCCATTAGCACTAATGGAAAATTAACAAAAATTCCATACGTCGATGTAAGACTAGACTCTTTACAGTAATGTAACACCAGCATCAGTTTGTCAATATCATTACAGCTCATGACATCATAGTACTAAAGTCTGTAATTTTAAAAAGTAAATCATTGATATGTAGTAATAAATCCCCTCTCTGTGGGTATGCTTTCAAGTGTTTTTGCCATTCGGTGATTCCATCTGGATATTTTATAGTCGTCATTTAGATTCCTTTTTAATAACTGCAGTGTGAAGAAGTATAGGTTTTCTTACTTTAATAGCATAACATAAAATAACTCAAGAAACTGTTACATAACATTAATATTCTTTTAAATGTCCTAGTGTTAAGGCCCATTTTATTTTACAAATTTGACTAAAGGGGCAGAATCATTTATGTTGGGGTTGAACAGATTAAAATCTATTTTTTTGTGTTGACCTACCAATGTTTACAGTGTTTATCTGAAGATTTCTGATAATATTTAAAAGTTATTTCATTTGATAACCTGGATGATACCTTTCCTAGATTTTCGAGCACCAGATATAAAGAATATTGCATATATTGTACAGTGTCTTTCACCATAACAAAAAATCCTATAAGAAGTATAACTGTCTTGATCAACTCCAAAAGCACTGAGTCAAATTCATATTCATTATGTTTTTCTGTGTCACTCTTCTGTTCTGACCTACCCATACAAAGGATGGTCTGGAGTACTAATACAGCCGTCCTTCATGGTCCCTAGAGTTGGTGGTGATGTTGTGTTCTGCCAGTCAAGGCTGCTGAAGGGAATTGTTAAATCCATAACCCTGACTTTGTTATTTTTCTGACTTACATTCTTTAGAATAGTGATTCCTTTCATCTAGTAAAAGTAAAGATGTAATTATTCTGCAACATGGCTATGATTTCCATCTGCAGACTTTCTGCAATTCCTGAATATTTGCCAGCTTTTTCTTTTCATAAATTAAGACCATTAGTGTAATTTAATTGTCTACAAAATATATGACATATGTATGGTTCTAAAACCAATTCTGAGTGTAATCTTGTAAAACATTACATTCTGGTTAATACACATCTTGCTTTCTTTTTTTTTCCCCGCTAATAATTACCTTACTTGGAATAAGAACATCTGTCTTTTCAGTTAATAGTTTTGCATACTTAGCATTTACTTCCTAACTTTTCACCTGTCTTTGTATTTTCCCTCCATACTCTCTCTTTTCAGATCTGTCGTGAACTCACCAACAACTTGATGATTGATTAAAAACATCAGTTTTAATCTAGGTTGACAACATATGGCAGAGAGGCAATAATGTAAATTTCAACTATCCAAGTAATTTTAATTAATGGTCAAAAATGAAATCCTAAGTTTATTTCTTTGATTCTAAGTTGGATTTAGCAAAACATTTCAAGAAAACATTCACCATAAGATTTTGATGGCAGAAGAAAGACATTTTGCAAGAAAAATAAACTGGAAGGAAAACTTGTATTTCCAACCAAAATATCACTATCACTTTTTTCCTGGTACTGTCACAGCCAAAATATGCTTTAGTTTCTGTCATCAGCATGAACTGTCTTTGAAACTTTGTTTAGCCATTACTAACAAATGTTGAACAGAGTAGAAGGGAATAGTCTATTAAAAATGAAGACAAAATTTGTGAGTGGTAATTACCCGCGGAAGAGTCCTACTCTGTCTATTGGCACAGAAGTGAGTGAGGATTATGGGAAGAGTAATTATAATTAATAACTTGAAACAATACAATTTTATTTAAATTACGTGTAAGACTGTATGAGTAGGAAATAGAAAATAGCTGACCTAACAAAAATAGAAGTTAAAAAGGAGAATTCTAGTATTTTCTGATTTTTCTTTTGTCTAACTTAGGACCTAATGCTCATTTCCAGGTACATTGTATGCACTTTTCATATGTTAATAAAATAATGCATATAATAGTATGTCTTTATTTTGTCATAAGCACTTTTTACTATACAAAGCTCCTGTAGTTTTGATGACATGCTGTAAAGGAGTAATAAAGGCCAAGTTTTCTCTGTAAACTGAGTTAAATGGATTAAAGTTTCTGAAGCTTTTTATTTAGCCATACCTGAGACTTTCATATGAGTAGATGCTATAACTGAGTGAAAGATTTCTGCAGCCTCTAAAGTATAGTTAATTGAATCTTTTTTCTAAGTTGAACACAAGATATAAAAACATATAACTTTTGGGTTTGCTAATATTACAATTGATTCCAGTTCCAATAAGGGTTTAAGTTGACACAAAGTAAAATCATTGAAAGAAAATGCAGGCAAACCTTGATAAAGACCAGATGAAATTGTGGTGGTATTCAGTTAGACTCGTACACACATTGTATTAATAATAATAAAAGGAAGTTCAAAACCATGATCTTATTTCATAAGGATTTTTTTAAAATTGATTTTATCAGCCTACGTTATATTTCTTCAAAATAGAAATTCACACTGACTAGTTCAGCATGGCAGCTTCGAGGTTTTGAACCCATGACTTCATTAATGCCACAGGCATGACTAAAATAGTATAGTTGAAATTAATCTTTTTTTAGACATTAATAAGTCATAGTGAAAAGAAATAATTAGCATATCTTTGGGCCAACAGAAGAACTCTGAAAAAGTAGTCAAGTAAACCAGAGCATTTTGAGATAATTGCCAGGCATACATCATTTATTCCAGATTAGCTAAGGTCATGCACTTGATGCTCCCAGTTTTTGCATCCATATATGTGGTCATTGTTGCTATTAAATTGCTGAATTTTGATGGCTATATTTAATGGACTGAGAATAGACCATGAAGGAAAGTACTAAGAACAGCAAATATAAAAAGCACGTACTCCATTCAGTTAAACAGTGACCTTTTTAACCTTGCTGTATGCAGGAAATATCCACTTGTATTTTAGTAATTACATTAGCTTCTTTAAAGGCATTTGATACAGATGGTATAGGAAGAACTTATCTGCAGCCGAAGAATGCAGGCAACAGTTTTAGTTTGAATTGCAAATACTTTTTCTCATTGGAGTTAAGTGGGGGAGAAAGAGAACTGAAAATAGATTTCTGTGCGCTCCTCATTCAGAGAAGCCATTATTTTTCAAAGCTTGTTATCATTTTTGTTTCTCATTATGTTAAAACTAATAAATTGCACACTCTCAAAATCTCTGTCAAATCCTGCAAAATGGTAAAGAGGAAGAATAAGCAGTTGTTAGTGCATTTGGGACTTAGGAAATTATCTTTATTCTGATTCATGTTACAAATTGTATTTTTGATTTTATGAAGGTACCTCAACCAGTTTGTGTCTTCTCTTCTGTCTGTAAAAGGGGAGCAGAACATTTTCCTCCTCCTTTTTTATTTTTGTCTCTTAAAATATATACTGTCTGCTGGAGGAAATTATTTTAGTGTCTGTACCATGCCAAGAGCAGTGAGGCAATTCACGCAAGTTGGACTTAGAACAGTTAGAACAGAGGATAGTGCAGATTTAAAAACCAAAAGGTATTAAAATTATCTTTCTTCTGGTCTATGTAGGGTAAGTTAAACAGGATGGGGATGGTGATTTTTCCTTAACTTACTCCTACAGCATCTGATTATGTGGGATCTTCATAAACCAGAGATTGCATTCTGACAATTTTTCCTAATGGGCACAAATGGATCTGTCTTCCACTCAGTCTGATCTGGTTTTATAATTCTCTACTATGGACTCCACAACAGCTCTGGCAGTAAACTCTGAAGATTAACTGTGTTTTGTGTAATAGGAAAAAAATTGTTACTTATTTGAAATTTTAACTGCTTAATCAGAAATAAACAAAAATAGGAAGAAGCAGGAGGGACACAAAGATAGAGCCCTTGACAGCTAGGAGGGAGGAAATTGAGCATGTAATGGAGGGCACACACTTTCCCTCATGATCTGAGTGCAAGGAGTCCCTGAAGTGGGAACAGGAGTCTGATAAGCAAGAAGCTTACAATGCTTATGGTGGCCCTGCTATGAATCTTTCACATTTCTGTATTCTGCTTTACTTCAAGGAATGTATGGTATGAATACTTAAAGGTCAATAGAAAGTATTTGTTTCTATTTCCTTCTTCCTACCCACCAAGATGCATGGGATTCCCCGTTTTCTGTCATGGCTCCTCCTATTTTTGCTTATTTGTAATTAGAGTGCTGCACACTTGATTTCTGTAGACTGAGCTCTCTGCGAAGTTGTATTCCTTGCATCCATCTTTGATGCCATGAAATTCTTTTATGAAGCTTTCCTATCTCCCTCTATATTTTCACATATGAAAAGTGCTGCTTTCCCTAAGATAGTTATTTGTTTCTTTTTGACATGAAAACCAGCCTCCTAGAATGCCAAGTTTTAAATACTGCTGGCTACGAGAGGTGTTAGTGGCTATTAATATGGGTTGTTTCGTCAGCAGGGAATTACAGAGCTGGCTGCAACTAATGGGTGTGCTGATGTGCTAACCAGATGTCAGTCCTGTATCCTCTTTCTTTTTCTGAATTTCACCAAAATCAGTCCAGTTCTCCTATCTGATGCTAGAATGCTACATCCAAACTTGCAGTTGATTAGATGTGATGTACAAAAATTACCAAGTGATGTCCGGACAAACAGAGAAAATATATCCATTTTAGGTGACATGACCTCTTTACTCAAGCCCATAGAATCATCAGGCTATTAAAAAGTTAGATATAGTACACAAAAAATCTTATTATTTTTCATACTGATCATCATTGTTACCTGGATGACAATTATGAGTACTTATCCCAGCTTTGTGCCATTTTAGATACATTTGTTTTGGTCCATGCTCCAAACTTTTTTTCATATTGTTTGAAGGTACACAGGCAGTATAAGTATCACCAACTGTTTTTGAAAGTTATGAACTTCTACTTTAATGAATTAAGCCAGGAAATAGTCATTGTGTGTTTCTCTTCAAAATGTATATTTTGCATCGACTTTTCTCTTCTTTTTGGAAAGTTGGTGAAGATACAAAGAAATTACTGTTGATGCATAAACTTTTCTTATGTAATTTAATTGGTTTATTTTCCATAACTGTGTATGGTGCTTATTCTGGACACGTTCATTCTTTTGATGAAAAATCAGAAGGTACAGACATGTACAGATTTAGAAGACTGTAGCATGGGAATGTTTCTAGGAGCATTATTTTTCTTTGATCATGTTTTAATACACCTGAGGTCTGATTTTGAAAGATGGTGAGTGTATTAACAGAAAAGATATGGTTTTTAGTTTTACAGAATATGTGGTGGACTCATAATAAACCAGAGAACATTCTATGATAAAATATTTGACGTCTCTGTGCTACCTGCATTGGCTTAACTGTAAAGTTCCGTCTTCTGTTTGGATTTTCTTTGTCAGCTTTCAGAAAGTGGAGGTAGCCTGCAGGTGATAAGTATCCCATTAATCTTTCTGCTCCTCTAGCACTTGAGCATGAGAATAGCTGATCAATTACAACAATTGTCTCCCTAAATGAGCTTTGCACATCTGCCTCTTATTTCATTAGTTAACTGTCTGCCCATATATCTGATAGAATGGAATCCTAGTGGCTTCTTACAGCTTGTTCTGTGTTAGTATACAATAAGGATGGGGTTGTTAGCAAAATGGGCACAAAAGGGTATTTATCTGCTACCCACAATAAATATATGTGCTATTGTGTAGGAGTGCTTTTGTCTCTAATCGCTGTTTGTAGGAACCTACTTAAAGCACATCAGTTTGCTTTTCAGCTTCCTATTTAGTCCTTAGCTGTAAGCCTTAGATGTGTGAATTTATCATTTTTATAGTACAAACAAAGTGTTTCCATGCCTTAAACCTTCATATCAACGTCTGTATGATTTTAGGTAACAGAAACTACCATATATAAAGTTAACAGTAGAAGTGTAATTTCCTCCTTGTCTCTGTACGATGCATCTTTTAAATACTTAGATATTATACCCTTCTCTCAGAAAGTGAATTTGCATTTCCAAAGCTGCAAACCAGTATCTATATTGGTGGTACTGATCATTTAAATGAAGTACAAACAATAAATAACAGTTAGGCTGCATAATTCAAGGTTTGTTTTAAGAAACACGGTCTACAAATTATGGGTTATAATTTTAATAAAGAGAAGATTCCACATGAATGCCTCTTTCATTCACACTCAAGCTTTCAAATACAGGAAAATCAGTTACCAGATGAATTAAAACAATTTCTAAGCAGAGGCCTTATGCTCTACTTGATAACATCTGAATGTTTATTCCTAAGAATTTACAGGATTTAATATTCAAAGATTATTTTCTTATGTTTATAGTAAATTGCTTTGGATGGTATAGATAGGTATTTATTTATTTAGCTAAATACTGAACTAAGCTAAGTACCAAAAAGACTTAATCAAAACACATTCTGTCCTGAACCTGGTATAGATTATTCCAGGTGATTCTTTGTTGCTCTCTGAACATTTAAGTATGTTTGAATCTGAAATTCTTAGATATTTGTGCTTGAAAGTTGTTTTAGTGTATTTGAGTGACAAAAAATACATTACAAATATTTTATGGAATTTCTGAAACCATGAATCTATAATAACTAAATATCACCAATCTTTTAAATTCATCTTTGACTATTTATTGCAGGTCTGGTTTGTATGAAGTCAAGTACTTCAGTGGTTGAACTTGTTATGCTGCTTTGTTCACAGGTAAGACATTCTCTGGTATTAATTGTATTAGTTTCTTTGCATAGTGCCGCATTACTGCCAGCCTAAGAATTCTATCTTGCCGTTTGTTTCTTCCATTTCGTTATAAGAAAATACAAATTAAACTCTCCTGGTAGCATATAAATTGCAGATATTTTTTTATATATATTGTATAGTTTGTCTATATTCATGTGGTATACAAGGTATATTTGCATTCGTTTTGTAGAAGATATGGATGTACTTTATGCACTTTTTCTGTGTATGAACTCACTTTAAAGCCAGTTCCTATTTAGAATTATGTAAATAGGATACTGTTGTCATAATTTAATGTTGAAATCTGCCTTTGAGTTAGTAACTTTTAAAACCTTATTTTGTGGTGACTTTATTACTTTTGATATACATGACAACGTACTGGATATTTTGTGTAGCTTTCAGTATATAAAATTATTAGATAGTCCTCAAGGACTGGCAGCAGGTTATTTCTATTTTAAAAATGCTATAGTTAATTATTGGGGTTTTAGCATATCAGTAATGGGTTTCTCAGAAATCTGAATCAGTTAACATTTTGAGTTGCTTTCACAAGTAAAATACTCAAGACTAAAATAATTCCTCATATTTTTTGGGTTGTTTATATATCAATTTTAATTTTATTTGTTTTGACAGAAGTGTTATTGGCTAATTTCATATATATAGCCTTTTACTTTAAGCTGCCAGTAATAAGTTATCAACAAATATTTTAGAATATTGCTCATTTTGTAAAATACAAGAAAAATATGATGGCCTAACAGATCCAAATAACTTCACAAGTTTTTACACTTCTCTAAAGACTTATTAACAGCATTTCATTTACCAAGTCCCCCGCAGATTTACAATACCAGTTAAACTCAAACCAAGTTAGTATATAAAATGCCCAGGTTAACTTGTTATATTACTATCAAGGAAATTACTTGTTTGTAGCTTTACTTGAGCATTCACTGCTGTACATTGAGAACATGCACCAAAAATGTACTGAAAACAAATGAGTTTCTAGGGGTAATTGAAATCAAGATCTACTTTTCAGGAATCTATCTGAAAATAATTACCATTAACAACTGATTTTGGGGGAGGGAGTTCTAATTTACCTGCTGCTTCTGTTTGCCAGTCCGTAGGTTGTCTTTCTTCATGCTTGTGTCATAAGGAAATCATTAAATCTTGTTTTCCTTTATTATTTTTTTTTCTTTTTGTATCTTCCTTTTTATTTCTTCCTCTTTTAGCCAGGGTGGATATTGGTTAGGGAAAAGTAAAAGAAAAATACATCCCTGGCAGGAATCCTCAGTGGGGTTTGAACTTCAAACCTTATCCAGCAGGGCACTTGAAAAATTTGTTACCTAATGGTGAAGTCCCAGGTTCCAGGAAAATTCCAAAAGATCCATTAAGGCTTTTGAGCTCTATGTTCATGTCATGCAACCTTGGGTTTTTTTGTTTGTTTTTTTTTAGCATCTTTTGAAGCATTTTCTTCAGGGAAGGAATAACTTAGAGTCCTTTCTTCCTAGCCTTTGGTTTTACTGCAGTTCTCAGGAATGAAGTGGAATGTAGCATTAGGATCTAGTGTCTTTGATGGCCTCATCATCTAATCATAGGTTTAACATTACTCATTTGCTGGCTCCAGGAATTCCTGCCATTAAGGGCCCTAGAGATGAAACTTTGCCTCAAATATTGATTGAAAGGAAGAGAGAGAAATTTAAGCTCTTTCTGCAATGCTTTTTCTTTAGACATCCCAGTAAAGCTATGTAACAAATGTAGCTAAATCAATTTGTTGTTTTTATGGCTATTATATGTGTTATTTATTATTTTAAAATAAAAGTGACTATTTTAAAGATAATATTCATATTATACCTGAAATAATGTGAAGAGCCTAATCATTTTGAAGTTTTGAATATTTATTAGTTTTCTTCATTGTTTGTTTGGGAGAACTGCTTTCAATCTACCCAGTTACTTGGGAAATTGCAAGCTTTCAGTTTTTTTACCCCATCTGATACTTCAGGGCTGTTTTCTTATCCTCTAAATAAGGAAGATTTTGTGTGTCCTGATGTTTAGAAGCTAATACCGTTAATGTTCGTTGGTGATGTTAAATGTTTCTACAGGAGCTGGTCAACAGGGGGCAGTAGTGGTGCAAATTGCATTGTCCTCCCCTCATCTTCCTAACTCCAAAAGTATAGCTTCTGTAAATGCCTCTCCTCAGAATATTCTATTTAATCCTATAGGTGTACTAAACAAACAGGTCTGTAGTTCTATTCATCTGAAGTAAAAATTGTGTTCTTTTTTTCTCTTTACATTTTGAAACTATTTGTCAAAAGGAAACATGAGGTAAATGCTATAAAAATGCTAACGCATAAAATGGCTAGAAGAGAATAGGAGACAGCGTAATATCGTAATCGAGCCTATAGCTAACAGAACTTGGAATCAGGATCGTAGGAGATGTGGTCCACAGCAAATGAGGTTAACTCATCTCTATAAAAAAAGAGATAGTGCTGCCTGAGCTTTTCCATATGATAAATTGAGTAATATGAACTGGAAAGACTATGTAAAGTACTGTGGTTTTTTAGTAATCCTAATGTAACTAGGGCTTTTCTTCCTAACATGGGTAAATCCTTCATATTCAAATTGAATGACATTCTACAGATTATATGGGCAAGTTTGAAATGTGTCACTTAAAAGATAGATGACGATACTAAAAACCTTTGAAAAGTGCAATTTTGTTTGCACAGAACAGAGTAACTTTAGACATTGAAAAGGAAAGGGAAATGCGAAGTTTGTTTTCCTTTCATTTGCTACAGCAAATTAGATGCTTTTATGCTCTTTATGTTGGAAATTCCATGTTAACAACTACAGATTAGCAAGGATGTCAGAATTTTTTTTCTTATCTGAGCTCCTGAATAAAATCAACATTGCCAGCGGCTCACGTCCAAGGTATGGTCTAAATTTACATGAAATATCACATTACAAATGTCTGAAGGTACATGTCATGGATAA
Source organism: Falco rusticolus (assembly GCF_015220075.1). NCBI lineage: Eukaryota > Metazoa > Chordata > Aves > Falconiformes > Falconidae > Falco > Falco rusticolus. Next base: position 25,968,950 of record NC_051188.1, read on the forward strand.
TTCAGTTCATATGGGCAGCCTTTTAGACTCTGAGGGATATGCAATCAAGCCTTTCCCCCAAAGGAATTTGGAGTTTCTGTGAAAAATACATTTTAAGTTTTAAAGGAACTCCTGTAGGGATAGTGAATCATTTGTAGGTTTGAGGAAGAACAAAAACTTCACTCTTTGTACTTTCTGAATCTCTCTTGCACTGTAACTTGCTTCCTTGCACCCATTTTATCTTTTCATAATATCATCTGCTTCATAAAATTTAGGTTAGTTTGAAGGCTTTATTTTCTTTATTTCTTATATAAACCAAAAGCATACACCCAAGTACTTGGAATGTATTTTTTTTCTAGATAATTGATAATAAACACACAATGATTTTCACTTTTCATAAAATAGGCATTTTCATTTGGATTTTGTCTATTTTAACATAAAATGGATGAAGATGTGTTATGTTTGACAAGATCTGTGCTTGATTAGCTGGTCTTTGTTCCCTCAGCCTGGTTGAGCATGTCACAGCTGTGTTGCTGTTGGAGTGGCAGATTTCTTCAATAAAACATACAATTTAAAAGAAAAAAATAGCCAATATGAATTTTTGCAGTATAGTTTCTTCTTACACAGATTTAGAGTTCAATTACTTTTTTCTTTTTTTTTTTTTTTTTTTTAGTTAGCCAAAACACTACAATAGGTTCTAATTGCTTCCAGACCTTCAGCAAATTTTTCTCTTTAGGGATACAGCTTCTGCAGAAACTGAATGATGTTATCCCAAAAGAGTTTTATCTCATGCCACTTGTATTTATCTGTATCTTATCTATTAACAGGGGAAATTTATATTCTTAAACAGAAAATACTGTCTTAGTATTTAAGACATCTTGCTACTTTACCTGTTTAAAAATACAACTATTATAATGGATAAATGGTTACTTTAGGGAAAAAATACTAGGTCATTTGTGGTTGTAGAATACATGTAGAATACCAGTCAAATGTTCACAATTTTGTAGCTTTCAATACATTGTTCTGTTGACTCCACCACCACCCATGTTGGATGTTTGATCAATATGGTAATTCAGGAGCCTCCAAAAGAAATATCAAAACTTGAATGAAAATAATCCACTTATGAATCACTATGTTGAGGAAAAAGATTTATTTTAGATGCTATCCTTTATAAATAGGCTTTTTTTAGAGAAACTATATAGGGAGTGAAGAAAAGGATATACATAACCAAGAAATGTTTTTCTTAAAACTGGCAATTAAAACCCGTTTGGAGATTATCAAATACATGCTGATATATAGTCCCTCTTATAATTAAGCTGTAAATTCTATAAATTGCTTACTTTTATGAAAAATTGTAGAACTTAAAATGACTTAATTAAAGCAAACTATCCTGAGAGTATATCCATAACTTGACAACTCCAGTATGTAATTAATGGGTAAACTGAGCTTCAGCTAAGTTTTTCAAACATTGGTTGACAGTATGAGCCTCATAAAGGAGTTGTATCTGTCTGCATTGTCTTGTCTATTAACCTGGAAACTTAGAAGCTGCTTTGGCTGAATCCAGTCTGTCTCTCCATACCACAGGCAGCCATTCAGTACATACGTTATCAAAAAAGATCTGTGAAGGATCTGCTGCCATGCAGCACAGTCCATAAAACACTTTCTAGCAGTTTGACGCATGTAAAAATGTAGTAGTTGTATACTACTATATATACTATATAAATGAAAACTATAATGAAGTGGCAAAATGGGGCAGAAGACAGGAGAGGGGAAGGCAAATGAGTGCATTTGCCTGTTGTCCTAAGTGACAAGAAAAAAACTGAAACAATATAAAGAAATTAATCTCACTGCAAGGGGAGGTACAAAAGCAAGCAAACAAGAAACAAACAAAAAAAAACCCAAAAATGTGCCTTACCAGTGCAAGTTTGAAGGAAATTCTCACTGAGGAAATCTGGGGGTAGGTTTAGCTCTGGCAATATAGGAAGACCCATCAACCAGGCAATGGAGACATTTCAGTTCGCACAAACACATCTACATGTACATTCTGCTTCAAAGTATGGGATAGATCTTGGGCTTCAGAAATTGGCAGCTGCCCGACACAGAAACCAAGCAGAAAAAGAAATCCTTTCAGGTCCTACAGCTGACCATAAGCTCTGAAATGTGGGATTCATACAATAGAAACGCAATCCATACTTCTTGATACTAAACGTATCTATTCAAAGCTTTCTAGCCAAGTTTAAGTAGGAATTGTCAAGCTCTGCTGTACAGTGCCTTCTTATCAAGCACCATCCTCACAGGTATCTTACCAGGCTCCATCTTCTTAAGAAAGTTAGCTTTATTTCTGTACTACACTATTTGTATATCTACTTTACATTTTCATTTTATGCATTATTAGAAACCTTTTTGTAATAATTTTGTATTTGTTTACTCTTGTTGCCAGTATTAGATTCAACTTGAGTTATGCTTGTTGGTCCTTATTTACTAGCTCCAACGGTATTCCTAGAGTTCTCATACTCCTTAATTTTTCTTTGATAAGTGACAGCTTTTTCAGAGTAACTGTGATAGCAGCACATGAACAGAGTGCTTGCTATTTTTCTTTTTGACACCAACGGCAGTAGGAAGGCTGAAGACAAGTTAAATAATGACAGCTTCTCTTAAATCTAAAGAACAATGGACCTGAGACTTAATCTATCTAGGAAATTAAGTCTGGTATAACTTCAATGGTGAAATTAAGGTTGGTTATGCAAATTCCTGTGGAGGTGTAAATTTTTAATCTTTCTTTTTCCTAATCATGAAACTATTTGGCTATGTGTTCACATTGTCCTTTTGAATAACCCAGTGTCTCTGTACCAGTGCAACTAGGAGGATATGGTGCTTCATATCATATCACTGCAAAAGTCTGAATTAAAATATAATGTAGAAGGGAATGACAGAAACACAGAATGGTCAGGGTTGGAAGGGACCTCTGGAGATCATCTAGTCCAACCCCCTGCTAAAGCAGGTTCTCCTACAGCAGCTTGCACAGTCACATCCAGGTGGGTTTGAATGTCTCCAGAGAAGGAGACTCCACAGCCTCTCTGGGCAGCCTGTTCCAGTGCTCTGTCACCCTGACAGTAAAGTTCTTTCTCATATTCAGAAGGAACACATAATATATGTTACAGTTTGTGCCTGTTGCCTCTTGTCCTGTCATTTGGCACTACTGAAAAGAGCCTGGCCACATCCTCCTGACACTTGCCCTTAAGGTATTTGCAGACATTGATAAGGTCCCCTCTCAGTGTTCTCCAGGCTACACAGGCCCAGCTCTCTCAGCCTTTCCTCATCAGGGAGATGTTCCAGTCCCCTCATCATCTTTGCAGCCCTCCACTGGGCCCTCTCCAGTGGTTCCCTATCCCTCTTGAACTGGGGAGCCCAGAACTGGACACAGCACTCCAGATGCTAATGAACATAAACATGTATGTTCTGATGTTGATTTAGGGCTCTTCACAATCCAGAACACGGCCTGTACACAAATAGGTTATTATACTCATTTAGTGTAATTTCCAAACCAGAAATGAACTCCTGGACAAGCTACAGGGGAGGTAGTAAACTTTTTCCTTTATGTTTTTTTTCTCTAGAAATTGAGTGGTTTGTTGGGAGTGATTGTTTTATGTTTTATGTTTGGGTGGGTATTTTTTTTTCTCCCTAATGTTTCTTACTTGCTTTATAGAATTCTACAAGAAGATTATCATTTTGAATTGTCTTTTTTTTTTTTTTTTTACACTAAAGGGGTGTCAAAGAATTTTCTTGCATTAATTCCTTGTCCATGTGTGGAATGTCTTCCAGACCAATCTGGCTTCATCTCTTGGCCATCTGCTTCTGATAATCTAACTTTCAAATGGAAACCATCAGTGTATTCTTTTCTACTTGTTGGGCAATTTTACTTTCTTGATTATTCTGTGAGATGTTCTTCCAGATCCCCATACACTCAGAAAACTACTGTGTTTTTCCTTTAGTAATAAGCAGCATCTCTTCCTCAATATCTTTCATACACCAGTCATCACAGAACTTCTGGTCCTTTCTCTTGCCTGTCCTTGTCAGAGTATTTTTGTCAAAAAATGTCAAAGAATAAATTTATTACACATCAGCAAGATGCTGCTCTGAACCTCTTCTAGATTAATGGCAAAACAGGCAGGATCAGGAAACTGTAAGAATTAATTTCCCCGTATCCTAATACGACAAGGTGTCTTCCCCTGACTGCTCTACTAAGTTGCCTACAATTGAGAAAAATCTTAGATCAGAGGAAAATACCTAGAAAGTCAGAAGTCATCAGCTGGTATTTATTTCTTAAAGGGCTGAGAAAGGCTGCAAAAGCTCATTATCTGAGACCATCATTATTAATAACTATACCATATTTTTTGTGGGTTTCACTGTATATACAGTGGAGACAATGTGAAGGATAGTTTTCTGTACATCAAAAGGTCTTCTTTTTAATGGTGCGTTTTGGAAGACTTCAGATTAGTTATTCACCTTTAACATTAAAGATTGGTTGAGTAATAAGTGGATTGGCTTTTATGATTGATAGCCATACATAGCAACACAAGTTGTTAATAATAATTTTAGGGTCTCTTAAATGACAAACTATTTTTCCAGTCACGAAGTAAGCTCTAGAAGATGCGGATATGCGTGTGTCTTCTAACGCGTATCTTCTGTCTGTATTAGAATATGTGCAGAATTTCCACAAGGTGGTGAATGTTAATATTATATCATCTAAATAAATTTGGCTGTTTCCCTAGTGTTGTTTGGATAATGTAAATGCTTTTGCAATTGTGGATTTTTTTATTATTATTCTTTTCTTCTAAGGTACCAGTGAAATGTTCCTCTGGGAACGTTTGACTTAATTTCCAAGATAAATTAGGCAATTGCCACAGGTGATCAGAAGGGCAATGTGTCTGTATGTTTCCAAGAAAGCAAGAAATTTACATATTACTCCAAGTCAGGAAAATAAAGGAAAAATAAGGCTTTAGTCTTGTGAAAGTGAAATTTAAAACTTCCTGTTGCCTTTGCTGCATTGTTAGAGTCATATTCACATAAATAAGTGCTGTGAAAGTTTCACATTCTTTTCCTTTCTGTGATTTGGCCAGAATCCAAAAGAAGTATTCAAATACTTGCAGATTTGCCTCCCAGGAGGATGCCATTCTGCAACTTCCTTACTATGGGAAATAGTCACTTTTAAAGTGGATGACCTATCATAAAATCCAAAAATTGATCACAATTTTACTTGAAAGGGTAGACCAAAAGTACGTTTTATTTATCATCTATCAGCCAGATACATCCGAGTGTGAGAGAGGGATAAAGGCAGTGAATTTGGAATACTTAGATCTGATTCTAATTCCAAACAGTAATGGAAGGTTTTAAGACTTCAATATCTTTAAATAAATTCTTCTAGGAATGGTAGGGACAGCCCTATGATCTTAAAAACTGTATAATCTTCTCAAAAAATTATGAGTAATCTGCTAAAAATAATTATGAGGCTGTACCTTAAATTCAGTTGTTTTTTTCTGCTTTTACCTACTTTTAATGGACATGGTTTTCTGCCATTTCCTTCAATCTTGTATCATTTCCTTTAAATCTTTCCTCTCAAATAAAGGAAGTTATTGGTGATTTTAGAAGGTAACTTCACAACATGGAGTTCAAACCTTAGCTAACCTACATGCATGTTGTGAATTGCAAACACATTTTTATGGAATTTCCTCTTTTGTCTCCACATAAAAGGTAGCACCTGCTCTGGTTTGTACAAGATTTTTTGTCTAAACATATTCAAGGGCCTAGAAAGGAGTCAATGGAGAAGAATTTCACCTGTCTCAAGGAGTTATGACAGTGACTGAAGTATTGAGATATGAACTGAATTATTAATACTTTAGACTAGAAAATTCAGTAAAGGTTCAGTATGACAAAAGGGCAAAAAATAGATCAGTTTAAGAAATGGAGAAGAGAGAATTCCACAGAAGATACAATTGATCGAGACAGTGGCACCTGTAGTGGAAGGAGAATTGTGGGGTGGTTACTACACCAGGTATCTGTCCACTCAGTAACCGCAGTTTGTTGAGAAACTTGTAATTTGCGATACAATCTTAGACTTCCTTGCGGAAAGTGGAAAGGGTAAGAGTTCCTATGTAAATTATGAAAACTCTGAGAATCACTATTCCTTTTTTTTTATAAAGCTATTATGTCAGGCTTATTATTTATTATTTTCACAATATATTTTTAAAGAAATTCCCTAATCACCATGAATAAAAATTTAAAAAAATTATTGTAAGCAAAAGTTAATTTGGAAAGAAGTATTATATAAACTAAAAAAATAGTTCTTAGCATGTCAAGCCTAGCTGTTCCTTTTTTACTCCTTGGCTATTATTTTTCACCTGTGCAAATTTTCTGGTATCAATTTAAGATTTGCTAAATTTGTTAATACTCTCTTCAATTTAAGATGTTGCTAAATTTGTTAATACTCTCTGGTGTCTTTTTTTTCCCCATTTTTATTAGTGTACTGAGAATATTTAAAAAATAGGATTAGGAAAATATACTCAAAAGTAAAAATTGTAAGAATATCAGAGAAGAAAAAAATGTTCAAAATGGTGTGAATTAAAAAAAACCCTGAATTTCAAATAATATCTGTACTATGTTATGGTTCAATTTTTAGAATTTTCAGCCTTTTATTCTCATCCCAGTTTTATTCATCTTGTTCTCCTCTGCATGGACAGTTTCATAATAGGATTCAGTCTGAACCTTCTGTCAAGGAACATGTACTCATGCTTTCTGGGTGCAGTGATGCTTTTCAAGCAACAATAGAATAGAGGAGGACAAGTTAGGTGGGGACAGGGGTTGGCAATTGCCAGTATCCTGATGATTTAGTACGTTTTTGATGTCTTCAATAGAAAATGGCGTAATATAAAATATTCAGAACATAACCATACGGGAAAGTAATTTAACTGAATGTCTAATGTTACAATGTTTAATTATTGTGTACGAAGACTTATTTTTATTTGTTTCAACATTAATAAAGTTAGAAATGAAATTTGGTATCTTCATTCTGGTTTTAGTACAAAGAAGTTATGTGTCATCATTCTTGAACACTGTCTGTGTTAGTCTCTGAATGTGCCTCTGACTCTGAGTCTTCTACACCTTACCTTGTTCTGAGAGGTGCACTGCTGGCACTGTCAATCAGGAACCCCAAAGGAAGAAAGGTCAATACATTCCTCTTGTATAGAAGAAATTCTCTGTTACATATTTTTGTCAAGTCTTCTGTTACTTCAGCATGTAATTGGCATCAACACTTCCGAGGCACAGAAGTGTCTCCCAACTCTTGTTTAAGGCCCAGAAGATTCTGGATATGAACTACACAAGAACCACCTGAGATGTAGTGTAGTCATTCAAGAACTTAGCTGCTAATAACCAAATAGCTATACTATGATTCTACTTGCCTATAGCATAAATTTCCCACCCACCATCACTGTATCCATTACATTTGGTGTTTATCTTTCTGGTTTTTGTATCTTGAGGGTGAGAAATATTATCTTAAATTTCACAGAAACTCTAAAAAAAAATTGCTGCACATTCTTTGAGCATACAACTCCACATCTTAATTCAGTTCTTAAAGTTCATGCAGTGATCTGAATGGCTATTGAAATGCAACTATAATGCTAGCATTTCTAAATATTTCAGTTTATTGTTGGGGGTTTTTAAAAAGAAACTGGAAAAAAGAAAACCTGGTGCCTCTTCACAACTACGGTTCACCTCTCAGGATCATGAATCTTTTATATTAGATTACACCTAAAATGGAGAGGAAATTGTAGTAGTAATAATTATTCCCCTATCTGTGGGTTAATGGAAGGTTAGGAGTTTGTAGTGGTATTTGTAGTAGTGAGTTTGAAGTGAAGCAATGCATGAATCCTGGTTTCTTTCTGGTTCTGCATCAGTACGTTTTCCACTAGTTTTTGGTAGATAGTTGGGCAGGTTTCACACATTTTTAATGTGAATATTTACTTTGGATAAATTGCTGAGATTTTCCACCTGTGGGGACATAAGAAGAGATTTGTTTGCTTCCACATAGATATCTAATGCCTCTTTAGGTACCTTAAGATATCCAGGACATCTTGGATGTCCTGCAGTATCTGAGATGTGCACTGAACAGTAAGATCTGAAAAAATACATGCAAGAATTTCTTGGTCTTTTGCAGACACAGGTAGACCCTCTGTCTCTCTTTAAAAATTTAATCAGCATGCTTTCTTCTAGCTGTCTTTAAGAAGCCTTTTTTCCTTTCTTTTTTTTCTTCTCTTTTCAACTTCTTTCCTGAATTGTAGTGATAACAGTTCTGTTTTCTTCACTGCAAAGTCATAGCAGCTGTGGTGCAGAAAATCATCTCAAAAGAAAATGCTAACAGTTTTTTTTTATATAGTGTACAGTAAAGGGCTCTGATTTAAAAAAAATATATAATGATACACCTCAAATACTGTCTCAAACCCAGACTATTGTTTCTTCCATTGGCACTAGTTGCCTATGCTTAGGCAACTGAATCCTTTTCTTTGTAGTTTCTCAGAGTAGCTTTGTACTGTACCAAGGTAATTTAATTGCTTCCAGAAATTAGATCATTAGGCTTGCTTTGGTTAGTGGATTTGGAAAAGAACAAAATCAACAGCTCTGAAGAAAGGACCTGTTACAATGGTTTTCTAGACCACAAGCTAGAGTCTTGATACTCCACCTTCCCTAACCAGGACTTACCTCTTTAGTAATGGGTTAAGAGTATGTTCATGATTTGAGTATTTCAGTAGCTGCCTCTTATAAAATCAATCATGAGTACAAGATAATTCTTGCTGGTTTTTTGTAAGATGCATGACTTGATCAAATCTGTGAATTACTATGATCAGTAAGAAGCACCATGCTGATTAGTGATTAGTTTTCACAACTATTCTTTGAGAAAATTTCCTTATCTGTACAAAGGTATCTTTTTTTGCCCGTATCAGGAAACAAGCATTAGGAATTTCTGCATGATTTTTTTAGTCCTGTAAAAAATTAAATGTAAAGCAGAATAGTTCTGTAACTGTAGCTCTCTCTACCCATTTCTGTTTATAAGATGAAGTCTCAGACTAGATGATTTATCTCTGAACTGTTTTACTTTTTTTTGTACAAAAGATGTATTTTGATTTCTTTTTTTCTATATGATGAAAAGGAATTGTTTATTACTCTTAAAGTTTTAAGGTATTGTCCCAAAAGAAAGCAATCTTCACTTGCTAGAGAGATGTCTCAACCTTTTTTTATCTCAAGTATCAAAAGTCTGTTGGTGTGATAGAGGCAGTGATAGAAGCTGTTTGTGATGCATTGAGAATTTTCTCTTTAACTTAGTGGTATATGAAATAGAACTTGTTATCTTTTAATATTGATTAGGTGGTTTAAATTAGTTTCAAAAGTTTATCTTGGAAATCCATGTTAACAGTAGAAGAATTTTAAAAACTCAGTTTGTTATTAGCAACTGGTTTTGTTTTCATTTGTAACGGGGCAGAAGCAAAGACTGAACTCAAGGAGGGGTGGGTGGTATACACATTGTTGTCTGCCCTATATGATAAAATGTACAAGGTGTAACAGTGAAGCAACATGAAGAAACTACTGCTGTCATACTTTGGTGCACTTAATATGTTCATTGGGCAACTATGAACTGGAGAAACAAGACGTATTTTCATATTCTCCAGACAAGGAAACTAAAGCTTGCTTAAGGGTGAAACAGAAAACATGACCACCTAAAAGTTATTTGAAAATCAAAACAAATTAGAGTTTTTAAATGATCAAGTCATTCTTCTTTGAAAAGGAAAAAAAAAAAAAGCATTAAATTAAGAAGTTCAGCCTATATTCAAGCTCCTTAGGAAGTCATCAGGGTCAGCTTCAGAAATGTGGTTTAAAATCCTTGGGTTTTGATCATGTTATATTTTATCTTCTTAGGAATGGCAAAATTCTATTCAGAAGAATGCAGGACTTGCATTTATTGAGCTCATCAATGAAGGAAGGTAATTAATTTTAAAGCTTTTGAACAAGTAGTCATTTTGCATTTATTCCATTGGGTGATAATACTTCCTCACCATCTGTTCCAAAAAGATTGTGTAAAGGCCATTTTAATTAAGAGATTTATTGTATAGATACTTTATATAGCAAATATTTAATATGGAATTGTATAAATTCTGAAAATTTTGTTTATTGACAGAAGGAAATAGAGCTCCCATGAACTGTATATAGGTTTGGGTTTATTTGAGAATTGAACCACCATTTTCCAGAGCAGCAAGGTTGTTTTACCCAGACAGTCCAGGGACCCCAATCTGTAAACCCATCTGCTGCTCCATCTGTTTTAGGAGCACTGCATTCATTGTACAGATGCACTTCTCTGTACTATAATTTCAAAAGGAATTATTTTACCTAGAATTTCTGGTCCAAATTGAGTTCTGTAAAACACGCAGGTTATTATGTTTATAAAAGCAGTCTTGCTTTTGCAAATTCTTAAGATACTTTATTATCACTCCCCAAGTAATTTTAATACTGTGTCTGTCTTTTACTCTGTGCAATGTTTGCCAGTACTTCCAGCCAGCAAGCTGGGCAGCAAAGGGGGACTCTTTGGCCTTCTTGGTAGTAGAATGCCAAAGACAAATGGAGCCACTTGTCTAATGTGTGTGACACATATTGGCCAGTACATTAAATCCCTTTGAAACTAGATGTCTTGATATGTGCAGCTGGAGAAAAAAAAAAAAAAACCAAAACATATAGCAATACACCTGTTGAAGAGATGCTGTCATTTTAGGTGTGGTTTCCTTTGGTATGTCATTACCAAAGTAAAGTATCAAATCTTCTCTTTATTAGAGGATATTTTTTTGTCTTGCTGTGATATTTCAGTGGTTAAATCATGCGTTTATTTAAAATTAAGTTTAGAAAACACTAAGGTATAGGAATATGAATACCTTGAAAAGAGGAACTTGTAGCTTATCACCCAGTTTTTGCTTGGTGCAAATTCTTTCAGATTCCCTGTGCACACTGAAGTTACACCACAATATAGCAATTGGAAATTTAGTCTTTTCTTTGGAAATTCTTCTTGCTGTGAAGTGGCAATATGAGTTTACACCATAATAGGACTCACCTGAGTGGGTCATGTACTGCACATTGTACAATAAATATTACATGATAATAAACTGAGTAATTGTAGGAAGCTTATGTTCTTGGATAGTAATACAAATAAATAAACATGAAAATAAATTTCCTTTTGACCCTTTCTATTTTCTCAGCCAGGCTAGTGAGTTCAGATATTATTGCATGCTCGCTATTGATAAAATGCTTATTCTGAACAAATCCTACATCTGCATATTTTTAGCAGTCAGGTATTAAGATATCAGTGAACGCTCTACTCCCCTCTAACAAAAACTTTTCAAAACATCATAGTATTTAAGAACTGCTGCTTAAATCCAGTCAAAGGAATGTTTAATCAAACTGCCCTTAGACGCATGTTCCTCCATATACTTTTGTCAGAAAGGTGTTTTAGAACAAGTGTGTGTGCATTATTAGAACACTCGTCTTTGCAATCAGCCCATTTGTTTTTAATTTACCCTTTTGGGTATAAAGATAACAATCCTTTAACTGGAAATTGTTATAAATATTTATTCTGCTTAATAGCTAAACTTGTGAATGCAATTCATCAATCATAGCTAGAGAATGCAATTGTGCAGTTGTCAACAATTAACAGGACATAAACAGTTGATGAATGTGCAGCTGAATTAAAGTGCTCCCTAGGATAACCTGAAATTATAAACTGGATCATTTAAAGGAATCTAACAAAGGGTCTTTATAATTAAAACAAAGCAGGCTTAATGGGATGTAAAATTGCATATAATCGCTGGGCAATAATGATTGAATTTTAAATTATTAAAAGCAAAATGAAGACTAAGAATATTTTGAAGGACTTTCTAAGTAAGATTTTGAGAGACCTGGGTAAATAAATCAACAGTTTTGAGAAAGCTTTTTCTTTTGACGTAGAGGAAATGTTTAGGTGTAATGCAGAGGATAATAGATTTTACTGCTTTCAGTTAGATATCAATCTTGTTTAATATATGGATGCTATAAGGTGATTTTCTGATTACCTAACTTCTGTTGATTTTGCTTGAAATAATTCGAGTGTCTTTCTGATCTTTGACTTCATTAGAAATGTTCTGAAATACAATATTTCAGTTTAGTTGTAGTTAAGAAAAAGCCCTGTCAATTTAATGAATGCATCTTCATTTTACATCAGTTGATTTACTGTGTTTGTTTCTGTATTTTGTTTTAGTTACTGTTTTGTTAGGAAGGTCTGAATGACACATTTGTAGGATTCAGCATACAGACACTGATACACTTTTCTAAAAACAGGAACTGTTATAACAGTTGTTAGTACAACAAGAGTATCTGACTGTAGATTTGAATTAATACTTTCAAGGAAAACATATGCAAAGATATTTAATTTGGAAGTGTACATGTCTATAATATATCTGAAAGATTTAGAGATATTCTGGTTAGGATCTTGAACTTTATGCTGCTTTTTAATAAGTCTCATGCTATGAATATGTGATATTGAGGGTATCACACATGTCAAGAGCTTCACTGATAGCAGCTTAATTAGGATTTCAGATTTACGTTAGGGTATATACACAAGCAGGCTTCTTTATTTAAGAGCTGGATGCATTTACAATGTTGGCTGTAAAAAGAGACATGAAAAGAGTTCTTTAGGAATTATGTGGTAGGGAGATTACAACCCATATTTAAGTGGGGTGCTGATGGATAAGGTCAAAAGAAAAGGGTGTAGGGTGACAACAAGAGAAAAGATAGGAGCACCCACTTCAAGTAAATATGTATGCAAATGCATACAACTTGGGAAACTAGCAGTAGAAATTATTCCACATGCAATCACAAAACTATGACATCAGTGGAATGAATGAGGTTTGGTGGGAGGGCCTGCACTGCATGGCAGAAGTGCTACAATTGGACAGATACATGTTCCTTGGGAAATAGAGGCAGAGAAAGCAAGGAGAGAATGTTGCCTTCTCTGTGAAGGAGTAGCTCAGATGTGTGGAGCTCTTCAATGGGTTTGATGATAGTCTGGCTGATAACTTGCAGGACAGGATGAGAAGAGAGTCCTGTAAGGGTGGCATTATGGTGAGAGTTTGTCACAGACCACCCATTCAGGGTGAGAGAAAGGAAGAAGTATTCTTTAAAAAATTTGAGGAAGTATCCGGATCACAAACCCTAGTTCTCATAGGGATCTTTAACCTCTCTGATATCCTCTGGAAGTGCCACAGGGTGGGATGCATGCAGTCAGGAAGATCTCTGGAGGGTGCTGGGGATGACTTCTTGATACAGGATGAACCAATTAAGAGTGACACACAGCTGGATCTGCTGATTTTGAATGTGGTAATTAATGTCACCTTTGGCTGTAGTTGCTATGAAATAGTGGAGTGAGGATGTAGCATAGTACAGACTTCATGAGTGCAGATTTTAGCTTATTTAGGAAACTGATAGGTAGGATTGCATAAGAGGCAGATATGGAGGTCAAGAGACCTCTGGAAAGGTGGCAGGCCTTTAAGTACAGCATCATCCAAGTGCAAGAACAGGAAAAAAAAGTCTGTGTATCAAGACTGGTTTAGCTAACCAAGGAAATTATAGTAAAGCTCTGGTGTAAAAAGGGTACACAGGAGGTAGAAGTAGAAGCAGGCTAGAAAGGAGGAATTTAGAAACACTGCTTGAACATGTAAGGAATGTTGTCAGGAAGGCCAACACAACTGGAAATGAGACTTGAAAGATATCAAGGGCAACAAGAGCTTCTACCACTTCATTAGTGGTAAAAGGCTGACCAAGGAAAATGTGGCCTGTTGCTGAATGTGATGGATGATTTAGTGTTATATGAGACTGCAGTGCTCAATGCCTTACTTGCCCCAGTCTTCACCAAGGTTTCTCAAGTCTCTATTTTTAGTGAAAGTGTTCAAGGAGGAGAACCACCAGCAGTGGATGAGGATTGAGTCAAGGATTCCTTGAGATAGCTTGTTCTATGCCATACCATACTATACCATGTCCATAATACCTGATGGGGTACATCTGATGGTAGTGAAAGTCCTTGCAAGGCTGATCACTATTACCTCTGAAAGGTCAAGGAACTTGGGCCAGGTCATAGGTAACTGGAGAAAGGTAAATGTTGCACCCATCTTTAAAGTAATCCACTAAAGCCAGAGAACTGTGAGCTGGTTAGTTTTTCTTCCGTACCTTGGAAAACCATGTAACAAGTCCTTTTGGACCACACTTTTGGCTGCATGAAGGAGAACGTAATTGAGAACAGTCAACATGGATTTAAAAAAGCTAGACCACGCGTGACCAACCTGTTTGTCTTCTGTGATAAAACTGGATTTGTGGACATGGGGAGAGCATTGTACATCTTACCTTGACATTGGCAAGGTTTCCACATTGTGTCCCACAATATTCATGTATTGGAGTTAGAACATTACATTCTGAATGGATGGACAACTAAATAGGTAGAAAACTGGCTGCATAATGGGGCTCTGAGGGTTGTGATTAATTGGTTGTACTCTACCTTGATGCCTTTGACAAGTGGAGTACCTCAGGGGTCTATCCTGCCTAAGAGATGGATGTTACAGATCATTATCTATTAGTCTTTCAGAATCCGATTACTATCCTCATCTTCCATTTCCTTCTCCCTTTATGTTTTTACAACACTCACCTCTTTAAAGAGATGACCTTGTTCTTTTATTTAAAATAATTTCCTTGATTACTTAGATAATTTCATTATTTTAAATAGCAGGGGTAGTCAGATCATAACATACATTTGAGGAATCATGAGACTTTATTTCATCTCAGATTTAAAATTGTAAGCTTTGTTTCTGTAATTTCATCTCTGTACCTAAGTGTGCTTTCTGCCTTTGGCCATGAAAATATATACTTTTGCATATCCACCTAACTGGATCTCCAAGCATACTTAAAATTCACAGGAGGCCTTTTTCTTTTAAACCTTATTTTGTGGAGAGGTTTCACTAATTTCCTGGAGAGAGTAGCAGAATGTTTAAATAGACTGGAAATTTGTGTTTGTTTGAATTTAGATGAATTGCTGATTAAATCCTGAAAGGAAGCTAATAAAGACTTACATTCTTTCCATGTTACCTCAACTAGGATTGTTGGGTAACTGCAGCAAATTTTCTTTTGGACATCCTCTGTTGCAGTTTGGCAGTTCTGTTATGTTTGGTTTGTTGTAAATGAGCTCACAGTCATTATTCACTGTCCACAATACTTAAATGTTCAGGCACTGTGTTAAAAGGTGTATCTATGGTGCCGTTTGCCATATTTGATTTATGACATGCATTTACAGTTGGATCCCTAGGTACTCCTTGAAGAACTCATTTAGTAGTTGGGTCCAAGAAGGATGGAGAAAGGATGCTGTTCCTTGTTTCTGTCTTGCCAATGATCTTGATCACAGGAACCTTGAGGTCAAACAGGGAGATCACCTGAATCATCCCAGAATACGAGACATATGGTCTTCAGACATCGTGGATATTATGTAGGCCTACCAGAACAACTTGCAAAGGATTCTAGCCTGATGTGCAAAATCCAGTATGTGTAAATCCAGGCAGAAAATAGCCCTCAATTACAATATATAAATAAGAACAAAGTTGTTTGATTATTCTGTCTTTGACAGATGTAACCAAATTCTGTTGCTGTATTGTCACCCTCACCAAGTGTAACTTTGATTGGAGGAATCCTTTATCATCTGTGAGTGGCTGTTTTATGGAAATTCATCCTAAATGCCATCTTCCATCAGTAGAGGATTCCTGTCATAGATACTTCTGTAAAACTGGGCACTGAATATCTGTATTTCTGCTCCAGCTGAGGTGTAAGCTTAAGCTCCCTGTTTGATATGCTTTTCTATAATCTCGTATTCTTTACAACAGCTGTCCTTGCCCTACCTCCAGACTGATAATTAGTTTGTGTTAGACAAAGCGTACATTGTTATGGTAACCACTTATGTACTTGTGAGGTCAGTACAGCTGGACTTCCTAGATTTGTTCGAGGTTTTGAGGCATCCTCTCAGCTTCTGGCCTTGCCTGATCCAGTCATATCTCAATGGGGAGGCTGATTCTGAGATGCAGGCCATTCCAGTTGTAACTGCTGGTCTTGGATGTTTACGGGATGGTCACTATTTCAAAGAGACAGATTCCTCTAGATTTAGAAAATTCTTAAGCAAAATAGAAAATCTTTATGAGAAGTAGAATAGATTCTTAGTAGTCAACTGAGCTTCACCAAGTCTGTTATAGCTTCTGTGACATTTCTGAAACATTAATAGTTACCCTCCATGAAGTTTATCTTGCCAATGTGCTTATGTAGTAGCCAAGTAGCTGGTCTTTCATGCTATAGTTGCAAAATTTTCTCTAGTAAATTCTTCATTATTGGCTTTTTGCTAGAAATCAGACCCCTGTGTTAGCCATTGCCTTCTAATGGTTGTAGGAATTTACTTTCAAAGTATTTGTAGCAGTACTGCATCTTGTAGAACTTCAAACTCTTCAAGTTACACCAGTCTATGAATCCTATTATAGATACCAAGTGCAACAATAGGTTTCATTTCTTGTGAATGCCATTAAGAGTAATAATTGTCAAAACAACTGTGTTTGGTGAAAAAGTGGCATGTTTCCAGGCTGCTTCTTGGAAAAATTAAGCTATGGGCATCTGATGAAAGTAAGTCAAAGAAACATCTGTTTCCCTGAACATGTGAGTTGGCAGAACTTCAGGAATGAGTAGAGGAAGCAAGACCTTAGCTAAATTATAACAAATGTTCATTTTGTAATCTGTTTTGAAAATTGCTGCTTGGGAATGATCTGCTTTTTTAGTTTATCTCAAATGAAAGACTGGGCAACATAAGCACAATTGTTTTATCTAGCAGTGTAACAGCTACAAGCCCTTTTTCTCTCTTAAGATTTCTACTAGGAAGAATGGACTGCAGGACAACAAAGTTAGTTCAGAACAGCTAGTGAGATACAAGTTTTCATCCTTCAATTCTGATCATTGTACAAATAGCACTGTTTTTCACAACCTGTCCTAATCCATGTTGCAAACATTTTATACTTTTTATGTGTTTCCAAGACAGTTTGGGTATAGTCTTATCACCATCTCTATTTCCCAAAACTGTAAAAAAAATTCTCCCAGGCTCTGGCTG
Source organism: Falco rusticolus (assembly GCF_015220075.1). NCBI lineage: Eukaryota > Metazoa > Chordata > Aves > Falconiformes > Falconidae > Falco > Falco rusticolus. The sequence goes on from NC_051188.1 coordinate 25,986,171, forward strand.
TTTCCTTGAGTGACTTCTTGGAATGTGGAACTCCACAATCCAGCCTTTTTAAACCCCAATATCTGAAAAACAGGGGCATCTGATTGATTACATGTACTTTTTCACAACTTCCTTTAACCTGTAAGTACCCTGGACTTCTAAAGTTCAGCTGGGGAAGGAAACAGCAGCACACTTGCTTCAATTCTAGTAGGAGTTTCAGTGGTGCAACTGAATAAATGGTCACACAGGATACAGCCAAATGTTATTCTAGGTAAATTTTTTTGTTGTGGTTTTGGTTTTTGGGTGGGTTTTTTTGGCAAATCCTGAATTACTGGAGAACAGTACAAAAAGTACAGCAAGCCTGTGGTGACACTTTTCAACTCCTTAACCCTCTGAGAGGACTACTTGTGTAGAGATTAAGTATGACCAAAAGGCCTGACTCATCACTGTCTCAACATCCATCTATCTACTAGGTCTTTTGAGGGTGGTGCTTGCTAAGGCGGGCTGAGAATTTACAAGGGTGGGTGAGAACAGTGAGTATAATTCAATCACAACAAATGTTCAGTTGTCAGTGATAAGGAGAACTCACTAAAGGTCATGTTTTATTTTCGAAGGAGAATAAAAGTGGTACTGCTATAAAATTTCAGATCTTCCCTTTGACTAACAAGTATACATGTATTTTGTGCCTCAAGCTCCTTCTTACTTTGATTGGTCACTCCAGTACAGGATGATGGTTTGGGAAAGGTGCAGAGGATAGACTTTTCCCCAAAAAAGGAGTGCTCTGTAAAAATCTGTGGGTGGGAAACATAGCTAGGCAGATGACTGAAATACCAATCGGAATATATTGGGTGGGTTTCAAATTTGCATTAATACAGATATTATACAATGCAATATGTTACCTAAATATTTTACAAATTATAGTATATGGAGTTCATGTTCCTGAGAATATATGCTAGACACTGTTGGTTCGTCTTTTGGAAAGGTCTGAGGAAGTAAAAGACCGATCTATTGCTGAAATTTTATTGTGCAAAATCATAGAACATAGGGCTAAGAAAAAGGAAAACAAAATTCTAGAATTGCATCAAAAAAAGGTATTTCCATTGAAATAAGTCAGTATTAATGTTACTATGTAAATAGTAAGTAGAACTTGTCTAGAATACTGCTGACAGTTTTGGTTATGCACTTGCAGAGAAGGTAAAATCAGTGTATGAAATTAGTAAAAGCCCAAAAGGCAATCTCTGTTACTAACTGTTTTGCCATACAAGAAAAGTCAGAGAGCTGATTTACTTGCCCTAGTAAAATAGGGATAGATGTAATATCAGAAGGTCAACAGAAGGAAGAATTGTGAGAACCTAGGGGCAACATTTGCATAAAATGAAACAGTAAAGACTGCTGAAGAATATTGGATTAGAAAGGAATAGGGTTTTAACCTTTAGAGGACCTTCCAAAGCTGTGCTGGAGGCAAGCACTCAATTACGTTTTCATAAACTGAAGACACATTTCATGAGTTAGATTTCATGAAAAAGCTGTTCATAAACTAAAGAGAGTTTATGAAAGAGTTTGTATGATGTAGCTGCATGTTGCAGTGGAGTGAATTTGCTGACCTAGAGGTCCTTGGGTTTTTCTCTTATTTACAGTATGTGAAGGGAAACTTTTTTAATGTATTGGCAGCCTTTGAAACTACGAAGTGTGAGATTTTTCCTGGTTTAGGATCCTTTCTGAATCCTTCCTGTTATTTTTTATATGAGAATCCAAAAGATAGTTGTAAGCACTTTTTCTTATGCCAGAAATGTCTGAGGTTTCTTGAATTTTTTTTTTTTTTTAAAAAAAAAATCTTATGCCATGCATGTGATTGAGTTAGTAAGGATTTAGGTAAATTGCTAAGTGTTCAAAGGATGATGCATGTTCATCAGGTGTAACCCAGTTAGGACAGTATGCTGAGTTGTGCTGTGTCTATATGAATTTGACATTCAGTCAGAGTTAGCTGGCTGTGATGTAATCCAGATATAATAGTAATAACACTTTTGCAGTCCCTTCCTTAGTAGAAATATAGTTTGAGAATACAGGATAACTTCACATTAGAAGTAAAAATCAGTACCAAAAATTTTTTAAGTAGTGTTTTATATTTCAAGAAGTAACAAGTTTCCTTTAACAACTTCAAGCAAGCACATAAGTTTCCTTGCAAAAACCTCTCTAAGGCATTGCTTCACTGACCTTGTGGTAGCTGCCTTTCCTTTCAAAGCTAAGTCAACACATTTAACTGTTTTAACATATTATGGTTCTGTTTTTTGACCTACATTCTTGCACTTATAAATCAAAACATCCAGGCCAAGGCTTCTTTTGGAGGCATGCACAATTTCTAAATGATGGCCTAGATTTTAATCCTTCTTGTTTTGAAGAAGTCTGTCTTTCTGGCAAGTGTTTTTAAGGCTAGCATAATTCTTAATGGTCTTCCAGATGCAAAAACATAGTTTTCCTAGTCTTTGAAGCTGTATCTTAGGTGCATACAAGCACCTAAGGTAAGTGAATCACAATATGTCCCTTAGTAGCACACATTGATACAATATTATCTATTGATTATATACTTTTGATAGGCCTTGGCTTTACCTTTGTCATAATCCCAATGTGCTGACCACATACAAACAGGTTTTTATCTTTTTCTTGAAGAAATCGCAGTGATAAATATATGAGAGTGTATGAAACAACTGGCTAGATACAGTTGAAATAATACTGAGATATCCCATAGATAAAATTTTTGACAGCAAACAAAAAGAGGGCAGATATGTCTGTAGTTTTAAACAAAACCAAATAGGCTGGACTGGCCTATGTTCATACTGCTTAAGGTTAGCACCTGTTAGAATGGAGTGTCTTCATTCATCTTGCACAGCATTTAGTCCAGCTCTTCCCTGAAGCCTGTATGGTTCCTTTTTCACCTGAAGATATCATTACTACGTTGTTTAGTTCAGATTGTTTGGAATAACATAAGGGCTGCCCACTAGACTGATGTGTGCTGGGGTGTGGTGTGAAAACACCTGCAGAACTTTCTTGGGTAGCACTGGAAAGAATTTAAGCTGATTTGGTTTCATCCATGTGTCTTTAGTAAGCTGTCTTTTGGACCATGCCTATACATTTTCTGGATGGAAGTGAGCCAAAAAATGAGTGGGGGCCAGGCTTATGATTTGAGTGCTGTAGGCAGTCAGGGCCCAGTGCTCAGTCATGTTCTCTGGTCACCTGTTATTTGTCATCTCCTTGAGTTTGGAGCCTGAAGACCTGTGGCATTTCAAGGTTACCTGAAATCTGGCTTAGTTTGCCTGATGTGCTGTCCAAAAGCTGTAGCAACTCCAGTGTTGTTCCCAAATGCATCAGGTCTTTCAGTCTCTGTAGCAGAAAGGTCATTTAGAGGGGTAGGAGATACCACTGTGGTCACCAGCAGTTTCAGCCAGCTAATTTGATTCATCTGCTGGATGTCTATAAAAGTTTTCATTTTCTGTAAAACAGTCAGAGACTAGTGTCAACAGATTTTTATTTTATTTTATTTTTCTATCTTTTCGCTGAGTATTGGCAAGAGATTTGTTTATAACTTGCTGAAATTAGCTTTCTCTGGGAATCCATTTGAAGTCCCTTGTAGGTGTTTTATTGCATAAATGGTCATAGAGAATGTGAACACTTTTTACTACAGATAAATACACATAAAATGAAGATGGTATGTATTTATCATTGTTCATGAACAAAGGCAGCTTACATTGTTTTTTGAGGTATGAAAACTATGTCCAGATGTCCCAAATAATAAACCCAGTGGACTGAGGTTAGTCTCGATCTTTTCTCACCAAATTCTTGGTTGCAGGGAGTCTCTAAGAAACCTATCAATATCACCTAAAGCCATTTGGAACTAGAAATCCTGCCTGGACCACAGCTGACTCGAAGATACTGAACTTGCATTGTGCTCTATTTAGTCAATAGTTTATTCATTCAGGAAGGGATGTACAGCTAGCAGACACTTGAAAACTTCTGTGTTCATTTTTGAAATCCTAGCTAGTTGCTTCCAAGTTGTTAATATAATATGGAAAAGTTCGGGAAGACCTGTGATGCAAAATTTCATTGGAGAGGTTAAACACTCACTTCAAGTATTTTCTCATTTTAGAGAAGCTTGTTAAAGTCATGAATGCTCACTCCTAATCCATATCTGAGGGCAGTTCTACACTTAGCTCTTAACAATAAACATTTGAACACTTAACAGTAGTAAAATAAGAAAGTATATATTCCAGCAAGGTAGATTAAAAAATAAAGCCAAATTTTGAGGACTACAACGGAGGCAACTTCAGTCTTTCAGCTTAGAGTTTGCCAAAAAGCTTTTGCTTTCAAGGATAGCAAAGGGTTAGATATAATAAAAAAGCTTATTAAAAGCATGAATATTCACTGTGAAACCTTGACCTGAGCTTGTTTGTCTTTACCTCTAAACAGAGGCCCCAACATTTATGTCTTCCCATGCCACACACCCATATTAAACATTAACTCAGGGTAAGTGATATCCACCCTTCACAAATGGGGCAACATGCCAAAGGCAAGAATAGAGTTCAAATCTTTCCATCTTTAGGTGTAAGGTCTAGTAATCGTGGTTTTAATTTCTAATAATCATGACTTTCATTTGAGGTGTTTCTAAGCACTAGACACCAATTTTATGATGGAATTTGCTAGAAATTTCACATTCTTAATGTCAGAATCTCTGAAATTGTGTATCCCTGATGCTGCAAGAAAGAAAATCCCAGACCGTGTGCCAATTTGACACAAAGAGAAACAGTTCTTCCTGATCCTAAACAGACCTGTCAGATCTCTGCATCCTGAAAGATATTTCCTCCCTGCTGATAAGAAGAGCAAAGCAATTTTTAATAAAACAGGCAAACTTAGATATGGACTGTAGGGACAAGAAAGCAAGCAGTTGCTTCCATTCTTCCTGCCCAATAAGATATTATTAAGAGCATTATTAACAACACAGTGCTGTTTATGCTGCAATTTTATTATGCATCTCATGGTATTTGGTGGTCTTTAAAAGAGTCTTAATGTAAGGTGTCTGATTGACATCCTCGGACTCAGTCCAATCTTAAATCAATTTTTTCCTTCTTTTTAAGTAAAATTTGTCTAGTTCTGACACCATGAAAACTTGGAAACATGTTGCACTTTTTTCACTCCAGTGTTTGAAAAACATACACAAGAGATGTATATTATTTTGCAGTTTTAATAGAAATTTAAACCTTCCATAATCTCATGCTTTTTTTAAGACTTTGAAATTTGAATATTTATATTTAGTGATATCATGATATCAATAAGAGCTTAAGCAGTTGTCTGAATATTTTTTTATGATAGTACAGGATTCATATTGAGTCTGCTGATAAAAACACACTCAAAATACAATACTTCCATAAATAACTTTTCCCTTCAATAATAAATAGCAAGCCTTTTCCATATAACATGATTTATTTGTGCTTTCACAAATGCAGATAACTTTGGATACAATTAAATTTTTCATGTCAGCTGATTTGGCATTTGCATTACAGTCGTTTCATGAATTTTAATTTTTTTCCATTCTAAGTAAAACTACTGAAATAGCTTATTTGAAGTATATCAAATACAAAGGTTTATTTTTTTTTTTATTATTTTAGATTATTATGTCATGCAATGAAAGACCATATAGTGCGTGTTGCAAATGAAGCAGAATTTATTTTGAACCGACAAAGGGCTGAAGACGTCCACAAGCATGCTGAGTTTGAGGTAAGCCTGAGAGTTGGTGCATTTCTGTTTCTCTGTTTTCACTCAGTTGTCACCTAGACTTTAACCCCATACAATAAAGATATTTTTTTTCTTCCAAGAAAGAAATTTACATTGGAGGCATTTTAAAACCAGTTTTTAAAAGCTTTGGTAAATGTCAAACACAAGGAATGGGTTTAATTTCTCATCTCACTGAAATTCATGAAAACATTTACAGCTTGAAGAAATCCCTTAATCAGAATGTCTAAACTGTTATGGCAGACCCTTAAGTTCACGAAGAATTTTTCTGATTTATTGCAAATAGTAATGCAATTCACATTAGTAATGATTTTTGTTGGATTTTACCAACACTGTATATGAGTTCAGTAAGAAAGAAAAGCAATTAAAACACTTAAGGCTCTTCACAAAACGTAAGAAATAGAAATGTTTTGTTAAACAGAATTAGTATTTTAAGATAATTTTGTTAGAACATTTTGCATTTTGAAGCACATGAGAACATTTACTTCCTATAATTTATATATTGAAATATGATATTGCATCTTTCTTGCCAGTTAGCCATCATTAACTATTAACAGTAAGATTGTGTTTAAAATGTCTATTCTTCTTACATACTGGAAGAAGTAACAGAGCAGCTGACTCTTTAATGTCTATAATTCTTCTTCCTAAAAGCAGTCAACATTCAGTTACTTCTTCATCAATAAGTGTTGCAGTATACTATTTAAATTACGTTCTTGAAAATGAAACAAATATGCAAAAAAGCTATTTTTAAAGTGTGTTTAGTTTAACGAGTTTTTTGTTATTTCTTCAGTATTATTTTTGTTCATATTTAAAACAAGGTCATACAAAAGTGGTGGAGTTGAAATTTCATTTTTTATATAAATTTATCAAATATGGTTTTGCACTTTTATGGCGCTTTATACAATGTTACAGCATTACTGGTTTTTATTATTTACAAACCTACCTGTCTTTACATACATTTGTGTATATGGAATTATGTATGCACAAAGATACATTTCCACATATTATAATGTGCAAGTGACCTAACATTAGGATTAAGAGAGACTGACTTAGTATTGATGATAATAAATAGCTGTATCAATTTATTCATCTGTCAGAAAATGTCAACAAGCACCTGGTGGCTAGAAATAGGATCCAGTAATCTTAGTTTTGATGAGGTTTTTATCTCCTTGAAACAGCTCTCTCAAATGTGCACTTTGATGTACTAGTTCCTGTGCTCCTTGACCTAGCTGAAAAGTGTGAGACACAGCTATCTGTTGTCATTTTGAATACACATAACCTTTACTTCATTTTGTCAGAGCAGACAGCAGACACTTGTCATATGGGATTGCAACAACTTTATTACCAAGCATATACTGGATATTTTGAACTTAGATAAAATCACATTTACAATTAAGTGTTTGTCAGACTGAAGTTTCATATTGCCTCAACAATAAATAACATTTGATATTTATCAAAGCATCATCCAGTAACCTAAGATGACAACAGAAGATTGAGTTATCTGCTCTTTGAAGAATACATTGAGGTATAAGATCTGTCAGAATTCTAGACAAAATGAAAATATTCAATTAACTTCCAGCTTCTGTTAGCAAATAGGATTTAGAATATTAACTAAATTCCCTAAAGGAATAGCCTTAAGTCAGTCTTATTGTCTGGTAAAGAATCCAACACATTTTTCATATATGAAAATTTTCATTATATTTGTCACATGAAAAACTTCACCTACACATTTTAGATGAGTAAGATAAACTCGGCAAGTCATAAAAGAAAATTATGAAATGTACCCTGTGTTAAACATGAAACTCATATGTACTTAAATAAGGTGATGGTTAAAGTCTGAAAGAATGTTTTATATATTGTCTTTAATAATGGTAGCTATATAACTGAACATTTTATTATTCATCCTACTTGAAAGTAGTAGGGACAAAGAGATTTCTGGTAGTTTTCTGTTGCATAATTATAAATCTGTCATTTTGTTTTAATAAGCTGTATTGGTGTATGTTCTGGGGTTTAGTACATGTTAATCATTGCTCTCAGCCAGAGAAGTGAGTGGCTATTTTATTTTTACCTTTTAAACTTTAATTGAATCGTTATGGGTGAAATGATTTGCCCCAAGCTGCACCAAGTTACTGTGTCTCCTGCATAGCGGGGAGGCCATGGTCCAGCATCTACGTTTTATCCTGTGACTCCAGTTGCAGTCAGGGCCAGGGAAATTCCTCCCAGAGTGGGTGCTTCACAGTTAACTTTCATTTTGTTAACCTTGGTAATTGTTCAGGAAGAAAAATGAAAATTTAATTTTACTGTCCAATGAGCTGGTGAAATATTAACCTCATTACTAAGGCACATCATTGTACTAATTGGTGCTTCCCTGTACAAGAAGATAAATTGAAAAATGAATTAACCCTTTATGAATTAGTGTAATGATTGCTCTTTTCCAGATAGATTACTTGAAATAATGGCTGTAACACAGTGGAAAGACCACTGTTAAAATCTTACTGAATGCCAATGTGATCTGTACTAAAAATGTAGTGTGCAGAAAGATGAAGAATAAACTACAGTTTAGTATGAGGTTAACTTAATTTTCATTGCTCTTTTCAATACTCAAAAATAGGATTCTATTCAGCACTGTGCTACAGCACTGAGTGTTGGTTAAATGTTCTAAAATGATGCACAATAACTGTGCATGCAAAAATGTCTCTCAAAAGGTGATTTCAAAATTAACTGTTTTGAGAATAATCTAGCCTTTGTAATTTATACCTAGAAAATGATCCTATTATGGATTTATTTTAATTAGCATGGCTACATTTGCTTTGTTTAGACATTTTGAAAGGATCTCTACTAGGAGGCGAAATTGAATTTGAACATAACATGATTTTGAGAAAAGAAATGGAAAAATTACATTGTGCTTATTATACATAAAGGAAGGATTTATCAAAACTTTTAGTTTTATGCTATAGAGTTTTGACAGTTTTAGAAACAAATTTGCATGAAGGTCAATAACCATGGTGTTTTTTTCAGAAAGAATTCTCTCTTAAAGGAAACATGATGAGAACATTAGACATTTTTCAGTTTAAAAGATGAGCAATTTTTTTAACCATCGGGGTTTTTTAAAAGTGGTAGTATGTTATGAAATTTTTTCACGTTATGATATGAAATAGAAAATATACTCCTTTTGTATTTAAAGGAATTTCTCTTTAGTATCCATAATAATACAATTACCAAATGGCTCTTAAATTTTAGGGTTTATTGCAATTTAAAAATCAAAACCACTGTACATAATTTTTTCATATATATTACGCTATATATTTATACCTGTATTTCATACCTGAGAACACATGAAACTTTTACAACTTTTAAAGTTTAAATGAAAAGACCAACTTTTAAAGCATATCTATGGTCATAAATATATGCACGGAGATGTGTAGCTAAATGTTTTTAATTGCAATTCCTTAATTGCAATTTAATTGCAATTGTCTTTGCTCTTGATATTTCAATTTTACGTGTTCTCAGTGCTTTTTCATGGATAATATATAGTAGTAGAACTGTTTCAGTCTAATGGTGTGTCCTATTCCTCTCAAAAGTATTATAATGAATTCTCGTCATATTTGAAGAATTTTAGTAAATCATCATTTTAAGGCAATTCTAAATAGCCTATCTTTTATGAAGTGGATATACTTTCATTCCTAGTCACAGTGTGCTCAGTATGCTGCTGACAGAAGAGAGGAGGAGAAGATGTGTGATCATCTCATCAGTGCTGCCAAGCATCGAGATCACGTTACAGCCAATCAGCTGAAACAGAAGATACTCAACATCCTAACAAATAAGCATGGTGCCTGGGGAGCTGTTTCTCACAGGTAAGATGCAGTCATTAAATGCATGGGTTTTAAGTGTTTCTTCCAAAGTTTAAGAGAAGTGGTCATTGTACAACTGAAATATGAACATATTAAGAGCTAGTGTTGCTAAAAATATGTTTTCTCTGTTAGTCCTTTCTTCAACTGGTTCTCAAAGAGTCTTCTTTGCTAAGGATTTACAGATCAAACTTCCTTTATAGACTGAAAACATAATATTTTACCATGTTTTAAATCAATTGGAACAGGTATTTGTTGATTATAATGCAGTTTTACTGTTCGTATATCAGTAGCTTTTGAGGCTCCTACCAGTATTAGAATCTGAGTGAAGTGTTGTGAATGAGGTATTGAGAGAAGTCGAGATTTCCATGTAGACGTCAGCAGAGGAAGCCTGAAATAAAGGAGAGAGAGTCAAAATGATTTGCCTAGCTTTATAGGGTAAGTCAGTGTTAGAATAACCAGCAGAATCACGTCACTTGAGTTGCTGCCTAATGCTTTCTTCTGTTTATAGCTTTTTCTGTGCAAGTAATGAACAGGTAAGATCCACTGGTAAATCTTAATTCTCCTACAACAAAACAGTAGTCAGTGCCAGCCATGCACAGTCAGGCTATGTATGCTTAAATCAAATTTTACTTAATTATACCATGTGTAAAGCTGAACATAACCTAAGTGCAGCTCAAGTCTGCAGGTACTCCTGTTGAAAAAATAATTTAAAAAATAAAAAAAGATCCAAAATATATAATTCTACTGTATGTGACTGATACTGTAGTATTTAAGGGTTTAATTGGGGCTGTATTGAGTCTAGCTTCGTTCTATTCAACATATTTATTAAATTAAATTAATTCAATTTATTAATAATAAATTAAACATTTTCATGTATGCTGCCAAAAACCAGAGCCTTGCTCTTCTGAATCATAAAAATAGCCAGTGGCTAAGGTGCTGACCCTCATGTGGAAGGCTTGAGCTGAAATTGCTCCTTTCCTTCTTTCAGAGCAAGGTCTTGAACCTGGGTCTGTCATGTGAGTGCCCTGTCTGCAAAGCTAGAGACTGCCAAGTCTGTCTCTTTGTGCATTCTAGCCAGAAATACTTGATTATTTATTCAGAGTGGAACAGCTCAAAGAAGACAAATGAAGGAAGTTCTGCTTCCAAATATCCAAATTTTTACAGCTTGATTTTTCTACTTAAATCCTGTTTAAGTCTGCTCTGAATCAGAGCAGAACACAAAGTTCCCTTTTAGCTCTGAAAAACTTCTTCAGTGAAAATCTAGTTGAGACTGCTAGATTAATATAAAAACTTTTCTATAGATGAATATTTTCTTTCAAAAAATCTATTTGGATTTAACTTGAATATATATGTAGGTTTTTAGCCTATTAGAAAGGTGTCCAAGCAATACATTTGACACATCACATCAGTAATATTTAACAAATACCACATATACTGTTCATTCCTTTTGCATTTCTGTCTAGTTGATTCTTGCAGATATTTTTCAAGTTCATCATCCTTATATCTTCCAAAGAAATCACTGTTTCCTCAGTGACGATAGAGATGGTTTGCTTTCTTAAGGTGCTAGAAAGTGTGGAAATTCAGTCTTATAGAAACTCAGTAGTCTTAACATCAGAAGCATTCTGGCGGAAATTAAAAAAAAAAATCACAAAAGAGATTGTGGTATGGTTAATTCATAACAGCTTTAGTCAATAATGGGTGCTTATGTTTATCTCTAGTTAAAGCTTAAAGCTGTGTACCTGGAGACTTGACCCTGATGAAAACAAGGGCAATTTTCAGTCCTTTTAACATCTTTTAATTTTTTTAATAATGTTGCTCAAATTTGTGAGTGGCTGCAGACACTTTGCAGGCTTAAGCCAGATCCTGGTCACTAATTTCTTCAGGAGACCATCTCATCTTTGGGCCAGATAACTTTCCGCTCCTGGATTGTTGATGGCATCCTAAATGGCAACAGACCACTGCTGCAGCTTTTTTTGCTCGTCAGTCCATGATAGTTTTTGATGGGCCATGAAGCAGCTTGACACCTGTGACAAACCTATCAAATTTCTTACATCAAGCAAAAGGAACTCTTATTTTATTCCTGTCATGCCACTTCCCCGGTGTCTCTACTTCTCAATTACTTGCAATGTTGCTTTCCCATTTTGGCACTTGTGGTGTTAGGTGCAGCTGTTGCCCTGATTGTATTTTAGCTGCAGGCTGCTGTTTAACCTGAGAAGGGGAGCATGGTGACAGCAGCACAAGGTCTCCAAGTGGGGCTCCCCATTTGCAGGAGCTGATCAGGAAGCAAATAGCCTTGCACTGCAGGTCTTACCATGTGTGCCGTGGCAGCTGTGTGATCCACCACCCAAGTGTACCTTCTGTCATGAGACCTAGCGGACTGTGAATGGAAAGGCCTAGGATGGCAGCAAGTAGGGGAGATGCCCAGTGGGAGAACCTTGGAGCCTTGTTAAGGACCGAGGTCACTGGTTCTGAGTGGGCAGGTTTAAAAGGCTTCAAGTGCAGAACATAGAGAGGGGTCTCATTAAACTGCTTAGGCACAGAAGGCAGAAACTGTTGTTAATTAGGTAGTTCCTGCAATATTTTTTCTATGATGGAAATTGAGATGGGTTCTAAAGTTGTACATAACTGGTCTTGGCCAGCAGGAGACACAACAAGCCTCCAGTCTCCGTTTTTAATTGCTGACACACAGTTACAGCATTAGCAGTCTCTTTATAAACTGATGCTTCTCTGTGCCCGGGAGATACAGTCTGACTGGAATACAGTTACTTACAAAAAAAACCACCAGGCTGACACTCCAGACCTCTAGACCTCTGTAGTGACTCCACCACTTCTGTCAGGGAGAGCGTTCCCAGTTCCGAAGGCACACTGCTGGTCTCCTGCCTACATCGGGAGATGGAGACCGTTTATTGAAATTACAGAGACCATTCCCAGGCCCAGAAGGGGCAGGGGAAGAAATAGGCAACCACTCCCACATGATAAATACTTGGGCAATAGCAATACCTTTTGACGTCCAAAATGGTAAGATAGGTAAGAAACTATTTGGAGGGGGCGGTGACTGCGATTCTTAAAAGCTTCAGTTCTCTATCACATAAACGATCTGCAGCTACTGATTTACTGATAATTGCAGCATCTAATACATATATATATGGGGTTTATTATCTCTTTTCAAGGTAAAGAACAATTTCTAAATTTTTCAAATAGATGCTCATGTTATAAAATACTAAGGGCTCATTTTGTGAAATGTGACCCAGCTGCAGAGAAAATTTTTCCTTGTGTTTGTGGCTCAACGCAATGGTTTGTAAGCTTCCCCAGCTTTTGTGTCTGCGTGTACTGTTTTTGCAGAAACCAGCAACCAGCTTTTACTGTGTTTAAACTGTAGGTGCCACATAGTTTACTCTTTGTTCATTAAGAAACAGAGACTATTAAGAAACATAAAAACTTAGCACTGGGAGGAAAAACAAAAGGTCTGATGAATTGAATTCTATAGTATTTGTGAATTATGAATTTTAAACATATCATAAAAGTCTCAAAATGATTGAAGAAACAAGAATGAAGTTGAATGGTGTAAGTCAAGAAAAAAACAAATAAAACTTTCAATTCTAAGTTAGATTATAGTTACATAGAGATAGTTGAATTTAAAATAACATAAAATCATAGGTGACTTGCATTTCAATTACCTTCTTAATTAGCCATTAATTTATGAAGGAGAAATTAATTACATGCTAGTGTTCCACCACTTGAATAGATGCCTACAAACACAGTAACATTGTACAACCTCTCCCTGTCCATACATTAATCAGTACAGTTTGCGTTGGTCTGAGAACCTGTTAACTCTTTCATCTCCTTTCTAAAAATGGTAAATAACGGTTTTGAAAAAAACTTGATTTTGTATATTGTTTATCAGTGTTAACTTCTTTCCCCCTTCACAAATATTTTCTCTTCACCTCTTGAAGTGAAGACTAAAGTTCTTTTGCTCAATTTCTTGCAGGTGTGAGCATCAGCTCCTCTAAAACACAAGGAAATTATTGAATTATCTTATTTTCTCCTTCATATCTCAGACAAAGAATAATAGATTTCAAAATAAATCTCATTAGTTTGTTACAAAACCTGTTTGTGCCCTTATACCAAACTAATTATGTTTCCCTCATTTTGGCACTTTTAGGCGTCTTCATAATAGCTTACCCTAAACATACTGGTTTTCTCTTCTTTAATTTCAGCGTTCTACCAAAATTAGAATTCTACAGGTTTTTCCCATTCAGATGAGAAACTGTTGAGTTGGTTATTTCTTTGATGCATTGCCACTTATTCAGAGTGAATATGCAACATCCTATTTCCTTGAACTCAGGAAGAATCAAACAGGGTGTTTCATAGCTTAGCGTTCAAAGCTTCTTTAAGTCAGCACTTACCCTTAGCTTTTTTCAGGGTTATAGTCTTCATGTCACAACATATGCTTCCTTCTGTCTTCTCTGTCAGTTTCATATGGTGCTTCTCTTCCTCCCCATCTGCTTCTCTCCCCATACAGATCTTTCTTAAAAAAAAAAGTTTCGTGAAACCTGTCTGTACACACAGTTTAAATTCTTTCTCAGTTATATGCATGTTGTGTTTGGGGCCATAATCTGTTACCGTGTTTATTTGGAGTATTCTCCTATTTCAGCTTCTTGTTTTAATCAGACATCTCAATTTTTCTAAAACTGTTGTTCAAGAATATTGTATATATAGCTCTACCTTACAGTTTCTATAGGTTTAGAGCAATCTAGGGCAATACAAAGGGCTCTGAATTCCAGTTTGTGTTCTAAATCTAGATATGAAATACTTGTCATAGATATTTTCACATTATCAGTTTTGAAATACACAAGAGGATTACTATAATGAGAAAAATGACATTTAAAAATGTGCCTTGCTTCTCTTGCTTTCCATGATTTGATGAAGGAGGTTCCACCTACATTAAAGCAGCTTTACCAAATAGCAAGTATACAAGGGCTTTTTCTGTAAATCCATCTTTGGTTAAACTAGACACCCATAACAAATTAATCATTCATGGTGGAGGGCAGAGCTGTCAAACTCATTCTGTGGTGAAGACCAAATTCGTCTGAGGAGACAGGCTGGAAATAAAAAGTTTTTTGCCAGACAGCTAGTTTTGCCTCTCGCTACAGCATGTGCTTCTGCAAAGACTGGGTTGTGCTGGGGGCCAGTGGGGGGGGTGAGTGCGGAAAGAGAACTCCCCCGTTCTGAGCCTATGGGGCTTGGCAGTTAAATAAGTTGATTCTGGGACAGTGCTGCTTCTAAACCAAGTGTTTCCAGTTTACAGCAGGGAAGACCAGAACACAGGAATTTAGTAAGAAGGAGTTTCCTTTACAGCCAGCCTTTGGCATGCTCTGACTCCATCTTTATACTAGCTGCTGTCTTGGGGAGTTCAGAGAGATACAGCCTATCCTGTCCCCCACTGCAGATCTGTTTCATCTGGTTTAGCTATTCATGCATTTCTGGCTCATTTTAACTGCTAGACATAAATTACAAAGGGAGCTTTAGCACAGTGGAAAAGGTGGAGGACCAGATCCTGCCTACTGGATCCCAAAGTGTGTTTGACATGCCCGTTGTCGGAGGGCCTGTTAAGATTCTGCATTCTTCCACATATTCTGGAAGAAGTTCTTATGAATTTTCTGTGTTTTTGGAATTGGTGGAATCTATTCTTCTTTGCAGAATAGATCCTTGATCTGATGGAACTGCATATTTTTCAGCTCATTCATTAGTTATCCCGCTTGCAAGTTCCAAATACTTAGTTCTGAGATCATTTCATCACAAAAAAAAAAAAAATTAAGAAAATACTTTTCTGTCTTCTGTTGTTTTTACCTAACTGCACTACTTGAGATACTTTGAGATCAGCAAATGTGTCAGCATTATTCACTTTTTAGGTCCAGTATTACTCATTCTTCTGGAGCAAGATTTAAACATAAATTTGAGACTGTTTTTCTAATCTGATCACTCTTTTGTAGTATTTGAGTATTTCAATCTCCTTAGCTTTCTTACTATGCTTTCAGCATTGTGCTGCTCCTGCTGCTCTGCATGCATGATATTACACCCCCTACCCACTGCGCACCCTGTTCCTTTCAGCCTCCCTAGTTGCTTACCGCTGCAATGGAAGGCAGAGACTATCTGAAGGAGCTTTTGCCAGTGGTGCTGTGGCATTTGACAAGCACAATGGAAAAAGGGGGATAGAAGCATTGTGTCCTTTTCTAATTATAGGAAGTTAGATGTAGAATGTTATTTGAAGCATAGAGATACCCACCAAGAAAGGAGTATTGTATAACCGGAGATGGGCTGTATGAGTGAGTGCACAGTTTGCTTACGTGAGATTTATTCTGTTCTGTATATGTGTGAGGTTACTCAATTGTTTTGAACTGTTGTGCTGTTCACTATGAATTATTTTTTTTCCAGAGCTGGAAGAAACCTCCAAAGAAAAGATTTTCTTTGGAAAGAGGTAGTGTTTTCCAATGTTGGGAAAAGCATGGAAAGACTTGTTTATCTGTAGAAAGTACAGTACCTTGTATTTCATATTAAAGAAGGAAGGCTTCTGCATTTTTTTCACATTATTAGTTTTGCAGTAAGAGAATTATTTCTTCTTCTTTACTCTGTTTTTTCAACCTCTTTTCAATATGTTCTCTATTTCTGCCTAAAATTTGTTTTTCCCCTTTTGCTTCATGGCAAACACAAAGAGGAAAGTTTTGCCAATGTTGTTTTTCTTTAAGCTTTAGAAACAACAGATCTTTAGATGTCAGTAGAGTATTTAACTGAATCAGCAATCAGAATACAATTCCAAATTGCATACAGTCAACTTACTATCAATATCTTTATTGTAGGAGTAACAAGAATGTTTGAAGTATACATTTATTAAGAGAAAGGCCAGCCTTAATGGAGAGGGACTTCTGCTACTTCTTAAGTCTAGCCATGGAGCTGGCACGCGCATATGCATCCAGTCATTCATCTTCCAGGACACCAATCACAAGAACAGCTGTAATGGTTCAGACCAGAGGTCCATCTAGTAACCTATCTTCAGCTGTAAGTGAATGCTTAAGAAACAGAAAGAGAGGACAAGTAGACATAAGTCCATCTAATACTCAGACTCTTTGAATTTTCAACTCAGGATTTCCTGAGGACTCTTAATTTCAGTCACTCTTGATTTTGAAGTTTCCACATCTCAGTAGGGCTTCAAAGTCCATCTGCCTTTCTTCATATTTTCCTCCTAGTTCCTGCAGAGGAAACAGCCTCTACAGTGGATATCAGCAGGCTGCACTAACTGTTGCTGGTATTAGACAATGTTTCTAGGACCTGTGCTCCTTCTTTCCTTGCCTCCAATTTAGATAGAAGTAGAAACTCAGTAGAAAACATGAGGGAAGAATTTCTCATGATTCTCACTTTTTCTCCCGTGTCTATTTAGTAATACCTGTGCCATATAGTAGTGGATTTCCCATCTTCTTTATACGAATAGCAAAGAATAAAAAGGAGCAAAAGCCATAGAGAAGAAGATGCTGTAGTTCAGTGTTTCTAAGAAGGCCTTTTTTTCTCACGAATGAAAATTACAGTAAGCTGTTGTAGCATGATTACACTCCAGGATTCTTTCTCATGTGATGCTTCATGTAGATTACAGAGGATGAATGCAAAGCCATAGAAAGTGGTTTTCTCCAAGAGAAACATCTATAGTGTTTTGACAGACTTCTTAGACATTTTTGTTGGAAACATCAGAAATACGAAGTTTAACCAGAAGTGAAAACCCAGTGGAGCCATTTTTATTCCCCTCCTCTCAAAACTTTAATGTGCTTTGGACATTTTTATTGGAAATATATTCATGTCCAACCATTTGTTTATAAAATAATTCGAGGTTTTCAGAGTAGGGTCTGGAAAGGAACTGGAGATAAAATCATCCTCAGGCACTGGGGCAGGTATAGTCTAGAACATCCCTATCACATGCTTTGCATGCCCTTTTCATGGAGGGAGGGAGTAGAAATCTGCAAACACCTTAGAAAACCTGTTCTATGTCTTTGATAGCTTTATAGTTGAATTTGCATGTGCATTATAGGATCATTTTCTTTGCTACAAATTAAATTAAGTATACCTGGTTTTATACCTAGCCCTTCTCAAAGTCTTTGGAAGCTGATACTGTCCTTTCAGGCTGTTGACTTCCAGACTAGACAAACACAAATTTTTCAGTCTTTCTTTGCTGATTATCTTATTAAACATTAATTTTATTTTATGAATTATAAAATTAATATTAAATATTAAATTACCTATATCTTGTATAATGCTGCTGTCTTGCCTTAGATTCCTTGCAGTTTGCTTACATCTTCCTTAGAATGAGGTACTGCGATCTGGGCACCTGATGGCAGGTGAGCCCTCAACAATGCACAACTCAATTCGTTTCACACTATAGCTTCACTGATGTTAAATCCTAACATCTAAAATAAACATCCTAAAATAAGATTGTAGGCTCAGTCAGTACTTGCAGGAACCACTTTGCAGGCTGTCAGTCCCTTCTACTAGTTGGAAATCACTTCCTGCTTTGTATCTGTACTTCTAATTGTTTTTAAGACTGTTGTCTCTCTCTGTTGTCTTATATATTTTAGACTTTTAAAAATAATTTTGCATTATTACTCTCCTGTGCTATGCTTACAATTCTCACAGCTTGTTGTCACCTCAAGTTTTACTGTGGATTTTCTCTGATTCTTCGTCAAAGTTGGTAATTAAAAGTTCAATACAGCAGAATTTACAAAACAATCCACACAGTCTCCCACTTGAAAAAATTCCTACTCTGGTCATGAACCTTTGATACTCATAAAAAAAAAATATCCAAGTATTAACCATTCATGGATTCCTTTATTGTTAGATATTTCTCTTAGTCTATGTGAACAGTAAGTACTCTTGTGTTATAAAATCACTCTGATTATGCTGTAGAAGAATAATAAATAAGTAAATAAATAATAAATAAATAAAATGGCAAAGGTGTAAAGGAAATTGTTCATAATAAAGCTACATTACTATTTTTAGATTAATTACTGATAGATAAATCCTTCTAGGATCCTTACATGTGTCAAAGGTAAACATTAGTTTAATGTTTAAAAACATTTAGTGGGTGTTTTCCCCCTTTTAAGACCACATAACATTATTTTCCAGTAATCTGGAATCACACTTCACGAATTTTCAGAGAACTGCTAAGCAAGTGGTCAGGAATTGCCGTCTGCTTTTTTCTTCTTCTTTTTCTTGTTACATTTCCTTTTTGATTATGTGAGTTTATTAAAGAGATCTTGATTACAACCATAGCAGTGTTTTAGTATATTTTATCTTCCTTCCACATAGAATTATTTGGCATTGTATGTGTAATTTCAGTTTTAGAAATTGTGGCAAGTTTATTGTAATGGGGGATTATCCACCAATTTCCTGAAATTTTCTAAGTTTGGAGGATTTAAACTTGGTTGTTCTGTAGCTTTAACATCTTTCCTTGGAAATAGGAACTCCATTTCAGTGATTATTTTCATTCTAAATGTAATTCCTCTTAGGTATTCTGAAAAAAACTTGACCTAGTGAGAATGAAATCACATCTAAAATACCTTACAAAACTTAAGCTACTTTTCAACCTAGCATACACATGTGTACAAAACATCCATCTTTTTATAACTTTTTTTTTTAAGATCTGTTGTTTTAATAAATGAGTCCCTTACCACCAAATTTTGCGTTTTTTTCATTTACTTGTTTAAAAAGACTAAATATCTCATGTGTCCATCCTCTTTCAGAGGTGGTGGTAGAGATTTTTCTGTTCTATCTCAAAGTGCAGTACTACCTTTTTTTCCCTTTTAACATTGCCTAGACTTTTAATAAATATGTTTCATGCCTGTTTCTGAACTTTGGAGGAAGTAAATATTATGTGCTAAACAAAAAGTATTTCTTTCTTGTTTTTCACAGGAACAAACACTATTTTGTCTTGTCAAGCTTCTGTGATACCATCCTAAGTTTTATCTTCTGGATACTAAGACTTCTTAGTTCCTGTATTTCCCATTTTCCTTATTGCCATGTGTAATCAGCCAAGATATGTAATAGACTGATCCGTTTTTAATGTCTCCTCAGTTGTTTGGGGTTTTTTCCTCCCCCTCTTCCCCCCGGGGGGAAAACAAAATCAACCTTCAACATGAGCTTTTTTCCCATTTTTGCTTCTCTGTGGTACAACATCATCCTCCTTCAAACTACCTCAGAGCTTTCCTAAGTCAATGCATCAATCATACAGGTCATCTGATGCTAAAAAGAAAATCTTATCTCTGTGTAGCATGTTTTTATGTCAGCTGATAGTCCCATGTTTGAGGAAATCAAAGCTCTCCTCGCAGCAGTACCTGTTCTGTCCTTATCATGGCAGCCTTCATCTATCCGTACCTTCACCATCAAGCAGGAAGACGGTGCTTGTGCCTATTTCATTTTATCTCCTCTCACTCTGTCTGCAGTAATTTCTAATCTGCTTGGAGCCATACCGTGCAGTATTACTACAGGGGAGTCACAGGCAAGCATGGGTGCAACTCCTGCTCCCAAGTGCTGCATAGATCCTGTTTGCAGGTGTACAGCAGGAGCATGCTTTGTTGGGCACAGAGGCCAGCAACCAGAGCCTTGCCCCTTCCATCTTACCTTAAGATAGCTTAGCAGGAGAGTTCCTTGGGTTTGGTGTTTCTGTATGCGCTTTGTTAGCACAGTCTGCATGCTCACAGGTACCAAACTGTGAAGGTCATCTTTAGACAATTCACTTTTCTGATTTCTGGAAAATATTCTCAGCGGACATTTCTCTGTCAATTTATCACTTCTGGGTTTGGATTTTGGTTTTGTTTGTTTGATTGATTGATTTTGTGGGTTTTTTTAAGAGTGAACAAATAAGTTTGCACAGGTTTATTTTTGGCTGAATCGGGAACAGCGTGTCTGTCAGATTTCACAGGACTTGGAGGTTGCTGTACTCACTTGTACTGCTTTCCTCATTTATAAAATAGACATGGTAATGCACAGGAAACTTCTAAAGAGTAATTAAATCATTCAAGTCGGTATTGAAAGTACTTTGTGTGTTTGATTTCAGTATCTCTTTTTACATGGCTTGTATAGATGTCGTACATTTGTTGCAGTATTTACTTTTTCTGTGTAACAGTTTTTTCTTAACCTGGAAGCTCTGGGTTTTTTCCACAGTAGTACCTGTTCACACAGAGGTCTGATGTATATGTAGATATATTTCTTATACACTTACAGACATAAAATATCTGACGATGACAGATTGAAAGCTTCTCCCAATATTTGTGCTCCACAGTATATTGGTATCTGTTGTCAATAATATAGGCTGTCGGTTAGGTTGTAAAGCTCCGTTGCACAAGAGTGTTATATTTTGAAGTCATCTGTCATAGATGTGTTGTAGAGATAGGAGACTATTTACGTTTATGGCATTTTAAGTAACTCAGTAAGACCCTTTAGAATATACAGAAAAGGCTTGTTTACTGTCATCACTGCTCACTTAATCCTGTGACCTTGACATGGTAGTATGCCCATAAAGCTCCCTGTGGGTAGTTCAATAAAATAGATGAACATCAGAGTCTAATGATTGTTTCAGCTTCGGGAATATACTGCCTTGTGCCAGAAGTATTTCTTAAACATTCAATAGCACTGAACCATTTAAAAACCCAATAATATAGAAAACTATCCAATTTTCTAGATTATTAGAAAATCCACAAAAAAATGCATGACACACATACTTCTGCTGTTCAATTTGAGAATGTTAACCATCGTTTTAAAAATTATTCTGTATATATAATGTCAACAAACTAAAATTAAAATGAAATTATTTCTTAGAGTTTGTGTACTTATTTTTCACATTCCCAGTGTTTTTTCTCTTCTATCCTGATAGCAAATTATATTTATTGGATGTGAATGCTTTTTGGTTTTGTTACAGTCACAATCTGAATCTAGGGAAGATTCTTGTGTAAGAAATTTGTTTTGATGATTTACTAGAAGTTACATTTGCACTAATTGTAGGAAGCAATAAAAACATACATAAAGAGGAAGCTAAATCTGATGTCTCTTAGGCCCAATTTAGAAATACTACTGAAGCCTTTGGGATAGTTTGCCATAAGAGGGCCTTAATTTTTATGCATAATATATCTTGTGCTACGTGAAAACACGAAGGAAAGTAAAGCATGATTTATTTGCCTCATGGTGAGTAGAAACATTGTTTTTAATTATAAAAAATGTTCATTTTTAATTTTTTTGATGTATAGACATACAAGTTTCCAATTTCTGAAAGCTAAAAACACATTATTTTCAGATGCATAGTAATCTTTTACACTGAATAGTAGCTCAACCTCTTGTGATTTCTTGAATAAAAAGTGAAAGTTGATGACAGCTTAATAGTAGAGAAAATTTATTTTGTGAACTTCAGACAGCATTTTCAGTGGTAGAATTTTATGCTGAACTGTTGAGTTAAAAATCTATGAAAATTAATTGAGTGAAACCTGTCAGGAAAGAAGAGCAGCCAAGAGCAGGAGCATGATGTGATACGTATCCATCAGAACAAAATGGAATCTGCTATCCTTTTCTGATTTAATCTCAATTAACACTGAAGCATGAGAGAAAATAAAAAATCACCCCACATTATTTTGCTAACTACCAGGCAAAGTGGAATAAGCAAAAAATAGTTTATTTCTTAATAGTCTTTCCATTTGAGATCATCATGAAGAATTTGTGAAAATCTCTTGTTTGTATACTCTTAGAGGACCCAGAGAGACAAACTGTTTAATTGTTCCCCAACTATACGTTACTTTTCATTTTTAACAGTCTTGGAATTAAAAATGTAGGAAAAACTGTGATTGGAATCTTGTGGGAATGGCCATTAATTTCTCTGATAATGGCCTCAATGAAAACCATACCGTCTTAAATTTTAGCAAAGAAGGTTTTATAAAGGTTT
Organism: Falco rusticolus; assembly: GCF_015220075.1. Lineage (NCBI taxonomy): Eukaryota > Metazoa > Chordata > Aves > Falconiformes > Falconidae > Falco > Falco rusticolus. The sequence goes on from NC_051188.1 coordinate 26,008,749, forward strand.
GAGGCCTGATGGAATAAAAACAAAATATTAAAAGCAATATAAAAGATAGATTGGAATTTATGTACGATTCAGTAGTGTTGGAGGAATATTACCAATTTTCTTTAAAAACAAGGAAATTACTTTTTACATACAAATTGTGATTTTCCATTAGTGTAAATGGTCCTTTAGCATATCAGATATATTCAGGCTTAGATTTTTACCTATTTTTGGACTAATGTTACTGTGTATGTTGCTGCCCTTGTTTGCTGATGAATATATTCTGTTTCCTGGAAAGAAATAGACATGTTTTTTTCTGAATGAGCATCCAGTGGAGGCCATGTACATCAATTTTTCCAACCTGTGTGCTGCAGAAGCTAAATCTACAGGTCACGTGCTGACTTCTGACTGTGGTATACCTTGTATGTCTCCATCGTTTGATAATCTTTAGCTGAGCTATGAAAGGGTGTTATTGCCAGCTGTGCAGGGAAGTTCAAAAGGTTCTGCTGGACAACACTACAACAGAGACCTTTTCTTGGGAATGTCCTATTCTGAAAGTACTAGAATAGCTCCTTTATTTCAGTGACAGTGACAAATAACTAAGGGCAGCTCTCTCAATGCAGTATTTATTTAGAGGATTCCACTTCTTTAAAAGGAATCAACAAATTCTCAATTTGTGTACACTAAAACAGAAAAAAAAAAAAAGTCCTTCTAAATTCTTGTTTTCTACTTTCAGGTTTAAGAAAATATACTTACTTTTCCCCTTCTTTTGTTAAATTTAACTTTTCACAATCCCCACAGTAAAGTTGTAATGCTGCTGTTCTCTAAAAGACATAGATTCTCTAGGAAAAATGTAAGTGTAAAAATGAAAAGGCCATAATGGACATTCCCATACAGGAGAACTCCTACAGATTCCTGTTGTCATTCATGGTTTCCAAAACATTTACAAGATGTTAAATTACAAGCAGGTTTTGAGTAGCTTTTGGAAAATAATTTGGTTTCCTGGCTGCTGGCTTCTTAGGTTCTCCATTGACTCTAATACTCAGAAGTTTTTATTGTTGATTTTCTTCCCATACCCATCAGTATTACCAGTTGTAATTGTATGTAAATGTAAACCTCTTGTAAAGGCAAGACACATACTTTCTGCCAGTACTTTGTCAACCCTATTAGAAATTCATAGCTAATATCATCACAGACATCAGAGAACAGTAAAGGTCAGTGAATTATATAATTATGCATATAGCTGAATGATAATATCAGTTCAGAAGTTGCATTCACTTAGATACCTAGAGCAGATAAATTAAGGTAGGGAGAGGAAGATTTTCATACTGCCTGACAAATACTAACTGAGAAACAGCTGTAGGTGTGACTGAAGAGTCATTTTGTAGAACTTTTGAGTTTAGACCTGGCAGACAAACAAATTTTGAAGGATCTGGAAGCAGTGGTTGTTACTCCCAGTTTTTATTCTCATGTGTATCAACAGTGAAACTATAAAGTATCAGTCAAGCATTTGTGTTTCTGTTTGAGTTGCCCGAATTTCAAACTAATAGCACCTTTTTGATTATTTTGAGAGCAGAAAAGAAAGGGGTGAATCTTCTCCTTTTCTATAACCATGCTTAGCAGTCTTCACTTTGTTCTTCTGATAGTGAAAAAGGGCAATCAGCAACAAAATCAAAAAGTTTTACTAGTCCAACATCAGTGGAGAAACATTAAATGAATAATTTTCAGGAATTCCAGGAAGAACTAATTTCCTTAATGGAAATTCTAAATTCTGATATGCCTTCACATTTTAGAGTTTGCATCAAGAAGCAAAACTTTTAAGGTCATTGCCTGAATTTATGAAGCAGGGACAGATTGCTGTTATATGCCAACATTTAACTCTGTATTTACATTAAAAAAAAATCCTTACTTTTTCTTTTCTAAACCAGCCAGCAATAATGAAGGGTGGACATGGTTTACAGGACTTATAGCTGTGGGGTCTGTGGCCATTTCCTCAGATTTCTCCCTAAACACAACTCTCAGTGCAATTTAGTTGAGAGCCAATTATGTGCCTCCATTTACATTATCTAGGTGTTGCCTACCAAAACTTTCCTGTAAACTTGGCTCAATGAAAAGTTTTTAAATTATACTGTACTGAATGTCATCAGTAGTTTTTACTCTCTGGTATACAGAAAACAAGGGAATTTAACATGCATAATTATCTGGATAGTTCATGTATTGAGATCAGGAATTAAGTACTGCAAAATGCTGTTTCATTTTGTGTACTGCATTAGGTGATTGTGTTTATGCATTTGTACCATAATATGAGTTAAGTCAGAGAGTATAGTTTTGAAGATTTTCTTCAGTGCTGTTGCTTAATGATTTTGAGTTTTGTGCTTTATTAATTTATTTGCATTTTCAGTCTTGCAAATTATATGCTTGGGCATATTTCTTAAGCAACTGAGTGAGTAATGCAGGAATATTTTGCATGTGATTTTGGGGGTGGCTGAGAGTTGTTTTTCTGTGGGTCAAGAAAGCAATAGGAGTGAAAAAATGATGTGTTATTTCCATGATGTAAATGTTCTGCAGCAGTAGCAGCAGCTGAGCAACTCACTGTTATTCAATGCTACATTAACTTTTCCATTAATGCTGCTGCTGTAAAATATGAAGCCCTTAAGCACTGTGAAGTTGCTGCCTGGTTTTTGTTCCTTTACATGGCTGCTGTATATTTGCATGTTACAACCATTATATGGATAATCACCATCATTACTTTTTAGAAGGTCATTCTCTTCTTGATGTGAATATGGTTAGATACAGAGAACCCTTATTAGAAGAAAAGATCTTTAAACATACTTGCTACAAATGCTGTCTTTTTACTTATTTGCTACTATGATTATATGATGGCGGCCCAAGTGTCAACAAGATATTTTGCTTCTAGGTTTTTCTTTCTCTCTTCATTAAATAAAAAACAAAACCAAAAATAACCCAAGAAAACAAGCTAGAGACTACAAAACTATTTTTTTCCCCTTAAAAAAATTAACAAAACAGTCCTGTTAGGGGGGAAATTATTTTTCAGAAATTCAGAAAAATGTTATTTTGCATTGAGATTAGTTATTGTTATGTTATAAACATAAACATATTTTCAAAATGCTGGGGTTTTTTTAACTGAATAATATATGGAAATTGGAATTATGGAGATTCAAATTTCTTGTAATTTTTAAATCTTTGTTGAAAATATATATATTTATGGGAATAGTGGATTTAATAAATGCCATTAACAAATCAGAGGAGCAATTCATGGCACTTTCTAACCAAGACATACCAACTATTCCACCCACTCTCCCCTCCAGAATTCACAATACAGTTCATGTGGGAAAGCAAGATTCTTTCTTCAGCTATGAAAGTAGTCACTTATGCCCTAAATAATGAAGTTATAATCTTGGTGGTGCCAGTGAGGAGACACCTCAACACTGAATAAATCATTTCAGTCTTATCTACCTTGTTTTCCCCATCTGTAATATGTGAATTATGGTACTTTGCTAAAAGAGTGATTTGAGATCTGCTGATGGAAAAAAAAAAAAAAAAAAAAAAAAGCCCTTAAATAGTACTTAATTATACTTTATCTTAAGAGAAACGTTTTTTAATATTTTGTGCTGCTTTGCTTTATTTTTAAACACGCTTTAGTCATGTAGTTCTTTAGTGAGTTTTTGCTATGCCTCAGATTCACTGTGTTCACCATTTAATGGTTAAAATTATCAGCATTGAATCAGCATCAGCTTCTGAACAATAACAGGATGGGTTTGTGTGATGGCTCATATAGAGTCCTTTCTAGCTGCATGTAGCCATTGCCATTGCACTTAAGATCTGTTTCTGGCTTTTTTTGGAACAGGATGAAAAGGCACATCTGATTTGACTAACAAGTCCTTACTCCATATACAGTCGAATGTTTTGTTTCTTTTCTGTGCATTTTCTCTCCCACCTTTCTATCTTACATAATTTTTGTGATACTAATATCTTTTTTTTCAAATTCAGGTATTTTGATGTTGGTGTATTTGATTCAGTTACACAATAGGGATGATTACTCTAGTATCCAAATGCTAGAAATAACATTCTGTATTCTGTAAATAGACAGACTATCCATATTGAGCCCTAAATCCACCAAAGAAATTCTGCCCTGGTTTCATGATACCACATCTACAAGAAACTTTAGAATTTATTATATTTTTTCCATTATGAAAATATTGCTTTTATTTCAGGAATTTCACTTACTTAGTGTTTAACTTAATCATTTAGGAATTTTTCACAGTCTGGTAATCACTGATCTGAATGGCATTGTGTTACCAGCACATGTTCTGAGTGCACACTTACTAATGTGAACCCTCTTGGGTGTTGCTTGAATCTCATCCCTGCATTGTGTCCTTCCAACATAGTATTACGATTTTTCTCTTTTCTTTTTCATATGCTGCTGAAAAAATTTTTACACTTTTATCCAGGGTGTATTTCCTCCTAAAACCAGTTTGGTGTCCTTTTGGTTGATTCCCTGGCTGGCTAGTGTATCTGTACTTACCAGCAGCAACGTGACACTCAGAAATGTTTGGTGGTCTTGTTTAGGTAGCTCATATAGGGATGTTTGGGAAAGAAGTGGGTAAATAAAGTGATTGTTTCAAACTGGTAAATTTTTTTAGCTTTTTTTTTTAATTGAATAAGGTACTCAGGATTGATGACATATTTTGGAACGAGAAAAGGCTGTACAATTCAAATTTTCTTACAAACACCCACATGATTTTTTTAATAAATTCAATATTTGTATCAGTTGAATGGCTGTCATAAAAATCATAACCACGTATGAACAAAGTAACATAAAAATGTAGTATACTTTGAATGTTGAGGAACAGCAGAGCTCTTAGATATCACGAAAAGCAGATTAGAAACCCTAAGGGGGATAAACCCAAAGTGTTTGTGTAATAGTATTGTTGTGTAAATATAGGTATAAAGATTTTTGTTTCATATATACCTGCTTCCACTTTACGAAACTGGGTTTTCTTTCAGTGTCTGGGAAAAAAAATCTTCCTCCCTGAAGCATTAAGGTTCCAGGTTTGGGAAGCAACTTAGTGTAAAAATTTAATATTCACTATAACTGAATAATTTAAGTTGAAGTTCTAGTTTGTCCTTCTGTTCATTAAAACTGAAAAGAATCTCAAGATACTTGATGAAAAAAACCAAGGAAAGTTTTGTGACCTTCCTTGATATGAATCCAGTTAAAGGATTAGCAATGTAAGTCAGACTCTGAAATGAAAAGGCAAAAATATAATAGTAAAAATATTTTAACAGTGATTAGCTGTTATCTGGAAAAATAGATTTCATTTCACTCAGTAGAACACTATATTTTGTTGAGAATCAAAGTTTACAAAATAAATTTCAATATTTTTTAGTATAGCAGGTGATGAATGTTCTCCCACAGAGGTTATATCAGAAAATCAATATTTGTAAAATTGAAACAGTATAGGTTTGTATTGATCCATGTGGCTAAATCAAAATGAAAGGCTTTGTAACAGCTTTCTTAGACAGCCTGCTACCCGGTAATGGCAAACTATCAATTTTAGCTTTCCACTGATAAATCAGCTTGAAAATTGGATGTCAAATATTTTTTTTTTACTGAAGTAGTGATTTTTTTCTTCCCTCTAACCTTTCTTGATGTGTTAGATTGGTTTATAAGACTAAGCTCTGCCTTTTTGAAAGCTGTTGTCAAAACTGACATTTAGATATATTTTGAAACAAAACCTAAACTCTTAAAGCCTAATTTTGTGTACTAGCTGGCTTGCTGGTAATCCTGTGTGTACGCTTCTGTGTAAACAAACATGAATATATGTTTAATACTGAAAATGACATTGATTTAATACTTTAGGTGTATAAATTTCTCTCTTTTCTGATCTCTGGAGTTCACAAAGGTCAGATCTTCAACTGCAGCTTTTAGAAACTAATGCTCCAGAAACTATTTTAGATTTCAGTGGTTAGGAAGATTGATTCTTCTGTAATTGACTGATTTTCTTTCTTATTTTGTGTTAAGTGAGACTTTATGAAATGATAACAAGAACATCAAGATAACAAGAAAACCTGCATGGTTGCTCGTTGTTTTTCATGCTGTAGAAAAGAGGATGCATTTGCTTTTACTCAGAAAATAGATAGAAAAGTCCTTTATAATGGTGGGGAGAAACCCTTTAATCTGGGTCAAATGCAGTAGTGACAGTTGACGGTGCCATACCTTCATGTCTATACAGCAGAATATAAGTTAGCTCGAGTGGGTATTGATTGTGAAGTTTGCTGTGTATAATTACTTTGGCTGTAGAAAAATGTGGTGTGTATTGATCTAGATGGAAGCATTTGACCAGCAGTTTCCCTTGGCTAACAGTGAGTGTCATCTTTCAGCCATGATAAATGGTAACACTCCGGGTCAGCATAATTACTTAGTGGTGAAATGAACCTCCTGTACCCTTCTCCCTCTCACACCAAAGAACCACCGTAATCATCTTTATCTGAAAGCCATGATTTACTGAACTAACCAGCCCCTTAATAAAGTCCTTCCCTCCCTCCCCACAGTATGCACCCACTTATTTGTGGGTCTGTACTTTTAAAAACTAAACTGTCCTGTTCTGAATCCACAGGTATGATTTTTTTTTTTTTTCCCTTAACCCCTGTCAGTCGACCTAGACCTGCAGGAGGCCAGGTCTTGTGACAATCTTTTTATCTTTATGTTCAATGTTTATGTAGAAAAAGGAGAAAGAATAAGGTGTCCATCGTTTTGACACATTGGTTTTTAAGTCTTGGAATCAAATGTTATTAACGCGCTGGTAAATTATTAGTGTACTGCAGTGAAAACTGCCGTATGAATTTATAGTCAGTAGCCCTTTTTATCTTACAGATAAATGTACGCTCTGTAAGTACTGTCTTTTGAGAACAGATGAGGATATCTTTTCTCGATATGCTGCTAGAACAGCTTCATTTATAATAATTTTGACACCGTGTTTAATAAGTTTTAAATGTAAGATATTTTTTTTAAGTATTAGCCATTTTTCTGTTCACGTGTACGTCTAATAGGTGCCAAATGTTTTCAGCATAAAGAAATTTTATTTGTTGCTAGAAGAGAAAACTATGATGATTTGTATTGTTTGGCACCTTTTTAATGGGGAGTTTTCAATTTGTTATCAATATTTCATTAAAACTTCGTAGCATGTTGTTGAAAATGGATTTGTGTTTACTTGCCAGTAGTGTAATATGGCCCTGGGGTAATGACTTTTTGTTAAGTAATGTTAGTTAAAGAAAATCTGGCAATAGTTTTAGATCATTTTAAGACAGCTGTGAAGGGTTTGGATAAAGGTCATTTTCAGTGATTGTGCTTAGTTAAATAAATGTGAAGGGTTTCACAATGGGAATCTTGCTTTTCAGTGTGCTGTCATAAATTTCCCTTTAGCACATCTGGGAATATGAAGTAAAATGTAGTTGTTTCTGCCTTGAAGGCAATGTATTTTATATTTTCCTTGCTTTGTTTGTTTTCCCCTTATAATGCTGTTTATTCACATAACTAGAGTTCAGAGGTTTTACTTTGTCATAAATTAAATCTTCTGTTCTCTGACAGTTTCTGGGACCTGCTGGATATAATTTTCAAATGGTTGTAACTTGAAGATTTTTTGCTGTGATTTAGTCATTAAAAGTGTTAAATTTTCTGACAACTCAGCCTCTATTGTGACCCTGGTTCATTGCTTGCTCTCTCCCTTGGCCACAGCTGGCCTCTTGCTGTTCACAGCTGAAAAGTGAAATCAATGCTGGGTCTAACAAAATGCAGATGAAAGCCATTCTGATCATATATAGTCATTTCCCGTAATTTTATCAGCCTTCAGTTTCTTAAATGATCTCTGGAAATCATTGTTTGTTCATGTGAATACAATATCGAATTTTGTGATAAAATGTCCTGTCTTTCTGAAAAGTAATACTTTCTTAAGCGTTAGTAGTGATATACAGCTCACATTGCCATAGCACGACTTTTTTAAAATACCAGTCTGCTCCTTCCCCTGTTCCCTCTTGAAGGGAAGCACTACGTATCAAAGCCCGTCAAAGAGCTGCTGGCTGAATGCTGCCGACTTTGAGCCTTTGGAATCTTGCGAATTGAGGTTTTTATGTTCTACAAGGCTCAGAGCTGGAAAGTAAGAACTCTTACCATGTGTCAATCCACGTTGCCATTGATCTCTCATCCTTTTTATTTTTATTTGAGCAAGAGTGGTAGGAAAGCTGTGTTGCAGTTAGAGGTGGCAGCATATGATGTAGCTTAATGCTCCAAAGGTCACGGAACTACAATGAGTTTGATGGAAAACAGCCTTTCTCCTTATTTTAAATGGTTCCTGCTTTGATTACAGGCATTTATTATAATTATCAAGAGATTAGTCTGTTGTTATAGAATCCTTGTAATGGAACCATTTAAAAGGAATATAATGGCAGTTTATTGGATTTTGCAAAGGAAAAGAGAGCAGATAAAGTGGTATTTTTAAAATTGATCAAATGCTGCCCTAAGCATACCGATTTTTTTCTTTGGTTTAACTTCACATTTCTTTTTTTCGTTTTCTGTTAAATACTAAATAAGTAACTTTTTCCAGATCTTGAAGATATTTTATTTATACATTTTCATCACAGTCTAACCCTGTGCAATTTAGTTGTTAAAGACATTCCTCCCATAAATGATCTTAAGCTATACATATCATAGAATATGTACTGTCTTGTGCAGCTGCTCTGTGATTTTAATACCTCCATTTTAAAAATGGCAACTAAAGAGTATTGTTGATCAAAAATAACATATAAAAGAAAATTATATATTTCACCACTGAAGTGCAGCTAGGGCGATTTCTTTTTTATATTAGCAAAATACCATAATATTGATGAAACTTGGTAAATTTCTTTCATGTGTATATTCATTTCCCCTACTTAACTGTGTACAGTTGTATTTACTGCACTCACTCCAAAAGAATAAATGTTAAGATTATAAATCAATCATCTTCTTCAAATGTTAACAGAATACTGTGACCTGGCAGTGTATGTACGTACTAGATGACATTTTAAAAAATTAAAAGCTCATAAACTTAGGGGGTTTGATACTAGGAACTGGTTTATATTTCAAGACCAATTAATTTCACAATATGTGTAAGTATGTCTTCTTTGTATGAACACCTTCAAAGGTCTGGGCCAAATCTACATTCTTCTAAGGAGTAATTACAGAGCCCAAGTCCTCCTGCTGAGAATGTACTGTTCTGTGCTCGTTAGATGGGCAACGGCATCAGTTACTTGGTACCGCTGTTAACCAGGGGACGAAAGTTAATTCACTGAAACTTAGTTGACACAGGGCTATTTTGAAGGCACTGGGGAATCAGCCCCAAAATAACAGTGGAAAACGATACAACAGCAAACTACCAGAATCAGGTTACAAGTCTGCTACTCCAATATCTGTTGGCTGCCAGCAGAGGAGGCCTAGGGAGGAGTGTGGTATTTCCCAAGGTGACTTTATTGTGACACTCCCCCAGCGTATCCTCCCAGCTTTCAGCAAACTGTAGCTCAGGGACTTCCTGAGCCACAGGTGATATCCTTCAGTTTAATAACTTTTGGGGTTTGGTTTTTTCCCCCTCTATGAAAGAAAATGCATAATCCCTTTAAGATCTCATGTAAACTTCTATTATCCATGATATGGCATAACATTCTGTTCCATACCTTGAGTATATTGTGTGAGAAATCCACACAAAGTGTACTTTCATTTGTTCTGAACTCGTTGCTTGATAACTATATGTTCTCCCTAGGCTTTTTCTTCTGAGAAATTGTTGAGTCCTTGTTGCTGATTCACCATCGTGGTGCCATTTACAGCATTAAAGATCACTGTCACATCCCTCTCAGTTATGGCTCTGTTCTTTGGCTGAGAACGTTTGCAATGGCCTTGTCGACCTCCCTGGAGGCTCCCCTAGCAGGCTGTAGCTTATTCTGGAGCAGGTCGCTGTTAATCCTTCCAGCTGGAGCTATTTCACTTTGTGTAATAGCCAGAGAAGAGAACGACATACACATGTACTTGCTTCTGTCTCATTCCCCACCTACCCTCCCTCCCCCATCTGCAATGTGCCAGGTTTTAGTTTTATTGCCATTAGAAAGCTAATCAGGAATGACTAAAGCTTCCTCAACCAAATCCGCACATCTACACTGACTCAGTAGTCTCAAAAGAATAAAAATAATAAAGACTTAGATTCTGAATCGGAGCAATGTGGTAAGAGATGGGCCTGGGCCTGAGCCATATGGTTGTAGTCTTTTCATTCCCCATTCCAATTAATGTTTTGCTAGTGTAAAGTGAGACAGCATCATCAGAAAAGGCTGACAGTGTTCCATTCCACAAAACTTTGGTGATTCATGGGGGAAGCATGTTGTGTCTGCCATAGCTCTTCACGTATAAATTGTATTTACCTTCAGATAGAATCAGGTGTAACAGTCTAGGCACAAATTATTATTGGTGTGTATGTTTGAGAAAGGAACACTTTATTGACAAAGTCTGAAAAAAATAATTTTGATTTACTGTCACAGGCTTTCAGAATATCTTCAGAAGATTGCAGGCATAATGCTGTATAATCAATTGCATTCTGGTGCCTTTGGATATCGGTGGTTAGCATATATGTGTATTTCACAGTGCTGAATAGTGGTTTCTCTGTTTTTTGATGTGCAAGTTACAAAATAAAAGTACTTTGCTTGCAAATTTAACTTGAAAATTAGGGAAAGTGACCATGATTCTTCCCCTAGCAGATGCACCTTGAGCACTGAATGACATATAGTGACTCCTGAGAAAATAAATTAATCTGCAGAGACCTCCCAAAGTGGGGAGAGATTCCTCTTCATCTTCCTAAAAGTTTCCATATAGTCCAGGTGCTGGGTGCACTGCTGCTCCAAGATAATTGGAGCATTATTATTATATGTATTGTGCTCATTTTATTTTATTTTGGTATGCTATGTCCTATGGAACAGAAGTAGAAAAGATTAATATCAGAAAGATAAATGCTCTAACCTGTTTTCTTTCTTCCTGCTTAATTTCAAAGGTCTGCTGCAGGCACAGGAAGGTTTTGGAGATCTTCACTAAACAGTTTTTATACACATTTGTAGTGAAAAAACCAAGTATTATAAGTAAATAAGCTATTACTAGCTTATCCAACAAACCTCCATAATGTTTCCTGTACTTTCCTTCTACTCTGAGTTTTCAGTGTTTCTTGTGAGTGTGTCTGCTCTAGAGGCAGGCTCTGAATGGTTCCATGCCATCAGCCACTCTCATGATGTCAGAGGCGGCCCTAAGGGAAGAGATGACGGAGTCTGTGCATTTGTGACTATTAACTGGTGACTGATAAAACTCTAGCAAGTTAGTGTCTGAGAAGGGTGTATTACTGAGTCAGTTCTGGACTTCGTGTTTCCTTAACAGTGAGAGTTTTAGTGTGTTTCTTTTCTACCATGTTAGCTGTGCTGAAGGGTGCACAGATATTTGTAAGTTATCAGCAAAGGCGTCTTTGTTGTGTAAGGGCTGATGGTCCCGCTGCTGACCAAAGGCTGGTTGGAACAGCATCAATAATAGTCTCTATCAAGTCTCTATCAAAAGAAATTTTGACAAATAATCCGATTAATGATAGGGAATAAGTTCTGAATCACACTGCCTTCTCACTGGTGTCCAAAATGCTACAGTCATAGGCACACTGCAGCTGTCATTAACAGTGTTTTTTTCATTATCAGTCTGTTGAGTTATACTGCCTGTTTGGAAGATGATATTGCCGGTAATGGGAATAAATTCTTAACACAATGTTGTAAGTGTGGTGGAGGGTAAAGCAAGAGTATTTTCACAGCATTGTATGTAGATGTCACGGTACAGTGTCATTTTCCTAAGCTCTCCCTGAACTAAATAATGGAAGTATTACATATTTTTTTCAAGGGATAAGATAAATATAAACAAAATGCTTTTTTGCTGTGAACAAGAATACATTTTTGTGGGCTTTGGTTTTTTTTTCCAAAACCAGATAAAAAAACTTTTGACAGATTCGGTATTAACTAGGAAGAGCAGCTGACTTCTTGGTCCATAATTCAGCTTTGCTACTCCATGGGAGGATACTGCTATTAAAACAATAGTAGATCCATTATACATTGTACCTTGGTTTGGATGTGTAGTTTGGAGCCACATCACTAATTGCAGAGATTACAGAACATCTACAGAAAGACAAGGGTGTATCAAGACAATGATAATATGAGTATGACTAAAGCAACTTAATTTAGATAGTTTGGTAAAAGAAAGACTTATGGAAGGTCAGGCCTGATGTATATATTCACCCACATAGTCCCATGTTACTTTGGTTGCTTAAACAAAGCGTGAGATACTAGGCAAAAGCTATTCCAGAACTGTATTTAAGTCAATTATTTAAGTCACTTATTTAAGAAAAAGTCCTATAAAGCATGAGATGAGACTAGAATCTATATCCATTTTCCATATAAAAGATTAGTAATCTTTCAGAGTGATTTAGCAGCTTTTCATACTGGTGTCAATTCAATCCATTTCTTACTAGGAATGTAAGAAGTTTCTCACTAGTTTGGATTTTTGATTTGGTGGTTTGCTTCTTCCAAAAAAAGAGATCTGTTTCAGAAAGCAGAAAAAGAGTTAAGAAAATAACCTCAACTAAAGTCTTATCTGTATGTAACAAATAGCAATTTCTATATATATTTTCCTACCAGTGTTCAATCTGTAGTGTAAAACAATACATTGATATTCTACCAGTAGTAGAATTTTCTGAAATTTTTGTGGAATTAAGCCCCTAACATATGTCCTGAAACAAGTCTCGTTTTAAATATGTTCTTGATTTTAATGGGATTGCTCATAGGTTTATACTTAAAATCGTACTTCTTTTTAGAATTAGGCCTAAATTATATTTTTTCTTTAAAAATAAGTATATACTACACCACAGATTCAAATTCTCCAAAATAATGTTGCTTTTTTAACATTATATTATGTATAATAAACAGTATTCTGTTTTTAAGTGTTAACTATTAGGATTTCTCAATTGCTTTAATAACATAGTCTGATTCTTGAGAGTGTCAGGTGGTTTTTTTTACTTGGTTGCTTGAATTTATATAGTTTTTGTCTCCTGAATGTATATAATTTTATGTTCATTATTTCCTATGGGTTCAAAATAACTTTGTTTTCAATAAGGCATTTACAGTCTGCATCTGGGATTTTGAATCCTGACCTGATTCTCCATTGCAGTTTTATAGCAATAAAATCATAAGCCTGTTTTTCAAAAGAGGAACTTTGAAATTTTTTCAAATTTACACAGATGAGATGATTTCTGTGATTTTTGTCTATTTTATATTTTGGAATTTGCTTTAGCAGGTCACTCAGGTGATGAAAAGATACCGCCATGTAAATTTTACTTGTAGTAATATAAGACTGGGACAAGTCAATCGGCCACTTTCTCCAGTTCTCTCATTTAATGGGTTCCATATAGCCCGTAATTCTCATTTTCTCTCTCTGCCTCTTGGATTTCACTCAGTCATGTGAATTCTCTGACCTGATCCTTCCCTTGACAATTCAACACAAGTCTTAGATGCCAAATTCTTTTATAAGAACCCCAGGTTTTTATGTTCCCTACAGTTGAGATCTTTGTTATTTGAGACAAGTGCAGCAGGATTCCTATCACCCAACTTTCCCCGAGGTGCAACTAGTTCTCTCCATCGCCTAAGAATTGGGCCTGGATTGATTAGTTAAATGTCAATAATGTTGATGTCTTAAGTTAGAGAAAGAAACTCAACTCAGCTATCGTTTGGCATAATTTGACAACCTTAATTTTCCAGTAAATTACAACTGTTAATTGCTAGTATTAACTTCCCAATAATTGAACTCTGCCTTCCAGATTGCAGGAAAGGAAAACAAATTCTACCATGTCATAGGCAATTTGGTCCCTGTAGAAGAATCAGTTCCCAAAAATAAGGTGATAGTCAACCTCACAGCATCTTCAAACATTATTTCTTTTGAGCTACACAGGAGATCTGGAGCAGCTATAATAAAGCAGGAGGCTCCAAAAGAATGAAGCTGGTGAAGAAGGGAGGGGCAGATGTTATGTTCCCCCAAGTTGGTCATTAGAAATTTGACAACCTCTGAGGCTGGCATGACCTGCTCCATGGCTCCTTAAGCCACATGTGATTTTTCAGCACTTCAGGGTCAACTCTTTCCTAGGGCCTGTGTCACAAGGAGCTTTGGCAGAAAATATTCTGAATTATCCAGATCCGCAGCTCAGAGAAAGTAAGCAAAAAAATACTATTGCTATATTGCCCTCAAACCCAGGTACAGACTGAGTCCAGCTCCCTTTCTTCTCACTTTCTCACATTTTTGAACTACTAGAATGTCATCTCTCCTCAACTCATAGCTTGTATTTCACAGTCATGTAGTTTTTGCTTTTTGCTTTCCTGAATCAGGAAATTCGGCTACCCATGTTATGAAGGGAAAGCAGCACATCTTTCTGTGATGGATTATGGTTCTTTCCCCCATGAATTTTCTACTTCAGTACTGTTCCAGTCCATAAGCTTTCCTTTCTGGTATAATAATAGTTTGAAGTCCTGTTCTCATTTGTCATCTTCCATGCAAACTATGGTAACAAAGTCATTTAAAAAACCCACTGCAGAGAACATGTAAAGGATGAAATCAGCTTAATTATAAACTTTGAGGATTGTAATTCCTCATGGTGATTCTACACAGAAAAGTGGTGGGGTTTTGTATAAATTTATTAAACCGTTGCTATGATTTTTCTTTAACTGTAATATTCATTTAAGTAAGAACGTACAGCCAAAAATAGCCAAATATACATTAAATATATTTTTAAAGCATATCCCTATAGGAAATCATACTATACAATATCAACTGAATGATGAAAGTACATGGAAAATTCAGGAGATACATGTGGTCATGTCACAGGTTTGTGCTACAGACAAGGGAAAAATCAGCTGTGTCTCATGATTGTTGCTCAGGATTGCTTAACAGATAAAGTAGCTAAAAGGAAGGAAAACGTTAAAAAAAGTATATCCTGAACAAAGGATTGTCAAATACTTTGTATGCAAAAATTCTTTAAAGCTGTTTGTTTTCCAAAACCCTCAAAAACAGAGATTTTTTTCAAGACAGAAGACAAGGAAGTTTTAATCCTGTGTTGCCTTTTTTTTTTTTTTTATGTCATGTCTGCTTCTTCTCCCACAAGTTTTGCAGAGCCAAAAATAAATCATTAGGTCATGCTGATATATTTTGGGATGTTTTATAGAAGACTGCTTCTATACTTCTAAAGAACCTCTTGACTGTCAGAAATAAAGTATAAATAGAACAGTTTTGATTTACTTGCCAAGCTGCTTTCTTAGCTCTTACAAAAATTCCCAGGAACAAAAAAGACCAAAGTTAAGATTATTTCACCATTTATTTGATAGTATTGTAAACATGATCTCTATTAAAAATCCTATAGCACTCATGGCTATGCCACTTGGCAAAGGTTTATTTCATCAATACAAGTTGCATTTGTGGATAGGAATAACTGTTTGTACACCAGTCAAGACATATCCACTAACTGGGCCAGCATGCCTTTGTTTTGTTTCTGAAGAATGATCTTAGATTTGCAGCTAGGTGTGTGCTTTGTTTCTAACTTAGTCTGTACTTACAGATGAAAAAGGAATCTGTCCCAAAAAACTTTCAGAAAGTATAAAATTTCAGACTTCCATAAATTTCAATTCGAAGATTTCCAATTACCAAGTTTGAAATGACATTTTGCAAAAATAATCCTTCTGTTAAAACAGTTGCCTTTTAATAAACAGCTCTGCATGATGGAAATAAAAATAATTGCCTAGTTAAAACTTTATTATTTATTTTTGATCACTGTTGCTATTCATTGATAAGTCTCAAGGAAGCTAATTATTTCTTCTCGATGCCAGGTTTATAAGTTAGCTGTCTTTAAACAGCTGCAGCTTGAATAATGTATAAAGGTTTGAAGCAGTAATTCATTATGAGTTTTTAAGAAATAATATTAAAAAAAAAGCTGTCTTAGTTTTAGAATAAGACTTTAAAAATATTTAGACAAAATATTTCTTTTCTTCTAATTAAAGATTTTGAGAGACAAAATTTCTATTTCTGGATGCCATAGCCTTTGAGCCATAACTTACATAACAGGAGTAACTAATGAGATAAGGAGTCCTAGCTGTCTACCTCAACCCTGCAGTTGATGTTAAAAGTACATCTCTAGATTTTTTGACAAGTCATTTCTGGTTTGCCTTGAAACTGGGATGGAATTAGTATGCTCAGTAGCTGCTTCAGTAGTTCTTTCACAAGAAATTCAGACACCTTAATCTATGCATCTGGAATGGAGCAGACAGTTGGGGCAGCATCCTCAGCAGCAGTCACATATGTTATCCCTACTTACAAGTCTGAGCCTTTAGCATTTGACCTTTAAGTAAGCCAATGAGGCACAAAAGTCTTCAAGAGCTTCAAGCCCTTTTACTTGGATGCCTGCTTTGAAAACTTGGGACTGTTTTTTTGGTTGTTCAGGCACAGTAACCATACTGAACCAACTTTTAGCTAGTGCAATTCCAGAATTGCAGAGAAGTCACAAAAGCCTAGGTATTTTTGAGAAGCTGGGACCCTTTTGTCCATAGTTATATATTTAATATGATAAGAACAATCTTGAAATACAGTGGTAATTGTTTTCCTTGTAGAAGTTGCCTGCTTCATCAGAACATTTGCAAAAATTCAAAACTTCTGCATTGAGCTGATGCGGACTGTATGCAGGTGACAATTACAACAAGCTGAGCAGGGACCTCAACCTCCAGCTTTGCTTATTGGAGTTTCTTAATGCAGTGGTATTATTGCCATTAATAATTCAAAGATAAAATTGATTTTATTTTTTTTTTCTTTTCAGAAAAGGTAGGAAAAGCTACATAAAGAATCTAGTGGTGTTCATTTCACTCAGGAGCAAAATATCCTATCATTTACATAAGTAGAAAAGATAGCACTCATGCAGAAGGCAGAGGAGGAAGGTGTCTCTGTGAGATTCTGAATAAATTGTTCTCTCTATCTTCTCTTTTCAGTACAACATCTGAACCAAGAAAAAAAAAAAAAAGTTAGATGAGCAAGGGTTGTGTTTTGGAGAGGTGGTTGGTTGGGGGTTTTTAAACTAATTCTGTGCAAGAAGGGAGTCAGACAATAAGATGCTATACTAGAGGCAAGGCATAACTACAGGAGAGAGTTTGCTTACTTTCCAGTGGTCATAACACCACTTTATTTGGTTTTTCTGCAACCAGTTTTTCACTTTCCTCCGTCAAAATTTAGTCACCATGCTTCTGACTCAAATGCATTTACGTATTCTTGGCTGAATAGAAGTAGTGAGCTCTATTATCAGACAAATGCTGTCTACAGAACTGTTGCTAGAGGAATATTTAGTGTTTGAAACTCAAGAGATGAACTACATTGAATACTTGATTTTCAAAAAAGGAAGTTTAATTCTGTAAATATCTTAGGCAGTCTCATAAGAACTTTATCTATAGAAGTTAACCTTGTTCAGAAAAGAGCATCTTTATGGCAAAATTGATGGTTGTCCCAAAACATTTTCCATTTCCTTCATTAAATCAGCATTTCACTTTTTTAAAATTAAGATAAACAAGATATATTCTGAGATGTTTATCTGATTTCTTATGGCTTATAGCTGTAAAATGGCACACTACTTTCCAGATGATTTTAACAAAAAGTTGTACTATTTTACAAGGACTCCTGTTTGTTGTGTTCATAGGGCACTGACTTTTATCCTTCTTTTAAGTTGACAATTAAGGTGCTTAAGAAACAAAATACAGTTGCTACCAGCAGGTGGTATGCTTGTACGAATAGATTTGAATGGAATTTTGGGCTGAAAACTTTTTTAAATCAGAAAACAATATTTAGGTTAAATCTTTTGATGAAAAATTATGATGGTTTAAGTCCCTATGAAAATGCCTGATTTTGTCCCTTTCATTTTTCTAAATTAACAAAAGCCTACAAAACTTTTTATTTTGAAATTTTATTTTGTTTTCATGTTGTATTTCTTCACAGAAGAAGCTCGCGAGCTGATGTCATGGTACCTGCTTCTGATGTGGTATTATAGCAAGCATAATAGTCAAACTGTAAAAGAAATAAGATTTTTATTTTTTGTTGAAATTGGAAGATCATTGGCTAAATAGTTCAATTTTTGTGTCAGTGAAACTTTGAGCTAGTTCCATGTTTTGAATAAGGAAAGCTGCATTCTTTGCATGGAGTACATTTTGCTTAATTATTGGCATGTACAGTTACGCTTCCAGTGTAAGCCATTTTGTCTGTTTCTTGCAATCAGTTGAGAGAGGCAACCTCAATACACCATTCATTCCATCTTGGAGTTTGTTATACTGTGGCATCATGGTAGTACTTATGAAATTTTCTGAAGTACACCACTGTGCTGAGATGGCATGATATAAGAAAAAATGCATTAAAAATAAAAATGTTGTAAAACACTGTATTTTCATTCAAAACATTTTCCAAAAGTAATTTTTACCCAAATTTTCATTTATTTGAAACTATAGAAAGGCTTTTTGGGCTCTGAGGGGTTTATTTCTTCTTTGGAGAGATGTCAACACATTCTGAAATAGGATAAAAGTTCCAGACTGGAAATCTGAGTTAAACCACAGAGTATTGTTCCAACCACTTTTTTTCCTTATCCTCAAAGTTTATCTTACTATATGTCTCAGTTTTAGTAACCGTAAAGTTTATTGCATTTTACTGTTTCAAGGGATACCATTTATTATTCCTAAAATGTTATGCACTTGCATTCTGTTATTTTGTTACTAAAAAAACCCAGTGTGATTCTGGTGAGTCAAATACTGACAATTTATGTATCTACTTTTTATATTGCCTCAGTTCAGTTTATTCGATGTCACTGGATTCTAAAAGGAACTGAGTATAAAACTTCAAGAAATTGTATTGTTTCATTTAGGTGTACTACATGTAGTGTCCTACTATGGCACATCAATATTTGGATAATTTGCCAAACTTATTTCACATTACTTTTAATTTATGTTTCATGTTAAATCAATTTAATAATTTAAAAAATTCTACTTACCTTTAGTTTTACTTTGATGACATTTGATTTATTGACATGTCCATTACTAATTTTTTAAGAGGTACGTGGCTTTGTTCTTATGTTTTTTCCCATATAGTTTTATGCATGGTTAGTCTTATTTCCCTAAAACTACTGCTTCATGATGTAAGTTTACTACTACTGAATAATATAGCAGCTATTCCAGAATGACATCTCATTCTGGAGATCTAAGCTTTATAAAAAACCTAGATAATCAGGATGATTATTAGTCCTTCTTTCTTTGTGTGTTCATTATCGTTTTTTCCTTCAGACTTTATGCAATGTACTAAAATCCCAAATCCATATACAAATTGTCTGCGTTTTACAGAAATTTTCCTGATGATCAGAAGCAAGTTATCAGACCATACAGTATAATCTGGGAATTAGCTGTCTTAGAAGCTTGTGTTTCAGGTACTACCATAGCTAAAAAGAACATCTCTATTGCCACAGCCTCCCTTTCACATCTACTGACATTACTCTCCTTTCTGATGTCTCATCTAACTGAAGATTAATACATCTAGAGAGATTTCTGGTTTCAGCTTCTTCTTTCTATTTTACTTCTTTTGAACTTCAGTGTCCTCATCTTTTTCACTGAAATTAAGTCATAAAAGTTTCAGGAGTTGGAGGGTTTCCTTAAGAGTGTGTATTAAATACACCTTTTTCCAGTGCCTTAAGAAGAGAATAAAAGCCACATAAATCACTCCTCCTTTTCTGACAAGGATGTTACACTTTAAAACAGTTCTTACAAAATTCTTCTTCAGGAATTTGGTGGATCTTTAATCATTAGTGGTCTTCTGATGGTTCTCGCTCTTATTTCGTTTGTAGCCAATTCTCCGTTCCTCTCAGTTTTGTCCTTCATGATTAATGCAATACCATTAGTAACATGATCATAGGAAAGAAACTGTGTTGGCAGTTTTCTTTTTGCCTTTCAAAGGTGACTCTTCTGCTCCTGTTCTGATGATCAGTGGTAGTTTTTTCTGTTACTTTGAGGTCCTTCGTGCTTTCTCTCACCCTAATTTCAAAGTCTACATGAAAAACCCTTCCCCTCCACTCAAACCTTGCAAAGCTACAACACACAAATGCCAATATCTGTAAAAGTTTGCAGGTTCATGAATTTCATTCATCCTTTACAAGTGTAAACAACTTATAAACTTTTTCCTTCCTGTTTTAAAAACTTCTACCATATTCCAGTCTTCACAGGGAAACCTGTGCGTCAACTAGTATGTAATCTGCTGGTAACTTGTGCTGTGTGTATTATCGATTGTGGTAAAATGAACTATTTTTTCCCCTTTTTCTGTTCATAAAGTAACTGTAGAACACAGATCAGCCATAAAGGTCACAGATTTCTGGAGCTCACTGCCTTAAACAAAAGTAACTTAAATTTGCAAGTCTCAAAATATTATAGATTATCTAACAGATATTCTTGATAACCCACTATTTATCCATTTATCCATCCATAGTTATTCACATGGATTTCTTTTTCTTCCTGTCCACTTCCACAGTTATTTCTCTTCCACTCATTTCCATGGCCATTGGTTTTCTTCTCACATCTCTGTTCCTTACAAACTTACTACTACTCCATTTTTTTCCAGCTCAGTGTTGCTTTTTCTTCACAAAATCAACTTTTCAAATCTTTGATCTATGCTTTTCAATTTCTTTGCCTCCCAATCTGTGCTCTTTATGGTTTCTCATTTCCCGGTACCATGGAAAGTATTGCCAGAAAAAAACTTTTAATCTGTCCTGTTTTCTCCTGCTCTGGTAAAATTATTCCAGTGAATAGTGAATATTATCTATTGGTTAGACCCTATTACTTTTCTTTTTTAATTCCTCACTGCCTAACTCTAGACTTTTCTATCAAGTACTTTTTCATTTTTTGTGCTCTGACTTTGTTTACATTTCTTCTCAAATTTCACCGATCATTCCTGTCTCCTGTCTCTTCTCATTTTAATTTTTCACATTTTGGCAGCCCTACACAGGAGGTACAAAAAATACCTGTCATCTCTCATGATGCTTCTGAATACGGCAGTGCTGGCATGCCTTCTAGCCATGCTGCTGGGATGCAAGTTGTCTAGCTGGACTGCTGTGCTGTACGCACCACCTTCTCCAGCTGTCAGTGACAAGGACACCAACTGTTTAACCAAATTTGCAGGGAGCTCCTTTGCTTTCTCTCTCATTTCTACCCATGCTAATTTGCTTCACTGAAAGCCAGTGGTCACTGACCATCCTGCCATCCCCCAGGAAACACTATCCCTAACCAGCAGTCTAGGCATCCCTTGTTTGCCCACTGACACAACCACCATCCCCCAGAACTTATTGTCTGTGCCCTCTCCATCAGCTTCTTATGTTCTTCTTCATGGCCTGTCTTCCTGCTGTTTATGTCACTTCACTAATTTCTGAACATGAATTCATCATATTGTAATGATATCCTAAGCCTTGTAGCCCTGCTTCCCAGTCGAAACCAGGACAGTATCCACCTCTTATTCCATACCATTTACAACATGATACGTTTTCAAATACATAATCACCTCTTCTGTCCTTTAACATAAATCCACGGTGTCATTCCCTTAGTCTATGGACCATTTCTCTGAAATCCACTGAGTTCATTTAGTCCACGACATGGGACTCCACCTATTGTAACAGTCCTTCTGGGCAGGGAAGATGGTACGAGGTGCGGGATTGTTGCACTTTGAAGACAGTTCTGATTCTATTATGGCTGCACTGATCTGGTTTCACCAAAGCCATTCTTTGTTGGTGTGGCAGTTGAAGAGGAGTCAGGATCAGATCTTCAAATCCAAAGTGGTAGAGATGGGCGCCACAGGATGCCCAGTACTAACAGGCATACGGAAGTGACAATATACAATACTGTGTAACAATTAACATCACACAACTCTACTCATTGGTATGGAATATCCCTTTGGCTAGTTCAGGTCAAGGCTGCCCTGGCTGTGTCCCCTCCCAGTTTCTTGTGTCCCTCCAGCCCTCCCACTGGCAGGGCCCAAGAAACTGAAAAGTCCTTGACTTAGTATAAATATTACCAAGCAACAACTGAAATATTAGTGTGCTATCAACACTGTTCTCACACCAAAGCCAGAACACAGCACTGCATCAGCTACTTCTAACAAAATTAACTCTATCCCAGTCAAAACCAGGACAATATAACATCCATGTGATTTCCACAGGACATATCCACCCAGCTTCTTTCAAAAATTACAGTATGAAACTTCCTCATGCATGAATTGAGTCACTCAGCATAATATTCATTAAAAAAAAAAAAACTTTTAAAAGGTTAAATATTACCTAAATTTCCCTGAGTATTTAGCATCCTTATATTTAAATGGTAAGGTCTTTTTTTGAGACTTTTCCCCTTCTACCTTGAACCTCTGCCAAATATACTCCTGATGTTTAACAACAGTAATTCTTGTGCATATGTACTTAAGAGAAAAAAATGTTGCTGTTTGTAGCAAGACCTAAAGATCTTTTAAACTCCTATTTATAATATTTTTACTGTCTTTTTGAATTTTCATTGCATTAGATGTTTCTCAGGTTCATTGACATGTTTATTCTCTGTGTTGATATTTCCAGATTTTATTTTTATTGGTAGTAGTTGTTTAGCATTATTCTTAGTTTTCAGTACTTTTAAAAAAAACTTCAGTAGCTTTATTTTGGAGATTCTCCAGCATACTCTTTGGAAAAACATCATGGAGTTTTGTGATTTTTCTAGCTAAAAAAATTGGTTTTGTGTAAACTATAGAAGTTACGTTAATTAAGGCTTTTGATATTTGTTTCTGTTCAGGCACAGTAGTGCTTTGTTTTCTTTTAGCCATTATAATGTGATTTTTACGTGTGTGTCTCACCATCTTGATAAACCCAGCAGTCACTGTTTCTGTTTCAAGCACAGTCAGAGGAACCTTCACTCTGATACAGTATTTATATGTTGCTATACCACTTCTAAACAATATTTGCTCTTTAATTGTTGCAGAAGACTTTTACTTTTTTTTGTCTTCTGGCAAACAGGTTTATATTTTGGCTTGTAGTTTTTAACTGTAATAAATATTGCATAAGTAAAAATTTGCAAATTTTTTCCATTTCAAGTTTTCTTTTACTTACTTTTTTTTTAATGTTACAAGTAGTCTGTTCTTCATATTATCTTAGGGAAATGCTTTATACTTTTTAAATATACATTTTTTTCTCAATTCTCCAAACACAATCATAATTCCACACTGTGAAAATAATTGGTTTTCCTTCTTAAAATACGTTATGTAAAACCAACCAGGACTAATTCTGGAAATTACAGATCATCAATTCCTTGCCTTTTCTATGCAGTTTCCCAGTATTATTACAAAGACTATGGGTTCTCTGACAACTTTCCAGTTCTGTGACCCACCTCTTTTTCCAAACAACTTTTTTGCCTTCCCTCATGCCTGCAGGCCTGTTCTCTTCATTAGCATATTCAAACTTAATCTCTTCCATCTGTAGGATGCCTTTATGGTCATGTGTACTGCTGCTCTCCACTGTTTGTATTTGCTGTGGCTGTAGGTGTCATACAGCAAACTGCATTTGTACGTGAAGGGGACCAGGTATCACAGCTGTGGAGCTGCTGTCACCCATGCTGACTGCCCATAGGGTGGAAAAAGACTTGCTGTTTAGGAGAGCTGGTATTCATAAGTAAAAGAAAAACTGCTTCCCATATACTTCATCAGAGCTGTGGCTGTGGGAGTTAACATAAATCTCTTCAAAAGTTGTCTTTTAAAAGTCCAGGCTATAGAGATGTGAAAAGGCAGGGAGGACTTGGCGGTGCAGGCTGGCTGGATATTCTTTTAAATTGTTTTGGTGGCAGAGAGCTACACAGTTTCTCCTCTAAGAGGGTAATAGATTGGCCTACCTGAAATACTTCAGTCCATCTCAATAATCTTTGTCCCCAAATACATGGGAGGTGTGTGTGGGGTATGGTAACAAAGAGTATTATATAGAATTCTGGGCAGTTCTGAGTTTCAGAGCAACCTGACCTTGGGAGACTTCAAAGCTGTTTGCTCTGATTTATCAAAGTCCACCTTGGCCACCTGGGGTAACGCCACACCACTTTGCCTTTCCATCCCATGCTGGCCTTCAACAAGGTAAAACACTGCTTGAAGTAGGAGAATGTACACAGCGAGCTGCGAAGCAGACACCAGTGATGACAGTGGCAATGAAACAGAATTTGTAATCCTTCAATAACTGTAGTAAAATAGGGCTTGTTCCATTAAAATGTGTATATTCTGTGTCTGTATTAACTACATGAAATACTGCACATCCAAAATTTGGGATTAAGTGTGCAACACCACTCCAAATAAAGCTTTTCACTGTTAGTAACCTTGTAATATCACTATTTTCATACCAGCCCTCATTAAGGTAAGGATGAGAAAGCTTTCTATTGTATTATATTACAGATTGTAAGGAAATTATCTTGACAGTTAAGCTCATGGCGCAGACTAATTTGGGTCATGTTTTAAGGTGCATTTTAAATAACTGCTCAGTTCAAGTGATACAGATTTATTTATTTATTTTATGTGTGCAGAAGTAGCATATAAATGATGCTGTGGACTTTTAGTTCTTAAAAAAAATTAAATCATTCCAATATGCTTAATATGCACTTTTTCATTCAAACAAGCCTGATTCAAAATGTCACTTGACTGGTATAAGATATGGGGGAAGGGGAAATTACATGTAATCTAGTTGGGTGTGGAAATACGAATTATTAATAATATAAGTTATAAAGAAAATTAAAGCTTACTGAACTATTGTACTTGCTACAGAAACAAATTACAAAAATTACTTGATTTAGTCAAGTCACTTCTAGGAAAAATGGATTGTAGCAGAGATGTGAACGATTTGCAGACCTGCTGTCATCTAGGACTCGCTTGTGCCTACTACAGTGTTAGAAAGTGTAGTTCTACTTGATTTACAGCCATCATTTAGAACTACCTAACAGCCACCTAAATTCCTGAAAAATCTTAAAGCCTGAATAACATCCACAGGATTAGAATATAAGTATTTCTGAAAGGCTGTAATCTAGAGGCTAGACAATGTAATACTGATTCAGTCCATAGCTCTGGACTTTTAAAGGAAGTTAAATTCTTAGTTTTAGTCTGAAGCTAATGGTCACAGTCTTCTACTTACTAGCATTTTTATTCTAATTCAAAGATGTAATAATATAACTTTTTTAGGAAAATCCCACAAATTTATCTGTTTATAATGCAAGTGATGAAACTCAACCATTCAAAACTTTCTGTATATATAGCCATCAGCTTTTCAGGCATCTGCTTTTTTGCTAACAATAGGGTAGGAGAATATCTTGCCTTTTTATTAAAGACATTGCACAAAGAGTCAAGGGTAAATCTGAGAGTAACTGGTTAAGAATCAGAAACCTTTTCTTTAGGGTTCAGATACCATCTTCCATCATCTGGAAGTATTTGATAATGTTGTGGGATAGACTCCTGTAGAAAAATCTGGGAAGAAACTTCAGTTGTGTTTTAAAAAGCCATATAATTTGTGATTAGGAATAAGGTTTGTGTTCTATTATTTCGAAATTTTTATTTTGCACCATCGTTAGGTATTTCAGACTTCCATCCCTGCTGAACTTGTAACATTTTTGGGGGTCCCAAAAATAGACCTTATCCTCTGACAATTTCATCACTTGTTTATTTAACAGTTCATTAAAATAATGACTTTAAAATCTATATTACTTTCAGCTGAGAATATACAGTATACCTCAGAGTGATTAATGAAATTAATGGATTATCAGATTAAACATAGAACAAATTAAAAATGTAATTTTTTTAGTCTTTTAATATTTCTTGATTTCATTAAAAGTTTTTAATTCTTACATAATTGTATCATTCTTATCAACCTAACAGTCTTCTTTTCTTTTTTTTTTTTTATTGTGGAGATAAATGCCATTTCAGAGAACTCGTGTTTAAGAGTTTTCATTAATATCTTTACTCCTGTTCCATCGTGACTTACTCTTAGATGGAATTAGAAAGAGAAAGTTTTTTGCCTTTCAAAAAAAAATAATGATAAAAAGCCTTTAGGATTACCTTTGATACCATCAGTTTAAAATATAAACTTGGAGCGCACTAGGAGTCTTTAAGCTTTGTCTTTTAAACCATGGGGCACTTTTCTGTCCATTTTTGCATTTATATCACATAAGGGTCAAGGGGATTTAGCAATCCCAATAAATTTATTTGGTGCTCAGTGTAGGAGGAGAAATGATGGACTGATACTTTAGGCTAACATGACATCTGTAAGCAATAACTATATCACAGTACAAAACCGAAGTAGGCTGTTTTATACAGCAGAAAATAATTGGTGCTCAAGATAGCAAGATATTTCTGTCTCATAGCATGCAGGCCAGGCCATTAATGCTGCATCTTCCGTGGGAGCTCAGAGTCACTGCCTCGCCTTTACACGAGATGCCCTGAATTGCTCTCAGTGAGGAAGCAACTCCCACTGAACTCCTGAAGTTGCCTCCTGGCTGGTTGTATATAAGTAAAATGCCTGTTCTGCAAGGCAGAAATTAAAGTAGGGCTTTCACGCAGACCTAAGACGCATGTCAGGAAAATGTCACTCAAAATGCAAAAAATTTCTAAGTGGCTAGAAGGTAAGCTGCTGCGTCCACCTCCCTTGGTGCTGTGCCCTCCAGAACTGATCCAGGTGTCATGACAGAAGTTAGTAAAGTTAGACAAGAACTTGTACAAGCATAAAAAAAAGTGGTTCAATGGACTAAAAAAATTAAAAGGTCCGTTCTACATTAGCATATTTCAGCATTTCCTCTGGAAATGGCTACCAGTGTGTACTGCCCAGGGACATGGTGGAATCATCATCCCTGGAAGTGTTCAAAAAACATGTAGATGTGGTGCTTAAATGTGGTGGACTTGGCAGTCCTGGGTTAATGGTTGGACTTGATGATCTTTTCCTGCCTAAGGCAATACAGAAAACAGTGGCTGAAGTAACACCTAGAAAAATCCAGCAAAGATGTATCCCACACTCATGAGTTGAAAAATTTTCTCTATTTTTTTCATCTGCCTTTTGACCATGCATCTCCAAGGTTCTGCAGATAGATTGAAAATGACTGTTTTAAAGCAGTGGTTCCCTAGTTACGGTCTGCAAGGACATGATCTGCAGCATCATTTTCATTGTATGGTGTGTTCAATCATGAATTTGATAATAAGGATGCATCCACAAACCTTGTGGGTATTTTATAGTGATGCAAAAGGTTTTTTAAATGTTGCCTTAAAATATGACTTTGCCAGAATATGCCACAGCATACTGATAAAACTGATGTGGAAGATGTTTGTGTTGATAAGGCCTAGAAGTTGTCTGGAAGTGGAGCTGCTTTGTTTCTTTAGAACCAAAGCTGAATACCAGATGATTATATATGTGTATATTTTGACTTGAGTATAAACTAACAATGGCTTATATCATTCTACAGACCTTTAATATTGCTCTCGAATGTAAAAAGGCAATGTAACGCAAAGATGGCTGTGGTAGTTAATGGCTTGTATTAGCTGGAAGCTATAAAATCGTCCTAGTACTCTGTTAGTGCTGGAATAATAATTTACCAAGACAATTACCACATGGTGGATTTTTTTTTCTGCTCTAATTCAGTGTTATTAATAATGAATAAAATTGCAATTTTCTCAGGTTGCTAGGGGCAGTGGGGAATTATTTCAATGAATATTTCAGCACATTAGTTTAATCATAGTTCTACAAAATTCAAGTGGGCAATATTTTATACTTCTAAGTTCAGTCTGCTAAGGGACCATAGTCATTAAATTGCAAACTATTTGCACTGAGGTCCATTCTATGATTTACAAGCCTTGTTAAAAACACTGTAAAAGAAAGCAAGCTGTGCCATTAATACTTGTAATTTGATGCTGCATTTGTTAATGGGCTTAGGGTGATTAATGTTTTTAGCAGCAGGCAGAACATTTTGAGACAGGCAGTGCTGAGGTTTATAATGTATAAATGCATGTAAAGAAACATTAGAATATTGTATGTTTTAGTAATATATGTTTCCCAACATTGTATTCCTGAAATAGAAAAGCAGCAGTGCAATTATACTATAATGTATGTAAATACAGTTTAAGCTGTGGTAGGTGCTGATGTGTGTGTTCTTTATTTCACAGCCAACTTCATGACTTCTGGCGCTTGGATTACTGGGAAGATGATTTGCGCCGGCGGAGGCGATTTGTTCGCAATGCTTTTGGGTCTACTCATTCTGATGCTCTCCTGAAAGCTGCTGTGGAATATGGTCAGTACTAACTCCTGAATAAAAATATAGCTTATGATATTTTCTTGCTGTCTATGAATCCCTGAGAATCATATCCCTTCTTTTCGAAGGACAGTGCTGACAATTCCTATGACAACATATTCTTAGAAAAGGAATTCTTTCAGTTCTTGCACTTTAATGAACCAGAAGACTTGAGCTTGTGGGCCGTTAAATTCTCTGATCCCCAAGGGATTCACATTACACCTCTGTAGCATTCCCAGATGCTAATTTTGAGACACTGGTAAAAGCAACTGAACTAGTCTCTCCAGAGTGACAGAATGAAACTGTTGGGCCATCACACTAATGTGTCGTAATAGTTTCTTTGGAGACCTTTTGTGAATAAGGAATTAACTGTTCTTAAACAATATCAGAAGTTTTATCCTGGCATGCATAATCTCAGCCAAAAGTATTTTTCTCTGCAAATCATGAAATACTTAAGAACTTGTTTAAAATTCTTTTTAAGGATGCTTGTGATTTGAATAATGAACTGCTTCCATCTAGGAACTTAAGGATTAATCAATGTTTGATTTTCATGGAGAGGTAGCTGGAGTATAAAAGAGGAAGGAGGAACATGCTTATACATTCCCTTATATCATCTGAAAGTTTCACATGTTTAATGATGTCAGTACAGCAGGCTGAACCTGAGTACTCCAGAAGTTTAAAGCAAATTTATTTCTCAGGTTTAAGCTGGGGTACCTCTCTAACATATCAAAGACAGGAATTTTTTAAAGAATATTAAGATGCATTTGGGTCCTTTTTTTTTTTTTTAAATCTGTAGTACCAGGGTAAAAAAAATATCCTGCAATTCTTTAGCATGTAGGAGTAAAAACTTGAAATATTTATACACAAAGCAAGTTGAACCTTTCAGCTGATGTGTAGCCAAAGGCTAAAGTTGCCAGAAGTTCTGAATATCATAGATACAAAGCTAAGTCTGTGTGACCTATGCATTTCACCAGCTTTGCAGGTTGTTAAGGCAAATAGCTTGGATTCAAACAAGGTTAGACATATAAATTAATATCTGTGTGTGCGGTTGTACTAGCTAGTGCAATTTAATAATTATTTAAACATGAAGACTATCATGTGTAGGACTTCAGGTCATAAACTGTTCATAAACTGAATTAAGGAAGACATTTCCCCCAGTAGTACATAGTATTGCATATTTGACAAAGGATTATTTTCTCCACATTCTTCCAAAACATCGAAATAGAGATCTTATGAGAGGCAGATGCAAAACTGTGCTAATTGCTGTGTTGCTTTTGTAAGGCAAATAGTTATCAAAACCATGGGGTTTATGTGTTATACAGCTGTAAGAACCCTTAAAAATATTCGTATTGATTAATATTTTTAATTTTGGATATTAAACTAGCATTAAAACAGGAAGAAATCTAATGTATAAACTATTAAGTTTTAAGCCTTAATATTACCCTGGGTTGGTTTTTTTTTTAAAAAAGGAGCTTTCCATTTACTTAGATGGACTTTGTTTCATGCCTTTATAGCAGGAATGTTGTATCTTTGTGATAAAATTGTACTTGGAGGGTGCTAAAAATGGTTTGGTTTTTTTTTTATATGAGAACTGTAATAAAAGTTGCACAAACAGTTTCAGCATGTTGCAGAGATTGCCTCTACTTATGTAGTTTCGGTGTTCTAGTATTTTAGTGCAGGTGACAGCTGCCTGGTAGTAGAGCTAGCTTGTAAGACAAAGCTGCAACCAAAAGAAATAGAAAAACTGAAGTAGTTATAGTTTCATATTGGATTTTTTTTCTATATAATTTCATGCTACTCACCTGTTAGTACATTCAACATACAGGAAAATTAAAGCTCAGGTGTGTTTAGAGGTGGTACGCATTAAACAGTGGTTGCATAAAAGTTACAACAGACTGAAGTTGTCATACTTGAAGAATTAAATAATTCTAACTTTTCACAGATATATTAAAATCAACATATGGAATTTTAAACCAGTATGCTTTAAGGTTATAATTCATGGATTCTATCTAGACATACTTACTTTTCAGAGGCTTAAGCCTTTGGATTTTAATATTGAAACTTTTAGCTGACCTTTCTCTGTAAGAAAACATCCTTAACACTGATGTTATTTTTATGCCTCTTGGTGTTACTAATGAGTTGAATAATTTATGAGGTTGTCATGTGAAAAGGATTTGGTGCAGTTTGATGTACTTTTAGCCTCTGGTGTTGGAATGTGATTAATAAAGAGCTGGAGGCAGATTTTTTTCCATAGGGCTTAACTTTCGTTGTAGGGTTTTTTATTAGCTTTATTTTGATAATTTTGTTTGGAACAGTTTGATAGTAAAATGCCCCTAGCTTCCAAAACTAAGCATGATATCACACTACAGAAAGAATTTAAAGCATTTTAAAGGAATCATACTGCATAGTTTTCCAGTAACAGATTTCTACCTGACCTCAGATACTTTGTGAAAAATAAACTACTCAAAAAGCAAAATTTGTTGAGCTTTTGCTATATTAATAGCATTTTTTCATCTTGACTGATACCTCTAGTACAAGTAAAGCTATTTCGAGCATCAGTAAGATAGTGGAAACATCTTACAAGTTTTTGTTATCTACATTGACTGTCAGTTATCATTTAGGATTTTGTGCATAAATATTGCAATAGAGGAATGTTTAGTCAAAGCCTAAGTCAGCAAGCTCCTCAGTGTCTACGATCAAAGGCATCAACTTAAATAGGTCTGATCAGGCATTGCAGAAGAGGGCAGGCAGTTTCAGCTGAGCAAAAATCACAGAGCAAAGATGACAAAATTAATCAGTCATTTCTTTGGCAGTAAATAATAAGATATGCTGAGGATTGCAGATAAGAGAATTTCCACATTCCTTGGAGATGTGCCTGCTTAACACCTGATTTATCTAAGCTTGTGCAGCCATCAAGATATGACCTTGATAAATAAAAAACTGCTCTACAGCTACTCTACTATTAAATCGGAGTTGATGTTGAATGTATGGATACAGTAGTTATATAATACTTGCAGTCATCAAGGAATAGAATAGTCTTGAAAATGATGTCTGTGATGTATATGTTTGTTTTAGAGAAGTAACAACAAATGTTAAATTCTACCTTGAAGAGGTAAAAAAACCCAAAAGCGTCAATTTCAGGTAAATGACTTCTTCCTGTAGGAAGCATTATGTATTATCTACTACAAAATTTCTGCTGCCAGACAAGTGGGTGAAGCTTCTATTTAACTACAGTTTGTTAGTCAGCCATTGTATGCATGTTCAGATGTCTATTTTTGATAAAATATAATATGCATACATACATGTATGTGTGTGCATATACATATACATTTATATATACGTGTTTTTTTTTTCAAAGTACCTGACAGGTAAAAAATATTGCGGTGAGAAATTATAACCTATTTCTATGACTATATACAACTGTGTGACAAATAAAAGCTTCTTCCTGTGGCTGTATCTTATGGCTGTCCTTCGAGACTGTAGGTATGTCAGAGTCATAGCAGCATTTACAGGAGATGGACTGGAGAACTTTTCCCTGTGGATTAGTCTCCTCCATGTCTGTAATTTGTTAAAATGACTTTCATATATAGATTTAAAATTCAAGCATAATTAGTTCAGCATTGTATCTGCTGGGCCCTTTTGTTTTAGTTAAATTCTTACTTGACTAGATATATAGGCTAATTTCTCCCTTTTGTGAGGCTGAAGGGATACTACTTATTGTAGTATCGAAGTGCAAGCTATAATGGGATTTTGAACTACCTGGAAATTTTTAGTAACATTTTAATTTTATAGTGTCTGTGAGCTTTAAATAGTTCTTATTTTAAGTTTAGATGGAGTTTCAGTGTAATTGATTAAATTGCGGACTGAAAAAAAAGGAAGAAAAAAAATACTGTAGAAAAGATTATAAACTCTATTTCTCTTCCCCAAATTTTACTACCAATAAATGCATGAAATATGCAGATATGACCCTATCCAAAGTGATTCTGTACATGTGTTGAGAGAACTGTCGCTTCCAGTTAATCACCTTACCAGTTTACAGTCACTGAAGATTAGTATAGATTAGACACTACTGTACCACCCTGCCAGTGAGACAGAATACTGCTCCACAACAGTCATCTTAAGAGCAAAATAAATAATTTACTAAAGCTTTGGTCCTTCAGTCTTTAAAGACTGTTGTCCACAAACCATATGCACATAGAAGAGGTCCAAGACAGGCCACATTTTCTAGTTTGCACTGGAAGAAATGGACATGAATAACTCAGTGCCCATGTTCTAAACATATATGTGCAAGATTTCTAGTGTCTGTGCTCAAGAATATTTGGCCTGTTAAGCCAATTATCATGACAGATCCTGAATGCTCAGAATGAAAAAGAACAAAAGAAAAAAAAAAAAAAAAGCCTTTATAATGTAACGTAATACATTCAGGTCTTGAAACAAAGCTACAGATATGTCTTATATTTGCAATATGGCAATTGCTTATGAACTTGCATATTTTAAGTTACTCATTCCACTGTGCATGTGGACATCTAATTAGCAACCTGGTTTCAAGAGCAGTTCTAGCTGAAGCAGACTGTATGTCTCCTTTTGGGACTTGACCTTAGGGCTCTAAGTTTCAGCAAATGCTCTGTGTGCTCATCATCAGAAATACACTTTCATTATACAAAAAGAATTTAAAAAATCATGTTTTGAAATCTGAAATGTTCAAATCTGAAATCTACTTTCATGAAAGCAACTGGTTTTTGATAGACTTTCAAAGAATTGCAGAGAGGATTCCTTCAGGTTGCTGAAGGACTTACATTCCCAGAACATTTAGTTTCAAGCAAGTACTACCTTAAAAGAAAGGTTGCAGGGTTCTCTGCTGTGAAACTGAGAGTCTGAAATGCATGAGAACCCCTATTCAAACCAGGAAATGTCTTCAGAACAGGGATTGTGGGTGTTCCATGAACCCTAAAGGAAGATTCCATTTTTGAGGGTCCTTAGTGTTACAAAAGTCTGTCAAGATGAACTTTCAGTAAGTCTAACTAGCTCTAGAGCAAGCCCTCCATGCTGAGAAGTCCAGACCATTTGATTCCCACAGCTCCTGACTTCCATCTCCTGAACTGCTGGGCTCCCAGCCTTCTGCAGTAAGTGTTAGAACAAGACAGAGAGAGGGCACTCCAGAAAAACTAGTAAGAAGCTAGTTTCATCTGGCATGCACCAAATGTTGTTCCAGAAAGTCATCTGTGTTTTACAAACAAACTTAGCTTGACATTTGCAAGTGATAAGGTATTTGAAGAAATGAAAATGTCCCCTGAACTGGCAATGCTCAATTTCACCATCTCTGTTCAGAAGCTTTGCTGTAAAATCAAATGCCTTCTTCTAGGAAGTCGGAATGCTCACCTAAAAACTAGTCTTTATTTCCAGACATCCTTCATTTTGGGTTCTACACTTTGATGTATTAGGTTATTGACACTAATGACATTGCTAACAACCTAAAGGTGTCTTTTTTTGATGAAAAGACCACCACTGTTTACAGTAAATTCAAGATTGTCTGTCAAAGTTGCTGCGTAAATTGTGTATATATCTCTAAAAACATTAATTTACTTTTTCTTAGCTTCATAAAGTCCTCTGACTTCATCATCTTCACCCTGTCTTTTGTCTGTGCTTACTGACAATGTCTACCATACTTCCAGAACAGTTTCAACAACACTGATTTCAGAACCGTCTTTAAGAAAGCGGTACTTTTTTAGTAACTGGTGCAAAACTGAAAGCAAATTGAAAACAACTGATACTGGATCATCACTTACCAGAGTTTTACTAGCAGGCCCACTAGGTGCATACAAACCAGTTACTTTTCTAGATGTATCTGCAGTGACAGCATTCTATGTGTACCGTATGAGATTAAAGACCAAATTACGCTTTCAGTTTTGTCTATGAAATATTTCTTTCTATACTACATCTATATGAACAGCTTTGCTGTCAGGGTTGAGTTTGTAGATCTTTTTCTAGGCTTCTTTTATATTTACTTTTACTCCTAAACTAATACAGATATTCTTTAGATATTCTTTGTTTAGCTCAGGGAGGAGGAGGCTCAAGGGAGCCATATAGTTGTGTGTAAATACCTGTTGGGAGAAAATGAGGAAGGTGGTGTCACACTTTTCTCAGCGGTGCCCAGTGACAGGGCAAGGCACAACAGGCACAAACTGAAATACAGAACATTCTATTTAAACATACGTAAAAACATTTTTTTTCCTCTAATGATGGTCAAACAATGGAACAGGTTGTCCAGAGAAGTTGTGTGGTCTCCATCCTTGGAAATACTGAACATCCAGCTTGCCAAGGTCCTGGGCAGCCTGCTTTAACTCACCCTGCTTTGGGCAGGGTGTTGGACTGGACAATATCCAGAAGTGCCTTCCAGCCTCAAAGGTTCTGTGATTCTTACAACGGAGCCAGAGCTTGAAGCAGACAGTTGCCAGAACGTAGTCTTCAGCAATATTTTTAAACCCCTAGATTACTTATATCTTGATGTTCAAAACTGATCTTTCTATGTAATTTCTCATGGACTTAAAAAAAAACCAAAGCAGAAACATTTGATTGATACTAGAAATGCAATCCACATCAACAAGTTACTTTAAACTTCATAAAACATTTTTAAGAAATGCAGATTTACATATCACAGAATTACAGAAGGTTTGAGGTTGGAAGTGACCTGCTCAAGCAAGGCAACCTAGATCAGGTTGCCCAGGACCATCTCCAAACAGCTTTTGAATATCTCCAAGAATGGAGACTCCACAGCCTGCCTGAGCAACCTATGCCAGTGGTCGGTCACCATTAGAGTCAAAAAGTGTTTCCTAATGTTCAGAGGGAACCACCTCTGTTTCAGCTTTTGCCCATTGCTGCTTCTGTCACTAAAATGAGCCTGGCTCCTTCCTCTTTGCACCCTCCCTTCAGGTACTTATGCACATTGATAAGATCCCCCTGAGCCTTCTCTTCTCCAGGCTGAACAGTCCCAGCTCTCAGCCTTTCCTCTTAGGAGAGGATGCTTCAGTCCCTTCATTATCTTTGTGGCTCTTTGCTGGACTCTCTGCAATATGTGCATCTCTCTCTTGTACTGGGCAGCCCAGAACTGGACACAGCACTCCAAGTATGGCTTCACCAGTGCTGCGTAGAGGGGAAGGATGACCTCCCTCAACCTGCTGGCAATGCTTTACCTAAGGCAGCCCAGGATACCATTAACCTTTGTAGCAGGGGCACATTGCTGGCTTATGTTCAGCTTGGTGTCCACCAGGACTCCCAGGTTCTCTTTTTGCAAAGCTACTCTCCAGCTGGGTGCCCCCCCGGCATGTATTGCTGCCTGGGGCTGTTCCTCCCCAGGTGCAAGAGTTTGCACTTCTTGGACTTCATGAGGTTCATGTCAGCCCATTTCTCCAGCCAGCTTGAGGTCCTTCTGGATGGCAGCACGACCCTCTGGCATATCAGCTGTTCCTCCCAGTTTCAGGTCGTGTGCAGACATGCTAAGGGAACACTGCCCCATCATCCAGATCATTAATGAATATGTTGAGCAGGTATGGTTCATCATAAAACACTTCTAATTTGCTCATGGACAGTATAAGATTTATTATAACTGAAACTGAGTTTGTTGTAACTACATGAGCCGCAAAAATGTTTTTGATACTTTTTTTTGACATAGTTAATGCCCTATCCTGAAAATTGGTAACACATACAGTATCATAAAATACATTGCTCTGGGGAAATGCAGGTGATGAACCTTATCTAAGATAACTTTCCAAACTAATATTTATTTAAGTGATGTCTTAAGTATGAATATAGAAGAGAAACTAAAGAACAAAAGCCCTTGACTAAGAAGAAACCCTGTTCCCTCACCCCATTTATACATACTTAACTTTAGTCTATAAGTACACACAAGTTGACAGTTAATTGTGAGTAGTTTTAAGAAACAGCATCCACTTTATGGACAGAAAACCCATGTATGTTACTTGATATTCAGTGGTGAGCATTTTAAGAATATGTATGCAGTCATTAAATTAATCCATAACAATGCTTCCATGTGTCAAGTAAGTCCACTTTGTTCTTTAGTCTAAATGTGATCATCCTGCCATGTGAGACAAGTGTGTAAACCATTCTGCTTCACTTGGAGCACCTAAAATAATACTCCTATTACACAAATTCCTTTCAGTATAGGAACTTCCACATTGATTGTGAAATCTCCAATGTACCCTGAGTGAGTTTGCATCCAAATTGTGTGCCTGAAGGAGTCATGAAAATCTGTGGATTTTTTTAAGCTTAGCAATTCAAGATTTGCATCTACAGCCTTATAATTGTAGCCCAACAGTGCCATCCACTGCTTCTCCAAATAAACTTCCAAATATTTCATCCTCCTAGGGTTTTAGGGAAAATATGACATAATTGTGTCCTCAATATTTTACATGGTAACTATCAAATACAGGTGAAAATTAAATTGTTTTAAGAAAGTCCATGAATAAGAGCTTACATTAGGTATTACTAGAAGGATCAGCAAAGCAAAATCCTAATTGTGAGAATAATTAAATCTAAAATACTAGATTTAATTTGGGCTTGTTTTTAGTACTTCTTAGGTCACTCCAATCATAAATATTTTCTGATTAAATATATCTACTATTATGAAGATCCTCATTCTTATAACCCACTGTAATGTAGTGAAAGACACCTTCAAGGTGTAAACTGTAATGGAATTTCCTTAGGTAGAGTACTGAACGCTATTGTGCTGAATTGTATTGAACTTCTGCTGTCTGACTAGGTGATGGAGATGAGTTGCAATTGCATCCTAACAGTCCTTTGCAGTCTCTAAATACCTGTTCCCATTTTTTTTCTAATGATTTCCTCACATCTGAAGGTCAGAATCTCTACCTTGACTCTAATTCAAGCTTTTCACACAGCCAAATAGGATACAAAAACTTTTCGTTTCCCCTCAAAACCTCTGTGTTGGGTTTCAAATGCCTTTCCTCTGAGATTGTCATGTTATGTGACATGACCTGGATTTTAGCTGGTGTTTACAGGTCTGAGCTAATAGTTTTTACTGCAGAACTTTCTGACTTCTTACCGGCAGTTATAACTACTTCTGTTTCTCTCTGCTTCATCTGAAAGCATATGACTCTGGAATGCTCTTGAAGTAATCAAACTGGTCTGCAAGACCATTCCTAAGACCTAAAAATCACAACCACCGCCAGTATTAGAAGTCTAGCTGCATTTTTCCCCCTTCAACCATTAATGGTTTCATGTGAAAAGAATACATGATATCTGTCGGTTCTGCCAAATGAAAGTCATTAATTTACCAAAACCAGTAATTTACTGTGAGGCAAAATGTTTTTAAACCCATGTGAAGGGTGTATTTGTTCTATTAATTCAGTTCTATTGCTAATTGACACAGAAATAGAAGTTATTGACCCATGTATATTCAGTGCATCTCATACAAACATTTTGGAAAAGCATTCTGTCAGTGAAAGTCTAATAATACTCCTTCAGGACATCTTTCACAGCTGGTTGAATGTAGCTTTTAGGATTCAGGTTTTACCATGTGCTTTTCTTGCCTCCTATTTTCTGTGATTTAAGACTCCATATTAAGGAGTAACAGCACTTTAAATCTTCTTTGGCTATAGTTAAAAGCACAAGATATTCCAGTTTTAGATTTTCTCCACACTTCTTATTCTTGATGTCTTCTTGACTGCAGGACTTCATTCTCCACTTTTTATAGGAGCAACTGGAAATATGTATCATTTATTAAGGGGGAAAGGTGTTTAATAACACAAAAAAAAATGAGTAAAGAAGTCAAAGCTGGACCAAACGGGTGTAAAAATGCAAGGTGAAGATCCATGTCTGCCTGTACGGAGGAAGGTGTTTTATGAAGGCCTGGCTAGGACAGCCTGCCAAGTGCATGGCTGGAATGCAGGGCCGTTATTTCAGCAGTGCTGCAAGCATTGCAGCCTACAATTAGGAGATCATAGTATAGATTTTAAAAGACTTTACACTCCCACTCTTTCTGACAGCCAGTAGGAGGCATGACAGGCTTTCAGGAAATGGGCTCAGGTTTCTGAGAGCCCCTGAGCTACATGCAAGGTAAAGATGGGTTAAGTGGACAGAGGCAGTGTGCAGGTATCTCTTCAATATAGGTGATTCCTTGTCTTTCACAAAGCAAATGGAATCGCTATGTATAGATTACAAAAACAAAGGAATTAGTTTTCAGAGACAATGTGTATTTTAATATACCTATTTTTACTCGTCTGTTTACATTGCACTACTTTACATATATCACAGAAAATCTATTTCTATTAGATCACATTGAAATTATCGTATAGGTTTTATGTAAATACCAAGATTTGTACACAAGAAACAAAGACTCATGTATATGTGCACTGGCTGTTCCATATTCCTACAAGTACAGTGAGTTCTTCAATACCACTTATGTGTTACTTGTTTTATAGTTTTATAGCTTTGAAACATGCACAAAAAGTACCAGTGCATGAAACAAACTGGAAGATTTTATGAGTTTCAGCATTATGCAAGGTACAGGCAGGGATGCAGAAACACCTAGTGAAAGCACTGTATTCAAAACCAAATATATTTTAAGGGAAAGTTCTCAAATATACCACTAACCAGTGTGACAAGGAAGACAACTTGTTAAGAATTCTATCGGCCAGCATTTTATGCATGTTTCCAGTTAGATATTTAATTTGGGGTTTCATATCATGTATGCTACATCATGACATGACTTTTTTCTTATCGTTATTATATGCCTAAAGAATATATCTCCCAGTATATTTTTGTAAAGCCCTGAACATTGTCTACAAGCTCAACTTGAGGATTTTATTGGCAGTTCTTTCACTATATAGCACAAGTCATTCAATGCCATGCCCTTAAAAAAGCTGATCATGTTGTCTAAATAGCATCTCAGCTCCAGTCTGAATGGAAAATAGTGTTGCTAGGACTTGCAAATTTAACATAAATGTAGAAATTTTGCAAGTATTCCTGCAGTTGCACAGAAGGTTTGCACTTTCTTGCAACCTTTGCAAAGCAGAATGAAAGACACACAGACCCCACATGGCAGCTTAACAGAAAGTGAAAGAAAATACTGCTTTCCTTTTTTCTTTACTGCTGACTGCTGCTAAGATT
This sequence comes from Falco rusticolus, assembly GCF_015220075.1. Lineage (NCBI taxonomy): Eukaryota > Metazoa > Chordata > Aves > Falconiformes > Falconidae > Falco > Falco rusticolus. Next base: position 26,048,337 of record NC_051188.1, read on the forward strand.
TCTGTGAGTTAGCTCTCCTTAATACACACAGGCTTTCTACCTGGGACAGTGATTGCCGTTCACCTATTTTAGAGACAAAATAATGAAAATCTTGTCAATTATCTCATTGAGCTGTTTTAATAATAGACCCTTAGAATCTGCTTTATCTCAATGACATCTTGTGTACTGCTACTGTTTCGCTTTTCTTTGCTAGACTGCATGAAACAAAGATGGTTTATGACTGCAGATATTTTTGTAAAAAAAAACAAACAAACAAAACCAAACAAGACTAAAACTCTGTCACAAAACAGGCAAATAGCAAAGCTTGGATTTTAATTTGATAGATAATTGCTATCTAGATAATTTTGATAGAAACTTGCTATTTATAGATAATTTCTGTCTTGAAGGAGCTTATGCATTTACAGCAGCCTGGCCCAACAGAAGTGCTGTCTGTTGCTTCTAGAACATAGTCCCGTAGTAGCACTAAGAGTTAAACACAAATATCCCAACAAATGTCAGGGACACACTGCTGCTTCACAAATGTATATATCCTGTGGGTGCTGCCCTTTGTCTGGTGTTGCTATAGGCATTGATCTATGCAGAAATAGAAACAGTTCCTCCCACCAGTTACTGTTGCTGCTGAAGTGAAAATTATGTACGCCAGTTCTAAAGATGTGGTGATCTATGTGAAGATGAAATGAAATTTGCACAGAAAAGAAAGCAAACAGGGCAGCACACTGAACCAGTTGGAATTGCACAATAAAATACAATATAATGGAGACTAAATCTAGATATTCTAATGACATTATTATATTGACACTTTTATTATTTATATATATAACACGGACAATCCTTTTAAGAAACAGTTAAAGGAGACATTGTATCATGCATAGGAGATTTTGCCTGTGTAAAGACTGCATAAGATGTTCCTTCTGTTTATCTCAAAAGAGCAGAATGTCATTTGCAAAGATTACTATTCTAGAAAGCAAAAATCATTTCAGACGTATTGGCAAACGGGTCTCTCGAAGCACTGATCACAAGCTGTTGAGGCTTTCTTCTATAAATAAGTAGTCTCAATAGAGACTGAAATAGTTACCTAACTACTGAAATTACAATAGCTATTATAAAATAATTTTAAACTTACTTCCTACACCTTCATTCCCTGCACTAGAGAATGACTTTTTAGCTGTCCTATTATGTCTCTGTAAGGGGCTGTTTCTGAAGAGCTGGCCTTGTTTGGATCTGATAGCAAAAGTTTGTGTGGTGAGGGGCAAAACTGCCTTCTAGCAAAGACATAATTGCCCGTGCTTTGGCCACAGAGAGGCCGAATTCAAACTTAGAAGACAGACCACAATGCTACAGATATATCTTTCTTTTTAAAAATATTGGGCTTTGGATCAGTCTCATGGTTTGGAGGCTCTAATTTTTAAATGTCAGGTAAGGGTTAGAAATACTGGTGTGGAATAGCCCAGTACAGGAGGTGAGATCACATTTCTCACATGCCACTGCATTACCACTGGGCTGCTAGCGTATACCAAGTGTTTGTATTCCCAAAGAGCATTTCATTTCTTCCCGAGGCTTTATCATTATTAGCCTTTTCAATTATAATTTTTTTGTCAGCCGGAAGCAAAACTGAGGGTAGCATATGTGGGCACAGGTCCTCAGTATGGGGTGTGCCTCTTTAGATTCCAACAACTTTGATCCTGTCTTTAGGCTCTGCAAGCAGATAGAGTCAGAACATGGCTTTTCCTGAAGAATGTGTGCTTGGGTTAGGTATTTCAAACTCAGAACTAATCTAAAACTTTCCAGACATAATCCAGACCTGAATGTTAAGACATGACCTATTTTTCGGTTATGTGTTATCGTAAGAAGATTTTATCAGATGCTATTTCAAAAGCATAGAATGCCTCATTTAGCAGATTTGTTTCATGATTTCATTACCCTGGCATACATATTTAAATTCAATCACCTTTTGTTTCTTACCTTATTAATTACATTTTGCTATTGAAATAGTTTGATTACCCTCTTCAGTGGCCTGTCTCAAGAAACCTTTGCTTACACGTGAATATTTTGAATTAAGAATAAATGTAATTCCTTTTTGCTGTCAAAACCAAATTGTGAAAATGCATTGCATGGCTTAGAAAATCAGTACACTCTATTAGCAGACCTGTCAATATAAAAAGTGCATTCCATTTCCACCTCTTGCTCTAATAACCTTTTCTATGTTACTCAGAGGCAGTTCACATAATCAGAGTATATTGTCAGCTTACTGGAGTTGGGGAAGCATGAAATGAAAATCGCGTTAATATTGATCCAATTCTCTTACTTGCAAGTGTCCTTGATGTCCTTTCCACTGAGCAATAACTGGTGGTGTGATGTAGTTATTTTCCTCTCAGCTATTACTGTACTTCTGTAAAATGGCTGGAAACACAGTTAGGAAAATTTTACTGCTCCTAATTATTTTTCTTGTGTATTATCTTTGCCTGTTTAAGTGCACAGCATATCAGAGAATTTGGTTTCTTTCTGCAATTTATCAACTACAGTATACACTGAGGGGCTGCATTTCAAACTGACAGGGATTTGTAAAGGTCATCAGTCATGAAATATGAATCCATTCTTGTGTGTACGAGTTACAGTGGCAAGCTACATCTTAATCCAAGTATAAACATTTGACTGTTTTAAGTTCCTGTGAGAAGGTTGTCTTCTGGTTCCAGTCAGAATGAAGACTGCTCTTCAGGAGCCTGAAATGCCTCGTAACATTTGCTGGACTGGCCATGTCTGACTCTGTCACCCACCCGCTGGCTCTTTAGAGCTGATGCTGAATCAGTGCAGGATCCTTTCTCGTAGGCTCACAACATCTGAAATCTCAAATAAATATAATGATAATACTGACAACTTCTAAAAATTAATTTTGTAACCACTCTGAGTCTCAGGTTTCCTATCTGTAAACTAAAAAAATAATGAATGTTCAACATGCTAACTTTATTTTTATGTACAACCTTTTATTTTAACGTACAACACTTTGACTTTAACTACAAGTATTTATTGTTTAAAAAGCCCTCACATGTTCATTTTGGCCTTGCCCATATTCTTAGTCTCCTTATTGGCACGGTTTATGTCAGTCTAATTTTTACAACGTTAAACATCTGAGAATTTTAAAGAGGAAAATGTACACAACAATAAAGTATTTATTTACAAATTACATAAAGAAGACTGGTCAGATATTAGGTATAAAAATTGGAGAAAAATGCATGGAATGTCTATGATTAAATTTTCAGGTATTTATCTATTATGGAAAACAAAAATGTGATTTGGTTTTACTTTTGGTGGAAGTAACTTCCAATACAAATGTATACAATTTTTAATTTCTATGCGATTGCCATAGTTTTTCTCCCTCATTTCTTCAAAGATCCTTAATAATGAAAATATGATTTAGATTTCTCTGGCTTCTATTAGATCTATTAAAACCAGCCTTCCTTTAATAACAGTTGCTTCTCTGATTCTCTGGGAAAACTAAATTATATGCCAGTCAAAGCTGCCAGTTCCAGAAACACATTGCAATTTAAATAACAACCCTGGCAGACACAGGTGGGAATAGTTCATCATGATATGCCAGCACTGGTCTGCTACTGAAAGCCAGAAAGCCAGTCTCTTCAGCAGGTCCAGGGGTACCTGATTCATGTTTCCCACCGAGTGAACTCAATCCTAGGAGGGCTGGCTTTGTAGCCCAGTGGAAAGGTATTAGGCTGGGGTGGAGTGGTCGCCATGTCCATGGTTTAATCTTACGGAGTTTTGTAGAGGTCAGTTTACAGTCTCCCAAGCAGCTGCTCTCCATAACTGTGACTGCTGTGAGGGTCCCGGTCCTAATCAAGTTAGTAAAGATTAGCAATGAAAGCAGGGGTTTAAACTGGTAGTCTATATAAAGCAGGAAGATTATCTAGCAAAACCTTTTTCTAAGCATTTTCAACTACTAATGATGTTGAAAGAATGAAAAAGGTAGATAACAACGTTGCATTTTAATGCTGTGCACACATAAGCTTGGTTCTTCCTGGAAAAGTTGGTTTGTACAATAAACAAAAAATCTCACCCAAGAAAAAGCCTAGTTCTTTTGAACTGTATTAACAACTTATATTTTAGCTGTGATATAATTTCATGTTTCACATCATGACCTATCAGGTAGCCTCTTGTGAGAAACTATTTCTGAATTCCTTTATTTAATAAAATATTTAAAACTACTGTATGCGATTAAAATTCTGCAACAAAAGCAGCGTTCAACAGAGCAGTACATACCAGTGATCTGTAAGGAGAAAAAAGCAACATTACCCTTAAAAGCTTCTGAGGAAAGCTAAGCTTCACAAAAACTGTACTTTAGCTGCTATAAAAGAGAGTTTTTAATTAATTGCAGCATTTTACTGTAAAGAGAACAGACTTTACTTATGTCAAAATGTTCCTTTAGAAGCCACATAAAACTGTAAAAGACAATATAAGAAAAAGGTTTCTTATAGAAAAGAAGAACACCATCCCATGAAGCAGATTTCCAGATGTTTGGAAACATTAGAATTTCCTGTCAGTATATTTAGGTAACATTAAAATGAGGTTAACTTTCCATTCTGCCATCTCTCTTCAAAGATCAAAGAGCACTCACTGCATAAATTGCCTTATCGGTAATTCGTTGAAGTAAACTATGGAAACAACTTTATAAGAAGCAGTAGTCTCCTTTTGTTGGTTACAGCATTACCAAGCAAACTTTTCTTAAAATTAACCATATTTAAACTTCACTTTAAACTAAATACAGAGAGAAAAAAGATTAAAACGCTATATTTGAACATATAATAAATGAATAGAAGAGAGAACATATATCATAGTAATTAGTGTAAAGTCTAATAAAATAAGTGTACATAAACATAAATACAATAAAAAATATGTTGTGTTTGTACTGCTAATTTTAAAATTTTATTTAGGGACAATTTTTGTGGGTCGGGGCACTTAAAGTGCCTTTGAAATTTAGATTGCATGCCTAGAACCTGTTGGGACCTACAGAACCCAACAGGGTATTTATTGATTTAATTGAAAATAGAGAGGCAAAAACTCCAATGTTGCAATAACAGTAACCCCCCAATTGTTTAAATATTGCCGGTATTAAATACTTCTAGAGCTGTAGCTGCAAAATAACATGAGATTCTCCTGTTCTTTGGAAATTATTAGGGGTTTGTGGGGGTTTGGTATGGGCTTTTTTTGTCTGCTTAATTTCTGTTTAAGGAAAAGTAATACTACTGGAAGACTGAATAGTAAATCCTTGGCAGTACTGTACAAGTTTACTGTGCAGCTCATATAACCTTTCAGACATATAAAAAACACAGGTATTGTAGAGGAGTGGTTGTTGGTTTCTTTAATTTTTTTTAAGAGGAGCTCTTTTCAGTTGTCCTGAAGCTACTGTAGGAATCTATTTATTAATGTGCACATATAAAAAATTTATCAAGGTTATAACAGCTTAAACAAAAGATGGATTTTTTGAAAAATAGTTTATCTAGTCTTATACATACATTCCTTGAAACATCTTTAAGACAGAGCCTTCAAGTTTCAAGAAATTAAGGCACCAACTTCAGCTGGACTGCTGTGTGAGCTGGGTGACTTACAACTTTTAACTTCTTTGCAAAATGTAGTTTTAGGAAATACTTGGCTGCTTATTTCAAGGCTTCTTTCCAAATATCAGTCTAGAAAAATATCCCTTAAGAAGGAGTTTGTTAAGGACAAGAACTGATAGCATCTCCCAGTTCCAGTTCTGTGCACCCCAATGTCAAAATGTTGCTTTCTTGAAATTTTATCTGGTTTCCTTTTAATTGTTGCCTATCTTAGTGAATTTGAAACATTTTCTAATTACACTTAGGAACGGATATTAATACAATTCCTTATTGTGTCTTTAAAATACAGTCTCCCTGTGTCCTAAAAAAAGTTTTAAATGACATATCTGGAAATAGATTTCATTTCATAGTAATTTTGCTGGGGCTTTAAAAAAATAATTTGAGGTTTGAGTTTTTTCCAAATGCACTGAAATATCAAGTATTCATTTATTCATCTCTCCTTTCTATATCATTGTTAACAATACTCGACATAGTTTTATGTCATATAATTTTTTATTCAGTTTGTTGTCTCATTTTAAAGAGACAAGTTCGTTTTCTTTTTACTCATTTGAGGAGGTTCTCTTATTTTAAAACCTTTTTGAAGTTCTCTTGAAATATAAAAATGGAACATCTGTGACGTGACAGATCTGTTTTGAACATATTTCACATTTCAGGATCCAAGGAGATCTGGTGGTCTGTGGTATTCGCTTGTTAATTTCTTGATGAATGGGTAGAAAGGCCACGAAGTGCACTCAGTGCAGCACGTCCTCTGAAGATAGATGATCTCAAATAAATTCTATTCCCAATCAGTTTTTGATTTGTTAGGTGTTAAACCATTTCTTTGTAAGGACAGTGTTTACAAGCCTTGTAATGAGACAGCCCTGTGAGACCTTACTCTTCTTGCTGTAATTTTGATAAATGGAACTCTAATTCATAAAGGATATAGTGATTGAAGGGCAACTCCAGGTCTCGTACACTTTCATTTAGATAAATGTTTGGTACAGTACAGCAAAACTGAGGTGCGCTCAACAAAGTGATAAATTTAAACAACAGCCAAACCAGAACTTTTTTCCATCGAAACAAAGAGGCGCCATTTACTATATTTCTTTTAGATAAATGTATGTTTAATACTATAAAACAGTATGGCTTTTAGAAACATTTGTCTTGTTGCTAAGCTCCAAATTTGCCAAACTTATTTAATGCTTTCTACTCTACCATGTTTCTTACATCGGTGTCTGGCAATATTTCTGCAATCTGGTAACTGGAACCCTCATCACAAGGGGTTTAAAATACACTAAATTTTAGGTTCTTCTGATGCACTTTGATTGTTAGTAATAATTTCAGACCTGGAACTTTTTTTCTTGTAATTTTAAAAATGTGTCTTCATGCATAAATAATTTTAAAGGATTGTCACTGATCTAACCAGTTAGTACAGAAATGGTTGACTGATTATTCCAAATTAGTACTTTTGAAGTAATTTATTTGAAGATTATCACGTTTTATAAAAACTCAGAAACTTTTGTAACACTCACTAGAACTACCAAAAACGAAGAGAACAATATTTTCATGCTTCCTTCCTCCATCATGTTAGATCATCTCAGGCTGAATCTCCTTCAACTTCAAATGCTTCACAGCAGGAGCTATTATTTGTGTCAAGTGATGCTAAACTCCCTTGCAGTAAACACAAGTGTAACAAGATCCTGATCTAGTGATTAAATACTCAGGACAATTCTGAATTGGTAAAACTGAAGATCTGTTACAACACATAACTCCTTTGTGTTTTTCTAAACTTCTACAATTCCTACTCCTTTTTGTGACTTAGGAAAAAAAAAAAAAAGAAAAACTAAAAACAAACACACAAACCAAACAAAAAAAAACCAAACCCTGGACATAATACTGAAAACTTTCCCACCCGTTAGTTACTTGATTCAATTTTAAATTGGGTAAATAATTACAGTTATTTGCACTAAGTAGTAACCTATGCAAGTGAGGTGATGATCACAGCCTAATAACTGAGCACAGCAAAATACAGTGTATTTTATATATAAATATATATATATATATTTTGACATTGGTGTTGTCTAATCGCTATTAGTATCAGTATGGTCCTAATGGAAAAAGCAACAAACAGGAAGACTAGAGCTGCTGTCCTTAATTTTGGGCTTGGTGAAAAAAATGCAGGGGTTTTGTTTGTTTGTTTGTCTTTACCTGCTCTGTAGTTTCGGAAATAGCAATTGGGATAATAGCAATAGTATAAAAAAGGTTAATTTTAGGCAATGTAAAACATGAGATTGTCTCAGCCTGTGGTAGAGTCCAGTATCAAGTGGCATGCTAACAGTGATCTTCAGAGTAAACACACTCACAGAAAAATATGCCTCCAGCACTTTTATTTATATGGTGTGACTCTCCTGTGCACAAACTAATTAAAAGGCTCATATAAGAGTAGGAGATAAAATCCTAACACCTTCCCTACTGTTTGTAATAACAAAACTACCTGGCAGAAGTTCCATTCCATGCATCTATCTTCACTAACCTGTCTGCTTACTATATTCCTCTTAGTTCTCCTTGTATTCATGTGAGGCTGTGAGTCTTACTGGGCTTTACCTCATCATTTTACATCTGCCATAATAGTATTCATCATGTTGTACGTTCAGGCAGTGTGGGCAGCAAGTTGCCCATGAGCCAGCAGTGTGCCCTGGTGGCCAGGAAGGCCGGTGGGACCCTGGGGTGCATCAGGAGGAGCGTGGCCAGCAGGTGGAGGAAGGTTCTCCTGCCCCTCTGCTCTGCCCTGGTGAGGCCACATCTGGAGTGCTGTGTCCAGTACTGGGCTCCCCAGTTCAAGAGGGACAGGGAACTACTGGAGAGGGCCCAGTGGAGGGCTGCAAAGATGATGAGGGAACTGGAACATCTCCCTGATGAGGAAAGGCTGAGAGAGCTGGGCCTGTGTAGCCTGGAGAACACTGAGAGGGGACCTTATCAATGTCTGCAAATACCTTAAGGGCAAGTGTCAGGAGATGGGGCCAGGCTCTTTTCAGTAGTGCCAAGTAACAGGACAAGGGGCAACAGGCACAAACTGTAACATATGTGTTCCTTCTGAATATGAGAAAGAACTTTACTGTCAGGGTGACAGAGCACTGGAAGAGGCTGCCCAGAGAGGCTGTGGAGTCTCCTTCTCTGGAGACATTCAAAACCTGCCTGGATGTGACTCTTTGTAACCTGCTCTAGGAGAACCTACTTTAGCAGGGGGTTGGACCAGATGGTCTTCAGAGGTCCCTTCCAATTCTGACCATTCTGTGATGACAAACAAAATCCACACATACCTGATTTTGCTCAGATTTCACCCATCATTCTGTAGGTTACTAGGAAGAAAATTTCCAAATTATCCTATAGAAAGGAGAGATTGCATTTGAGTTTCATTTCTCTGGCAGAACCAGAGGTACCCAGATCCTGTATGGTCCAAGGTGAAGATGCAGAGTTTTCTGTTTAGAAAAAAAATAGAAAGCTTTCTTGCCTAAGGCTACTATGAGTCTGTAGTACTGAAAATAGAACTGATGACCTCTCCCCAGCTAAGAAACAAATACCATGGCAATGTCAAAACAGTAACATTAAAGTTATTTATGATATGAAAGCTACTTATGATTCTATCATTTGACCACACTATGATTAATATTTTACATCATGCAAATTAACCCTGGCAAGCATTGGTTGGACCTTCTCAAAGTGTAAGAAGGGGTTATCTCCTGCTGTAAGGAACCATCAGTCTGAATAGAAAAAGTTGGTTGTAGGCAAGAAGGAGGGTGAGACTTACCTGTGAAGCCCTTTGAGGTAATTGGCACATGTCTATATACCAACATTTTTATTGTGCACCTTAGAAACACACACAGAGATGCACACCAAAATTCCCTTACTGTGCTTGTCTTTTTTCAGTCTTTTCTGAATCTCTGCATAGGCTACCTTGTTGTTACTGTATATTGAGATAACCTATATCCTATTCACCACCCTGTCCCCCCCAATCTCTAAAACAAAAATCATGACAGATTTTGAATTCCTAAAAACAGCTTCTTTATTTAGAGTAGGTGGTTTGAGCTCTCAAAGGTCAATCAGAGTCAGGACACCAAAAACGCTAGAGAAACTCCTTGCTGAATTTCTTGCAGGTATAAAATTAATGGAACAAATTGAACATAAAGTAAATGGCAATTATTAAAAGCAGGAGAGTCTTTGTGAAAAAATTCGTATTTTATTCAAGATATATTTTGAAAGATAGAATAAGGCTGCTTATTTTGTAAATTTTGATAAAGTTTTAGAAAATGTTCTTTCCCTTTATCAATAAAAAAGATCTATACTGTATTTTTTTACTACTTGACTAGTTGTTTTATATTTAAAAAATTATTCAGCTAAATTCACAGCATTTCCAACTTTTTTTAGGCACCGAAGAGGATGTAGTGAAGTCAAAGAAGACTTTCCGAAGTCAAGCTGTGGTAAATCAGAACGCAGAAACAGAGCTTATGCTGGAAGGAGATGATGATGCTGTTAGCCTGCTCCAAGAGAAAGAGATTGACAACCTTGCAGGTAATTATACTTTTCATCACAACTAAGATATGAGCCAAAAGGCTCTTTTAAACTTGTTAGTTCATAACCTTTGTGGTTGGTGTCTTAATATTGACAGCTAAGCATACAATTACAGTGCGAATAGATTCTTTGTGTTCTAGATTTAATATGATGCCCTACTTCTGTGAACTACAGGAATTTGATTGCAAAGCATGTGCCTATTGCACAGTCTTTCAGCAGAGATGCAATAAATAGCAATACCTCAAAGTACTTTTATTGCTGCCTGTGATGACTTGTTGAAAATTCTGTAAAATCACTGTGGAGTGTCTCTATTTTTTATTATTATTATTGTTGTTGTTGTTGTTGTTAAAATGGAAAAGAGTACTAATTCCACAACTCAGGGTTTTGCGAGTCAGCATGCGGTTGTGTGCCATGACCTGATCCCAAGTGCCACACAGCTTGTGGAGAGACACGTGTGCTCCTGCTGGCACCCACTTCTCTCAGTGATGGAGTTAGGGGGGATCTGCAGTATCTCAACCCATCTGTCACAGCCAGGGAAAAAGTTGCCTGTTGTAAACAAGGGAATGAGACTGTAACCCAGCTGTGAACTTTGTTAGTTAGCATACGAGCTGGGAATGAATCCTCTGTGAATATGTACCTGAGAGCTTTTGTAGACCTTTCTCCCTGGCTGAAGGTATGCAGTGAGGTCTCACTTTTATCCACCTTCTAGCAGGTTCTGTTACAGCTCTGTCTTGAGCCAATACTACCTTTCCTGGGAAAGTAGTCTGGAAAGAAAGGCATGTTGAAAGTTGAAAATGCACTCTTCTCTCAGATGAGATAAAAATGTGAGAACTGTGAAATGCAGTATAACATTTTTAGGTTAATTTACTTAGGAAAATCTTTAATAAACTACTCCACTAAGGGGTAGTTTTGTGGTGTCTCAGGATTTTTTCTGCATAACTGAATGTTTAAAATAGCTATCTTTGCTCCTGCATTTTCCTCTGATGCCATAGTTGAAATTTGTAGCAAAGATCATAAATGGATGGTAAAAAAAAAAAGTCAAAGCAAAACAAAAAATAAACAAATGGGGGAAAAAATAAACAAATGGAAAAAAAACCAAAAAACTCCTACATGGAAGTTAGTCTCACACTTTGAAACTAAAGCACAGCAGAGCAGGGGAAGTAAATGCTTTTGTTTGGGAGTAACCTTCAGTACATGATTATCACAGTTGATACGTCAATCTGCTTGCTTTCTCAATCTGCAGCTAGCCATTGCTGAGACACTGTTGTCTTAAGCCAATAAAACAGCGCATCAAGCAGGATGATTAGTGCAATAATTTGATCAATGTCCCTTTCTGCTTTAGAAGGAAAACTTGGTGCTGCATTGGCTAAGTTCTTAGATATAAGAACAATACTTCCAACCAAATATGTATACACTAGCTGTAGTTCAAAGGCTGCAGTGTGCATTTACACTGAAATACTAATTAGAACTGCAAAGTGGACACGCAGAATTCTTGCCCAGTCTGGAAAATTTCAGTCAGCTATGAAGTTCTTATATATGCCCCAACACTGCCATTTCGTTCAAACACACTGATGCAGTACAACCCCTATAGCTACATCCCTCTGCAAAAAACTGGTATTTCAATGCATCCTTAAGTATTAATGTGCAATGTAGCTTATTACTAGAGATCACTACATATATGCTATCCTGTTCTCCTTCAGGACATGGCACAGTAATTCTAGTCCTCTGCTTTTAAAGTTTATAGAAATTTGGAGATATTGTATTAGGAAAACAGAAATTACAGAAACTGAAACAAATCAACTTTTGAAATATTGACAGGACGTCTGTCCTAACAGAATTAGCCTTTGTGCTCCCTACCAACACTAACAAAGCAAGCAGGGTGCCTCCAAGGGTGGTGAGATGATGTGCTAATGCTTCTATATGTGTACCAAAACCTGCAAACCTGTCAAAAAGAACCCACATTCCACTACCTCATTTTTACTATTAGATTAACTGCAGCCTTTGCTACTCGACTCTTGCTCATTTTTGGAGATGAAATGCTTTTGAGAGTTAATGGTCACACATGGTATCGTATGTGTCTTTTGTAAATTTTACCCATTGCTGAAAAAAACAGTCCCTCCATGCCCTCTGTTTTGCTGCATGATTTTGCATATAATGGTATCAAGGTTTTCCACAGTTTTCAGAATATACAATGTGACTCTGAAACTTGGGTCGAATAACTGAAATCATGAAAAGCAGTAGGCAAGGGAGGTGGGTTTTATGCTTAAGATGGTTAGAACCACCTCTGACAGCTTTGAAGAGCAGGTTCGAATACAGCTACACTGTAGGCTAAAGAGTTAGATGGGTTCAGTGTATGTGAACTGGAAATCTTTGAGATATATCAAGTTATGGTATATCACAGCATCATTTATATCTAGTTACTGTTCATAGAGGAATAACACATAGGAATTTCTATATTCAGATATGCCTCCAATTTAACTTTAAAGCTAAAATCAATTTAAACCTGGTTTACAATGATGTGGGTTGTCTCAGCAAGGGATAGGAATTAAACAAAATCATTATAAAACAGGTTTCAATTGATTTAAGATCGTCCACATTTAACTAAAACAATTAAACATAGTTTATTCCATGAAACTGAGGCACGTTTTAGAAAGATGAGGCCTTAGGTTTTAGAAAGTTTTTAACTAAGAGAATATAAATGTTACAATATTTTGATTTGTGAAGTTAAAACTAAAAAAAAGGAAAGCTTGAAACAGATTGAGACTGTTCGTACAAAGTTATCTGTACATACCTTTTGTTCCAGAGACTCTTTATAGTTTTTCATCAACCATGTGGCACAAATCAATGCAAAGTTCACTTTGATAAATTACATATGGGATGGAGAATTTTTAAATAATTATAGTCTGAATATTTTATTATATAATCTTAGTATTCCATATGTTGCAATGGCAGTTGGTCAGATTTCATTATATTAAGTAGCATTTTAGTAAAATATAAAAATCAGATTCCATGTTATTATGTCTTAGAATTATGACTTTTAAGTCTGCATCGAGATTTTTAACTAAAGCAGTACTTTAACTGTCTTACAGTATGAGTTATCAAAAGATGTTGTTCTTGTTTTAGCATTTATGTATTAAAGTATTTTAAATTTTTCTGTTTCAGTTTTAGCTCCTTTTCTTCCCAGACTGTTCACTTCAAGAGGCAAGTCACATCTCTGTTAGAACTAATGATTGAGATAGACCAGTCAATTTTGTTTTCTAATATATTGTGAATCTGTGGTTCATACAATCAAATCCACTGTAGTGAGTTAATATTACTAACTTTTTCCTTTTTCTTTTCCTTTTCTATTTTCTAATGCTACAGTAAGGCTCTTAAATACTTACATTTTCTCTTAAGAACCTGAGAATGCAAATTCACTAACAGTTTGTCTTCTGCTTAGTAGGTGATTTTTTCAAAATGAAAAATATGTGGATCTATTCTAATATTGTAAGCTGGCATTCTCAAAAGGAAATATGTTTTAACAGATAATTAATACTCTTTCACGAAACTTTTTTTATTTCAAAGCACCACTTGCTCTAAAATAGGTCATTAAAAAAAAAAAAAAAAAAGGCAAACACCAGAATAAATGTTGAACCACTCAGGTTTTATGAATTTTACATTTTAGAAATATGTTCTCTTCCCTTTGTTGTGAAGTTGCAGTTGACTTGATGAGAATTGTTTGTGCACATCTGAAAGCAGATTTTAGCCTTAATGACATTTTTGAAAGATACATGTTCTGTAACTGGAGCACATTTCAGCTATTTTGTCATGTGGCTGGTGGCAACAACAAATAGGTCCCAGCTAATCAAAGTATCCCTGACAAAGTCTTTTACTGCTCTCTAAAGAGCAGTTTCTAGAAAGAAAAAGGAAACAAAGATAGGAGGATATAAGGCTTTGGGTTATTTTAGGAAAACAAAAGGCTTTGGCAGGCATCTGTCTGGTTATTTGCCTGGGCTCAGTCAACTCAGAATCTGACATCCCATAAGCCATGGTGAATTACAGCCTCACAACAGTCTTGCAAGAATAAATACATGTTATTCACTCCATTGTACGAGGAGACTGAGCATCTCATCCAAATAAACCCAAGGAAAGCACCTAACTGCCTTTAATGCATCTTACTCTTAACATATCTTAACCTTCACTACAAATCTTCTGTTCTTCTTGTACGTCTGTCCCTAGGTGGAAGGAAACCTAGGAAACAATGCAAATGTGCCAGGACGGTGTGAGTGAGACACAGCAGCCCAGCACTGCCCTAACTTTTACCAACTCTGAACTTCAGCATAGAGATATTTCTAGAAAGCAGCATTGCTACTACTAAACAAGGCTGACCTTCCATCCAAGCCAGCATGGGTGGCTATTCCACATTGGCTTGAGGATTAAATGTGATAAGCCCTCTATCCAGACTTCTTGGTAGTGTGCTGAGTGTATTGACTTACTGCCCTGTGCGAGGTCATGAGGATTTGACAGCTTGTATTATTATTAATGAGATATAAGACCTTTCACTTCCAGGTCATGTTTGAAGTCCAGACAAGACTGGTGGTAACCAAACACTATCAACATCTGTTTTGTGGCCTATGCAAAGTAAGCCTTTAGTCTCATTTCAGACAAACTAACAGAAATCAATACAATTTTCAGCAATTTTGAATTGAAAAAAACATTTGACATTGTCATTAGTGGAAATTGGAATAGTGCCAAAAGTTCTACTACTACACAGATTTACAGTTAAAACTGTGTAACAGTACCAAAATAATAATAATAAAAAGTAAATAATTTAGCCCTAAGGGAAACTTTCTATTCCAGATTCAAACAAAGGAGTCATTTACACTTTTGAAATTATTTTGAAGCCTTGCACAGGGCCAGATGCAGTAATTAAAACACTAAACACACCAAGGAATTGCATCTACATCCACAAAAAGGTCACAAAATAAGTATTTGGGATGGAAAATTTAAATATGATTTACTCATCTTTTTAAATATAGAATGCATTTAATATTTATACATATACACATTTAGTTACAGTAATATTTCTTATTATGAAAATCTGACACTGAATTTTCTTTACAAGAGTGACCAGTGTAAAACAATCTCTGATAAGCAAAGCTGGTCGGTACTTTTTCTCTACCTATTTTTAAGGAGTAATGGAGGGGCATCTTTTCTTGTTTTTTCTTCTGTTGTCATCTCAAAATTATTTTAAAGTATGTAAGATCATTTCTATTGTTTTTGTTAATGGAGTTGGACAAACAGTAGATTTTCTTAATTAAAGAAAAGAACAATAAATTGGGCCTCTACTGAGAAGACAGATTTTCAAATTATTAGGTTTTGCAGGCAAAACCCCCATCATTTATTTGGGGCCAACCAGAGAAAGTTGTGCTGCATTATCTGCTGTCAGAGTAATGGATTCAAAGAAAGGACCCAATAGCACATTATGTTGTCTCCAGCAGCAACCAAAGCCTACCCTGCAGGTGTTGAAGGAATATCTTCATCCCTGTCAACTCCTGGAGAGCAAGGCATGACAGTGGTTCCAAGAGTGGTCCCGTCTTCACCCTCCAACCTTTCTCCTCCCTCCCTGGTGGGTCCTCTTCTGTGAGGCTGGGAGAGCCCTGCTGCCCATCACACGCTCTCCTTCTACTGCAGCAGCTGCCATCCCTCCACCAGTGACTCTGATGGGCTGGGGGGGTCCCAGAGGTCAGAAAGGAGCAACCACAGGGGAAGCTCAGGAAGGACTGTAGCAAGTATGCAGTGATGCTTCCTAATAATTCTCTCCCAGACTCCAACAGCTTGTACCTCTGAGGCTTCCAGAGTCAGAGGTAGTAGTTATTCTCCTTCTTTTCCCCCAGCCCTATTTTTTCTCTCTCTCTCCTCTCTCTTGCATTTTCTTTCACTTTTTCTCTCTGTTTGGAGGTGTCTAAAGTACCTTAAGCTTTTCCATCTCTTATATTTTTTCTTTAAGAAAGTATGTATGTATACGTGCACACACAAATACATCAGTTAAATAACGAATATCAATTTCATTAGAAAACACTAAAAAAAGTCAATATTTCTCCTAGTTTTTCAGGCTTCTCAATGGAAACTATTCACTGAATTCAGCATGTACTACTGAATAATTTTCTCCCCTCAAACTCCATTTTTCTTCCAAATTAGAGTTCGAGATAGGAATTCCGTTGCGAGGGTTGCTTATTTAGGGAAGGGACCGGAATGTGGAAGAATAGTCATTCTT
This sequence comes from Falco rusticolus, assembly GCF_015220075.1. Classification (NCBI taxonomy): domain Eukaryota; kingdom Metazoa; phylum Chordata; class Aves; order Falconiformes; family Falconidae; genus Falco; species Falco rusticolus. The sequence goes on from NC_051188.1 coordinate 26,064,762, forward strand.
TTTCCCTTTTTATGGTAGACACATAACCACACAAGCCTTGTACTTCCAAACAAGGAAATTTAATTCAACCAGATTTCCATAGTTTCTGCTTATTATATATTCAGCTTTTGATCCTCAAGTCTAAGTATAAAAAAGAAAAACATATTTGTATGAGTTTAATTTAGAGTATAGATTCAGGCATAAACTGGAAACAGTTATACTTTTGATATGCAGTTGGCTTTCACACTAAAAACAAAAAAAAAGCCCCACAGTTTCTATAACATACTATTTTTAGATGTCTCAGTGTTTATTCTAATCATTCTTTCTACATTACTGTCCAAAATAGCTTAGTATTTTATAAGTTGGTTGACAGTCACATATGATAAGATTTGAAGAGCCCGTCTGTTTGCACCTTATTGCACCCCACTCTAAGTCTGAGCATCTTCAACTTTCAAAATGGCAGCTGGATTTCCTGCTTTCCAAGCTTTAAAATTAAATCAATTCAAACTTTGTTCTTTTGCATTTATGAACGGCTCTGAGAGTGCTTCACGTGCTTTTACTGTCCACTCATATCAGCCTATTTAATTTATATTTATTTTCCATAACTTGCAAAACTTTTTACTTGAAATCTCCAAGGCTGTGCAATGGAGCCTATGACTGAACACTTGCCTAGTGCACAGGTCTGCAGCTTCTCCCTGGTCCCAAGGTACCACACCCTGGATGGAACTGGTTAGCTTATCAAAGCTCAAGCTGATGAGCTATTTGATGTATAGGACAGAGACTGCAGAAAAAAAGGCCTATATGTAAGCAGCCAGGATCCACTATTCTGCACCTTATTTCACCTTCACTATGCAATTGATTCCCATGTAAAAATCTCTGTCATCGTAGTAAGAACGTATAGGGACAGACCTACATATGTAAGCGGCAGGAAGGTATCCAGAACTGTATTAACAGTCCCTATATTTAAAGTGAGCACTTTTGTTGACCTATGGACAGGATTTGGGTTTTTTTTTTGCTTTTTTGGTGTGTTTTTTTTCCACCAGTGTTAACAGAAGCAAGCTGAAAAATCAATCAGGGGGACAGTTTGGTTAGTCCTGGGTTTATTAGCCAGAAATTGTACAAGAGGCAGCCTAACCCAGTACATTTGGACAGTCCCCACTGGTAGCCTGTTATGTGAGTGCTTTTAGTTTGGCTTTCTAAAGAAACGAGTTTTCTATGAACATCCTCTGTCAGCCTCTATCTTTATAACTTCTGATCCTGGAAGCCATTTTGAACAAACTTTAACAAGTTTGTTATTTCAGAAGCAATAAAATTCCTGCAATGCAATCAGGTTGTTAAGGAAAAAAGCCTGTTCAACACAGCCTGCCACATCAGTTCTCCTTTTGTTAGGTACCAGAGAGTATTTGTGGGAGAGTCTTCAGAAGTTCCCTAACTGTGGGAAAGCAAAATATGCAGTCAACCAGCAGACACAGTTACACTAGAAAACATTCTGTATTGGTTCTGGTGGTGTTTTGAGATACTTAATTTTCAAGTTACAACTATTGCATCTTAGATGATTCTTCCAAATATACCTAGCAAGTCATATGCTGATTCAACAACTTACTTCATTTTTCCCACACACCTACAGGAGTAACTAACCAAATAAGTGAACTTTAAAATATCCAAGCTATCTGAACATAACACTTCCCTTCACTATGGTCTCAAGAAGCGTAAGGCTTACAGTTTATCCTGAAGAGCTTTTCCAGAATGGAGACTAGCAGAAATGAAAGCTGAGGGTTCACATCTTTCATTTCGTTTCTAATCAATTGAACTCTTTTGGCATGACAAGGTACACAAAGCTGGACTGTATAAGATACCTGTCAAGTTTGGTTCATTCAGAGTGGCAACTGGGATGTGATCCCTTGTGTTCCTGACTCATTACAATGAGTTCCTGTTTCAGCGGGATACTGCTATAGCAGGATGCTCTCTCCACTTTATCCTTTCTTCTTCTCACATTAGATATGCTTTTCTAAGTTGTGTTTTTTCTGTTACGTTTGATTAAATAGACAGCTATAGTGGCTCCCACAGAGAGAAAAAAACTGTCGCTTATGTGAGCAGGTTCAGCATCACTTAGGTTGAAAAAAAGTACCTTAAATTTTACCTGAAAATTAGGAGGAAGCTAGTGCAGGTCATAGTGCTTTAGTGTAGCATACTCGCATCTGGATGCACTGCTTAATAATCAAGTTCTTTGTTTCTAAACCAGTTTAAATTACTCAGTCCTTCCAAGGTATAGCTTCAGGCAGAGCACACTGTACGTATCTAATTTTGAAGTGCCAAATGTATGCATTGCAGTAGTGAGGTCCCTATCCCAAATATTTAAGTTTCTGGCCAGCTGTAAATCATTAAGGGGAGTCTTGATTATTATTAATACCTGATCATCTGCCAGGTTGGTGCTCAAACATGTCCTGGAACAATACTAAACCCACATAAGCCACTTAGAGCTTGAGCACAGTTCAGAGGTCCTCATGTAGCCACAGAGCTTTACCTGCAGAGGGGGGCAAAAGTTTGTTTTCCGAGTTGCTTTAGGCTGTTAGACACACAGCTAATTGTTCTGTGGGACCTTCTGTGAGAAGACACCTAGTAAGATTGACTTTGTTATGGTGTTGAGCTTGTCTCTGCATATTCTGTAACCGTTCTATTAAGTGGTTGCTTTCTATCATGCCTTGAACTATACCAAGAGATACTTTTTCCTAGGAATATTGTGAAACATGTTTTCCCTCAGGAAGAAGTACTTTTTTACATTTTTCTTTCAATGTGACCAGGAAGGTATGGAATTCAAGTAATATTTTACCTGTGGAGGTGCATATGTCACTTAATTCTAATGTATGGAAAGTATGTATATGTTTGAGATAATTTTTTTTTCCTTAAGCAACACTATCTTTAACTATTTTCATAATCTCACAAAAATATGTATTTATTTCTTACTGTTTTATTCACAGTTGTAATATGCAAGATTATTTTTATTTACATTTTCCTTTTAATCAAACACATTTGTTTGCTGTTATGGCACCACTTAAGAGAATTGAGTTGCTGTAATTGTTTAGTTATTGTTGTTGAAAAAGACCATTGAAGTTGATCTTTGATGTTAGTAGTAGTGTTACGTGCTTTATGGAGGAAAGGGGGGGAAAGTGGGGAAAATTTTGGATATCAGGGGCTATACACACTGGCAATGACATTTAAACAAACAATAAAAATCAATCCCTCCCTCACAATATGAAACATATGATTGTGCAAGAGTAAAAAGCCAGCAAAGTAAGCTTGGATATCTCTGAAAACAGGGGAAAGGAATTGGGGTTGTTACTCAAGTGAGGGAGGAGAAAAACAAGATTATAGTCATGTTTAGACTTAGATTATGTTTTTTGCAATCAAAAATTTGTGCGAATTATTCTCTTTGTTGAAACAGTTGAAAATGATATGTAAAGGGAACTGTATATGTACATTCTTATAAGGCCTTGTGTTGAGTGAAGGAGTTACTCCCTGTATCTGCTATAGTGGAGAACAAATTGGGGGCAACCATCCTCATGTAAGTTCAATATATTTACTGCAGAGTCTTTTTAAAGAGTAGTTTGAATCAGATTTTTGACAACAATAGGAACAAAAAAAACCCTAATTTCTGTTAATTGTTTTTTAGGACTCCTGCTTTGTTTACTTGTTATTTACATGGCAGTGCATGTCTTAAATTAATGACGTTAATTGGATGAAATAGTTTTCTGACTTTCCCAAAGGCTTCTGGTGCCTATACTTGTTTCTGCTTGTGTGCTATGCCATTTATATTTCAAGAAACTAAAGTGTATGTGTGTGTGTGTGTGTTTCGTGTTGTGTAAAAATTGTTTCAAGTAAAAGGATTTGTAGTCATTTTAAATGCAAGTCAGTGTCAGATACACTTGGCTTTAAAGTTAAAGTGCTGAGAGAATTTCAGTTGCCTTAGTTAAGGTACCTTATGAGTGATTTTTAATAGTTATATTTAATATTTAAAATTCTTGTTTAAATATCATATCAATTTACAAATTGTGATTTATGAAAAATTTGATGGTTTACATAGTAAATATATTCATTTTTCCATGTTAAACAGTGTATGAAAAAAGATTGCGTGTTTTTCCTTTTAAAACAGCATCAGCTAAAAATGAAACATGGTGATATTCACCACTTTTTTTCAGAATAATTACCAATAGATTGTAAGATTAAATTAGTCTGACTGATTGGGTATGTTTTAAAAGTATTTGTCCCAGCTAGTGTTTTCTCATCTATAAGTAATCACCAACACATTATTTTAAAAGTTACTTTTAATTCTGCAGCAGGTAAATTGCTTGTTTTCATAATTCAGCATATAAAAGCATATATCTTGTCCTACTTAAGTGTAATTATGCCCAATCGTTTTAGCAAATATACTTCTGGTGTAATTTTCAGGCTCATAAATGTAATGCATCCTTAGTTCTTACGGTTAAGAGTGACAGTTTAGGAAAATGAAAATGTTTGAAATGACAAGTTCAAAATATCACTCTTTCAGAGCTTTCTGTAAGAGGGGTAATTTTACTGGCAATTTTACTTTAGCAGACAGCAGGCTTCTTCACCTGATAGAACTTTTCACTTGCACTGACTTTCTTTACTTGCACTTAAAAAATACAAGAGCTGAGATACAAGAACTAAATATGACGACTGAAGTCTCTGTCTAACAAAAATGAGCAGAGAGGAGGGGAGAGATCGCATTCTGCTTTTATTCACTGGGACCTTCTAATCCCACAATCATTTACTTCTGGAAAGAAAATATTATTTTAAAATGTATATGCGCGGTAGCGTTTATTTTAGAAATGTAAATCACATGTGCTGACCACAGGGATCAGGCAAAGCGGAAATTCTCCATTTGAAACAGATTACAAGACCTGTAGATCAGAAGTGATTCTGGTCTGGTTTTAAGGCTAGAACTTCTCGCCTGGTCGCTGCCCCTCCGCTGCGAGCCACCCTGGCCGCTGCAGAGGAGCTGGGAAAAGGCAACAAAACGCTCCTTAAAAAAAGAGACGCTCTTGCTGAAGGGTCCCAGCAGCCGACCAGCGCTCTAGGCGCGCGTCCCCCCCGCAATCCCCGGGCTGCCTGGCGCGGCGGAGCAGCCACAGGTTGGCTTTGCCCCCACAGCTGCCAGCCGGCTGGCCCCGGTGTGGCCGGCGGCGCGGGGAGCCCCTGCAGCCCCGCCGTGTGCCGCTGCCGGCCGGTGCCCCGGGCAGCGCGGCCCCCGCTCCGCTCCCGTTGCCTGCAGCCGCGCGGGGAACCGGCGTTCGCATCCCCCGCAGAAGCGCAGCTCGCCGCCGCTGCCGCCCGGGGCCGGGCGAGGCCGGTAGCCGCAGCTTGTTATCGTCCCCGCGTGCGAATGAGCCCGTCCCGCGGCTCTTGGCTCAGGTGTGCCCGGCTTTGTTCATGACATTATCAACCGGGTTTGGGAAGGAGACCCAAAGCTTCCCGGTAGCTCAGTGCCATAGTGAAATCTGCGGTAGTTTTGATGATGCTTTATGTAAACATTTTAATATCGGATCCTTAAGATCCAGAGGACCTATCCCAAAGGGGATTAAACACATAATCCTCTCTCTCTGTAGCTGTAGTGGATTAATTTCGTATTCTCTCAGTGCCTGGCTTGCTCCCTGAAGGCTACAACAAAAAGACTCCGTGCCCTTAAACCTCTATGGAATTGGAAGTTGTAATTGGAGATTTCCAAAGGACAAGTGTGAAAATGACACACTGTTAATACCCCCTTTTTTTTTTTTTTTTCATTTTGGGCTTTCAGGAGGACAAAAAAATCTGAAAAGATTTTTTTTTAACTTAGTTTGAACACCCCCTCCCTCGAAATCCCATATTTGTTATGCTTTCTGGCTTCTTTTTTGCCCAGAGAGAAAAACACCCCACAAGCAGACGTTCCTCATCTGGAAGTACAATGATGCTTATCCTTGTCGCATTTAATACCTCTGACATGTTTATGTTGCAACAAATCTGAGGTGTCATTTGAGCAGAAACACAGGGCAGATGCCAAGGTACTGGTCTGGGAGCTCGGAGCCTTTTCTCGGGATGAGGATGAGGAGGCAGCCAGAATCCCCGATTTCCTCTGCATTCAGTAAGGGGCTAAGAAGCGACTGTTCCCTTTCCCTCCACATCCACCCCCTGCTTTGGCAGCTCTGCCCTCTTCTCCAGGACGTGAGTGCATTTCGCGGGCACGCTTGCTAGCCAGGATGCACCTATTGTCTTCTCCTGGATGTCAGATTCTAGGTTTTGGCCTTTTGACCATTAAATAGCGGTGGCTTTATTTTTATCTTAGCCGCACAACACCAGGGAAAAGAGCTAATTGGATTAAATTGATGGTCTTCCTTCTGGGATTCAGCAAAGCCCACAAGCGCCTCCTTAAAATGATAGAATAGCGGGTCGTTTCCAGGACGTGTCTTCCGAAGGCGCTTTTCTCCCCGCACAAAGGCCCGGGAGCCCATCACCGTGCGCCAGGCCCGGCCGCACTGCGGGGAAGGGCGAGGGGAGGGCAGGGACGCCCCGCTTGAGAGGGCAAGTGCTTCTGCAGGGCAGCGAGCCGCTGTCTGCCCAGACCCCCCTTCTGTAACACAAAGAGAGGGGCCTGGGGAATAGAAACCCAAATCCACTTGTAATCGTACAAGAGAATCGGGCGTAATTACTCGAGCAACCTAGATGAAGATTGATGAGGCTTTAAAGCGGCGTTTCGGATCGATCCCCCCTGCCCTTTGGAGCCTGCAGCCGGGCTTCCCCGGCTCGGCTCGGCTCGGCTCGGCTCCCTTCTCACCGCGAAGGGAGGGAGAGAAGATGGAGGCGAGACGGGGAGAGCAGGAAAGCGAGCCCGACGCATGTGATTCCGATCAGCTGACTAGGGTCAAGAGGCTACCCCGGTTTATTAGGAGATGGAAAACAATAAAATGAAAGAAAATAGAGTTCGTATCAATATTATCCAGCCTGCCACGCTGGGCTGCTGAAAGCTGTCACTGAAACCGTGCGTTGAGCTTCCCCTCGTACACACAGCAGCCCGTGCCTCCCTCTTTTATTTATTTTGCAGCGTAAATGACAAAACATTGTGCATACGGTCGCAATTGGGTGTTACAGTAAGGTAAAACATTAACAACATGACACATAAATGCTCCGGTACAGGACTAATTTGGGCTAAGCGAGTAATTTGAAGCGTGGCTTGCAAGGTCTGGTAGTAAAGCGTGCGTGCGGTGCCGGAGGAGGCGGAGAGGTGGCATCCGTGCCGTTATCCCCGGCGCGCGCTGCAGCCCGGGGCCCTCCGCACCCGCCGCCTCGGTCCCCAGGGAGGCGAGTGCCCGGGGACGGCAGCTGGAAGGGGACGAGGGCACTCCTTACCATCTGAGCGAGGTCTTCCTGACGGCAGAGGAGATTTTAAAAACAGCCAGACCCTTTTTAGCATTCGTTGAGGGGATCGGTTTGCCAGTTCCTGAAAGGCACATCAGCCGATGTTCCCGGCTTCTCGGTGTCGGGGCTCGCGTTGTTTGTGTGTCAGATGTGTGTTTGTGCGTGCGTGGGGATGCGTGTGATCACGTATGTGTATACAAATCACCCTACAGGCTTTAGCGGTTAAATCTAGGAGTGTTTTATATTTCATCTTTTCTTTTCGATAGAGCAAGTGAGCTTCCTAAAGACGGAGGTTGTCAGCTCTAACAGTAGATTGCATTCGTATTGAAGATAAGATGGTGAAAAAGTGATCCCCCTTGTTGTCTTTTGCATGAAAGCAGAAGTTTTTTCCTGAATTAAAACCTAACAATTTGTGTGCGGAGAAGGCTGCCTTTTATAACGGGTTTTCCCCATCCCATCTTTTCAGTGCCCGTGCAAGCACCCCGTTAAGCAATGTATTTGAGCGAAACACTGTTACAGTCATTTTAAAAGGATTAAGTGACAGCAAGCTGAAATAAAAATGATCCTGCCGCAAATACATTTAACGATGCTAGCCGTTGCGGTATTGAAGTAGGTGAAAAAAGCAAAAAAAAAAAAAAATCTTTCGCGATGCTCTCGGAGTTGAGATCTGGACCCACGGCTCACGCTCGTGCCCCCGGGCTCCGCGGGGCCGGGGTGGCGGGCGGGGGGGGGGGGGGGGGGCGCTGCGGGGGCGGCGGGGCTGCGGGGGCGGCGGGGCTGCCCTGCGCCAGCCCGGCCCGGCCCGGCCCGGCCGCCGCGGCGACCCCGCGCTGCCAGGTCGGAGCTGCGTGTCGCGGCTATCGCACATAAACAGCGATAGTGTTAACGAGGAGCAAAAGGGCATGAAAAGGGACGGGACCTACTTCTAAGAGGCAGCTATTTTTCACTCTTAACCCCTCTGAATTTCGCTGCTGGTTGATTTATCTGGCAACCCCGGAGCTCACAAAGTCGCTTCTGTCCTGACCGCGGAGTTCAAAGCGCTGACCGCGGGCAGGAAGGGAATAAACACGGCGGTTTACAAACGAAGTTTATTAGGGGGCTCGCCGGGCGCTGGCTTGGCGGAGGGAAGGGGAAGGGCCACCGGGGATGGGCCGGCCGGGCGCCTCCAACCTGACGCCGCTGCCCTTGCCTTGCAGGCCCCGTGGTCCTCAGCACGCCGGCACAGCTCATCGCCCCCGTGGTGGTGGCCAAGGGGACGCTCTCCATCACCACCACGGAGATCTACTTCGAGGTGGACGAGGATGACCCGGCCTTCAAGAAGATCGACCCCAAGGTGAGTGCGGCGGGCGGCTCTGTCCCCGGTCTCGGTGCCGGTCCCGGTGCACGTGCGCCAGGGCCGCCCCCTCCCTCCAAACTCCGCTCCCGCCTGCCGCCTCTCGCTGCGTTTCATTAAAAAAAAAAAAAAAGCGCAATGTATTAATGATGTTAAATCCTCTATTACGGCAGCATGCGCGTTTTCCAACAGCCTTTCGCTCGGTGCCTTTGTATGAACGTGGTCAGATTTAGTAGTTAAGCCAATTGCTCTGAAATCCCTGGAGGGAGCAGCAGTCCCAGCCCGCAGCTTGCCTGAGACACAGCAGCGGAGGGTTTTACCCCTTCCGAGGATACTGGAGAACCCCGTTATTTCAAGAAAGTTAGTTGCCATGTAAGAAAATACGGCGCATTTTGTAAACACTCTGACTGCTGAAATGCAAGTTAATGCTTATTTTCTAGGGGTTAAAAAAAAAAAAAAAAAGGAATGTACCCAAGGCTCGATTCCTGGGAAAGCTCTGTTTTTTTTTCTGAAGTCATTTACTACTACCGATTCCCCAGCGCCGCCCCCCCCCCTCCGCGAAAACCTCCAACCCAGCCGCGGCAGGGCAGGGGTGCGTGACTGGAGCAGGAACCTCTGCGTGGCTCCCTCCCCGCGGGGGCAGGGCGGGGGGCTGCCGGGGGGGGGCTGCGGAGGGACGTGTGTTACCGGGCGCTCCTCTCGCCTGCATCTCTTGTTACTCTTATCGCTGTTGCTTTATTTCTTTGTTACTGCGCTGGAAAATGTTAGAAGAGAGAAAACGGGGAAGGTACTTTTACAAAGACCTCGGGGGTCCTTATTCTGCAGAAATATCGTAAATAATTGGCAAGAAAAAGCTAGCGACCTCGTCTGAATATGGTTGTAATAAGGTGATTTCTCTTTAACGAGTCATTTCTCAAACTCGGAACTTGCTTCGCAGTGCCGGGGGTGGGGGGTGGGGGGTGGGGTGGGGTGGGGTAAGAGATCCTGTCAGAATCGCTGGGTGTAACGGTTTCTAAAGTGCACCCACTGGAAATAGTTGCTAGTGGGTGTTAGACAGGCGATCGGCCCCTTTCAGCACTTGTTGACTGTTCGGGTACTAAATAAAACCGGCGTTTTTTGCGTTTTGCCTATAAAGCCGCTTTAAAGAAATGCATACTGAGGAGGACCAGGCGTGGCAGCACGGACAGGCACTTTTGGATCGCTTGCAGTTTTGTAAGCACGTACATGTTATTCCCTCTGAATGCCCTGGGAGCACAGAGTTTTGATTTCTGGGAGTGCAGCTGGCAATCTTATCACATTCATAACGGATTTGTAGGTCAGAGTAATATTGTTGTTCACTTTATTGGTGCCGGCTTGAGCCTTTCACCTACAAATTTTATTTTCTTCTTTATTACTACTTGCGCCAAAATGCTACTTTTATCAGGCTCACTGCTCGCTCAGTACACCGACTGCTTGTACGGGTATGTTGCGTTTCCTCAGCTTTGTTCAAAACCGAGCAGAGACACATCAGTGCCGCAGAGTAAACCTTTCGAAAAGAGGTTTCTTTTCGGACGGCTCAAAAAGTGTTACTGCCTTAACAACTGCATCGGTATCTGACAGTTGCTGATGGTCATCTGGAGCTAAATTCTAATGTGTTTGCACCACCAGTATTTCCCTGTTCTACAAAACTATTCAAAATGCAAAATCAGGCAGCAGCCCTGAAGGTTTCTGCTTTACAGGTTTTAAGCAACTCTCCACAGAAAGGCAAAATTCACAAAAGCATAGCCGCCTCTGTTGTTTTTTTTTTTTCAAGTAGAAAACTTGATCCGGTATTGAAACGCTTACCCATATGCATTTTACTTCATTTATTAGCTTGTAATTAAATAAATCAGCAACAGAAATTAAAATCTAAATCACAAAAGGTGTATCCAGTGTATTTCAAGTGCATTTTCAAATATATAATTCCAATATTCAAGCGTTATTATATAAGCAGAATCCAAATTTCTTTTGAATATATTTAAATAACATTTCAAGTATATTTATGGAATGTTAGAAATAGAACAAGCAATATATATGAAACGAAAAATGTAAACTTGTTAAGTTCAGACACTTCAAAAGACAATTAGCAAAAGTACCATGATAAAATCTACCTTTTTAAATGGTATCTTCTCTTTAGCAGAAACTGTCCTTGAAGTATCCAAAATGGCAATTTAACTTCTGTTCACCAAATCACAAAACACCAACATCCACTATTTCAAAGACAATGTGAGATCACAATATTTGATACAAATTAAAAGGTACATTAGGTTTTGTTCAGGTGGCATATCCAAATAGCTTTTACTCACAGAGGGTTTACATAAAAATACCGGGTTTTTTTATAATCCGTTGGTACCATTTCTGGGCAGAACGGTCACAATCATGTTAAATTACGGCCAATTTTCCTTTCCAGGTAACACAATTTCTTTTTTTTTTTTCTTCTTCTTTCTTTCTTTTTTTCTTTTTTTTTTTTCCATGGGGAACTGCAAAACTGTGACGAAGATAAGAGGAACCATACTTGCTGTTCTTACTTGCTTTTCTTTGTGAAGAGCCTAAACTATATTCCTTTTTAAAAGAGAGTTATGATTTGCATTGTCAAGTGACAATATTTGACTTTTCGAACAGGCAGCTTAAACTTCATCGGGAAACAAGCAGATTGATCGGTCGGGCCGCTTTTAGAGTTACCCTTTAAAGTTTCTCCAAACTTTTGGGGTTGGTAAGTATTTCCCTAGCCAGTCGCCACGTTTGTTTGGCCGCGTTTTCCAGGGCCGAGTGAGGTTTGCCCTGAAAGAGGTCTAAGTTGGGCAAGAAGTAATGCGGGCACCTCCTGCACTGGAGGCAGGAGATGAGCTGCAGTAAAATCCCGTTGAGCCGGTCCCCCAGGCACGACTCGTCCCAGTCCGATTCGCGGGGATGCTTTTCGCATTCGTAGGAAACCAGAGTCTTCATGTGATAATTATTCAGGGGCTGGCCCGGCAGCTCCAGGTGACGGTCCCGTAAGGTTTTGAGGATAGAGAGGCATTTCTTCCTGCAGCCGCCCATCTGCAGTCTGTTCTCGGCTTCCGCGAACTGCAGCACCCAGGCATCGCTCTCGGCCGAGCTCTGCTTGCCGGCCAGAGAGTGGCACTCCTTGGATAAGAGGTTGAAGCCTTCCGCCTTGACCTCCGCCACCCTGTTGGGTCCCGGCCAGGGGATGTGGGGAAGCGGCCAGTGGGCAGCACTCCGCGGCCAGATCCCCGTGCATTTGAACGCCGGAGTGATCTGCACGACGTACCTATCCCTGATTCTCAGCTTCACCTCGCTGGTGTCCGCCACCATCTTTACCACGTCTCTGTAACTGCACTTATCCACGGCTTGAGCCACCAGAGTCTGAAATCTGGACCGGATTTTGCGAGCGGAGAGGTAGCCAGACGCCGTGATGAACTCCACCCAGAGGGACATACTCCTCTTGCGCCCGTCGCTTAACTTTAACACCGCGCAGCCCGGCAAGGAGCCGTCGTCCACGAAGTTGAAAACCCCCATTTGGTTCAGGTACAGCACGACTTCAAACTCCGTGGGGGAGATGACTTCCAACCCCTCGTAGCGATTGTCCATCTCGTTCAAGGAACTGATGAAGCGAGGCTCCTGCACCTCCACCTCCTTCAGCACGTCCGACACCACTTTGCAGACTTCTCGGATTGTTTTGGCGATGGCAGCTTTCCTGGCTTGGCATTTCTCGTTGTAGTATTTATTCAAATGATACACCAGCTTGGCCTGGGCCGCGATCATGTTGGGGCAGAGATCCGGATTGTATACCGGAGTCTCGCAATAGGCTGTGGGATCCAATGCGGCTGCTAAGGCTGGAGCCAACTTCAGAGGAGAAACAGGCTGCCGCACTCTGAAATGTAACAAATGTTTTTCAAAATGCGCTGGGGCTGCTGCTCCTCAGATGCTCTCTTCCTGCTTTTTTAGATCAGCCGTCTTGAAGTGTGTGTGGCGGGGGGGGGGGGGGGAAGGGGGGGGGCGGGCGGGGGACTGGAGGGGGCGATATTTTTCCTCCCCCTTTTTTTAAAGGGTCCGTGAGTGAGAGGAAAGCATCGAGAGCTGCACCTTCCCCAGCAGCAAGAAAAACAAAAGTTGCACTGAGACACAGTGAGGCTTCCAGTAGTCAAAATAATAAAACCTCTTCGTATTTATTTATGTTTTCCCGTAGTAATCACTGTGTGTATGCAGGGTGGTTAATCAGATGGTGGAAAAAAGTGCCGTGTGTGTGTGTGTGTGTGTATATGTCAGAAGAAGCTGGCTGTTGGTTTGTATAAGAGCCCAGATGCACTCGTGTGGAAATTATAAAGGCAGGGCCAGGCAGGCGGGCGGCCAATCGCCACTGGCCTCGTCACTGCAGCCTCTTTCAGCTCAAACCCGGCTAATTAATCCCTCTCTAGGAGATAGATATGTATACACAGACACACACACACACACGCACACGCAGGCACATATAGAAAGGTAGAAGGTTACTAGCAGAAAACCCGCCCCGGTCGTCTGTGGCTCGGAAATCCAGAGAAATGGCTCTCCTTTGGGTGCAACTCCAAGGGTACTGGCGTTTCGCAAGGACCTGGCAAAACTGTGCGGCTCCGCACTGAATCCCCGCCTGCCTCCCCACGGCCGGGGCGGGAACGCAGGTGTATTAATGGGCAGCCATCAACTGGGGAGCTGCGGACCGGGCTCGCTCCTACAGGAGCAGAGGCGTAAATTCATTAACTCACACTTGGCGCCACATCACGCTGTCCTTTCCTCCTGATAGTTGTCTGTAACTGAAGCGAGAAGTTGCTGTGTTGGTTTTTTTTTGTTGTTTTTTTTTCCCTCTCGTGAACCGGCCAGTGAACAAGGCAGCGCATTCACGGCAAATTTAGTGTCTTTCGGGATAAAATATTACGCCAAAGTCCACGATTTGTATTGTTTTAAAAGATCTTCTGACGGGCTGTAATCGATTTTGAGGTTTAATGCATTTCGGCATTGTCTCTGCCTTGCTTTTTGTGTTTGTACCTCATGAAGGGAGAATCAATCGCTAAACGTATCCGTCAGGTCTTTTTCACGTTCCCTCCAGAAATCAAGTAGCAGATATGAACGGTAAATCTAATCTGCCAGTTCTCAGCCTCGTTTTTATATTCCGTATAGCTCTCCAATATATTGTGAAGAGTGGATGTTCAGCTGCTTTTTGAGACGCACTAGAAGTATCTCTGAATTTCAAACCTGGACGATTTATCGTATGGCGAGCGCTGCTAGCAAGCTGCGTTTAGTAAATGTGCACACGGGAGGGATGCTAGCGACTGCAAACGTGCTGGCACGCTACTCATCTGACAGTTCGGGGTTTCGTGCGCGTGATGTGTAATTAGCAAATTTCGCTTTCGGTACTTTAAGTGTTAGTAATCGGGACCTTTATTTGTAAATAAGCCGGGGTGGCAAACTCCTCTGCTTTGCAGCATTCACTGAGCTTCACTACGAGAGAACCCCACATTACATTTTAAGGAAAAAATAAACCAGCAAAGCTCTTAATCGCTTGGAATCTTTAATCTACTAACCGATTACTAATTCTTAAAGTAACTGCCACGGGCATATCCACCGTCAAGGAGAAGCCATACCGCAAAGAACATTTCACGACATTTATTCAGCGCATCAATGCGACCAACTTTATCGCACGTAGCGCAGGGTTCCTGACTTTGGCCCGCTCGCTCCGGCGTCTGTGCGGCTGCTCCCCGAGCCGCTGCCCGGGAGGCAGCTGATGCGGGACCGCGTGCTGCCCGTTAGCGCTGCGGGGCTGGGGCTGGCTCGGGGCGCCTCGCTGCAAACCCGCAAGTGACAGGTCCTCCCGAACGAGGAAGCTCTTCTCTAACCGGCCGCAGCCCCCTGGCCGACGGCGGAGGGGCGGCCGCTGTCTGGCTGCTACGGGCGAAGAGGAGCTGGTTTCCTCCAGGCAAAATTTGCTCCCTCCTCCGGGTAGTTTCCCGGCCGGGCGCCGGGCGGGACACACGTGGCTCCGCCCGGCCGCGGCGGGTCCGGCTGTGGCTGCGCCAGCGGCGGAGCGCGCCAGGTCCCGCCGCCTCCCGAGCCGCCCCGCAGGAGAGCGGCCGCCGGCCCGGCTCGGGGTGCGGGGCTGCCGCCTCCCTCCCCCGCGGGCTGCGGGCTCCCGGGGGCCGGCTCCCCCCGCCTCCCCCGAGCACACACTTACGGGGGTCCCGGCTGGGTCCGAGGGGGCAGGCGGGCACCTCCCCGCCGCCGCCACTGCCGTCCCCCGCAGCTCTTACCGGCGGCTGCCCCCGGGCGCGCGGGGAACCTGCCGCGGCGGCGGGGGACGCGGAGGGGGCGGGGGCCGGTCCTCTTCCCCCTCCGCGGGCTGCGGGCGCGCCGAGCAGCCGGCTCGCCGGCACCGCCGCGGGCCCCGTCGGCGGGCGGGGAGGGGGAGGCACCTCGCCGGCCTGGCACATCCCGCCCCCGCGGAGGGGGACCGGGACGACCACCCCTCCCCCCCCTTCCGCCCCTCGGGGCCGGGGGCGATGCAGGTCGCGCCCTGCCCTCCGACACGGGCGCGGGGCTGGCCGCAGCAGGGCACGGCTGGGCTGTGCGGAGGACGGACAAGCGGCGAAGTTGGGTTCAACTCCGGCGGGCGGGTCCCCGGGACCGCCTGGGGCGGGGGAAGGCCCGCGGCGGTGCTGGCCCCGGTCCCCGCCCCGGCGCGGCGGCGTGCCCGGCGGCAGCCGCTCGGTCTGGGAGCCGGCCGGCGCGAATCCTCCGGCCCTATCTCGTCGGGGGCGGCTTCTTTGCGATTTAAATGAGAAAGAGCGCCTTCCCCGCGAGGGTTACATACAAGCGCCGCGTAAAAACGAAAGTTACAGCGGGTGGACTAAAGCTTGTCCCTTCCTCCGGGCTCCGCCGAGGGACCGGGCTTTCCCCGCGGCGGGGGCGCCCCGGTCCCCCTGCAGCGCCCGGCCCCGCGCCCGCACGAACGGTGCAAACGCTTCGGGCCAGGGCCGGGTTGTTTTTGCCCCCTGGGTTTCAGCTCAGTAAATCCGGTTGCTAAAGGCAAAAGGCGATAGGTGGTACCTCTGAGCTGTCGGTGGTCTTCATTTTCATAAAGTGGCAAAATTAATGTAAATAAAAATTACGTCTGATATCCTAAATCAGAGCTTGCAATGCGTAATGCTAAGATTAACCTATGATACCAAGCAATGCAGGTTTTACTTACTTATTGTATCTTGGTGGCGATGGGCAATGACTTGGCTTTAGCCTTGGGTGGGTGATGGTTAGCTCTAAAAGTTGGTATTAACTTCTCTACATCGTTTCATTTCCCACATACACAATAAACATTTGATAGTTTGGATTTAGGCATTGCTGACACCAGTCAACCCCTGAAATGTGACTGCTAAGGCGACCCGATCGTTTACATGACAAGAATTTGGTGGTTTGGTTTAGACTCCAAAAATTATTATCTGACTGTGTATGATATAAACCAGGAATATTTCGGAGCTTCTGACCACTTACTGCAGTTATTTTTTCCCTGTAGTTATTGATGTGTCCTTCATAAATTACAAAAGGAACACCTTTTCATCACGGACTTTTATTTTTATATGTATTGAGTTGTTTTGGAAAATTGAGATTATAATCTCAAATCACCTCATTAAAACGATGATTGATCATTTGTCACGGTAACGGTACCATATGATATTGGTGACTTTTACCAATTTACTTATTTCTAGTTATTTCTCCCTAATTGGGGGTACTATAACAGTATTTGTTGAACTCTGCTTGTTATTTCAAATCTTCAAACTGCAGTGCCTTGTCACACAGTGCTCATGTTAGCCAAAAAGTCAAATGGTGTTGAAAATCTTCGACTGCAGGTACTGGCCTATGCCCCTAAAATGTAATTTGCAGGGGGGGAAAAATAAAGTTCTCTATATAAATTTCACCAATAATTTATTTTCATATGGTGAAAAGTGTAAGTTAAAATGCACATGCAGATGCAGACACATGCAAAGTGCTTGCATTGATATCACTTTATATTTCTTATTATATAGCGATAGTTTTTCCACACACAACTGCTCATGAATTTTAAATTTTTATTTTTTAATATCTGCCTATTGCACTAGGGAGCTAGGAAAAAAATGAAGCCGAGTTGATTAAATTATTTATCCCTACTGCTGAAGTGAGTTTGAAGGCTCATTGAATGTATCTGATTTCTTGGCTCCTCTTTCTCCCCTTCCCCCCCTCAATTCATCCTGGTTATTTCATCCATATCATCCTGCCAGCAACAATAAATTTACTTTTTTTCAAGTAGGAAAACTAAAGACAGATATTTGTGCCGAGTTTGCTTTAAGTGTCACATTATATAAAATAGGCAGCATCATTTTTTTTGTGGTACCTGCAATTCTCTGTATTCTTATTTTGTAGTTTACTGTTTGCCTCCACTTTCAAATTTAGGAAGAAACAAAAAGTTAAGTTTAAATGTAAGTTGCTATAGTGTTTGCAAAAGTGCAATTTTAATGGACTTATACACTCTCTACTTAGAATTTTGGGTATAAATTTCTCATTAATTATGTATGCAAACATTTTTCTTCTGCTACCTAGTTTACTGCAGATGCTTTTTACTTTTTTAAAAAACTGTGATATAGCTCCTTTTTACAGTACACAATTAGCATTCATTAGTGCTGAATCTAACACATGTATGTATTCTCTTCCCATTAAAAAAAAAAAAACAAAACAACCACCAAACAAACCATGAAAAGAGTTTGCATTACTGTTGGACTTGGTCATCCTAGGTCTTATGGATGAACTGTTAATGCCTTAAATTCCTCTAATCTGCAATCTGTTAAGGGAAAAAACCAGTAATTGATTTGTTTTCTTTAAAAGTTATGTCTCAAAAGTAAACATGGAGCTTGCACAACTGTAACTTTAGCTAGAACTGCAGAAATATTCAAGCAGGGGAAAAAATGCATTGAATTATTCATTTGGTTCACTTCTCCATCAGCTTCTGCAAAGCCAGACATTCCTTAAAGTACAGTGTTTTATTTAAGCAGTCCAACACTAGGGTTTTTTTTTTAGATCTCCTGCTTGGAGAATGCTCTTTTCTGCTGAACTGTGAGAGGAGGGTGGAATCAGTGGGGATTAGCGCCTTTTAATCTACTACATCTGTAGTGGGTCATCCAACGCTGCAGAACTCTCATTACTCTCTCATGCTGTATATGATTAAATGACTGAAAATATTCAATGTTGACCTTGAAAATAAAGCTGTATGTGTTGGATGAGCAGCTTCCGAAGACTTCATGTCTAAACTAACTTTTCCTCTTGGTAACCTAGCCCCGGAATATGTTGTCTGAGATCAAAACTGAAGTGTGGGAGCATTTGAAATACATCATTATATAAATTATGGCACCCCTCAGCTTGTTCATGCTGTATTTTATGAGTGACCCAAACATCTTTCTAGCCCAGTCAAAATAGGAGGGTGGTATGTCTTGAACATACTTATTTTTGTGAGTGGTGTTTTTGTGTAAGCTGGTTTCATATCAGCTAACAAACAAAACTACATCATCTTGTAGGTAGCTGCTAGAGCTGTTGAAATCAGCAGAAAACATGTTGCTTAACATCTTTGAACATTAGCCTATAGAAAGGTGTAAGTAAGCATCATCTTTTCATAAACATTTTGTCATGTTACGTGTTTATTGCTGCTTTTCATGCTGCTGATACTTTGGGCATGTTAAGCCCCTCTAACTCAAAATGAAACTTGTCCTCTCCCGTTACGATAACATGGGTATGGTAAATTACCTATGTAGCTCACTTTATCTTGATTTAGCTATAAAAAGACATGCCTAACATACTTCAATGCAGACTTCTAATTTTTAATGTAGTGTATAGCTCTCCGGTATTTTCTTTACAAATAATGGTGAAGGGAGGAGTTGAGTGAGTTGGTCGTGAGTGATTAATATGTTTCGTTGAACCTTGTGAAGGCCCTGATCCTGCCAATGCACACATGGCTAGTGAAACATTCAGCTGGTGCTGGGGAGGTCATGGGCTTCTTCAGGCTCACAGGTAAGTGCATGGGCAGTTATTTGCAGGATCAGGGCCTAAGTGGGCTAACACTTGGAGGTTAACGTTTGAATAGGATGAAATACAGTGTGCCTTTAAAATACCTAATGCATCAAATGCTTTGGTAAGGAAGTATATTTTTGGCCCAAATATCTACTCTTCTGTCAAGCAGAACTTCCCTATTAATTTCATTGTGTTTTAGCAATAGCATTGAATTAGTTCCTTGAGAAAGGGCAGTGCTGTTTTGTCCATATTTTAGCAAGATGCTCCCACAAGAATGCGTTTCCGAATCTGCTCTAAAGCCTTTACGAGGAGACTGAGGTTATTCAGAGAAATGAGTGAAAGGTTATGCTTTCAAAATCTCTATTAAAACTGTATTTTTCATGTCCTTTTGCATATTCAGGACTATTTCTATAACTCCCAAAAGGTACAAAATCTTTTAACAGTCTTAAATATAAGCAACCTACTTGCTAAAAACACTTATTCATTGTTCCTAAAAATATCCTAGCTATAATTGTAATATAAACATGTCAACCAACTTATTATTTAGGGAAGAAGGGGAGAGATGTGTTCAGGAAAAACTTGATACTTAGATCTTTTGAGCTTTAAAATGCACTGATTTTCCCACCACCACTCTGAACTTTGTTTTCTTAACTGGTGGAACATTGTCAGTACAGAGCATAATATTTTATCTAGGGGGGAATTGACTTTCTTATTAAGGGCAGCAAATGACTCTAGTTCTCCTTTTATTTGGGTTTGAAAATTTAACCTAGGTCACCTACTGTCCTTCCTACTTTTCCCTACCATTTTTTCATCCCAGCTCTAGGACAGAATATACAGAACAGGATCCTTTGTGGCATAGTGCTGGTGTCACTGAAATGAGAAAGACTACAGGGATAACAAAAAATCTTGTAATTTCATAAATCTGCAATATAATTGTTGAAAGAGAAATACTAGCTGCTTATGGGAAATATCTGTTTGTCTTAAAGGAATATTATTATCGATTTTTTCTCAATAGTAGAAATAGATCTTGCCTTTCAGGCGTGTTATTGTTTATAACACATTTGTGCCATTGAAAAGAAGAAAAAAATTATGGAGTATCTGTTAGGGTAGTGACAATGTTTTCTCTTGTCTCCTTAGTTTTAGATGAGGCAAAGGAGCTATCTTTATTATTTCACATTTCTGAATAATCTTTATTTATAGTTGACGTTGATACAGAATAATTATTTTGTAAAATTAAAGGAAATTTCAAGGAAAAAGTTTGATTTTTTTGTTTGGTTTTTTTTGTTAATGCTGTTTTTAATGGGGTGGATGTGGTTATGTTGTGTGACACTCAAAATACATGTGAAAAATGGACTGTAAGTATTTTCTTTACTACTTTTACTTGGTCATTACAGTGGTAGTTTTAAGGTTATGCAGCATTTACAGGCCTGCTAAGATCACTACTGCGATCAACGTGATTCTGTCTTATTTTCAGTGAGTGTTTTACCATGTCTATTTCTTGCTTCCTTCTGCAAATTATTTCCAGGAATGAACTGGCTAATTTTGTCTTCAGTTTTTTAAAATAACCTTATCAAAAGGAACAATTACCAAGTGCAGAACTTTTACTAATCCTCTGAAGCACAGAAGAGTATATGGCATATGCTAGGCTGTGCCGTAATGCTTGCAATTTCCAGCTACGCTTCAAGACATTGCTTCTCTAAGTAGGTAAAAAATGACAGCGAGTATGTTGGACAACAGTTTTCTCATTATATTCTGTAAGTGCATTCATTATGTATTATTAGTCCTTAATTGTAAAGATGAAATAATATAACCATTTATCTTGGCAAGCCCATTACTTATCAGCTGTACCTTAGAAAATTGTGTATATCTGTGTGAATGTTTTCTTCTATACATACTATTCAGATTTTTGACATAGGGGATGAGAAAAAACTTTTCAGAATAAATGTATAACTAATCTAATCCACTCTTGGTAGGCAAACTGTGTATCTTCATGGGGTAAAAGAAGCCCTCTCACTCTCACCCCCACAAAATTCAGTTCTTCATTTGTTTTGTTCACCACGCTGCATTAACACAGTTTTCCCTTGTGTGCATCTGCCAGTGTACAATTTAGCCACGGGCATCTGTAGACCTTGTGGTGATCAGTATTGCAGGCAAAAGCCATATGTGTTTAAATAAAAAAAAAACTCTTTATTTCATTTGCTGTTTTAACTGGATGGATAACTTTTGTGCCTCAAGACAGAGGAAGAGAAAATACAGAAATAATTAATTGCCTCTATTCTTGAGGCAGTTTCATTTTCCCTCTCCAATATGGAATGCTTGTCAGCTTCCTTGATAAATGACTGCATGTATTTGCATAGATTTTACATTAACACAAAAATTAGTTTTATTTGTGAAAAACTAGTTTACATAATAATGCAAAATCTAGCTTTATGGATTATGTTTCCAAATTTGAGAGACTGAGGAGAAATGAAGGTTTTTTCTTCTTTTTTTAAAATTCTTTTTGTTTGATGTTGGTTTTTTAATGTGAAGGCATATTAGTTTGTAGCTTTGTGTTTTGTTTCTATAAAAATAAACAGATCAGGGTCTTTTAATGTTTATAAACCATTTATTCAGTATTTCATAGATTGAATAATTGATGGTAGTATGAAAATGACTTATTTCATAGACTTTTACGCATTCAGTTTATTAAATAACTCTTAAATATGAACACAAGCAAAAGCTTATGGAACTGTTTTGAAAAAAAAAAGAATTGTGGCAAACTTAGCTGTTAAATACACTATGGGAATATACTTTAAGTTTCTAATGCTGCTATTAAAGTAGTGCTCCATCAGGCATTCTTTCAAAGCATTAATGTACTGCATTAGCTTGTATGCTAGTGTAGGACTATTTATTTTCCTATATCTAATTACCTGTCTGTTTTAAGTAATTAGGCATTCCTAGCTTGAAGTGGCAGTACTATACCTCTAGTTAAAAACTGTGTTTTATTCACTATTTGTCATGTCCATAAATAAAATTTACAAATCAATCAGTCTGAAATATCTTTGAAGGAAAATATACTGCCCTAATTTTGAGCCAATTGTAGTTATTTTCAAGTGACATGAATTGGGTGTGTGCTCATATAATAAACCTGGTGTCTTGTTGTCTAAAGGTAACTGCTAATTGCATATCGGCCTGTTGTCCCTGCTGAAGAAAATATAGATGCATTCATTGCTGTTATTTCATGCTCTGTAACAAAAAGAAAATATTGCTCTTTATGAAGCGTGCTATACTTAATGGCAACTTAAGGTAAAAGAGTGCCTTTGCCACTTCTTGAATCTGGGACACCCTAGGTGCCAGCTGTCACGGCTCAGCTAATGATGACAAATGCCCCTCTCTATGCAGATTGCAGAGCTTGCAGGCTGCTTTGAAAGGCAGTCAGATTACCTTTCTTCAGATAGTAACTTAACCTTTTAAACTCAAGTGTCAGAATGAAATTATTAGCTGGGATAGTTTCAATATCTGTTTCTTTAAAAAAGAAAAAAAGAAAAGAATAAGGCAGTGACTTCAAATAATACCATAGCAGCTCGTATTCACAAATCGTTCATGCTTCTCTGATGTTTTAAAAATGCGAAATTGCTGCCACTGTGCCTGTGAGCACTATATGGAGGTTGTGGGCACTGAATGCATGAATACTGAAGCGACCTCTCGGTTGCACTACACAGAAATGTGGCCAAGCGGGCCAAATTCTGTCCTTGCTTGCATCCACACAGCATAGCTCTGACTGATCGCAGGTTAACTGATGCTATTTATAGTAACAGACCTTAATTGATCTTACATGTTGTGAATATACTCGACTCTTTGCGTGACAGTTCATGTTACCACTCTAAGTCCACGAACCTCAGTTAAGAGTCCACTGTATCAGAATAACTGGGTTATTGGGTGGATATGAGCGATTCCACAGAACGCAGTGTCATGTGGTTAATGTTAAGTTACTAATTTAAATAAATTCTTCAGTCAGAGTTTTGGAGTTAATTTCTGGGGTTTCTTGGAAGTAGCTAACAGATGTGAGGATATTACATAGTTCCCTAACAGCACGCTGAAATGTAACAAAGTATAAGTGCCGTATGTGCCACCTAAAGGTGTAGGGTGCTTTTTGAGTGTGTACACATACATGTGTCTATAATTTTATGCAGGCCTATTTGTATGTGTTTAGATGTTTGGATATAGAAGTAAATAGACACATAGGCATTCATATCAATACACGTACACATGCACTAGTCTACACGTGACATCCAAACAATATATATTTCCAGATTTATATTAAAATACTGACATATATGAGCATGTTAAACTTGCACATTATATTTGCCATTGAATCAGTCTGTACAGTGAACTGTATAAGAATATCGGTTTCCATCTGAGTAAAGTGTAGTTTTGTTACAGCAAACAAGTACTTACCTCCAATATTTTCACATGATCAAATCTCCATAGCAGTGGGCAGTAATAGACAACTACAGGAAAGATGTGGAAAGACATTTAATGAGAAGACCAGGGACACTATGGTATATGGATGCAAAAAAGTAAATAGCAAGAATAGGGAAAAAATGTGCATTTGGTATGAGACTGGAATGTCCCAGAGAGAAAGTAGTTATTATGATTGGCAGAAAGTACAGGAGGCAGAAAAAAATTAGCAAGTTTACAGAGCAAAGTTAAGATGAAATCAGTGTTGCAATAATTGTAACGTGGTTGGTTCTGTAGTAATCATTAAAGGAAAGGTAATCTGATCCATTAACAGAATGTTAATTAATTTTCTTTTCTCCAGAAGAGAACAGATCTGATTGCTGATATGTACATTCACTCAGTACTTACTTCTTTTGGTAATATGGTGTTTGCAAGGGAAATGCTGGTTAATATTACATTAGAAATGTTTCCTTTTAAAGTTTGGGAAAGAACATTTGGTTTTGCCTGTGCATAAGTATGTTAAATTTAACATTCTGTTTTGTTTTGTTTTGCTTTGTTTTTCCTTTAAGTCATTATGTTCAAAGTATTTAAAACTATACATGTTTTATTATTTTGAGCAAGTGTAGCACAATCTGGGAAATAAAAAAGACAAAGATCTAGTGTTTTATACTCAGCTTTCTCAGCTTGTTGGTTGAATGGGCATCAAATGAAGTCCAATGCTTATACAAAAGAAATGTTCCTTGTTTGGATTTGCCCCATCTGTGTCATCTGGTGGCTTATGCAATAGGAGGTGTTATCACATGAATCCAAATGCACAAGCCAGTTGTTTTATGGACTCTTTCTGTGCTTGGAGGAGTTTATAAGTTGCCCACTCTATTGTGTGTCACTCCCAGATGACACGTGTGCATTCTGCTGAGCATATTTTGGGGGTAATTATAACTAATGAAGCCTGGTACACAGCTTGTTCACAGAGTGATTTATTCTGCTCCTGTCTGATTCCTGAGAGTTCTGTAAAATGGTTATATTGTGCCTTCCACTTTGGACATGTATGGGAGCATGTGGTATTGAGTCCATCTGAGAAATTTTGCTATTCAGTGTACCACAGACTAATTACAAAGGTGCTGGCTGGGTACATCTGTTTAAAAATATAGGGATGAACTGAAATTATAAAATGGGATCTGTAACTTTAGAGATATTGACTTTAGTATGGCTCTTGTTTAGTCATTTACTCTTCCCAGACTTGCAGTAACTCATTTAGATGTACTGCTGTTAAATGTCTCAGAGATTCTCTGAACCACATAAATTAAGATTAGGTTCCCTTTATACCTTTCAGGAAAGCAGATTTTGTTATGCAATTTAAGTTCTGATAACTGCTTAAATTTTATGGAAAGATGGATTTAAAAGACAGAAAGGAAGTATCTTGTAGCTTTGCAGATTTCAGAAAGCAACAACAACAACAACAACAACAAAAATCATGACTGAAGCCTGGGTGTCAACCTCTATTTAACCTTAGATGTACCATTTTCACCCTAACGTGTCTTGACTTAACCAGTCTCTCAGGGAAGTAAATCCACTGACATTAGTGGGACCCGTCCTTTATACATGAAGTACTTATACGTTTGTTTGCCAAGGTGGTTTTGAAAATCTTTTTTCCGAGATGCTAACATATCTCCGAAATCATGAAGTAACAAGGTGCACAGAAGCTGCAGGGTTTGTCACTTCACCTACCACATTTGCAGATATCCAAGCGGGCTGGATGTTTTTACAAGTGTCTCAGCATCAGTGTTCAGTAATAATAGTCTTCAGTTGTATCTGTCTTCATATCAGCTTCTTCCATCTTCATCCTCTAACTCTGTATCCAGATATGAAAGACTTTTGCATCTAATTTCTTCCAGAGCTTAAACAAAATTTTCCTTCACAGAAAAAAGAGAGGTTAAAAAGTTTTCGTACTGCTTGTAGGAATGGAAGAAGAGAGATAAACCCTTATTTTGGTATAGATAAAAAGCATTTTGTAAGGTTGGAAAACACTGCTTAGAAAATACAGGTCACATTCTTCCTACTACTGCATGAGTAGGAAATTAGTTTCACTGAGAATGAATTATTGTTTTCATCTGTTATTGTGAAAACAACCTTGGGTGTGCTCAAGACAACATTAGCAGCATGATTGGGGAGAAGATATCACTGGTTCTCAGAAGTGAATCATATAAGATGGCATTCCTCAGCTAGCATGTTAAGCAAGGGGATGTGGTTACCAGCAGACCTGAAGTTTGCCTGTGCCCTAACCTGTCCTAGTGAACTTTGTAGTATAAATAGCATTTTTTGCAGTCAGTACTTTCATTGGGAAAGAAAAGGAAAGAAAACAAAACTTCAGACTAATTTTTATCTTCATAACCATGAAGATGAAAGCGGACAGGTCTGCCAGTGGCTTCATTCTTGCTCCTGAATTTGCATGGTGCATGTTCTCCTAGGAGCAGTTTGCAGTGTTATGTACCAAAGATGATAACTGTCAGAAGGTGAGTCTTGGGGAAAAGCTGTAAATAATGGGTGTGAGTATATAATGTGTGTGGAGAAACACAGAATTTGAAAACTGAGTTTGCTGAGAACAACTGCATCAGTTTTAAATAAATAGAATTTGGTTTTGGGCTGTGACAGTGAGGATGTTTACCTTTATGCATTGTTCGGGATTTCCTCCATGTATAAAAACATGTTCTGAGGACAATTTTTACATGATGGTTTATGGCAATATGAGATCTGACCTGGGTTTGGGCTAGTTGATGATACAATTGTGATAGGTTTTGACTTGTTGGATAATGCACATATTACCTGCTTATTGTGCCAGATATTATAAGAGGTTTGCTAAATTGACAAAACATGCTTATCATTGAAATCCTTAGATAGGATACACCTCACAGATGAAAACCAGCATTTTGCACGTTTTGTAACGTTTTCTGGTTTTTTATTTGTTCTGTGTTAAGGACCATGAAAAACTACAATGACTGGTATATTAGAAAATGCCTAAAAATGAGCAGTTGTTTTCCTTGAGGAAAGATTGTTACACTTGTAAAGAATAGTTAGCTGGAATTATGTTTGTGTGCTATTGAAATGTTGCAGTTGTCAGGTGTAGTTTTGTTTGCTGAGTAATCTACTCATGTTAGTCAGAGTACATCTGTTCTATATAATTTTAAACATTTCATAAAATATTTAAGATCAATGGTCCAAATCAAGCATTAACTAAAATGATGACACTAATTACATCAGATGTAGTTGGGTCAGTGAAGCTTACATGTCATTCTTTTGTGCTGACGAAACTTTTGTTGCATGAACTCATGTCTCATTTTAGCCAGGCTCTGCAAGAGTTTGCATCATAGCAGAGTGTGGCCTTCTGAAAGCTTGGAATTGCAGCTGTAGTTTCATCCTCTGTGCTACTTTCCTTTCCTCTATAAGCTGCATTCATTTTATTCATTTCTATTCTTTAGCTCCTTTACATGAATTTTGTGACAGGAATGACTATTCAAGTCACCTTGAACCTAGAAAGTTATTTATGCAATGCCATGCTAGGGCTACTGCATATCATATGCTTATCAGTTATGGGTTGGTGAAAATCATTTTTTATAGAAGTATCTAGAAAATAGTAGTCATTAGTGCCTACAATGATATCCATTTAGCAGAAATTGGAACCAAGAAGCTGAGTCACTTTTTGGGCAGTAAATTCTTACTTGCTAAGCTCAGCAGTGTTAGCAGCAGACTTCCCTTTCTGCTGGTAAACCATGCCCTTCCATTTTCCCTGGTAGCCTCCCAGATATGTGGGGCCAGGCTGCCTGTTTGGACAGTCTGTTTTCTAGAAATTCTGAAAAAGCGTTGACAGAAGAGTTTGCCATATTCCATACGTGCTGATCAGTCACAGAGTGGATGTGTTGGACTGCTTGTAAAGCAAATGCTCGCACGTTTGAATTCAGTGCATTCGTAAGAAATGTAAAATCCAACCTCACACTGATCCTGCCGTACTGTGTGCGATCATCAGTTGCGCAGGCAAAATGACAGTGATTCAATTAAAAACCTAATGTTTATATTCATTTAGTTAAGTTTGTACAGCTTTGTAGGACAGGAGAAATAAATCACAAAGAGGAAGGCAACTAAAATTTATGCTGTGCTTGGATTAGAAAGAAAATGACTAGATAGGATGAAGATCAGGGCAAAAGAGAATGAATTTGAACTGGAAGACATTAAAACTTTTAGGAAAAATTAATGTGAAAACTTCTAGTAAACATTTGTTTCATTGAAGGGAAGGGACTTAAAAAAACAATATAAAGAACCAAAGGGGTAAATCAGAAGACGAATTAAGAAGGAAGAGTAGTTCTTTGCCTAAAGGAGTTTGAAATATAGTGGAAACGTGTAGGGCTTTCTTCATATAAAGATAAATACTGCACTAAGCAGAAATCTGAACTTTGAGGAATCTCTATCAGCGCACCTAAGCACGGTTGGCCCACGTGGTGACCCTGTTGTGAATCATGCTGGAAAGTGTCAACATTTCCCAGGCTTACTCTTGGCTGTGCTTGAACTGAGCCAGCCTCAGTGGAGCTGCTGATTTTGTGGGCAGAAGTCACTGCTTTGTGAAAGCGAATGATGCTCTCTGGAGTCCCAGACAGTGAAAACAGCAGCCTTTTCAGCAGCATCTTTCACTATTTTAGAGGTTAACCCGTCCAGAGCCTTATGCAATCTATACACTAAAAGAAAGCTTTATTAGCATGGGAAACAGGATGTGTTTGAGAAGAGGGGGACAACAGGGAGATTCCAGAAGTTGAGAGAGAACCTGTGTAATGAAGTTCATGACACATCTTTAAAGGTGTAAATAATTATATTGGCACCTTGACTGGTATTTCTTTACATTCTAAATTAAGTCCTAATGAGTAGGACTGAATGAGACCTTTTTGTATGCACAAACTTCTGAATTTGCTTGTATTGCGTGGTACTGTGTGTTCTTAAATTAATGTTACTAAATGTGGGACTTATGAGGCCTTCATTCACAAGCCTACATTATTTGTTATTGGTCTCGTTTAATATTTATAGAGTGACACACATTTCCATGTTGTAGAGAAATAGAACTTATGTGATTCCGGCCTCATTTTATAGTCTAATTTTGGCAAATGCAAGAAATAGTGAAAAAGAAAATAGAAAAAAGGTAGTGAAAAAGGTTAGTGTTGTTATAAATAATGCTAGCTACTATATTATGTAGGAAGCTTGTATATCTGATTTTATTTTTAAAGCTAGTATAAAATGGGATTTCTAAAAGGACAGTGATGCAGGGAAGAAGTTCTGTCTAAGGGTTAGGACTGGGAGAAGCAATAAGTTGAAAGGCAAAGGTAGAAGGTGTGAGACTTAGGTTCCCATTTGATGTGAGTTTCTTCAGATGAGTCGAGGCTGCCGAGAATTCAGAGGTGTTTGAATGAAATGCCGTGGATAGTCCAGGTAGGACTGTTTCACTGTCCCAGGGCCCAGGTGGATGAGTTGAAGACCATATGATAGGCAAGCTGCCTGTTGCTGCCTGCTAAGTAAGCTGAGCCAAACACTAAATGTGGTCAAGCTTTCCCAGAAATGCACAGTTCAGTGCCTGAACACATAATACACAGCTGCAAAATTTATGTGTGGATAGGATCATAGGCTTGATTTCCCACCCAAGAAAACCCAACAAAAAAATCTTGGCAATCCTGGGCAGGAGGATGATGACATTGGCATCACATGATGATAAGTTATTTTTTAGACAGGGTTGCAGTAATGTATCATGTCACCTTGTTGCAGTATCAGGCCTGTAATGTTACTTTTCTTGCTTCTTTTGATGTACCAAGTGCTAACATGGCTCTTCAGCTTTGAGAGGTGGGGTGTTACATATCCAAGTCCTCCTTTTGTATGTCTTTGTGGACTCATTTGTAAAAATTGCCATTTTAACCAAATACTACCATTCTAGTTGTGTGTTTCACTGATACTCAGTGGTATATCAGAAAGTTCACTCATATTTTGTTGAGTGTTTAATGAAAGAATGAGTCATCTTTGCAGTCCCACAGGCTGCAAAAGTGTTCGGAGCACTTCATAAATGTTAGGGTGGTATCCTGTCTAGAAAGCCTCTGTTAACACAGAAGCACAGAATCAATTATTTATACTTCTGAATTGGTTAAAGAAGATGTTCTAAGTATGAAATTGTGCCTTTAGCAGCAAAAAGTATAATATTTGAGTCAAAGGTCTAAATATCTAATTATAATAATCAGACACAAGTCCCCACAAATACTGAGGTATAAAATATCTGTACACGTAGATGAAATTCAGGCATAAAACCTAACCGGTTTTATGGCTTTTGGGTGACCTTCATGGTAATACGTTGCATGTAGGAGATGGTCAGTTTTGTTTGTACAACCACAATTTGTTTTGTTTGAGGTCTTCTGCGTAGCTGGCTGGTAGTAAAAATATGCAAACTCTTATTCTTTTTACATGCGTGAAATAAGTAAGTTGCAGTGGCTGTAATTCCTGTTATTAAACCTTCTTCATTTATTAATGTTAATCATTAGGTGGTTGTTAATCTGGCAAAAAAACACAGGCAAAGAAAATAGTTTTGTGGTAAGAAAGCAGCTTTGTCTCAAATAAGGGACACTGGATGTAATGCTCTGCACATTACATTCTACAGAAGCGCGTAGGATCTGTTTACCTGGTTGAAATTCAAATTGTTTTATTATGGTGTCAATTCTTTGGTTTTGGCAGCACTTCTAAAGTGTCTATACACAAAAGGACTACCACAGTGAATGAATGCTAGTGTTGACACCACCTAACAAGCAGGGATTATGTGTTTACAGAAGAAGTAATATGATAGGTCAAGTATAAGAGGCACTTCTCAAGAGCACTTCACCACATAATGAGTGACTGACTAGAAAGTGCGGAGCTGCCACTCTTTGGCTTCGTTTCGGTGTTGATGCCTGCCTCTCTCCTCCAAAGCCCTCTTGATCATGTTCAGCTGCTCTGTTCTCATGTGGTGAATAATAGTAGAGTAAAGCTGCTTTTCTGTCTCATTTTTCTTGCTAATTTACACATTCAAGCCATTTTTTGTTTGCTATCCTTATTTGCTATTCCCTTTTGTCAAGGCACTGTTCTCTTTTTTGCCTCAGGCCTAGGAACTAATTTGAGCTTCTATAATTACTTCATGTTTTACACCTGTCTGCATATCATGCACCCCTTGTCTCTGTACTTAAGCTGTATATTTCCTTGGAAGAGGGGAAAAAAAAAAAAAAGGCTAGTTTTCATACACAAGGAATCCCCAAGTTTCTCTTCTCAGTCTTCCTACAGGAGAAACACAATTAAACTGTTGAGATGTTCTCAGCAATGCAGCTGACCTTTTGGGTTCATGAAGGACAAATGAATGCTGTCTGTTCAGACAGTTTGTGTTAAGACGTTGTTGAGCAAAGAGCCCTGAGCTTTGTTCCTCTTGAATGAAGCAATGGTTGTAGTCATTTTAAAATCATTAAGAGCCTGAATGCATGGTATCATTCTACACTGTTTGCTCTACAGCTGCTCATCTGCTTTAATAGCAGCTTATTAAATTTGGGTCAAGCGCGCTCTGAAGAGTATCACAATGAAGAAACTGTTCAAAAAGTTACCTGTTTAAAAAAAAGGCAATTGATTAGATTTTTAACTTAAGTGACAGCTGCAATTCATTGCCTGTTCTTTGTGGTGTCCAGCAGCCAGAGTGGAAGCCTTTTGTAATTTGGTCTTCATTTTGTAAAAGCCTTCTTGAATAATCCAGGGTTGCTTTCCACTCTGAGACCGCCTCAATCCAATTAGGAGTTTAACAAGGGTCAAATTAAGGAGACTTTACACTTCATGTTTGCATCATTAGCCATAAGACTGTTTTGTGTGTGCATGACTGTGTGTCGAGGGAGGAGGGGAGACTGCAAGATGGGGCAGACACAAAGCTGTCATCCACCATGTGGTGCATCCCGCCGCTGAATGGAGGCACAGCAGGCTAGGAACAACATTTCCAGTTGTCTTTTGGGGCTGTTGTCATGTGGATTTCAGCTGGTACACAGTTGTTTAGAGGTTACAGGTGCTAGCTAGAGCCGAGGAAGAAGAGTGTGCTCTGCGCCTAGTCTTTTCTCTCCTGGTAGCCTATTGTTATCGGACAAATGACTGGGAAGAGATGAAGTTAGAAATCTCTTGAGCATTCATTATTTTTGATGAGATGACAACTACCCCAGTTGCTTGTTCTCACTACTCGCGCTGTTTCCTGTTATTTTTTGAAAACATAATTTTTCTGCGTGTTAAGTGTATTGTACAGTGTGAACTTTTTTTATACAAGTGGTTTGTTAGCAGGCTTTTGTTAATCAGATGCACGTATGGACGACTACAAACATGCAGTCGTGTTTTCTAAAATAACAAGTAATCTAAAAACGGTGCTGATTTTGCTTACACAGTTTTTGACTAAGGCTACATTTTCCTAATGAATTATTTATAGAAATTGTTGAAAATTAAAGAGAAAACCATAAGACCCTCTTTTCTATGTATGATTGTTCTTAATGACAAGAAAAATTCAGTGTTTAGATGTGTGGGATATTGCTGGAGAACTGTCGCAGTGTCTCTTTAGCAAATGCTTTGTGCTGCTACATACAAAGTAACGATTTATCTAAAAATAACACTTTCATTGTTCCTCCCCCCCCCCTAAACCCATTAATAGGTACTTTAGTATCATGTGAGTTTTCATAGTTTAATCCCTTTTCAAAAGCTTTTCAGAATAAAAGCTCTAAATGGTCCTCAGTATTAATTTGATGTGACTTCTGTACAATATGGTTTGAAACTCTCAGAAGCACATTTTTACAGCTTACCCTTTTTTACTGGATCAGTGTGTGGAAAATACCAGCTAAATGTTTCATGGAGTCTCTGCTGTAAGCCGTTTTTGTTGTCTTGCAGATGCTATAGCTTTCTAGTGATTTTTATTTAGTACCATCATTATTAGATAATACTTAAGCCAGATCAAAACCTCTACATATATTATTGTTCATTGAATTTAAATTTTAGGAAATGCTGCTTAAAACATAATATAAAATTTTTTTTTGACCTGGCCCTTGAATCTCATTTGATGAGAATTTAGCTTCAACAGTAAACTGTGCATAATAAATGGTGATTGAGTTTAATGTAGTCTGTGTTTGCAGTCATTCAGATCTTTGTTTACATTTAGACAGGAATAGCTGGCTTTAGGGCTTTGGACACTCATAAATAGTTACATTTTAAAAATGCTCAGCTCTCAGTAAAATATTAATATGATGTGTCTGAGGGAAGTAACAAGTAATTTTAAACTTGTTCTGTCAACTTCTTTATCAAAATAGGAATGTATTTTCTGTTTGGATTGCAGTATGCACAGTGACTGGTGAAATAAAAATCTTGACTATCCGATTCTTTTCATAAAAATGTCTGCTGTGGTGATTTTTTTCCTCTCAAAAACACTGCCTAACTCTGGAACAAGTGAATTACAATAGTAAGAAATGGTGTGGTGGTGTGTTTTGTTTTTTTTTTTTTCTTAGTAAGCCCAATTTTAAGGCTTTTGCACAAATTGGTATAAAAGATGAATGAAGTGTATGTAAATTGTGTGATATAAGCCTGTTTGAAGATGTTCAGACTGTTCTGAGCGCTAGATATCCAAGAGGATCAGAATAATATGAGATTCGGAATATCACAGTTTTTCGTTCTTTATTACTCAGTTTCTTTAGCCCAAGAAGAATGCAATCACTTGACTACAGAAGCATTTATTCCAGGTACTGTTTGCCATGTCCATGTAAAATAGGGTATCAACAGATATTTTTATATTAAAGAAAGCTTCCATCACTCATTTGTGGCATGCTGTCTTCCTGGTCATTATTTGTGTATATTCTACACATACCAGTTTATTTATTTTTTTTAACCTGGGTACCGTCAGGAAGGTATTTCACACTATATTTGCAGCATCCTGCAGCCTGGAGAGATGCCCTTTACAAAATTGAAACAAACTGAAATGTAGAATCATAATGGTTATGAAATAACTCCAGTAACATAAAGTAATTTTATACCCTGATATTTTGTGATTGATAGGCTGAAAAGTGCTTTAGTAATTTTTCAAAATGAAACTAGTGAACCCCTTCCTATGCTGAGTAAAAGTCCCTTTTGTCTTCCTGCTAGATCCTTTATTATAGTTTTTTCACTTTATATGCTTTGGAGTATAGGTGGTCTGTACGATAGAAGAATGGATTTCATAGCTGCAATGCCAGAATTTACAGGTTAAAGTGGCCTTACAGTTGGTGATCACTACCAGTCATTGGTTCCTATTTATCTACCAGAAAATACACTGATAGGAAAAAAAATTCAGATCTGTATTTCAGTAGGATGTTTTACAAATATACATAAGGACATTTGCTTGTAAATTAGATACAAACTTTGAGCTCCTGGGAAGTTATCAAAGTGGACCTTAGTGTCATAAACGTTCTGCCTTCTCTACCAGGATTTATATAGCCATAAGAAGAAAGGCAACAGCATGATTTATAGATTTGTGTAAGTTTCTAGGAGATCACTCAGTCACCATTTCATGCCAGTGTTAACAGAGATCTGAAGGTGTGAGTGGTAATCAGGCTCAAGTAAAGCCTAAAAATTTGTCAGCTACAAAGGCTGGAATTTAGGTAAACAGATTCAGAACTTACATAATGTCAAGATTTAAATATTTCTTTCAAATTACAGTAAGCCTGTACTGCATAGATGCTTTAAAGGCTGCTAATCTAAACTTTGAGATTTCCTGTATCAGTGTGTACATTTTTGCTACTATTTAGTGCTGTACAGATGTTTGCCTTGTTTTAAAATTTATATTTTTTTCTGTTTATGTGTTGGTGTAAAACATAACATCTATATTAAAATATAAAGTTATTTGGATTCTTATTGTAAAAAAGTCACTATATACCTTGTTTGGTTGGTTTTGGTTTGGTATTCCTTCTTACTTCTAACACACAAAACCATTTACTAAGCCTAGTTTTACTGTCAAAGCAACTTCAGTATAAAACTGATTACATAGTTATCTAGAGAAGGCTCAAATGCCAGCTTTATTCCTCTTGGAAGGGCTATCTACACTTTTTGTGTATAATGAATTTAGTTCTCTTGAAAGATGCTTGGATTGACAGCCCTGAAGACCAAAGTCCCTTATTTATGCGTGAGCAGCAACAGTTCTGCCTTTCCCACACTGCCCTCCTGATATGCTTGACCCATGACCTGAAGGATCCCCCTTAGGGGTGACAGCTTAGTAGCCTTCATGCCCAGTCACTCTTCCAGTCCTCTGCTGGGAGTGCCAACAAGGATGCCAGGGCGGTGGTTCCTTTTTGCTGTGAACATTTGATAACTCCCTTCAGGTTGTGGTGGACATCTCATTTTCCATAGATCATTGAACAGTAGTCTTGGTGATAACTTTCAGGCTCTTTGAGGTAATAGCAAAGCAGAGGTCTTAGGGTAATTAAAGGCAAGACCAGGATTTGGTTCAATTACTATATATAGCCTAGTAAATTAGAGTCAAGGTCTCTAGCCCATTCCAATTTCTTGATTAAGCTAGCCCTCTAGGACTTTTTACAGCACTACTAATGTTACTCAGACCCTCTTCCTTTACTCACTGAAGTGAAAGAATACTTTCTGCAAGCAGAAGTCACAGATAGCCCAATTTTCTTCTGGCTTGCAAAATGCAAAGCATAATTAATTTGATAGTGGACTGTACCAAGTTTAACTTGACTCAGAGATCTTATGGGCTAATTGAGTATGTTTCTGATCTCATTTATGGTAAAGTAAATTTAAATTTCATTTGAGTTATGCTAGATAATACATATATGGGCATAAGCGTGGTACTTGGTTCCCTGTGTATAACTTATGTACTGTATGTATGTAATTAGTCCTTTATGAGACATAAGATACAAAAGTACATGTAGAATTATAATGGATCAAATAGTATAGTGCTAACAGACTCAACTTTTTCTCTGCAGTAAATTTATTTATCATATTTTGCATCAGCAATACATTTATATTGGAAATACGTGCTCAGTGTATCGAGCTGCAATTCAGTTGCCCACTTTCGTGTGTATTTTGAGGAAAATGTGCAAGGAGTTGATTTTATAGTTTCAGTTATTCCAGAAAGTAACACATACATGTGTTTGGAAAAAATGACATGAGAAAAAGAAGGGAAAGAAGTAACTGTTGTCTTATGCTACATGGGCATATTTTCAGTATTCAGTGGAGTACTGAAATATTCCAAGCTCTAAATAAGAATACAGAAGCCTATGTGAAGAGCTTCACATGTGAATTTATTTCAGAATCCTTTAATGGATGATTTAAGTATTTGAACAGTAAGATAATTTAGTCATGTATATATTAAAATCATTAAATGAAAAACGTTTTTGTATTTCAGAATATGAGAACCTGTGTTGTATACACACAGCTACACACAAAGCTCTTGTCATGTTGCTAAAGGTTATCCATGGCCCTTGGGGGGAGAAAATTTTAATTTCAGCCCAATTATTTCATATTTGTAGAAACGATTGTGTTCTTAACAACCTGATTTTAAAACAAGCCAAAGTTTAAAAATAATTTCTTTTTAAACTATCCATTTCAAGTTTGTAAAATATTTTTCATTCACTTAAAATATTTATAAACAACAGCCAATCTCTTTATGAAGAATTTATTAATCTAGAACAAAGTAGACAAAAAATAAATCCCCAAATAATTATCTCAAGGGATATAACCTCCTGAAAAACACATTTAATTTGAGAACATCACTTCATAAAGTTGTTTTTAATACTGGATGTTTTGAGAAAAAATGTAGAATCTTAACATAATAATGAAATAACATGGCAGTGTTATAGTGACCATAAGTTGTTTTTCTCTCCCCTGTGCTCATTAATAAAAGAATGGGGGAAAATTTGGGAAAAATACCTTCCTCAGTTTCTGGACTCTGCATTGCAGGAAGGAAATAAATGAGAAAAAAGTAGATTTTAATTTTATATCAAAGAAACCCTTGAGGTGGAAAGTTAGGGAAAGCTGCATGGGTTTCTAGCACACAAAATGTCGCTTGAATTTTGCTGCTCAGTAGTTTGATATACTCATTTGCTGATGCGAAATGACGAGGGCTTAGAAAGCAGGGTTTTGTTTTTTAGCTGTCTGTAGACCTAGTGGGGCCTTACAGAACCCAGTCAGCAGGTCATTAACTCTGGAGAAAACAGCTTGCATTAATATGCTCTAATCCGGTATAATTAGTCAAATTACTGCACGCCGACCGGCTTGTCATGTGTTGTCAGATTTGGCATGCAGGCAGGATCGCCAGGGTCCCTCTGGAATGCCACCCTGGATCAGGGAGAAGGGCTCGTTTGTAGTACTGTGGATTTCTTGATGAGGAAAGCAAACAGAATCAGCAGCCATAGCCTTAAAAGAAAAGAAAGGGCTGGGGGGTGGGGAGGGGGAGGGGGGACAACCAACCAAAATCCTGATCTGTTATTATTTTGTTGAGAAATACAGAATTAATGTTGTGGGAACTATTTACAGTTGATACCTACTGTTAGAAATAGAAGCTGTTCAGTTGCTTCTTACGATTTCTATATATGTAACAAAACTGGAGATCCGCTGTACTATATAAGATTAGCGTTCATAAAAAGATTTAAAATAAATAATTACAAGAGGATCAGCTACAAATTACCTACCACACTGTGACACAGATTATTAAACTACTGGAGTGTGGGGGTGTATGTGTGTGCTTGTGCATGTGCCCCTTCTTCCAGTAGGGGAGGAGGTTATTAAACTATAAAAGGGCCATATTAGCATAAATTTACAAGAGCTCTTGTTCTGGCGGCATGATAAAAACCTGTGTTACCTTTGCATTAACACTGAATTGCTTGTTGTGCTTTTGGCAATGACAGATAAGTCAGTGTAATTCCCCATCGCAACGGAAATGATGCTCCAGATTCCAAACGCATCCTGAAGATGTCACTGACAATAATCTTCAAAGAACGGCCAGTGAAAGTGGGCTGTATGTTTGCAGGATGATATACTGCAAATGACAGGAAGAATTATGTGAGTGAAGACGAATCTGTAACATATTATTAAGCAATTTCACGAGAATAACAGGGATAAAAGGATAATGGATGAGGGTGTCATTATTACCTTCATGTAGAGGGAAAGCAAAAGCAAAGGTAGAGAGACAAGATTAATTGAGGAAGGGTGAAGCATTCATTGCTCATCAGCTCTTTTGTACTCTCTGCTCCTGAAATTCCAGACAAAAAAAAAAAAAAAAAAAAAAAAAATTGCTCAGGGCTGCATTTTAATGCAGCTGGCAAGACAGAGCCGAAAACTGACAGGGCACTTTTTAGTCACATCCCTGTTTCCGTAAACACACAACAGCTTTTATCCCTGGAGTCTTCCTGTGGTCAGAACAGTAAACTGGTGGGATGTTCTTTTTTTTATCGCAGCTACTGTTTTTAATTGTGCTTTCAAACTCGGCAGTTTTATCTGTTGATGGCGTGGAACTGAACAGGTCGTTCCCTACGCATTGTTTGCATTGCACAGTTGCAAATGGAAGCAGAGTGTACATAATAGCTATCAGCAGAAGGGCTTCTTCTGAGCACAAAGGCAAGCTGGAGTGTCCTGTAATGTTAGTGACAACATAAAATTATGTCAAGGTATCAAGGTTTTACTAGGTTTTAATATACAAGATGAAGAAACAGGAAGCTATTTGGCAATTGTGCAGACCAATCCTGCACTGTTAATTCAAGTATGATTCCTGTTGAAGTCAAGTTTTGCTTACTCAGAGTTATTACTGGGTCAATAATTTCAATTACCATCCATATTTTCCATACGTTCTCCAAGTAGCAGCTGATTTTATGGCAGAATATCGTTTTAAAAATATTCAATTGGCTTTTAAAGATCCTGGTACATAATAAGATTTTTTTAAAAAGATTTAAATATTGTATAGCTATAGAATGGTTTCCCCTGGTAATGACATTCTCTGAGTACATTTTGATTTCAAAAGGAGTTCAAGGACCTGGATAATTAAGAACATTTACCTATTTGTATTCAGAGAATGGATTCTGGCTTTAAAGTCTTCATAGCTTTAAAAAAGGATTCAGCTGCCTTGATTTTATTTTCTGTGTTTATTTCAGATAAGGAGTGGTTTTGGTAATCTAAGCAGAGTTGTGTTGGTATTTTTTCTTAACTGATAAAAAATAATTCCAAAGTTTTGATTCCAAAATAAGAGAAAGGAAATTAATTTCTCAGCTGCTCTCTGTAGGGGAAAAAAAGGACTTTTTAAAGGAACTTCAGTACTGTAAGGGAGACAGAGGAAAACCTGCCGTTTGATAAGAAAAAAAAAAATAGTGGGGAATATGCCTTGACTGATTGTTTTTTCTAGCAGGGAAAATTGGGTTTGATTTCTTAAACTGAACTGCTCACATACGGTAAAGGGCATATACAGGATTTCAGAAAGAATAGCTAAGGTCAACAGCACAGGCTCACTCCCTGGCAGAGTCTGAGACCAAGACACTGAGGAAGAAGGATTTTTTCTGCTACTTCATGCGTAATAGCAAGATAAACAGAGAGCAGTCCTGGAGGACAGAAGGGGGTCGGGAGCCAGGTTGGGTTGGGAGGGGGCTTCACTTTATTGCATTAGGTTTATCGTTCATTGAGAAATATGTGTGTGAAAAGAGTAGATGGCAATTTTGTTCAGTGTTATGCTTTGATAAAATTAGCACAAGAATATGGGAAGGTTGTTTTAGCAGACCTAATGCTGTGCTGTTCAGAAATCAAATGATGCTGTGAGGAGCCTCACAGGACCACAGGACTCTGTTCAGGTTCATTACAAAGGTTTTTTTAGTAATCTGCAGGATGTCATGCTTAGATCTATTACAATATCTATCACAATAACCTGCTTGAACAATGTAACTCAGAAACTGGGTCATCCGACAGGCAGAATGCATTTCTGTGCTTCATAATTCAGATCATGTTCCTTTTTGTGTATTTTACTTGTTTGTAGTATATAGTACTGTTGTTATGTTGAAAAGTCTAAAATCACTGCCGTTATCAGTAAATAATTATCAATGGGTAATGGCAGTGATCAGAGAACCCTTGTGAGTTTTGCTATTTATGTTCAAAGCAGTTGTTGCTAAAGGAAATTCAGACTGCACGATATCTGACTGGAGAGATTCATGTCAGTCTTGTATCTTATATTTTGAATTTAAATAAAAAAAATTATTGACGTATTGTGGTGATTTGACCACAATACTAGTGGTGACACTGCTTAACATCAGGAAGATCTTTTCCCAGAACAAATGGTAAATGTTTGGCTCTGCGAGAGGATGGGAAGACTCTGGCCCTAACACCCACTTTCTTGTCCTGAGGGAGAGAAGTCAGTTGGCCCATCGGCACTACTGTTCCCCTAGGTTGGCCTGTTCTGTTCCAGCATTCAGTAGTGTAATGTTTTGCGATAAGCCCCTGCAGGACTGAGCAAGGATCATGGAGAAAGTGGGAATCTAATTGTGTTCCCCTTGTCCCATCACTGCTCAGTGTAATGTTTGACTTTATTGAGCCTGAGTCTTAGAAAGGGGAAGGAGGTAGAGAGAAATGCATTTTTCCTCCAAAGATTTTATTTCACTATGACTAGTGAGGCTTAAAAGAGCACAGTGGAATTTTTGTCTTTAACCTAAGCCACCAAGAAACGTATTTAGCTTTGTAGGTAAAATGCAACCAAAAACAAATTTGGATTTTTTTCTCTACTAGTTGACCTACCAGTCTACTGAACATTCTGTACACCTCAATTTTACAATGTCAACATGTGGCATAGGCCTCAGATGGCTTACAGTTATTGGTGATTACGTGCAACCAGGAAAGAATCCAGCTTGACAATGAGATTCTCAGAGGAGTTTGCTTGACTCACTGTTATAAAAGAAATCTCATTCTTTTACACCCAAACTGTTCATATACGGCCTGAACTAAGCAGGGTAGAGTACACTGACTCTGCAAAACTGGCTTTATAGAAAGTTTTGGATGATGAGATCAGTAAGAACTGATGTTCTTACTAAACTGAAGAGTAATTCTTGCCCAGGGAAGCAGAAGGATGTTCTGACAAGATACAGAGATGCCTTTGTTGCACAACATCACCGCCTTTCAGTGTGTGTTTACAGAACGCAGCAACACTGTAAAAGATCAGGATAGGATGGTTGTGTTTTGTCTAGCCAATGCCCCCTCTCTTTCTTTTATCACTTAATCATTTGAATAGAGTGATGTGTTCACTTTCTCTCTCTCTCCCTTTCGTTGTGCTTACTGCTGCTCCCCTCACTTTTTAATTATGTTTTTCTGATCAGAGTTCCTGTCAATCCAAAGCTACTGAAATCAGTGGAAAGACCTGGAATGATTTCAGTGGGTTTTGGATAAGGCCCAGTCCTTCTAAAATCAAGCAGATCTGCAATTCTGATCAAACCTTTTGCAGTTTGATGTCCATGAAAATCCTTAGACATTTGTGGGTCCCAGAGACATAAAAGTACCGCCATCCTCATCTGCATGGGGTCATTTATCATGGAGGAAAACTCAGACAGTTAATGAATACAAGTTCCAGCTACTAACACAACTTGAATTGTGTTCCTGTTATACTATTGTTTATACTAGCAGGGGGTTTACTTGAAATATTTGTTGAAATATGTGATGCTTCGGTTCAATATTTTAATTTTCCACCTCCTTGCCCTCTAGTGGACAAACGAGCTCATGATTGTCAGAGCCCAACACATCTGGGACAGCAATTACCCATAAGCAGGTTTTCTTCCTTACATGAAGTGCTGTTTTCATGTAAAATAGGTCTTGGGTTGTTTTACTCTTTGGTTGGGATCTATTTAGTTTGTGTGTACTGAGGCAGGAAAATGTTACTTCCTGGTGTTACTTGCTGTGAGCTTATAAAAAACCGGAATCTTTTAAAGAGTATTTTGGTCAGTGTCATAAATAAAGTTCCCAGCAGGGCTAGACTGAATCTTCCCATATTCTAAGTTTTTAATCATAAGTTTGAAAAGTTTGAAAAGTTGATTCATTCCATATAAATGACAAAAGGTATTTCAAGTGTTTGGGTTTTTATAGAACTAGTTGACATTTTCCATTGTAAAAATTTTGGGTTTTTTTCATAAACATTAAAAATACCCAAAGTTTTCCCGCTGGTAGAGAAAGCTGTTCCAACAGCAACGAACTGATTTTTCAAACACTTTTCCAAGAGTAATGCTCTCATAGACTTCTATAAAATACAGCTTGACTGCCTTATTCTTCATGGAAATATGCTACAGCATAACGATGCAGGAGACATGGTAATATTGCACAGTTGCATTGGAAGACTGAGCTAGCCAAAGCGAGGGTCGCTTTTCATTCACTGAGGTATTTCATAATTATTATGGCCTTGTTTTAGTTATGTTTTTCAATCTTTTAAATGAGCGATCCCATGGACTCCTAAAGTGATACCAGGAAGGAGAAATGTACAGATCTAGTTCTCCTGAAGCAAGTAGATGTTTCTTCTCAGTAGTTCCTTATACATGGGTGAAACACTCTTCCATGGGAAAAGCCAGTGAGGTCACTCTATAGGTTCCTGATAGTGGGCAGCTGTGTGTAAAAACAAATTTGGACTCTCTGAAGTACTTCCAGCTTCTACTTCAAACTTCCAAAGGTAACAGCTGTTTAGACCACTCGACATTCTTGCAAACAAGTCCAATCAGCATTAATATTTATAGTAGCTAAAGTGTCAGACTTAGATGCTGCTTCTAGAGAGATGATGTAAAAATTTCTCTTTATTTTCTGTGATGTTAAAGTTTTTTAAATTATTTATAGTAATTTATATTAAATAGATTCTTCTGTCAGCAACACTGATACAGCCCATTCAATTAAATTGGTGGGATAGGATCAAAATAAATCTAGGAAAAAATTCCCTCCAGTTCGGGCTTCTTCACCCTAATTCTGCTATGTCTTCATTTCACCTAATTATTTTTGGCAGAAAAAGAAGGCAAGTGATTGTGCTGATTTTGCATTGCTCTCTGTTGTGGAAGTGTATGGAAGCCATGCCTCAGTTTCTTGTTCTGCTTTCAAAGGAGGAACGTATGTTTTAGCTAACATCTTAGAGCACAAAATGGGAAAAAATGCAAATACTCAAAAGAAATAGTGCTTTTTAAAGGGGATTGTGTGGTTTTGGCAAATGCTACTAAATTTCAAGAGGCTGTATAGATTTAAATTACTTCTGTGTGCTTGACAGAGGTAGCTAAAAGTGAATATAACATTATCATAAGATATGGTTATTAACATTAAATTTGGATAGAAGAAAGTTGGATGCTTATCATGATAGGAAAAAGGTTAATATTTTAAAGTGAGGCTAAAGGTTGACAGGAGAAAAATTGAGTTAGTTTGCAAAAAAGAAATTTGTTTCTTTAAGTGAAAATTGGGGTCAAAAGGCTAGAGCTCTCTGCTTCAACATGAATGAAATAAATTAAATAATACCACCATAAAGCAGCAGTGTATAAACTAATGCTAAAATAGTACATGGTGGTTTTGAGAAAGATACTGTCTAGAAGAAAAAAACTTGTAGGAATGCTGTTTCAAATCAGTGGGTTTGTGGTTTTACATTTATTTATTATTATCATTGTTTTCAAATAGAACAGCTTTTTTTCGGTTGACGGCTTTTAACTTTCTGCAGTACCTTTAATTATTAACAATGGTGGTAATGCTGATGTTCAGAGAAAATTACAATTTCAATAATTACATTCTGTCTAGCAGAACTTTCTGGAATTTCAGATGGGTGTGCTATTCTGTATCACTTTGTGACCCAAGTGTGTGATACTAGATGATGTTTCCTCATCTTAAATCAACAGGAGTTAGCTGTGTTTCTTTGGTCAATGTGTAATAATCCCTGTGTATGTGAATAAAGAGAAGACATTGCATCAATCTGTTGACTGGTCATATGAAACTGCCAATAGGAGATGAGAAATCTTTCAGTATCATTGCCCTTCATCATGTCAGTCTATGCCTTTGACAGGCAGAACTGGGCAGCTAGTTTACTGTCAGTATGACCAGTATGACATACCTTTGTTTCTCTAATAATAAGCATCTTTTTCTCCGTTCTCTTTATCAAACTAATCAAAATGACATTCGTTAAAAACAAAAAACCAAAACCAAACCAAACAAGAAAAAAGGTACGGTTTCCTTATTTTCTGCTTTCTGAAGGATTTTTGCCATCTAGGTACTTTATATATCAAAATACTAACAGGTTTTGTGACAGCACTTGAGTCTACTGTCCCATTTTCCAGATTTCGGACATTGTTAGGGGATTATAGGATGAAGTATATTTATGTTTGTATTTAGGTTCCTTGCAGAAGTGCATTTGTATCTAGACTGCTCACAGAAGATGTTTCCATTTGTATGTATGCAGAAACCCACTTCTGTTTGAGTTTGTCCTCTCAAGTCTACAGACAGGTTGTGAGTACTGGTCAACTCCGCTATGTATCCTTCTGCATGAGTTTTGCAGGCTGGGTCTTTGATGGGGAGTTTTAGGCTTTGCTGGAAGATCAAGGTGAGGGTCACCACTTCTCACTGGCATTGGTGGTGTGGGCTGCATCCAGTCTTCTGGATTCTTACTTCTTTTGTGACAGCTCTAGCCATAGTCTTTAAATTGTGAAAGAGATGATTCCTTCTGTATT
Source organism: Falco rusticolus (assembly GCF_015220075.1). Lineage (NCBI taxonomy): Eukaryota > Metazoa > Chordata > Aves > Falconiformes > Falconidae > Falco > Falco rusticolus. Next base: position 26,108,715 of record NC_051188.1, read on the forward strand.
CCCAGGAAAGTAAGTGATGCCTAATTGCATACCTGATATCTCAAAATGGCAAAAAAAATGTATCTGATCAGTCTTCAGGCTAAAAAGGAAAAAAAATATGTTTTTATGGTTTGTACCCTCTCATCCATACAGAAACATCAGGGTGGCTGTGGCTTTAGTCAGCATTTATTTGGCAGCTGAATCTAGATATTACCCTTCCGTCTGGGGTCATAGTTTGTTTTAAAAGAGTTATGTATGAATTTTCTCTAAATTGTAGCAGAGGGTCATGAATTAGTGTCTAAATGTGGGCTTGACAAGATTATTATAGTCTGTATTTCATGCCAGAAACAAAGATGAATAGAGATAGCAAGCTTTTAAACAGACTTTCTGACATCTATAATGTCAGCAGAGAGTGAATGAATGGCAGGATGCAATAACAAATCTTCATTTTTTATTATTTTATAGGGATTAGACGGACCTACACTCATTCATAATTTCTTCATAAAATAATTACTAAGTACTACATGAACCAGTCATTTTCCATCCCAGTTACCTTCCAAGTAATGGGAATTGTTTACTAAGCTGTACATAATAAGCTACATACACTAGAAGACAAATACACTTTGATTTACATCTAGGAGCAGATAGGATACACTTAGCACTTTGCACTTTCATTTTAGCTGAATGTGTATTTTTAAGTAATTTTGTTTGTGTCTAGACCTAATAATTTGTTTTAATGTTTGTTGGGGGAAACAACATTTTTTTTATTTAAAAAAAAAATAACTTTCACCCTCTCTTTCTGTGGATTTTTACTATTAGATTTCTGGAACAGAGATCTATATTAGCAATTTTTGATTATTAAATTTCTGGAATAGACATATGTGTTTCCAATTTTTGAATGAGAAAGGTTGCTCACCAGTGTATTACTGCCTTTTCACTGTAGCCCCTTTGAAGATACATGCTCAAGATTTTCCTTTTTGTTTATTCATTATCTGTGTGTAAACAGGAAAGAACCACCTATGCTGAGGCTGTGGGCTCTGGTGCTTTTTTTGTTTAAATTGTAATTCTTGGGTATGAATATTCATTTCCATTTCAGGAGCACAAACAGCTCGACCGTTAGTACCTTGGCAGTTTTTTCCCAAGTGATAATACAAATCCTGGAGTGATGGCTATAAACAGATATAATACCCAATGAGCCCAGCTTCTTTGAAATAAAACCACTACCATTAGTCACACATTTTTCTTAAGTGTGGCTCTGTCAACGGTTGCAGTTATTTTTGTATTTATATATATGTTGGAAAAGAGTGTGTGTATGTAATAGTAAATGCAGCAAAAGCGCATCCAGGTCCCACAAATACAGTCTCATTTTCACTTCTTCTGTAACTGCTGGCATTAATGTTTTCCTTGGTGGTCTTTTTGTAAAAGGAAAGACAGAAACAGTTCTACTAATGGAAACCAACATGAAGTGCTAGTAGCTTTTAAAAATGGTTGGGGTTTTTTCCCCTCCAAAAGGTACGTAATTGAAACAAAAAGCATTGTTTCTATCCTAATTTTTTTATTATTATTTTTTTCTTTTTCTTTTCCTTGAGCCCATCCTGTCAGGCTGCAAGCGTGAAAGTTATTTTCTGGTGGTGTGATTAGATTGGGGCTGAACTCTCCAGCTGGCAAGCCTGTCTGTGACTGGCGGCGGCCTGTCCCCAGTGCTTGTCATCTCCTGACATGCCTGACAGGATGGGGACAGCAGCTCCAGACAGGTTCATTAGATGGTGTTTTCTACAGCTGGGCTAAAAATAAAATAAAAAAAATAATAGTAAAGTAAAAAAAAAAAAAAAAGAGGCCACGCTTTGTCAAGGCCCGAGCTGTAGGGGCCCTTCTTGTTGGTTTAAACCAAGGCCTTGTTTTGACAAATTCTGATCTGTGCAGTTTTTAGATTTTCTGACACATTTTTGTTTGCTTCCCCTTTGGCCTGCGCTCTTTGCACTCTGCCTTGTTGCTGCTTCAAAATCCTAACGCTGCCTTCCCAGGAGAGCAGGGAGGATGCTTGTGGAGGACTTGGAAGAAAAATAGAGCACTGCCGCAAAACAGCAATAAGTGTTCATTTCCATGGTGATCAGCCCAATGGCACAAAAAACAACCTTGGGACTCTCAATAAGCCAATTACAAGAAAGGTTAAGAGTTTTATAGTGCCAGAAACATGCCATCTACATGAGAAAATAGTATCATTACTAGCAATCTACGCTGTTAAATACATTGCTGTCCGGTGCTGCCAGAAACATAAGCTGTTTATGTTATTTTGGGTTTTTTGGAAGCTGCCAGGGTTTTCCAGTGGTATTGTCAGGCTTTGGTGCAGTACATCAAAAATCTACATGGTTATAGGTTATAAACCAATAATAAAACAATTTGAAAGCATTAGGCACATTGAGCACATTTAGTTAACATTACAGCGAGTTTCCTAGAGGTTTGTATCAGATCTTCACTTTAGGTTTTTGTCATAAAGACAAAGGATATGGACATCATCTATAATTAAAAAAAAATCTTCTATAAAATATTTTTGAAAAGAGGGAAACACTTCATACCTCATTTTTTTTTTTCTATTGCAGTTATAATGTACCTATCAATGCCTTTAATTTATGGACTAGTAACTGTAGTTTTGATCCAGGGTTACCTGCTGTTTTTCTTAGGGAGTGTCACTTGATTCTGGACATTTCAGGTAGCTACAACATGCTGGTGTGTAAAACACTTTTTCCCTTTTTTTCCCCAGTAGCTAGAAATATTTACTCTTTTGCTTACTTTGCCCTGCTGCTTCGGATTGTGGAGAGTATTACAGCCTTTTATGTTTTCTGCGTTTAGCTGCTTGCAGTGTGAGCACTGCGGCTGGAAACCAAGCCCTTCATTCACAGAAATCCTACCACTTACCTTTCCTTTGTATTGTTAGTTACTGCTGCTTTAGTTCATGGTCTCTATGACAACTGTTTAAATTGGGATGGGCAACTGTCATCTGGAGTATTACTGAAAGAAAAGTGTTAGTGAGCACACAGTTCCATAGATAGAGCATTTCAATATAATCCAATTTTAATTGAGCTCCAGAGACTTTGATGTGCTGCCGAAGGTTGGGAGAGAGCTATTCCAGGGAGAAATTAAAGCAGCCCAGCAAGGCTTCACTACTCCAGACTGTCACCATTTTAAATAAGCATTAGCATCAGACTTAACCTTCCCCTATGAAACATCTCACTTTTTTTTCCCCCAGCTTTTTACTACTACTACTTTTTTTTTTTTTTCTCCCAATACGTATAAAGGCAAAGACACTTTCATCTTTTTATATACATTTCTATATTCCCTTGATTAAGTTTGAAAAGCATGTACTGGACCTGAGACGCATCTGAGGCTGTCTATTGGACCTTGCATTGCAGTTCATAGAAAGAAGTAGAAGCAGAGTGAGGATTAGTTTGCAACAGTCACATGTCATACGTTGGATTTTCTAAGACTGCTCTAAAAGTAACCTGTCCTTGTGCTAAAAAGTTGAGTGGGGACTTATTTTAGCTTGGTTTCATCTTTAATTCCCTTTAATGTAAATGAGGAATAGCAAATATTTTATTGTAGACTTACAAGTAAGGCTGTTCTGGTTTTTGGGGTTTTTTTTTTGTGTATAATAGCCAAAAATATTCATGTAACAATTAGCAGACTTATCTCTGTTTTTTGCACAGTGGGGAGATTCTGTGACTGTAAACTTTTGAACTGTTGAATTAAAATCTCTTACGATTACTTCATTTAATTAAACTATATGATCATTTTGTACCATTTTCTTTTTCTCTCACAAATGTGTATACATCCAAACTTAGAAAACATCTAAAATGACAGAAACTCATAATAATAAAACAAAACAGCATCACTGTATATTTTCCAATATTTCAATGTACATTGGACATCATTGCAAGTTACAGAACTAAGATGCATTTTAATGTGATGCATTTTCATGGCTTTTAATTCCTTTCCTTCCACTCCCCACCCCCCACCCCCTCTCTTTTTTTCTTTCTTCTTCTCTTGATATCTGACTTTCTTGGCTTTCAATGAAAGAAGCATATTTGCAAGATGCTGAGCTCTCTTGCTTAGTACTCTCAGCTTCTACTCCAAACAGTAGGAGTTAGGATACCTGGCTCCAAAGAAAAGATGCATCTTGCAAAATTGAGTCTTATCAGAGATAGACTATTACGTAGGATGCTTGTATTCTTTAGAAGGAATGTGATATGCACCAAATCCAGACTTAATGGCAGTAATAATGGAGCCGATCACGGTACAGGCAGTAATCTGTCTATACAAGTTAATAGGGTTTGTTGTCTACTAAAGCAATTAACTTGTTACCCACATAAAAGAAAGGTAAGAATTTAGATTAATAGGAGAATTTGAATAGTTGGCTGTTGTAGTCAGTTTTTAAAAAGTGGAAATATGAAATATCTTTGTAACGCTTGAAGTAAATTCCATGTTATTAATAATTTCTTTTAATTAAACAAATGCTAAGAATAAATTAATTGAGGCTATATGAGGTAACCCTCTTTGGCTGGGGTTGGCATACTTTTTCATAGTTGCATAGTACCCAGAAGTCCATAAAATCTAAATACCTTCTGTGGTGGAGCAGCTTGTAGTGGATAAAAACAGAGACACATTCACACAAAATATCTCTACATGCTGACAGTTGTTGCAGTAATTTCATACTGGGAACCTAGAGTTCACCACAGGAAAGCCTATGAGTATGCCCAAATTTATGACATGCAGGTTTGCATTCCAGTTGGCTAGAAATCCAAAGCAGAGGGACCTGTATATTAAATCTGCTATAGCACTTTTTCCCCTAGTTATTGCAGACGTCAGAAGACTATATGTATACCCCAGAATCCATTTTTGGTAGCCGGCTGAGTAGACTCTTAATATTCCTCCTAGTTTTCATGAGACTTTTTGTAAAGGATTAGACCCAAAAAAAAGTTCTACTTATCTATAATTTTGATCTTTACATTGTTCAAATTTAATAAGCTGATAGTTAACTATGTGAAAGTACACCTAGAATATACAGAATGCACATAATAAAAATATTGTGTAAATGTGGTTCCAGTTATTGAAATAAATATGAAAATCACTTATGGAGCTTCTATATACAGATTACATTTGATACATGTTGATTTTTGCAGTTTTTCTGTTTTGTGTAGATTCATTTTTTAGTGCTTAATTACTGTATCTGATGAAGTAAAGCAAAAAATTCTTAAAGCAAGTATAGAATGCATTGGTACTTTGTAATATTGAAGCAAAATAAATGAAATGAGATGCAAGCTAATGAAATTATTATTTAGTTACAGCAGGCAGTTTGCAAGCATTCCAAGTTAAAATTCTCAGAAGAAACGTTGCTATCCTTTCTTTGTACAGACTTAGTAACATGAGATAATGTTCCATATATAATAATAAAAAGTATAGTAGAATTTTGGTTGCTATTGGAGCTGTGGATTGTGTTTTTCCCAGTGCTATAATTCCTTGTCTTTCCCAGCAGTGCAAAACCCCCCTCATCTTAAGCTCATCTTAAATAGGTTAATAAAGAATCAGTTGGTATGGCAATATATTACAAAGATGAAGATATTTTGGTTGTGCACACCATAACTCATAGGCAGTGTAGTTGTTCTTTGGAGACATTAGAAGATGACATAACATAGAGTAGCCCTGAATCTGCATTAAATTCCACCACCAAGCAAACTGACTTCCAGGAGTCACTAGTGCTCCAGACACAACACTTTTTGGCACAATGAAGCATGTGGCAGCTGTAGAATTTTGAATTTCTTGAGGATTATGCTTGTCTGTTCCAAACTGTAATACAGAAAGTTCGGAGATGGCAAGGCTGTTGTAAATTTATAGTATCTATCACTTTACAATTCAATCTATTTCTTTTTGCATATAAAAATAAATCTTAAACTTACTGCTAAAATTTCAGCAGTAGAAATTCCTCCAATTATATTTCCAAATGTCAGGATTGATGAAACAGCTTTTGTATATAAGATTGATCATAAACCAGTAATGTTTTGTTGTTAATCTTATATAGGAACAGAAACTTAAAAAAATTAAGCTCTCTAATAGAAAAAATGTCTTTATTTTGTAGACCTTAGATCATATGTGTTCTGCACTGAATAAATCAAATGAGAAACTTAAAATCCAAGATGTTTGCACATATCATCTGTATGACATGGAGTTCACATCTATGAAAAGAGGGACATAAACCTATCTTTCTACCTGTCATTTGGTAGGAAATGGGTAATGTTCAACAAAACTCAATATTTAAACTTTTAATACCAGTTATAGTGCCTTCAGTTATTATAGTGTTAAGGATTTACATCATGGTTAATTTGAGCTTTTAGACATTTTTTATTACATTGTGTTTTTGAATAAATAGATTGGTATGCAAGTTTAAAAAAATAAAAAAGATCCTGAGGATTTTATGATGGCTTTATTCTTGTGTTCATTCCCATCAGACTTGTGGATACCATACATACGTTCTTTATTATTCAAACTATTCCTACAGTTTTTGCTTTTGCAGAGTCCTAAAACTTGATTGAATCACTTATCCTTAGTGCAAGGGAAAAACTAATACACGAGGATGAAATGAGTACCCGAAGACACAGTTTGAGTATAGAAGAACTTGAGTTTCTCCTAGTCCTTCCTAATAACTGGATGTCAACATGCTTACCTGGAAACTGGGGAGTTGTTTCACTTCTTTCCTATGTTTGAAGGGAGCAGGTTGCCTTGTATGCTGGTAAACTATGACCAGCAAACAATGCTTGCTTTGTAATCCCTGCAAACGTGGCAGGAGCCAGAGAGCTTCTCTTTCTATTGCTGAATCCATCACACACATGTAGGAGCTTGCGGTGAGCTGCTTGCTGCTGCCTTTCCTTGGGCCAGCACGCAGGTAATGCAACTCCCACATGCACTGTCCAACCTGGACCAGTAAGGAGCCCTGATCCAGCTGTGAGAGGCTCACTGGGAGCACAGCGGTGGGGTGGAGCAGACAACACTGTTGGGGAAGGATGTTATTTGGGCTCATATACCTTTCAGGTAGAAGGAAACTGAATCTGAGTGCCTATTCCAGCTTCTCACTTTAGGCAACAGAGAACTTGTTTGTTTTCATGCTGGTGTTTGAATCCAGTTCTGCAACTTCTCTCAGCTCAAACTCTCACAAAATCTGTCAAATCCATCAGTATTTCAAGTTGAATAAAACTGCATTTTTCTGCCAAGCAACTATTTAATTAATAAATATCCAGCTTTGGTTTCAAGTTGTAAGCATTTATCAGCACTGTCTTCTCCCCAGATTTCTGAATATTACAAGTCCTTTCTTTCTATTAGTTGTGCTAAGGCAGCCCAGAATAAACCAGCTGACAGGCAGACAAGCTCTCCATTTTCAATCCTGAAAAAAAGTTCTAGGTTTGGTCAGGTCATACCAATTTTATGTCTTTTTTTGTCTTGTCTGCTCAACTGAAAATGTAATTTGCACAGTTCTGATTGAAATAATTTGATTGCATTTCACTGAGTGTGGTGCTGGGGCAGAATTGCTCAGAAGAGTGTGAGTGTAAGTACTGAGATTGCCTGTTCGGATTAATGTCTAAGCACAAGGTGTAGAGTGAGAACAGAAACAGCAGTTCTGTTACGATTTCTAACTAGATTTGAGCCTGACATCCCGTTTTTGCCAAAGTCAACACAAAATCATCTTAATCCTCATGAGGTAACAGACACAATCTGCTTCAATCCTGCTGCTAACTAGAACTAATTGAGCTTCTCTCTTCTTCAGATTTTGCCCCAGTATTTGTTTCCTCAGCCTCTGTGTTTTGAGTTGGGCTGTACTCTAACATGGCTTTCTATGGCACTGGACTCGAATGTATTTATCTTCTGCTCCTCTGCACGTGCTGGTGCCATCAGCTTTATTCCCACTTTTAGAATTGTTAAATTGGCTGAAACTTCTGCTTAAGACAATAACTGTTGGAATTTAGTTTGGAAGTAGAGCTTGAAAAAGGCCTCTGCCTACCTTTTCTCAGGTGGTAATGTCTAAATCCGCTGCCTCTACCTGATGCTATTCTCCCCAGGAACTTCAGTCCATTCCCGGCATTTCAGGAATCACCTGAATTGACCATTTGTTTGCACATTTCATAGGAGGGGAAACTACACAAAGGCGCACAGATGTGTAACTCCATCAAATAAATGATAAAAATAACTGTTATTCAGAATTCTGTTTTCACAAAAGTAATATTTCCCCATGTCAGTAGCACTTTTCCTTGTATTTAAAACTAGGCATTGGTGTTTTACAAAAGCAGAGTTAGAAAAAATGCATTTAGAGTACGTAAGATGCTCTCTTTGGATTACTTTGATCCGGATGTTAACATTTAGCAGCAGTGTTTCTCTATCTAGGAGCAGGGCTTTTTTGCTTTAATAACCTTACTGCAGCTGCTTCTCGAGAAATCCCCGTATCCTTTCCATTACTTTCCTCAAACACAAAATCATAACATGCAAAACCATTTTACCAATGAAAAGAGGAAAATAAGCTGAAAATGGGCCAACTTAAAATAATTTTTCAGATGACTGAAAACGAACGTGGGAATAAGAGCGTCAGTTGCTGTCAGCTGCATGGGCATTGTTTTAATGGGTACCGAAGCAGTGTGCTGGCCAGAGGGATCAAACTTCGAAAAGGTTGGGGTGAACAGAACCTTGTGTTTCAAGACAAGGGGCCTCCTGAAAGCTTAAAAAAACATTGGAAGTAGAAGTATAAGCTGAGAAAATTTGGCAAGGAAGTAAAGCTCAAACCCACAAAAATAATATCTGCATTTTTTAGATCCCTGAAGAGGAGGAGAAAAATGAAGTAGGAGTGCCAATATTTATTCTAAAAAAAAGTTCTAAAAAAGATTTTTAAAACTGATGTGAATGGAGATATTATAATGGCACATAATCCTCAGCTCATCCTGGAGAGCATAGGATCACAAGAGACCCTTGGAGGAAAGCTTTTAAGGCTTACAAATAAAGACACTTTTTTACACAGATGCATGTTATAAGGAAGGCAAAAGGAGACCTTAATATAAAGAGAAATTGAGAATGTTTTACTAGACCATAGCATGCAAAGAAAAAATGATAATGTGATATTTGGTAAAATTTTAGAAGCGTCTTTAGAATATGTAAAGCAATCATGCAGTCTGCCACGTACTTGTAAGTGAACTCCTTGTTGTTAGATGGTTCTGGAGAAGGAAGATTGCTGTATGTGCATGGAAACCATTTTTTTTAACCTAGGAAGATCTGCATTCAGAATTTTGCATTTTCCTTGAAGCAAATGGTGATGCTAGCAAACACCTGAAAAAGGGAAATCCAAAGCCCTGACAGGAGAGAATGATTTTAGTAATAATTTTCATGCGTTTCTAAGCTCTAAAAGTGTACAATAATGCTAAACTATTTTATGAATGCTTATTGTGTACCTGGGTCAGGTGCTTAAGCACACTTCTGTAGCTGGCTCTAGACAGCACTGTGATTGAAGATATATATTCACTGTGATTTGTTTTTGTGAAGTACTCCGTGCTTTATTGGCAGGCATCTTCTTCTAAGTGCTGAGGTTGCAAATTTGGAAGCATCCCGTAAGACCCTGATGTAGGGAACGTATCAGTTAAGTTCCATTAATTTTATGGTTACCAGGCTGTTATGAAATGGTTAGTATGAAATCAAATGCTGCTTTGTGACTGAAGCATACTCTTGCTTGCTGTTTCACGTATCACTATAAAGTGATATAGTGTAGCTTTTCCCACAGTGATAATTTCTTTTTTCTTCCCTTCCTTGGCATCTTTGGTTTTTTTCTTTCCTGCCTATTCTTAGACAAAAAAAGATGAGGTAACCACAGATTTAGATTTTAGCTTTTCCATTATGGACCCCTAGCTCACTTTATATGAAAAGCAGGATATAGTTTCCACCAGAAAGTAGGAGGCAAAAGGCCCAAGCAGAACCTTTTGAATAATTCATGTCCGTCACAACTGTGTTTGGTTATTTTTCAGGAGGGTAGTGTCAGACTAACAAAAATATATTTTATTTTTTTTAAGTTTACAGCAGAATTTCATTGTAAAAAAACACTTTCTCAACCTTAGGGAATATTAAATATTCATTTGACAAGGATGGACGAGGGAGCTTTAGAGAGTTTCTCTTCTCTCCTTGGCAACTGCATTCACAGAAAAGTCTGTCATGAGAAACTATATGCAAGGTCCTGCCCTGGAAACCTGGAATACCAAGGCTATTTTACTTTTGTTCATTTTGATAATGTAGGTGTAGGGACTGCAGGGTAATTGAAAGGAACCAAGATTTCTTCTTCATGTCTTTTGTTCAAGGTTGGGACACATAAGATAGACTCATAGTTGGCTCTAGCAGGTAATCTGTCTTCCAAAAGTTGGTGATGGTGAATGAAGAATGAAATACAAACAAGAATCCTATTCAAATTAAAGGACCACTGTCTATGTGGATGACAAGGGATTATTTTGTATTGGAAGAAACACAATTTTGCAAGCTTAGTTTAAAAAAAAACACAAAACCAACAGTCAAAAAAGGTACAGTATATAGTTAGTGCATAAATAAAATAGTTGTAACTATAATTTCCAGTGTTGAGGAAGGTACTCTGAGTGTGGTGAAAAGCGTAGCACTGGACATATAATTCAGGACAGTTAAACCACTGGAAAATAGAGACACCAGGAAAATTTATTAGGGTTATTTGACTGCTGGAGGGACAGATTGGGAATATACTTCTAAGCATATCTTCTAAGTGCTTTTAAGTGTGTATCTCTAAGTCTTTGAATCAAATAAAATGATGAAGAGTTGCTTTGGGTTGGGCTACCAAGATGCAACAGCATCTCACTAGACTTTGCTCAGTCAAGACAAATCTGTTCAAATGCAGAGCAAATACTTTTTCAAATATAAGATATTAAAAGTTGAAGAAGTAGGAGGGGTAAACTTAGAAGGAGGGAAAAGGATTAATTCATAGAAGCTTCTTGCATCTCTAGAGGAAAAAGGAAATAAGTACCACATGTTAAAGATAATACCCTGTTTTGCTGTGTAACAGAGCCATCTAACAGACAGATGGGATTTTGATGTCTAAACTAAGGATGCACCAGAGCTCTTTTGTTTAATATTCTAACTAAAATAGTGGTGTCAAGGTTAAAGATAATAGTAGCTACACTTAAGCACTGGATAAAACTATCTTTATAAAATGAAAAAATCTGTACCAAAATTACAGTATTCTTGGAAGCCATTCTGGTCATTGATAAAGGAAAAAAATACATTTAATTTCAGGAAATGGCCATTTTATTCAGAAAACATGACTCTGAGGATCATTTTCAGACTTGGGGAAAAAAAATCTACAGGATCTTTGGAATGTATTTGTGGAAATGCAGCAAAAAATGAACCAGTTCTACTGTACATAAATGCAAGGAATGCAAGTCCCTTACTACATTATTGGTTTGACATTATTAGTATAGGAGGTAAGGAATAATGAGGGAAATAAGTGCTTTGAAAATAATAATAATAAAAAAACCCCAAACCCACAACCCCCAACAACAAAGTTATATTACATGTTAATGATTGCATGTATTTTGCACTAGATATAAAGTATGAATTGATACATTCATTGAGGAATCAGGTTAGAGTTAAAATACCCTGAAACAGAAATATGGTTCCAAAAGACAAATGATGAATTTCCCCTGAAAACAGTAGATTAAATTCACATACATAGGTGTTAATGAATCACACCAAAGGGCTATTTTAAAAAAAGGAAATATTGAGCAATAAGCAACAATTCTTTACAGCAGGCTGGAGAAGTGACTGTTCTTACCATAAAGTTACAACTTACATAAAGTTACAAAACCAACTGAGAATAGCTACGACTTGTACAGGCTGCTTTCCTCGATATCTTTATAGTACCTGATTTTGTGATTATTTCAATTCCAGCAGCAATAATCAAAAGAAAAGGGCCAGAATATTCTTCTGTGTGCTGTGCCTGGGGCTATGAGATACCAAAAAATGGTATAAAGCAGCAAAAATAAGCCTCTATGCTAAAGTGTTTCTCCTGTGGGAATAATCTATCAGGGATTCTAGCAGAATGGAAACTAGTATTTCTGGTCTTCTGGTTAATGCAATACTTCAAAATTCTATTTTTTAATATTAATTAAATAACAGTTAATTCATTATCAATAATTGAATAATTACTGAAGTAGGTTTATGATTAAAAATGTCTTGACTCTTAATTGAAAGAAAAAAAAAGAAAAAAGGATAGATCTTGATTACATCAGAAATACAATTAAAATAATGGAGCCTTCATATTTGAGCCAAGCAGGAAAGCACTTCAGTAATGGTTCTGCTTTTCTTCTGAACTTCCCACGCTGCTTTACTAATCAAATCTAAGTAAGTGTCACCAATAGATGTTTTTCTATATTAGAGAACCCTGAGATTTACAGACTTCTTATTCCTCTGTTAGGATGACAGCTTCATCTTAGTGCAATGCATGCTAGCAAATTTTTATTCTTGATCTGTCTGCTGGCCAGCGGACCCATTACTATATTTAAAACATACCCATATTTCTGAGTAAGTGAAAGGGTTTTACTAAGAGAAGTGAGGTTTAAACCAAACAGTTGCAGCTGATACTAATATTGAAAAGTGTGCTCAGTTCAAATGCAGACATTGTTAGTTGGCTGGTTGTTTTTTAGTTTATTTAAAACGGATTATTTAGACATATCTAGAATTCTGTGCTCAGTCATGAAGATTCAGCTGTTAAGAAATGCCTACAACAAAAAGTCTCCATGACTGCTTTTAAGAGAAAACCTCATAAAACTATCAAAATAACAAGCACTGACTTTAAATATAAACAACTAAATATTGGATGGAGCACATGGTAATTTTGGCTTCAGATAACTAGATAACATAATGTCAGTGTCTTTTGGTGAACAGAGTGGTTATTTCCATGAATAATGAAATATGCAATACATGCAGTCTGTAAAAAATGTAAAATAGCCAGACCTTCATTCATGTGATACAAGAAAGTGAAATGCTAAAAATTATTCTGGAAGAAAAGAAAAAAGTATAAACCTTTTAAAGGATTCAAATTCAGAAAAATGAAATTACTTTGTTTTGGCTCTTGTTACCACAAGAAAGAATCCTCCAACAACGTCAGTAATTTCTGCTGTAAACTGTAGATGCCTAATAATGGAAGGTTTAATGAATCGCTTGAAAATGGTGTTAGATGAATGGTATGGAGGATGACAAAAATGGGTGGCATATCTTGGACAGGAAAACAATACAGCAGAAATACTGAAATAATTGAGATGATTTGATATTGACATGATAATCTGATATTTGTAGGACTAATAGACAGTTAAGAAGAGTGTAATCGAGGACAGTAATTGAATTATAGACTCCTTCCTTTCCTCTGATTTCCTATCCTTTCTACTGCCTTACTGGTGTGCTATCTTAAGTCATTAATTTCTTGGTGGGGTGAATGTACCTCTGTGAACTTACGACTCTTTTATACTTGAGTAAGAAGAGGAGGGAGAAAAAGGCAACAAACGTATTGTTAGTACACAATGTGCTTTTAGTGTTGAACTATAATAACTAATCTATGGTATAGATCAAGACATTGTAAATATATCACTGTGAATCATCTAAAATGTTAATACATAGGTTATAGTCAGTATTAAATGCTTTCCTTTAGAAAAAAAAAAAAAAAAAGGACAACTGGAAACATTTCTGAAACAAAAACTGAATTCCTGAAGCATGCTGTTTTGTCAAGGACCTAATTCTTTGACAAATCTGCTGGCTGCTGTAGGTCTGGTTACTGCTATATACATTTCAAACTCTTCTGCCTGGGAGACTGTTCTCATCTTTTAGCTTTTTAAACTTGAGTGTTTTCCTCCCTGTTTCCTCTGTGTATCTTAACAACCTGTGTATTTACAAAAATTATGTATCAGATAGCAGCAGAACACATTCAGAGCAGGAGGGTGCTGAAATCTTCACAGACATTGTTCTTAACCATCTGAATTTCACATACATGATACCAGCTGTATCCTAGCATCTGATCTCAATGAAAGACTGAAAGAAATTTTGGTTTATTTACCTTATCAAGGGGAAAGCTAAGCAGTAACTGGATCACAGTCTGTAATTACCGACACAAGGAAAGGTTATCTGTTACTAGAAGAGTCTCTAATCTCGCAGACAAAGGTGTCACCAGATCTAGTGGCTAGAAGCTGAAGTCAACAGAGTTCGAAGTAAAAATAAGGTGCAGATTTTTGACCGTTGCAGGAATTAGCGTATAAGCTAGTAATGCCACAGCTGGCCTGTGACTGAAAGGAGGGGGCATATAGTCTCTTGTGTGTGTCTGGGGGACCTCCAAAGAAATCAAGCTCCTTCCTTCAGGGCTGTGTTTAGTTAGTGTAGAGCTGGGGTGAACGAAACAGTGCCATCAGCCGCAGTGTTGCTTAGTCTTGTCTGTAACGTCTCATGTAGACGGCACAGGGGACTCGGCGTGTTCCTCTGTCCAGTTTCCATCAAGGACAGAACTAACATTTCAATGCTCTTCATTGTGTGTTCAATGCTCTTCAATGTGTGTTGAATATTTGTGTTGTTGCTGTTACCGTCATCTCTGAAACAGACCCATCATAGCTATGAGAAAAAAGTTATGGCGAACAAATTAGCAAAAAACCATGGGGCTCTTCTAACACCAAGTCTACAAACTTAAATTAGCTTTTTCATAGATGAAGACATGTTACTAACTTGAAGTTACTTTGGAGAAAAAAACTGAAGGAATACAATTTCCATTACCTTCAGCATGAAGGATCGTTGACAGCAGCAACATATGGTCTCCCCAACATTTCCCTGTTCAGAAGTTGGGGGAGGTCCTGATTACAAAAAGCAAAGACCTCAACTGAGTGAGTAAAGCACCGCAAGCTGGTATATCAACAGTTTTTATGTACCTTGTGGAGAACAGAGAAATTCAGTCTCTCTGGTCTGAAACCCACTTTTTGCATTTCGCTTTAGTGAAGGTGTTCATTGTGTTTCTTTGTTTCACTGAGGCTGTAGCTCTTAGTAGCTGCAGCCTAGGGAAAGGCACAGTCTACATAGCCGGGGAAATGCAGTTGGGTGTAGGGAGGGGACGGTCCCCATCGCAACCAACTGACTCCCTATAGGATGAAATGTCAGAGTCTCAGCAATGGGCAGAGCCCACCCGACCAGAGGTGGAGGGCTGAAAGCAGCCTTCCAGCTGATGAGAAGGATTGGAATAGGGTTGTTCTAAATGCATAATACTGCTGGAATGATAATTCGCAGATGAGATAAGTTAATAAAGCCAATATCTAATTACGTTGTGTCTTTTTTGTTTGTTTTCCTGAACATCCAGAACAGTGAAAAACATTATTTAGGTATTTATATCTAGTCTTAGACCATCACCTTCAATTGAGAAACTGACAAATTGTAAAAGCAATGCTAATTTTTAATTATTTAATTTTAAAAGATTTTCATATTAATTTTCAAATGCAAAAATACAACTTGTTAAATTTTCTTCATGGTTTATTATATTGGATGTGCCCAACTTTAGAAGAGTTATTGTGCCAACATGGTGTTCTAGCTAATTCCTGTACTTATTAATGGAATGGAGGAAGTTCTATTTTATGACTCCGAAATGGATGTGAATAGCACATTATATGATTTGGTTGTACTTTGCACAGTACTTTTGCCACAGAAGTAAATCTGTTATCCGATACATAACTGACAACTGTGTCATGCACACTGCTGGAAAAGAGTACAGCTAAGCATAACTGCAACCGTGTCTGTTACCTTGTGCTTGCTTGTAGAGCTTGAGGGTTTTTTAGGAAAAATAAGTTGACCTTAGCAGTATCAGATTATGGTACTTACTGATATTCTTCTAACAGCTGTACTTCATTGCATTTTTTAAAAACATTGAAATTCATGTTTTAATGCATGTTTTTTACTTGTTAAAGAGATACAATTAACTGTACTTCACTGATGGCTAAAATTTACTATGTTCTTATGCAATATTTTAACGAAAAACTCCGGCTAATAGTTGTCACCTTGACTTTCTTTGAAGGTCCTCGCCTATACAGAAGGCCTTCATGGAAAATGGATGTTCAGTGAGATTCGGGCTGTTTTCTCAAGACGTTATCTTCTCCAGAACACAGCTTTGGAAGTGTTTATGGCAAACAGAAGTATGTCTTTGTTTATTTTGTTGCATAAAAATGTGCTAGTAGTTATTTTCTGTTACTTTATTAATCTTAAATTTAAACTCTGTGCTTTCTTTGATAAAGTGCTTATGTTTGTGTTCAATAATGCTTACTTTTGCATGTATTCATTGCATTTTGCATTAAAATCAATCACATAAATCAATCTCACTGCTTTCCATGCAGCAGTGAGATTTATTAATAAAAACAGATCATTGCAGTTAGTACATTCAAGTGTCTGATAGGAAGTTTGCTTTTTTGATCTCACCCCTCTCTTCCATTTTCTGTAAATATTTTAGTGAAATATCTAACAGGACATTTCCTTTTCTAATTATAAACTGAGGTAAAGTGAAAAGGAGCAGATCAATAAATGGATCCACTCAGTTTTCTGTATGTGCTACTCTGATTCCGAGTTCAGTGCTTGGTGAGGTGTGTCAGTAGCCTTTTGCCCTGAGGAGCTCTGATGTAAGTTTAGATTTCAGCTGGAGAGGGAATTAAACAATTTCTGGTCCTGTATGTTTTAATGCACCAGTTAGAAGATAAATGCCATGCAAACTACTGAACAGCTTCCCAGCCTGATAAAAGGTTATACGGGTTAATGGTAAGCTCTGGTTCCTCTGGAGGATGCCACACTCAGGTCTTCTGCAAAATGGGAGAGTTGGTGCCAAAACATTAGCCAGCTGATGATACATAGATGTGAAGTATGCCAGGAATTTCTGTTCTAACCTGGATCCCCTGGGAGGGCAAAAGTGGGACTGACTTCTCTTCCCAAATAAAAGACCAGGAGGATTTAAAAAAAATATATTGCAGGTGGAGAAACAGACTTCTGCAGATGGTTTACTAGTCCATATTTTCTCTTCCTCATTTAGCTTCTGTTATGTTTAATTTTCCTGACCAAGCAACAGTGAAAAAGGTTGTGTACAGCTTACCACGTGTTGGAGTAGGAACCAGCTATGGTTTGCCACAAGCCAGGTAATTTCATTAAAATAGTTTGTATATTTTGTGTTTATTATATTATACAGATTATATCTTTAAATATATCAATACTAAAGCATCATTCCTGTCACGAAACTCTTGATTTCCTTAAGGTTAGTTTGAGAAACAATGCCCTTTACTGACTTTGGGGCTTGTTATTATGGAACAGAAGTAAAAGGGTGGTTTTGGTGGTGTTTTTTTTTTTTTTTTTAAATTATAGGAAATAAGTACCTTTCAGTGAAGGAAACTTACACTTTATCTCTCCAAAGTCTGGTTTTCAGTCAGGTTTTACACATGTGTAGACAAACGTTCATCCTTGCTGTGATTGTTATGTGGGACATGGAACTAAACTTGATTACGTTCTGTGTTTGCTGAGTGAAAATTATTGCTTTTATATGTCGCGACGGAGGGAAGACACAGTCACTCAATATGAGTGATCAGCAGACTTCGTTTATTGTACCTTACAGTCACCTTTTATGCCTTCTTATAATTAGCTCATACATATTACAAAAGTTAAGCTCATTATTGGTTAGTTGCCTAAATACCAAGCCCGCCCCTAGTTTCTCTTCTGTAGTTTTCTGTTCCCACCTGCAACATTCTTTTCCCACCAAAATCTTCCTGTTACTGTGTAACAAGGACAGCCAAAGACAGTGTATTTTGCTTTACTTCAGATAGGCTGAGAGCGATGTGCATTTTTGTCCAGCCAGCTGGACTATGTCTATGTGACCCTTTTCAGCTAGCCAGTTATCCACATTTATATATATCTTCTCACTTGCTTTTTATGTAAAAGTCTGTGGGTTTTACTTCATTGCTCATCAGTATAGCGGCTATTTTGCAATTCCCAAATTTCTTCCATTCATTAGCATAATGAATTTTTCTTCTTCTGTTTCCAAAATTAAGGAGGCTATATATTTTGAAAAAAGAAAAACCACAACTGAGGTTCAGTTTTAGAGATTTTCACATTCTACAGACAAGTAAAGTTTTTATTATCAACATCAATATCAAATCAGTCTAAGGTCAGAAATAAGGCTGCGAATTGTCAGATCCTATACTGTAAAAGTATTTGTATTTTAGTGATGGGTAAGACAATCATGTGAGTTGGAGGGGAAATCTCCTGCCTCCTGCCTTCCTTTTTTTTTTTTTTTATTATTTGTTTGGGTATGTCTATTCAGACCTAAAATTGTTTTTAAAGGTGTATCAGCAGAAGTTTGGTGAAAAATGTTTAGGTTTAGGATTAATTTCTGGTCAAAATGAAAGAAGAATAAATAAATATAAGTGAGTTAGGAAACCACAGGAAATTCACAAAATATGGTGCTTTGGGCTCAGATCTCCATTTGGCCTGCCTTGGCCAAAAGCCAGTTACTTAATCATCAGTGGATGATTAAGTCTGGGATGTGTCTTTCTCTTTCTTTAAGTCATTTCCTACAAACTAAAACTTCATATTGTCCTTGGTTTATCCCAGTGCAGAATGTGGAAATACTCTGAAGTGTCAAAGCATTTGTAGGACTGGAGAATTATTTTGTTCCCAGCTGAACATCATTCCCTGTCATGAGCTGAAGAGTCTCATGATGCCTAAGGCTTGATCTCCTGAACGTGCTGAAGTTCTTAGGCAAACTGCCAAATTTCTCAAGTTTTCACTAAGATCAAGGGGAACTTCGGGCATTTCTTTGGAAGGTGCATCTTATTAATATTTGCATTGCTCTTCCAAATACTCAAATTAAAGGAATTGCTGTCTCTAAATGGAAGGTAATAGTATTCTTTTCTGAAATAAAAATGGCCACTTGTTCTAGAACAAACAAAATGCAAATTTCTCAATCAGAATTTCATATCTATAGTGACATTTTTTACTTTTGAAATTCATATCCTTTGTGCATTATTCAGTGAATAATTGTCTGAAAAAGTTTGTTGATATATAATTATTTAGAAAAGTTTAAGCTTCAATATTATATGCAGTTATTTCCATATCTTTTTGATTACATTCAATTTGAATCGAAAATGGGCTTGCTAGCCTTCAGAATAAATCTGGCATATGGTAGTGAAGTTTTTCCTTTCTTGTTCTTGCATAATCATGTCATGATTTATGCACAATAAAGACCCCGTAATCATGTTTTTTCCTTTTTTTCTGTCTACTTACCCTTATTGTCTTCAGTAGGATTGCAGTGGAGTAGCTGAGGGAAAATCTGGCTCTATAACTGCTCTGTAGTTAATATTTTGTTGATGTTAGAATATAGTTTCCATTCCTATGAATATGTTCCCTCTGGAATGCTAATTTTTAAAATGATGCTTATTTGTGTAACTAACATATGGAGAAATTACACTGAGTAACCAAAAGGAGCTGCTACGCTGAGTAAACTTTTATCCTTTTTTATGACCAATCTCCCAGATTAAGCTGTACTTTAAAATATTTTAACAAAAGCAGATCTTTCTGGTTGTTTTGATTAAAAGTTCTTTAGTTTTATTTTTGTAAGTAACATTTCCTCTCTGACACTACTTTGATAAATATTTCATCTAAATTTAATTACATTATCATAAAGAACTGCATTCACAATGGAAACCTTCTGAAGGAGTAAATTATTTTTAATGCAGTATATGGATTTTAAGTGCATTTCTGTTTTCATGGAGAAATCCTGTGATTAACAAAGATGGAAGGAAACAGAACGAAGAAGCAATATTTATGATCTTCTAATGGCACAAAGGATTAGAAGCAGACAAACTGGTATCTCTTCCCAAGACTTTTACAGACCTGCCATTCTAAGCAAGTCTCCAGTTTGACTTCTTGCTACTTTTCCTAACAGCCTTTTCAATGCTTTGATTCAACAAAGCATTCAAGCCTGTGCTTAATGTTGCAAAGAAGTAATTACATCCTTAAAATTAGTCACATGTTGAAGAGTTTGGTCTGATTTGGTAATCAAATTCATCTGTCTTTGATAAATGCATTTGCAGTGTTCCTTAGACATGTTGCATTGATTGTCGTTTCCTTATGACCGTGCCATATGATACAACTGGGCAGACACTACTGTGCCTTTTATTTAACTTATTTCTACAGCTCCATATGATTCTACACAGGTGGAATAATGCCCGCATTTTTACACTTTTAGCAGACCACATTTTAGGGTTCTAACACCTCAGGTGTAATTTACTGATGCATTTTTATTGAGGGTAACATCATGGCTTAGAAACTAACTGTGAGCTGCCCAATGGTTTTATAAACATATAGAGATCAATGAATTGGCAAAAGATACAGTATCATACTTCCCCACTAAACATATGCTAGCACCTTCCACTGAAATTCTGTGGGCTATTAATGCATTAAGTAAAACAATGACTCCAGTTATTAAAGCTAAGAAATAGAAATGATGAAGTTATTGCTGAAAGAAAACGTATTTTGGCTGTTATGGTTATTATATTCAATGTCAGCTCAGCTCTGCCACTTATTCCACATCAATAGCTTGTGGGTGATACATTTCCAGATCTCAATATAGCTGGTTGCAGAGGTTGGATTTTGGGAAGGGTGAGGAGTCAGAAAGCTAAGATTTGATATCATCAAAGCGTAAAACCCCTCTTAGAGCTTTGATTAAAAGTATCAATGAGTTGTCAGAAGCCAGTGGCTTTCTCAAGGTTTTTTTTTGTTTTCTGAACAGGAGTAACACAATACAAAACATCACACAGGTGCTACATTTTTGACAAGATATTTAAAGATTCTTTGTATGAGATTGGATTGTAGCTAACTAAATTAGAAGGGATTGTGAAAGGGGGCAGGTCATGCTCCACATATGGGATATATAACACCCCTTCCCTCAACAGAATGTTATGAAGTGTTTTCTAAACATATTTAAAGCATATAAAACTTGAAAAATTGGATCATCCCCTTGTACATCAGGGAATGTTCTGCAGTTTCCATTTTGAGTAGGTATTTCACAGTCCTCTAGAAGCAAAGGAAGCACATTCATTTGTGCTGATGATGGCATATCGAAGGAGAGAAACGGTTTGATCAAAGTTGGGTGGATTTAGCAAAACACAAAACAGTGGGTCTTCCTGTGTTAACTGAAACAAGCAGGTGTGGAACCAATTTATTGTGCATAATTTTTTCCAGTCTCTGCTGAAATAACTGCAAATCTTTCAAACACCTTAGAGTAAATAAGGAGCTTTTTTAGTCTATTTTGATTTTCTGTAGACTTCGCTCAAATCGGGCATTCAAATGTGAAGTCCAGCACTTGACAGTTTATAGATTTTTTGAGACTCCCTGGGAGATTGTGGGTAAAGTCCAAAAGCAGCTACTAAGCTGTACTGATGCATAAATGTTCTTTTATCATGGGAGGAACAGAAAATCTGTGACAGAAATGCTTTGTAAATTTAGTGATCTCTTTAGTATTTTTATTTCCTGTATTTATTAATGTGTGTAGCATTAGTCCAAGTTTCCTGGGAATGTCTTTGAGAGTTTAGCTGTAAAAGTAATTATTATCCTATAAAATGCAATATAAAGTATGATTACATTCAGATAATTCTTTAGATAAATTGTTCAGATTAAGCATAACAAAAACTTAAAAAAATCTTTATAACATCTTCTCTGTACTAGTGAAGTGTATTTACCATTGGCATCCTGGAGTCTACTATAAAATAGGGCTAGCCAAGCTGGCAAGACCTTATGTGTTGCTGTTTTGGGTAGGTACAGAGACTAAAGAAGTGTACCTACACTTGCATGGTCATTTTTGTATGTTCAATTTGTAAGCCTAAGTATGGTAGACATTGACAACCTACACACTGAGAAGACAGGCATATATTTGTGATAGCTGTACACTCCAATCACATACTTTTTCAATCATTCTTTCTCTGGAAATAGGGTTTAGTGCATGTGTAGGAGTACGTACATATATCTTTAGAAGTAGATGGTCCACATTTTTGTAATTGCTGCCCAATTTGACACCTTGTATATAACTTTATTTTAAGATAATACTCAGCGTTCAGAGTCTAGAAATAGCGCACCTAGTGTGTTTAGTGTGCAGCTGAAAGCTGAAGCATTGGGTGTCCCTATTTACTCTTGACAAACTATATAAATACTAAATATATTCTTTAAATTCATGAATAAGGTACATATTAGAGATCCTCTTTTTTAACAGGTATAAACATTTTCTCTATTTTGATCTATTTATAAGATTTAAGTTTCTGTAAAAAAAATAATATTTGAGGAGATTAATTTTTTCTCCTTCCAAAGATTATCCTTGTCTTTTTTTTCAGCAAGGACTATTTTGTCTAGAAATGTGTCGTGAGCAGTAAAGCTATTTCTGCTTGTTGCAAGGTTTTTTATTTAATGCATTAGTCTAGACTGAATCTAGTCCCTTATATTTTACCAACGGGGGACTTTATATGCTATGGGTAATTTAGAACTTGGTGCATGGTATTTGGTTATTTTGATGTTGTCAAATTGAAAATGGAAGAGCTGAAGCTTTCTGCTTTTCCCTTCCACGGCACAGTAGTTTGGTTCTTTCTCCCTTATCCAGTCAGGTAAGATTTAGAAAATGTGTGGAAATTCAGTATCTTAGAAGCTTCTACTCCTTTTCCAAATTTGAATGAAATGCAATTCAGAAGTTATTATGGAGAGACAGGCAGATGGACATGCGAGCAGATAACTGAATAAACCTTGTTTCTTTCAGAAACCAGCCTATAAATAGAAAGCTCAAAGCTCACTGGGATATAGGAAGGGGATCATGGGTAGCTGACCATGGAGGAGGTGCACAAATTGTGGAGTAAATATCTTCAACCCAGTGCTGGAAATATACGGCACTTTAATCTATCACTCACTCACCTTAATGAACTTATCTCAATGCATGCTTTTGAAACAAGGAAGTGGTATTCCTCTTTTATTCCTGCTGGACAAGCCAGGCACCAGGAGGTCTGCAGTTTGTTTTCCTGCCAGTCTTTTAACCAGATTCAGAATAAAATAAAACACAAAATATATTATTTTGAGTGATTACAATGTTGTAGTACTGGTAAAATAAAATACAGATCTTAATTGTAGTAATTTCTCAAATAAGGGTAATAGTGTATTCTTGACTTCATTAAACAAAATAAAAAAGCCTCTGAGAGAATCTGAAATTAATCACACTAATAATGTTGCCCTACATCTTAACATTTAATGAGAATCTTAAAAAAAATCATTCTTTAAATGTATTTCCTAGGAGAATCTCTCTGGCCACTCCCCGACAGCTTTATAAATCCTCCAACATGACTCAGCGCTGGCAGAGACGGGAGATATCTAACTTCGAATACTTGATGTTCCTCAACACTATAGCAGGTAAGGATTCTGACTCTTTAATCCTTCATAATATGTTTATGTTTGTCAAAGTCTTAAGCACCGTGACTTGATAGAATTCATTTATCCCTCTAGAATTCAGCTGCAGCTTTACGATAGATTCTGAAACACACACATTAAATTTTATCAGAAAATGCACAACCTATCACTGAGACTTTAGATTCATGTATTGTTGCGGAGGCAGTTCCTTGCTCCCCTCCTGCCATTTCCTCTGCTGACAGCTTGGTCTGAAGCTTTATTAGAGTCAACAAACCATTGCCAGAGAGTGTCTGGAAATAATAATGGGAAAATGTAATTTCGCTACTTCATCATTCTCAGCAGCAACAACTAGACAGCAGAATAACAACAGTATTCTGCCTAGTACAGATGTCACCTGGATTGTGGTATGATTAGATTACAGCTTCTTTTCTCGTTTAGTTCTTTGAGGTGAAATATAATATCAGATTAGGTATTTAAAATGAGAAATAACTGCTTTAGACATCCATTTGTTATTGGCAAAAGAAGAGCTTTTTCTGGCAATTGTCATTAATTAAACATTCGCGATGGCATTATTCCTTTCACCTTTCCCTTTTCTACGTGTTAACTCCTGTGGTAATTTTAAATGTGAAAAGCAACAGTTTTCTGCACCATATACAAAGAATTCCAGGAGGTTGTCTGCTATTACAACTCCTGCCTGTAGCACACATGCTGCTTATGAACCTGCCTGTGGAGAGCCTTCCTCAGACATTTCACTCCAATGAGCTTTCATTTGAAACCCAAATTAAATTCCACCAGGCATCACTCTGTACTCTGGCGTTACAACTCTCATCTTTACTTGGTCCTGACTTTTATGCTTGAGGTTATCCTCAGGCCAGATGTAAGACAAATGTGAGTGTGAAACCCAAAGGTAGCACCTGTTACACTGACCATTCCTGAGGACAGTCCCAACTGCGTTCTTCCCAACAGGGCAGTGGCAGAATTCAGGAGCTGTCAAACTCACTTGCTTTGAACCTTTAGGCTGTTGTCTCTATGCTTATATGGTAGTCATCTTCCATGCATCCGGTCTTATGGATGTTAATAAATGTGTCATCAAATTATCCCAGTATGATACAGAAGTGCTACCGCTGAGCAGCTGGGAATCCGAGGGCACGTTTACCTTGTGCAGTGGAGCACAAAGCGGAGTCCCTGAAGCTATCGGGGACCTGGGCTGGAAAGTCTGTATGGTGCAGTCCAATGCAGGCTCACCAGCTTGGTTCCCAAGCATTATAGCCACAGTCCCGCAGACCTTTGCTGAAGGAAGGAGCCCTGCTGAACATTTATTACCTCTGGCACAGTGCCACAAGAATGCTGCTCTCCTGCTTCTGGACACTAGCCTGCCTCCAGCCGTTCTGCGTCTCTTGCACATCCGCTGCTCTTGTGGTGATGAGGAAACACAGGCAGAGCCTCGCAGGCTCCCTGACTGCTTCACCCAGACTTGGAGGATTTACTGGAGAGCTGGGAAGTTAGCCTAGATCCCCTCAGTTCTTGTCCAATACATTTTCGATGGGACTGTCCTTCGCTTGTAATTTCCTTTTTATATATACATTTCTTCTGTAAGCAGTGTGTTTAAACTCTTTAAATGAGAGTAGACAAGAACTGAGCCAATTTTTGATAAATTACTTTTCATTTTTAGTCAGTTTAAAAATCCAGGGTCATTTATTTTTAGGTACATCACCAAAGCATCCAAACCTGGAAGACATCATTATGTCTGAAGTCAATTAGGAATTGCAGTGACTTACACTAAAGTATCCATCAGTAAAAAAGCTTCACCCTGAAGAGGTTCCTTCAGAGTATCTCAGAGTTCTGAAGAAAATTGTTTTTTAACCTGTTGTTTCATACTAGTACTGCTAAGTAGGCTTTACAGCCACACACCTGGGTGGTTGCATGAGGCCAGTTTCTCTTGATGTCATTCAACTGCCTTACAATAGGATGGCCTGACATTAGCGTTCCAGGTACCACCTGCTGTGCCTAAGGTTTGGAGGATTAGTGACTCAATTTTTTTTCTTTGTCTATGAGCTTGTACTGTATTTGGAAGAGCTTACAGCAGCTTGGTCAGTACCTTAGTGCTGTCTCTCTCTGGCTCAAAGCACTTAATTTCTGGCAGATTTTTTTGTATCAGTCTCTTACTGGTAAATCTCATTTGTTCATGTAATCTCATTGTTGTTAATTGCATAAGCTCACTTGCTCATTTTCACAGTATTACCTACCATTTTATGAAGTACTTCAGCAATGCATGATAAAATTCAAATTCAAATTTAGGTAAAGACCATACTCCCTGAAAGAGAGGGAGGAAAATTTGAGTCTCTAGAAGAAATTCAGCCTAGCTCTTCGTCTCCATCTTGTATTGACTGACCTATTTTATAAAATCATTCTTTTTAATGATGCTACATGATGCCCTAGCTCTGATAACACGGAACTGATAACTGTCCCAGTACATCTGTTAAACAGAAGCAAAATCTCTGTGCACTGTAGACACTGTAGGACCCTGGGCAGTCAGAAGAAAATATGGGATTTTCTACTTTGTACACAAAGATAGAGTATTGAATATATTCATGACCTCCTTTGCCAAGTAAAGACATAGCACATATTTTCTTTTCTTTCTTCTTTAGAAATCCAATTTCCAAATATATTTTTAATTATACTCTTTTGTAATGAGATCCCATAAGAAATATTTCCTTGAAAGATACAACTTGTTTGCCAGTAATTGTTCATGTAGACAGTGATGGCCTAGTTATAGACTGTAATTGTTTGTTTAAGCAGTGTCTTCTTTTCTAACAGTATCATTGTTTTTAGCCATTGAGAAATATGTGAATCAAAGGCTTTTTATTTGTTGCTGCCATTTAGCTCCTACTGGCTTATTTGGCATATCTGAGCCATAGCTTAATCACTTAAGAAATGTGGAGGTTTGGCACTTAAGAAATGTGGATTATCTGTTGGGAAGTGATACATAGGTCCCTTCATTGTTTTTTCTCCTCTTCCAAGTAAACAGAGGTCCACTAACAAAGTGGCTTAATATGCTCTTTGCTGATTCTTTGTAGCTTCCTTTCTTCTTCAACTGTGCTTAATTAGCATCTAGCCCTTTACAAAACAGTAAGAAATCACTCATGTTTTCTTGTGATCCTTTTCTGAAATTATTCAGGAAACAGCAGCCTTGGAAGAGAGACATTCAGGAATGAGGCTGCTGACACCAACTCATTTCTTTTGTTTGTGGCATGCAGATGGGTCCTTTCCCACAACTGGAATTTTAATTCTTTTAAATCCTACCTACCTTGTCTTTTGCCTGCTTGTTAATACTGTTAATTACACAGACTGTCTGGTCTCTGTAGAACAGAGCCACTGAAATAAATATACGGATCTCTCCTTAAATCTCTCCCTGGTTTGCCAATATGTCTGTCCTGACAAGCATGGCCCCTGGCTATTCTGTAAGTTTTTAATCAATGTTTGAAATACTGAAGTGTCCCCTTGGAAAAAATCCATGTTTCTATGACTTTTTTTTTTTGTTGTTGTTATCATTACATCACCCTGTTACCAGCTCTGAAACATTGCCCGGTTTCATTTTTAGTTTAACTTTTTCTGTTGTGATCTGTACTCATGACTTAATAAGTCTCTGCTTCAGCTATCATAGTTCTGTCTTTCTCGATAATTTCCTCTCCAAGACTATATGATTACCATCATTTCTGCTGGCCTGATTGCAATTTCAGTTCAGAATTGCTCTCCATTTTCAAGACTCTCTAAATTCTTGTTTCAACCTGCTTCTCTGGCCCTCTACCCAACTGTTTTCCCACCTCTCTAATCTGTTTCCAAGGTCTTCACCTCTTTCTGTCCCTCTTTTCTGACTCGAGCATATATCAGCATGTTTACAGCTCTGGGTTTTTCTCCCAAAGGTAAACACTGCACTCTGCTACTTATCAATCAGTCTCAGTGTTATACTCTCCATGTCCCTGGTTTTTGTTCTGGTTGTGTAGACATAAGTCTTCCTGGCCACCTTCCCCCTCCTCCTACCTATTGCCATTTCAGGGATCCTTTCACTTTGAAGGCTTGGAAGCAGCTATGATTATACTAATTGTCCTTTCTTCAGGCACTTAGGAAAAGGCCATATTGCATGTGATCACCATGTATGTCAACTGAACCCTCTGGGTGATATAGGGAAGAGTAATTTTTACTTTTCGCAGTTACAAGTACTTAAAAGTAGTCCCACCGCAGCAAAAGGAATCAAGAGGAGTGGGAACAAGAAGTCATTTTCTAATATAGTTAGAAACAACTGTTTTAGTTAGAAGTCTTGTTTTCAAATCTTTCTCACTGTTTAACTGATTTCTGCTGTTTTTTCCTTTTCAAATGGCAGAATATGAAATATGTGTTTGTATTTGTATTTATTGGAATTTTAATTCTTTTAAATACTATGTGCCAAAGCTTTTTAAAGTTTTATATAATTATCCGCATAATTTTTGTAAGCCGTTTCTTGTACTGGAAAGGGATTATTTTTAAAGGTTTGTGTAAAAAAAAAAAAAAAAAAAAAAAAGACATCTTCAGTCAGGTAATAAATTCAGATGAACATCTTCCCCCTCCCTCTTTTTTTTTTTGCCTGTTTAGCATTTTCCACTTTTTTACTCTGTGATGTACAAGCCCTCACTGGTTAATTATGTATATATTTAGCTACTGCATGTGTTGGGCTTATTATTGTCATCTAATTAGATGTAACTCGAACTACTTGCTTCTAGAAAAATCATTAAAAATTCTTTCCTAATGACCTAGAGATGACAAAATGTCTGTAAAGTGTGAAGAAGCAGACAAGCACAGGAACATCGCTCTTAAAGAGTGTTAATCCAGATGCTGCAATCATCTAATTAAACAATATTTTGCTGTCATTAACATTTTCACCAAGGAATTGCAGTTATAATTTCTTTGTCAGCTGTCTCTAGCTCACTTTACCTTCAAAACTAAAGTGCCATATAAAAACATTAAATTGGATGGTTTAATTAAAAACTTTTTTTTAATGAAGAAACATATCCAGTATTTCTGAGATCTCATTTACTATGCCTGTTTTATTGTTCAAGTAGATTAGTGTCACAGGCTTGCGATATTTAATATTCAGCCTTTAATATTAATCTCTGTAAGCCTACTTGGAGGGAAATCTGAAGCTTCTGAAAAGGTATAGGGACTACCAATAGCAATACAGGTTTATGTTTTATATTTATTTAGCTAAAGAAAGAACCAAATAATTCTTGCGGGAAGAACCAGACAATTGATGAGACGACTAAATATATTCATCTGCTGACTTTATGCTGAAAATAATCATTGTGAAGCCAGAACAGATCAAGAAAGCATTCCTAATAAAGTTAAACCACTAATATTTATGCATGTTTAGAATTAGGGATTTGTAATCCCATTATAGGCCTAGATCACTGTCCTCCACTCAGATAAGCATAGTTGTGTGGTCTTATCTCATCATGTAGGTTTGGTCTCCTTTCACAATTTAAATTATGGTTCATCTTCTCAAGCCATTTTTATCTGTTGGCGTTAAAAAGAAAACTGGTGAATTGAGAAAAATAAATTACTAACTTTTTTCTAAACAGATTAATAGCTACTCTTAGTAGTTAATCTCTTCATAAATAAAACATGTTTTATAAATATTGAAGTAGGAGAGAAGTAAATATTTTTTTCACAAGACTATGGGTATATTTATCAAATACATAATCATGAAGGCTCCGTTGTTTGTAGCTTATCCTACCTAAGATGAGACATAAATTGCTGCAAATTATTTCTCATCATGGGGTAAAAAATTGCACACAAGAGTTACTGCAGTGTCCTGAATGGGGCTAATTCCACATGATAATTTGTTTGTGTGTCTGTACTATAAGTAACCTATCAAAACCACACAGCAAAGGAGAACTCAAGTACAGCAGCTAGGCTTAGGGTTGCTCTTTTCTTGTGCTATTCACATGTTTGTGATTTTCCCATGTGGAACAGGATCAAAGAGTCAAAATCTTATTGACTGAATATTAAAATTGAAATGAAATCAAATTAATATCAAAATTCATTAAAATAAGAGTATGGAAAATCTCAATTGTGAAAATAAAAATAATTTTGGATAACCCTAAATTTCCTTTTGAACTCTTGCAAATGTTCTCACATTTCCAAATGTTTCTATAAAGTGTTTTCAATGCGAGGTCTTTATTACTGTGAACACTTTTCCATAAAA
Organism: Falco rusticolus; assembly: GCF_015220075.1. Taxonomy (NCBI): domain Eukaryota; kingdom Metazoa; phylum Chordata; class Aves; order Falconiformes; family Falconidae; genus Falco; species Falco rusticolus. Next base: position 26,138,449 of record NC_051188.1, read on the forward strand.
CTTTTGATTCTGAAGAATCTTTAGTCTTGTTTATGCTTTTTAATAGACTACAGTCATTTGAGTCATTCTCTTCCTGAATCTTAAATTTATTTTAGTCTGCTCTTTACGTAAACACAAATATCTTTCTTTTGCTGAGGCTTTTGCACACTCTTCTGGTTAACCTAACTGAGGATTCTGATGGTAAGAAAAACATTTATTATATACAGGTATAGTGTTATAAAGGCCATATTTCATAAAACCTTGAATTTGACCATCTCAAGAAACTTTAAAAATTGTATGTAACTAATCCCTTGCAAAAGAGGAAAATAATATATTGATTTGGCAGATGTGGAAAATGAAGCAGAGCTGTCTTACTTCAGGACATCTAGACGCACCACCCCCCACCCCCCACCCCCCAACTAAAACAATTAATATTCTGCCAGAGAGTACCTTTCTGTTTCTTCCCTCACATGGATAAATTCTGGTGTATTTCTTGACTTACTTTTTTGATACTCATACTCATTTTTTATGAGAATGGTTTTGCAGTCACTTATTTTTGGTATTAAAGAAGGACTGGTTTTGTTTCTATCCATCTTTATTTATGTGTGGCACACTGTACTGGTATTGCTTTTTTAACAGTTGTATTTGCACCTCAGTTATTTTTTTATATTCTTGTGAACACCTATGTGCTCAAAATGTAAAAATGAGGACACACAGTTGTTAACGATATGCACTTTTCCTGTTTTCAGTGAAACTAAGTACAAAATAGAAACATTCTCCTTGTCCATCAACTTCTATTAAAAAAATAAGGTGTTTGTAGAGCAGTGAAAGTTTCACATTTCATTAAAGCAGAGCTGATTTTTGTGGAGAATTGCAAATGCTACTCAGAACAAGGAAGCCTGTGTTTTTCTGTGCCGGGTTTTGTACCCCAGGAATCTGTCCAGAACCTGGAAGGAAGCAGTTAGTGAGACAGGGCTGTAAATCTGCCGCAGGACTGGGAATTGTTAACCTGGGTTATTTCAGTCTGCTAATTATATTATATAAATACACACACACATATATTTATGACCTGATTTTGTTTTTTAAGACTCATGTTGCATATTGTGTGGTTCTCAGTAAATCAATATGGTGGATGGCTCTGTTACTAAGCAACTTCATTTGTCTTATCACTGAAATGTTAGATACTACTAACCACCAGCTGACACAGAAAAAACAGTGTTTCCCAAACACAATTTTTCTGGTAATTAATTCATAATTTACAGTTCACTTCAGTTGCAGATTGTTCTTTTGAAATTGTATCTAAAGATGGCTTTTGCACATGTGAGCTGCTGGGATGGTATTGATGTTTCTTTCATTATGTTTGGAGAGGGTGGCCTGGGGCAGTCAGCTTAGGCTTTTAGGGGAGGAAAAATGTTTTTTGATTTTCAAAGTGCTTATGAAATAGTGTTAAAGCAAACATGACTTCCTCCACTTTGATTCCACTATTGCAGCGAAATCTCACTTCAGTGAAGAAGAGCCATGAGGAATAATGGATTAATATTGTCTATCTAGGGTAGACCTAGATTTTCAAACCTCAACTTTATCCCCTTGCTGTTTGGAGTCTCATTTAATCTTTGCCAGCTAATGATACCCCATGCAGTTGCTAGGAAAATAATAGTCTAGTGGTTTTAAATTTCAACATTCATGCTATGAAAAAAACTTAATGCAAATAAAAAGGAAAGTGTTTATTGGCATATGGTACATTTTAGATTATCTTGAAAAATACTGCGCTCTTTATATTACGCTGATTTCTGCATTGACTTCTGAGTCAAGATAAGTGCCTCTGAATGGTTGCTTTTGTCTGGAAGATTTATACCTGATTCTGTCAAGTGGTGGGAACTGGGAGTATGTGATGCAATAGAAGTAACTGCTAGATTGTTTTTCAGCTGAAGTAGTGGACACTATTTCCTACTTCTTAAAACTTTTTCTTTCTTAATAGGACGAACATACAATGATCTGAACCAATACCCTGTATTTCCGTGGGTCTTAACAAACTATGAGTCTGAGGAGTTAGACCTGACCCTTCCAGGAAACTTCAGAGATCTTTCAAAGGTACGTGTCAATTCTGTTAAAGACAGCCAGCACTTTTAGGAGGAGATTTTGTTTTATACTTATAGTCTGGCTAAGTTAGTTTTTTATCTTAAGTCAGAAAAGTCTGAAATGGGCTTTTCTATTTTAGAATCTTTTTATACTGAATCTCTACATTATGCTGCTTTTGTGTCCCTGACTGATCTGGTTCCAAACCTGCAACTCCTCTGTACCTTCTGACTTGCGGATCATGAATGTGTCAGACCACTTGATCTCACTAATTATCTCCCTTAGATTGTGAAAGCTGGTCCTTTGGAAATAAGAAGCTTTGGCTAATTTTTCACTTCATTTTTCAGTAGACGAGTAATGTAATAGCAGCACCTCCTTTTGGTTTAATGATTATTCAGTAAACAAGTATTGTGTATTTTAGATCCTGGAGTATCTCCGCCCTATCGTTATTTGTGGTTTTTGTCCTCTAGCCAGACTCGAGCAGTTGGTGCTTTATAATAGAACAGTTCCTAGTATTTGTTTCTCTAATAGCACCAGACTGCCAGCTATACCCAGCTCTGATACTCTGATTGTGTCAACAGGCTGGGGAGAAGGTATGTTCTGGCCAAGCATAGCAGAAGTATATGGAGGGGCACTACTTTTGGCCAAATGGAATAAAGGCAAAATACAGGGTTTGAAACTGAGTTGTGAGAAGTATCTTTCCTGGTTCATGTCAACTAGGAAAGTGTATGCACTTTCTTACCGGTGAAGGTGGGTAGCCTCGCAACATCCCCAGCAGGAATTTCTTGCAGCTTTCTTGCATCCTTGCTGCAGTTCCTTAGCCAGGAGCGTGAAGTTGCTTGTACAAGCTGAGTGAGGCTCAGAACCACAGGAGGCTGTCACTCACTGACTTAAGGAGTGAGGCTGGAGAGGAGAGAGTGACCCCCAAGGTCTGTTCTGCACCCCTGTGCTGCAGCCCCTGCTTTCCCTTCTGCTGCTGGTCAGGGATGAGAATTTCTGGGGCTTCTGCCTTAAGTCTGCTTTTCTTCCTCCTCTTCCTGCAAGCACACGTCCTGGGCAGCAGCAGAAAGATCCCACCCTGGGCATCCCACAGTCTCATATCCCTGTTGGAAAGTGTGCTTGCAGTACCTCCAGATGTAACTGCTCCTGGAAGCCTACTTTTGTGAGACTTCCAAAATAATTTGAGTAGAACCTGATTGCGTAATAGCAGATGGAGACACCTAGGTTTCCTCTCCCTTTTTCTTAGATAAACAAGTAAATAAACGCAGAAATTAAACTACACTCAAAGTATACCTCAAATGTAAACAAATTGGTTGAGACTCTACTTATGTTGTGTAAAACTTCTGACACAGTATTTCACAGTATTATAGATATGTTTCACAAATATGTTTTTCAATTTTGTAATGCTATTGTAATCTGTGCCAAGAACAATAAAAGAAGCTCCACAGACATGAGTTAAATAAAGGCCAGTGATCATCTTGCACTTGCTAGCATGTATAAAAATATTTCTTTTGGAGTTGTTTATAGTGATAAACCTTTCATTATGATGCTTACACTTTTCAAACTCTCTCAAACTCACTTCTTTCTAGTATTAATAGCACTACATGTGGTGAAGTGCAACAAGATTAGTCAGCGTCTCATGAGTCCGTCATGAGGTACTTAGTTTTGCTTGGATCCAAATTTTTATGGCAGCCTATTAAGGTATGTAATTGCTACAGGAAGTAGCTTGATAGTTGAATAGATAGGTTTTCCTCATGAGTTAGTAAAGACTCATTATGGAATTAGTGCTTGTATATCTTATTAAGTATTGCTGCACTCCTAGTAGTGCTCTCCCTTAAAAGGAAATGTAAAATCAAGTTCCATGTTATTTACGTTTCAAGAATCCATGCAATGTGCACAGCAGTATTTTGCTCCAGGACATTTTCTTACCCAATTTGATAACTGCATTCTCTTATTCAAAAGCTGCCAGTGGTTTCCTCTGGAAAAGCTAGGGTTTTGACCCCTGGAAAAAAGCCTACACTGAACTAGTTAAGGAGAATGGTCTTTCCTTTCTGGCAATATCTGAGCTGCATTTACCTCGTGGATGTGTGAGAGAACATGTGTGCAATCTATGAAGTGTTGTGAGATCCCTCAGGATAAAAGGGTGTAATTATCAAATGTTTCCAGTGTTCATTATAATAGCATCTGATAGGTTTCATTTCACAATGATTTTAGATGGGAAAATAGATTAATGACTTTTTGTAAAAGGCAGTGGCCAGTTTAACATGAAATGCCTTACTTTGTGCACTTGGGCTGTTATGCATTGAAACAGCAACCTGTTTCAATTTGTGCATTATCAGTAAAAATCTTCAAAATCAGAATGTATCTGAAGTATTTCTGTGGCAATTCTGTTTTCATTTTCAATATTGTCCTATATCTGTAGGCAAGCCCCTTCTTTCCTTGTTAGGGAAGTGAATCCTGAGTAGCCCAGTGCTTAAAAGCAGGAGTTAGTGATTTATTGTTCATGTTATTGAACCGGGATGTGCGATCAAGCCTCAGCCAGACCTCTGGGGCCGGCACACACAGTATCCTTTCCATGAGGAGCCACTTCCTTCTGTCAGGTTTTACCCTGCAATGGAGAAATGTTCTTGCGGATCTGATGGCAAATCAGAACCTCCAGCTAAGCTGTTGATGGATAAAATCTCCTTTGTTAGTTCCTGACCTTCTGTCTTCCTGCAAGTTTGCCCTTCTTAGGTTTCACAGAGCCTCTATCCTGAATATTTAGTAACTAATACCCCTCAAACAATCTTTTGAAATTATTTGGAATTCTAACACTATTGCGTATGTGGCAGAAGCCACTAAAGCAATGAAATTTAAAGAGAAAGCACCTATCATGCTTTGTTTTGTTGGTTTAAAAAAGTTCTGGTAGTTAAATATAGATGCTGAATCTAACTTCTAAAAAAATAAATAATTTGTGTATTATCTCACAAAGTTCGTGCAAAGCTCCAGTGTCAATTATGATCACTGACAGTACTTTTGCAATTTTTTAACCTTTGATTCCTAGGCTTTCTGAATAAAACATGTTACGCCACTGTTGCAACATCACAACTCCTGAGTGAGCATACACGATGAATGCAATTCATATGTTTTGTGGAAATGGAACTAGATGTGTTTGGCTTGCTTATGGTGTCAGTGACAGAGTAAAACATATGCCTTTTGCATTTAACTCAAACTTAAATATTTACATTACTGCAAAGCCATCTTGAATGTGTAACTTGTTCTTTCCTTCCATTTAATTTTATTCAGTTTTTATGTAGCGCTCCTTATTGTGGTACTTTTACATCCAGATGTTGCTTGTTCTCTCAGAACAATTATATTTAAATATTAGCCTGAAAATTCCTCTGCCCTTTTTCTTTGAAATGTTTGGAAATTTCCCTATCAAGGTTTTTCTTTTGCTTTTAGTTATAATTTGAAATCTAAAACCAGGGCCCATGGGCATGGAAGGTGCCATAGCAGCAGGATATATTGGACCACTCATTTGATTAGACAGTGTAGGCTCAAGTTTTATTCATTACATATACAAGGTTAAAGGTTATGTTTATTGTTTGACAGGATGAAAAGCTAATGAAAGAGGCTGTCATAGGTACATAGATTATCTTTTCACTATCAAACCACCAGGTGATCTGCTTATTTTCTTCGTCACTGAGATTTCCTTTGGAAGAATACCTGTGGTATTAAACATTAGTACAGGAAACGTGTATGCAGGCCTTACTGTACACTGAGGTTTTCAGGGTTTCAGCACACTTAAAATGTGATATGGTTTGTTTGTGCAAAATTGTTTGACTTTTACTCCTAAATTTTAGTGAATGCATGGTTTTGACATGCTGCATTGTCCCTGCTCATTAAAGTGTAAATGGGAATTTCTCCTCATTTACTTCCAGTCATACATCCTGTTAAATAAAATGATTTCTTCACCAGGCAAAGTAATACTAATATTGACATGTGTATGAAACATCACACGCCCATTCATTGAGTGGAAAAAATTATATTTTGTTAATATAGAAGGTGTTTGACTGACGGGTGGTGATAAGCATAACCACTTTTCCTTATTACTGTGCCATTTCAAGAAAAGGAAGTGATAAAGCCCCAAGGCTTCTAAATGTAATAATGCAAATGAATGCATCGAAGTGTGAATATTTCAAGGGAAACCACACTTAATACTTCCAAAAATGTGTATGCTGTGGAATGGAGTTTATGGGCTTATCAAGAGCCACTCACTGGAAAAATGAGATCAGTTCCTGTAACTTAAACTCCTTACCACACGCAGCCCTACCATCAGAAGGAAAACGAGTTTCTCATTTGGTTTAAGCCACACAATTAAACATTTTCTTTTCTTAAATAAAATGTTAATTTACTGAGTGAAACTCCGGTACTTTGAACCTGCCAGAACTCATATTTGATAGTGTTGATATTGGTATGCTGAAGAAAAACTGTTTACAAATTTGGATAAAATTATGATTTATTTTACACTTTAAAGTACCATCCTAAGATGTCCTACTTAAAGGTTGTTGTTTGGTGTGGTTTTTTAGTAAAAAAGCAAGCAGTCAGGAAAAGCTCAGTCTGTATTGAGCTAGAGCCAAACAAAGCCATGCTCAAGATTTCTTTTGCACCCAGCCACGATATTGCAGAGCACCTTACACACCCACACCCAAAAAAAAAAAAAAAAAAAAAAAAAAAAAGCTAAACAGAGAGATATAAACAGGTAAGGTAGTTGCTGCATGAATTAGAGTCAAGATAAGCAGAATATTTCAATGGCTGGATAAATTGGATGCTACGTTCAGTTCTGCTCTCATGAGAGAATGTAGTTCTATGAAGATAGCTGGCAAAACAGTAAATATTACATGAGCTAACATAACATGTCCAGTGGATATAAACACTAGATGTATTGACAATACATTGGTTCAAAGGCCAGATGTCTAAAGAGATTAACCAGATAGAAAAGAATGACATGAATAGCAGTGTGTTTTTAAAGTTAAAGTAAATACTTTATTTTTAAATGAAAAAGGAGCATAAAATAAACTCAAACAGCAGCTTTTAGTATATCAGAAGTGAAGTGGCTGGATAGACATTGTTATAAAGCGAGTTGTTTTGCTTGGTTGGAGTAAAGAATATCTTATAAAACCATTTTATGAAAAGTTAATACTATTTGGTATGAGTCCTTGCAGAGGGATTTTTTTAATAAAAAGACAAACAACATGTTTGGAAAAAGTATTTTATAAAACGTCATAAAAAGAACTTTTTTTTTAACGTTCAGAACAATTTGTGAGACTCAAATTCAGCTTCTGTACTAATCTTATGGTTAAGGTACTGGACTGAGACATAGGACATGGGTTGAGCTTTGCATTTGTATTGTTTTTGCAAGTCATTTTGACTAGTTCACACAGCAGCAGGTTCTTATTGAAATGGAAATAAAATTACTTTCTTCCATTATGTTAAGATACAGAGATTGATCCATAAATAAAATTTATCTCCATTTTATAGCCATGGTATTAGATTAAAACCTGACAAAACCTCAGACTTTCTGGGCTGAGAATGGCACAGTAATGCTATGGAAAAGTGCCCAGAACTCCACATACCCTACACATTGCACAAGAAATGTGAGAGACTACTGTTACTGTAGATCTTGTCATCTAGCAGGATGATCATCTAGCTATTTACTCATCAGAGTAAACCAGGGTTAGCTGGTACTTTGTGCAATTGAGATTTAAAGTCTTTACAGAAAATGTATGTCTTTTAAGAAAGGATGAACTGTTAGCATTTCTTTGGGTAACAGCATTTTCCCACATGGACATTAGAAAACCACTAAGGAAGCCAGGTACAGACCTCTCTGAATTTACTCCCTACTATTTTATTTACAGAAGGTTTTGCTTTCAGAAAATGCCTGGTCATTTGGTACGCACAGGCTGATCTATTTGTGGTTAATCAACAAGTATTTAAATTGCACAACAAAAAGATGAGAGAAATGGGCACTTCCTGTTAGCATTTCCAGTGTGTATGGCTTCCTGCATCAGGGGACATTCAAGTCCTCTCTGTTAATGTGCGGAGAAGTGTTTCACATAGGGGTCTCCATTACTGCACAGAAAGGGAGAAAAGGGGGATCAGATGTTCCTTATATTTCTTCCCCACAGGCCAGAAATAGCTGATGGAATGCTGAACCAGAAGCTGCAGTTGTATGAGTCTGGGCAGCTCCCAGCTCTCCTCCCCATGCAGTGCTGCGTTGAGACAGCTGCACTGCTGCTGGGATTCCACTTGTCATCCTTGCATACATGGTGGTGTGTTTGCATGCCAGCCCCCCCCCCCCACTGGCTCAGGGATTTCTAGCACACCTTTGTATTGCAAGCTGTAGTTATTCCTCAGCAGTTTACTTGGGACACACTAGAAATCTTTGTGGAATGACAGAAATGAACCTGTATCTCCTGAATCCCAGGCTACCATCCAGATCACTAGTTCATCCAATCTAGGATTTGTCCTGAGGAGTCGAGGTGAGACTTTCTAGCTGAAGACAAGATCTACCTCACCCTTTTGTTTCTTTCTTTCTTTCTTTCCTTCTTTCTGGGGCAAGAAAGGGTAATTTCCAGAAATGATTCTTCCCAGAGATTTTCACCTGAAAATTTCCATACCGTTCAAGAAAGGAGATGACTCTCATGATATTTCACTTAAAGAGTCCATTTTATTCAGCAGATATTTTGTGCATTTCAGCATTTTTCTTCAAATGAATCTGAAAGTAATTGAAAGAAAAATGGATTCTGACTCTGAAAAGAATATTGATGAGGATGAAGGAAATCTTCAGAATAGGGCTTTTTACGTTTATCATTTAATAAATTGAACATGTGTCTTCTGAAAGTAGATTATTTTAGCTACTTGTGCAGGCATTTTTACATGAAAATGGGAATGCACCATCTTACAACCTTGTATCTTTTATCTTTTAAATTGAAATAACACTTCTCCCTGAAGAAACAGAAAGTGTGATGGTGTGTTTGCATTTGTGGTTTGTGTGACTTTGGAAAATTCTTCTCAAGTTCTTGAGAGGAAGTACCTTTTCATTAACTACTCTGCCTCTCTATATATTTATATATATATATTATTTATTTAAAAGGGTTATTTAAAGGTATGGGTTAAACTAGTCTATAAAATGGAATACCTTATGATTATTTTTGAGCATCAGTTATGCTTCTCAGTTCATGTTACTGTAATCAATTTACACTGAAGAATGGAAACACATAGCTTATTTGATGAAAGATACCTGATCAGCTTCAAATATATTTTGAAAGGCCTGGAGTTGTGATTTTCAGTCTTGCATTGATCACCATATCCCTTCCCTACTGTGGCTTCAAACATATATGTATATTTTGGCAGATGATGCCTCTGTCTTCTGTAGCCTCAGAACTCACTGCAGCGTAGGGTAAGATGCACCTTCACAGTGAAGGGCAGAGATACTGTCAGGGTGTTTGTCTATTGCAAAATGCAGTCTCACCGATTTGCCTGCCAGTTTGTGCTTCCTTCTCAGAGAGGGTGACATCTCCTGTTAACAGGTGAGAGTGTGAACTACTGCTTTAGCTTTTGAAAAGCACAGTTGGGGACTGGAATTTGTCCTGCCAGAGCAGTGGATGCACAGTACCTTAAACGAGGGTGGTATCGGCAGGTCCCATGCAGTCCCTGAAGCAAAGCAGTGTCCCGATATAATTTAGCAAAGTGCATGTATCTGGCACAGTTAGTCAGTCTTAATAGGAAAATAATGTCTTTTAATAAGATACTCCGTCAAGGAAGTAGCTGAACAACCATTTTTATATATTGGCAACTTATAGGCTATAATAATGCCAGCGTATCCTGACAGTGGCAGGATGTGTAACAAACCAGAGTATAACAAAAATGCAAGTATTTGTTTGTTTGTTTGTTTGTTTATTTATGCAGTAGTTGGGAAACATGCCTGGAAGGTGTTAGGAAATGGCTTATACTTACTTTTTCAAGAATGTTTCATAAGGTCTTGCTGTGCAATCTGCACCAGATAACACTGATCTTTAGGGATTACTCATACATTTTACATGTATGAGAAAGCTATTAACATCTCCATGACACAGCAAAGTATTAGGCATCCAGAGTGTTTCATGTGAAAAACACTGAAACCATAATGTTTTAAAATGTAAGTTTTCATCAAACACTGCTATTTAAAAACAAACTGTAATATGTAAAATTGGTAAACATCATGTTCTTTGTCAACCTTTTTAACAGCCATCTCAAAAAACATAGCAGCGCTGAAGGAATAAAATCCTTGTAGCTTTAAAATTGTTGTTACATATGCAGTGTAGTGAAACCCATTGATTTGACCTTGTACTGGTATTTCCATTCCAAATGACTTTGGATTTTAACTCACTAGAAGAATTGTGGGGTGGAATGAAATGGGAAAATACCTGTTAGCATTTTGAAAAAGGTCAAAGACCTTGAGTACTTTTGATTTCAGGTTGTAACTCCCTTAGTGATATCAGTTCTAACTCTTAATTTTTGATTAATACAAATAATTATAGTAAGTTTATACTATTATTTGGTGCAGAAGTATGCAGCCCTTTAAGTATTAAACTGTGTGTTTGATTAATTTTACTACAAAAGCTAAAATCCGAACATTCTTTGCAGATAGTAAGTATACTACTGCTATCTTATCTGGAAATACACATTCAAGATCACTTACATATTTATTTCAACAGTTTAGTTACTTTCTGTTGTATTTTCTTTATCCTAGTGACTTTTGTATCACACAATAACAAATATCTTTTGCAAAAAAATTTCTGAGATAAAGTGAGTTAAAAGAACCCTAGAAAAGCATGTATCCCTTGAGTAGGCACATCAAAGCCAACAGTTCCTACTACTGTCTTACATTTCTTTTGTTTTTTAACTAATTTATAGAGGTTGTCTGTAAAGTATGGCCAGAATGGACTTTGAATTTGTGAATAATTTCCATATTGTATTGTATTTAAGTATAAAGCTTGTTTTGTTCAGTAAAACATGGCTTTGTTCAGTCAGAAAGTACATCCAATCCTGCAGGACTATGCATGTTTTTTAAGTATTTCTGCTTAGGATCACCAGACACCACCAGCAGTTCCGTGTGAAATCTTTTCATCATGAACTGTGCATTACAAAGTATCCTGTGTGAGCAAAAGTCAGTTTTCATTAGCTGTGTGATTATGGTGAATGACAGCAACAGAAATATTAGTTTGGCCTCAATGCATTTTAAATGCAGTTTTAGAAGTCTATTTCCAGAACAACGTTACTGAATTAATTGGGAAACAACTCATACTTCAAGGTCTTGAAAGTTTGCAGATGTGGATCACTTATATTTGTCAATTAAAATAAGGAAAGTCATAAGACTTTCAGTACACAAAGCCTTTGAAAGAAATTTCTAAGATTATAGCAATCTGAAGGGATTACTACAGCATGGAATGAGTTTGGTTGCAGTCTCCTATGTAGTGAATCTTAATGCAGAATTAACCTATGACATTTCAGACATGCTGCCCTTCAGCCGATAATATATTTGACCTCTTATCCCTTTGCAGCCTATTGGTGCTTTGAACCCAAAGAGAGCAGTCTTCTATGCAGAACGGTATGAGACGTGGGAAGATGATCAGACTCCACCTTATCATTACAACACTCACTACTCTACATCTACTTCTACATTGGCTTGGCTTGTTCGTATTGTAAGTATTTCTAGATCCTGGTTTTCATGAATATCTTTATCTACAGCATTTCCTCTGTCACTTACCACTATTTAGATTTTTTGAACGAAAGTACCTTTCTATCAAAAGCTTATTGTTCTTCCCTACCTTAAAATCTTAGAATTTCTCTAAGTATACTGTGTATACTCATCATTTGTAGTGATCAGGCAGTCCTTCCTACCCAAACAGCCTGAAATACAATTTAGACACAAAATTGTGGTGGTGTAAGGACACAGACAATGAAGAAAATTCATGTAAAACTAAATCCATTTTTTAAAAAAAGTCTCTAGACGATGCAGAAAGCTGCTACTACTTGTATATTCATTTATTATTTTCCAGTTAGGGACAGGTATATACAACATTAAAGAAAAATCTTTCATAAGAAGCACATTAAGCTGTCAAATTGAGGGGGGAATTAAAGAACCAATTTTATATTAAAGCAGTACAGAGCAATATTTTATACAAATGAACTATGCTTCTCAATGAATAAACAACTTAACAGTTTTCAGAAATGTAAGAATGTGGTTCGTAACTTTCATTTGCTGTTTCAATTCTGGAACCTCATGCTTATATACTATCCTCAAAATCAGACCTAGGGAAAGGGGCAAAACTTCAAAGATAGAATGAATCTGAATTCAGTTTACATCTTAGTACAATGAATTACTGAAACAGGAGTGTTGATGAGAGACTTACAGTTTCACAGAGAAACCTGAATTAATGAAAAATTGGGTTGCTATGTAATTACTGAACTTAAATTACACCCGACCAATAAAAATCTGTAGCATAAGGTATATTCTAAGCATGTTTCACACACAACCAAACAAAGCAGTCGCACAAAGTGTAGCATCTGAGTTTTCACTCATCTCATCTTTCCTTAGACACGTCCTGTTTTTCTGCTCAGAAGGGAAGAATTCATGTGTCTATGATTTCAGGATATACTTCTTAACCCGTGGGAAACTAAGCCTTGATTACACTCCTATACGGGGTGATCACTGTACTCCTATTAAATGTTGCTAAATTATTCATGTACTGTGAATACTTTTAATGGTTCACATGTGCTTCTTTGTTGCCTTAAAGTATATTGCAAACAGTGGTTTTATTTGCACGTTTATCTATTAATTTTGGCTGCTATTCAACAAAGGTTCCCCTCTTGCCTGTCGGCAAATTCTTAGGGCTGAAAGTCTGCTTACAGGCTGGATGTACAACACACCAAGGAGTATTCATTTCCTGTATTAGGCTAATGCTGTGTCATTTTTACTACTGTTGTTTATGTAATACTGTAGGTGTTCTTGCTCTCTTTCTCTTCTGTGCTAAAAGAGGGAGCGAATAAGGTCTCTGCCTTGATGGCCTTGCAATATAGACCTGACAAATTACATCTGTTAGAGCAAACAGCATATGTGAGAATAGAAAGCAGAAAAGAAAAGGAAAAGCAGTGCTTTCCAGGGAAAACAACATAGGGAGAATTTAAATATGGGGGCACACCTAGACGGGTGTTTTAAAGGTTATTTAAATAGGAGTGACCAGCAAGGAAAAGCAATCAGTAGTGGGAGGAGACAACATAAGTGAGGGGGAGACAGATGTGGGGAAAGTTTAAAGCTCAGAAAAGGGGAAAAGTAAATAACGTGGTGACATCGGATAAGGCTGCATATGGAAACCCAAAATAAAGATTTGAAAATAAGAGTGTACAGAGACAGGAAAAGGTTATAGTGATGGGGATTATAAAGTCATAGTGATCCTTAGAGAGATATTTTTGGCTACAAAATGAAGGATGAAAAATCCTAAGGGAGAAGATTATGCCAGTGAAGTTGATAGATAATGCTAAGTCACATTTCTGGAAGTTAAAAGTAGGATTTCTTGCTCATTAATTTCTTGAGCTAGTGTTTTGGTATGAGTTTGTGAAGACAACTGGGTAAGAACATTTTCTAAAAGGTAAATGATTGTTTGGTCCAGAAAGAGGAAGGGGACAGTAGGAGATGCAGGGATTTAGGTAGAAAAATGCTTTCAGTATTTTAAGAGATTGGAGATAATTCATGGGAAAAGATGTGCTGAGGAAGGGGTTTTGGTAGAAGGTTACGACGAACTGAGAGTGAAAGAGAGGAGTGGAAAGTAAAATCACGGGAAAGACTGTAGACCAAAGAACAAAAGAAAAGGGAAAGAAAAAAGTGAGAAAATGAGAGAAAAAGAAACAAGCAAACAAACAAAGTGTACTGGGAATGAAATAATCTACATAGAAGCAGAACAAAGCAGTAGTGAGTAATGGGGATCAAAGGGGAGAAACTGCTTGCCTAGAGCTTTGTATTGGAGGAAACAGTATTTGCAGTAGGAAAGGAAGTTTCAGCCACTCTGAAGTATGGATATAGAGAAACATGTAATTGCCACAAAACCTTAATTATTTTTTTTTTTCTTGCTTTTTGGCTTTGACAGATGCAATCTGGTTCCTGTCAGTTCTCTTCAAAATATTGCTTGTAATATCATACTTCTGAGTCAATTCTGTGATAATCTGCTCCCTACTGCTTTATATTTCCCTCTGTTGCTTTCCTTTATCTGATGTATCAGGCTACTTTTATAAAAGGCACTTTATGCCTTAGCCTCAGTTCTGTCCTGTTTAATTGATTTTGATATCATCAGTCACTGCCTCTGTTTTGTCATTAATAAATTTTTCATTGGCAGTAGAGTTTTCTTTTTGAGTTCTTTTGTGTACTGAGTGTCCGGTAAAAATCTGTCTTTAAAAGTGACCTATTTGATTATGTTTTTAAAAATATGACAATAGCTTATTATGTAATATGTTGAAGCTATTGATAATTAGAGCAGGTATAATACTTTTATTATTATTTTTGTTCTTCTTCTGCTTTCATTGTACATAAGAGAATAGGGTGTAATCCTTAACTGAAGCCATGAGCTACTAATCCATCTGCTAAGCTTCTGTTTGTATTTTCTACGAGCTGCTTGTACATGTCTAGGTGTGCTCCATTCTCTCCTGTAAAAATGATAGGAGGAAAATTTAAGCATTTTCAGGATAAGCAATGTTTCAGTTTCACCAGGCCATATATCAGATTGGTTATGGTCACTTTTGAGGGTTACACAGCTGCCCCTGAAACTCTCCCAAAACAGTTCTTAAATTTACCTGTACATGTTTATTTAAACTGATCTATTGTACGTTTCAGAGCACTACATCATATTAGAATTCTGAAAGATCAAGAAACAATCCTCTAACTGACTTCATAAAAAATGAACTGAATCACAGCCTAGAAATATTTAATGCTATAATTACAAATGAATCCCACATGATCATAGAATCATAGAAGTATTAAGGTTAGAAAAAAATCTTTAAGATCATTGAGTCCAACTGTAATGCTAGATGTAAGGATTTTTAGAAGCCTCCACATGAAGTCTGAAGTTGTTCCATGAAGTTACTCCTTTCAAGGAAGAGTATTTGTTTATCCCTGAGAAGATACAAAGAAAAAAACAAACAAAAAAAAGCTTTCAAACAATATGCTTAGGCATGGTTACTGAAATCTCCTGTCTGTGAGAGATTAGCAAGACCAAAATCAGCTATTTCTTGAAAGTGATCATCTTGCTTTCCGAAATTGAGTGGTAGATTAAAGATTAGAGAACTACTTCGCAGAGATAGATAGTGAATGTGAAAGTCTACTGTATTGTCGTCAGGTTAATAATGATGATTAAGAACTAACAGAGAACACCATGATTTATATAATATTGCCTTCCCCTCCTTTGAGGTGTTACTGAAATCAAACCATGGCTAAACATTTTTGCACATTGCATCTTTAGATCTAAACCTCCAAAATTCTATTTATTCCATGGGAGCCAACATCACCCACAAGTTTGCTCCAGCAAAGAGAATAAAAGGTATTCTGGAAAGGGATGAACTGTTCTGTTGACCTAGTTCCATTTTTGTATAAATGAAATTAAATATTCATAGTTTATGACTAGATGACCTTACCACCTGGCTCAAGAGTCAGTTTTTTCACATGCTTTCTGTCTGGGTCAGTGAATATTTAAGTTGCAGAAGGCAGAACAGTTTAAACCAAGAGTGCTACGTCAGGATGCCATACTCCAGTGACTTGAGTGCCAACCTGAAAAGTGGACAGAAGAAAGCAGAAGAGTAGACAGAAAAAATAATTCTGACTTGAATCATGTAGAATGTGAATATCAGCATTGTTTTCAGATTTTTGGGTGAAATAGGTGAGAGTTATGGTGGTGTTGGATGGTCTCAGTAGTTGCTGTTGAAGAAGGTTGTATTTGTGTCAATCGCTTACACCTTCATTGAAACAGAGACCAGTATTAGAAAGCATGATTCTCTAATGTGGTAGTCAAGAAGTTTGTTAGGGTATAATAGGTTTCCAGTTTCTGTTATGACCAAGTACTTGTACAAAGTAGAAGAAATTCTGGATTTATTATGAGTCAGATCTGACCGAGCTGAAACTAGTTTTTAGTGGGGCTCAAAGGTGGGGAGAACTTGAAATTCTTTTGTAAACAGAAGTGAATCTGAGTCTCATTTTCGGTAGGTCTGAGCAGTATAGTCAGAGATATGTCAGACAAAAGGTGCATGTCACTGACAAAGCTCCAAATACTCTTTCCTTCTCTTACAAATGGCTGAAAAGACATTTTTGTGCAACTTAAGATGTCTTATAATGACACATCACTTCCTCCTCCCTCCCCTACTCCCACCATAAATGATTCAAATGGGACGAGGCACTGTTAAAAGGGGATGGAGGGAGAGAAGTGCTGTTGAATGGAAAAATTCCGTGTTCCCACAGCTCAAGCTTGTATTCACCATAATCAAGTACCCCATGAATTTCTCTTCTTGCTGGCAGTAAGCAAGGCATGAATTTTATTCAGAATATTAGGAAGAAGTGAGAAGTGGTTGTAATGAAAACGTTGTGCAGCTTTATAGCTTTCTCAGCAACAAAACCTTTACATGAGATGACAGTAATCGGTATCATAGAATAACAGTATTTAAATGAGTATATTGAATACAGATATGAATTGTATTTATATAAGCACTTGACTTTCCAGAGAATAAAAATTACCTTACAATTATGTGAGAGGGCTGAGATAAAGCAACTGAAAGCTCTGAATTTCTGCTAAGGATTAAAAATCCAAAAAGCTAGGCACAACAGGTCATAGCAGGATAGCATAATAGGGCACCCTGTAGTGCTCAGCTATTAAAAGTTTAATCCTTGATTATGAATTTTATTGCTTTTGTATATTTGTCTCAGATGCTTAAAATAATGTTGTCATGGAATTTTGGATTAATATTTTTACATAATTCATTGTAATTACATCATTTTCCTGGTTTCTGCTTTTCTAAAATCCATCAACTGCTTCTGACTTCAGAACCTCAGCAGTGACCCACAGTCTGCTCCACTGTGCTATTCACAACAAATTACACATATCTTATAAAGAAAAAAGTGATAGATAGGGGATGGTAGAAGACAGAACAAGATATAAAGTTTTTCAGTATGAGTAAGCTAGAAAAATAGCATAATTTGGAAAGATGGCTATTGCAAATATATAGAGATTTGGGGGAGGAATTCAGTTAAAATGAAAATAATTCTAATGTTAAAAGAATTTATGTAAATTTAATGTTGAAATTCTAATATTAGTAGATTTTTAAAATAAATTAATATAATCCCTTTCCTGTATATATCATTTTCCATTTGCTAGCTCTGCATTTGAATCATACACTTTTTCATTTATATTTTACATGAAGTTCACTATAAGGAGCACTGTAAAATCTGGACACACAAAAAGTTAATTTCTTTCAGTATTTCAGTCCATTCTGATACTTTTATACTGTTTACCAAATTCAGCTGCTGATAAAGTCAAATGTTCTTTTCAAATAAATCTTTTCCTCACTTGCCACACACTCTTTCAGTATTCATGAATGCAAAGTCATTGTTCAATAGGGGTTAGGGTCTTCCAACAAGAAATGATATTGTGATGACTTTGTATTTAATTTAATTATTTTAAATTAATTATTTAACACATATTTTTGTTCTGTGATGGGAATAAATGCACTGATGAAAGTCTATTTCTTAGATTGTTACCTATTCTTTTGGAAGTATCTTTTAAAAAAAAAATCCCAATGTTTTAAGAGAAAAAGAAAATATGGAAAAGAACCCCACCATTCAATTAGCAGTAAAATGTCTTGCATTATTTTAATGAAAATTATTCCATATTTGCACTCTCATACACTGAAAGTTAAGATACTCTTCCTGGCTAAAAAGAAAAAAACAAAAAAAATCTTTGTTAAAATATAAACAATTCCCTTAAGCTACTTCAAAGGTACTGGCATAGTATGATGACAATAAGAGAGATATCCCATTCCTTCTCATTTAGAGAAAGAAATTTAGAGATTTTCTCTTTGAAAAAAAGTAGTCTGTGTTGACTGTTGTGCATGATAGAGAAGATTAATTGGGAAGACATGAGGCTTAAAGATTAGAGAAACAATAGTCTCTGGAAGTCTGAATTCCCTCTTTTATTTTCCTTGTCTTTTTAGATTCTTTCACTACCTTTGCATCCGTGCTTTCCATATATTTGAACTGCCCTTAAATACTATGGAAAATGAATTACTTCAGTCCTCTTTAATCATGGGAAATTTAAAAACGCAATGTTTTTTTTTTTTTGGTATAATATGATATAATTCCCTCAAAATTTCTTTATTAATGGAGGAGTTCCCTGCTTTCTTCAAAAGTTTCAGAAAAGGAAGTAGAGCTTATATAGAATAAAATTCAAATAGTAGATGGGTAATACTGTAATAGGAATTATAATCTGGTGATTATGAACTGCTTTGATTAACAAAAATTACAAATGATAAGGACGTGCAAGGAAATAAATTTGGGTGTCTATTTAATGAAAGGGTCACTTTTTCAAATAGTTTCCATCAGACTTTGGCAAAGAGAAGGAAGTAGTTTTCATCTATATGGACATATTGCCAAATATTAGTTGAATCAGAGAGCTAATGGCGTTGTGCTGGAAAACCAGGGAGCTGATCTCAAAATTCAGGTTCTGCTGTCAAGTTAAGGATTTGGTCCCCTGTTAATCCCTTCCCTGCAGTGGAATGCAATGACATAAAAATGGGTTCTCCAGACTGCGTAAGACTTGAACTCTTCAAAAGCTAATGGCTGTTTCCATTTAGTAAGTATTAGGAGTGTGGTTGCAGACAGAATTAGCAAAAACAAAACCTAAATATTTCATCTCTGTACCTGTGCCCCAAAGTAATGGTAAATAGATATCCTGTAACCACAGTCTGCGTTGTAAGTATCGTAGAGCCATTCTGCCCACGGGAGGCAAAGTGGAACCTGATGAGGTCTTTTAAATTAAATTAAAACAAAAGGAAAATCCAGGCCACAGATTTTTTAAGATTTTATTTTGGCATACCATCTTACAAGGGGTAAACAAAGTGTGGTAATATAAATAACACAGAGGGCGTTTACAATTGTTGCAGTGAAGTTGGCAGCTGTTGTGAACTGGAACTAAGCTACACAGATCTGCTGCTGATGGGTAATCAGTCTTATGGAAGAGTGAATATATGTAAAATAACCTTTCCTGCCAGAACTCAAGATTTGTGCGTGTAAAATGTGTTAGTGCCAATAAATGTATTAAGATATTCAGTAGAGATATCCATGCATGGATATAACCATGATGTGTCATATTTTTCTTTAATTCTGCCTTTATGAAGTATTTTGATCTGCAAAAGTAATTTAGATTTTGTTAGAAACCTGCTGCATGATTCCTTCTGTTGTTTTCTTAATCCATCTTCATTTCATTGACTACAGGAGCCCTTTACAACATTCTTTCTAAATGCAAATGATGGCAAATTTGACCACCCAGATCGAACCTTCTCTTCAGTAGCCAGGTCTTGGAGGAACAGCCAAAGAGATACCTCAGATGTGAAGGTAACTTCTATACTAAATAAATTTAGAAACGTGCATTTTCATTTATGGTATTTTGTTTTATGTAGGGACAAAGAAGTTTTTATATTTCATATCTTTATATTCAGTACACTAGGTACAGTTTAAATAAAAGGTAGATCTTACTAAGAATTGTTCTAACAGAAACAATCAAAGATTCTTTGAAGTTGAGTGGACAAAAGGTGTTTTGTTTTTGGAGAAAAACAACCTAAATGATCTAATTTAGAACAGATAATCAGGAGAAGGAGAAAAGCCCAATAAATTGTTCTTTCCTGCTGTTAACTCAATATTTGGCCCACTCCATAAAACACAGCAGGAATTGGATTTGACCTTAAAGTGTCATATTGTTATAGCTTGCCTAGCTCTGGGTTTGCATTGCCTGGGGCAATTAATAAAGCATTAATGACAAGACCCATTTAAAATGTTGGCTTTTCTGTACAGCTTTGGCTTTTACTTGAATGTGCCTGGGGATATTATGCAACAATACGCATTAGATTAAAACAACTTCTACACGATATACAGAAACAGCCGGAGCGCAGGGTGATTTTTCTGTTGTTATTCCTTACCTATTGTTAAATACAAAGGGATATTATTCATATAGATGGGACCTTATCAGAAATAAACCAAAATCTAATAACAGTTTGAATAATATGGTCCTTTCTTGATTCTCATTTTCTAGTAATAAGGTAGGCAAAGGCTGCAGTATATCATTAATTGTTATTTTTAAAAACTTTTAAACTTTATTTTAAAGTGAATGTTTTCCCTGTTTTGATACCACCACTCATACTAGGAAATGCTAAAGTCAAGGTCCTGTTACCATTATATTTTTTACTTAACTAAACAAAAGAAGATGTAAATTTATTGCTGTTTTTTTATACCAGAGCTCCAGTTCTCATAAATATTCCAGCAGTCTCAGAAGTGTATGTGGACAAAACGTGTTGTTATTTTTTAGCTACTAGTTGGGATAATGAGTTGTAAATTGTATGGCCATTATAACATATGTGAGAAAATGCTTTTTAAAGAAAAGAAATTAACCTAAACCTCTTACAGCCCTTTTCAGGTTTATTTATGCTCCTCTGAAAGTCAATAGTATTTTAAGTACTATTACTGTTACTTTTGTAAGAAAAACAAAGGAAATATCAGAACCTGGAAGGAATTCAAGATAATATCTACTATATTTGAAATGCAACCATTTTTCTTCAAATTAAGAGTGCTGACATTTTGATTTTTCCCTTTCAATGAAATCTGGCTTTCCTAGAATCCCACCAGAATATCTGAGAAAATGGCTTCCTAGGAGCGGGGCTGAAACAACATAAGAGCCTTAAACTGAGGAATAAGGGAAGACAGTTGGAAGTGACAGTAATCTTCTTGTCTGGCTTTAGTACACAGGAGGAGGGCAGTTAAATACATGAAGGCATTGCAAAAGATAAAGGAATATCTGTGGACAGACAGAGGGACGGTATTCAGCTAGGGTATATAATTAGTGAAAGGATTGTTCCTAAACTAGCAGCTGAATGAGTTATCTGTAAAACAAAGAACTGAAATGTTTATATGAAAATACCAGGAGTCTTGTGTACAAAGTGGGGTAATTTAAACTGCTGCTGCCAGCTATTGCAAAGATGTGGGAATTATGGTGGGATAACAGTTGCACTACAAAATGTATTTCTATTGAAACCCCCCCAAGTTATTAGCATAAAACAAGTATTAAAAAGATGCTCAAAACCAGATCCTCCTCCTCGGAAAAGGAAGGCAAAAGGTGAAGATGTGGGGCAGCTATGTACTTTAATGTCATTGCATTTAAGAAAGGGAGTTGGGGATAACTTGGGTAAGAGAGTAAAAATTAAGGGTCAGAGCTACACTTGGGGAAAGATTGTGAAATGTATTCTACAACATACTTGGAAGTCTGCCGTAGAGCCCCAGAGTCAAAGTTAGATATATATTCATTTCCATTATGCCATTAGAAAGAAAAATCCTACTTGGGGCTAAATCATTACAGAAAATCTGATATGGGAGGGACAGATGAGGTATGTTAGCCAATAAATGTTTTCTCCAGATAATTCCTGATGTGTCTGTTGAGGGATACTTTAGGGATGAAAGATGCTGTTTAAAATATAGTTTCATTAATTAATGAAGATACAGGGAAGGTAGGTTTAGAAATTAACCTTGAATTGATTTATCATGAGTTGATTCATCTTAAGGTAAAAATCGATAAAGAAAAGTGGTTTTGAAAATAATGTGAATCTTTAAGGCATGATAAAGCAAACAGAAAAAGTTCATAAGCTACCTAAATAAAAAAGAAAAAGTAAAAAATCAGGTGGAAAGCAGAAGATATTTTAAGATGTATTTTATACCAGCATTCAATGTATTGCATCATCAAATTATTTTATTATATATTAATACAAAGCCACTCCTGGCGTAAGTCTACCAAAGTCCGTTTTGGTAGCCTAAACAATGTATGTCAATGCATTGCTGTTTTGTGTTCAGTTTAACAAGGAAACTTGAAGATCAGCAGGGTGACAGAAAGCTTATCGTGAGACTGAAGCTGCGTCCTTAGCGTTATAACACCTAGAATATCTCATGGCACCCAAATTCCACCTGAAACAGCCTGATTAATCATTCATTTTTTTCAGAGCTCTTATCTTGAAGCAAAAAACTTTTTGTTTTTTCCTCATTCAGTTTTTAGTATTTATTTGTAATGGATAAAGCAGATTCTTACTGCTCTCTTTGCTGGGAACTGGCTAGTGGAAGTATATACCTGAAATGGAAGGAGCCATAAGAAGAGCAGCAAATGTGTTTAAGGAGCTGGATATAGGAAGGGAAATGTGTATGTGTGTGGCATAATTAATGTCTAAAAGTGAAGACGTGGTAATATAAATGCTATGAACTATGCAAACATACAAATGGGAGGAGAATTGTTTGTCAGTGAACAAAGAGGTAAACCTCAGAGGAAAGGGATCAGAGTTGAAAAATGCTTACTTAGGCAACAGAGTATGAAAAGTTAAAGTGAAATTGAGTATTCTGTGAATTTGAATACCCCCACAAGGGGAAGTAGTAAAACCCTTACTTCTTGAGCTTCTTAGAAACAGACTGGCAAAGCACTGGAAAAGCATCAGGGACAATCACGAATTGGCAAGAGGATGTGCAAGTTGACCCTTTAGGCCCTTTCCATTTGTAGACACTGTTTCTTAGCGATAAATCAAGAATGAGTATAGCAGCTAATTGTTGCTGTTGTTTGTTGCTTAAGATCTTAATGAACTGCATTTCTCAATGCCATGACATCAGGGCCAACCTTTCCCTGAGGCCTTGGAGTCCTTTCTGCAATAGGATGGGAAACTGAGCTATTATTAATACTACAAATGCCCCAGTTTTTCAGATTAGTTGTGCTACTGCTTGGAATGCCTTACAGGCTTTTTAAACATTTTAATCAAGTTTTCAGGGACCGGAAGAGCAGTGAGCTTTAGGGAACCAAGAAACCCCCTCAAAATCTCTACTCATTTTGCCCACTCTCCTATGAGCAGCAACCACTGTCTTGCACAACAAAAGACCTTCAACTGTGAGAGTGTGAAACATCAAAAAAATTCATGTTCAGCTGTCTGGAAACTTCTAGTATTTATCTAGCGCAACTGCAAGAAAGTACACAGTGTGCAAAAGAGAAGATGTATAGAGGTTGTGTGCGATTAGAAACTCTTAAAGCATGTTCTCTGTCAAAGTGTTCTGCGTATTTGTGTAGCTTTTTCTGTCTGCACATGCAGTTATAAATGAGGGTCTTTGGCAGCGTGGATTCCCACGCTGTAAATTTTCCTGCCCTGAAGATTTTTTGAGTCTTTATAGTAAATATTAAGTGCATGGAATATGGGCTATCCATCAAAGCAGCAAACTTTGAAAACTGTTAACAATAGCAAGTGTTCATTATTCATTTATTCCTTATCATACATTTGAAATTCATCTGAGCTGCTTTAAGTTCATTTAATCTCTGATCTCAGTAATCGCATTAATTACTGTGGCACAGGTTATGAAATAATTTTAAAACAGCCTGTATAATGAATTAATCTGATGTTCTTCAATGCTGTGTACTGTAAGATGGCCACAATTTTTGCTTTCATGTACTGTATTAAATAATTATGTGAATTACCTTAATTCTTTATTAGCAATGTCTAATTTAAAAAATCCTTTCAAAATTAATTTTTTTAGAAAGTAAAATCTGTGTTATGACTTTTTCATCAGTTACTGTTTAAGCAAGAGGACTATGAAGTGCTTTATTATTAGGTGCTTAAGTCACTTCTGAAGTAGGTCAGTTTTGACTAGTACATTGAGATTTCTAAGCAACTCAGACACTTCCCATAGCAGTGTTTTTTTGAAGTCTCAGTGTAGTTTTAAAAGAAACATCCAAACCAATTCTAAGAAGTTCTGCATCGAAATTTAAAAAACAGATAACGTGACAGTTGCAGAAGAATGTATATCTGTTTAGGATGCTGCACTTCTGTGGGTCAGTCTCCTTTTTTCATACATGTATCCCCTCTGGCGTTCTCCCTCTGTTTCTCCCTTTATCCTTCCCTCCTTCCGCCTTCCCTCTCTCCCTTTGCCTATGTGTAGTCTCCTCTGGAACTGAATTTTTTCATACTTGAGCTAATGAAAGTAGGGCTGTGGCAGTAGTTTGATCAGCTGGAAGAACAAGCTGGAATTACTGAATCTTGAATTGTGGCAAAAGGTATACCTTTATATTGAAATATGAATATATTTCATATTGAAATATGAATATATTGAAATATACCTTTATATTGAAAAATGTAGCATATGATGGAATATTGCTCAATCGATGGCTAAAGAGCTACTTAGACAATTTTGTTCCTTACATTTGGGCTGGGCTTTGTTCATTTTCAAAGAAACCGGTTCACCTACAGTGGATGAAACAGAATTAGTATGGTATGTGCCATGTTAGCGTGGTAACACACAAGGGAGAACCTGGGTAACAGAGTTTATTTTATTGTGTCTCCCTTTATCAACATCGACCTTCTCTCGAGATAATCAGTACAAGCTGGAGAAAGAATGAACATTCGCAGTGTGACCTTTGCGGAAGCAAGTCACCCAGAAATGACCATAACGTGGCCAGTCAGCTTTCACATTTTTTCCTTTTCCTCCACACCCTGGCTCCAGTTTTTGGTAACATTGACTTCCTCAGAACCTCCTGTTCAGGCACTAATCTTTCCTAATGCCTCTCAAACTTGTTATATGGCTTTTTGAATAGCGTGTTTAGAAGTTAGAAAGGTAGCTCTGACAAAATGTCATTGAGGTGCCTCAGTGTGAATTAACACGGTTAGTGGAAGTACTCATGACTGACTCGTTGACCCAGTACTAGGCTCTTGTGGAATTAATGGATGCCAGGGGATCGACCTTTTGGGAGGAAAAGAAAGAAAGAAAAAGAAATGGCAGCTTTAAAACCTTGAAGTGAATTATATTAGAAAAGTGAAAACGTCTGTGTTGGATTTGATTTCATTGGGAGGCCATAAAATGGCATACCCTTAGCAAAACATATTAAACAGAAACGTCAGATTTGATGCAAGTGGTGTACAATTATGATAGTGTTAATAGTGGTCCTCTATCACCCCAAGACATATTTTAAAAGTTTAATTTCTCAGCAGCTTGGATTTGTCACAGGCTTGTAAATTAGAAAATGCATTTGGGGATGTTTTCTTATATGAAGACACAAGGCGTATAATACTGTTAACTATACCTTGGGGTTTTAGTATAGCTATTAAAATAAACTAGAGATCACATTTACAGACAAGAAATGTCTGTTATAATATTCATTTTAGCTCTGTTTTTTACACCCCTCAGTAGCTTTACTGCATCGTTCTTCATCTAAGAAGAGCCAGGCTTCTCAGGCAGTTTGAAAGGTAGCTGACTATTAAATGATAGAAAGCTAACCTGTCTTATTAGAAGTGTGAATGAAAGGGGAGCAGAGAAGGTTACCAGCTTGTGAAATGTCAAGGACGACTAGACAGAAATTACGGCAAATAGATTTAGATCACTAGAATCCCTATTTTTATTAACTCTTTGAACTCTAGATATTTCTTGTGGTAAGAAATTACCCATGACAGGTTATGTAGTCAGAAAGATTTATTTAGAACCTTTGATATATTTTGGCAAGAGCAAAGAAGCCAATAAAATTTACTGCATTTTATCATTTATATGCAAAATTATCTATCAGCTGAATGGCATATAGTAACAATATGCATCTAAACCACTTAATTGGTCTGTGAATATTTTAGAAATACCAGACTATTAAAAGATATTGACCTATCTTTTTTCTTTTCATTCCCTCATTTGCTGCCTGCAAACTGATGTAACTTCTGGGAAAGCTTTTTTATGTTGTTATTTTTATGTTTTCCTTCATGTCCTGTTTTACACTGGCTGACTCAATGTTTGTAGTATAGGAAAAAAAAATAAAAATGAGATTTTTCTTCCGTGAGCATTTGTAGCTTGAAACATAAACTTCCCAAAATCATGGTAGCTTCAAACAAGCACTCCTTTGCATAGACCTGGCTTTGCACTGACTTTTACCACTAGTGCCATGGGTGATGCAATAGGAGTTTTAAGGATACACTGTGCAACTATTCTGTCTGTCAAGTGGAAAGCAGACTGGGAGATAGAAGGTCCTCTGTGTCCCATCCCTTGGTGTAAATACCATCCCCGAGACACATTTTTCCCCTGTTGATTTCTGAGTGTCCTTGTCGTTATCTTCAGGGTGAATTTAACAGTGACCCTTCTAAAGTACGAAGCTGGTCATTTGTAGGAAGGTCTGCTGTATGGCAAATTACACTGTGCATAAAACCGAATGAAAAATAGCAGATGCTGTCAGAAAAGTATGCAATCTCATTCTCTGATCTAAAGACCACAGAAGTTGAGAAAAACATTTATTTTGGCTTCTGTGTGATGAACATATGACGAAATACAGTAAGGCCAAAGGATATATAGGAATAAATTAAGTTGTGCACTGTTTAGGAATAATTCTACTAGCTAATTTGGGAGATGATAAGAATATATTACACATCTCTAACTAAAACTTAAGTAATGCGGCAATACAGAAGGTAAAATCATTGTTCTTCATTTGGCTTTTTGGACCTGAAAGGCTGTAAAGCTGGTAGGATAATGCTTTCCAAACAAGTAATAAACTATGCAAAGAGAAAACAGTAATTTGTTCTCTGTATCTGGGATGGACTGATAGCTAGGACAGGGGAAAATGGACTTAGATTGTGTAATGCAAGATTTAGGCCCAGCATTAGGTAAAACTTCCTCAGATGAAGAATGCTGAAGTCAGTTGATGGAAGGATTGTGGAGTGTTGCTGTCACTCAAATTCTAGGACAACAGGATAGACATGTCTGGCAGAAAAGATGGTATAGCTGAACCTCTTCTGGAACAGAGGAATGGGCAAGGTGACCTCTCCAAATGTGACCCTGAAATAGTTGAGGTGTCCTTAACAGGCAAAGCACCAAAGAGCACCAAAAGAGCTGTCTCTAGTTATAATCTTTATTAGAATATGAACTGGCACAAACCCACTGATGAAACAAAGAAAACCCAAACTCTGGCTGAGAAAAATGTAAATAAGTGTTGAAAATAACTCTAGCGAGTGTTATCCTTTCCTTCATACTTGTGTTCACTCTTGCAACTTTAAGTGGCTTCTTGGTTAAAGCAATTCTCTCTGGGCCCCGGTTCTCGTCTTGCCGTCTCCACCGAAGTTTGCTCCTGTCTGCTCCATCATTTTCCCAGCCATCTCCCAGGCTCTCTCCTTGCTTAATCCTACCTCTTTTTGCTTCTCTCGGCTTGTACTCCTAGCAAAGCATGCTCAGGGGCCCTAGGGAAGGGAATATTCGTCTTTCCATCCTCACCTGGCGCCTGCCTTTGGCATGAAGTAGAAGGGACAGCTTCATTTTTTTACAGCAGAATAAACAGTGAATAGATAAATCCAAACCTTTCTATCACAATTCTCTGAATTATTTGTATTTTCTATGCTTCTAAATAGCTAAAACATATTTTAAAGATTTTTCCAAATGTTGGCAAGTTCATACTTAAGGAGTGCCACAAGTTTTCATAATGGGTCTGTGTGTTAGCATATATTAATTCATTCTTTAGAAATGAGAAAAGGGTGGATTTATTTGAGCTGCTTTTAAGCATTGTGGTTTCTTAGTCTAGTCAATGGTGAAGACAGCAAAATTGCAAGAAGAATATCAAATGATACCAAAGAAAACTGAATGGTTAATGAAGAGTATGGAAAATATGTAAGTATCTGGGAAAGGTCACATGCGACATTGTTCATATCTCAAGAAAAGGTTCAATTCATGCTAAATAGTACTCAAATAAGCACACAGAATTGTAGGCTGCACTAAAAATAACATCAAAGAGAATGCTGAGACTGTAACACAGTAAGTTTATTAAACTTTTTAAAAACTCTCTCCAGTTATGTTACTTTGACTAAAAAAAACCACCACAGCAACCAACAAAAAACCCAGGAGCTGTGTAACTGAAATGATTAGGGTTCTAGACAGAGTGTTATTTGAGGAGGATTTAGAAGTCAGGCACTGGTTAGTTTCCAGAGCACAGGAATAAGACAGGTCAAACTAAACATATACAACACAATAAATCTTATGAAGAAAGTTAATGGCATGCTTTCTGTTTATTCTATTTCTATTTATGTTTTCTGCTATACTAGACAAGGGAACATTAAATTACACTGAAAGCAAATAGCAACAGAGATAAAATTACTAAATGGAAATACTATTAAAAATATTCAGTGACTTAAATCCCTTTGTTTCAAGATACCCCGCAAGTCAGATGGTTAGTAGAATTCACTTATACACTAGAAGTGTCTCAGGTAGCATAAATCTTTCAGATACACTAGATGTAAAAGTTCACAATTAGATCCTAGGACATTTAGAACCGAAAAGGGAAATTTAAGAGTTAATGTATCTTTGACGGAATCAAGAACTTGCATCCTATTTGACATTACAGGTTAGTACACCACCTTGTTACATAAAAAATGGTAATAATTAAAAACAGTGGTATGTGTTTCAAGGCTTTTATGCAAAATAGAAATAAACCTTGCTTACTTTTTTCTTTAAAAATTCCGTTTCATTTGAATGTTGACTTTTAATTTAATTTTGTCTTAATAATATTTCACCATTCTGAGGTCCTTATGAATTTTTCCTTTCTTTAAGGCAATGCTATTAGTTTGCAAATGATTTGTACGGTAGCACATGTTAGTAGTAGTTTGTTGAGCTCTAGAAAGATTAATAACTAGTTTTCTCCAGCATCAAGGATTGTTCATTCTTTTTTTGGCCTCATTAGAGAAACCAAAAGGCTTTTATGATTTAGTGAGTCCTGTTTAGGGGAAAGGGGGGAAGTTTGCTGGTAGAAGCACTCTGGGTAAATTAGAGGTATGTCATCAAACTTAAGATTGTCAGTAAAATCTTTTTTCTTTTAACCTCTTAGGTTATTCAGGATTGCTTATAGTTTGGCTTTGCTCTAGCTGCTTTTTTATTATTTACTGCATGTAATATTTGTAAATATTTTGGGCTTTTTGAAATTACATCTCATTTCATAATGAGTTATTCAAGCTCAGGCATGTCTCATTTGGTTAGTGTTTTGCACTGGTTAGATGCTGATTGGCATTGTGTTTTAGTCTAATCTGAATTCAGGCTGTTTTTAGTATATTAAAAATAATGTAAAGAAGCAAGTAAATTGCTTCCCTAAACATACTTAACATTGTAACATAAATATTCTTTTTTTTTTTTTTAAATGAATGAATTTGAAAGGACCATCTATGCTTTAACTGCTCTATTCTCTATGGAGTTGCATATCAGATTTAATTAGATGAGTTTGTGTCTGCAGTGATTTTTTTTACGCTTTGCATGTCTGCAGCCTTTGAAAGGACCACAAAGAGACTCAGGTTTCAGGTGCTGTGTCATCAGTTTTGATCCTGTTACACAACTGAATGCCATAATGCTTTTAACAATGTAGTATAGTGAATTTAATCCATATCTAGATATTAGAAAAGATAGCAGGCTTTAAAGCTTTTTTATTATTGCAGGTTGATACTTACTACTAAAATAATAGCAAAAAAAAGCAATATTTATTATGTCAAAATGCATTTCTGTTTAGCTATCCTGCAAATTAGGAAAAACTTCACACCCTAACTTACCTATGTTTTAATGCACTGCAGGTGATCTTGGCTACTCAGTTATGGATCTTTCACAGTTTAAATATCATGTATTTCTGTTTTAAGGACGTTTATTGTCCTGACTTTTTTCACTCCATGTATTTTTGATTTTTTCTTACAGTAGAAAAATTAATTCACCCTGAATTCTTTTTCCTTATATAGATAATCAAATTGCCACATTTTCTTCTGCAATTAAATAATATAGAGGAAGTAAAATCAAGACAGTGCTGCATCAGCAACCTTTTCCCCCCTTTTAAGCCGTTTAGTTAAATAGCGACTAAAAGACCCAATCTATTCATACTATTGAAGGCTTAGCATAGAGTTTCTTGTACCTGTTATTCTGAAAAGGTCTCCTTTATTGATATATACTGCTTTTCAAAAGTTGTGTTTTTCGTAAAAACAGATAGGGGGAAAATAAATAATGAATATTTCATTATCAAAAATATGTTTGACTGTAAGTACAAACCACCAGATTATACAATTCCTTAAACAAATGCACAGAAACATAAACAAAGCCAGGAATGCTTTAATGTCTGCTACAACAGAGCCTGATTCTGGCAGCACCATTTAGCATCTCTGTAAAAATGTAAAATCTCATTGTGTTTTTTCTCCTTGCTAGGAGTTAATTCCAGAGTTTTACTACCTACCAGAGATGTTTGTCAACAGTAACGGCTATAGTCTGGGAATCAGGGAAGATGAAGTAGTCGTGAATGATGTTGATCTCCCTCCGTGGGCAAAGAAGCCTGAAGATTTTGTCCGTATCAACAGGATGGTAAGATGCACTTTAGTTTTGCCTAAGTAAGGAGTTCTGTGTTTTAACAAGATGACCTAATGCTATTTTTCATCTGTTTAGAACTAGATTTAGAGAAAAAAAAATAAAAAATGAAGGAGAACTTGTATTCTGTTTTGCTTGACAGAACCCTTTATTTTGCAATGGATTTTCCTTCCATGTGCCTAAATCATAGAAGATGGAATTCAGTTATTTACTCTCTCATGAGAAAGCATCCGATGGGCATGAGCTGGACAATATAGGTTAGCCTGGAAAATTCAAGTATTTTCCCTCTCACTACCTTCTACATAAAAAAAATTAATGGATATTACAAATGCTGATATCTTGCGAGATTATTATATTCCTTACTTGACTGAAACTATACACTTTATCAGGGAGGAACTGGAAGTGTAGAAATGTGAACCTAAGCCAACAACTTCAGTCTCTGAAGAAATTTTGCAAAAGAGCTGCTCTGATGTAAATTACCATGAAGTCTGCAGAATTGAAAGCACTAAAAAGATTTATCTACATTGTATATTTTTTGCTTTAATTTAATAAATAATGATTTTATTAACAGTAGAGTTAATATGTACATATGCTTCTAGTCTTTTTTAGGAAAAACCAAGTTATGTTCTGATGATTTGGCCAGCTATATTTCAGTTTATGGTTCTATTCTGGGAATGGATCTTCCTTAAAATGCATATTGCATATCTTGCTTATAGAGTCAGGACTACACTTTCAATAAGCTATGGGTTTCCATACAGTTGCATAACTTCTCAGCTTGTGCATTATTTCTTACAGTGCTTTTGGGATAGATACCATTGGAACTACAGCAGTATTGGTTTCATTCTAATCAGTTTGGCAATTTACTTTCAAGAACTGTCTGTTTAAAGAAAATTTCCCTTCAGGAGTTGGTAGAAAAAATAGCCATATGAAGTTCAAAAGATTAGAAGAATATTATAAAGCCAAACTTATGCCTAGATAGATGTATATGATTTAGAAGTATCCTCTGTTAAGAACAGTAAACGGTTGACGTATGTACAGCAGTCTCCTGAGGGAGTGATGGCAACGTCATCACTTGAGGCATATGAAATGCACTACACAAAGCATGAGAAATGTGTTCCAGGGAGCGGTCCTTCACTGGCAGGGAGAAACCCAACAACATTTTCCTTCTTTTCCTTGGCTGATCTCTCTTATTGCTGCAAATATTATAACATTCTTTTAAAAAAACAAGTAGTTGTCACAGCTGGTGACAATAAATCAAAGTGCAATTTTACTAGCAAAAAAGGAGGTGACCTCAAAAGATGACTACATTCCATCAGTGTCCTCAGGTGTGGGATGTGCAATCACAGGTACGTGTCTCTGGAGTTCCCATGCCACTGCAGGGCGCCTTTTTTGGATTGTGGTTCTGGCTAAACTCAAACTGGGCTCAGGAGTAAGCACCCTAAAGTTGACCAAGAGGTTTAGTTTTGACATCTGTAAGAACAGCAGTGTGATACCTTAGTGGAAAAGAATAAACAAGCTGCCACCTATTGGGAAATATAATAAGAGATGCATATTAATGACTCCCTTTGGGTAATTTTATAAAGAATGTTCCTTCTTGTATCCTAAATTGTGTTTTCTCCATCTTTCCTTTCCACAAAGGTGGAATGATTAATAGGAACATAAAAGCCACTAGGTGATAAGAGATCACTTGAAGAAGAGCTTTAGCTTTAGGTGTTTTTATATGTACTTTTCTTATTAGTTTATATATAGTTTATATATCTATATTAGCTTATATATAATTTTTATTACAGGGTTTTTATTATATTTTTTTAAAATTTGATTTCTCTCATGCAATTTCTGCTATTTAGAAAAGAGCATAGGAGGTCTCTTTTTTTTTGTGCTTTTGAAGAAAAGAGATGCTTGCATGAATTTAGAGCATAACATTTGTGCCCTTCAGGACAATACTTTTAAGAAAACCTGACAGTTAAAGGCTGGAAACACCTTTTAAATATTAAGCTGTAATAGCTCTAATGACGGATTCCATAGATGTGTAAGTATGCTCAGACTGCCAGGAGACAGACAAACTGATGTTAAGGTTAGAGTAGTATTAGAATTACAGTCTTCAACTGAGTACTTTGCAGATTTCTAAAATCAGAAATGATCTCACTTATGTAGCATACCCTTCCAGTACTGTCTTCCACCCCTGTCCCCACAGATGTCAGCATCATGCCATTATTATACAGTTTTGCCTGGAGGCAGTTTCTGCATGGCCTTTATTCATCCCAGCATATACTTTTAGCAAGAGCATGATCAGTGGTTAAAATTCAGTTCTACACAGATACATGCTGTCTTCAAGTCTGATGAAGTTCACAGATGATAATAAAGTTGGGAATTTCCTAGAAAACAGGAGAAAGAGGCATAGATTTATTTGAATTAGATGGAGAAAATACACTGAAAACCACCTTGGGAGGAAAGAATTAAAGATACTCAATAGTAAACAGAAGTCTGGAAATAAAAATAGTACTAAAAATAGAGCAGTAGCGAGGGAAGGGTGACAATGAGTAGCAATTAGATTAGACAGAACTCTTTAATTCTATATTCACCAGAAATAACTGTATTTTGATGCTATCTGTGGAGAATCACTGCATCACAGAGGATGTAAACAATTGTACCTGTCTATGGTCCTTTTGAGACTGCACCTGGAATACTGGATTCACTTCTGGGGGACTAGATGACAGAAGAAGTACTCACATTTGGATGAAGTTCAGAGGGTAGAAACAAAGTGAATAACTTTGGGTTATTTAAAGAGCATGATATATGCATAGTTTTTTATAAAGCTTATTATAAAATAGTGAGTAGCTAAAGAAGGATAATCCCTTTCATGAAAATGCAGATAGTATGTGTAGTACGAAGTAATGGAATTACATTTTAAAAGTACGATAATTTGAATGTGCAATAATTTTATCAGAAAAGCTTCCTCACACAGGGTTTTAGTTGTGCATCCAGCAAACTGCCAGTATGCTGTCTTTTTGCTCACTAGAACTAGACTGGTCAAAATAACGAACAAGTATGAAGGGACTGGAAAGTTTGACATTCCCTACCTAACGTCTGATTCCATGTTTTGAACCATCCAGCAGATGTATTATTCAGTTAGGTCATCCCCAGGCCAAGCTTTGGCTGTTATACAAGAATCTATCTTGAGAAAAAAAATTACCCTGGGTGTGGTGCTGACGTGTAAAACACAGCAAGCTTGTGCAAGCCTGGAATTTCTACAGCAGCTTAGCAAAGCAAGCAGAGAACATGTTTACAGGAAGGCCACAGAAAACTGAGGAATATTTCAATTAAGTGTTATCCTGATCCCTTGTCTAATGAAATCAGCAGTAGTCCTTCCCTTTCAGTGGAAAGGATCCTGTGATACCTTGTAACATACAGTGGGATCTTGTTTTTCCCTAGCTGACAATATTTTCTTCTGTTCATACATATTTTTTGCTTGCTGCAGGCATATATAATGTGTAATTTTATGTGGGAGTAAATACAAATCCTTATATACAGCCTACTTGCACATTTATGAATGTAAACATTTTCCTTAAATAACAGCAAGAATCTCAGCATTTCATCCTGAGACTTACCAAAGCAAGTAGAGAACAGCCTAGAAAGCATCACAGAGGCACAGTGACATAAATCAACATAATTTAACCAATTGGTTAACAAGCTTCACTAAAATTCTGTGCAAATTAATAAATGGCAGGCAGGGTTTTGGTGCTGTTTTATGTGATTGTTCAGCTGGGTGTTTTACACTTCTAACTAAGCACAGAAATGGAGGTGGAAATAGTTTTCAATCAAAAGAGGTTCCTTTAAACTTGTGAGAATTAGACATTATAAAGACTGGAAAAGACATTCGGTCAAGGTACTTTTAAGACCTATTACAGTAGCTTCTAAAGCGCTCAGTGTATACATCAGGGATCGTTGTAGCAGTTTTATTTATCCATACAAGGCTAGACTGATTGCTACGGAGTTACTCATGAAACATTAATAAAGCACTATGTTCAATGCTAACATGATTATGGTCTGACCTCGGCGACGGCACAAAGGACAGAGGCAGAAAGTGTCCCTGATAACATTACCCTAATGCTGGGCTCATCAATCATAATCTCCCAGTTTACCAGGAAAAAAAAAGCACACGCATAAAACCTTCCACAGATGTGCATCTGTAGTCCTACTCAGCCTCCCAGTCCCCACAGACTCAGAGCAGTCCTGAGAGCCAGAAATAGAACAGATTCAGTCAGTAAGTCAAGCATGTTAAATCAAGGCAGGGAACACCACTGTGAAACACTGAAGCAGGGCTTTTATAATAAGCATTCTTTAGTTTTGAAACAAAAGATGCAAGATTGTGTAATTCATAGTTAATTATAATGATATTTTCATTATGGCTTATGCACATATTAAATTACAGATTACAGCCTTGAGTAATATGCATTCACTATAAATTATCTTTTTGAAAGACTAAATGGTGTCCTGTTTTTGTTATACATATTTTGTTCCTATTACATAACTGTTACTAAGATTGAATTTTCTTCCTGTCTGTGAAATGATTTATTTGCAATCTTTGCTGCCAATTACATTTTTGTACAGCTCCCTGGCTATTCAGAAGCATGCATAGTATTTCATAATTAAAGAGCTTCTTGAATAGTCATTAGAAACATCTATTATGAAACCTCTGTGCTATGAGGATCTGGAAGATTTATCTTTGCTCCTCACCGTTCAGCAGCAGTTGACATTCCTTTTTTACCAGATAAGCAGTAGATAAGATTTGATATTACTTCCTTAATAGTAACTTTGATATAATTTCGTGTATTGCCAAGGTTTGTTCTCAATGCAATTAAAACTCATTCAGCTAACAGGGTTTCAGTCCAGTTTGGAATTGGCAATGATTTTGGTGTTTGTAAACTTTCTATATCACTGAAGCATCTTATTTACATCTTGAAGATGCTCACATAAAGGATCAGTTTCTGTGCAGACATCCCTGAATAACACAAATCTTTAGAATGTACTTCTGTGTCACTTTTATTGATATATTACTTTGTTTAAACAAAGGTAACTGATTTCAGATATCAGTATTTCCTGTTTTATTTTATGACAAGAGTCAGAGATTTTACTCTGACAGTCAGTACAAGAAATGGTAAATGAGGCAAAGAAGTATTAGGCAGACAGAATCTGTATATTCAATGACTGCGGAGGAGCACAGATGTAAGGGGAGGGAAGAAAAACCCAGCTCACAGGCTAAAACAACCAATGGTCTGCTTATTGAGCAGATCTACAAAACCAAAGTGTCTCGGAGTAGTTTCAAGAAAATACTTTTAAATATACTGAACATAAGTTAATAGCAAGATACTGAGGTAGGAGTTCCTGGAGAGACAGAGAGCATATAGTTGTGGAGGGGAGGGAAAACAAGGCAGGAGCTGCAGAAACAGGGGGGGCAGGTGCAGCTGTGGTCCAGATGAGGGGCAGCATCAGAGCTTTCTTCTCTGATGGCAGAAAATACCCAGGTAACACATTATGTTGTGTTAGAGACTGGAACGGCATATTTTATAAATCCAGAACTCCTGATACTTTACACAGCACATAGCTTGCGTTAAAATAAAAACCAATATTTCCTACTGGATTCTCTGTAAAAAATAATTTTAACATCAAATTAGGATGAGCAAGGAGGAAAGTGTGCAGCATTCATACTGCACAAAAGTCTGAAAAGAGCTATAGTTATTGATTCCATTAAGCAGTAAGGTGGCTTATATTAATTCATATGTAAACATAAATTTACTAATATCTATTTATAATTTACAACAGCTACAGGTCAGATTTTCAGCCTGTGGAACGTGTGCATATACTTGCCTGCAAACACACAAACCCCACAGTACTTCTACTTCAAAATATGTCTACACTAGATAAATAATAATGCTTGCAATTTACCTATTAGCAATAAAATTCACTCCATTGTAAACAGTAACATGAGAGACTCTTTTCTCAAAACAAAATTAATGAAAAAAATACTGACTGGAATGATGCTATTTGAAAATGAAGCCCTAATAACAGTGGCTCAAACAAGTTCAGTTTGAGACTGCCTGAATAAAACTCTGTTTTCTGTATATTTTAATAATACAAGACAAGCTGGATATTAGCACATTTCTATTGAACAGTAAGACTCTTTGAGAACCACAAATATTATTATGTAATCATATAAATAATAATTACTATTGCTTTTTTATAAAAAATAGTTTCCTTATATTACATATTGAAAATATGCTCTAAAAAGCTAAAGCCTCCAAAATGCTTTGAATCCAAAATAGTCCTGAAAAACGCTGCTCTTTGGGGCCATCACCAGCCTATTTTAAGGATACTATCTTATCTTTTCCTGTATGTTGTTCCTACTGTACCTACAAATTATTTTTTACGCAGAAAATTCCATCACCCTATTCCCTACTGAGCACTGCATGTTCTTGAGAAACATAACATACTGTTGATAGTGAACAGCTCATAAATCTTCAGGAGGCACTTTACATAGAGGGAGAGGATGTTAGAGGAGATAGTTGGTGAAATGTGCTCATTTGACCAAATTATTTATTTTTTTAAATTTACTGGCCCACCTTTCAATAGTCAAAAGTTTTTCTGTTTTTCCTGAAATGCTCTCCATATTCTAGAAACAGCAGTGCTGTTTTTGACCAAAGCAAATGCCTAACACTTTTTTTAAAATTACTTTTTAGTAAATAAATAATAGATACAGATGCAAAAGAAACATAAATATGCAGAGTTCAGAGAAGGAAGAGAACAGTTAGGCTGCTCACTTTAAGTTGATCAGAGACGGATGCTTGAAAGACAACAGGCTATAAATTCTATTTTAAGTTTTATTACATACAAAGTAACATTAAAAATTGAACATTTAAAAGTTAGGAAATGCTTTATTTATGGTTGCTGTGGCATAGTTAATTTTATTCTTGCCTGCTAACCTCCTGCATGCTAAACGAGGTAAAAGTCCTTATGAAAAAGGCTATATGGGGATGATGTAGTTGCTAACTTTATCATGTTGCATGCACACAATACCCTATAATTAAGGATTTGGCATTTCTTAATGATTCATTTGGAGACATGCTTTGAAACCAAATAGTATTCATTGAATAGTATTTAGTATTAAGTAGTATTAATGCTATTTGCATAACAGTACTTGCCATTTGCATACGATGGCCTCTGATTTTGAAAAGGAAACAAATTTTTCTGTGGTTCTCTGCAACCATTCTTTATAGCTTCTTTTGGTATGCTGAACTTAAGCCCTTGAAAACTGAGCTCTATGCCAGCTATTAAGCCTGAGCCTTCCTGTCCATTTTTCTCAGAAATAACAGTCACTGGTTTTGACAGAAAAGGGTCCAGTTTTCCACCAAAGCACGGAGAGTTCCTCTTCCATGTGGAGTGTTACAGGGAGAATGTCTGAGGAGCGGTTCCGTGATTACCCAGGGATGGATCCATGATTACCCATGTGGCTTGCACTGTCTGTGGCTATTCCTGCCCGTGGGGTGGTGTACAGGGGGTTGCTGCAGATGGGCAGTGCGTGGCACAGTACTGCAGTGTCTGATGATTACATCTGAAGCAGCCTCCTTTTGATATAAATGAATAAAAGGAGAACACATTTTTCCCAAAGTTTATTCTCCTGTAAAATTTGTACTTTCCTGGGGCAGACATGAAACTGTCCTATCTGGAAAGTGTTTGTGCTGAGTAGTGGGACTGTGCTAGCTAGAAACAATGGAGGAATTAGGATTTCTCAGGGGAAGGAAAAAAAAAACCCCACAATCTTTGAGAATGAAAAGTATTAGATAATGTAATATAGAGGATTGCTGCCAGCTCTGTCTGTGTGCAATGAGTAGTAGTAAGCTTGACACAGATGTTTACATAATAAATTGTATTAAGGCTGGCATTTTTTCTTTAGAGCAAGCCAGGCTTTTTTCAGTGATGGGCATTGACAGGACACGAGGCAATAGGCGCAAAATGAAACACAGGGGGTTCTCTCTGGACAATGCTTTTTTGCTGTGAGCGTGACTGAGCACCAGCACAGGTTGCCCAGAGAGGTTGTGGATCTCCATCCTCAGAGATACTCAGATGCTATCTGGGTGCAGTCCTGGGCAGCCTGCTTTAGGTGGCCCTGCTTGAGCAGAGAGGTTGGACCAGATTATTTCCAGAGATGCCTTCCGAACTCAACCATTCTGTGATTCTGTAATTTTTTTTTTTTTCCTAACAAACTGTAGAGGAATGAAGCTTGGTTAATTAACATTGATAATATACAGCTGTGGGCTGGCTTCAGGGGCGGTGGGTTGGCTGATGTGGATAAGGTGCAGCTGTGGCTGGTTCTGTTAAGGGGTTGGGCAGCCAAGGAAGGGAGAGGAGGAAGAAGCAGACATCACATGCCCTGGAT
This sequence comes from Falco rusticolus, assembly GCF_015220075.1. Lineage (NCBI taxonomy): Eukaryota > Metazoa > Chordata > Aves > Falconiformes > Falconidae > Falco > Falco rusticolus. The sequence continues at coordinate 26,177,607 of NC_051188.1, forward strand.
GAGGAGAAGGCAGCAGAGGGACTGGCATGAAGATTATGTTGGTATGAGATGGTAAAAGACCTTGCTGCAGCTGGCTAGTTTGTTTGTGCTGTGACGACAAACTAATTGGAAGTTAGTTCCCAGATCTGAGAACTGAATTGTGCTTGTTCTAATCAAAGGGAACTGGTATATGATGCTGTACAAAATCAGGCTTGTGATGGGATTTGGGCAAGGGCACATGTAAAAACTTGGTCAATGAACCACAAATATTTCAATACCAGTTCCTCTTTATCACAGTTCTCTGAAGACAGTATTAGGAAAGAAGGAACGAGTGTGTTGGGATGCCATCTTAAATACATGATGAGTCTTTATAGGAGAATGATTTGTGTATCTGGGTACGGGCTCATGGGAAACAAGACAGATAGTCTGGTAGTGGGGTGAGGAGAAACTATGTAATTCCTTCAGCTTTTGAAAGCTCCAGTTCAGGCAATGATACCTACTAAGGATACCAATCATGTCTGATAAAGGCACATTGGTTGGATCAGGCTCAGCGATAATACTATCATCACCTCCTCTGTCTAGAATGAAACTCTTTCCATATGCTGAGCAAAGGAGTATTGATCCTTGAACCCATTTTCAAACTAGCTAGTTGTGGCCTGTGTTTTCTTTGGTGAACAAACCTAATGTCAAAAACGAGTGTTAAAAAATGCTTTTCTTCTTTGAGAAATCAGTCACAACTTACATTTGGAATTCAGAACCTCATTTTGCTGATACAGCTTTTTAATCCTCAAGTTTCCGTTTTTGATTTAAGACTAATTAGTAATAGTTGGAAATGAGCTGGAAGATTGAGGTTTTGAAATTGTTTTCCCATTTTCATCAGTTTTTCTTGACAAATTACCAAACTTCTTGACAAGCCCCCAAATTAATAATTAAAACCCTTGCAGCTAGAGAAACCCAGTACCTGGAAAGAGAATTAGCATGACATAGAGTTGAAGGGAAGAATATCTTTTTAGTGTTTCTTTCTATATAATTAGTTCTGGTTTTTTATGTTTGAAAGATTTCAAATATATCAAGCCCAAACAGGAAATGTAATGATACCCATTATGTTTCCTCAGTTGGAAAAGGTAGGATGTAATTTAAGCATGAAATTGCAAGATGGAATTTACTTCCTAACTCTGAATGTCACTTGCAGGCCCTGGAAAGCGAGTTTGTATCATGTCAACTTCATCAGTGGATTGACCTTATATTTGGCTACAAGCAACGAGGACCAGAAGCAGTACGTGCACTCAACGTTTTCCACTACCTAACATATGAAGGCTCTGTGAACCTGGACAGTATCACTGATCCTGTCCTCAGGGAGGTAGGTGTTTACTGCAATTTCATTCTAAAAATGCTGTCATCTCACAAGAAATGGTACTTTTCCCATCTTTCACTGTTGGAGAAAATTGTTGTGTGTGACTTGATTCAGAACTTAGGTCCTAGGTGACTTCAGAGGCAACTATTAACTGGCAACAAAATGAATGCCCTGAAGTATTTTGTTTGCTTGAAGTTACTAATATATTTAATGGTCAGTTATTTTATAGTTCATGTAGTAGAACTGAAAAGCCGAAAGAAAAACCCACGTCATAGTCATAGGGAAAAAATATCTAACCTATTCAGTCACATAATGTTGCTGAGAGTACGTATCTGAAAAAGGATATGTTTACTAGAGGGATAGTAGCAATTATTCAGATTATACTTGATTAAACAAAAGTAATGAAACTGTTACCAAAATAGAAAATGTTTGCTATTTGTGCATTCAAGTATTTGTGTCTTTGTATGGGTATGTTGAATATATGCACATGCACGCGTATATATATGCAAGTGAGCATTTAAAATTTATTAGTGAATAAAAAAACCCCAACAACTAGCTATCCTGATACATTTCCTTCCAGTGACTGTACTTGTTTTTAGTAAGACTATTAACGTGAATGACCATTTTCTAATATCATCCATTCGTTGGCTAAAACAATTGAAATTTGGTGAAAAGTGTGAAAAAGCAACAGCTGCTAGATGAGTACCGCTGTGATGAAGCTGTAGACACAATCTTCCATTCCCCCAGATAGCTGCCATCTGCTGTATGCAAAACAGTAATAATTTATACATTGCCAGGCGATGTTTTTTTGTTTGTTTGTTTGTTTTCCAATCTTGGAAACAGAAATCTACAGATTTCATAAGGAAATCAATTCTAGAAAGCATTTATATTCAGCTAAATAATTGGGTTTTGGCATGTTGTTTTTAGTAGTGGTTATTGCATCTTGTTACGTTTGGTGGTTTTTCAGGAGCAGAACTAAAGAAAGAACATTCAGACTCCTGGCTTCCTAGAGCTGGATTTTAACACCATGCACTGCAAAGCTTTTTTGTTTTGTAAACAGTTAGTATTTGCTTAGTTTCAAGAATGGCCAGAATTGCTTTGATCCCACTGCCTCAAATACTTAAATTAACATGTACATAATGGATTTCTGGATTTAAACCTGTGAGTGCAAGAAGAGTCAGTAAGGTGCAAAACTGGAGATACTAAGCAGGGATACTTTTTAAACAGGTGTCAAGCACCATGAATACAAGGGATTTGCATGGCTTAAGGTCCTGATTTGCATGGGCAGACTCCTATGCCTTGACTTTAAGGGTCTGCTCCCACAGAGCAGCTTGTAGGATTGAGGTCTATCTGTCTGTCTGTGCACCTTATTTAACATGTTATGACATGATGAGACTTCAGCTCTCCTGTGGCTCTACTTACATGCATACCTTGTCGTCAGAAATTTCAGGAAATTCACGGAGATGTTTTTGTTCACTCACTTGTACATGTAGCCCATGCCCTGTCAGCCAGTAGCACACAAACCTGGTTTTAGGCTGTTTACACCATGTAAACTTCTAAAAGCACAGCTTAATGTTCATTGCCGTGAGTTAAATTAGTAAATAAAATTCATTGTTAGCAATGAGAAGACAACATGTCTAGAAAAAATAAATCCTCCTAATTTTTGTTAGATATAGATACGTAAAGTTGTGTGCATACATTTAAAAATAGTATGCTTTCTTTTCTGAGAGATCTCAGACATTGTCATAAAAAGGTTAAAAAATACTTTTTGTTCATTTTTAATCAGAAATTACAATACACGTTTAAATATATATAGATTTAGAGCTGCCTTCTGTTTCCCTGAGCTCTATTTTTGAAACTAGCAAACATTCTCTGGCCGGTAATAAAACATTTGACATCTTGATGATCTAGTAAATCAGGTATTTGGATGTCATGTTTGTGTTAACAAGTATATATTTTCTATATTCATTGGTGGTTTTTTTCGTTTGTTTGTTTGGTTGGTTTTTACTTCTGCCTTTTACTAGATACTCCAGAAAATATATTAAAAGCAAAAAGATCTTGTAAAAGCCTCTGAAGACCACTTACAAATACAGAAATGTAAGGATAGGAACACTAGCACCTTTTAGAGTAGTAACAATTGTTTAGTATGTTTCTCAGTGGCAAGTGGTAGTGTCTGGCACCTTAACTGAGAAACGCTGAAATTTAAAATTAATTGAGCTTTGCAGTTATCCAGGATAATGCATCTCGGCATCCAAATGCTCTGGATGTTTATTTTCTAAATAAATGGAGACATTTTTGTTCTGTCGCACAGAGGATGGTGAATGTTCTCAATAAATGGCTGTAAAATAAGCCAATCAATACAACCTTATTGGCAGCAGCCATTATCAGACCAGTGGGCTCAGATATGGCAGGAGCCTCCTCAGCTGTGGCCGTAACTAATTCCATATCAAGCCCAGTCCCAGCAGAACCCATCCAGTGAAATAAGGCTCCAAATTAAAAACCCCTCCCAACTAGGTCTGAGCTGATTGGCAAACATCATTTAAAAAGGCAGATCCCTGTGACCTGTTCATGCTATGCCCTGGCTTTTTCATGTTCACCCTTGACACCTCACTCAACCACCGAGAAGTATGTTCTTAGCACTCTGTGAAGAGTGGTAAAGGAGCCACTTCAGTAGCCTTTTAGCTGGAGCAAAAACATTTTCAGTGGTGGGATAACTAATCTCTGCCATTCCTTACATTTTTCTCACATGCATGGGGGAGCCCTCTAAGAACTCTTTACTGTTTAACACTGGAAAAATGGCCATCCGGTGCTTTTGTTCTGTTTGGACCTGTTTAGTAGAAGACTCTCAGTCTGGGTTGCTTCATCTCTGTTTTGCAAATTCACAATGAGTGAAACCAGAATGCTGGGATAGCATTAAGTTTTAGATTTCTAAAGCCTATGAAATTACATATGCCTGCCCCTGTAATAACTCTTTGACAACTTAGTGTCTGCATTGGATGGGTAAAATATACTGATTTCATTTAAACATACTGATTTTGATTTTTCAAACAACATTGTGTTTTGCTGATAACACGAAAAATACTTGATCGCTATAATTTAGGCAACATGAAAATCCTGAATTAAATGCTCCACAGAATGTATAAAATTGAATTTTGTTGTTCAGATCTTTTATGATTAAAAATTAGAAAGTTCTCCATTTTTATCCGTTCTAATGGTCTCTTATTCTGCACATTGTAAAACTCTTCTCATTTTGTAATAAGGAGGAGGAAAAAATGTGTAACAAAATATTTTTCAAGCCCCAAATTATTTTTAATTGCAACTTTTTGTATCCTATTTGTAAATTTTTCCTTTTCTAAAGTAAAAGCCGTGAGGTGAAAGCCAAAACTTGAAAAACAGCTTAAGGATATTGATTCATTCTTACTTGACAGGTGAAATCATGATTGCAGCACTAACCACAGCAATTACAGCATTAAAATGTCAAGAAATTAGAGGTCAGAATAACAGATAATTTTCTTTCTTTTGTCAGATTAGAAATTGACATTTTTTGACAGCACAGGATCTCTGGCTGAGAAAATTATGACAGCTTAACTCATCTTGTACTTGTAAAGCAGTAATTGATAATGAACTTTACCATGACAGTCTTCTCCTGTGGAGAAACATGACAGAACATTCCCGGTACAAAGCCTGTATCTCTTTTTAATATGTAAACAGTAGTTATATTGGACATTAGCTGTTATTTGGAATTGTCTTTACTGTTAGTTTACATCATAATCTAAATCCTTTCCACTGGACAGATTTGGCTGACTTCAGGGGGTTGATGCTGAGAATGCTAATGTATAAAGAACAGTATCAGAAATGTAGCTTATTTATGGTGCTTTGGTGTTATTGGTTCACTTTTTTAGGAAAATACAGTTCCTCCCCTGGCTTCTCCCAGAATGTCTATAGATTTTAGGAGCCCCATTTTTTCTCAGACACCTGGAAATCTGGACACTCAAAAATCAATGGGGTTATGTTTTTTTGAAGTCAGGAACTTTTTTCTGTATGACGCAAAGTGTTGTGGCTGGAAGGGAACAGCACAGTTACACTCTTCATTAGAAAATGCAAAAGAAGAGCTAAAATTATTTTCAGTACTACCTTGCGGATGAAACACAAAATAATTAAGTGGACAGTTAATGCCCAATAGATTAATGACATATAGTACCGAAAGCACACTTAGTATGCAGAAAAGTACTATTTCAGTTTTTCTGTTTGTTTAAAATCATAGCCGGATCTCTATTTACTTTTTTTTAGGCATTCAACTTGCTTGTGATTAGAATTGTGATGTGTTTTGAAAAATCAAGTGAAACATTGTATTACACAGCTATGGGTTTGCTTTAGACTTGAGGCTAACTTTTTGTCATCCCTGTGTTCTGTGTAAGTTGTAAATAGAGCTTAGCAGTGCAGTGCCATTCCTGCATCTTCACCAAACACTTGCACACCCCCAATCCAACAGGAATTGCAAGGGCATAGGAAAGCAAGGCAGTTTGAAGCTACTGGGCTCAGATATTTGTTCTGAGCAGCCACCTGTCAAAATACCTGAGCATACTCGCAACTCACACAGCAAATTGAAAAATGATTAAAATTGCTAGTGTTTGACAGGCAGTTGCTGCGCCTGTAAACTAATCCTAGTAGGACAGTTTTGCTGGCAGCTAACAGAGCATATGGCCTATGCAATATTTATTTCTTTGGTGGTGACTTGATGTTTAGCATATTTAAATAATTTGAAAAGTCATAATGATGCAGTAGTCTTGCAAAGCTTTTCAGTTACCCTCATTTCTGGGTTTTATTTTTCCTCTTATATTTTCTTCTGTTATCTCTTTCTTTGATCTGACAGGAATAACAAAGCATCCCTCTGGATCTGCTATAGTGAAATATGCCCACAGGAAGCAGAGTAGATCACATCAGTTTTCACTTCTTTTTTTTTTTTTTTCTCCTTTCCTTTCCCCCCCCCTCCTTGCTGAAACACTCTTTGCTACTACAGAGGGCTGACATGATAGGGCTGTCAAGACTCAGCAAGATAGATATGTCTTTAACAAAGGGAGCTGGAATGCTAGCCTTTCCCTGGTGGCTGAACCTGGCAAATTTATGAGGAAAAAATTAACACGCTATTCTAATAGCACTATATAACGCTTTCAAGGTAACACCAGCTCTTGCAGCCATGTGCTTGTTCTTGCTTGCGCTCGGAGTTATTCTTATTTATTCTGATTTCATTTTTAACTTGTTAGACCTTTTTCTTCTGGGCGCCGTTTCTTTGATGTGACAAGAATATCAAACCCACCCCTATGGATCTGCTTGATTGAATTGTACCCACAGCACTGGCCACTTACATGTTCAGTTGTGCTTAATTGCCTCCATACAAGGGATGGTCATCACTTCCTTCCTAGGAGCAGTCCTGCTTAGGCATGAATACGGATAGTGATGAAACAAGTAGGAAGCTGCAAGTAGTATCAATATCCCCTTTTTTTCGAAGTTAATTGAAGGAGTCTGTATAGCAAGAGCAGTTATTCAAATGAAAGCGGTTATCAAAGTAGAAATTGTCATCGATGCCGAGGCTTCTGTTCTTCTCTAAGAAATGTGTACTTGCATCCTGTTGATTTTTGTGGAGGAGTCTATGTCTCCTTCACTCCTGAATACTGTATTTCCCAGACTTAAAACCAGGGATTTTTTCCTCCAAATTTATATTGGTTTGGGGAAAATCACCTTGATTATTTTATAGTATTTTTTTGTCTGTAACTCTGGTTTGTATGCATTAAGATATTATCAACAGAAAACTAATTTATTTTTTTTGTTTCACTCTGCGAGCACCTGTGCATATAATGATTTTCATATCTTTCCAATGAATTTCAGAGCTCGGTGTCATCCTCTGTAAATGGGAAAGGAAGAGTTTTTACTTGCTGTCACTTTCTCTGATAGCTTGCTGTAGATCAAGAAGAAAACCACAGGGATTTTCTGAAAGTAAGATATTTATTTCTGTAGGTAAAGATTACTGCAGGAGGCGCTGAATACATAAGCAAACACCTTAAGTCAGAATATTCAGTAAGGAATTAGTGTAATTTGCATGAGGTCAGTTACCATGCAGTAATTGCCCAGTGTATATGCTTTTATTTTGAAATTAATGTGTGCTCTTTTCCTTGTTTCTTCTTCAAGGCAAAGGGCTTTCAGAAGGTGTTTTACTGAAACACTTTAGCTATGCATCCAATTTTACTATGAAAATAACTTTTCGGGAGCACCTACTCTAAGTAACGCGAGCCATTTATGACAAGGAGTCAGAAATCATAATCTGATCCATAGGATTCCAAATTAAAAACAACCTTTTACCATTGCTCAAAACAATTTTAATCTATTAATCTAACTGTAGATTGTATTAATCTAACTCTAGATTGATCATGATGTCTCCAGTTAATGGATGTGCTAGAGATGATCAGTAGTCAGTATTTTAGTGAATCTGTGCTGATCTGTGCTCATGACCATTCCTGGGTCGTGCCGTTATGTTTATGGGAATTCAGAATCTTTCATAGTCAAGAAAATATACAATTCCTGGAACCAAACCAAATTGTGGCATACAGGTGGGTATTTTTGGGTCCAAAATGGCATATTAGAAGGTCTGAGATTTGCTTATTATTCATTGTAGTTGTGATTAAAAAGCTCAGTATCCAGACAGAGCTAAGCACTACCACTCAATGTACATCACCGACCATACATTGAACATTCGAACAGAAGAACTGCCAATAACTTACTTAGCTGATGAGACTTCAGCCAACCTATGTGATAAATATTTCAGATAATTAATTCATCAAAGGAATACAAAGGTGAGTTTGTAAATAACTCATAGCCCAGAAAAATGTCTCAGTCTACTTCACTCAATTATTTGGAATAAATTGTTTGGCCATTTCTCACCTACATTAGAAATTTCATGTGCATTTTTGTCAGAACGTGCTGGAGTCCTACTCAAACTGGGTGTAATGTTTTGCTGATAGAAAAAGAACATCATTAACTACAATTGCTCTCTTTTATTGCAGAAATATATAAAATATAGGTCTTGTACATGAAAATTTTTTCTTTATTGTCTGGTTATTTTGTTTTTCTCCATATGGATGGCAGGTACCAATTAATTGACTTTTAAAACTAGCAACAAGCATTTCACCATACACTTAAAGTAATTTTTTATGTGAGAGAGAGATAGGGTGAAAATTACTGCGGCTGATTGTAACAGAAATAGCTGGAAGGGGCTTCTTTTTTCCTATTAGCACAGATTTCAGTTATATTACGCTGTCATTACCTCAGCATAAATTAACTATTATTCAAAACATTTCACACACAGCAGTTTATTGAAACAGATATTACTCAGTCTAAGTATCTAGTCATTCACTTAGAAAGATGCAAAGCTGAGCTTTCTAAATGTTTTAAACATATTGATAATGTGCCTCTTTAATGCCATTTTGAAGCCTGTATACAGTATATCTATATTATTGTTTTCAATTTATGTCAAGAACAAAGTGAAGTTTTGAAGAATGTGTTCTGGGAAATAATCCAAACAGAATTATTTCTTTATAAGCTAAACCCTGAAAATAACTGAGAACATTTATTTTAAACATAACACTATAACCTGTTTCCAAAACTGAAATTCTAATATGCACTGAAGCTTCATGAATACTATATGTGACACCTTTCAGTATGTATGTTTTACCTACTTCCTTGTCAGTCCTTTTTCAGCTGTTATTTCTGTAGGTTTGCCTGTTCTCTGGGATAGTTCTTGTGTCCTGCAGTGGACAAACTGGAGGCTGGCAGGTGGTTGGAACCTCATAACCACAATTTGTACTGAAAAGTATGTGCTTTGCAAATCTCAGAGCACCTTCTTAAGGTGGGAACAAGGCAGATGATTTGTAATACAAAGATGAAGCTGAGAGCGAAGAGATAAGCCAGCATTTACTTTCCATTCAGACAAAAAAGAAAACCACTATTTTTTTATTACCACATTCTTAACTTTTTAAGTTTTATTTCATTAACAAGGAAATATTTTAGGTATGAGTTTTGCTTTTTTGTTGACAAAGCAAGAGTAGAACATGAAGTCGCACTTTTAATTTTGAGTCACACTTCTAATTTTGTAGGTTTATATTTATAAAACAAGAACAAAATATGCATGCTATGGTTTACTGAGTCTGTTCTGCTTTCCAAGCATTAAAAAAATGTCTTCAGTGATCATGTTTTATTTCAATAATAAAATAGAAGAAAAAGTCACAGCTAAAATGCATTCTTTAATGATTAAGTACCCTTTCCTCTTTTATTACAGCAAGCTTTCACAAGGCCTGTTCTGTTGTTTGTTTCCCTGTTTTCCTCATTTTCTCCTGTGTTTTTTCTACAGGGGAAGTTCTTAATTGTAAAATAAGTAGAAATAAATATGATGTGTGTTCTGTGTATTGGCTTTCTGAAACGTGTAAGTTATCCTTCTGACAGTAAAGACTCATTAGTTGAGCTATTAATAATGTTTATTTTCATGACAATGATATTCTCTAGACTTGATCCTATGCCTTCATTTATTCGCTTCTACATCAAAAGATGTCGGTGGCCCAGTAGTTCAAATGACTACCTGCTTATGATCATCTGAATTCTTGTCAACTACTGGCCAAATTGCCATGGGGTATGAACAGTCACTAACTCATGTTTTGGTTGAACTTCCTTGCGAGCATGGTGTGCTGTTCTCCATGCTGCCTTACCAGAATGATTTGAGAGAGTTCAGAGAAGAGCATCTGAGTGATGAGAGTACAGAGGAGACTGATTTATGATTTCAAGAGCCTGATAGAATATAACAGAGTGAAAGGGGACATGTAGCAGAAAGTTAGGAATATGGAGAGCTGCTCATGCCAATGGAGATAGGGATATTACTTGGTCTGATGCCAGATTAACTAGCAGTTACAGGATCAAATTCAGATGGGAAAGTTCAGGCTTAGTGGCAGAAGTTTCCAATGGTCTATAGGCTGCAATTTGACTGTACAAATCTTATTAGAGAAACTGTAGAAGACTCATTAAATGGGTCATTTCAAACTAGACTGGGCAAACACTGTAAAAATGCATTGTTAGAAGAATGTACGCCAAGGGCAGATAGAAAAACTGGGACTTTTCAATCCGTATCTTGTGTTCTGCTGGGTTCTGTTACGGTCATGGCTGTAAGCATTGCATGATTGCAACCATTTTGTCAGTCATTGCTGTTTTGTCTGTACCTCATGATTACATTAGCTTCCATCATAAGTCATTGCATCTTTTTTAAAAAAATCAGGATTGTTTTAGTAACTTTTAAATTTTTGACTAATGGTTAATGTAGAGGGTTTTTAATTTCTACGTTATGGGTGGAAAGTTTTCATGACACTTAGTTTAGCTCTTTGGAGCTCTTAATTGTTGAAGCCTCTCTGTCTGAAGGGTCAGTCCTTTGCTGAGTTACGTAGGCTAACATCAACAGGTTGACAAAATGTGCTCAGTAGATGTCCTCAGCACCTACCCTCTATAGATTGCAATCCAGAGTCAGTTTACTACACCTCCTACAACCAAACCCAGTTGCACGTAATTTACACCAAGTCAAAGAAATTAAATACTATCCTAAATGTTAACATTCCATGTTTTATCTGTTATATTGCCAACTTTGTCATAAAGTTATACAAAAGGTATGAATATGTAATAGTTTTACAGAATACAATGCAAATGTATGAGCATTTCCTAAGACAGAAAGAGGACAGTATTAGGGAGGGAAATGCAATTGGAGAGTAAGGAAACAAGATATTTTTCTTAAAAAAAAAAAAAAAGGAATAAATTCAGTTGATGGACAGAAAAATAATGAAAGGTGGGGGAATTTAAAAATTTTTGTTCTTTAAAAAATCATTTCCTCCCAAAATAAACACATCATACAGAAACTTTACTTTTATTGTTGATTTTAACAAGTCTAACTGAATTTTTAAAGCTCACAATTTAGCTTTTAAAATAAAAAGCATATTTGAAACCAGCTGAAAATATGCACTATGAAAGCTCTTAGTCATGAAGGAAAAAAAAATTAGAAGGGAGTGGATGAAGTTTCAAAGTTTCAATGAAACCTCCTGCTGATATTACTGTTGCATTTGTATGGATAGAATGCCTATGCTTAAAGGCCTCTATGCTCTTAGAACTGACAATTAAAAACATACATGGTGTCTTAAACAAAACCAAAAGAAAGAGGAGCTAGTAAATAGTATTAAAAACTTGTTGTCGTCCCCAACAAATTCTCCCTTCTGATGACACGGAGTAAAATTTCCTTGTGTGTAAGAGGCAGTGCACTATTCAGATGACATCACCCTGAAAACCACGGGAAGCAGCCCAATGCTACATCCTTGGCTCCACTCCCAGTTACTCCCCAAAGCACTTAACAAGTCTAAGGTACTTGTATTTTATTCTCATCTGCGTTAGTTTTTCCTTTTCTTACAGTGGCTATGCGGGTACCAGCAAAGCCAGGCTCTTTCTATTTGTGCGACCTTTCCTGGCTAGCAGAAGTCAGGAGCCATTTGGTCTCCCAGCTGGAAAGTCCTTCAGAAGTAGTCACTCCCCCAGTTTCCTCACAAACACTACTGCTTTTTTCGCTTGACGCATTGGCCTGTTGAGAGCTGTGAGTAGAGGTCAAGTTGACTGCTTCTGTTTTCCAGACCAGGCTGTGGAATAAGGACAGAGATGCTCAGTTTTGCTATTTTGTCTAGAATAGAGATTGTTCTATGTCTCTTTCCCCTGGAGATCTTAATGAACAGTAGAAGTTTCTTCTTTCTTCTGCCTCAATGGAGAAGAAAAGTAACAAGAGATTTTTCACAAGTACTTTCTCTGTTTTGTAGTGTTTCTACTCCTGGACAATATCTGGAGCTCAATTAATGTAAGAATACAAAGGTACAATCATACCACTGGCCTCATTGCAACAGAGTAGCTAGTGTCTGTTTTTCAGCATTCTGGTTAGTATAAATGCTGATGAATAAGTGACGTGTGGGTTTAATTATTATTTTAATACTTTTTAAATGACAGGAAAACCAAAAGTACCTTTAATTTTTACCCAGAGTGAAGCCCTGCATGTGCTGTAGTGTTTAACTGCACTGGTCAGGGTAAGCAGCTTCTCTTCATGTCTGATGAGAGTTGAAGGAGGGGAAATGGCACTGTTAGGAAGATGGGCTTTTAAACAGCTCCTGTCTTCTTGAAGGAGGGAGAGGCCAAGGTGCAGTGGGAGCATGAGAAACCAGGTGAACAATGAAGAAGGGGAAAGGACAGAAAGGACATTTGAAGTTCTTGACATAAAGGAGGAGGAGGTAGGGAAAGGGTTACGAAGGCAGTCCTTGGGAGCCTTGTAGGAGTGAAGGAATTACCATAGGAACAGAGAGATCTTGGTATGGTTGTTAATGCAAAGAAATGATGTTTGCAGCCTTCCCAGAGCTTTATGGGATTTTTTTAGTCCTGACCTTTGGGACTTCTTTTTTCATTGTGATTTCATTGAAATATTGCATAATAGAATCTAGTTAGGCATTTCTAAACAAAAAAGACTATTTTAAGTACTTTTGACTTGTAAAATTTAGCAGGTTTCTAAATGCAGTTGATGGTGTTTTTAAAAAAATACTACTGGCAATTTTAAGACTAGTACAACTGGAAATTCAGGCTTTCTGGCTGTTACTCACTGCTTTTCACATGTGGAAACAATTGCAGTGTCCCAGACAGCAGCAGTGTTTTTTTAAAATGCCTGTAAATTTTAGTGACTGCCAACTATGGGATGCTAATGACAGTTTTCATATAATTTTTTTATTCCTTCACTTCCTTTTTTGTAGACTTTGAAAATCTGTAGTGGTTCAGTCAGAAGTGAAGCTACATGTAAAAATTCAGAGGATTTTTTTATTTCTTATTCAAGGAAATGTAAACAATTTTATTTCTTTCAGAAAAGCCTTGAAATAACTTTCTGTTACTGGAGATAATGTGCTTGGAATCTGAGGAGCCTTTTCAGAAAAGAATGTTTGTGTCATAAGTTTGCTCTGTTTCAAAAAAAAAAAAAATCTCAAAGATCTAATAACATAACTTCTCAGCATCCTGGCTAGTATTTCATATTAAAAAAAAAAAAAAAAAAATTAGTTAAAGGATGACATCGGGGAGAGGAAAGGAAACACTTTGCTTAAAAGCAAAAACTCCTGAGTAGGAGTGTCAAGAAATAAGAGGTATGACAAACCTAAGACTGTCATGATAGATTTAAAAAAAAAAAAAAAAGTGAAATGGAAAGTTGCGAGCAGGGTTAGCTTCAAGAGGAGTTTTGGAATTAACAGGAACCTGAATTTCTTGGAACTTGAAACTGACAACACAAACTCGGGAAGAAAGAAAGAAAGAGTTTGGCCAGAATAGAAGATGATGTTCTGAGCAAGTTCTTGCTAAGACCTGAGCAAGGACTCTCTCTCAGTAACAGGATTTATGCAATGGGAGGCATATTGAGGCAACAGAACTGGTTTGGTTTGGTTTGCAAATACTAGCTAGGACACATCTGCAATTCTGCATGTTGTGATGCTTTGATTACCATCACATAAGGGAGTAATACAAAAGAGTAGTATCAACAGGGAAATTCTATGTTGCAGGTGTACATTTTAGTAATTTGCATTGCAGAATCAAGATGTCAAAGAGAAGCTTGTTCCCTAGACCTAAACACCAGATGGGAAAGATCATCTAGATTGGCCTCTCACCCAACAAATCACATAGAGCTTTTGTCCATGTAGCCTTTTGAATGTAACCGTAAGTGTTGGTGTCTGAATAATGAAAACAGGATATGGAAGTATTTCCTTATATAGGTGGAGTTTAGGTGATGAGAAATTATTTCAGTCAGTCACCTTAAATATTTATCATCCTAAAACAACAACACAAATTCTTGTTTTAAAATGAAGGAGGGAATTTCTTCAGAAAAGATAAAATTGCTTGTCAGATAGTGAGGAATCCTTGATTCTGAGGTTCTCCATTACACAACAATAGGAAAAACTATTTCAAGGCAGTTATCAGTAATCTAAAAATAAAAAATCCTGATTGCCCAGGTTTCAAAACGTTAACTATTTGTGGCATGAAGTTATATATTTAATGAATTATTGTATCATGCTATTTGCATCTCTCACAAAAGTAGTTTAGCAGTAAAATCTTTGCTAATGTGTTGTACTCAGTAACTTAATGATCAAAGAGAGCAACATTTTCTTTTATAAACTTAAGACAGATTTGGGGGAATGATGACAGAGCAATGATTTCATTTGGCATGACATCAATGAACACAAGAGTTTCAGTAAATGTTACCAATCTGTATAGGACAAGAATTATTACAAACATGAACATAGGAAATACAATAGTTCAACTGAAGAAAGTAATAGCATGAAATGAGGATAATCAATTGTTCTTTATATGACGGGTGACCTCATCGCTCTCTGCAGCTTCCTGAGAGGAGGGGAGGTGGAGAGGGAGGTGCTGAGCTCTTCTCCCAGGTACCAGTAATAGGACATGTGGGAATAGTTCAAAGCTGCACCAGGGGAAGTTTAGACTGAACATTAGGAAGCATTTCTTTACCGAGAAGGTAGTCAAACACTGTATCAGGCTTCCTCAAGAGGTGGTTGATGCCCCAAGCCTGTCAGTGTTCAAGAGACATTTGAACAGTGCCCTTAATAACATGCTTTAATTTTGGGTCAGTCCTGAGTTTGTCAGACAGTTGGACTAGATGATCATTGCAAGTCCCTTCCAACTGAAATAATCTGTTCTGTTCTATTCTACATGAAAGAGAAAAAAAAAATGAATGTCATTGTAAACAAAACTGTAAATAAATGTATGACTTTCTTCAGTTCCAGCGTACATTTAGAATCTTGCACAGCACTCACTCTATAAGCAAAGGGATACTCCCTGTCTGCCTTGTATACAGGCAACCGGCAGGGAGGAAAAGGCAGTGAAATTGCCATGGGCTGGGAGCAAAACCCACAGTTTTAAAAATTATTGCAACTATAAAAAGAAAGTGATGAACTGAGCAGCGTGGCCTGAGGAACCCCTATAACAACATAGACCTTGTCAGAGGAATTGGAATTTAAAGCTATTTGCTTTAGACTATAATAGAGTTTGCTGTAGTTTTTAGTGTAATTTAATGAGAGAATTTCATTATATCAGTGGCAAGCTCCTTTGTTCCACACAGAGTTGGAAGGATACAAGAAAGAGAAAAACTATAGAAAATTTTCTTTCCTTCTGGTATGGTTAGGAAGAGAGAGGACCATTTCACTCCGTGACATCGGCCCTTTTCAGCATAAAGAGGTTTCGCACGATTTTCAGGGGAACGGGCTGTTGGAGAGGAAAAGGAAGTATTTGTGCTCAGGCACATGACAGCATGCCTAGGAGAGTAAGGGACACTCTCAGCTAAACCTGCCCTGGCTGCAGGATATCCATCTTGATGGTATTTTTGCTCTACCTTCTCTGTCTCTGTTTATGAGATGTACCGAGTTCATTTCCCATTTGCATGTATCAACCAAATGCTTGTTTAAGCTGACAGAGTGTTTAAAATATTTTTGTGTCATGAAAGGCATATTGGGCTACCAGGGGCAAGAATGGGAGCATTATAAAGACGAAAGAGGGAAGAACTAGCTATCACAATTAATAGCTTGATGAGGTAAATGTGAAAGCTAAAAGGCAGGGCTCCCTAAGAAAAATAAGTTCACCAACGTGATTCAAGCCTGTAGAAAACCTAGCAGATCTTACCTTTCACATTTCTTAGCACTCTTTCCTTTCACAGGGGATTGAGGAAGAGGTTCAGGGGTGGACTGACTGAGAGGAGGCTGGAGGTTGGCTCTCAGCTTTTGGTCTTCTGGTGGGGAGCCATTTAATTGCACAGTGGATCCAATGAGGTACCTCCTGTGCGGGGAGGGAGCTTAAGGTTGCCCCTTCTCCATGTTAAATTAATAAAGTAGTGACCTGTGGAGAAAATGCATTTCTGTGCCCATCTTTCAGTCCCTTGAGTATCCTGATTAAATAACTAACTGTATTGAAGCCTCCAGACTAGTTGAGTCATTGCTTTTGTTTAAATTACAGCACTTCTTTCCTCCAAACATACAATAATAAAATGGAAATCAATACTCTTAACCTAACTTATAAAAAGTCCTGAAGATATTGATGCTGCTTAACAGCTGCAGATGCAAGTAGAAATGCGGTATCTCACACCACTCGTGCAAAACAATAACATTTCAAGCTGCTTATGCTACCCACCAAAGGGCTGTCAATCATGCTTGCTCTGAAGAAGATGATGCTTGGGGGCTGTTGAGCATGCTGGCTGCACGGGCAGGAGAGCACGTAAAGGAGTCCTGCCTTCACCTGGATGCAAAACTGAAATACATTTTCAGGAAAGGTGGAGTTGGATGATTATTGGTGTGGTGCTTGTTTCTCAAATGCCTACTGATTGTCGCACTTCATTGGACTCAGTTGCCATGC
Source organism: Falco rusticolus (assembly GCF_015220075.1). Taxonomy (NCBI): domain Eukaryota; kingdom Metazoa; phylum Chordata; class Aves; order Falconiformes; family Falconidae; genus Falco; species Falco rusticolus. The sequence goes on from NC_051188.1 coordinate 26,194,438, forward strand.
AAAGGGGCAAATGGGTTGTAGAAAAAACCTGAATGTGGTACACAAGAGGAACAAAACACACCAGTATTATGCAAATTAGTTACAGGAAGACTGAATATGTAAGAAAGGTAACAAAACCATAGGGGCATTTAGATAATACATATTTTAGAAAGTTTAAGTGATTATGGTATTAATCAGTGGAGATGAATAAAACAAGGTCACTTCACAGAAAAATGAAGACATTGTCTTACGATCTGTGATGCAATTTGGTTTTAGGAATTTCTTCCCTCCATGATTCAAAGTAAAAGTGCTCATGCCTTATGCTTCTATTGTTATCTAGGCACCAGGCGTCTCTCTCAGCAAAGGGAAGTTTGCAAATAAGATGGACCCTTAGTATCTTCCTTGGTCATTTTACCTGCATTTCTAAATAACATTTTTAGACAAAAAGTATGGTAAAAATACACTGCTTCATGGCTTACCCTTTTTATAATGGTACATCAAAAAGCAAACAAACCCTTCACTTCTGTGCTGTTTCAGGCGAGTTAATTCTAGTATTATTTTTTTTTTTTAGTGTAGGACTGTGCTTCTGAAATGAATCTGCCACCGATCATCCCTGTTTGCCATGCTCTCATTCATACTGCAGAGCAGTTTTGGGGTGTGTGAACTGTCTTCTAAGCCACAGTGTGTTCCAGCTGCAGCTAACACAGCTAGCAGAGCTCAGCCACTGCTGGGATCTGCAGGCCATGCTGGAGTCAGTCTGGTGGGAAAACCCTGCAGTGGGTACAGTTTCAGCATGGGTTCCTCAAGACAAAGGTAGTTTCCTCTTCTCCCTGGTATCCAGTGATAGGGTGCATGGAAATGGTTCAAAGCTGCATCAGGGGAAATTTAGACTTGACGTTAGGAAGCATTTCTTTACTGAGAGGGTGATCAAACACTGGAACAAGATTCCTGAAGAGGTGGTCAATGCCCCCAGCCTGTCAGTGTTTGAGAGGCATTTGGACAATGGCCTTAAGAACATGCTTTAACTTTCAGTCAGAAGTTAGGCAGTTGGACTAGATGATCGTTGTAGATCCATTCCAACTGAAAAAAAATAAATATTGTGTTCTAAGACCAACTCTTCTGCTCTGCAGCTTTGCTGCTGTTGAGTTACACTGCTTGCTGCTGGAGGCATTGCCTTTGACCACTAAAAATAGTTCTTACTCCTAAAGAAAGATTACTTGTATTATTTAATGGCAGATTTGTACTTTTTTCAACCAGAGTGGAGAAGTAAATCCCAAATTCTTCAGTGGACTGCGTAGCGAGCAAAGCAGATGTATTGAACTCTTCATTCCACAGAAAGCTGAAGCTAAGGACCGATCCTCCAGGCTGCAGAGGAACATCCCAGTTGTATAATTCTTGTGAATGTACAGTCTGCCTTTAAGCATAAAAATTAAAACCCAATATTTCTTTCCTCTGATCAAAATACATTGAGGATATTGCTTATTGTATCTAAGGTTAGTATCATTCATAAGACTGGATGATTTGGTATATTGGTTTCTTGACCAAGTTGTATGTAAACATATAAATATCTCTCTGTTATTGTTAAATAGCCAATATTAAGTGCTATGAAGTTGCATTTTGCTTGATTGCATAAATTAGGATGTGTGAGATCAACTCATTTTAAACATTGAATTGCCAGCATTTTTGCAGATTTTTTCCCCTTGTTCTGACCTATAATTATCAAATAATAGACTAAGACCCATTTTATCTTTCTGCAATACATGATCATTTCCTAACTGATACTCCCTGAAGTGTCTGGAGTACAAATCTCATTTTATGTGTATTAAAAACAGTAGGGAATCTCAAATCAGCTCACTAAATAGCTTTTCTGCAACACCTTATTAAGAAAGTGAAAACTAATATAATTGCCATTTTGCTGTTCCGAAAGCATTAAATCTTGCAGCCACTGAATTCCAAGCTTTTTCTACGCGAAGGACGTTTGAAGGTGAAACAAGAATTAACTTTATTTTATTAAAATTTCTATTGACTTGACTAGAATGTGTGTCTCGGGGAGTGGTGTAGCACTTTGCACACAATACTGAAGATCTGATGGGAGAAAAGGGGTTGATTATTTAGAATGAAGTATTTGAGACAAATCTAAAGTTTGATAATTTACAGTTCAAGAACTGAAGTGTACACTTACTGGTTTTCAAATTAATTTCAGATACAGCCAGAGTTCTCTTTTTAAACAAACCAGTGCATTACATTATTGTTCACAAATCTGTTGTGTACCTGCTTTTCATTTTGTGTCAAGTGATCTGATAGGAGGCAGCATTAGGAATACCCTTGGGCCAGTCACTTTATCTCTGTATGCTTATGTTTATCTTCTGTGTTAGGTTTTGACAAGGTTTTTCTGTCCTTTTTAAGTGGTGTGAGCTCCAGAGAGGAATACCAGTTGTAGCTGTGCACAGCTGTGGTACTGTGCAGACTATAGTCTCAGTGCAGTAGTTACTATTACAGGTACTTTTTAAGAAACATTGTTCAGTTTCTTTAACGCTTCTAAGAATTTTCAGTTTTAAAAATGGTATTTTTGTAAGAAAAGGATAACATTACTATCCACAAGGTGGGGAGGAGGTGGTTATCTTGTAAATTCAAGCCAGCAAAAACATGCAATATTTCCTGAATATCGAGGTCTTGATTCTGCATTTGTTCTGGATGCAGAAGGATTTGGCAGTAACTTAAATGCTTTAAAATTATGGGCACATAAAGTGTGTAAGTGAGTATTTACCCGGACATCTTGAGCTGTAAAATAACAGTTGCTTTTGACAGTTATGTCTTAAGTGTCCATTCCTCATAATCTGAAAAATTCATGCTGGTTTATTATTGTATTCTGCTTCTCTTTCTCTTCCTCTATTACTATCATAAATCTACTTGAACTCGGAGGCAAAGCCAGCAAAGTTTGTGTGCAGAATTTATAGCCAAACAATCAGAATTTGCCAAGACTGGACAACGTGAAAGTAAACATGTAAATTAGGATTGGGCTGCATTGAAAAAAAGATTTAATAATTTATTTCAATGTGCCCACAAGAGAACAGAAGTATCATTTAAGGAATCACTATAAAGGATAGGAGAAGAAGATCTAGGTTTTGTTCAGTATTGCTGCCAAATACAATTCACACTCTTATTTCAACACAGAATTCTTTCAGAAATTAAAATTAAATTAACCTTGATAATTATTTGAAAAAAGAAAAATGGAAATTACTTGTCTGAAAATATTATTGGCAGATCTGCATGAAAGCATATACCACAGTGCCTGATATTGTTAATATTAGTCTTTGTCATTTTGAAAATGAAATTCACAAACAAGTATAATTCCCTTCCCTTCTCCCCAGCAGACAAATCAGTTCTAGAGTACTGAATGTAATGGGAAATACTACCTTTGATTTGACTTGAATTGAATTTTATGTGCCTGTGTAAAAAATGTCTGCATGAGTGAAGGTATCTACACAGTGTGTAAAGAGATACCATTTGTGTGGTACATATAGAGAGCTGCTGTATAGACATACACATGTATACACATATGCCCACAGAAATGCGTTGACTTTGTGTGAAATTGCTCTATGATTTTAAATTGATTCATCATTAAATCATGTTAAAACCCAAGTTTTTAAAAAACACCAGTTGCCAAGAAACACTATGTGCCGTGGAGACTGAATCAGTCAACAAACAAAAAATCACCTGTACCGGGATAGTTACAGCAACAAATGTGCTAGGGCTATGATCCGCTGAAAGTCCTTCAGCCACTTGACTGGAATTTGCATTAAGTTTCTTTTTCGGCAAATATTTGTTTGTGGTATTCCATTATATACCTGTCAATCTAGGGCATTGAGGTGGTAGACATTAGTGACCTTCTAGGACATCTCTCTCTAATATCTGTTCTTACATCTCTGCTGTGAAGCAGAGGAAAACACAGTTTGGCTTGCAGGAATTACAACATACATAGATTAAAAGGATTCTTCTGTATCACAAAGTATTTATTGTGTTTCTTACCATTTTATGTCTGAAAGAAATAATGTAATTTACCAAGATAGTCATGTTTTTGGTGTTTTTTCATGTTTCTCGTGTGGTAGGAAATGAAAAATTCATAAAGCTTGCAAGAAAAATATTAAGGGTCAGTAGTGCAGGGTACAGTATATATAGGTACATAATGCACAGTGCATTTCAAAATCTGCCAGTTTAGTTTTCTAAGAACGCTTTATTCTCAGTTTTACAAGGTCAGGTAAAATAGTACCTGTCTGAAAAATAAGAAGTGTTCTTTAACAGTATGGTTTTACAAGCAGCAATATTCTGCCAAAATTTTTAAGAATATGTCTTAAATATATATATTTTTTTAATGAACTGTTTGAGTAGGGGATGCATCTCAGTATATGAGCTGTATTCTGCTCCCTATCAAATTACTCCAGGTTTATTCTGAAAGTAGATTTAAGTCTTGAATAATGAATTGAAATTGCTAAGTTTTCATTTCAGACCTGTAAATCCTGAAAGGCCAGGAAAAAATGCAATAAAGTTAAGCATGAAATAAATACTCAGTGAATGTATGCAACTTGGAAAGATTTTTACATTAGTCTGAATGTGCCTGGTAAGATTTGTTTCTGGGTTTGTTTTGTTTTGTTTTTTTTACCCTACTAATGTTGTTGAAATAGCAACTATTTTGGTGTTATTATATTTTATACATGAATTTTGTTTCTCAGTTTGCTTTTCTTTCCCCCCATTTAAGATCCCAGAGACTTATTTTATTAGAGATCCTCATACTTTCCTCCTTACAAAGGACTTTATTAAGGTATATATGTTTTTTAGTGCAAAAAAAAACGCTTTCAAGACCTGAACTGCATGTCCTCACAGGTTAACATTTTCACATATAACGCCAGTTGCTGGAAATGAGAATGGTTAGTTGGTTAACTGAAGCATGCTTGAAAGGAGAAGCAAAGCTTGTCTACAAAATACTAACACTTGGATGAGTCTGCAGCCTGGGAGGAGAGCACCGGGTGAATTTTCTGGACTTTTTTCATGGCTGACTTGGGATATGCCTGCATTGTCACACAGTGTGTTGACCTCTCTCCTTGATGCATATTACTCATGACAGTCCCTCTCCCTTGCCCGCAGGCCATGGAGGCGCAGATACAGAACTTTGGACAGACGCCATCACAGTTGCTTATTGAGCCCCATCCACCTCGGAGCTCTGCCATGCACCTGGTAAGACATAACTGCTGGCCGGGAATGCATTCCCTTTGAACCTGAGGATCCTTTGTAGCTCATAAAGTACCCATTAAGCAACAGTTTTAATGCCCTCTGTTGCCCGTGCAGCTGTACTTTCTCCTGGCAGCAATGGCTCACAGCGCTCCAGCAGAGCAAGGTGGAGGTTTGAATAGCTTTAGCCTCCTATAGTCCTGGCTTTTCCTGTCTAACATTGTATAAAAAGGCCCTGTCTTCATAAACGCACACTTGATAAATACAAATTTACATTCTTAATTCTGTGAGTATGACTGCAGGCTTTTCTTACAGTGAGCATGTTGTTTTGTTTTGTTTTGTTTTAAAGGCTGCATTGTTAGGGGCTGATTTATGAACAATGCCTGTTTGACAAAACTGAAGTTTTGGAGTTCAAATCATGCTGGAATCCTCCCGCCTGTTACCCTGGGAGAATACAATGTATATTTCAAATTTCAATTTGAATGCCAAAACTCATTCCCAACACATTCTTCTCTCTGCTTCATGCAAAGAATCATATGAAATAGCCAGACTGAACAAGACAGATCTCTGTGCCCCTCAGTGCCTTTGATTAAATGCTTAGAGCTAGATATTTTCTTTTAAGTTTCATAAATCGACAGTAATACGTGCAGTAGTTTCAATCATTTTATCTATCTACAAGGAAATCACTCTGTCTAGTTGTACACTGCAAAAGTGGGAATTGGTCTGGAAGTGTAAGCTGTGTTATTTCAAGTATGTGTAGATGTCAAACAAAAATAATATTTATTTTATATTCTCAAATATGGAGAATATATTTTTAATAATAATTTAAATGGATAAGTATGAAGAATTGTTTGAACTTCTAGAAATAATTCTATTTGTTATAACAGTGGTTGAAAAAAATAACATCTAAAACAGTACTTAATAATAGTATTATTGTCCATGTATGAAAAACTGTGTCGTGTAGAGTCATCAAACAGGTTTATAATTTCTTACAGACTCCCTAATAAGTATGTTTTAGATAGAATTAAATTGTCTCTGTTTGAAAATGCTGTATTTCATATAAAGAATTCATTAAGAAAAATGAAATATCTGTGAGTTTTTGAGTCCCTCTTAAAATTTCTTTTTTCAACTGTCGTAGTTTATAGCGTTTATATTTATGATGTATTAATTGATTAATGCTCTTATTTGACTTGTATCTTGATTGTATGAATATTAACTGCTGTGATATTTTGCATATTACTGTACATTAATTAATGCTAATGGTCATTTTGCGCCCTGTAATGATAACCCTTACCATACCTATTCTCTGCTTATCCTCGTGTAATGATCCAATAATAGCTTCTGATCTTGCTCTCCTCCATCACTAGTGTAGACGCACAGGTAGTGTTGTTTTCCCTGTATGTGCACACGCTTGCCTGCTCTTTTTTTAACCTCCTTTTCCCTCAGACCTCCTCACTAATTGTGTTATCCCTTCTGTTTTCTTCTGCTCTCTTCTCCTTTCTACTCAACAGTGTTTCCTTCCACAGAGCCCCCTCATGTTTAAAGATCAGATGCAGCAGGATGTCATCATGGTGCTGAAGTTCCCATCCAATTCCCCCGTCACACACGTAGCAGCCAACACGCTGCCCCACTTGACCATCCCTGCCGTGGTGACTGTCACTTGCAGCAGGCTGTTTGCAGTCAATCGATGGCACAACACCGTAGGTAGGTTCTCATAGGCACATTTCATTTGAATTTGAAGACCTTAATGGCACAGCTTTAATTTTGAGTGCAGTTTAGCTGGATGTGGGTTAGTCTCACTCACCTGGCTGTGCGCAAAAATTTATTGTTTTTTTCTGGTTTGTGTCAAATAATCAAAGCTTGTGTTTTCTCTGGAGTCGTTCCTGGAAACACTCTCCCTAACAGCAGCACATCACCATGGCAGCCAATCGATCTGTGGTTACATCGGGATCAGTCTTTGATAATGCTTTTCAGGAGAGTGCTGCTGTTCTTGACACAGCTGATATTAATGTGTCCCAGGTTTCAGGAATACATACTGGCATGCCAGAGAGCATACGGCACTGTCTGCTGCTTGAGAGAGATTTCGGGTCTGTCCGGGAGCTTGTCATAAGCCTTCCCCTCAGGCACCGTTGGATAACATGGGATCCTAAGCAAGCCTAAGCAGCCAGACAGTGAACTGTTCTGAAGAGAAGTTTCTTCATGCCCTCCCAAAAGCCCATCCAACAAGCTCATCCCAAATTTCCCTTCCAGCTCCTCTGCTCACCTCTCTGTATTGCTGCTAGGGCTGTCCTGTGTCCTTACCTGGACAAGTAAGTGCTGAGGTTGTCCTAGGGATTACTAAATAGGTGGTGGGGCCATGAGGTACATGAAGGGAAGAGCGGGTTTCATTTTCCAAGGTAGCTCCCTGCTGGGGTAGCTCTTATGCTTCAGTATCTGGAAACTCTTGAAGGTTTTGTACCACCTGGGAAAAGCAAGAAGCTACCTTGTATTTGAGAGTGGGACTCTGTAGCTGGCTGAGGAACTTTGTAGGAACTAGGCAAAAAAAAAGAAAAGTCCTCCACTCTTTTTGCACAAGAGGCAGCCTTGGACAGAAGTAGGTCCTCCTGGAGAGGGATTTGTGATATTTAGGTATAGATATCTACCTTCAGTAGACGTAAAGGGATTGTAGATTACCTAGGAAATTCACTGGCTTAAATGTAAGCATCTCAGTGAATAATTCAAGTCAGGTGAAATAGATCCTGCCCCCTATGCACAAGGCTGGCCAAAGACTGCTGTTAGAAGCAAGACTTAGAAGAATGAATGGGAGTTCACTTATAGGCATGCATTTAGAGGAACGATCAGAGCAAGTAAAGTTAATATCACTGAAATCTGAGTAGTGATATAATGTTTAATATTAATTTCATTCTGAAAGTTTTAGTAATGTTAGCAGGGATATTAAATTTTGCATGTATTCAGAAGGTAGCTGTTCTCTGTTCACAGAAAAACTTTGTGTGGTGGTTTAGAGAATAGGACAGGAATAGAACAGGATATCTGATTGCTTTTCACAAATCCGTACATTTATGATACTCCATCAGGAGAAGCTGCTTTAGATGTAAAAATGTTTTGCCTATTTCTTTAAAATAAAAGGGAAAAACTTAGAGGGGAAAAAATGCAAATAAAACATTTTTTTTAAAAATATTTTATGACAGCATCCTCAATCAAATAGCCCAATGTCAGAAGTGATTCAGAGGTACAGAAATTATCCCCTGATATTTTGATACTCTTTTGACTACCATTGGCTGACTAATTCCTAATCAGTTCCCCTGTATTTTCAGGGATGCTGCCCAAGTACTCTGTACCCATCATCATTGATGTCTCGTCCATTTGAGGAGGCTTATTTAGTACTCAAGTACCCCTTTCTCATCCAGATTGTCAAGTGAGGGGAAGCCAAAGCTCCTACCCATACTTTAATGTGAAGGAGTCAAGGTCACTATTATTGCCATATCCTGGTTTTCAAGGTTTTCCTTAACAACTGTTATTTGAAGTCATCTAGTTTGGTAGAGGTCATGGTGGCCTTTACAATCCATGTGACTTAGATCTTAGTTTTTCAGATAAACTTTTGTAAAACATAAGTCATGTTCAAACATGAAGAATTCATGTCATGAACCAACCGTGAACTAAATTTCACCCCATTTGAAAACCTCTGGTGTAAATTTGAGAGAGGAATGCTTTCTGCATATATTATAGCAGAAAGAGACAGGAAAACAAGACTGGAGAATCAAAACTCATTTGATGATTTTCTTAACTTTTAAATCCTGCTTGGCAATGTCTTTTTTTTTTGCAAGGGGCTAATCCAGGACAGGGTATTAATTTCCTACTATTACCGTAATATTATTTTAATAAATCACAACTCTAGTATAAAGGATAGTTTCGTCTACACAAATGTGTACATGGACCACTTTTACTGCTGTGGGATGTATGTAGAACTTTAGAGTTTGTACACAGTAGAGGGCATTTACATAGTTGCCTTGCAACAGAAGCAAATTAATCTGAGTTAATACCAGTAAAGATTTGTCCCAAACTGGTTTGGTTTTGAAAGAAGAGAAAGAAAGGAGGGAATGAGATGTTCTCAGAGTGATGTTTTTCAGAAGATGGCAGAGCCAGCTGTAGAGAAAGTTTTCTTTTACCTCCTCTGGTTGTCTGTTGCAGTATTAGAAAATTGTGTTCTCCAGAATGTTGTATCTCCTCTTATGGATGATATTCTTGTGCAACTTGGCAGCTCCTGATAAAAATTGTGTTTTCATTGGTGACCATTGTGATTTATATGCTAGGAAAGGTACTCAGAAGAGCCAAAACAGTGCTGCCTGGGCATGAGAGCAGATAACACTAAATACGCAGCCCCTGATGCACATTTGAACAGCAAAAGGGCTGCTCAGGATAGAACTAATAGGAGCAATTGTAGCAAATTTACTGTAGCCCACAATTTCCCAGCTAAAATATCTAGATAAATCCATTAAAAGTCCAAGTTTCTGTCACTTACGGTTTTCCATATGTGAGGAACTCATAACAATGTTTAATCCAATTATTCTTAGTTTCTGTGCTATTGTAAGATCTCATACAGTGCTCAATGTAAAAATAAAAATTCTCTTGTTACTCTATTTTAAAGTTATTTAATGAATGTGATTGTAGAACTTGTGATGAAATTTGTGCTCATACGTTTATAATTACATGAAGAATTAAGAAATGCATATTTGTGTAGCACAGAGGAAGGTATCTTAAAATATTCATAGAACAAGTAATAGTAAAAAGTTACTTTTTATATATAAAATAATCCAATAATGCAGTTTTAAACATAGATAAATCATATAAAAAATTTAGACAACAAGTTTCCTATGTGCTTTATTCTTCTTTTCATGCATAGGCCTTCGGGGAGCCCCAGGATATTCTTTGGATCAAGCCCATCACCTTCCAATTGAAATGGATCCATTGATTGGTATGTCAAGATGAAAATGTAGCAATATATTTGAACATGGCATTTTCAAGAATTATTGATTAAGCTATATTTGTATATTATGCTTCATTTAACATGGCAGATAGGAAAATATTTATTCTTGTCAGTCCTGAAGAACTAAATGCATTAGCTATTGATGCTGCATGAATTACATGAGTGCTATTTGTTATTAACATCACAAACAATTGGTATTTAAGAAACAACCAATTAAGTGAGTTACATTGTCAGCCCATATCTATAATTCTGTTCTCTTATCAGGTCATATTAGTAAAATAAGATGTGAGGGTCTGGTAGAGTTCACATACTTTCATTTCTTACAGCCAGCTCTGTGTACATCAGTGCAGATGCAGATCCGTTTATTTTCATTCAATTTATGATTTGGATTGTTTTAGTTGCCATTACTAAATTAATAAAGAAAAGACTGGATCCTAAATTGATGCATGCATGATTGTATTTTTAAAATCCAAAAATATTTGAGAAGGTGAAATATTTTGAGAAATAGCATCTGCTAAAACTGTTAGATTGCAGGTCTTGTACTCCTAAGTCATTATTTCTCTTGCAACTATTTGCTTTGTGGTTGTGGTTTTGGGTTTTTTTTTTCCAGTAGGCATATTTTTGAGATAGAAATTGGGTATAGGGAAGGTTCTTAAAGACAATTTTGCAGCATTGGTGAGAAAAAAATGCATTTTTAAACATCTCCAGATGAAAAGTTCCTTTTTCGTCTGTGTCAATATTTGTGGCTGAAAGATTTATATACAAGTACCTCAGCAGACTTAGCTTTCGCATTCTGTATGCTTCATTTGCTCATATAATGACAAAGGTTTTCTCTTCAGATTTTCCTCTCAAAAGCTAGGGCACAACTATTGTGCCCACCTGTTCTGGAAATCTGAGTAATCTGTTATTCATTATCTTTCAGTGGATGGATATAAAGGATCTGTTAATTTAAATATGTGTTCTTGGAATGTATATGAACATGGTATTAACTTTTACAAGCAAATGTAAAATAGGTTGGGGTTTTTGTGTTGAGTCTTTTATTTCATGCAGTTGTGAGCAATTTAATTAGAATAACCAAAAATAGGGACAAAAGAAATGTCAGAATATTACCTGCATTGTCGTGTTTCTACGTTAGGAGAAACATGTCTGTCAGAGTGAGTTTTATCTTACCTAACTTCAGTTAACTGGAGTTGGTTGTCAAGGTTCCCTCTGTAGCTACTGTAGAAAGAGAAACCATCTTCTGGAGTTGTCTAGCACTTGGACAGCTATTACAGGGTGAGATGACTTGCCATGTGAAGCGATTTCTCTCTCTCCAGCAAGTATAGAGGGAGCATAGGTAATTAACTTATATTATATACTGAACTTCTAGAAAGTTAATGTTAGGTGAGAGGGACACGGCTTTGTTGCATTGCCAAAGCCTGTTGTGTTGCAGGAAGTACCGAGCATGTTGGCTGGTTACTCCTAGTCCTTCCTAACAGCTCCATTTTATAGTCAGGGTGGTGGGATTCTGCATGAACCATTCCTTTTCCCTCTGTCTGGGGAAATTTCCAGGTGACATCGCCTCTTTTAACATTGCTGACTGTGGCCTGGCTGCCTGCTTGAGGAGCAGGTGATAAGACAGTGTTGAAAAAGCACATTAGACGTGAGGAGCTTCACTAGCTGTATCCTGATGTCTTTGATCCAGTTAAGCATCTGCAGGTATGGGGGATGCCAAGGTCACACGATACAAGCTGGGAAGTTTTCTGTAGGAGAGATACCAACCAGCAGGAGCTGAGTTTCTGCAGTATTGTTAGCGTTGACTTGGTATTTTCAATGGACTTCCATCACTTTCCCCTAGTTCAGTTTGGGTTTGGCGAGTACTTCAGCAGAACACTTAAAATATTACCACATATTATGCAGTGCATCAGGCAGTGTAGAAGAAATTGTCATCTCCTGTAAAATCTTTTGTCTTATTCAAAGGGAAACCAGAAATCTCACAATAATTTTGTATTTCTGACACCCATATAGACAGCTCTAAATGTTCATATTCAAAATGCTTACTCAACAACAAATTCACAGTTCATTGAAAGTTAAATGTATTCATTTTCTCCTGTAAGTGGATGACAGGAAGGTGTTGGAATGGCTTTCTTGTAAAATGTGTTTTGCATTTTGTTACAGCCAATAACTCTGGTGTGAACAAACGGCAGATCACAGACCTTGTGGATCAGAGCATCCAGATCAATGCACATTGCTTCGTGGTCACAGCAGATAATCGCTACATTCTTATTTGTGGTTTCTGGGACAAGAGCTTTCGAGTTTATTCTACAGAAACAGGTGACACTAAATATTACTACCTGTTCCTTCTTGGGTCACAAAGTGAGCCCTTGTCTTAATACTGCCATATCTAATATCTGCGCTTACCCCTCAACAAATGATAAAGGGCAGTTTATAAAATTCTGCATGATTGTTTGAGCATGATAGCTTTAAGATGCTTTTTTTTAAAATGGAAGATAAAGAGTGTAAAAGGAAACAGAAAGGCATACAGTTTTTGAAAGCCATAGTTATATTAAAAGGATCAACCAAACTTTTTGTTACAATATTTTCATGACTATATTGGTTCTCTCTATTTATTTCATGTAATAAGGAAGCAGGTTGCGTAGCCTGCTACCAGGAACCAGTATTCTGTTTCTTTGTCTGATTGCTTAGCCTAATGTCATTCAGTATATTACTAAAAACTGATTGCAATAATAGAAAGAAGGAGCTGACGATCACAGTAAACCTTAGTTTGACATTAATGTAGAACAAATATACATTTTAATATAATAATGTAGCACCATTATGGAAAAGTTCATGTGCTGTCTTATGCATATAATTCATGAAATAAATTCACAGATAGTGTTCTAACACCATTGCTTAAGTACTGATGGATCAGTAACTCCACTTAATATTCAGCGACTGCAGCACTGACTTGATTTTCAGAGATAAGGGTTAGGATATGGATTGACACAGATCACAGCCCTCAATAAGAACATAAAAAGCAAAGAAAAAAAAGTTTTATCTTTGTAATTTTTTAACTTTTTGTAGCATGTAGTGAACTCTAATTAAGGGCCATGAGGCAAAAATTACATTTGAACTGAATATTTGTTCATGATTTAGTTAATGATTTCTAAATGCAGCAAGTACTTTAAAAACCTGAATTTGTATCACTTTACACTCCCACCAGGAAAATTAACTCAGATTGTTTTTGGCCACTGGGATGTCGTGACTTGCCTTGCCAGATCAGAGTCCTATATTGGTGGTGATTGCTACATCGTGTCTGGGTCTCGTGATGCTACATTGCTGCTTTGGTACTGGAGTGGCCGACATCATATTATAGGTGACAATCCAAACAGCAGTAAGTATCCTGTAAAAAACACCTTCCTAAGAGGTCCTCTGTCACGCCTATTCCTTTCTAGCATTCCTTCTGCTAGCTTCAGAAGGTATTGCCAAATATATTGATTATTTCACTTGCAGGTTGACAAGAAGAGCACCACATGCTAAGCAATTCATTGAGTACTAGCCAAATGTTTAAACAGTCTGTGTGTGATAATAGATAATAATATGGGAGTAATTCTTAAATTTGTAATTGCCTTTATCACTTATAGCATCATGTCATTATAAACTAGAACAAGATGGTTATGGCCTTTAAGTGACAGGATGTATATCACTATATTTTGACTTTCCCAAGAAATAATTTTTGGCATTTTAACTTACTCCTTTTGTGCTACAGCCTGCTATATCAGCTGCTTGCCATTTCAAAAAAGGAATGTCTCACATGCCATGGAATCAAATGAGTTTCTTTGAGAAAGGTCTTTCTATAGCAAGTGAACCTTTGGAGAAGCAATGTGACTGAATAAAAATAGGAAAAGATAAAATGTCAGGAAGAGTTTGCACTTCATTTGCAGGGGACTAACTATCAGTGTTTTGCAGAGTGAACAGGACACAATAATAATAATAATGATTATGATGATGATTACTTATATAAGAGGGCACTTAAAATGCACTACTAATTCCCTTCACCCAAGGGATGAAGGGATCCCTTCACCCAAGCCAGAAATGTGACCACAGCTAAAGACAAGAGCAATTTTTTTCCATATACTAGAGCTGTTTTGTACAACACTAAATCCATTTCATTTAAAGCAGTTTCTGAATTCTGATGATTACTTTCCGCACTGGGTTATGGTTATTGCCTCTTTGGATAAACATGGAAAAATCCATCGCTATCAGCTTTGGTCTCTGGTATAAGTACTGACTGGAGGCAGTTGTAGACCCATCAGTTACAGACATCTAAGTGAAAGTATTTCCTCAACTGAATGTCTGGTAGAAAAGTGTTTTATTTGCTACAAAGTAAATATTTTGTTAATTTTGCAGGAGCAGATTTTTTATTTGTGTTCTAATTTTCTTCCTTTGTCTGTAAGCAGAGCAAAGGGGAGACAAACAAAAGCCTCACTTTCTCATCTTTCTTTTGCTTCTATAACAGAGGGAAACTGGAGGGGGGGGAAACTAAAATTGTGTTCCCATAACAAATTCCTCTAATTTTTATGTATATTCCAGAGCTTTTTTAGCACTTAATTCTCACATAGGGAAAAATTCAGTCTGAAAAAGAATTTCATGTCAAGGCAGTCTGTTAGCTTGATGGCGTTTTGCTTCTTTGAGTGACTGTGTGATTCATATCAAGTATTAGTAACTTCTATGCCAAGAGTCAGAAAAAAAATAAGAGCTTTCTCTTGCTCCTTTCATTAAAGAAAAAATGTAAGACTTTTTCTTTACTTCCTTTGATTTTATGGGGCTTGGACAGCCTTGCCATTAGCATCTCCCTACAAACTGCTCCAATTCTTTTGCTGATAGATTTGTTTTAGTTCTGATACCTTTTTGTCATCATGAACATGTCTGAATGCAAGAAAGTGTAACTTCTTGGAATCTCACGTTTAGTATCTTAGCTGTGTAACTTTGGAAGTGTCTGCCATGGAGAGCCTTAATTTTATGAAAAGAAAGGATATCAGTTGGCTGACAGAAATAAATGAAAACAAACCCAAATTGTATTATTTGTTCTTTGTCTCTATGTCTATGTGGATAAGGCGCTGTTTTGCTGAAGAAAAGGCCTTATAGTTAGATTAATGGGAGACTGCACTGCAGATGATAGTCGGGTCCAGGCAAATGTAATCTCACAGGCACAGGTAGCAGATCTCAAGAAGATTAAATACCCAAGTCCACTGTGGTAGCTTTGAAAAGTATTGATCAGGTTTCTTACTACTCATGTTGTAGGCATGTTGTAGACTCATGTTGAGGAAGTGTGATGTCATCACTATTATTGCTATCACTACTCATGGCATTAAAGTTATCATGGGTGTGCTAATTATGTACTAGTACTGTACTATAACCAGAACCTTATGTGTTGTAAGCATATCCTTATTAACAGCTACTTTGACTTTTCATGAACGTTCATCAGTAGATAGATCACGAGTGATTATATGCCCGACGGATCTTCTGCCTTTTAAAACTTCCACAGTTACTAAATCTTTCTGCTGAAGTAATTACTACTGGAGTCTGTTCCCTACCATGAACAGATGACAGTTGTTGTATGGTAGATTCCCTCTATACTCATTTTCAGGAGTGAAGCATTCTCAACAATCCTTATGGAAATATGTTTGAAGTTTTACATAGTTAAAGCTGCTGAAGTAGTAAATAAATATTTCCTAATCTACTCTTCTTTTATACTTACTGGTAGAAGATTAGGATTTACCTTGCGGGAAAAATGAAAGTGAGATGTTCGCTGTAGGTCAAATCCAATTAGTTAACATCTTTAGAATGAATTTTTAGAAAGATGTAGATGATATTTTCAGGGGGGAAAAGGGGGCTTAGTTTTTTAAAAGCTGTCATCTGGAGACACAGATAAGGTATTTTATACCACAGACTGTAAGAAGGTGAAGAAATTAAAGAAAAATGTCAGCTATAGTAATTATCTGGGTTAGATGCTTGACTTTATAATGATCTTTTAAGCTGAAAGACAGTTAATTATCAATTTCAGCTTCAATGCATCCAATTACCAAAAGGAACTTCAGTTGTTTCAGAAAATGTTGGGGGGGGGGGGGGGGCGGAAATTGCGGGGCAGGGGGAGCAAGTCCTAAATAGTTTATATAATGTAACATTTGTACAGAAAAATGTAGCTAGCATTTCATTAGAAAACATAGCAAGCAGAATTATTTATTGTGAAATAATCTGGGGCAAAACCTGTCAGAACAAACCCTTTACTGATTCTGCTAAAATTCCATATTTCAGAATCCATGAGTTAGATGAAATTTTTACTAAACAACATGTATGTCAATAACCTAACCTGTCAGACTGGTGTAGAGCCCTCTGCTGAAAATACCAGTGCAAACAGGTGCTCAGAGGGTGACCTCAGCTCTGTCTGTGGGAAATACAGAACCAGCTCTGGTTTAAAGAGAGTGGTGAAAAATTGTGTCTTGGATAAGACTCTTGCAAGTGACTGCTCCAACTCAGTAGTTGAAAACGTGCCTGTGAAAGCATGATCTTCATTTTTATGATTTTAAAATATTTTTTCCAGTCAATGCATCTATGAAGTTATCACTTTTTTTCTACAATAAGCATCAAAAAGGAGTTTCCAATTTTTTTCACTTGTCAAAATTTCTTAACGCTTCTCACAATTGGTATGAGAAGACTGAAGTTTTACCATATTTTAAATACAATGTTTTCCATGGATTAGCTTTCAAAAATAGCTTGTGAAAAACCTTCTGGTTAGAATGTTTGTCCAGGAAGTGGGAGACTAAGTTCTCAGCCTCCAGAGACTGGGGGAATTCAAACCCACTTTCCCATATTCACAAGCATATGCTGACTATCAGGCTATAAATTAATGTGGGAGGGGCCCCCTGTGAACCTCCAGCTTTGGTGGAAAGCAAAATTATTTTCTCTGCTCTTGTTTATGGATCTTATGTGACTTGATGATTGGATAGAAATAGAGATCAAGAAATCAAGAACCAAGAGTACATACCTTCAACAGCAGTATGTAGGGCAAATCTCCCTACTTGTACATTCCCTGGTCCAACAAACTTGGTTTCATGGCTATACAATTGCTGAGCTCCAATAGCAGTGACAGAAAATATGCTTTTCCAGCCTAGACTAGAGGCTGGTGCCTGGGGATGCTCCTGGAAAGTGGGAGATGTGGCATGAATTCCTTCAGGCTGAAAGGCAGTTGAAAGCAGGTTTTTATATATGTTTATGAGATTTTGAGCCTCCCCTTATTTCTTGATCCTTGCTTAGTTAAGTACTGCCTCTGGAAGGAACACTCCCTGAATGAAGCTTAGTCATCTCACCAGGGTCAGATACC
Source organism: Falco rusticolus (assembly GCF_015220075.1). Taxonomy (NCBI): domain Eukaryota; kingdom Metazoa; phylum Chordata; class Aves; order Falconiformes; family Falconidae; genus Falco; species Falco rusticolus. Next base: position 26,211,990 of record NC_051188.1, read on the forward strand.
TACTTTCTAAGCCAAAATTGTCCATCTGCAATAGGTAATCCAGATCTGCACCTTATGCAGTTGATGACCACATTATATAAATCTGCTGTGGTTGAAAGAACAGTGAAAGGAATCTGTTTTCTCTTAGGAAGACCTGGCACAATCACAGGACTTAGTTTGCTTATTTTAATTCTTTGAAGTGATCTGGAAAATGTAAATCTTTGCAGTTCTAAGGATTGAATAGAAAAGTTATTGTGATAGAGTTTGACAATTTGTGTTTCAATTTTTTTTCTCTTTATGGTATATAGGGATTTGTTTTAGCTGAACTCTAATTTGTATACAAATTTCTTCTCACATAGCAACTGTATTAGTCATCACAAAAAGGAGCAAAGAGAGTACATAATATGCCCTGGAGTTCAACATGTATCGTTATAGTTGTTTTATTTTTATATTTTATGATTGCTTTATTGAATGTCTGTTTCAAACAAGTGACTTTGAAATTGAGAATTATCTCTGAGTCTTTGAACAGATACCAAAGTGGATGATAGAATAGCAGAAAAGTGAGGGACAGATGCTTTCATCTGAAACAGACACAAATTCAGAAACTAATTTGGAAGTGATAAAAATTAATTTGCACACTTTAATTGGAATCAGACTCCTGCATGAAAGAAGGGAAGGGTAGGCAGCTTGTGCTAAAAGCTGATGGAATTTTTTGTCAGGTAAGTATGTTGGACTTGGCCGCTTATCCTCTTGAGCCTTTCTGTGCAATATATTACATTCATCCTCTGACTGGTGTTCTTTAAAAGGATCAATGCTATTCCTGTTTTGTCCCTAGAGCCTGAAATTTCATTGATCTCGGGACTTGACATTTCTCATTACCTATTGTAGCTTCCAAGAGGATGGTCACAAGAGGTGTGAGTTAACCCTGTTTTTTCTAACGGGAACTGTGCTGACCACTGGAAAAAACCTGTGTCTATCAGTCCTAAACTGGGTTTGTTTAGCATTATAATGTAATCCTCAGAGGTGCTAACAATTTGTCCTATCCCAGTGAGTATATTCTGTATGTACCTCAAAGGGAGGGCAAGCGCTCTTTCTCCAGTTAACCTGCACTTTTTAAAAGTCTGTCATGAAGTATTCCTTTATGTGTTCATTTTACATAACATATTTTTGAAACATTTTTAAATGGTGAACATTGAAGGGTTTGTGAGTTTGTCTCTTGAAACAGTAGTTATTCTGAACTCAGAATATTTACTTATTCTTTTATATCCCTCTACATTTTAATATGCCCTAGTTTAACCTTGAAAGGGCAGCGGTTTAAAAATAGCCACCAGTATGTTCTGTACCAAGTGGACTGGACGGCTGTCTGAAGGTCCTGCGCAATCGCATTGGCACACACGCAATCTGCTTTGCCTGTTTAGAGTTATTATGGTACTTGTACGTTTGTACAATCTGGGTATCAATTTTTAAAACACAGTATCTTAGCGCTGTTCTGCCAGAGTAGAAGCACTTTGAAAACTAGTGTGTAATTTTTACTTGGCACCATCTCTACTCTGGTAGCTGAAGACCCGTCTCTCCTAAGACTGCTGCACAAAGGTAGATGTGCCAGCAATACACCTGAACGGATGGGGTTATATCTAGCATTTTATCAACAGATGTCTGCGCCCATGCTTTGCTGCACACCCCATGGGAGCTGTACAGTGCAGGGTGGTTCAGCAACTTGCCAAAGTTCCCAAAGCAATTTAGTGGAAGAAATAGGAAGAGACATAGCAAATCCTTACTGACCTCTCCTCTACTGTATTTTTCCTTTTAGGGTCTGGATGGATGTAAGGTACCTGGAAATCCGCTCACCTGGGTGTATTGCTTGTAGATATATACAGTGCTGCTCACATTCCTCAGCAAATAAAGCAGTTCTGCCAGAACTGAGAATATTTTGAATATATGAATATTTTTCTGTCAGCAGTCTTTCTTTTACAACCATTGCTCCTTCATGTTGTGGACATTGTTATTGGCTATTTCTTCTTTTGAAATATTCCTATTTATTGATCGTAGCCTTATCTTTTCGTCAAACTCCAGGATGTTTTTTTCTGACAGTAAAAATTCAAGAATGCTATTACATTTTCACTTCCATGAAAGTATTCACTTCCGTAGTATTTTCTAAGTTTTTTTCTGATGAGTATACCCTCAAAAATGCCAATACTAAAGTAAATAACAAAATTATTTTCAGCAAACAATTCAGCTATGGTCTTGTACTTGCTGCCATCAAAGTCAGAGATGAAATAGCTGAAATTTGCCTTGTGGTCTCATGGTTTTTTTTTTATACAGAAGGCTCTTAGGTGTGTCCCCATAGCAATCTGTACATAATTCCTGGAAAAGGACAATATGAAAGAAATAATAACACTGTTCTATTTCTTTTCTTCTTTTGTTTCCTTGCCATGCTAGAGCACCGTTTGTTCTAGAATAACCTTATAGTAGTATCAAGCATTATATTTTTCAGAGAGAAGGGAAGATGTATTTAATTTCAGACTTTGTAGAAAAACTTACTTGCTTGGAAATACAATGCAGCTTATTATTTTTTTTTTCCCTTCTGCCCTGTAGTAATTCAGTTCAAAGGTGCTCCGTTGGGGAAATTACAGGGAGTTTACAGTGATGGTATCTCAGTTCTTAGGTAGGATATTTTCACCTGCAATTCCCTCAGAGCTGCAGCCTTTGACCTCTGTTGCATCTATCAGTGGTGATGTGACAGTGACAGAATATTTTGTTAGATTTTGAATGATTCCTGGCATTCACAACTTCTGTCCTTAAAAATAAAATGTAATATGACTGAGGTTCTCTTCCCCATGCCACAACTTTTCCTGTAGAAAGTATCACTGAATATTTTTTTCTTAGAGCCCTAAGGGGGAAAATCCCATTTTCAATTACTGTCGGACTGTTACTAATAATGATATGCTGTTATTAATTTGTATTTACTGAAAAACAGGACTCAAAGATCTATGTTTCAGTGCAATTGCTTCTTATAAGCATTTTCCTTCATAAATCAAGTAGTCAATTAAATATGCTCATTTTTCATATTCTGACATTTTACAGTTTCATGATATTATAATGTTTTCCTAGGAAACCCTAAGGAAAATACCCTTTTGAAAACTGTGTTATTTCTTTTCCCTCAAAAAAAATCTAATTTCAGTCATTCACCTTTGCAGTCTGATGACACTGCTGTATACACCTCTGTGATCAGAGCTTAAGCCAAGATGACCCTTAGGCATAATTCTTCTTTATTCCAGGAGGACATATGGTGTGGGGGGGGAGGGAAGTGGAAAATTCTGTATTTAGTTGGATGATTTTTTTTTTCTTTTCATTTTTCTGTTATGTACCTGAAACAAACAAACAAACAAACGAACAAAAATCCAACTTCAAAAGGAAGTGGGATTCTCAACAGCAATGATAAAAATCTAAATCTCCAAATACAGCTGATGGTTGATGATATCCAAAAAGCATCTTTCTCTGTTTTTTCCAACATCTATCCTTCCCTAGCAGTAAAGCCCAATTTTCAGTTCACATCTTCAGTTTCCAGACCGGAAAGATTCTTTTCTTTCAGGCTAGATTAAAGATTGGGAAACTAGGATTTATTGGTGTAGCTGTTTTCGTTAGAGGTAGGGAAGTGTCTATACAATGCAGTGACAGGACCAGGTAGACTGACCCACCCTGTACTATTGGGTCCAAAAAGAGTCTGTGAATCCATGGTTGGCAGTTCTCAGCTGGTTCAGAAAGATAGTGAAATACACCAAATTTATGTAGGGTTCCGCAAGAAGTACTGTAGGTTCACACTAAATTTTGAAGGACTATTGTTGTATGTAGTGCTGGCTACCCAAATTTTAAGAAACAACTTGGAGCTAGACAGGCACAGAAATGGGTTGCTACAATGAATAAAAAGAGGCATTTTTTATAAAAATAAAACTCTGTCTTTTAGAGTTTGGTCTGAAGAACAACTGAGAGGGCTGATTTATTCTGTAAGTACATGAGTGGGGAAAACACAAGAAGGGGAGAAGATCTGAAGCTAAGGGACAGTGCTGACACAAGAACAAAGAAATACGAGGTAGACAGAAGTAAGTTCAGGCTGCAAGTCAGAATATTTCTCTCCTTTAAAGTAAGAAAGGTCTGGAACATCCTACCAAGTCACATACCCAGATAGCCATTTCATTAATTTATTGACAGGTTTATATAATATGAGTGTCTGCAATAAGAAATACTTAATTCATTGACCCACAAAAGTCTGTGAAAACCTCCATTCCTAACGCATATCTTTCAGAAGCCCATGCCAATATTGCGTAGCTACTTGGGTAGTTCCCATTTTAATTTTAGTGTTTAACCCTTTTTCCAGTTGGGAAACTGCATTTTATTGCAGGGTTGAAATGTGTGCAGCCATTCACCCATTGGACCTTGCTGTGCCATTAGCTGCAAGATAAATTTTTGTGCTCTTGGACATCGTTTATGCCTGTGACTCCCAGCTACAGTGGTCAAGTCACTGCATTGCTGCCTGTGCAGCAAAGAGAGAAAACCCTTTAAACACTTAAGCCTTATTCTCTATATCAGTTGTATGACCCTCCTTTAAGCTCATTTCTGTGAATGCGGGTACAAGACTTTAATCTTTCTTATCTACAGTAGCAAGATATTTCTCGACTCCAGTTTGCTATTCTAGGGTATTGCATTTAAAGTTAGTGTTGAGGGAGTTTTCCTTTCTGGGTCCATAAATCCTTCTCTGTCTCACTGCCTTCCAGAACAGTCTCCTCTCCAGCGAACAGAGCTTGTGCTTGTCCAGGAGTGTCAGCCTTCCACCTGGCTGTATTCAAAATAAATAAAATAAAACACATTTTGCTACCTTTCTGTTTAACTAAGCAATGCAGAGAATGTTAGAGTAATTTCTTCCTCTCTTCATCATATGGTTGCTTGTGAATCTTTGTACCAGTTTTATACACAACCATATCTTACCAGCAAAGATTTTGTATTATCCATTATTGGTTAGGATTCTGTCAAGAATCAATTCCCAGCTCCTAATTGGACACCCTAATTTCCTGTATCTGAATATGTAGCTCGTAGTAAATACCTTTCTATGGACCAAAATTTTTAAGATCTATCATTGAACCCGCTTCTATGCCATCCATGTTGTCCACATTCAGTCCCATGTAAAACAGGTTTAAATCAAAATGTTGTATTACTAAGACAAATATCTTGGAAAAAAATACATGGAGGCCATTTTAACACAGCCATCTTTATCAACTATACCTCTCATGTTGTTAAAAACAAAGAAGCTTGCTTGACAAGATTGCTATTCCAGTACAGCACGGTGACTGGCATTAATGAGATTTTTGCTTCCAATTCTTTGTTGACAGAACTGTGGATTAACCATTTTGTTATTTTGCATAGGATTAATGTTACAGTAATTCATCTGTAGTTCCCTAGCTCATTTCTTTTATCCTTTTAAAGTATTTGAACTATACTGGCAGAACTCCAGTTCTTTGGAATTTGCCAGCTTTCTATATTTCATTTGTACAAAGTAAATATAACCAGCTGAAATCTATGTTATCTAGCAAGTTGCTAATTTTTTGTTACTGGTTATCTTTCTTTGCCTGGCAAAGCAATATCAAATACTGAGCAATTCCTTACTTCATATAGGCGATTCACCGTTAAAATGTCAGCATCTGTTATTGCTAGAAACAACAGAAATGTTGCTATTTGTCATATAAATACTCCATAAATGCCCAGTTGTTTGAACTCAAAATAAAATACATTTCGCTTCTGAATAGAAAAAAATAAATTTTTAGGGAGTAGTCTATCCCACTCTTCAATAAATTAAATGGGATAAAAATGGGACAGTTATCCATGGTGATATATTTAACATTATGTATACCCATAATCACTTTTAGCTATAATTTTAATCTGTAAGCAGTCAGTATGTCTCTGAACCAGTAATGTCTATGCAATAGTAGCATCTTTCTAGTACAGTCCTGTCCCTTCTTTCTTCTTTCTGACCACCAGTTTCATGAAAGAAATTATGACCATTAATACAGGAACACCCTCAATTCATGCTGCTCTTTAGGTTCCTAGCAGAAGTCTGGAGGCATAGAAGTCCAATAGCAGACCTTTACATTACAGCTGCTTTTAATACCACCACACTTCGTGTTCTTTATCTGAAATACACATTTTCAATATTTTTAGGTAATGAAACTGTAATGTATTGTTATAATTTGTGTATTGTAAGCAGCGCACAGTCCATAATTTCTAAACCAAGGAAGTTTTGGTTTTGAATTAACATTTTTGTTAATGTATGAGTTGGGAATGAGTTTGAATTGGGAAGCTCTGCCTGTGAAACTGTGACATCTGAATTGATTTTGCTCAGAAACCTAAGTATGAGATATTTAACCACACTGCACTTCTCTTTGATGCTACTGATTTCAGGAAAATTGCAGCAAAGTTCTTTTGTTGATGGAACAGATCTCGTTTGGTGTTCCTCTGTTCTTTGCTCTTTTTGTTTTAATTCCCATGTGGTTTTTTTTTACAGGTGATTATCCAGCTCCTCGCGCTGTTCTAACTGGTCATGACCATGAAGTTGTCTGCGTGTCGGTCTGTGCAGAGCTGGGACTTGTTATCAGTGGTGCTAAAGGTCAGAAATGTTTTTATGCTTTAAGTCTATACAGTTTTAGAGCCTTTTTTAGTGGTACTTCCCAGTCTTCCCTCAAGCTACATATACTTCAATTATCTAAAGCCTCCTCTACTAAGACGTGTAGTATTTCTGGGGGAATCTGCAACAGTTTACTCTGAATGTTATTATTTACTATCAGGGCTTACAAGGTTTGAACACAAATTAAGTTGGTTGTTCCTTCCAGCCTGTGCTGCTATTCCCCCTTGGACCTGGGAGAGTAGTTGATAAAAAATTTGTACAACAATTCATAATGACATTTACTGATCTTGAAGAAACTTGTTGGTAGAGACCTGTATTTGGGGGAGGGCCAGCTGCAAGTTCTCCACCCTGACCATAATTGAATGGCAGTTTGTAGGACTGAGCTCAGCCTTAGCAAGGGAGGCAGGGTCAGTTTGTCTGGTTTTGAATCTGTGGACAGCATTTTGTCTAGTAGGTTTTTTGGTTTTTTTTTTTGTGAGGTATTCCAAATAATGAGGAGTTTGCAGACTTGTTGTTACCTCTCTTCTGTTAAGCTTTTTGAACCCTCTGTTCACACTTTCTCCCTGTTAGTTATCTGTGGAATCCAGAGTACCCAACAATTGCCAATACAAATGTTCAAAATACCTTTCCAAACCTGCAGCAGTCTCCTGTATAACTGGTAATCAATGTAAATGAAACACGTGCCTCAATGAATGTTTGCTTCATCTTTCTGTGTTCTGTTTCTCCTTTATTTGTTCCATTTTACTTGTTCCGTACACCTTCTCCTTTCCCACTTAAGTCCATGTCCACTTTTCTTCTCCCACTGCGCTCTCTTGTTCAGCTTCTTCTCTTAATTTGGCAAACTGCACGTCTTTTTTCCTTTCCTATTTGCCTCACTGTCTTCCCCCTTCTCTCTCTCTTTTGTGCTACGTTATCTCTTTTCCCTTATTTGCTTTCCTTACATTGCCCCTGTCCTTCCTTAAGGTTCTTCTTCCTTACATATCTTCCTATCTCATTTCCACTCCACGCCTACATCCACATCCAGCCACTTGCTTCTCTGTCTACAGCGATGCCCGTTTTGTTCATCTCTGTGGATATCCTCATATTCCTTTTTAAAAAGTTTGCTGCTTCTGAGGTTAAGAAGGATGTGATGCTTGTTCTGCCCGCTTTTGCTCACAGCTGAGCTCCTGGGTTATCGCCATTTATACTGCCTCGGAGCTCAACATTTATTTTCAAAGCTGAGTGTGAAACTTTTGAGTAAAGGCATTTTTAACAGGAAATCCTAATGGGTCATTAACTCTCGTAATGACATACTACATAACAGTCGTAGGTGAAGTCAAGACATTTATGAAAAAAATGTACAGTGACACTGAACCTAAAGTTTTTCTTGCAGCACTGCTATTTCTTATCTTTTAAGGCATCTTTATACACTCTTACTGCTGTAATAGTGTACCCTTTTCAACTATTCTTTTACAGGTCTTATCTTATTAAAGTAGCTGGAATCTGTACTCAGTTATCTTCTGCTTCATTAAGTATATGACGTTTTGGTAACATATATTTCTGGAGGTAAAAGCTACTGGAGAACCCAAGACTTTTACATCAAATCCAGAATATGTTTGTAATTGATCAAGAGAAATGTATACCCAGTCTGTCCTCTGAGTTACTCTCCTCATGCTCTTCCTCGTCGAACTCTAGTCCATATATAAATGCAGAGAGAAAAAAAAAACAACCCGGTTTTATTTCTGGTTTCCAGCAGATGCCTGTTTTAAAGCTGCTTCTTCAGTTTCTGTCCTTTCCACTCCCTTTCCAGTTTCTTAGGTTGCATTTTGTGGCAGTGCTGCATTGCCCTGCCATCCTACCTGAGTGCTGCCTGTGCTCCCTCGTGGGGAGCCTGTCCCTCTGGAGCTGGCTGTGGCAACGTGGTAACACACACGGTGCTCGAGAACCTGCTGCGGCAGGGAGACAGCGCATATAGGACTCTTCTGAGAAAAATCCTGTGCATCAGGTTGATGTTTGCAAGTTCTTATCCAATAAAACCACAAAAGGAGTGGTCAGTCTGCATGTCTTTACAGTAACATCTTAAATCAGATTTTCTTTTTGCCTTTTCTTGTCCATGTCGATTCAGCTGTGAAGGCATTACACTTTTATTTTGAAAGATCTAACGGTAATTATTCTAAAGGTGGAGGCATCACTTCATGTAACATTCTGGCATTTCAGTATTTCCAAAGCTGAAACTCAACTATTTAAGAACATTAGTTAATTCCATTGCAGTTGTAGCTCATGGACCCAGCCAGGCTTGAGGTCACTCTGTATAAGGCTTTATGCAAACACAGATGAAAACCTATACCAGAGGGCTCATGGGTGAATGCACTGATGCTGTGATTCATTCTACCTGGGCAAACCCAGCTGCTCTGTGAATTTCAGGGAAGTTAGAAGGGCTTAACGTGAGGTGGCTGAGTCTGCCAGAATGAATTTACTTTCAGGGTCATGAGCCGGTTGTGTAAGGAAGAGATTACTTTGCTGTCCAGGAGTATCCTGTGATTCATAAAAGAAAACATTTAGTATTTACTATGACTCATTACGTTTACCACAGAAGAGACTCTTTTTCTTAGTAGGAATACAGATCTCACTTTCAAATGAGCTTTTCTCACAGATCTTGAAATGGAAATAGCCTAGGTTTGCATCTTAAAATGTACATTGAGGATTTCATAGCTGTTTTTTTCTTTCATCAGCAGTCATAAAAATATATTAAAATCTCATATTATTATCTCTCTAGAGTAATAGCAGTTACAATGTGGTCTCCTAAAAGCTCTTATAGTTCAGACATCATAGTAACTGTTGGCTGTCAGATGACTTCCATTGTTAAAACAATTTAGGACTGAAATTTATGCATATAACATATTCGTTGGGAGAGAGGACCTACAGGGACTGCCATTGTCTATAGGGGAAATATGCAGTGATACGATTATATGCCCTCTGGGAGTTGCTCCTACTAGTCACTGATAGGGCCCCATCTGTTTAATGTGAATGGGCAGGGTAAAGAGAGTTCATGTTGTTGGAGGAAAGCAGTAAGGCTGAGGCTTCTGAATGCTTGGAAAAAGGAAAGAATATTTTAGAAGGTAGATCAAGGAAGACTCCTACCGGTTTATGTAAATAATAAACTACCAATTTTAGGCATGTTGTATCTATTTTCTTAATATGCTAGCTCTTGCATTTCTTCTTCTGTTGTATATTTTAAATTCTTTAACCAAACATTACATCTCCTTATATCTATGCAGGACAAATGTGATATAAATGTGTATTATGCATTGCTTTTGTGCACAGCATAGATAGTTTGTATAAGTAGCAAATATATGATATATTATGTTTTCATATACAGAAGGTCCTTGTCTGGTACACACAATTACTGGAGATCTGCTGAGAGCCCTGGAAGGAACAGAAAACTGCTTGTATCCTCGCTTAATTTCAGTATCTAGTGAAGGTCACTGCATTATCTACTATGAACGAGGACGGTTCAGCAATTTCAGCATTAATGGCAAACTCTTAGCTCAGATGGAGATCAATGATTCAACCAGGGTAAATCTAAATGCAAACAAACATTTGTTGTGTCTCACCTTTATGTATTAAAATAAATTTAATGTATTTGCCCTGTGATTTAAAGGAAATATGCGTAAAATTGATACCTTCTGGTTAAGTCATATTCAGACACAGATCCTCTTTTCTCCATCTCCAAATGCAAAAATGCACTTGAGCTTTTCCAGAATAAATAAGAACAAATTGTTTATGATCCCACATGATTCCTGGAATGTTTGTTTGGAATTAAATTTCAGTGGGAAATATATCTTTAAAACAAAATGCTCTGAAAAGAGTCCATTCTTCATTTATTAGCCAAGACATGAATTTGTGCCTTCAGGGCTCTGCTCTGTCACTAGCACTTGAAGCAGCATGAGGAATGCAGATCGCTGCTTTGCTTTAAGTGTTAGCAATGGCACTGACTATTGTGAGACAAACACTGAAATGTTATGTGCTGAACTCAAGTCTTTGCAGATTCATTTAAACAGTTTTTTGGTTATATATCATGTTTCAAACCACACAATTTTACATTTGGAGACCCAATATTTGTTGGTTTACTTTTTGATTGGGGAAAAAGAGGAGTGGGAGCCTTTTTATTCAAATTTAAAGTGGCCAGAGCAAAAGAAATGCTTATAAGTTTATTAGTTTTTTGTAGTATTAACCTGTTTCCATAAAAGCTGACTGTGTGCTTGGGTTTTGTCTTTCCCCCCTGAAGGCCATCCTCCTCAGCAGTGATGGGCAGAACCTGGTAACAGGGGGAGACAATGGTGTAGTGGAAGTGTGGCAGGCCTGTGACTTCAAGCAGCTCTATATTTACCCTGGCTGTGATGCTGGCATAAGAGCTATGGATCTGTCTCATGATCAGAGGTGAGTTTGTCGTTAATGTTGGTATGTAAATGGTAAAATTGCACAGAGTATACATCTCCATGAACTGTAAAGTGTGAATTTATGGTATGCAGTCATTAACAGGATACGGTACAAAACTGTTACCCCAGTTGTTGTTGATTTGTCTGACTCAGCATTTTTCCCGATCCCTAAGTCTCACAGCACAAGCGCGTAAAGTAACATGAGGTCTTATATCATTGAAGTCAGTAAGCCAAAGGCTCAGTTAGCAAAGTATGAGCAAAATTACATTAACTTAAGCACATAGGAATGGTCAGGCTGGATCCGAGTGCAGTAGTAGTAGTAGTAGAGGCCTTAAAGCCCATTACAAAAGTTTGTGGTACATTTCTGATTTTCACATATGTAGAGCTTGAGAACTTGGGGTTGCATCTAGACTATAATGTGTAATACTATTGGTGGATCTATCCACTGGGAGTGGGTGTGATCCTTTCCTTTGACCTTCTTGAGCAATGGGGGTGTGGTGTAGAAGCCAAGATTTTTGAAGTCACTGCTGTGGCACTAAAATTCCCACTGTAAATGTCAAAGATATATGAAATTGATCCCTCAGTCTTCTATTGTGATTATAATGAAAGTCTATATGTTGCATTTATGCAGGATTATGAGTGGATTTGCTGTGTACATCATGCATCAGTATTGTATTTCTTATTAATATACAAACTCATGACATGCAAAGAATTCATAGGATATTGGAAAAATCATGCAGCATTCATTTAAGTTTTTTTTTTCTTACACTTTTCAGCATTCCGATGATATTAACCCATTTCGCAAAGCAACAAAAGCAACAAAAACATGTATAAGTAGATGACTTGAAACAAGTTTTTTGTCTCAGATTTAGCCTAATTGAAACTAACTAACTGGAACTGGAACAGGCCTATTCACTTCTGGAGCTTTGCCAGTTTATGCATACAGTACTGTGCTCTGTTTGAAGAGATTTATTTACACTGCAAAAAATTTCGGCTAGCCTATTTTCTCTATTCCTTATTGCAATAACAGGCTGAGAAGCCCCAGCTGTGCAAAGTGCTTTAAGTACCTGCTTAGCTTTAGTCACATAATTAAGCAGAAAACAGCTTTTGTATAGTTTGATAGAAGTAGTGATAGATATCTAATTCCCTTTTAAAACTCAGCTACCAGAATTAGAGGATATGTGATAACTGGAAAATCACCTCAGCTATTGCCACCAGAACAGCGTAAATATGGGGCTACATTTCAATATGAAGCTTTTTAGGAGTACCAAGGTGGGACCAGCTTGTAATTAAGGGATCGGTTCAGCTGTCTTCACAGAGGCATCTCATTCTGTCTGGGAGGCCATGGGATACCCAGCTGATCCCAGCCGCAGCCCCAAGTGCAGAGTGCTCCAAGCCCCATGTCCCAGCTGCCAGCCAGCATAGACACGTCAGCTGTCCTGGGGTACCTCCAGTGGCACAAGGTGCCTGAAATTAGGCATCTGGGTTCTAAAACACCTAAATGAAGGTGTCTTCATGTGAGCTACGGGAACGAACTTCTGTAATAAAAATGAAAATTTATTTGCTACAGCCTGTGGAGTCTAGAGGACAATGAAGCTCACTCTAAAGTACATGCCCAGTGACCTGCAGGGAGTTGGTCTCAGGCTGCACTGGGGGTACTGACTGGGGTCACATTCAGTTGCCTACCCATAGCTAGTTAGTACTGTTTGAGATACTTTAGAGGTCTGAGGTACGTACCTGGGGTGGCACACATGACAAAGCACCCAGTGAAAACCCACACCCTTCTGGAGAGGCAGCTGGAGGCAAGGCAGGGTATGTGAGAGCATGTCAAACGGTGTGATGCTTTTACTTATGTGAAGGTGCCTGAATGGACCTCCAGATCTCCCTTGACCTTCCTATAATGGGAAGATGGAAATTTGGCTCATATGGCGACACCTAAATGTAGCGTCTCATTTGCAAACTGAATCCTACCCATGAGCTTAATCTTCCGACAGTGTTGCAAAAAGAGCCTTATTCTTTTAGCTTTTTTGCTGTTTATGGTAAACCATTGCTTGAGAAGGTAAAAGAGGATTAACAGGACCGCCTGTTCTATCTTTTTCAGAACTCTGATTACTGGCATGGCTTCTGGCAGCATTGTAGCTTTTAATATAGATTTTAACCGGTGGCATTATGAGCATCAGAACAGATACTGAAGCGGAATGAAGAACTGAAAGCCCAGGTAAAGCTGAGAGCACAAGTGCTGCAATGAAAGGTGTAGTCTCTGGTGGAAAACCACGTCTGCATTGACCTCCGTTGTACATTCCATTACACCCAGCAATAGCTGTACATTGTAGTCAGCAACCATTTTACTTTGTGTGTTTTTTCACAACTGAACACCAGCTGCTGAAAAGCAAGCTTGTATCATGTAAATTATATGAATTAGGAGATGTTTTGGTAATTATTTCATATATCTTTGTTTATTGAGAAAAGGTAGTAGGATGCGCCACAAGAGACTTTTGAAAATTCTGGGGAACCTTGTGTCCAGTTATTTCAATGTTTAGGCTTTGAACCTAACATGCATCCCATCTCCAGCCTCTTTTCAAGCTGAGATAAAAAAAATACGTTTGATACTTTGTACATCAGATGCACATCTTAACTTTAAAGGGATACTTTTGTAAAAGTAAAACCTTGTATAAAGAACAAAACTGTTTCTTAATTTTATTGTGGAGTTACAACTTGCATGTACTTTAAACCTGATGTCTTGAAGGAACAGGTGCATTCACACAAATCAAACTGGAGATCTGCCTAAGGGTACAGCTTGTGTTAAAGGGTTGAATTTGGGCGCAAACAGTAATTTTGACATTTCCACCAACACATGTTTTTTCACGTTTTGAATCTAAACTTTACCCCTCTTAAGTGGAGTTCTGCTCATGAAGCATTTGGATAAAAAGCCATCATTTGCCATATTTATACAATAGAAATTGAATTCCTCCCTTTTAAATTCAAAGACTAGAAGGAAAGGGAGCAAAGAGGGAAGTTCAGTTTAATGCTTTGTAATGCTTAATAAATTCCAATACAGATAAAGTGCTATACTTCTGGATTATTAACATTTGGCATACAAATCATGGGCAAGAAAGCCCCCAGTGATTTTTTCCTTTATCTTTCCTCTGAGCAGCTTAGTTTATTTGACAGCCTTAGCTTCATTGTAAAGGTAATTGAGGTTATTCTTTTTGGTTCTTCTGAAAATCTCACCTGAAGCCACTCAAACTAAGGCACTTCATGTTTTACAATACTGTAATGATAACTATTGGAATAATTTTCTGCACATTGTACTGATCAAATTACACACCCAGGGGTATATACACTTTAATTCATGTTTCTTCTTTGTATATTTGGTGACTGTATTGTCATAGATGTACATATTGTGTCGGTAGGGCTATGAGGCATGTAACAGGAATGTAATTTTCTCAGAATTTACACTCACTTGCAGTCATTTATTTAAAAAGATAATGGATTCTTTGTATTGGCACTTTGCACCAGAAACATATCATTATTTATTGATGTGATTACTTATTTGTTATCCACCTTGTATTAGTAAGTTTAGCACTGAATTTCCTTCTTCATTGTTGTTTGTATTTATGATTCTGAAATCATGGGGATCAACGTAATGATTAAGTTATTCATCACCCGTCTGTAAGCAATATCTTGAGTTTGTAGCTTAGAATTGGGAGACTATTGAACATCTGGAAGACAAGTTCATTTCATCTTGAGATCATGGTGAAATATTTTGGATATATAAATTCCTTAAGCTATTGTAACCATGTTTTATTGCAAAGATGTAAAATATGCCAGATGTGTGTGAGTTGGAAATCAAAAAGAAAAATAAAATATGCAAAGAATTCAGTGATTGTTTTTCATTTCAATGAACTTTTCATCAAAACATTCACATTATCATTAGGAACAAACAAAAAAAATATTTTAAGAAATCCTCTCTGATATGCTATGTTTATACCAAAAATTATGCATGCCTGGGTGGCTGTATTTCCTGTGGTCTCAGGAACTAAAACAGAGGTTACAGAGTGTGTTTTGCAACTCTTTTGATTGTCAGTACACGGAGAGAAGTTACTAAAGATACTTTGATCAACAGAAGTGAAAAATCAAAGCCTGTAAGAGATATTTAGGATTCTTGTGAATAGGCAATGATCTTGCATAATAGACCTCACAGAAAGCAAAGATCTGATGAAAGCCATTTTGGGTATCAATATCTGATAAGATGAAATTAATTTCATTTTGCCTTGGGCACTGAAAGTTAGATATATACACTCTCATAGCAGAACAAAACAGGTGGGATAAATTGCCTTTTGGAAATGCTGAGGTCCCTACAAAGATTACAGCAAGTGGAAATACAGTTAGCTAAATGTCAGATATCTAATTTAAGGTAACAATGGTAAGCAAAATACTTTCCTCATAATTAGAAAACTCCTGATAATAGACTAAAAAGCAGAATAACAGCCAACACTTCAGTTTGTTGCCCCTACTCATTGCCTTCCTGTTTAGAATGATTGTTCTTTAAACAATTATCAAAACGAACTAAAGCCAATGTTTGAGAATCTTATTAGAATACTGTATACATTTTAGCAGATAAGTATATCAATCAGCTTTTGAAGCAAATAAACTAACTTGATTGTTCTGGGGCTGGGGGAGAGATGGGGAGGAGAGGAAAGGATTGGTATGTTAATTGCAGCTTGTGAAACAGTTTATTGGTATGTCACAATCTCCATTCCATAATTATACAAGTTTCATACCTAATTTCATGTTTTATTCAACAAATTGATTAAGAAAATATGCACCATTGCAGTTAAACAAAAATGAATATTACTAGTATCTTAATTAATGCTGCTGTTTGCATGAAGTCTCGCAGCAATTGTGTGAAGTACAATTTAGTCACAAATGGGAAGGTTTTGTGCCCAAGCAAGTTTTTTTTATGAGAAATTAGCCATGGGCTACAAAAAGAAAAAAGTCCTACTCTATTGCATTCATAGGTAGGGGCACCCAAAAAAGTCAGCCTCATAATAATAATAATAATAATAGTAGTAGTAATAATAGCAATAATATACCATCTCCACTATGGCTTATGTTATAAAAATTGAGTTTCCATAAAGGCATAGGTCAAGGAGAATGTATTAACAGGCTGGTATAGTCACATTGACCAGCTTGATATGGTTTTTGTGGTGAAACACCACTGTTGCCTTTTAGTCTCTATTTAACTTCTGGGTTTTTTTAAGAAAAAAATGATGTGCCAGGATATTTAAATTCCTTTGTTGTTTTTGTTGATTTGTTAATTACATTATTATACACGATCTGTTGCCGGGTCTTTTAACATAAAAAGAAGCAGATCTCCAGTTTATATCACAAGACTTTTCCAAAGCTTCAACTGCCCCATTTCTGTTGCATGGTAAAGCTGGGCTAACTCACCTTTTTTCTCTATAAAAATGAGACTTCCTGATTCCAGGGAAACTCTGAAAGCTGCCTGTGGAAGATGAAGCAGCTTTGACCAAACCAGTTAAATGTGACCAATCTCTCAGCTAAGGGAGATGTAGCACTGAGGATACAACAAAAATATACCTGCAGTGAAATTAAGGTGCAGTTATTGGCTGTGTTCCTGCCAGTTAGACATAGGTTAAGAATTGGACTATAAGCCAATGCCATACCAGGAGGATGGTGCAACAGCTATGAGGCTTATTCCTTGTCCAGATCCTACCACTGTTGAGGAGAATGCTGCTTTCTCTGTAAGAGGAAAAATAAAAGAAAGGCTGATGCATTTTACCCCAAGGAAAGACTAGCTAGGCTTAATTTACTGGAAAAGCCTTGGATAAATAATGATTATGTTGATAGAGAATCTCATGGGTTGTGCTTGTAGAGCTAAAAATGCTGCCTGTGAACAACAGTTGCGGTGAATTTTTGCTATAATATCACGCCGTTGACAAGCAAGCAGGATGTTTGAAGCAAGCCTCGTGCTGCCAGGGATAAAAGTGTTTGAAGTAGACACGGGGAGTGAAGGGCTGACTTCTGATAACAGCAAGAGAACCATCTCCTGATACAAGATGTCTAGTACATATAAATATTTCATTTGGAGACTTCTAGCTGGAGTTTATGCTCACATTTCCCACCAGTTTAATTGTGTACTGGTTTTATTTTGTCTTTTGTGTAGGTGTGTGTTACTTGCAAACACTAAAATGAATGGACTAAAACTTAAGCTGATATTTAAAGAAGGAAAGAAGTACTGGAAATTTATATGTCTATGCAATACGGTACAGTTTATAGACTCTCTAACCCCGGTGATTAGTTTTGCAGCATCTACAGTTAAATTCCAAGATCTGCAACCGACAAGAAAAACAAGTCAAGAGATTGCTTTCTTGTAAAATTTATAAGCTGTGACCATATAATTAGTTTACAGAGGGATTTATGTAGATGAAAATCTGCCAAACAGCTGACTTGGTTTATGGGTCCCTCTGTGGTGACATCATGCCTAAACAGCACTACAGCTCCACACCATTAGTTAGAAGTCCTCTCTCAGTTGCACCCCATGTGCACAAACAAGGACCTGGGTAACAACAGGGGTACCTATGTGCAAAATTCAGAGCCTGGAGTGCTTTTTATTCATTAAAGGATTGGCATAAGAGCTCTGTGTGCCTAAGGTGCCTTCAGCTACCTTCAGTCTAGTGTTCCTAACATCAAGCAGAGAATATGCTTTTATGTACAAAAGTGTGGGGAAAAAAAAATATCTCCCCTGGTGCCAGAAGATTACAGACAGCTAAAAACTATCAACATCAGTGGATTTGGCTTAGAAGTTTCATGTCTGTTTATACTTTGAAGAGAGTTGGTCTTGGCAGGATGCTGCAATGACCAAGCCCTGTGGCAAAGCTAATCGTAGTATCATAGCCATGCAAATTTAAGAATGATGCACTTAGTTTCCCTTACTGCGTAGCTGGACTGGCGATTGCCAGAAGAGGCTCCAGAACAATTGAAAGTGGTGTTTCAGCCTTGCTGTACAGCTTATACATATAAATCCAGTGCCTATGGCTGTTCAGATACATTAGTTTGTACAAAGGTATCAAACAGGAAATAAAAAAGTGCCTGGTGGCCAGTCTCCCTGCATGCACATCTTTTAAAAAATTAGTAATAGAAAAAAAAGACTGCTTCAGTAGGGAGACGGCAGGGCTCTGGGAAGGGGCTAGGAGCATAGAGAAAAGTCAAAGAGGGACAGATTTCCTCTACAACAAAACACTCATTTTTTTCCAAATAAGCCCAAACAGATTGTCCCAGCTCTGCTCCTGCAATGTCCCTTCCCTCTGTCTTTCCTCTACTAAATGCTTCTGTCCCCCTTGCTTTAAGTTGCCATGAAAAGCAGGCCATAAGTTGGATTTTCTCACTCCTGCAACCATGACCCTCCTGGTATCCATCACATACCCCAACTCCCCATAACTGCCAGGGAGAACTAAAGCAGATTCAGCATAAAGCACACACACGTGAGGCTCCAGAAGGCCCATACACATCTCTTCACCAAGCTCCTTGGTGTCCCAGTGTGGGTTGCAGGAGGTAAAAAACTGAAATTAAAAGTGTATTCTATATTTCAGCTGTCTATTCGAGCAGAACCAGAGGTCATGTGGGAGTATTATTCTCCTAGCAATTAGCACAGGTCAGGGCCCTTCTCTGACCTGAAAGCATGTGGCACGACAGCCTCTAGCCACGCCGCCAGACTCCCTGGGACCAGCCCTTAATCCATCCTAGCCCATGCACACTGCAGGGTGTTTAGAGGGTGATAGGTTAATGGCATGCCAGTTACACCATGCAGATGAGCACAGCACAGTGCCCAAGCCTCCACCTTTCGTTACTCAAGTTGCTAGATATAGCCAAGGCACCTACAAAGAGTGCCTTGGGCTCCATGATCATCAGCCTATCAACCATGTCACACAGTCATGACAGGTGGGGCCTGGGACTCAGCAATAACTCCCAGCCACAAGTTTATGCACAAGACTGCTGTATCATCTTCGAGCACCACACCCTAAAACGACAGCTTTTGGATCACTAGCTACAGCTGTTGCAATAGCTTATGTGGAAGGTGCTTAGTGTTTTTTGGCATGCTTAGACTCACAGCCCCTTTGCGTGTTGCCTTGTGCATACCTTTACATGATGGAACATCAATATCGACTGGAAAGAGCTTCTGCTTGCTCTGTAGACTTCAAGAAGTATGTGGTCAGAGCTCCTCCTTGGCCATTCCTCCCTGAAGCTCATCGACACCGGTTCAGATCCATGAAATGAGATACCTTGGAAAGAGTTAATAAGCTACCATCACCATTGCTATAGCTTCCTCTGTTGTCAGAGCCTCATTGCAGAGGCTTGTGCCCTAACTTGATAAGTCCCTCAATGCTAAGAAGTTATCTTGTGGGAGATAAGCCTGCTAGCCAGACATCTACAGCAGCACTTACGAATGTCAGGCGGGAAGGATTCAGCTGGGACATAAACTCCAGACATGTATTGAATGAATATGGATCCTGTGCAGGAGCTGGCTACAGATAGTGTACTCACACCTCATTCCATGTAGGCTGGGATTAGTGTCCCAAGGGGTGCTGATCTTTCTTCATTGATGGATGATCTGGCCAGTACACTAGTCAGCAATACCTTCTGAGTTCCATATCAGCCCATAATGAATGTGATGAGGCAACACATACACAACTAGAGAGCTCAAGGGTTACGGTTTTCTGCAAGGTGCAATCTGGTAATTGAGGGAGGGGTGGAAGAATGGGTTTTGAATGTATATAAGTATGAAAACTTGAAAAAAAGATTCCTTCTGCAACTTTTCTTCAAGATAAATTGCCTATAGGGACATTTTCAACTTACTGCTCAACCTCTTTCTCCCAAGTCTCTCCCTGTTTCTGGGGTTTCTTCGATCCCTTTTGTCACCATGTGTTTCTCATGGGGAGGGAAGGGGCCACTGTGCTTTTCAGAGGCACTCACAGCATAAATACGTGTGCATGCACGTGTGTGTGCAAGGCAGCTCAATTGTGGGTCACTCTTTTTGCTACCTGGGGAGCTTTCTAGCAAAACCAGGACAAAACAAAACAGATAAATCATTAAATCACAAGGTTAGATGGTATTAAGTAAGAGAAAGGGAACAGTAGAAATTCTAGTCAGGGAATCTGGCATGACCTGGGCTCAGGGCAAAATTATGTGGCTAATCCCAAGTCTGTTTTTTCGTATCTAAGGCAAAAAGAAAAAAGGCATCTTCACTAACAGTCCTAGAATAGATGAGGGATGTGCATAGGAACCTTTCCAGATTAACAGATGCAGCCATTCACAAACCAGGGTTTGAAGGGTAAAACACTTGTATTTATATGGCCACTACTTAAATTATATTCAAATCTTGTTTTAAGAATCTAATATCTCTCTATATCTGGTCTGTAGAAAATCATATTATGGGACTGCAACTCCTGGAAATGTCAGTTTCTAGGAATTTAATGTGGACCTACTTGTAAGTGCATAAAACCACCAGTTCTTGAAGACTTTTTCTTTTCAGACATCAATGTTTGCAGTAATTTCTTTTAAGCACACTTTCAGCAAAAGTCCTCCTCCCACCTTAATAATGCCCTTTTCCAAAACACTTAGCTGACAAGATTTCTGTACTTCCCATAAAAATTAGCCCTCAAATACAAACTGTGTGTGTTTCAAAGGATAAAAAGCTAAGAGAACAGGGACATTGTAAGCAACCATTAACATAACTACTAAATAGACCCACTGAAAGGCTTTTCCAAAAACAAACATTTGAAATTCCAAACTGATAAGACATTTGTGAACTCAAACAAATCCATTTTTGACAGATAAAATTAAAAAATGGTATTCTGCCCTGGGCAAATGTTGGGCAATCAGTGTCCTCTTGCTGTATCTTCCCTTGCTTTTAGCATTTGGAAAGAAGTTTCTAATGTAAAAAGATTTCTGCAGGGTTCCAGCAGGAACAGCTGAATTTTGGACATTGGAAACAACTACACTTTGAGAGACTGTGAGTATTATTTCTTCATAAAAAAATATGCAATATTAGTCTAATGCCTTTCATGAAACCAGTATTCCTTTTAACATGTTTGTAGTCTTATCAAAACTGTATCATCTACTTACACAAATTATTGTGGTAACAAATTATCTCATTATTTTAACTCACCTGTAAATTCCTTATTAACCACTAATAAGACACCTATTAACCACTAATAATAACACTAATAAGACAGACCACCATGCAGTCCTGTCTGAATGACAGGCCTGTCATATTCTGATTCATTTTTCCCTTTACTATATTGGCAAGGACTTTTGTACTTTAACCAGTTTATAAAAAAACAAACCCAGCAAAAATCAATAATTCCAAAGACAACTTACCCGGGCCCTTTGATCACTTTAAGGTAAGCTACAGAATTCACTGTTTTGAGGCATCTTACATTAGCACAACACATAATCCCAAGCACGTGGAAATTAAGTAGTCCTTATTTTTTAATTTATAATTCTCACAGAGACAGGCTAAGAACTGCTAGAACAATATAGTGCCGCCTTTGCAGTCCTGCAGATCATTTCCTTGCCTTGTTTAAAATCCCAGGCTAAAGGTATTTCTACCAGAAGTCTTCAGCTCCCTCATCATTCCAGAAGATCAAAATCCCACCAGCCAGTGGGGAGAACAGGTTCACTTTGTCCTGGAGTTAAAGCACTTATGTCTTTCTGTGGTGTGGATAATTTGCAAGTGGACAGGACTTAGCCTGACTGATTCATGAAACCATTGTGAGACTTTCAAACAAGACATTTGGAGAGACAAAAGGTGATCCCTCTGCATATTAGCTGGGACAGGGTTTACTCTCGGTTGTGGTTTAATCCCAGCTGGCAACGCAGCCCCACACAGCTCCTCACTCACTCCCCCCACAGTGGGATGGGGGAGAGAACTGGAATGTACTTAGTGGTTGACTGGAAAATAAATAACTGGGGAGAAAACCATGCAGATATAAAAAGCAATCATAAATGCACATGCAGATGAACATACAGGAACGTTTTAGATAGAAGCATTGTAACATCAGAAAAGAAGATATTTTTCAGTTTAATGAGCGTCCTAAGTGCCAGTGGTGTACACTGACTGGAGATCTTTTGCATATATTCTGGGATTGCCCGGAGTAACGCATGATTAGCCACAGACACTAATAAACAAACACATACAAATGCTTTGCAGCCTGAAGTAAAACTACCCATTCGCAAGATTGGTTCAGGAGGCAGTACGGTCAGTCCTGTGTAACACTTTCTTCTCAGTGAACTTGAGAATACCTCACCTTTAGTTTTTTAGTCTGATACTGCTCTCAATGGCTTTTGACATTTGGAAGCAAGAGACTTTATGTAAAACCTGGATTTTGAAATACATCTAATACAATGTTAATTAATGAGATGAACATAAAGTGGTAATAAGTTTAGTAAATGTTATTTTCTACAATAAAGTGGATCTTTCATATGCATAAAATGTTAAATATAAAAAAAATATTACATGTAAAGTCACTTCTGAGAAGACTATGGAGCTTAAGGGAGACTTTATAGAAATACTCACTATTCATGTACAGACAACAGCTATATAAGGATTAAAGTGACCCCAGCAAAAATACAGAATTTATTAGCAACTAGGTTTTACCATTTACCATATATTCATTTGTGTGTGATCTAGAATTCTTCTATCGCTTAGGCCTAAGTCCCTATGTGCAAACTGTGTCTAAACGTGCAAAGCATGTCAAACGCATCCTCACTGTTCTGTATTTCCCAACAGTGTTCAAGTAACTCCAGTAGCCAGTTTTAACTCAAACCTGTGCTTTTCGCAAAGCAAGTTTTAACCTCTAGTTCATTTAAAATTCTGCCTTTCTTTCTATTTACATGTTTTGTGCAATCTTATCTGTAATTATATAGAATATATTATATGATGTAGCAAAACAAAACCAAAGAGCTTACACTATATCCTAAGGTTATTATTGGTTAAAATAGCTGTTACTAGAAACTATATCTAATTGTACCTAATAGGTGTAACCCAAACTTCAGAAACCAATTTAGAAACAGCTAAAAGCAATTTTGTATTCATGTAAGTTGTCTAGATTTGGCAAGCCACCCAAACTATTGAAAATATTTAGATCACAGCCTCCATTTTTAATAGCCATGCCCCTACAGCTGCTAAGATGCATTTAGTATAAAAATTGTTATGAGACAAGTACGTTTAAAGGGTACAATCATAAGCAACATGTTTAAGCCAAGATCACTTAAATGTTATAAGACCAACCAGTAAGTCTACCTACATGACTGGCAGCTGCCTAGAGCAATCTTACTGGTTTTATCATAGAAGTGCAGGGGTGATCAAATTTGGCAAAGTTTTCATGGAGCTTTTTTGTGTGAATTTTAAAAATTATTTTCTGCAGGTGATGGTGATGGACTGGTCAAGTAAGAGGAGCAATTTTATCAGCAGACTACTCAGCAAGAATCGTGAGGCAGCAAGCAGATAGTTTTATATATCTCTGATTTCCAAAAGACATTTCCCAAGAAGGCTAGATGTGCCAAAAGGACCTGGCTGAGCAGCACTAGGTCATAGAAGACAGAAAACAAACATGGGGAACTGGAAGCACAAAAGTAGGTGCTTCAACAACCCCATTTTCCCATGGGATAATGAGAAGGGACAACTCACACCCTGGCACAGCTTTCTGAAGCTTTGCTAAAAGCACCGTATTGTCCTCTTTTAAAAACAGAGGAATCAAATTGCCTTGCAGAAATTGTACAAAGCACTGCTGTTCAACATGTTGTTCCCTGAAGTAGGAATATCCAGATGAAAGAAACTGGGAACAGCACCACCATCATCTGAGTAACCAAGTGCCCCCAGCTTCTTAACAAGTAAAGCCATGTTGCTGACAAGCACCTTATTAGCTCTGTCTTTCAAAGCCTTATCTAGGGAGGCTGCTGTGAAATCAGGGAAGAAAATAAGAATACAGCTGTCATAACACCCTGAGTGTATCACCTGACTGAACTCTCTATCTTCAGAAACCAGTCACTGTAACCGCAAAGTGGAGCTGGACAGCCCACCTTTGCGCCAGTTCCAGCGCTAAGTAGAAAGTGACACCTGGTAATGTTAGGCTAAACACTTCTCAGAAAGTCCATATCTGAATTAAGGAAAGACTAGATGCATTCCTTGATTTTGCTAACAAGTTCACTTTTCCTTATCTATGCACTACACTAAAAATCAACGTGTAAATAAGAATGTGGAGGCTAAAGGGACTCCAGACACTGATTACACGAGTCACTTAAACTCAGTACTATTTACATTAGAAAACTACAGTTGCCTGCAAGTTAGTGGAGCAAAAATGTTTTTTTGAAATCTTATAATCGTTTCATATGTTTAAAAAAATTATAATCACACAGATCTCATGCAAAAGAAGACTGACAGTTATTCACATACAGAAGGAAGATATTTTGAATTGAATTAACTAGTACTAAATCTAGGATACAGTGATACACGGGCTTATAGGCCTGGTTAAATTCCAGAGAAACACTCTTCATGGCAACATTTATCTGTATATCACACTTGACAATTTATCATAGTTTTCTCTGTGCCTTCCAGGGAGAAGAGAACTAGGCTGAAGTCTGAATTCCTAACAACAGTCTGGTGTGACCCTCTGAATTAAATATCTGATTCATTAGCATTTGAAGTGTAACATCTTGTAAAAACATCTGAAGACTGAGACTCAAAGCTTACTGATTCTAGCCTAGTATGTCCCAAAATTCACTGATTCCCTTTGAGGCAAGGCAAGTAAGGAGCCTGTACATACGTTCATGTAATTTAGCTATTTAGCAATATGCAAATGGGTTTCAAGTCCATTGGCTGGGACATGTTCAGCATGGAAACCCAGGATTTGTTTCACCCTTTGCTTCAGCTAAGATCAGATATCCAAATCCGTACATGTCACCCCAGGATACCTTTATTATCCATGGAAACATACAAACAGGCACTTGTGGGGAGTCATTTGAACTACTGAGATACCTGCCCTAGGTATCCAGGACACCTAATGAAAGAAGTCTTCCTGTGGCAACACACATTAATTTCTCTGCACTGGTAACAAAAGTACCCTGGGGTCACTGGCTTAGATGTAAACACCTCACAACTATACAAGTTAAGGCATTTTGAAATTATGTTGGCCATCCAGACCCTCCTTTCCGTTTGGTCGAGGCTTCTCTCATCTGCCAGGTAAAGTGGGTCAGGAAGAGAATCAGGCTGGAGATACCTTCTACCCATTTTTTATTCCCCACTGGCTTTATTCTTGGCTGCATCAGTTCTTTCAACAGATTAAAGCTTAGCCACACTGTCCAATCATACACTTTCTGAGCCGTGTTATAGGTATCCCTGGAATAAGGTTGAAGGATATTATGTGTAGCAAGGTGGGAGGTGGAAGAGAGGAGGAATATAAAGGACCCTGGGAGAGGGATGAGCTATAGAACCTGTAGAATGATTGTCCCTGGAGAGCACAGACTGAGGCACAGTTTATGTACAAAGAAATATATCAGGGAAGTATCTATTGCAAGTCAGGCAAATACAAGGACATGGTTTTTCTGGTTGGAGCTTGATGGTAGTTTCAGAATTATTTTCTTTTTCCTGTGTTTCTTTTTAAACACCTGTAACTGTGAGTTCTGTTAGCATGTTGTAAATGAATAAATAGATTTACAATTTACTGTATCCTGATTTGAATTAAGGATGATTTCATGCAACCCACTTACAACAAAGAATTCCTTACATGGGATACAGCAAATGTAAACCACAAAGTCAGGGCTACAGGAAATATTGCCAAACTCACCAAAGCTTTGATTGAACATATTCAAAGAAGAGATCGCCACACCTCCATAACAGGTACAGAAGCCACACTAAGCTCCAGGGATGAGGTGAGGAAGTGCCTCCCAGATACCAGTAGCAGTCAGAAAAATTCCCCAGTGTTTCTAGCAGTATTTGAGGAGCATGCTTGGCTGCAGAAATATGTCTTTAGCTTGTGCAAATTCTGACAGTTCAAAACATTAATCTAAGGGAATGTATTTATTAACAGACTGGGGAGCACTGCATCCACAGCAGGAGTTAGCAGCCAGACCCATCATCTTGGTAGAGGAAGGGAAACCTGGACAGGAGAGAAGCCTTAGCATGCTCCATCAGGTCTCTAATTTAAAGCCAAGAGGCATATTGAAGGACAAAACTGAAACCTACAGCAGTGTGCCCTAATGAGAAGTCAGAAAATAACATATTTTCTGTATTTTGTATCTGCCTTTTAAACTCGATTAGCTGTTGAAGCATACAGCTCCAACACTATCCCATTTTCTGTTCTTTAGCTATGGTGCACAGATGCAGCAAGCAGTTAGAGACGAAGCAGAATTAATTTGTTAAATAATTTAACTAAGCAGGGTGAGTTAAGTAGGTTCCCACAAAATGAAATTCATTATAGTGAGAGGTCCTTACAGATAGCACAAACACCTGCCTGAAATACCTGGAGAAACTCCCCAGAGAAAATTTTAAAATCTCCCATGAAACTGTAAAATTGTCTTGTGTAAACTGTAGTGCATTTTACATTTTATTTGTTATACTGAATTTATTCTGTTGTTGGGAGGGGGGAAGAAAACTGGTTATTAAAAACATTTGATTTCAGTCCAACATTTTCTATAATTTTATTTTGTCAACAGATGGGGGGATATCTACTGAGCATATAATGGGTTTATCACTTCTCAAATGCAACTGCTGCCAAATCTTTAAGGTTAGAGTCTTCTCTCAGCCATAACGTTGTGAAATCCACAATAACTATATCGAAATTCACAAATGTTTTTTTATGACTTTTTAAATGAAACCAAATTCTTTTAAATTAGTATATTTGTATTATTGTGTAGGTGCTGCTGGTCACTAGAAATTATTAACATCAAAGCATAATGGGTTGGTGATAATATTCATTGGGCAGGATAAGCCCCTGAACGGCTGTCGACCTTTGTTCTTAACTAACACTGATACAGAAGTGTATATGTGACCAAGTGCAATATATCACAATTTCTAAGGTTGGTTTGAATTATACTACTGACATTTTATTACATATATCGGGCTGGCCATGTTTTAAAATTTTATGTAGTGTTTGTTTTGGAATGGAGGTAATTTCTGTGGTTATGGATTAGTAGTTCAGCTTGGCTTTTCCCACCGCCTGTTACCCCAGGCTATAGCTGGAGAATATTTTTTGTTTGATACGGCCAACTTAGAATTTATAGGTGCACAGCTCACACCACCAGTTGCCAGAGGCACTCATAAACCCTTCTTTCTAGCATAAACTATCAATATATATCCTGATCAGGAGAGCACACTGAAAGTAATGGCTCTTTGTTTCCCTCTGGCTGCAAAGTGCCATTGCTGGCCACACAGGGTTTGGATAAGAGGAAAGCAGTGGTAGTTACTGTGCTCCAACAGATGCCTCAGCAATTTTAACCTGCTGATATACAATACAATGAAATAGCTCTACTTGGAGCCATTCTATGGAGAAAATCTGGCCAAAACTCGTATTTGGTCTGAATGAGACCAGAAGGACTCAGTAGTCAGTGCCCAACGCAGAGTTCAGAAGAGGAGGAGAGGTCCTCCTTATCCTCATCCTCCTCTTCCTCCTCTGCTTAATCAGAACATTACTGGCAAAATGGAATTTCTTCTACAAATCACACTTTTTCAGAAATCTGAGAAGTCTGGAAGAAACATCTTTTCAAATAGAGATGTAATCTGAGAAAGATAGTCTGGAGTTGTGTCTGTAAGGTGCTGATCTGTGATGCAAGGGAGTCCTTAATTCAGAGCAGTTTTTAAATGTCAAGATGAGTTTGATGAAGACTGAGCAGGGTCTGACTCCTGGGCGGGTACTGCTCACATATCCCTTGCACATACAGGCATGGAAAGAGTTCACCCTTCATCAAAATTGTTCAAAAGAGGCTTTTATTGCATTCCAGTGGTAACAAAAACCCTCTCCTAAACCATGGGAGTTATTACAAAAAAAAATGTTAAAATATCAGTCCTTTATTCAAATCTCCCATGGAAAGACCTTCGCAACATCAATGAGAGCTCAAGTAGGCTGCAAAATTTATGCTGTGTGGAGGGGAGATTTTTAATAAAGGCATAAAAGGAGAATGGATGCTAAGCATGACAAACATCTGCCTAAGAACAAAGCAGGTGAAAACCATCTTCATGTGCCCAGGCCTACAAATGCTGCCTGCACCCTTTCTGCCATAGAAACAGGACACTAAAGGCTCAGCTTTCACCATCTCCAAAGTCTTGGCCAGAAATGTGGAACTGTTGAAAAATACTTTAGACTGTATAATTTAGGAGATCATAAAACCAGGAGGAGAGTTTGAGAATTATTTAGATTTATGAGCTGATGGAAGTTACTTAGACATCCACACAGTCAGAATCTCTCCCATGAAGTCAAACTGCTTAAAGATCAAAGTATCTGTATCAACATTATCACCAGGCATCAAAAAAAATCCGCGACATACAACAGATGCCCCCTCTGTCTGCCCTCAAACTGTCAAGAGTTAGCAATATTCAGTGCTGTTGGGCAGGGCACACACAATATACACATGTAACATAGGAGGGGAGAGATACTGGAGGGGGAAGGACAAAAGCGTTGTTGAACCAGCATTTGGATGGAACACTAAAAACAGGCAAAATTGTACATGTCCTTGCTGACTTTTCTTCTTTATTATTTTCATGCTCTAACTACCATTGTACGTAGAAACTCTGAACCTTAGGAAGTGCGCACATTTCCAGCAGCAATGGTGACAAACAAGCATGACTAAGCTGATGCAGAAAATGAAATAAACTACTAATACGCCTCTAAAGGAAGTGTCATCTCCATGGTCTATGTCAAGTAATGAGGCTCCCACAAATTGCAATACCATAGATTAACATCTGTAACTTTGTGACCATCACACAAAACCACATGGTTGTCTTCAGGAAATAACCCCCATTGTGGCTGTTCATTCTTTCATGTTCTGACCTTATCATTCATGAAATAAGGATAAACCTGAGAAGAAATTAGTAATCCGTACTAAATCCTGTACCAGTCTACATTTAGATATGAACGCAATTAACTTTTTTTTCCTTTATAAGTAACATGAGTTCTCTAAAAGTTGATTTGCTTTAGATTTCTGAACATTGTTATTTCATATACAGGAAGAACCTTAGATATATAAACATCCTTTGCTTTCTTAAAAATATTAAAAACCTGTTCTGCAGGAAAGTTGCGTGGAAACCAAAGTCTGTTGCTCATTACTGGGTAAACACAGTACATTGCTGCTACCGGTGACAGGCAGTTGAGCTCCAGTGGCTCCAGCAACAAGAAATGGGGCTTGTACACCAGAGGGGTTGTCCAAAAGCTATCACGTGATAAGCCATACTTCAAATACACACAAAAGCAGAAACAACTCGACTATGGATCTATTCTTTGGTGCTTCTGTTATACGTAAGGCAAACCATAGGTATTTACAGTTTTGCACCCTTACCACTGCCATTCTTAACCTCTAGATACCAACTCTCTCTTAGCATCTGGGTTTCCACTGTACTCCCAATACTTACACTTCTGCTGTTGTACACACAAAAATTTACTTCTGTCTGAGCAGTGCTAACTTCATAACACTTAATTCAATCCTAAATCCTATTTGATGCACAAACTAGGCAGGAAAAGGTGTATATCAGTAGCAAGGACAAGTGGATCACACAAATTCAGATATACCCCTTCCCCACCAGCAACATGACGCTCCCTCTCAAGATGCGGTCAAGCAAGGCCATAGTACTTTGGTTGGGTTGAGGACATTAGACATGTATTACCATGTCTGATAGGCTGTAAGTAGACCAAGAGGGCAAACACAAAGGAACTCTTTTTAAATAATGGACGACTCTGGCCGAAGAATCAGAAGGTACAAACATTATGTAAATTAATTTAGACTTGAAAGCAGAAGAAGGTTTTTAATGATTGCAGAGTGGAGACCTCAAGATGCATTTGCCTTCCAGGGCAGTAAACTCAACTCAAATGACCCAGGAGTTGGTTTTCTTAGTGTGTGAAAATCAAAGAGGGGAAAAAAGAACTGGAGGTGCTGGTAAAACCCTTTAAAAAAGCAGAGGCTTATATAAAGAAAATGCAGTTCCTTCTCAGCCATAAGGGGATAGCCTCTTGAGCAAAGAGGTTCCTGAGGAAACTCTCAAAATTAAAGGGACTTAAGAAACAACACCTAGACTTGGAAGGCTCTTACCAGGAGAAATGAAATAATTAGAGCGGAACAGCAATCCTGAATGGAAATAGACCAAAATTTTGATGAACAGTCAGGAGTGGGGATATAAATGAGCCCCTGCTTCCCCTATCTCTGTGTTACCTGCTGTGCTGTCTGAAGAAACCCAGAGCTGCTTCAGAGCTCCTTCAGTGAAATCTACAACTACCTGCTTCAACTATGTCAATACCCAGAAGGGGTAAACTATGAGGGAAAGAGGTTAAGCTAACTGAAATCTTACAGGTCTCTCCAATCTAGAGTAACAGAAGCTAAAAATCAACTTTTGGGAAGGTATATCATGGTCTGAGGATGGGAAGCATACCAGAGAGCTGCTGTGGGTCTGACACACAATGGAAGGGGAGCCTTAAAGGAAGAGGAAGAGACATCTTGGTCTGTGGGTACCCCACCCACAACATGTATATATCTGATGAAAGAGCCCTAGAGAGGTGTCCTGAGATACACTCCTAAACACTGAGATAAACTCCTGTTTTCCAAACTAACATCCACAAAAAACAATGTATGTGTAGAGGGCACAAAGAACAGACTCCCCATGAAGACCCTGGATTTCCACATGGGTTCCACCAGTTTCTTTTGCAGCCCTCACTATGATAAAATCAGTCTCAAACGCTTCCATCCCCAAAACAACTTGACACTTCCCAAGGCTACAGCCTTCCACTTGGGAACCTGCCTCCCTAAAATCTTCCTCCTGACCACTTCTTAACACAGAGCTGCCAGCCCCCAACATTCTCCCATTCCCTTATTTTACAGGGCAACCTAATGCATTCAAGATATTCAGTATGTCTGGACGGAGGCAGGAGCAAATTGGAAACCACACTGAGCTCAGCTGAAGCAGGGAAAAGAAGACTATTTGAAATAATTGTTCAGCAAAAAAAATCCCCTCCAGGAGACTCAGCACCCATAAAGGGTCTCCCAGTGGAGAGGAAGTCCCTTTGTCCCCTTGTGAAATGAATGGGTGCCAGGGGGGCCACCTCTACTATAGCAACAAATTGCAAATCCTTTCCTCCCACCATCGACCTCACCTGGTTAAGCAGGACTCTAGCAGAGGATTCTGCTTGTAGCATCAAGAGCTACACATTTTCCTTCTGAATGACAAAGTCCATCATAATGTGTCTTACAAGAATATTTCTGAAGTCCCTTCCCAGCTGCAGTGGGAATGGGCTGCCTCCCAAGCACCCTCCAAGCTCATTGCCAGCTTCATTGTTCCCAGAGAAGGCAGCTGCAATGGAAGAAAGCTGATGGGTGCAGTTCCCAAAGACAGCTCTGAACACAGGATAAACATTTTGAAACACAACCTCAATTAAAAAAAGAAAAAAAAAGAAGAAAATAAAGCAGAGAGTGAGAACAGAAAACTGGGCACAGGAGTGGCATGTTCACATTAGCACATTACTCAATGGACAACCTGCTGTAATTAGATCTCTTGGAGCTTTATCAGGGTGAGACTTTCACTTTTAATAGACTGAATGGCAACGATTAATTATGAAAATGCACATGTCTGTGTGCTCAGGTTTGTGCTTGGTTAGCGCTGGGCCACTCACAGACAGACACAGACATTAACAGGTCGTACTGGAGAGATCTACAAGAACCCCACTGAGGACAGCGATCCCATAATACAGATATCATAGAAGAGATACTCTGTAGATCCTAATGGGTTTTTATCTCAGGTTTTTTTTGAGCTGGACTTTAAACAGTTCCTTTTTTTACACAGTGTCCTTTCAAGTAGCAGAGAGGGAAAAGCCATTGCCATTTTCCTTTGTGCTCACTCAGCTTTCAGACTGGGGTGGACATGGGGCCAGCCTTACCCAAAACTGCATATTTGCAGCTAGCTCAGGCACTGTTACATAAGCCGCAGCTACATTTGTGACTTCCATTCAGACATAGCCTTCAAAAGTCATCCTTCATGTTACCATGTCACTTCTCCACACTGACAATACTTTGCACTACAGGGGCACCTTCAATGTAAGGACTGTAAAGCACTCCACAACACCAGGCTGCTTATGAATTAAGCCTTGCTTGCACTGGCAAGCAATTCCTGTAGTGAATTAAATACCCCTTCCAAGCCCCTGAATAAATTCATGCAACTACAGAAATCATCTCAAAGGATATGTGGAATCCCTTCCTTCCCTCACAGATGTATGCAGTGTTGATTATTGCCTGCATTAAGACAAATTATATTTAATAGCACTGAAGCTGTACACATTTTTCAAGCAGACTGGCTCTGTGTGACTGTGTTGAACAAACAGTCCTACTGAGGCAGTAGCTCACAGTTATTGCTTGGTTCTTTGTTTTCTGTTTTTTGATTTTAAAAAATGCTTCCCTATAAAACTTGGATGCAATAAAAATGAAAATGAAGGAAACAAAGGGTTGTGAAACCATTCAGAACCCTGATTAATGGGAGAAATCCCAGCAGAATCAAATTCTTTGATTCTCACATTTCTATGTTAAGAGAGACTTCCCAGGAAGCTCATTCTCACATCAGCAGCATACCCAATATCCAGAGAGTAAATGAGCAGGAACTCACCGCGGTGCCAGACTTCTATCAGCCATTAGAGCAGGAAGGATTTACAGCATAAGGTTGTATAATAAACCATACTTATAGTGATAAATCAATTCTCAGAGAGGAGAGAGGAATGTGCTCCTATGGGCTGCTGTGGCTAAGGCACAGAAGTGGATGTCAGAAAAAAACCCAAAACATCATGCAAAAGGTACTATATACCATCATGGTGCTGCTGTAAGCTTTGGCAATTCATTAAACCTTTTCCTGCATTGTCCGTCTTCTGAGTGTGATATTTCCTTTTCTCTCATTTATTCACGCCTGTGAAGGACTCTGGCATTCTTAGGTAGAAGGGGGTGTTGCAGAAGCATGGTTTTGCAATACTTTTCTGAATGGGCAAAAAGGGTTTAAAAGGCATTTTAGTGTTTTACAGGGCTAAAACATGGTTGTGGAGAAATATACATTTCTTGGGGATAATACAATGAATTTTTAATGAAGAAAGGTCAAAAGAGCACAGTGCAACTCCTTTCAAAGTGATGTGATAAGCTGGAACCACACATCTGCAAGAGACTTAACAGGAATAAAGAAAGCATCCTGATAACCGGAGTTAATCAACTGTCATGGCCTCACCAGCACATATACCCTCCTTGGAAATGGAGGGGAAAAAATAACCTTAAAAAGGAGCAGCATTTTGGGCACATCCTGAAAGAGAAGCTCTCCAGCAAACAGCAAAACCAGTAAGTTTGTCACCGGTGAAAATGCACATCTCGTTTACCCAACATGCAAGAAACAAATCTGAACAGTGAGAAATATCTGTTTAATAACTTTAAGCTCCTGTTGTTTTCAACAACAGATCAGTCAAGGAACAGGAGGTAAATGGGAATATACTGGGACCTATCTGTCCTTGGGGAACAGACAATGGGCCAAGAAATGGAAGGTGTTCAGGTGTGGCTCAGTTTGCACAACTCATATGGTCGTCCACAGCAGAGCTAGTTGCCCTGGAAAATTAAATTTATTTGCTTGCAAACTAAAATTTTCAAATTTCAAAATGGGAATAAGCGTATACAAACAAGCTAGTCACTGGCCTGCTTTCTGCCACTGATGAAGTGCAGCAGCACCTTAGGAGAAGGATTGCATGAACTACATATTTTTACAAAACGTAGTAAGATGGGCCCACAGAGCTTAGTGACACTAAATGCTAACATAATATAAATATTTAACAACCTCTGCTTCCAAGAAAAATCAGGCCACATGAAACATACATTAGGATTGTGTGTCATGAGCCTATTCCAGTATTAGCATTAATGAGATCTAAACTGGCCAGCCAAAATAACAAAATAGTTGCTAGAAAACAGAAGCTAAGCTCTGCCATGCTGTCTTCATCTGTTTTACGATGGTCTGAGCCCAACCTGCAGTCAGTGATACTTACCCAAAAGTCAGAGGAGATTAGTAAATCAGGTGTCTTAGTCCACAGTATTGGGCTGAAAGATAAAGCGGAATTCATTTAATCTGTTAATCAGGATTCTAACATTCAAATGCCCTATCCTGAAGCTTTTCAAACTGACATTGTGTTGAATGATAAAGTTAATATCAGTTGACAGTTTGCCAGAAGCCATTAATTTAAACTCTCAGTTTTGTTTCAGGGCTTGTTAATTTTGTTGTGGCCTTAGAAGAGGAAGAATCCAAGTAAAGAACCACCATGTTCCTTGGTCTTTCTTTTTTTTCCTCCTTTTTTTTTTTAATCTATTTTATTTTCAGGAAGAAAGGTAATTTTTAAAATTTTCTCCCCACGCTTTTGAGTTTTCTTTTCAGAAGTAAAAATGAAATTAGACCTTTGTTTATACAATACTCTCTGCACTGGTCCTGGATTTACTTTTGGAAGTTGGTAAACTCTCTTCCAATTTAAATTGATTAAATAGGTACAGCTGAGTAAATGGATGGAGTTAGGCTGTAAGTCATATGTTTTCACTTTAAAATTATGTGTAGAGGAACACAGAGAAAGGCAGCAAAGAAGAAAAAGTGTACAGAGGAGAATTCACCGTTTTCAAGATTAAGAAAATAAAATTATAAACAAGATTTGATGCCTGCCATATTTTGCCTTCACACAGCAAATGCTGTGGTCAGCTGTAGCTGGGCTTACTCTCACCACTGGCCTGCGATGCAAAGGACACATCTTATTATGTAGCACATGTCTTTTGGACATATTCTGTATCTCATGATGCATCAGCTGGATGGATTTTCAGTTTGTTGGCCATAACATGGAGTAGGTACACAAAACCAAAATGCATCTGCAATGCTTTAATAATAAAGTATTCTGATCAAAAACATTTCCTTTCTCTTAAAAATAAAGAATCTCTCCAGTCCTGTGTAGCAAGTGGCATCTGTAAGTCTTCAAGGAAGGAATCTAGTAATACCAGTTAATTCTATTATTTCCCTACCATACCAAAAGCATATATTAGACTGTAAGCCAATTCCTTTGTGTACATGAAATAATTAAGGTACTGTAATGAACTATTTTTTTCCACAAAAATGAAAATAAAAAGCAATTCTGTGTAGTCAAAAGAGATTTTATGAAGTTCTGTTAAACTGTGAAGAATAAAACAGGCATAATTTTCTTAATATTGGATTTTTCCGCTTTATAATTGGAAATATTAAATATATATATAAATCTTTATACATATAAAATATATGAAAATATTACAAATCCAGTACAATGTCTCTGTGAAATCTGAAAACAAACAGATGTCTGCCTCATCTTGAAAAATAACTTACGTACTTTTCTGCTGGAAAGAACCTGAGTAGGCTAATTTGCAAAGAATTTTTGCCATCCCTGAAAGAGGACTGTAGAAACAGCTTCTGTATCTGCTCTGAAAACTGTTGAAGGTACTATGACAGCAGAAAAACATTTTTCTTTCCTTAGCAAATACACAGGGCTATTAAACCAAACTATTTGGTTTCTTCTCTGTATTTTATGCCTGTAACAGGAATTTAATCTGCTTTCACCAACACTTTTCTACAGTATTTACAGTAACCCCTGTTGAATTATTTTCATCCACATTCCACATGAATGCTTTTCCTTTCTTGCTTGTTTGCTCTAGGCAAACACAGAGAGCAGACTTATGCTGTGAGATCCAGTTCTTACTTCTATTTAATGGGTCAAACATATTTTCCGTATTACGTTCTTCGTTATATCTCAATATTTGGTCATAGACCCAGTCACAGATACTCTATCACTTCTGTCATGTAGTGATTATATATGTGAACCATTTCTAACACAACAAAGTTAAAATGCTGCTAAAAATATTTATTTTTTTTCTGCATAGAGCAACTTCTTGAATAAACAAATGGTGATCTTTCTCACTACATCTAGCAGAAGTAAAATAATGCCTAAGAGCATCCTTGATCATTTGGGGCTTCATACTCCCAAGCCACTGAAATGTCCAGTTAGAAGACCTGCAGCAAAGTTCTTAAAGCAAATATTGTACTGCTTCTGATTTGCAAAGGAGATGTTTCTATCCTACCAGGAGTGAGAGGTGGCAGCTCCACGCTTTTTAACAGGGACACCGTGGAAACTTCTCACTGACTCCACAGGGGAGCTTCTCTGTCAGACTGCAAGCTCCCAAAAAAGAAAGGGTGCCAGACAAGTAAACTGAGCAACGTTTGCTGAACAACAAAGCTGGTAAGGGTCTAGAGTGCAATTCTTATAAGGAGCGGCTGAGGGCACTGGGGTTGTTCAGCCTGGAGAAAAGGAAGCTGAGGGCAAACCTTATTGCTCTCTACAACTATGTGAAAGGAGGTTGTAGCGAGGTGGGTGTTGGTCTCTTCTCCCAAATAACAAGCAATAGGACAATGGCCTCAAGTTATGCCAGGGGAGGTTTAGATTGGCTATTAGGAAAAATTTCTTACTGAAAGGGCTGTCAAGCATTGGAACAGGCTGCCCAGGGAAGTGGTTGAGTCACCATCCCTGAAGGTTTTTAAAAGACATGTTGATGTGGTGCTTAGGGACACTGTTTAGTGGTGCACTTGGCAGTGCTAAGTTAACTGTTGGACTCAAGGATCTTAAAGATCTTTTGCAACCGAAATGATTCTAAAACAGTGAACAATGGTTGACTTACCAATATCTCTGTTCACTACATATATCATATATATCTGCATATAATATATACAGATATACTTTGATCTCCAGTGAACAAAAATCTCTGAAAGCTCTTTTAGACAACATGAATTAGTGAGTTAAAAAACACTGGTTTATTGATTCTCCATGCACTATCTTTCAGAACATAGCAGGCATTGTATTGATACACTTAAGTTTCAGTCTAGGGCATTTTCTGGATTTATTCTGAAAATCAAGACCTTTTATCACCATTTTCCCCTCTGCCACCTACCCAACCTCCCATGAAACCTTCAAGCATGGTATCAAACTCCCAAATGATGATTTCCTAAAGAAAACTCACTTCTCCAGTTCTAGCAGGAGTAAACATGAATTCCATACTTGAATTTTTGTTTTGACTTTTTTATTGGTTTTTTAGCCTTCTAGAAGAGAAATATTTAGATCAGGTGGCCTGTGTTAAGTCTACATATAATCAGATTTCTACAAATATCAACCTTTCATGGAGATGCTAGCTTTTACTTTAAGAAAATGTAGTTATTCCCAAGTAGAGAGTACGTATATGAAGAACTGATCTCAAAATCATCATTGTACACATATACTATTGAAGAAATGTGTTTGGACATAAAGTTTCAATTTTTAACTATATTCTGGGACTTGATGATATTTGGTAATGTGCAGATTTCACAGTATGTCTGAATGCAATGCAGAACATACGTCATCCATCCCTCCACACATTATAACAGCCTCATACACATCCAGAAGGACCCTATCCCAACACAAACACTGTGCAAACGAGAGTGACCAGGTGGCCTTTACTTGACTTTAGATACTTCAGCATTAATTTAGTCAGTGGAGAAAAATAAGATCTGCATCGTGGACATCAGAAGTCAGACAAGAGGAATTCCACCCAGCCTGACATCCCCAGGCAGGATCAGTGCACATGCCTGCCCATCGACTTTCTCAGAAGGTGGGACATTAGCACAGACTGATCTGGGCAAGGACTAGGGACATTGCCATAGTGTAAACAGTTTGGTAGGACAAAGACTTTCCACTCACTGAATTGTAATCAGGAAGGCACAAAGAGATTTAAGAGTTTGTCTCCTTCCTCCTGAAGGACC
This sequence comes from Falco rusticolus, assembly GCF_015220075.1. Lineage (NCBI taxonomy): Eukaryota > Metazoa > Chordata > Aves > Falconiformes > Falconidae > Falco > Falco rusticolus. Next base: position 26,250,136 of record NC_051188.1, read on the forward strand.
ACATGGTATCTCAGGTAGATCTCTAACTGAGTGCAGTTAAAGAGTATGCTTCCACCTTTCCTACCCCACATATATATCTCCTTGTTATGACAAGGCAAAGGTACAAGCTATGTCTCCCACTGGGGAAAAAGCATTGCTCCAGAACAAAGCCCTACCCTTAACTTTTAAGCCATCAAGGATCTAATATTTGAACGACAAAATCATTCATTATACATACTGCTAAAGTGGTTTCAGCGATGTGCTACCCTGGGCAAACAAGCATAACTGCTAAGAACTCCCAAAATGCCAGGAGACAGGAGTTTGGTTCAAATGCCAACAACTTTTGCTTGACTGATCCATTCAACACTGAAGTGATGAAGCAGCGCAGCAGTGATCAGCATATAAATTTTATAATCAGCAGTGCTGGAGAACCCAGAGTTCAAAACACTGGGCCCACAGCACACCAGGAGAGGATCAGAAAAACATCTGCAACTGTCAGTCCCAGAGGCTGCTGTGTCTTTGCCTCACCCAGCCACAGGGCGAGCTGGAAACCAGGAGCTGAACCTATGGTAATGTCATTTTTTGTCAATGAGGACAAGTACTAAAAGCTGCACAATTGTTCAGCAGCGAATCAAGCAACATCAGCAAGACTTTGGCAGAATTAGAGTATATTATACCTGGCAGGTCAGCCAACACAATAACTGCATCTGTGAATGGACACTGCAAGAGGCTGGCAGTGGGTCGCTGTCCCTCGCGCCTGAGCTGAGACGGTTCCTATCTCATGGCACTGGCTATGGAAAGCCCACTGAAAATGGTGTTGGCTGTTTTCTGGTCACCACCCCAGCAAAAGGGACAAATCCCTGAACACCCAGGTGCTACCTGAGTCTTGAAACTGGAGACACATTGAGGTTACTTCAATACACGTCATCCTGTGAGAACTAGGGTAATTTAGAATGCCTAAAATGGATCCAACTTTAATTTGTGGGACATGGGCAAATGAATTGTTGCATGCAGAATAAGCAAGAACAACTGTGGTTTCACAGAAATAAAAAGATGACTTATAGCAGCAGCACTGGAGAGAAAAACTAAATGTACTTTAGCAAAAACTGTGCCCAGAAAACCCAGTGGGGAACTCAGAGTGTGACAAAGGGGATTAAGGGAAACAACAGCAGAAATACAGCTTGAGCAAGTGCCAGTTCACATAAACTTCAGAACACATGAACCAACATGCAAGTCCTATGTCAGTGCATTTCCTTGTGTGGTTCTCAGGGGGGCTCAGACCTCAAATTGCATCTGAAGAGGTTCTTGGCTTCTACCTACAGCACCCACAGTGCTTGAGGAAGTCCACCCAGCAGATATTTCTTGTGACATCAGTGCGTTAGACCTGACCAAATCTACAAAAATGGTATTAAAATAGTTGTCTCAGTGCATTTCTCAGTGCTGCTTTCTGTGCAGTTGTCACCTGAGGTAAAGCTGGAGCTCACTCAGCTGTCGCTGCAGCAGTGCCAGCCTTCAGCTTCAGGTCAGCTCTGGCTCCAAGGCTTGTAGGCAGCCCATGGAGCTTAGGCTGTGCATTTACTAGTCTGTGTAGCCACTGCAAGGTGTGATACGTGGATTATACCTTCTGCTACTGCTCCAATACAAAAGCTGCTGGTTAAATATTTACTTATGACACCCTCATCTATCGTGTGTCTCAGGCTCTAACAACTGTGAACTATCTTTTTGTCCTTTTGTTTGATATTGCCAATTTACTTTTGATTGTTAGTCACAGCAAAAGGTCACACAAGATGGAACATGGCTGGTTTAAAAAGTAGCTGGAAAATACTGAAGATCCTGCTGATGTATATAGCTGGTGAAACTTCCCAACTTTGTCAATTTCCTGCATATGAAATGTTACTGTGCTGAACTAAGACTTTACTAAAATCAAATCATCTGTTCATCTAGTGGAAGCTGACTTTTATTTATAGCACCCAAGGCCTTTTTTAAAAAGCCCATCCAGCAAGAATTTCTATTAAGCAGCAGACTGGAGCACTTTTTCAGTAGCTACTACTTTTTTCAGTAGCCTTCCTTGAAAAAAAGCCCTCAAAACCCAAGAAACTCACAGCCCTGCATTGGTGTGGGCCCACACTTACTCAGTATTGAACAGCCATGTTAAACAACTGAATGCACATATTAGCAACATTAATATTTAGCCACTTTTAGAGGAAAACACTTTGGAGTTTCAAACATTGGTATTCCCAGTTTAAAATCTGACCCCAAGATTAGTTTTGTGAATTAGGAAATAAACATGCTGGTTTAACAAAGATAGATCAGTAACGTTAATACACCAAAACTCAAGTTTGCTGTCTCTGTTTTATGTTAAAGAAACACTGTAAGTAAGATTGCAAATACCAACTCCTCATTCCAAATATCCATCTCTTCCTTCTGTTTCACCCTGCATTAATTAAGGCACTGACAATCATATATATTTCCTTGTCATATACTTCAGCCATTGTGCAACCTGGATAAACACAGGCACCAAGGGACTTGAAAAGGAAGAGTTACAGGGGAAGGACAGCTGCACTACTTAATCTAAGTTATAGAAATCCTTTGAAGAGCAGCAGTCGACCAGGGACTATGTTTATTATCTGTCTTCGCATCTCAGACTTTCTTCACACAAGGGATTGTAATAGAGTAATAGATGCAAAGATGAACAGGTCAAGCAAAGAGAAGATCCAGTGGGATCATGTAATTGCCTGCTCTTATCCCAAAGAAAAAAGAGATTGCCAAGTCTCTTGGGTAATTCAGATACTCCAACTCTTCCCTACTTTTGCCAATATGTTTAAAGTACAAGATTTATGGTGATCTACTCTGAAATGGAATTTACCATGTCAGTGCAGGCATGAGAAGATTAAACCAGAACAGTGACCTGAAGATTGACAGTTTCTCAAGATGGAGAAATAGTCAGAAAAAGAAACAATATTACAGTCACTGAGAAGATGGTCCAAAGCAAAATGCTCAACACCTGCCCCTGACACTTGTGATGTGGACATCCTGGGAGGTGTAAGGAAGACAACTAAAAATATTGAGTTCCTCATGTCAGCACACACAAAGCCAAGTGTTTAGGCCCATGTGTTTTAGCAGTCAAACCCACAAGCTGACAGCTGAAATGGGTGCTGCTGTGTTAGAACACAGAGTCCTTGTAGAGAGCAACACCATGGCAGTGGGTACAATCCACCTTCTCTCCTACAACATTACAACAGGTGGGCTTCCCTGAAACTGCTTCCTCTCTTTGTGGCAATGCACCATTTGTATGTGTTTTGCATCTGTAGCTGTGCGCATTTGCACATATGTGTATGTTTAACTAGTTCCCAGTTACATCTATTGGCTCATGATTATTAAAAATATATTGCATCAGGGAAATTACAGCCACGTGCTTTAGCCTGGGCTTTTGAGGATGCAGGAACAACTCTTCAGTGAAGTGTTTTTTGTTTCTTACCTTGCTTTCATTCCAAGGCACCTAGACAAGAAGGCAACTGTAGTTTGAAAAGAGCTTAGTCCACGGTAGCACAGCAGCAAAACCAAGCCTGAAAGCTGGCTAGCCAAACTTGGCAGCCAAAAAGGCCAACGTGTCCTGGGTGCATCAAGCACAGCATAGCTAGCTGCTCATGGGAGGTGATTGTCCCACTCTGGATTGCACTGGTGCAGCCCCATTTTGAGTATTGTGTGCAGTTTTGGGTGCCTCAATATAAGGAGGACATCAGATTGTTAGAGTGTGTCCCAGAGGAGGACGACCAAGATGGTGAAAGGTCTCAAGGCAAGACTTATGGGGAGCAGCTGAGGTCGCTTGGTTTGTTCCTTAGAGAAGAGAAGGCTGAGGGCTGTCCTCATCGCAGTCTACAAGTGACTCAAGGGGAACAGTGGAGGGGGAGGTGCTGATCTCCTCTCTGGTGAGCAGTGATAGGACAGGAGGAAACGGGATGAAGCTGCTTCAGAGGAAGTTCACGCTGGACAGAAGGAAAATGTTCCTGACAGAGGGTGGTTGGTCACTGGAACAGGCTCCCCAGGGGAGTGGTTACAACACCAAGCCTGTCAGAGTTCAAGGAGCATCTGGACAATGCTCTTAGTCATATGGTTTAGTTTTAGGTAGCCCTGTGAGAAGCAGGGAGTTGGACTCGAAGATCCTTATGGGTCCCCTTCCAACTTGAGTTATTCTACAAAACTCTCTAAGTCTGCTATTCTGTGTGGAAATATCTCCAGTTATAACAGCTGCCCAGTACAAGCGACTGAGGCCGCCTCCATCCAAACCTTACAGACTACCGTTTCCCAGGCAGCCCCTCAAGAGAGACATATAGCCATGAAACTTCACAGAAAACACCACACGGCAAGGGATTTGTTACTGTTATACAAGGGCAGTTTTCAGCTATGTGATGACACACACAACTGTTGCTGTTTCCATTTCTACACACACACCATTGATGTTATTTGAATTAAACTCATGCTACTGATCTCTTCCTGAGAAGCTAATGAAGCAGATGTTATTTGGAAAATACTAAATGGAAACATGGCATGTATTTTGTTAATGACCTATGCAGATTTTATTGAGGCAGAACTGAGGAAATCAGCCCATTGCTATTTCTGGCTTTGCTGGTCGGATGTTTTTAGCATAATGTTTGCATACAGAAAAGCCAAGTCCTACAACTGCAAAGGCTAGCACAGGCCAGCATTCAGACAGGACAGGCAGAGGGTTGACTGGGGAATACTGTAATGAAGTGAGCGAAGAGTGGATGTGGGCATGCTAAAATCCAGATTTTATTCCCACCCATGCCAGAAATTACTTTTTTACAACCTGTGCATTATGTAACCTGCAAAATGGGTAAAAAATGCTTGCAAACTGGGAGTCAGAGGCATTACAGCAAAATAAATGTTAGGAATAGCACAGAATTATTGGTAGCACTTGGTAGATAACATCAGTTTACAACCCCTTAGTTCCTAACCTAAAGCAGCATTTTTCTAAGGCACAAGGTCTCTACTCCGTTTAAAGAGGTGGGGTAAAGCAGAAGGGAGCTCTTACATATCAGGTGTGGTGCATGGAAGGGCTACTGCACAGAGGCAACTAAAAGACTGTCACTAAGTCACCTGTGTATTATCATGCAATACTGGGGAGACATGTAATGCCTTTTACTGGACAAGTTCAAAATCTTGAAAACAGTTGGCCTTTAGGACATGCAAGCCCTTTTCAGTCTGAAAGACAGGCATTAAACCTCAAGCCAAGCACCAAGTGAGAACAATAGCTCAGCACCACTGCTATAGGATCAAGAGAGAAACAAAGTAAAATTCACAGACAGTACTGCTTCTGTACGGTACTGATGACTGATCAGACAGACTGGCTCAGAGAGAACAACACCATCAAACAGTTAACAAATGAGGTCCAAAGGACTTATCCCAAGTCTTTCTTTCCCATACAACTGTATGGGAGGTAACTTAAGTCAGCCTCACTGGAATACTTTTTAATGAAATAAAAACTTCAGTTGTAAAAAGCTTATGATAATAACAATTACCACAGGTTCAAATGATCACGGGATCAATGCAGACAGTGATTGATTTGGCAAAAGAGGAATCTTCTGCTCATCCTAGCGTAGCTCATAGACTACACTGAGCCAGCCAGTCTCAATTAAAACACCAGATACTTGGGATAAGACTCTTTCATGTCTGAATGTGAAGATCATAAAATTGAAAGGCAAAACAGAAGTTTGGTAAAGGACACAAACCTTTAAATAGGTTGGTGTATCTCTGATGAAGTCAATGGCAAAGTGTGAAACTATGATGAGAAGTGAGGATGCAACGTAAGTTTAGGTAGGTAAACCAATTAAATTCTGGGTGAAGGACACAGCTTTTTAATATCTGAAAATGTGGTAAAGCCATCTGATTTTGCATCTCTTCCTGTGTGGAGCTGTGTCCTGCCCTTTAACTGGCCCTGCAACAGGCAAGTGTTTGATGTCCAGACACCTGACAGTGATTGTCACTTCAGAGAGTCATTTGCTGGATTTTCTCCTGGCAATTACACAGCAGATAGCTCTCTATTTTGCTATCAAATCACAGGCTACTGTGCTGAATTGCTCTCTTCATTAATCTTAGCTTTCGCAGAGACAAAGTCACAGTTTGACTAGTCTAGCACATCAACTTTCACAGAATCACAAAATGTTCAGGGTTGGAAGGGACCTCTGGAGATCATTTAGTCCAACCCCCTGCTAAAGCAGGTTCTCCTAGAGCAGCTTGCACAGAGTCACATCCGGGCAGGTTTTGAATGGCTCCAGAGAAGGAGACTCCACAGCCTCTCTGGGCAGCCTCTTCCAGTCTCTGTCACCCTCAAGGTAGAGAAATTCTTCCTTATATTCAGAAGGAACTTCTTGTGTTGTAGTTTGTGCCTGTTACCCCCTGTCCTGTCGCCGGGCACCACTGAAAAGAGCCTGGCCCCATCCTCCTGACACTGGCCCTTAAGGTATTTGCAGACATTGATAAAGTCCCTTCTCAGTCTTCTCTTCTCCAGGCTACACAGGCCCAGCTCTCTCAGCCTTTCCTCATAAGAGAGATGCTCTGGTCCCCTAGTCATCTTTGTGGCTTTGCCTTTGCTCTAAAATACACTGGTTTGGGCTAAAAGGGACTCTGAAATTCAGTAGCCAGTCGATGAGCCAGTGATGTTAGTATCAAAGGTTTCCCTGTTATGACAGTCCATCACCTGGGCAGAGGGGTCAGAGGGTTGGGTGGCAAGACACAAGCTGATCATGAAAATCAAAGGGTGCAGTATCAGGCCTAACTCCACCTAGAGCCACAAAAAAATTGATTCTGTCCACTTATTTTTCTTTCTGTATTAATAAAGCTGCAACACATTATGCAAACCATATGCCACCTCCTCAGTTGAATGTGTTAATGAAATCCTCTGAAAGAGGAAGCTTGACTTTTTCTGTTAAAAATGGGAGCTCTTCTTTTGCTAAAATCCTTTTTTCCTTCTTTTGCCAATTTGCATTTAGTCACAGTCTCCTCATATCCACTTTTTATTCTTCAGTCAAAAATGTGACTAAGGATTTCAAAAAAGGCCAGGGCCAGGGGGGAGGGGAGAGTTGACAGGAACAAGAAATTATTTTCTCCAGCATTTCATGATCATTTTTTAAGTACTTCTTTTGATTTCTCTTCCTTACACCCATGTAACTTCCTTGTGTAAGCAAGAACAGATGTTGCAACAAGCAGAGTTCACCCTTTGACCCTGAGATCTCATTGCTTCTTTTCTCTGGTGCATGTTCGGATTTAGAGTGAAAACTCTACAAAAATGCACGGGGGTGGGGTGAGATGTGAGGCAGGGGAAGAATCTAATTTTGGAAAATCTTCCTTAGAAAACCCTCCCCAACTTCCACTTGTCTCACTTTATTTATGAATGTCTCCGTCCCAGAAGCTGAAGACATCTGAAATGTGCTCAGATACCACACTGTGCGGCATTGTATCAGAGTACCCAAGTGCATAAATTAGATCTCCTTCCCCAAAATTATTTTCAGAAGACACGACCTATTGCCATTCCTACTGTGCATAATGCGTTGCAGCAGATGACAGCCCCTTGTCCCCATTAGTCCCATGCACAGACCCCTCTGCAGTGCTATGTCTTATAGGTCTCCAACTTTGTGCACACACAAATTTTTACTCACCAGCAATTAAAAACACAAACAAACCCCCAAATCTATGCAATACTATCACTCCCCTTCTTGCCCTGTTTTTTTCTATAATTTTTGCCATTTTTTTTTTTTTGCACAGACTCTGCCCTAGCTGCCCCTGTCCCAGTCGCCCCCCAGCCACACTCACATTTCTGCCCAGTGTGGGACATGTCTGCTGCTCTCCTCCCAGCCAGCCTCTACCAGCTCCCGTCCTTGTCACACCCAGCTGGCTGGAGGCAGGGTGGGGAGGGCAGGCATGAAGCCAGCTGCCAGCATCTGCAACAAACGGCTGGCAAGGGCTGAGGAGCTTGCTGAGAGCAGCTGAGAGCGGCTGCTAGCTGTGCTGCACAGGGCTGCTGGCAGGGACTGTAGCTGCCTCCGATATGGTTTGAAAACTGAGCCCTGCCCCAAGGAAAGCAGCACTCCTGAACAGCCTGTCTTTCCCACCGCCGCTTGCTGGGGCTTCCAGGACAGCTCTGGGTGCTCCTACAGGCGCAGGACAGAGGCATCCTGAATGCTGTGTGACAGACACCCTAAAGAAAACTGGCCAGGAAGCTTTCAAATGATCTGCCTACAGGCTCCCAGGACATGCCCCTGCAGCTAGTGCAGGGTCCTGTGAATATCTCCACTCCCAGAACTCCCTCCTAAATTCTGTTTTGTTTTGTTTGTTTGTTTCTTTTTCTCCATCTGCATTGCTTGCAGCCAGGACCACGGAGCCCCGTCCGGCTGCAAGAAGTGTTGCCATCCTCCCACAGGCCTCCATCCCCATGCTCCCTTTTGTGCTGCTGAGTGAGTAGTGCTGCCAGTGACATGCAGATGACAATGTTGGGTCCTTGCCCCTACCCAAATCAACTCATGCTCCCTAGGAAAACCCACCCCAAGAGCTGGGAGAAAGAAAAACAAACAAGAAAACCAATGCAATTACAGCCATTATATCTCAGCACATAATTCCGAACTTTTTATAGCCCTTTGTCTGGCCTCGTTTTGTTTGTTCAGAGAACCTTTCCCAGGGGAGACAGCTTCTCAGCCAAATACCCTGTCAAAATTTTTCTCAGCAGCCACAGTTTTCCACTCTGTTCTTTTCCTCTTTATGCTTCTTTTAATATACCTAAAGTGCACCTCCCCACTCTTCCTCAGATATATATCTTAAAGTTTTTGTAGATTTCAGATGTCTATCCATCTTAACCATCCACCTTGTTTTCTAATAATTAATGTATGAGGCTTGGCTTTCTAAATCTTGATACTAAACATAATTGTCTGAGGCATTTAAGCTTCCTTTAAAATGGATTCTTTGTTTACATATGTCCCTTGTTTTAAAGGAAAAAATAATCAATATTTAACAGATACAGAAGGGTAACTTGGAAACTAATATTCTGTAAAATGAAAGAACACTTTATGAGAATGGAAAAAAGACTAGAGATTAGAGCTGGCAGCTCTCTATTGTATGACCACTTACTGTCACAGAATCCAGCAAGAGACTGCTTCTGCCATTTCCTTTTGATTTCTCTGTGTAAATCTGCTCTCACCTAAAGCTTGACCACATGACAGTACATACTCACATTAAACTGATTATTTCTGTCTGAGCTGGGTGTAGAAAAAACAGTTTTAACTTGCACATAAAAAAATGTCCCTTCTGGAAATACCCCATTCACTACCGAAGGAGATGCATTTCACATCCCTAACAGACCCCTGCATTTTACGTTAACTTCTTGATGATAACCAGGCAAAAGACAGTCCGGCCTAACATCTGCATTCAAAGTTGATTAAAATGTCCAAATAAGGCAGCCAGACACAGAGATTAACCTAAAAATCTACAGGTTTCAGATGCCGTAGATCAGATTAAAATTTTACCAGTTCTAAGCGATATCAGCCACTTGCCACAAAACATGTTCACAAATTTACTTGACTAACCTGGAAATAGTTTATAGTTAACCAAGCATCATTGCGATACAAGGGGGTAAGAGACTATTCATGACCTGTTGAGCTGGTGCTCCCCCCAAGGTAGAGTGCAAGCACAGAAAGGAAGAGCAGCTGGGTTTGCACAGGGAAATAAGTACCCTGATTGTAGAGATTTCTCCTAGGCCTCTCTCTTCCTGCAGATAAGGCATGTATCTGGAGAAAAGTGGTGCATCTTGAGAGCAGGACTATAAGCAAGTTGGATTAGTTAAAGTACTGAAGCTCTTTCTGGTTGATTCAGCAAGCTATCTCTACAGTCCCCTTGGAGCAAGAGAAGTATGGCTCTATTTCCTCCTTTTTCTAACCTCACAGCTGTTGGGTCAAAGGATGCTTTAAATCCACTAATCAAGCAAAAATTTATAGCAAAACCCCATCAGATGTATTTTATTAATCTCTTGCAGAAGATGCTGACATCCTACAAATGCAGGTTTATAGGTTTTTTATTCAGAAAATTAAGTTATACTGGAATGGCGTAGATAAATCAGACCAAGTATGTGAACAGTTGTTGAATTTCAAGAAGGAAAACCTCTTTATAGCATTGACATGACCCAAAATGATTTAGAAAGTCTTATTAAAAGGAACAGGATGCAGCATTTCAAATGTTTCACGATCTCCAGCTTTGTTTAAATAAACCTTGAAATAAAGGTTTCAGGAATCACAAAATTAAGCTGTTCACATTGTTGGTTGCACCATCACCTCTGAAGCCACAAGGAAATACCCATCATCACTTTATTTGACTTTCCTTCTCAAGTTTGTAGTGTGCGTTGGACTGCACACCAGAATAGAGTCCAGAAACTCCCAATTTAGGATTTTCTATATGACCTCATACAAGTTACAAGAATTTCTAAACCCAGAGATCCTCATACCTAAAAGTTACAGGGCAGCACCCTGCTGCACTGGGTGGCATACAAAGACTGCTTTGAAGAACTCACAAACTGCATAATATAAGCACACAGCCAAGGGACTCCATCAAAGAGTAAAACCATTCTGGTCAGCAGGATACCCAATGGTCACAAAGGAATAACTAAAAGCAAGAAACTTCTCAGTAAAACAAGGGGGAAAGCAATCTAGGAGAACAGGGGAATGGGAAGGAAAGCCAAGGGAAACAGAAAGGTCTTGTGCCATTTTTTTCAGCTTTGATCAAGAGCAGTGAAGACTGTTGGACCACTTACAGGATGACTCAAGTCTTCGTAGCACCCACACAAATACCCTTTTTGATAGTATATTTGACTAACAATGTTGATTCAACCTTTGTCCTTACTATCATTCGTTATATTGTCATTATCTACCATATAATCATATTCAGTCTATGCTTCCAACTTCACTTTTACATCTGTCTTTTTGAACTGTATACACTCTTCAACAGCTGACCTAGGCAATATAGGTATTCTAACACGTTTCTCTTATCCCTCTGAAATCCGCTTGCATATGTGATGCCAGGAATTCTTTATATATTCTTTTCCATTTTCTGGATTTTCATATTTGTGTATATTAAATCTAAGCATGGAGACTACAAATGTGTATGCTGAGTCTGCTTTTCTGTTTCCAAGGTTAGAGAAGTCCCCACCAGTTTTGCTAGCCTGAGTCCCAAACACCTGACAGAAATGTAAAATGTTTTCCCTCTGAATTCTTCTCAACTGTCAATATCACAAAGCCTCTCTAAAAATTCAAACCAGGATACTGTCTTCATAGCTGTGTCAAACTTTGGCCCTGCTTTTCTATGAAACAGGAGGATTCTTCAGAGGATCGATGGAGTTTCCATTTCTTTGAGTAACTTTGCCAACTCAGGTAATTATCTTTCATCTATTTCAATGAGAATTTGGGAGCACCACCTACCCTCATTGGAAGGCTGACCCACAGATTTTCTTCCAGAATCCTTTCAACCTCATGTGCATCCAGAGCACATCCTTTTGTTTTCTGCATCTCTTCACTGCAGGCCTATCGTCTCACAGTAACACATTGTCCTTTGATTCATAAAAACTTCTAGGTTTTATGTTCAAGCAAATTTCATGTTCTTCTCTACTGTTTTCTGTCTGTCCTCAGATCATTCTGTATTATCATCTCTCTCAACATCACAGTTACCTGAACAGCATCTGTATTCTTCTTTATACTCCAGTATCAGGCTACGTAAGCTGTTCTGTCTTCTTTTTCTGCTGTGGTTGGTTTCCCTTTTCCCTTTGTCACCTATTTTCTTTCTGGTTGTCCTGGTCATTCTTTTGCACAGCAAAACTAACCATTAACTTTATCTCCCTTCACTAGGCGAATCCCGTCTTCTCCCCATAACCATGTTTTGCCACGTGCAACTCTCCTTATCTAGCTGTCTGCCTTCCACACAGTCTTGTTTGGAAGATGACTTAGCTTGTCTGAAGACCCTCTTCTAAACTCCATGAAATCCACTGCCCTAGCACCTCCTTCATCTGCTACTGGAACACCTCTGGCCTATGAAACATGTATTAGGAACCCACTTCAGGAGAACGTAGACCTCATGGATTCTGCTTTTTTCTTTTTATTTTCTCCAGATCAACTCCATTTTTGTCTCAGTAGCCACATCCTTTTCTCTTCTTAATTCCTGCTCTTAAAGTAGAGAAGAAAATCCCACAAATAATTTCTTAGAGTGTTTCAGATACCTGATTCCATTTCCTATTTTCTGTACGGTAAGTCATTTAAAATATATAATGTGAAGTCATACATGGCAAAATGGTATTTATACAAGGTACATTCTTTTCACTGTCACAGCTGAACATTTAGAGGAAACATCAATATTGATAGAATTTATAAATACAATGTTTGTCTCTGTCATGCCACTTATGATTCAGTGAAAAATTCCGAGACTTTTCAGTCTTATGGCTTTCCTGCTCACAGGAAATATCTATGTGAATAGCTGTCACAATAAAGCCTTTGCCTTTCCAGGTCTCACTCTCATTAGCTGCATAGCACTGTGTGTTGTTCACCTAATGTGTTCCATAAAAGAAGGTGCTGCAATTCAAGTTTTTTATCTACAGATACATTTTTCAGCCTTCTCTGAATTTTCCATTTTCCCTGCACAGGCCTTTTTATGAATTCACCAGTTATTGCTCTATAAGGAGATCTGTTATTTATATTGGACCGACTCCTTAATCCTTACTACTTTGATTTTACCTTATCTGACATCTTGTTTCTCAGCCCACATATATGTATGCAAATCTGCTTAGAGTGTTTTCCATTTCTTTACAATTTTTAGTTCCCACAATTGCATATTTTCTACAGATTCATTCAACTCCCTATTCACTACTGACATCTTGACACTAGCAAACAGCCGTTCACTGAAAATCTTTTCCCATGACTTAACTTGGGAATCAGTTTTTCCCCATTTCCTTTGCCTGTAAGTTTAAGCAGTGAAGGTTTTCCTCTGCAGAAGCCACACTGGTCTAAGCCAACTGAATTAGCCTTCCTCACATCCTGCACCCTAGTGATCCTCCCAGCCCAGAAACCACAAGGAAGCCTATCCAGGCAGTAGATGCTGGAACAAACTCTCCTCTGCTGAGGCAAAAAAAAAAAAAAAAAAAATCATCTAATTAATTGGTTCAAATGACTTTGAAGCCCCCAGTAACAATCACCATAAATGGAAGGACCTCATCAGTATCTCCGCTATTTCACAGTTTATTTCTTTCAGACTCCTCAGATTAATACCATCTGCTCCTGGTAATTCACTGCATTTGTCATTCTCAAGTTGCTTCATAACTTCCTCCTGAGAGGCTGCAATCTCTCTTAAGGCCAACATCTGATTTCCCATAGGAAATGCCCTCTGAATAGCACCTTCCACGGAAAACACAGATGCAGGATATTTGTTTGACTTCACTCTTAGCTAAGCCTCCTTTCCAGCTGACTCCTCACTGCCTAACGGTGCACAGTGACTTGTGCAGTTTTCAAAACACTAACAGGTACCTGTGAGTTTCTTGTCTTGGAAATGTTTTTATTTTTAGACAAAACTTGCCTGTACTTATATGGCACAAAGTCTCTTTATTGTTTCTTTATCCCAAACATTTGTCAGGGCAGAATATTTCAGGCAAAGAATGGCTAAGAATTCTAATAAATAATTTCCTAATTTTTACCAATTTTTCTTCATGTTCACAACCATTATGTCTCCCTGGAAGAATTTCCATTGATTAGAAGCAAGTTGAGCCTTCTACATTCCTTACCTCAATTAACTCCTGCAATTACATGATTAATCTCTTCCCTTTTCAGTCTCCAAAATGAGTTATCAAATAATCAGTTACTTATGTTTTCAGTAAACTGCTCCAGTCTGCCATTCTGCAAAGGCCAAGGAGGTGATGCACTAATTATGCATTGCTGAGCCACCAGTTCAGTAAGTATCTTACAAAGGAATGGCTTTGGCTGAGGCACAGTTTGGGTTTGAATGATACGTATGGGTGCTGCTTGTTCAAACAGAAGAAGTAACAATATTTAAATCTCACTGACTTAGGAAAATATGGAGAGGCATGCAAATGCTGCTGTCAAGCCAACAAAGTAAACAAACTAAGACACAATGGGATTAAAAGATGGGATAAAAGTCTGAGATCAAAGAATCCTCGTCAGAAACTCTTATGCACCAACAATCACTTCTCATGCAAAATGAGTTGCAGCTATACTGAAATCAGACAGAAAAAGCAATCCCCAGAACAACCAGAATTGTTAGGTTTACAGCATCAAATACAATTCCTTAGACTACTGCTAAAAACAATTTGGAAACTAGTAAATGCTACAGAGAGCAGGTGTATAGTACTTCCTGCAAGGATTTCCAGTTAATGGGCAGCTGTATTCTGTACTTGTTTTACAGCTACAGCAGATCCAACAGCAGTGAACCCTGTTCTCTAATTATGATGTGCCAAATGGCTTAATCAGTTTGCAATCTTCCCTGTTTAGGTAAACGGAAATAGGATTAAATAAACAGCATACAAAATGTAGGAGGGTATCCTCCAAACAAAATAATTCAGAGTTAGGTAATACTGAACTGTCATCAACTTCTGATGACAATGTAGAAAAAGACTGATCACAGAGTACCTTTGAAAGCTTTGGAAAGAAGAAATTATATAAAGATGATATAGAAGGAATACACTCTTGATAACCTCACCTAATACTTATAGGATCACTCTTTGACAGTTTCAGATATTATTCAGAGTAAATTATTCCTACAGTAAGTATAGTATTTACATTCTTTATAGTAATTTCTTGTAGAACCCTAGTGAAATCTCCAACACTGGAGTAAATTTCGTGACTATGATTTTACCAAATTCTTTGACTCAGTGAGTTTCCATTGGTTTTCTCAAGACAGATGGGTCTTAGAAAGATTATAAAGAAATTAATCTGCAGATTGTATCAGTGGTAGGGCCTTACTGCTCAAGAGAGACAGAAGACATTTTCTGGGAATCAGTCATGGCTTGACTTACTGGTGACATTTATTCCGCCTGCCACTATTTGAAAATTTGCTAATGCTTTAACAAACAGAAATATTGTGCCCTCAAACCTTTAAAATTATTCCCCAGGGAAATTCAAATATTTATTTAAAAGTGTACTACTCTCTTTGAGGTGATTTGTAAACCCTATATACAAAATTGTTGCAGGTTTTCCAGGTATTTCTCACCTTGTAGAATAATTGTGTATTGTACAGCAAAAGGTCCATTTGATATGTACTGTCTTCCAATTTCATTGAGCATGCTTTTATTTACGTATTCTGAGAATGGGTGTAAAAATAGTGCTTGTTCACCTTGTGTTTATCAATTATTCCTTAGTACATTTTTATAATGTCTCTTCTCTCTCTCTTCTGCCCTGAAGAAAACAGGTCAGGGTATGAATTAGCCATTTTCCTTTTTCTAAATGTTTGTCATGAATACAACCCTTCCTGATGGGATAACCTGGACTAAACATGTTATATAGTACTATTTCTGTTCTGAAATAACTACTGATTTATGTAGGTGACTTTATAATACCTCCAGAACTGTCATCGCCCCTTTTCTAAAATATTGCTGAGGTTGGTTTTTTTACTGGTTTTGCACATTGGGTAGAAGTCATAATTATGTTCCCATAACAGTACCCAGGTGTCCTTCCTGAATTAATTTAGAATTCAGCAAGGTGTATGACTAATTAAAACTTCATTTAGAACCAGATACTCTTGAGGACTGTGCATAGATGACTTTATGACATTTTTAAACATACAGGAAAATGATCTGTGGGGTATTTCAGCTGCTCCATGCCTCTACTGCCTGATAAGCAATTACATTTTTAAAAAGTATATCTTTCACTTAGACTTTTGAGTGTATAGAATGAGCAACAGACAGTACATGCTTTTTAGTGTAAAAAAAAAAAGTTAATGAAGAAACCATAACCTTCAATGTAATGTTAGCTGTTTTAACTGTTGAGGCAAGTTTTACAACAAAAGGCCAGGGAATAGATTATGCAGTATGGTTATATAAAGCCAGGCTGGCCTTGGATACATTTGCTTGATTCTTGCTTATAGACTCAGATTACAAGACTCAGATTTGTTTCCTGCAGGTAACAAAACATGGCTCTGGAACTGAAAAGGAGTATAAAGTTATAAATAGAAATTCACTGTCAAATATTTCTTCAGCATCAGTGGAGATGAGACACAGACGGAGAGGAGATTAAATCTACAGGAGACCTAGGGTATATTAATTAAGTGTCTGACATTACAGAACACATGTCTGGGGTGAACATAACCAATCTCGTCTTGGTGAATTGATTTTCTGATAGTGTCTTGAAGACTAGTGGCCAGTATGCTTGATAAAAATCTTTACATCTACATTACTTAGTGAAATCAGGAAATAAGCAGCACATTCTGGGCATTTATTAGATTTAGCTTAAATGCTAAATTCTTGCATGGCAAACAGCCACTTTCTCTAGAGTTACTGAACTTACTCCCTATCAGATGGAAAAGCAACTGTGAAAAATCTTTACATAAGCCTGCTGGGACTCCATCAAAGCCAGGTGTTTTGGCAAGAGAGAATTCTTCATCTGATCTCCAAGTTTCCTAAAACATTACTGCCTATTCTGATATGAGCTAGAAGAGACAGGAACTGCTGTTTAACTTACTGACTGAAATAGAAAACAGAGATGTGCTGGGCACTGTAACACAGTGTTTTTATCGTGCCTTTAAAAATATTCAAACATAGATAAAACTAAGCAAAAGCTGTACTAAAATAATCTGAGTAAGACTGCAAAGTCAAGTAGCAAAAATAATGAAAACCGAGGCAGCTTTCAGTCAGTTCCCCTTGTACTTGTCCATTACTCTACAGCACGACTCTAACACAATAAATGATGCACTCAACATTATAATCAAAAAGAAGTCTTCAGAAAATTTAGGAACAAAACCAAATTTCAGAATTAAAAGTTTAGCTACCCATCCCAAAAGGGTACAGGGCCCTGACATGCATGCACATAAGCACACATTAATAATTTCTCTATCTGCAAATTATTTCACCAGCCCTTACTAACCTGAGTGTTAGCTCCATAATGTTACTAGTCTTAAGTTTAGGGATGAGAGTACCACAAACCCTACAGCTCCAAGGCAACTGGGGCAGAAAAAGGGATGCCAAGAGGAGCATGGCTCTGCACCAACATTGCTGTCTTCAGAAATTCTAATCTGGACCACCCATGGTGCTGGGGACCTCAGCATCATCCCTGTTCTGCCATTAGCATTTGGGTTAGTGTTACAGTTAGGGTGTAGAAAACCACAAAACCTACAGCTCCAGGGCCACTGGGGCTGGAAAAGGCATGCCAAGGGGAGAATGGAACTGCATCAGCATTGATACCTCCACACTTTTATAATCTGGCCACCCGTGGTGATGGGGACCTCAGCCTCGGCCCCCAGAAGCCATTAGGTTTAGGTTTAAAGTTAAGAGATCCACAAAGCTGACAGCTCCACGGTGACTGTGTCAGGAAAAGGTATGCCAAGGGAAACACAGCACTGCACCAGCATTGCTGCCTCCACATCTTTTTAATCTGGTCTAGGCATGGTACTGGGGACCTCAGCTTCAGCACTAAGATGCCACTGAGGTTAGGTTTAGGGTTGAGAGAGTCACAAAGCCTACAGTTCAGGGCCACTGGGACTGGAAAAAGCATGCCAAGGGGAGCACAGCACTGCACAGACATTGTCACAACAATACCTTCCTCATCTAGGTCACCCATGGTGCTGGGGACCATAGCCTGAGCCCAAGTACACTCAGTGTTGGGGATAGAGTGACACTTCAGAAAGACGCAAAGCCTACAGCTGAGGGGACACTAGGACTTTTCATGTTTTGATCTGAATGAAGAGCCTGGTTGCAGAGGACACTGTGTACATAGCTCCTTGATAGAAATGTTTTTTCAGAAACATTGTCTTTAGGTACCCATTAAAAATCTTTTGCTTGAAAACTGTTACACAGTGAACTTTAAGGATAGATGGAAGAAATTACTTCAGGCTACTGCCTTAAACATGTTGGCTAGTGCTTTATCCTCCCCTATATTATATACTAAACTGCTACTATAGAGATTTGGTGTATCTAGGAACAGTAATTATAGCTAAGATCTGGGAAGTTTATTTTAGGCAATGGGGGATGCATGCCTCAACTCTCTGTAAATGCACCCAAGTCGCTAGTGCTTTTACAGGCAGTTTGCAGAAGCAGCTGATGGGTGTGTACTGTAAAGCACTTTGTTTGCTACCCAAGTTGATGATGGTGGCAAGTGTGGCCAGTGGTCAGTCAGCCAAAGATGCTTTGTTAGACATTTTTGCTAGTGAATACCTCTGAAAGACTGAAAAGCTTTTGAATGCTGAATAGCCAGGTTTTGTTCACATCTGGCCTAGGGTAATTAACTGACTTCCCAAGTAATAAAACCCCCAGTTACTGGGTCAGACAAACAGAAACAGGAAAGATCTGTGGGTAAGTCTCCCTTTTCCCCTGGGGTCCTTCTTCATGACTCATTTTCAGCCATCCCAGGGACTTTTTCCATTGCTGCCAGCTCTGCCCAGTGATCTCTGGTCACTAGGAAAGTTCCTCTCATCATCTCAGAGGTCAGACTCTGTCTGTCCCTCACGGTACTCTGTCTCCATGCTTGAAGACAAGTAGACTCACCTCCAGGCTGCAGCTTCTCTCATGCAAGCTGAAGCCTCAGGATGTTGACCTACTGTGGTGGCAATTTCTGCTCTCCTTGAGTAATCCCACCTGGTTCAGTCTCCCTACAGGAGTATCAAAGAGTTGTGGACAAGAAGAGAAACCCACCAAGTACTGTCTGTCACACAAGGTAGCAGCACTCTTACAGTATAACTGTAACTTATTTACAGAAAAGTAAAGAAAGCATATTTTGTAGTCATCTGTTTCATGTTTATTTTTGATATCTAGTGGATATTGAGGGCAGAGGCTATAAATGATCTAAACTTAAGAGGGTTACAAATAGTTACAGGGAAACAAAAGACCTCTGCACTTAAAGAATATAAAATTAGCAAGGGAACGTTCATTTTAGCTGATGTATTGTTTTGTGACAAGAGCTGGTTTATGGGCTGATCTGAACGCTAAAGCTGAGATATGAAGCTATTTGCTTCAGTTACTGAAATGTAGTTTTAAGCTTTGAATATGTGTACCCCCTCATGACAGAGAACTAAATTCAAATACATCAAGTCTAGTGTAAGGCTGAGGTTTCCAAAGGCATTTTCTTCATAAGAACTCCCTTTTTTTAGTTGGTTTTTTTTCTTTCTCTTAAAGTAATGTTTCAGATTGAGTTGCCCTGTACCTCCAAGTATAAATGAAAAGACTGAGTTTTATAGTCTTTCCCAGGATTCTAAGAGATTCGGAAAAATGTAGATAAATGTAAGGAATGTCATTCTTTAAAAAAAATAAAAATAAAAAAACAAACAAAACCCCCAACCCCCCAGACAAGTTCCATAAGGAAAACAAAGTTTCAGCAGTTTCGAGTGAGCATGGGCTGACTTTTGTGAGTCAGCCATGGCTGATTATTGTTTCATGTGGAAATTGGGCAAAACTGTTTTTCATGATTTCATGCTTCACACCTAGATTAACCACAATGGTTTTAGCTGAGTTTAATTTAGTTTTTGGTTTGTTCAGTACCAAAGCACTATAAAAATAAAACACTACAAGGGGCATGACCCCTGTAGAAAGGAAAACACAAGGTCTTGCAATAATAGCTGTAAAATACTACTACCGAGTTCAATGTTGCTTTAACAAATTTCCTAAACTTCCCAATCCTTATTTATTAAAAAGTAAATAAGGATAATTCTTCTATTCATTGCACCTGCTGTTCCTTTGCAAGTAACCCATATATCCTTATACATGTGTGTATATTTATACACATATGTGCACATGCACACAGAGAGGTTATATACATGTATATATTTTTTATATATGTAAAATGTGTTTGTCTTTCTACTTGAGTAGATTGGCAAAAATCTGTCATTAAAACTTAAAAACAGACTTTAGAAATTCATGTGAGTTATGTGATGCCCGTGTACAAGAAGGGCGGGAAGGAGGATCCCAGGAACTACAGGCCTGCCAGCCTGACCTCAGTGCTGGGGAACATTATTGAGCAGATCATGCCATCATGCAGCATATGCAGGACAACTGGGAGACCAGGCCCAGCCAGCATGGGTTTATGAAATGCAGGTCCTGCTTGACTAGCCTGATCTCCTTCAGTAAGGTGACCTGCCAAATCGATGAGGAAAAGGCTGCGGATGTTGTCTACCTGGACCTTAATAAAGCCATTTCCCACAGCATCCTCCTGGAGAAACTAGCTGCTTATGGCTTGGACAGGTGTACTCTGTGCTGGGTTAAAAGCTGGCTGGATGGCCAGGCCCAAAGGGTGGTGATGGAGTTACATCCAGCTGGTGATTAATCACATGTGGTGTTCCCCAGAACTCAGTACTGGGACCAGTCCTGTTTAATCCCTTTATTGATGATCTGGCTGAGGATATTGTGTGCACCCTCAGTAAGTTTGCAGATGACACCAGGTGGGGGGAGAGTGTTGATGTGCTTGAGGGCAGGAAGGTTCTGCAGAGGGATCTGGACAGGCTGGACCAATGGGCCAAGGCCAACTGTATGAAGTTCCAAAGGAAATGCTGGGTCCTGCATTTGGATCACAACAACCCCACGCAAGGCTACAGGCTTGGGGCAGAGTGGCTGGAAAAAGGCCTGGCAGAAAAGGACCTGGAGGTGCTGGCTGACCAGCTGAACATGAGCCAGCAGCATCCCAGGTGGCCAAGGTCAATAACATCCTGGCTTGTATCTGCAACAGTGTGGCCAGCAGGACTAAGGAAGTGATTGTGCCCCTGTACTCGGCACTGGTGAGACTATACTTCAATTACTGCATTCACTTTTGGGCCCCTCACTGCAAGAGAGGCTTCAAGGTGGTGGAGTGTGTCCAGAGAAGGACAACAAAGCTGGTGAAGGGTCTAGAGCACAAGTCTTGTGAGAAGCAGCTGAAGGAACTGCGGTGGTTTTTTTCTGGAGAAGATTTAGAGGAGATCTTATTACTCTTTCCAGCTACCTGAGAGGGGTAGGCTTCTTCTCCCAGATAAGAAGCAACAGGACAAGAGGAAACAGCCTCAAGTTACACCAGGAGAGGTTTAGATTGGCTATTAGGAAAAATTTCTTCACCAAAAGGGTGGTCAAGCATTGGAACAGGCTGCCCAGGGAGGTGGTAGAATCACCTCCTTACAGGTGTTCAAAAAACATGTAGATGTAGTGGTTAGTGATATGTTTTAGTGGTAGACTTGGCAGTCCTGGGTTAATGGTTGGACTCTATGATCTCAAAGGCCTTTTCCAGTTGCAATTTAAGTTAAGATGGACAACAAATATTGCAATACATACATATCAATTAGTGGTCAACAGCTTACCTGTCATGGTGTCTGTTACAGGTCACAGGTTCTCCCACTTGTCTCAGCTACATTGGGCACCAGTTGTTGTAGTGAGAGTCCAACTCAGTTACCCTGACACAGGGCAACAATTGTCACAGCACAAGCAGGCTAGTAGGTTGCAACAAAGTTTTTTTTCCATCAATCTGATCCTACTAGCCATACTATTTCTTCTACCTCCAGAGACCAGACCACACTGCTCCTACTTTATCTAACCCCCCACACTCCTCAGTGTTATTTAACTACTTAGTGGGAACGAGCTACAGCTGCACATCATCCATGTCAATCAACCCACTGCCATCGAGGCAAGGCCACAGCTGCATATTATCAATGCTAATCAACCCACTGCCTTCAGTCCTCTACATTTTCCAACCTAATTGATTCTATGATTCTTTTAATCTATGATTCTTTTGATGATCCATCCTACACAGAACAATTGCTCAGGAACTGTACCTGCAGCAGAGATTTTAGGATGGAAAATAAAACAGTTTCTGTGTTTAATACCTATAAAGTGCCATGACACTAACTGAATTTATACTTTGAACAAATGAGCAGTCATCTGCTTACCCTTTCCAACCATCACTTGGGCTACTTATGGATCAATGATAGATACAAACACAAAAAAAAAGAAGTGCTAAGACACATGTTCCAACTTCTCAAGTTTTCTGATAGCTTCCTCTCAAATAGATGTTGCTTCTTTATGACTCTGAATTCATGCTGATTTTTCATAAAAAATAGCCCTGATTTCCAGCTGAGTTCTTTCTCAGAGGAGGTTTGCAGTGGATATATATCAAAAAGTGTGTAGTCTTACCCAGCACACCTTAAAATGGAAGTTGTATATGTAATGGTCTCTGATGATGATGATACACGTGTATACTCCACTAAGCATGTGGAGCCTACTAGAAAGTAAAATTGATCTGAGGGGAAGCATTCATTTATCATACAGTAATCTATAATGTTGCCTATGCTAGATAAGAAATCCTTCAAAGTAAATCTGACATGAGAAGCTTTTGCTATTGATATGAAGTAGTGCACAGAAGCACCAACTGCAAAGCAGGACCTTGTTGAAGTAGATGTTATAAAAAAGAATAAAAAGCTCATGACTGAGTTCTGAAAAAGTCACAGGTAATTGTAAAATGAACATTTTATTGTGAATTTAAGTAGAAGTCTTGGAGCAGGAGACAGTAGCTAAGAAGGAGCTGAGATTTCAGCTTACTATGCAACAATTTGCTCATTATTTCTTTTTTCTCATATACAGCTTCTTCCATCTATTCTTTTCCTGCCCAATCCTCCTGTTATATTTGTCAAGACAGGGTTCTAGATTTAAAGAACTGAACCTGGATCTCTTATAGTTTTCTTTTTCTCTCATTTTGCTGATGCAGAGCTCCTTAAGGGGCAATAACACAAGTCATTTTTCCATTAGTCATTGATTTCATATATATGCTTAGAGATAAAGTGAGGTTGGAAAGGTGAGAAGAGCAGAAAGCTTCACTGCATCATTGCATAAGAAATGGAATATTATAGCAGTTTCTACCTGCATGCAAAGGAGAAGGAAATCACTAAGCTGTTGGGAATCAAGGTGAAGGGACAGGCTTTATGGCTCTCTGAGTATTAACTGTAACATTAACCCTAACTGTAATGGCATCCTGAGGCTGAGGCAGAGGTCCTCAGCACCATGGCAGGTGAAATTTAGAAAGGTCGCAAAGATGTTGATGCAGTGCCATACTGCCCTTGACATGCTTTTTCCAGCCCCAGTGGCCCTGAGCTGTAGGCTTTGTGGCTGTCTCAAACCTAACCCTAACCCTAATGGCATCTAGGGGCTGAGGGGGAGGTCCCAGCACCAAGTATGGCCCAAATTATAAAGGTGTGGAGGCAGCAATGTTGGTGCATTGCCATGCTCCCCTTGGCATGCCTTTTCCAGCCCCAGTGGCCCTAGAGCTCTAGGTTTTGTGGCTATCTCAACCCTAAAACTAACACTAATTGCCGATTGGGGCTCAGGCTGAGGTCCCCCAGCACCATAGGTAGGCCAGATTAGAAAGATGTGGAAACATCAATGTCTGTGCAGTGCCATCCTTCCCTTGGCATACCTTTTCCAGTCCCCAATATCCCTGAAGCTGTAGGCTTTGTGGCTTTCTCAACCCTAACTCTAACACTAAGACTAATGGCAGATTGTGGCTGAGATCCCCATCACCATGGGTGGCCCAGATCAGAAAGGTGTAGAGGCATCAATGTTGGTTCCGTGATGTGCTCCTCTTGGCGTGCCTTTTCCATCCCCAGTGGCCCTGGAGCTGTAGATTTTGTGACTCTCCTAAGATTATGCCTGTTACCCTTTAATGCTTGTGGTAGGAAAATACATCTTCTACACAAAAGTATACCTTTGATAAGATGGACTACATTTCTTTCAAATGTTCTTAATGATTTCTTTTCCTGTTTTTATTGGAGAAAAAAACTGCTTTGTAATGGCCTTGTAGGCAAGGATATAGTATTATTTCTCTTCATAGGGCCAGGATATAAGATGGGTCATGACCTGTTAGAAGTGAAATGAGATTGCACAGGAAAATGCTTTAAAATGGCTTGAAATAGCCATAAAGATATAAGAAATAACTCTTAATTTCAGTTACATTGCTGTGAAAGCCCGTAATTACTGTAGTAATTATAAATGAAGTATACATTCTTTATCAGCCCAACCTGTATGATTAAAAAAGATTAAACTGCTGTTGGATCCTTTACTGACACAAGGTTATTAACGTACAGAGGGCTTATTCAGCACACATTTCCTTTCAGAGGTTTGCACACAAAGGTTTTGGTGATCACCTTTGCCCTGACAGAGGTGCTGCCAGAAAAGGTTTTAGGACCAGATCCAAGACCTCAAACAGTGTCTCCTTTGCCCTTCAAACCAGCATGTGTCCATGCCTGTCACACCTGTGAGTGGGAGAGTCATGGCTTTGCTGCATGTCTTCCGCATTGCCTTGCTTGGCCTCTAGACATTGTACTGTTCCCTGACCCCAAAACAGTTCTAGTGCTTCCCACATCTCTCCCTGAGTTTGTGCATGCCTTCTTTCAGAGACATCAGGAAAAGAAATAGTCCCACCTGCTTTTTTCCCTGTTACCCTTCACACCACTCCTCTGCATTGTGCACTGTGTCTGTTCCCAAAGTGTTTTTTTCTGCACTTTTTCCCCAGAAGAACTCAATTTACTTTTTTTTAAGGGACCAGACCTACTTAGGTGCCCACAATGCCTCATTGCATTGAACCATGCATCCTAGACTGAGGCAGCCAGCAGGTCCTAGCTGCTCCTGCAGTGCTCCCTTTCTCACCGGAAATTCCAAAATTGAGGTACCTTCTCATTTAGGTTTTTAGATTGGGGTGTTTTTTTAGGTCTCCTAAAAAGCACTAGTCAAGGTGAAACGGAGTCAAGGTGCAGTGAAAGTAGTGGAGTGCCCACAATTGAGTACGCACACCTTTGGGAAACATCATTTGCTCTGGATCATACCTTGAAAATAGTGTTGACTGAATGCTTAGGAAATCTTTTTAGTACCTAAATAATCAGTACCAATCACTGAACCATGTTAGTTATTTGTACATAAAACATATCACATCTGAGGGGGTAAATTATTTTAATCCTGAAATAAAGCTTTCAGCTATTAGAGGTTTGAACAGGCTCCATCTGATTGTTCACTGAGCCCACGATGCCTGACAGCAGGAAATGTGGAGGAATTCTGCCACTGAGAAAACATTATGGGAACACTGTGGAGGAGTTCAGAACATAAATGGTATACGGGACTGAAGCAGAGTAATTGGAAAGGATTATTCCCAGGTAATGCTAGCCTTATAGCTGCCTATATCTGAGCAAGCCATACAGCTAATGATTCATTTGATATATTTCTCATGACCTTAGGATGAGAAGAGTTGTGTCTTCTAAGTGCCTGTTGTGACCACAAATGCAGGTTGGAGTGATGGCCCTCAACCACAACACACGCGGTGCCTCTTCGCTGCCCATCTGCATTCCCCCATGCGCCTGCCCAGGGAGCAGGCAGACCCACCCTGCTGCTGGGCCACAGGGCCTCCCCTGGGACCCCCGCATGCCTCTGCCTCTTGAGGCCCCTCCTCAAACCCCCAGAGTGCCGATTTATGTAGCAGCAGTTTTGACTGGTCAGTATTGCTTCAGTCTGTACTACAGGGTGAGCTCCCCACGGGGAGGCGGCACGGCTTGGTGCAGGCCTAGCCTGTGTGTTTCCTCCTGGTGCCCTGCCTCCTGTGGGGCTGTCTTCTCCCTTAGCCGGGAACACTACACTCCCATGCAGGCTGGCATCAGAGTACTGCTACGCTCTGAGCCATTGAAGACATTTACTATGATTGTCTCATTTCCCAGTGCAACACACTCTGCCACAGTGAGACATGGGCTAGAGGGATGTTGTTGACACCTCCCAGCACAGCAGAGAACCTCTGCCTCACCAACAGGGAGCTGGAGGGTGTTTCTGCCTTTCCTGACCCCGTGTTATCTCCCCACGTGGTTCAGATGGGCCCGATGTGTTGGATCCCTTGGATCCAGCGAGCAGGGTACAGAGGAGGTGGATCACCAGTCGAGGGCCAGGGCTGGCCCAGCTGCAGGCCGGGGAGAGGAACGCAGGTGGCCTGAAACGTGGGTGCGAGCCAGCTGCGCTTCCCTCACTTCAGGCTAAGCAAAACCACAAACATGCATTCATAGCATTCAAAACAGACAACACAGCCACAAATGTTTATAAAAGATATAGGCAGAAAAAATAAAAGCAAAAATATGCTTAATCTGCTTATACCAAGGTAACATGAGAAAGTTCCCTCGTTTTCTTATTCAGCAGATTTGCTGTTTACCTCCTGATGAGACAGACAGTTTCTGCCTTTGCCCATGCCTCTTTTTTGAATGAGTGACTTCGGTTTTGTAGCCAAAGGGCCCTTTGAAACCTCCTAAAGGGTGAAGACTGGCTTTGTCTTTCACCCCTAAAGGTTTCTTTTTGTGGCTGAAGTAGGAGAAAGACTATTCAACCCTCATGAGCAGAATAAATGTTGCTTCCCAGCTACAGCAATGTTAGAGCAATCCCAGTCTGCTATTCTGTTTTGCTAATAATTTATTTGATCCATTATATTTTATTATTAGCTATATTAATAATTTACTAATATTTTAAAGAGTAACACACTAGGAGTCACTTGCTGTTCTTAACTGGTGAGTAACGGACTATAGCTAAACAGGGTATGAACCTCTTGCCCCCTCCTTTAGGCAGCTGTTGTGACTCAGTGAGGAATGCATCTTTCATTGAACCCTTCACTCTCTGTCGTTTTGTGCTTAGAAACCTGCATGCTGGTATCACTCTCACTGCGTATAATTCATTACTAATGTTTGCCCAGAGAAGACAGCAATCAGTCACAGTGAGGCAGCAATGGGGTTTGGGTGACTGGCCCTGAACCTCTGCAGAGAAAGACGAGGCACACACATACTGTGCATGGATCTGAGAAAGGAGGATGAGAATGGGGAAATGAATCTCCATATTCTGAGCTTTGTAGGTGCTCATGGATTTTGAAGAAAGAATTGGTTTCATTGATTATTTGTTTGCTTTAGAGCAGAATACTTTGATTACTGAGTCTTTGACTCTTCCCTTTGTAACAAAGCCATATTTGGTTGACACACTTATTATGAGACAGATGTGGGTGCTCTGACCTGTTGCACATCAGACGATCACAAGACCGGGATTGCAGGTCTATTTTTGTTAAAGAACATTAGTGGGGGAAAAAAATCCTTTGCTCAAACTGGATTAAGGACCAAAACAGCTTTTGTCCACTGCTTCAGATTAGGCATGTAGACTAAAGCACATTTTACAGAAGGTAGAAAAAAAGGGGCACAAAGGTACAAGACATGCCAAATTATGTGACTCTGAACAGACTCAAATGTTCCCAAGTCTGTGTAAAGGATTTGCTGAAAGTCAGGGGAACAATTGTCTAATTAATTCACCAGCTGATCAAAGGGGTAATCAAAAACAAAGGTAGGAGGGGAAGAGAGGGAAAAGATCCATGATGCAAACAAACAAACAAGCGAACTTTTAAACTAAAAGTCATCAAATGAGCATGATTGATGCCATCCTGAAGTGGATGGTAATCTACTTGCAGGAAGGATTTCAAAGACATGGATGTTGGCAGTCTATCACCCTGGAGATAAAAAAGCATAGTCATTAATATTCAAGAATTTGCTTTTGAAGCTCTGGATCATTCACATCCCATGTACAGTTTTTCCATAAAAAACAATCTGAGGCCACTGCAGAAGGATTGAATTACATTGCAGGTTAGATAGATGATGAAGTGAGAAAATGAATGGTGAGGATAACAAGACTTTCTTAAATTTTAAGTTCTCGTCCATGAACAAAAGAGAAACATAGTGCTTAAGTTAGCAGAACAAACAAAGCAAAGAATGGGAAGAAACCTCAAGTAGAAATGACTCAGCCTATAAACCTGAGAGCTCAGCAGGAAAAGCAGAGACAAGGGAAACAGACATAAACTTAAATTTAAGGAAGAAGAGATTTAAACCGGATGACAGGAAAAAAAATCTGACTCAGAAGGTTATTGGGTTAAAGATCAGACTGCCAAGGGAAATAGTTCAAGATACAATTATCAAAGAATTTAACACTGGAACCAAAGAGCATTGAGAGACTTATAACATTTCTATATGGGGTGGATTCACCCTGATAAAGCCAGTGGCCCAGACTAGACAGAGCTGTGATTCTTTCCAGCCAAATTTCTTCAGAAATGGAATTCCAGAGTGGAATTCCTTTTGCTCATTTCCAGTAAATTAAACCACATCAAACTTAATATTTTGTACATAACTGCTGCAGTGTGTTTGTCCTCGGAGTGTTTGTGCTATGGCCCAAGTTTACAAGGTTGTTGCAGGTTACAGCATTGTCATCTGACACATGCACATCATTAACGGTCAGGGCTGAAGCACTATTTCTGTAAACAGTGGGCTGGGGCAAAAGAGTTCCTGGTCTAAGTGCCAAAGAACAACGCCAGCTTCTGCTGCCATATGGCATGGGGACAAGCAGCAGGGTCAGCATTTCACAGTGTGTCACCTGGTTTCCTTCCTCAGATTGATGAGCATTAGCCAAGGAACTGTTCACATAGGCTTGCAAGGCAGTGCCACTTGTGTAGTCAGCCTGTGTGGATTTTTTTAAAAGAATAATGTTAAAGATGTGTGAAATATTCAGAGCTTTCGTTTTGTGGTTCCCCCCTCTGCCATGATCCCATGATCTTTTTCTTTTCTCTGTAAGGGCTGAGTAATAGCTTCATAATAGCTTCTAAGGAAAACTAGCTGGAAAATCAGTTTCTTCTGGGAAGAAAATTAGAATTATGAAATAAGGGAATGTTTTTTCCAAAAATATTCTCAGGACTTAAATATTGAAGAGGTCTGTTTAAATGAGAGCTGGCCACATTCATGGTCACAAAATTTCAGAACAGCACATTTTATGTTGGAAAGATCAAAATTATACAAATCAACCTAGGAAGCCTAGAAGCAGCCATTTTCACCTCTAATTTCAGTGCATCAAGACAAAAAAAAAGGGAAGTCAAAGGGTGCTTCTCTCTTGCAGAAAGAGGAAGGATAATAGCATTCCTTTAAAATGAGGGATGAAACAGGTAGGAGGAAGAGGGGAAGGAGATGAGGGAGCTGTTGCTTTCTTTTGGGGCAGGGCAGTGAGATCAAGTTCTGCAGCTGCGAGTGGGAAATAGTGACACTAAAGCTGCAGGAGTTGCCTCCTGAAGGTCCAGTACTACCTGCTGCATCAAGCAGCATCAAGCCAGCTCTCCACCCATCCCTTCAGCCACCGCAGCCCAGCACCCCTTACAGAAAGGCAGCCAGATACAACCACCAAGCTGCCCCTTCGGGCAGAAGCGCTGCTGGCTCCCATCTGTCTCTCCCTGGCACAAGGGCCAACAGCTAATTTAGGTTTCTCTCAGTTCCTGAGCTGCTGATTTCAACAATACTTGTACACCCTCAATTATTTTTTAAAATTCTACTGCTTCTCTCCAAATTGGTTGAAATCAGCCAACAGACTCAAGTTGTGAAGGGAAGAGTGGGCAAGGAGCAGGCTGATGACAGTGGGACACACAGAAAGGAAAAGAGGTAAGATTATAACTAATGGCATTCTGGCACCTAAACTAATGAATTTTTCTCCACAGACGCAGGCAAGTGGTGGTACGTTGACAGCTCTGTGGGCACAGAAGCCTCATTTGAGTGTAATTTAAGACACACATGAAAGGCAGCACACATGAGACTGAATGAAAGTCCTGTGGGAGATTTTTCTTCCACATTTGGGCTTCAAGTAAGTAGTAAAGTAAGAGTTTGATGCTTGATTTCTGGATATCCCATTCAGTTTTCTGACTAGCCCAAATTTCTATTACCTCATTTACAGGGTAACCTCAGTCACTGGAGGGGTAAATTCACAGCACTGGTGTCCCAGGGAAGCAGCTGGGTGAAGGCGTGGGGCACAGCAGGCAGTTTGGATCTTGCTGCCTTTTGTGCATTCACATTGAAATGGGTGGCCAGTTTAGTTCCAAATTCTCATGATTTTGTTTCACTTTTTCTCCTTATTATTTGTCTCTTTTACCTTTTTCCTCATTAGCTCTCCTGGTACTGTAATACTGGAAAAATGCTCTGAATTTATCCTCTTTGCATGGTAGTCTGTGTGTATTACCCCTCTGCCCCTTCTGCTTTGCTGTATCTGAAAGCACTTAGGCTGAACAGGCCTTCAAAGCTTTGCCTTCGTCTGATTTCCATTTCTGTTTTAGAAATGGGAGACCAAAGAAACGCTCCTGCTCCTCTCCCTGAACTGGGCAGCAGCACCTAGTCTCTGGGATGGCAGAGAGAGGACAAGGCACAAAAGCTTGAAAATGAGCAAACTTTTAAAGAGAACCAAGGTCTCCCTGAACATCGCTGTCTAAAGTAAGGTTCAGCATTGAGCCAGCCCCATCAAAATTTATTATTTTCAGGAAAAAGCTCCAGAAGGAGCCAACAAATTGCCCAGATAGGCTGCGTTCAAACACAAGCCTGGCCAGCCAACTTGTTTTAAGCTCAGAGTGATTATGCTGGACAGAACAGAAATAAAAAAGACTTATTAACACACCTCCCCCTGCCCATTGCATCCTTGCAAACAGATCCTTTCTCTCAGCCTCCACTTCAGCCAACTACATGGCTTTTTGGTCACAGCAAACTCTGCCCAGCCTATTTTCTTCCTCCAGATGCTCTTTCCATGACCCTTGAGCTCAAGTTATTTCCGTTCCTTGCTGTTTTCAGCAGCTTTCCCGTTTTTGCAGGCTCCACAGCTCGGTGGAGCAGCCCGCGCTTCTCCCAGAGGAGGTGGCTGCCACCCCTCCACAGAGACTACCGCCTCTCTAAAGAACACCTCACACAAGCTAAAAATTAATAAATAAACCAAATCTTGGCCATCACATAGGCCTTGGCTGTTCAAACTGACAGATCGTTTTCCTGTTGTTTCTTTGAAGAGCTCTAGTACCTCTGCTCTGCTGCAAGGACATAAAATTGGCCACTAAGCTGATGCTGGGGTCAGAGAGAGGCCACATGCTGCTTTTGTGATTTGGGCAAGTTGAAAAGTTTCTGGACACCAATAGTTGCACATTCTCACCAGAGGCCATGAGAGCTTTACTACTTTACTTTATTTGTTTGATGTGTTTCAGAGCTTCTTCCATGCCAGCTGTGGTGAAGTCTCCCCTGAGCAGAGCATAACCCTGTAGCACAGACACATCAGAGCTGCAGACAGGAGGTTAAAACAAAAGCAGCTGTCACCTCTTCATTTAGCGTAAAAGAAAAACTCCACAGGTTTGGGAACCTGGCGAAAAACATGA
Source organism: Falco rusticolus (assembly GCF_015220075.1). NCBI lineage: Eukaryota > Metazoa > Chordata > Aves > Falconiformes > Falconidae > Falco > Falco rusticolus. The sequence continues at coordinate 26,281,524 of NC_051188.1, forward strand.
AGTCTAGTCCTTCAAAGTGGAGAGGTAGGACAGCTAGCTCCTTCCCCTGTGCTGGCAGGGTCCATGCAAGCCAGCTGACTGCTCCTCCCCTTACAGAGTTGCACTTCACCATCACTACATTTGCACTTCCATGCAGTGTGAAATGCTCTGTAGCCAGAGCAACTGGCCAGCCCTCAACAGCTCCTGCACCACCAAATCTTTTAGACTGTGAGTCACTGAAATCCTGCAGCCTGGAAACTTTTTCTTGGTTCATGGCATGTCAGGCTTTTGTGTTCTCCTTTTCAGCTCATCACTCTTCACTGATTATGTTCTCTTGATGTGTGAACCGCTGGTCTGTAGGAATTTCAGTGCCACATGGTTATTTGTGGTTTGGCTTTCTCCATCTATCATTTTATATATAGGTATGTGTGTGTGTGTGTGTGTGTACCAGTCTCCATCCCACTCCAGCTCCTAAGACTGAGTTCCTAGCCTCTCCCAGGGTTTTACCAGTGGCCTCAAAGCAGAAGCAAGTTTCTGCCAGTCTGCATTCCTGTACAGGCACACAGCCAGGCATTAAACCTTTCCAATGGTCTCAGAAAATTTCCACCTATGGCAATTATGGTACCATCAGCCTTGAGTTGCAGACAGGAACCTACCAGTCTCCCTTCCAAGTATAGCAGCTATAAGGGGTAAAGGTTGACATTTTAATGGCAACACTGCATATTTTCCCCAAATTAGGCTACTGAGCAGATTAATGCATGTGCTCAGTGAGTTAGCTACTTAACTGATCCATTTGGCTGAAATGGGAAACGCTGCAGGGAACGAGGACCAGTTTCTCCTGACATGTAAAGACAAAAGGAGGACAATTTCTGATCCGTTACAGGCTCATAATTAGAATAAAATACTATAATTAATTACCCACAGGTGTTTTCTTAACAGCAACAAAAACACCGAAGGGAAAAGTCCACAGTTCTCAAAAAATGAATGCAGAAACAAGACAAAACTTTTCTGCTACACATTGGTGAAGGAAGGTTGGTGTGCTTCAACAATGCACGGAAAATTGGACCTATAATTGGGAAAAAAATCGTGATTTTCTCCTCCTCCAGCCAATGGAAGAGATGGCTTCTGCAGGAGAGTGATTGCACATCTTTAGTGGCACCGCAACCCAGCATGTCAGTAAAATACCAGGTTTCTGTGCCATAGCATCAGGACTGTGGTCTACAACACCCTTCCTCCCTTCGTGTTGTGGCTTTCAGCACACAGAGAACCAGCCACTGTGCTTTGCTTCCAGCTCTGTGGCTGCTAAGTCTGCAAGTGGAGAAGGCCTGTGGGGCTCTGCAGACTTCAGTAATTAGGTGTGCATTAAGAAAGTGGTTTTAAAGAATTTTTAACAAAAGAAATCTAGGCCAAAATGTCTTCCTCAGCTGCGGTTTAATTCAGCATCGCCTGGCCAAAAATGAGATATTTCATATTCTTAAGGAAAAACTGGAACTGACAAATTCATTACTTAATCAGGCTAATCTAGTAAATTAAGAGGTAATTCCAAAGAAATAATGAAAACTCTCTAGTGGCATATTAATTATGACTTTCTTTTCAGCTATTAAGAAAGGAGGATTATGGATGTGGCCAAGAATAGAGAGAGAGATATTTTCAGGGTCAGTGGGTTTATCTTTTCAGGTGTCTAGCAGGAAAGAATAAATTGATTTCTCTCTATGCAGGTGATTTGAGAAGCCTTGGACCGGAGATGTCTTTTTTCTTTATACTACATTGCATAATTAAACTTGTTATATTTCAAAGTTTAATATCTGCTCAAACAAATACATGCATATTCATGGCTTTGATCAAAAATCCAGCAATCTCTGATAACAGGCAACTGTCTCAGTGCTAAAAGTTTCTTTTTAACTGTAATGCCATTCATTGAATTTGCTATGTGTATATGTTTCTCCTACCTAGAGCTGGTATAAAAAAAGCAATCTGGGGATATTCTGGAATGTTGTAGTACCATAGATTTGATTATGTGGCAATTATATGTAAAATGACAATATCCAGCTTCATCTTACATGAAGGGAAATAAATAATTAATTACCAAGGTTTCCTTTCAGGTGATTTCCCTGCCTGGAGTGCAGTATGTCTGTACTTCAAAATGAGCAGCTGGACATAATCTAGATCCTATCTTCCTTACCTGCCTGTTGCCCAAACAGAAGAATCACGATAAGATTTGGATATGTAACGCTGTTAATCTTTTTTTTTTTTTTTTTTTTTTGTTAATGTTTCCAAAGTCCCATTTCCTAGAACATAACAGAAACAAGTAACAGGAAGCAAGTCTGAGTTTTGAACAAGTTTGCTGTTTAGAAAAAATAAAGCAAAACCCAAACCCCAAATCCAGCTGCTTTCCAGGGAAGACTTGGTTATGACTATTTACTACTGATTTGCAAGCCACCCATAGGGTCCCCATTTGTTGCCTGATGCCTGGCACATGCTTGCAGCCAGTACAGAGGCAACAAACCAGCACCCCAATAGCTGCATTTTCCAGTCTCTTTGCAGAAGCGTGTCTTTTATGATTATCATTGGTTCAAGTATCTTTATGTCCTCGTTTCGGCTGGGACAGAGTTAATTTTCTTTTTAGTAGCTGGTGCAGTGCTGTTTGGATTTGTTGTGAGAACAATGTTGATAGCACATGGATGGGTTTGGTTTGTGCCAGGTGATGTTTGTACTAAATCAAGGACCTTTCAGTTTCTCAGGCCCTGCCAGAGAGAGGGCTGGAGGGGCACAAGCAATAGGGGAGGGGATACAATCAGGACAGGTGGCCCAAACTGCCCAAAGGGATATTCCATACCATAGAATTTCATGATGGGTATATATAAGCTCGGGGAAGAAGCAGGGGGGGAGGGGGGAGGTGAGCATTTGGCATTACGACATTTGTCTTCCTAAGTAACCATTATGTGTGATGGAGCCCGGCTTTCCTGGGGATGGCCAAACACCTGCCTGCCCATAGGAAGTGGTGAATGAGTTCCCTGTTTTGATTTGTTTGCTTGTACAGCTTTTGCTTTACCTATTAAACTGTCTTTATCTCAACCCACAAGTTTTCTCACTTTTACTCTTCCAATCCTCTCCCCCATCCCACTGCTGGAGGTGGGGGAGTGAGTGAGTGGCTGCATGGGGCTTAGTTGCCAGCCAGGGTTAAACTACAACACTTTCAAAAAGAGGATTTCACTGGCCTTTATATAGCCAGACTAAATGGTATTTAAGCATCATCAATTTTTACTTTGTCAGGAGCTGCCCATGACTGCACAGTGCACAGAGCCTCGTGACTGCTGGCGTTCTCTGGCAGAGACCAGCAGTGCCAAGCCTGCCTGCTGGCATGCAGCGGGCCAGGGTTTATTTTTCTACCTACACCATGACAAGTGGAAAACACTGCCTAGCTAGAGCAGCTCTGGGGCAGAGCAAAAAGCTACAACTGGGGCAACATCTAGGCTTAAGGTTTCCAGCAACTGCCTTTTCCTGCCTTGAAGGTTAAGTGGCAACACATAATAAAGCTGTGGGTCATTTATCACTTTGGGGCAAGTGACTGCAAGATAGTCTGTGTGTGTCTTCCATCATTGTCCTTTAGAAAGCATTGGATAAATCTAAAGCATGTAGATAATCTGAAGGCATGACACCTCCTCTCTATGTATTCCAAGTTTTACTGAGCATATGTAATGTTTGAACACAAATGATCATGTCCCACCTTCCTCCAAGTCTTTCTTCTTTTGTTATTGCAGTATTTTTTCACATGACTTGACTCTCTGTTTATACAAAATAAAAACACTTTGAAAGATCCAGATATAAGAACAACAGTGTAGAACTTGATCCCAACAGACACAATACATGTTTTTTAGACCCTACACCTTTCATTTACAATTTACACCACCCCTGCTGTTGAAAGTAGTCCCATCTTCCCACTGCAGCAGTGACTTTTTCATACCCTTTTTCCTTGCATGCTGGTGTACTGGAGTCACAAACAGAACCAGGTAATTATTAATGCAGGGTAAAACTTTTTTCTTCCTTGAAGAAGTTTCCCTGATCTGTTTTACCACAGGGATTTGCACTGCACATTTGCAGTGCAGAAGAGAAAGGGAGTGTGGGAAGGAGAAAGAAACAAGTGGCCTGGAGAGGCTGGAGGTGTGTGAAAGGGGTAAGAGAAGAAGGGGGCTATTTTCTTTGAAGACCGTGAAGGTTCATGAAGGTTTATGGTGTTCACAAGTCACTCACCTTCATCTCAGCATGCCGAAAGCTTTTGCTGCCAGTACGGTGGAGCGGACACTCTTTGGGAAGAGAAAGTCCAAAAAGGAAAGTACTACATGCCTATAACCCTGTTGTCAGTTAATAATCTCTGTGAACGTAAAAATTTATCTTCTAGACAGACAGGCATCTTCTAATAGACTCTTTAGTTTTGCATCTATATCCTGCATCAAGAATTGTTCCATGAACGTGCTGTTAAATAGCAACTATTAACTTGTAAATGAGAGTAGGATAAAATACATGCTTTTACCAACATAGATAAAATAGCACTTTCTCTGCCTTTCAGCAAAAATAATCAGAGCACCCTGGTGGGATCTCATATTACTCAGACTCCTTATTTGTAGGTTTTACACTCCAGCACACTTGCTGATAATGTATGAAGTATGAAATTAAAACTAAATCGATTGTCAGAACAAATGAAAAAGTACACTATGCAATGCATTATTCTCTGGTCTTTTATTGTATTTCTTTATTCACCTGTTAATTCCCCAAATCCAGCCATTTACAATGAAACTTCCAGTCATTAGGGGGCTTTTGCAGGCTTCCACTGTAAAACAGTATTCACATTTCTCATGAGAGTTAGTATGTATAGTGTCGAAGGGCACCAGATAAAAAGGCTGTCAGTTCATACTATATTTGATTTCCATACGCTTATCCAAACTCACCTCCTGTGCTAGGGCATTAACACATGAAGTGTGAATTTTGTTAATAGTTGCTTCTTTTTTTTTTTTATAATCATGTTCATCAAGACTCACTTTGGTGCAGAGGTTTATGTGGGAAAACTGGGATGTGGCTGCATGACTAATTTTTAAAGCCTGTGCACAGCTTTTCAGGAATGCAGCTGGATGTAACTCCTTAGTGGCTTGCTTGTGATGACTGAATTGAAATATATTGTAACGCTTCTCCGCTTAAGAAACATGAGCTTGTTAGAAGTTAAACCTAGAGCTGAGGCATTAAGTGATTTGTCCTTTTCTACTCTTTTATTACCATTTTAGAGCAAATACTAAGTAACAACTTAAAAACTTAGTTCATTAGTTAAGGTGAAAATATCAGATCTCACTCCTTTTAATTCACATTTATTGGCATAAATGGCAGGATTTGAAAAATGCAATTTGGCTTCCCTCTATTTTTGCAGAAATATATATAATCTAGAAATTATTTATTTAGAACATTGAAAATGAAAGATTCATCTATGCCATTCAAACCACATAGCAATTCCTAAATTTCTTACTTTTCAAAAGAAATGAATTTTTTTTCTAAATTGAAATAATTTAGAAACTTGTTTAAAGGCCACCACTTCCTTAGATAGCTTTTTAGCATACATGAGAAAAGTGTTATTTAATTTCACACTTAATTAATCCTTTAACAATTTTCATTCAGGCAGAATATAAAAGTTTATTATTAATTCCTTAATAAAATATAAGTTATAGCAGTTATGTCTTTAACCTTGGACCACTTTGAGTAATTTTTTACCCTCAGATATGACACCAAAGATCAGCACAAATGGCAAGTGATAAATTGGCCTCCAGGAATTACTAAAGAGTCCTCCTCCCTTTTTCACATCAACTCTCTCTGGAAATGCTTCTCCTGAACTACTTCTTGTTTTAGCATCAGTAAGTCAATTTGATTCCTCCCACCTCCTAACTATCAATTGCAAAAGTCATCAAGATCTGGTGTTAACCATCTTATATTTTATCTCCTTATTACACTGAAGTAACTACATAAAAACTACACCTAGTTAAGATTCATGATGAATGCCAAATTGTCAGAAGTTCATATCTTAGAGGTTTATTTGCCTTTTGCTATGTGCTTGGATTTGCTGAACAGAAAAAACCTCATCTCCTTTGCAAGACACAGCACCAGTAATACTCTTGGTCAAGCGATCCATTGCATTTATACCTTACAGATAATCCCCTCTCTCAGTTTACTAATTTCTCTCACCAGTTTTCAAACTCTCACCATATTATGGAACTCAGCTACAGTAGCTGTGGGCATCCTGTTTGAAAAGAAAATAAATTTATAAGTGCTGTCATTAATATAAGACCCTTTGGGTCTTATTAGCAGATGTTGAAGCATTCCAGGCACCTAATGGAGGTGCGTAGGTAAAAAAAGTAATTACCTCTGAACAGCAATGGTGGTAGTAGCAGTAGCAGCAGCAGTATCAGTCATAGTAGTGATATCAGCTCTTCTTGAAAGTAACTCTAGACAAGTAAAACTAGGCTTCTTTTTATTCACTGCTGTCACTTAAAATCAGATGTGTATGAAGAATTCATCATTAGCTTTAAAATCTGTTAAGAACATAGAAATACAAGAGATCTTCTGAGTTTCTGAGTCCAGTGTCTTCCTACAACAGGAAATGCATATGAAGACTTATCAGAAACACCTTAAGAAGAAAGTTCCTCATGAACAGAGCAAGTTCCACCTGAAACTCAATTGGAGCTTCTTGGCTCCAATGGTTCTACTGAAAAAAAAACCCTCTCAAAAACCTGTTTGATCAGCTGGTCAGAAAACATTTTCCAAATGCCAGTCTACAAGTGTCATGGCTAATCTCTGCCTACATGCTTTTTGCTAGTTCTGCTATTTAGCATAAACAGTTATTTTCCTAACCTAACATTTACTCATGCCTTGACAAAATGTGCAACACTGCAAGCGGATGCCAAGAAAATGGCATGGCTTTGTCCAATGTCACCTCCTCACCCAGTCAGGCAGGGTGAACACTTTTGGAAATAAGTAAGCAATGTGGTTCATCATTCAAGTCAATCACTAAGAGGGATGAGGAAGACTTCTCTGTTACAGGTGGGTCATTCCATGAACTCTTTATTTAATGGATGCTTTATTCCTTCCTCTGGCCCCTGCTGCAGAAAATTGCAGGTAATATGGAGCCTCAATATAGCAACTCAATTCTTACTGAAGCTATTTGGCATGGGCTATCCAAGTATATATGCAGACAAGCATAAAATGCATAGACATCAATTTTTGAAAGCTGTCATTTCCCAAAAGGACCCATTAAGGTAGGAGCATGCTGCAGAATTGCTAATAAAAAAAATAAATTAATTTACAGTCATTTTTTAAACACCTAATTTCCCCACTAGCCTGCATGTAACACTACTTCAAACAGCTACACACGGTCTCATTTAGTGACTATAGGAGGAAGAGGTCTGCATTATGTTTGCTAAAAGAACTAGGATTTCAATTCCATCTGCCGCTGGGTGTGTTTGATTTGTATATTAATTATGCCTGTTTGTAGCTGTAAATTTGCTCCAGATTAGTAGCTGATTGGCTCTGCACATGGATTCATTACACTGCGTGGCTTTCTTGCACTTTTATAGTTTTCAAATGATTCCATACTTATGCTTTTTAGACTGCTTCTAATACCCCTCTTATTCATGTGAGCTTTCAGCCTTGTCTTATTCAGACAATTTTTTTTGCCCTTTAAGAGAAAACATGTTCCTTTAATTCTTCTTTGTGGATCCTTTTGGCTGGTGTAACGTCAGCTTTGTCCATGGTGCTACTCTAAAACACAAGATGAAAATGCTTCTTCTCCCAATCTTACAGGGAAATTCAGCATGTCCACATTTAGCATTTGCTACTTGGAGTGACTTAAACTAATGGGTTTAGAAATTACACGAGCACTCAGCATGGTATATACACATACCCACTACTGCACAACCTTTCAATGTTTGTCACACCAAAATAAAATTCTCCCACACGTGGAACATTTTTGCTCTTGATCGCTGAGTTTTCTCCCTGGTTTTAAAAATGCCCCAAAGTTCTGAGCTGTCACCTTTGTAGTTAAGACCTGTGAGATGTGCTTGAAAATGTACCACATCTGAAATGAGCCGCATAAAGACCGTCTTTGTGTCCGTATGTGTGAATGTTTGTGTACACTTAGAAAATAAATGTCAAAGAGGTCAAGCTGATTTCCCTTATATTTTAGGAAAAGAATCAACTGTGAGCTGAAAAATTGTATGCCAAGTTTCTGCCTGAAGCAAATTTTTACAATCAAATTAAAAACCTTTGAGACTAAGAGTTTATAACGGAAATACTAACACAGCCTTAACCATGGCAGCACTAGCAGGCACTGCAATAATATTAGGAAAGCTCTCCCTGCCCACAATCTAAACTAAATAAAAAAGATGCCATTTTCTAACATACACCCCAGGCTAGCAAATAACAATGATTTAATGTACTTGCCCTGTGGTAATATAGTAGCACTGCAAACCTCTGAGCCAATTTTTCTTTTCTTTTCTTTTTTTTTTTTTTTTTTTCTTTTTAAACATATATGCCCCATAGGGAAAGGATTGCAATTTAGCTCTTATTTGTGGATATATCGCTTTCATTTCAACAATTCTTGAAAGCCTTCCTGCTGTCATATGCTACTGTATGTGAGCACCCAACTGAATAAAGACCCGCCAGGCTTTTTCAGGAGTTTATTCACAGGTTTGCCTTTGCTTATTGTAGTATGCACCACATTTAAATTAGATGAGGGCTACTGTAAAGCAATAACATTGTCAATGACTGGAATCTCACTTTCCCCTCTAACAGTCTGAAGCAAATTAATGTATTGGTTGTTCATTAACAAGTAAACAGTTTCTGCTACAATGTCAAGGAAAAAGAATGTGTTCATTAATATGAACAATCTTCATCTACAAAGATGATTTACACAATGCATGTCATGAGATAGCTTTCCCCTAACTAGTACACTACCAAACTGAAAAGCTGATTCTTAGGACTTTCTTGAAATTACAATATTGTTTGTTTACCAATAAGAAAGACAGTCTCAGTCACCTATGCCACCATTGTAAGCTCTATAGTAAGTACTTAAAAAAAGAGAGATTTCTGGAATCACTTGTGGAATTAATAAAATTGATAACTACAGACTTACACTGCATCAATGATACATATTATTCCTGTGATAAGTTAAGCTAAAAATAAGATTAATTTGGTTATAGAAATTCCTTAAACAACAACACTTAAATTATTTCAAACTTGAAATTTTTCAAGAATTTTCTGAAAAAAATCAGCAAACACTGGCTAAAAAAGCAAAGCAGTTTGGATACACCAATGTAATCAGCATGCCTAGTGCTTTTCTGTTAACCCTCTGAGTAGAACCGTAGTATTCTGGATTTTTTGTACATTAATGCTATGAAAATTGTAACTTACAGAAATATTAATTTATATGTCACGACTTAATAAATCATGTTCTAAATATATTTGGGCTAGGCACCTCATCTAGTGAGCAATTCATCCATCTTAGAATTTTATTATCCATTAGAGAAGCCAGTCTAGCAGCTATAATGGAAGTTTTGATGATTGCCCTAGATTAGATGCGTAACTCCTAGATGGAAACATCTAGATGAGACAACACCCAGCTCAGCAGCGTTTAACTAATCCTGTGCTATCACCTATCAGTACTACATTTTCACATCAAAGTTTGCTTACTGCATGTAAGCTCACTAGAATATTGCACTTAAGTTGGAGTCCACATTATCCCCACTTACACTTAATTTAGAGGAATTAAGCTGGAAGTGACCCTGTTCTACTCTCCTGTTAATGCTAAGATCAGACTGTCAGGCATCTCCAGAGACCAAATATTAGATGACCTGAATCACCCTTCGGAAGTGCTCCTCTCCATCTCCTTGGTGATAAGACAGTGCCTTCCATGGCTGCCATCCGTCTCAGCTTGGTGGAAGGAAGTTGGCTTAAGGAAGTTGTAATAAGCTTAAAAAAAAAATATGTTGTCACATTTAGCACCAATACGATGCAATGATTCAAAAGGGAAATGAAGAAAGAAGTCAGGAAGACTGGTGTGTATTACAGTAAAATGCCCAGAGTGTGCTATGTGCTCTCCCAGATCATCACATTAAAAAAAGTCTGTTACCTTTAATTTCTTTTTTTCACTGGTGTTTCAAGTATTTTTAGGGGCACATATCCTGTCTTCGCTTACCCCCAGGAATTCAGAAGTTAGGCAAGAAAAAGGGATCTCACTGCCAAACAAGCCTGAACCATTATTATTTCCATGAAATTATACATACATATATATATGGTTATATTTAAAAAAATATATGGATAAATGGATACATTTCAAACCATTATTGCCAACTCTTTCAAAACAGTTTAAATATTCAGACACCTTTCCTTGAAGCCTAAAAAGAGGCTATCAGCAATTTGAAACCCGATCTCTCATAGACCTAAAAATAACTTAAAATATATTTTTATAATTATGTTCATAAAACATGAACAAAAGATTGAAAACATATCAGACGTTGGGGATGAGTAGGGTTTTCATGATCTAGGATTATTTTTACATACATTTTAAGCAGTACAAGATGGTGGAAGATGAAGGAGCCAAACATCTTACTTTAATGATAACCCTCTATTCCAAAACAAAGCAAAGCAAAGGTGATAGGAAAATCCCAGATGGATTTTTGAATAATATTTCTCATGCATAAGGTGAAGCATATTTTTTTATTTATTTTTTTTCTCCTGACTTCCCTCTCTCATTAAGAAGAACGAACATCAGCTTTTGCTTTAAGACTGCCAAATTTTCCCAATAGTGAAGGAGCATATGGTATCAATGGACATTTATTACCAAATGTATGTCTTGCATTTACATGGCTGAGTTGCATTTCTTCTAAAGGAAAGGCTGTGATATAAAGTGGGAAGGGCAATGCTGGAAAAACATATGCCAGTTCCTGACCTACTGTAAATTGATGTAGGTAAGTGGCAAGGGAGGCTTTACCTTAGCTGAAGGTTTAATCTTACTGAAAAATAATTTCTGTCCTTATCCAAATGTTATCAAACTACCATTAACTTCACAACAGCAGTGGCTGTGCCCTATCTACTAAGGATCTTTCTCTCCACAAAGAATCTAAGGTGGGATGGGCATGGTCAAAGATCTGCCACAGACACAGTCCTTCCCCAAAACCTAAAATCTGACAAGTTTTGTATGGTAGTTCTTTTGTCCTTTCACCTCTTGCCCCTGTGGAGTTCTCCAAGACACCTACTTGCTTCACTTGGGTTAAGATGTTGCTACTCAGGTTCCAGACAGAGTAACTGAGGCCAAGCACAGGCCATCTGCCCATGGGTGTACGTTCAGAGATCAGAGCTCCTGAATTAGGGTGAGATTCATTCTAATAAACTCATAACCTGAAGTTTGGTGTCTGGTGTAAGCTTCCACCAGGAGTTCCTTCTACAGTCAATGCAGTGAATCAAACCATGAGTCCTACCTGAAATGCATGCCCATGATAGGTGAGATGAATCAAACTTGGAAATGCTCATCTCTCTACATTATGCAGGATGTCTGCAGATCTAGTTTTGACTAAATATCTCACTTCTAGATCATTAACACTGGGTGGATTTAAAAACTTGCTGTATGAAGTACCTGTACCACTTCTGTGACGATTCACAAGTTGAAATTCCTGTATTTAAAGTCTTCATAGCTTTTAATATACAAATTTTTGTGACAGAGGCAATGAAAGATGCACTTTAAAGGATGGAGAAACAGAAGAATTTCAATGTTTCTTGAAATACAGTTCAAGTGATACTTCCAACTAGAAATCCAAAAGAGCATTACACCAGCTGCAACAAGCTACAGGTACACATCAGCTGTCACAGCTGTTTGTCAGGATATGCAAACAGAACTGAGAGTAGAAATGGCACCATGGGCAACTTGGTCTGCTCCTCCAAAATCTATTTGTACTTCCCAGCAAGAGCAGAAAAGTCTGCATATCTTTTTGGGCAGCATATTGATATTTCTAGCTATATGATACGAGAGAAGAAGGGCGAAAGAGAGAAAAAGGGTAGGGAGGGAGGAGGGGGGGAAAACACATTTATGTGACTTTATAATTATTGTGAGAAAATTTTAACTTTAGAGGAGAAAAATTCCATTTTATATGAATAATAAGAGAAAGTAAAAATTTCATATTTTTTATTTTAGAATAGGATTTTTGAAGTTGCTTTTTTCATTGAAGTGAAATTCTGAGGGATTTTATAATAATTTTTCTTTCAATTTATCACATCTGAAGCAAAAGTCTACAAAGTGTAATATTTCTGTGGAAGCCAACTTAAGGATAACGGTTAAATATAATGCTATAATGTTGCATTGAGGTTTCAACAAACCAGAAATATGTATACTCTGTGTAAATGCCCATTTTATTAAGTATTACAGATAGAAATAGTAAATAATTTTTAATTTCTCCATTCTAAGACAAAACTTCCACTAATTCAGTGTAGGCTTTACATATATATTAAATGACTTGTACTTTCGCTGGCTTAGAATAGTCTAGCTATTTTAAGGGTAATTCTCATCAATGTTAATCTTTAAGTGACTCCTGGAATACCCAGGTCATGCTGAGAGGATGTCTGCACATTTCTGACTGTGAGGCAAAGGAACCAGGAACTTCTCAACTACATCATTACATACCATTACATGACAAAATGCGTCCACAAGCCGTTTCCCAAGACTCTGCATTGTCATTAGCAGCAAACAATATGGAAGCAACCTTTTGTGGCCATCACCACGTCATCTTCTGGAAACTACAAGGCTGCCCTAAACGGAATTCCCCGTTTAGCCTGCATTATATCCTCCAACAACAATCACTCCCTGTGGAAGATTGATGCAGGTTTAGAACGAGCTGCTATAGAAGATACTGTTTAATTTTATTTTCATTTTTTAAAGCCTAGATTTGTAACCCCTAAGCATTAGCGCGTTTGATATTGTTTTGGCCAGAAACAGGCAAGGAGCTTTAGGGTACTATAAAAGATATGTGCGTATAAAAGCAAAAAAGCCAGAATAAAGCCCTAATGTGGGTTGTCAAGGTTTAAATTGATTGTTTACTCAGAGGGTTAACATGTGCTAAAGTTACATACTGCAGTTCCTAGCTTCACTGATGAAAACATTCACTGCTTCTATCTTTAAATAAAAAAGCAAAATAGCCTTAACCCTTTGAGGATCATATTAGCAGCAAGTTGCAATCTAAACAGAGAACAAGTATTTCAATCAATTAGGAAATTATTCTTACAAAGATTCTGTGAGCACCCTTTAGTGTTCCACCATCCCAGCATTTACTGCTGGATAGATCAGCTGTAATCACTTCACACAGGTCTGAAGGATTTTCAGGGTCTCAAAGGGTTAAAGCCAAGACTTTCGAGTAAAAGTGTTTTATTAAAAGGGTGAGTTAGGTGAGCGAACAGTCTCGGATGAACTTGGTGAATAGTCTTCCGATTCGGAGTTGAGTTCAGGTGGAGCTTGCTGTGCCTTATAACGTCCCCTCACATCCTGGTTGCGTCTTCGTCGGAAAACCTGCCTCTCCTTATCAAGAGCGGTGGTCTGGCAGGGGCATAAAATAAGAATAAATGAAATTAGGCTATGTGTGAAATGCAAAACTAATGAAAACCATGAGTTTTTATGTGGCCTGCAATACCAGGGATAATAAATGTTCAGACCAAATTAAACCTGTTCTGTCTCAGTCAGGTCTGAAAGGTTGAGCCCACAACATAGCTAAATGCTTTAAAAAGTGCATTTCCCAAACATTAAGAGGTAGCGTGACATCATCGAGCAGATACAGTACCATATATATGGATGCCATATGTTCTACTTCTGGATGCTATTAATTTCATCCTTTAATAGATTCAAATTTCAAGCCAAATACCAAATGACCTTCCCCCCACCCTTCTCCAAGTATAAATCTGTTTCTACAGGCAAGGCAGAGATGTACGCTTGTCTTTGATTTGACCTAATGAAGGCTGATACACACTCACGCAAGTTCAAGTCAGTGCAATCAGCTAACAAAGATGGACTGTGATGAAGTTGTCAGACAAGAGAGAGAAACAAACACTGAAGGAAGCTAGCCCAGCTCTTTGACACTTCCTCACGCTGCTCGATGGATGTTCTTAGGGAGAATGCTGAAGAGCTCTGACAGAAAGACCTGTTTAGCCTGACCACCCTGTCTCCACCTGCTAACCAAGGTCTATTGAATTAAATACTCCACTAATTATATCTAGGTCTATCCAGAGTATCTAGGAATGGGAAAGAAGAACATTTACTTGATGGGCTTCATTTTTTGATCAGTTTCTGCCAGTATTGGGAATGCAAGTCTTAATAAGATGGCTGTTGACTTCTAGCCATATCCTTTCTTCTGCTTTTATGGCACATTTACAAGGTGAAACTGCGACCCAGATAAGGGCAGCCTAAGTCTGACTAACAATTTCAAGCATGGGACTGGGTTTTGCTGTTGTCTTGGTTATGGAGTATTAGACTGCAGTCCCTGAAATTGCTGTAAAATTACAAGTTCAACAGGATGGCCTTGATTCAGCAAGAGCACTTCAACACAGTTAACTGTCTTCTGCAGCAAGGCTGCCTTCATGAATTTTTTTGAAAAAGCAAAATGGGAAAAGGCAGGTAGCTAGTAAGACGACATAAAAAATGCAAACAAATATCCGATTACGGCACTGGAGGCAAAGGTAACTTTGAGAAGCCAGTAGGTTTGACTTCTAAGACTTGTAAAATTTGTCCCTACTATGAAAATCTCCATTTAAAACAATGCAGCCAAAAGGTTATTCTGCTTCAAAGGATTTATTGTTTTTTCTTCAGAGATACATGACTGATTTCTCTAGCAAATTTACCAGTTATAGCATGAGCCTCAAAGGAGAGCAGAGATGTATTTTTATAGCCAACATATTTTTGAGAACAAAATGAAAACTAAATCCATCATACCGGTGCAGAATAGCATTATAGCAACCCATGCTCTAAAAGAATGCAATCAGCATTCAATAATGATCTAACAGAGACAGAAAGATGGACAAGAGTACAGAGCTACTATAGCCAATGGATTTAGTTAGGCTAAATTGCTGAACTAATATTTTTGTGTCTGGAACCTACATGGCATTACTTTAAAGGGGCAAAACATTACCTTTGATAAGTTCATCCCCATATTTTAAATAACTCCTACAAAATCCAACACTTCTCATCTCCTGAGAACTTCTCTGTTCACTGCTAATCTTTCAGTAAAGAATATATATACTCTAATTAGTATTTTCAATGCCTTCTATGTTTCTTAGCCTTGGACCGATTCAGTTTTTGATTATTTTTTAATGTGAAACAGAAGAATACCTAGACCTTTTACACACAGTGAATATACTGCATACAGTATGTAATTCTGTGTGAAAATTGAAAAGAATGGCATATATTACCATTCTATAAAATACAGATTTCCATTTAAAAAGATTTTTTATGCTTACAGGAAATAAGCATTTATTTCAAGTTTAGACCACATCACATCATCCTCTGGTAATAGATACTCTCTTGTGAAAAATTTGAACATTTCTGGTCAAATAAATAAAAATATTTGTATTGAATTCAAAATGTATTTTTAAAACCTGCTCCATGAGAATGGTAAATGTATATGTAAAAACTGAAGATATTTAAAACAGAGTAAATTACACAGAAAGAAATACACTTGAATAAAAGATCTGTTTTGAAATTTAGCCTAGGATATTGCTATTTTTAAAGGAAAAATATCCAAAATAAATAAGCCAGTTAAATAATTAAATATCAGGACATATTTTTTAAGATGTTAAAAAATAAATCCCAAGGTACTGGTTTTCTACTATTGTTGGGAAAGCTTTTGGGGGCTTTTGTTTAAACACATTTTTAAAAATATACATAAAGGCACTTGCCTCAACAATAAAAAAAATTAAGCAGAAATACCCCTGATGATCTCACTTAATCCAGCATGCTATGCTGTAACTTGTAGGACCAAATATTTCTGGCTTCCTAACCCTTCAGAAACTTCCTGAGATATTTTGAGACAATATTTTTCTTTATATTTTTATCCAAAGTCTCCCTTGAATATTGTCTAATCAGTCTTTGTAAAGACACTCTTGTAGACTCAAGGGTATTATTGTGGTAACTCTCCTGGGCTGAGACATTCAGAGCCTTTCTCACCCAAAGAGATTATCAAATAAAAATATATAAAGTCACAAAGAGCTAAAAATACACAGGTCATATTCTAACATTTAATGTTTAACATATCAGACCCACAAAATGGGTCACTTCTGGCCACAGACAGAGCACCCACAAGCCCTACAGACCTTGCAAGACCGGGCTTCTTCTGCGCAATGTTTTGATGATGTTTTGTACTTCCAGCATCTAGTACGCTGCCAGACGGTATTGCCACTCTGCATTCTGCACAAATGCTATTTTTCATGTAATGAGGTCACGGTTATTTTTTACCTCTGAAGAATTTCAAAATATGATAGATTAATGCTGTGGAATGCAGGGGAGATGGTAAGAATCATTTGAGTATTGAACTGTGTGTGTAAAGGCAGTTTTCACCTACTGTACCTTCTTGTGCGCGTGGGCATATTAAAAAAATCACCTTTTTTGTTATTATTACTGATTTTTGTAACAAAGGCCTCTTATACACATTGTCTTGGTTTAATAGATGTATTATTTCATCTACTGTTCAGCTGAGTGGTTCACCGGTGCATGAACCAGTCCATTATGGATTTCCAGGGCATTTCTACTTTAAGCTACTCTTTCAATAAATAATAAGAGGATCTGAAGTGCACTTATGCTTCAGAGGGCTGCAAATCCCAGATTTTCATTATCACATTTTGACATTTTTTTCCCTGGCTCGAGGTGAGAGAGTGAGAACTTTGAGCACTATACGATAGTAATGGCAACTCAAATGTAAGGATAGCATTCTTATTTAAGATATGCGGCTGTCCTCCTGCAATCCATGAGGAAATGTAGAGCTTCTTATCCAGCAGCAGATAAGTGGATTGCCTCTAATAGTTTGGTGCTGATGGGTCTGAAGCACTTCATTAAGCACTAATGTATTTTGCATCAACATTTAGTAATCCTGACACCCAATACCAAATGGTTAACAAGCCATTTTTGGAAATGCATTTAATTTCAAGTAAAGAAGCATTATTTTAAAATCATTCTTTCTGTCACCTGTATACCGAGGTGCAGTTAGCATTTTCCCAGGATTTTGCCATAGGGAGTGTCTTCATTTTGATTTCTACATCTTGATGTTGCAGGCCTCCTGAGCCATGCAAATTCATTTTTTATCTTGGAAAATGTTGAACTGTGTGTTTATGAACAGACATTCAAAAACTATAACAGCTTTGATATATATGTTGGATTTGCAGTGGGAAGCGCCTTATTTTAGCTGTGGGGTGATATTTTCTGTCAGGTCAGTAATTATTGGATTGAAGTAACTGCATTTTATGAATGTGAGCAGTGACTGTTTTTCTTTTCACTTGTCTTAATTTACTGCTGGACACCAAATATAGATATATATGCATTTCATTAATAAAAGAACATTATTGTGCATTTTGCCTCTTAGTCCATCCATTATTCATACCAGCCAGGAGACTGAACTGGGGATGCAGCTGTTCATGCATTAATCTAAAAAACCCTTCCCTTCACTTGCTTTCATTCTGCAGGAGCATATTTGTTATTTGCTTGTAATTTCTGTGATGCTTTGTTTAGTGTGTGGAATTACATGAACATATTGCAACACTGGTATTTTTCTTCCAGTGCATTCTTTTATATACATATATGTGTATGCACATATTGAAATGTTCACACCTAGATAATTTTATCTTACTTCCTTAAGCTTCTGGCTAGTGACCTTGATACGCTGAGATATGTAATGATAGGTTTCCTTATGTAAAAATTACCATTAAACAACGCTCATGGCACGAGCCAGGGCAGCCCTTCAGTCTGATCTTTTTTTTTTTTATTTTTTCCATGGGTTTCTCAGGTTACACACACACACATATGTATAATTTTATATAGATATATAAAATATATATATGTGTGTGATTGATTTATGTTTCAAGACACTTTTTGGAGAGTACTTCAAAATTAGCAATGCACCTCAGTCCAGGAGTAAAAGACACGTGTTATTTTTAGCCCCTCAGGCACAAGCTGTAAGTTAAGTCAAGTTACACGGTGATTTGGAGATGTGCAAATGACCACATCGAGGGGACAAATTAATCGAGTGGATTTGAACCTAGACCTCCAAATGCAAAAGGCCAGTGCTTTAGCGCACCATGTAACTTCTGGCATGAAATTTAGCTAAAATGAAAGTAAAAAAGAAAGAAAACCAAATCAATTTGATGTATGCTTTGTACTGCATTGGTGAGGGAATACAAAGTAGTATTCTACACATACAACTGCTGAATTAGTATTGCTATATTTAAGTTTGTGTTTATTTTTTGACATCCCCCCTTTTTAGAGACGTGATTCCTCAGCTGGTTTGAATTACATGTGGAAGAGAGTTAGTGCCAAGTTGTTTGCAAGGGTGAATTTTATTTATAGTTTGAAAATCAGTTGTGGTTTTCTTAGTCAAAGAGCAGAAGAGATTTAAAATGAGTTTAGATGCTTGCCTGTTTCTACCAGTATTCAGCTTACGGAGGGTTTTATGGTATTAAGCATGGCACTCTACAGATAGTAAGCCCGATTCCCAACTTCCTTGTCCCATTGTCAAGACGTCTGGTTGTAAGTATTGACTTGAAAGTGTCCTGTATTTACTTGGGACAGGTGTAAGTAACTTGACAGATGCAAAGTAATGGAAGTTAAGAACCAAACATAGAGGATGGAACTATGGGTTTTCAAATGAGCTATTCAGATACTTTTTTAACTGTGACGATGAGAACTGTATTTTAAAAATCAAGTATTTTATGAATTTAGTATGGACTGGAATGTTAAGCATCCAATGTACCTCATCTCCTTGCTATTGTCATTACACAGATAAAATCATTAATGACTTTCCTATACATTTCCTGGGTTTTATTTTGCTCCTTTAGCTTTTATATAGTGTCTGTGGATATATAGAAAATAACATATGCTAACATTTTATATTAATTTTATACATAATACTACATATACAAACATTGCCTACTAAAGTTTTACATTAGATACAACCATTCTGATGCTCCCCTGATATTCTGAATCAGCCCAGAAATGGCAGAAAATTTAAGCCATTCTGTCAGTAGCAGATTAAAATAATGTTAAGATTCAGACATAAACCAGAACCAGTTTGGAAATTCAGGGTCAAAGAAAATATTGGTAAGCTATGGAAAGCACTGCCTTCAAAGCATGCTGCCACTAGGAGGAACAGGTAAAGCAGCTGAAGAAGGCTATGGACTGGACACTGCAACACTTGGGGCTAAAGAAAAGGCTTGGAATGCTTCCACTATATTCTGGCTTAGTTACAAGAAAGCCAAAAAATCTGGATTCACACAAACTGTTAAAAGCCTCAGTTAATGACATCTTAAAGAAAAGTTCCTCATAAGAAAGTAAATCCATCAGTTATGATATTTCTGAAGGATAATGCAAGTGCCATTTGGATTTTTTGTGGTCACTGCTGATAAGTTCCCATATAAAATATGAATGAATTGGCTTTAAGCCTTTTACAAAGAGAACTACCAGAGAATGGGCTGACTTTGGAGAAAAAAAAAGAAATCCTGAACATAGTACCTCTGCTCAGAGATGGGTGATATCTTCTGTCTTCGGCTTGAGTTGGCATTAGCAATTTGGGAGAATGGAGATGTGACTGCACCATGGGCATTACCCTCCTGCACCAAGGCTGGCTTTCCTGGCTATCAGGAACAACAAAGTTTCACCAGCCTTGGCACAGTGCAGACTGGGCGGGGGGGGGGGGGGGGGGGCGCTGTAACTGGGACCCCCAGGTCTCATTCCCTCCTGCTGCTGCTTTGGCCTTTTCTGCACTTGTGTTTGCGGGGCTGGTGTCCCAACAGCATTAGGTGGGCTGCTTTAAAACATGTATCACTGTGGGGTCCAAATGATTTTACTGATTTAGCCCCTCTGATTTTTCTGTTCCTTCTGTTCAAGGAACAGTACAAGATTTCCTAGGCATTATATCTTATATCTGATATAACAAACATTATTGTACATAAGGTTTGTTGTATTTTAGTATCTAAAAAAAGTTGTGTCACTTTTGCACATCTTATTCTACTGAAAGGGAATATAACAGGGTCACAAAATTGGGACTTTGAGGCACTTTGGATAGGAATGCCTTTTAGGCCGAGAAAGGAAAAGGTTTTCTGGTTGATTGAAGTAGGAAATAGTGCCATTTAAAAAGATATTTTAGAAGATTACTAGAAACTAGGGATGAAAACAATCAAAGGACTGGAGAAGAAATGAGTAGTTCAACACTGACAAAGGGAGCATTGCATTTTCCTTGGGATCTGCTTTCATTTTTCGCTGTACTTGTGAATTCAGGTTAATTTTCATGGGCCTGTGATAAATTAACTGTTTTATAGATGGGAACTGATGAACCTTTTCATATGCTTTGCATTTGCGTTACTAAAAAGTAAACACTTGCTACATCGAAATGGTTTTATTTAGCCTAAAAAGTTGGTCACTACAGCAGTTGCTTGTTCTCGTAGATGAAAGAGGACCAAGCACAGGGCAGTGCTTGTTTGGAGGTACCCCCTGTTATAGTATTTCCTAATTAAGCATCTACGCCTAGGAGCCCTGCTCTCCCAATTGGCCTTTCCACACTAGGTGCCCTGTTTAGAAAGCGCTAATTATAAACATTGTTGTTACTGCCCCCAGCTGGAAAACAGAGCAGTTTATGTATGAATAAGAGAGATTATCGCCCATCTGCTCCAGCCCATTATTCAGGGATGTGTCATTTTGTATGCTGATGACAGCCATTACTAGTGCTTTAGTAAAATGGCTTTTTTTTTTTTTTTAATAGCGTTTATTTATTTACCAAGTTGCAGAATTAGTCTTCCCCCCCTACCTCCTCAAAATGCATATGGTTTGTTTCAAAATCTGGGCTATGCAGTCAAACTGAGTCAAGGCCAGTCTGAGAGGAGATGCTCCATTTTATCACAGTTTCTGGTGGTCTGCTCCCCCTGAAGCTGGGGTTTTAAAAGATCCAAACATTGTGTATAGAAAGACAGGAGTTTTTTTGGGGAGTTATTTTTCTTTTGGTGTAAAATACAGTAAAGCCGAGAAGGACTGTGAGCTGATCATGGATAGCAACTAAACTCCAGGAAGAGAAATAAAGCTCATTTGAGCTTTCCTCTGGTTTACAGAGGAGGCATTACATTTGCAACTATTTGACAAAGTCCTGCTTGACACAAAGTGCCATCTTTTCCTTCATAACCAGGAAAGAAGAATTCCTCTAATACTATCAAACCCACAGTCAGCTAAAGCTGGGCACTCAGGTCCCATTCACCCTGTCTTCAAAACCAAAAAGCACAGATGCTGTGCTGCCGTCTCTTGGCTGTGTTGAAAGGTTGGAACCTGCGAAGGATGATGCCAAGTGACGGGACAGACCAAGCAGGTTTTGCTGTGCCCTTGCAGGTCATGGTAGGTTTGTAGCCACCAACGCAAGCGCAATAAGCTGGAATTACAGGTACTGCTGCACACTTGAGCAGTTGGAGTGAAAGTGATTCTCAATTTTTCTACTTTTTTTGGTCTGAAAAAAAGGATTATTTTTGGTTTTTCTTTCCCCAGAACATCCATATCAGTATCTACTTAACCCTCAGTGTGCGCTCGGTGAACTGCTAGGGTTTATGGAATCCGTGCTGTAGCCCGATCCATGCACTCAGTGAAATGATCCAGGGTGGGAGTTTTACTTTACTGGAAACACTTGCAGTGACCATCTCTGCTGTTTCACTAATGTGGTTAATTTGCTGTTTTCCCAAATAGCTCACAGATGAGTTTTTAAAGTCTTCAAACATTGCATTGTTAGAAAATGCAGGTTTTGCAAGAAACGTAAAAATTTCTCCAGCTATCAATATGCGGGTCTTGTGAGTAATAAGAAGGAAAAAAGCCAGCAAATAACCACTTGATGGAAATTCCAGGGCTCTGGATTGATTGAGGAGGTGTGTGGACCTAGTGCCTCGTGTGGGCTATCAGACCTGGATCCCTCCTTGCCCCCGCTCCAGAATAACCCCTTCCCCCCCAGATCCCCATTTTATCATACAGGTTAAGCCAGCTAACAACAACCCTGGCACAGTTACACAATGAAGAAAAATATATTCAAAAGACTCATGCAATATTTAAAAAAAATCAAATAAAAATAAATAGGTATCAGAAGGGTTTTAAAAAGGAAAGAGAAGGAATGCATTGTTAGAAACACAAGCTTACCAGCACATACAATGCATTGTATTTCATTGAACTTGGGAGAGTTTCTGCAGACCACGTTATGTAAATGCATTGTTCAATCTAAGGTAAGGATTGTGTTTAGTGGGTTTAAAATGACAGTATATAGCTCCACATCTCGCATGGAAAAAGAGGAAAATATATGCTGAGAGCCTGTTGCTGCTCCGTGTGTTTCAAAACAGGAGCGCAGGGGAAGCAGATGCCTTAACAAGCAATAGAGGAGGGGGAGGGTGCATACTTCAGCATATCTAGTAGATTTTCTATATACACTGTCCTTTTAACTATAGGAGAAATTGATACTGAGCATGTGCGATGAAGAGAAAGCTGGCAATGTGGGTGTGAGGGATGGGTGAAGAAAGGGAATGAGGGGGTGTGGCATCTCAATCAAGATTAAAACGAAACTGATAAAGCAGCATATGGACCGGATAACAAATCAAAAAGCATGTTTATCCACTGAAGGAACTGGTTAATGGAGACTGCCAGCACGTTGCCATGGAAACACTGACTGTTGGCGCTGCACCATCTCATACCTTATCCAATACATTCCTGGTTGTTGGTAGTAGTCCAAAGACCCTGATCTCTTGATGGTAAACCCGTGGTCCAGCTGAGCAGAGAGAAACGGGGCAACTCAGTGGATCGACATTAGGCTAAAGAATTCAGACTCCAGAGCAAGCTGTTCCTTATTTAGTGCATATTTACTGTTTTCACTTTCAGAAGGCACTTCTCTAACATCCTAAAGCTATGTACCAGAGACGAAAAGCAAAAAAAAAGTAAAGAAATAAAAGAAAAAGATACTAACTCTAGATTCAGTCTTGCTAAATTAGAAGCCGATTTATTCAAACTAAAATGGAGTTTGTGAAATAGGTTACTTAATGCATAATGCATTCATTTAAAAGTCTGACAAATATCTTGTTACCTCCAAAGACAGAAGTGCCCTTTTAAGTTGCACATACCAGTAATGGAAAATTATCTTTTGCAATTAAACTGTGAGGTTTAATAATTTAAAAAAAAATGCAGTGCAACCATCCCAAGGAACAGGCTAGACAGACTACACAAGGCTTAAATTAGACTGCTTCATAATCATGGAATGTGTAAAGATGAAAAGAATCAGGTTTTGATACCCCATCAATCATGGTAATTCATTTCTAAAAATGCGTTAACCTTGGAGAGGAGGACTACTCAGAGCCATGAATAACATTGTTTATCATTTCAGCTTACACCTCATGCTCAAAAAGATAACAGTACAAAACTATTCGGTTTAAAATTGCACCAATTAAAGTCAAAATAGAAATTAACTTAACATCGTGTCCAGGAAAGCGTGCTCATGATATTACTTAAGGAATACAGATCTTTTAGGTTTAATTTATCATTATCAGAATCGTGTGCATAGGAACAAAGAAAATGTGTTGTTTTCTCTAACCCTTCTGTGCTGCACTAACAGACGGTGGAGACATCATTTAGCTGAGTTAAATAAAAATTTAGGGGAAAATATCTTGAGGGAGACACTTCGCCTGCTTTAAAATTGTTAGTTGTGATGATGTTCACATTTTACCCTATGAAGAGAAAAGGCCATTTTGTGCTTCACTAAGAACGTGGCATATATTTCCAATACTGACGACTATTTTGAATTCTAAATTCAGTAAAGCAGTTCAACGCATTTCCAGTTACCAACCACTCCAAGGGTAGCTAGGACCTAACTGCAAATTTAATTTTTTCTTGATGACTCCCCTGCAAGCGTAGAATTTAATAATTTATTCCATTTTGTTAAAACAATGCCACTTGCATCTTATTTAGAATTATTTAAAGGACGTTTCCTGTTTAAACGCAGAACCTTGTACCGAGTTAATTTGCTGTTGGCTTAACTACACTGGTCTGTTATTGCCATCTACTGGCTTCCTTGTATGCTGCACATAAAATACACAAAAGGGGTGTTTTTTCTTAAAAAGCAGATCAAAAATATTGCCCTACAGTCGAAGAGCTAAAAAGTAATAGAGAAAAAAAACCAAAACAAAACCGGGGGAGTTGCTTCCTAACACGACCTGAAACAATTTTGTTGGCGTGGAACTGCTGCTGTGGGAAACCTGACTGTGGACAAGGGTACCAGGACAACACAGACAATAGATGGGATGTGACAGCCCAAGCACGGGTTCACCTTTAAGCCAAGCAAAACCCACAGACTAAACTTGGCTTCTCTTCCACATCACTCAAGAAATCCCACCGCTAAAAACGCTGCTTGGAACATGTGATTTTATGTTTAAACCGGCAGAATGCAGGGCAACAAGCCATCCACCACCTTGCCCTTGCCCGACTGCCAGCAGCGGCCCCACGTCGGTGTCCCCAGCCCACCCAGGGCTCTACAAGAGGCAGAGGGCTGCACCAACTTTCTGAGCAGCTTTTCTCTTTCCTGTCCTACTCAGTTCCTCTGAGTCTCCAGCTGGAGTTTACTCCCATTGCCAAGACAGAGACCTCATACAACCTTAAGAGAAGATTATCATTAATCTTTTCATCTGTCTTAACAATGGCAAAAATACAAGCACAGAAGTGACAACATACAGGCAAAGCTTTAACATTTCAGACAAGAATACAAACGATACTCGGTTCATACAAGGAATTACTGCACACTTCTGGATCGCAGAAGCATTCTGAAAAAAATTATTTTGGCTCTTGGTTGCTTGAGCCACTGTCACTAAAGCCCAGAGGGTACAGCCACAGGGTATTGTTCTGTGGCCAAGGAAAAACAAAAAAGAGGTGACACCCTTGGAGAATTGAAGGAAAAAAATGTATCCCCCAATTTTAAAAAGACTAGTAAAAAGTCTGGTTTCATGTTTTTACTGCAGTGTCTTTTATAAACACCATCCTGTAACTATAAAACACTGTTCTTATTGGAAAGCTGTATGAGAAACCTGATCCTGCAAATATTTTGGCACATGCTTAGCAGTTATGCGGCCACTTTGACACGGGCTGGAGGGGCACTAGCTCAGCCCCTGTCTGCTACAGAGACGGCACTCAATGTCTATGACAAGAGTTTAAGAATGGAGCATGAAAAGTGATCTTTCTCCTACGTATTCTCCCCGCAGCAATCAGAGTTTTTTAGGGGCTTGCTAATTCTCTTGCTGTTTTAAAAGCTAGCTCTCCAATTAAAATTTTGCTGGCAAAGCTATGTTGGTTTAAGGGAATTTTTTTTCCAACTGACATAGTTATGCTGGCAGAACTTTTAATGATGTATTAAGGTATCAACAGAAAAGTCTCTTTGCCTGTATAGCTAATTTTGTTAGGTGAATCATCTCTGCTACATCAGCAAAGGAACTACTTTGCTAGTCATGCACAACACGTTCATTATGGTAGTCTGTCCAAACTGACAAATCCTTTCAAATGTGGACAAACTCCAAGTCTGGACACATGCACAAACACTTGCAGGACGTCCCTACCCTGAATGGTCAGCTACAACTTTGAGGATTACCACATCAGCAAGGTTCAGACTTAAGTCTGTACCAAAGAGGGGTTCAATACAATGTATCTGGACGTCACTGAAGGAAGCAGCAGCCACGGCAGATGTCTGTAAAATACATGCGGCTTCAAACTTCCCCCCAGTCAAACTGACCACAAACGCTTCTTTAGAAAATTAGTTTTCATATTATAGTTTTAATTGGTGCATATGATAAATATTGCTTGAGATCTTTGAGGTGTGTTACTTCTTACCACTGAAGAAAACAGGCATATAATATCATACCAGTGTAAGGACAAATTAAGGACTAAATACCACAAATTAACTATCTCTGTAGATAAACAGAGTTATAAAACTTAAAATAATGCTATTAATTATCTGTTATACTCCTAAGTAAGCTATATAAATATATGCACATATTGACACATTTTCACACACACACACACACACACACACACAGACACAGATGTGTTATATAATATATAGAAGGCAACTCTGTATATTATATACACAAGCACTCTCTCAAAAAGTTACAGTAAACATACAAGCAGGCACAATAAAACAGTATTTTTGTAGAAAATACACTTAGTGCACGTCTTTAGTGCTGAACAATATGTTACAGCATCTGTACATACTTTGAAAATTTTAAATGTAGAGCAGTCTTTGTTAATAAGATTTACTTCAATAATATTAGAGATTGCACAGTTAAAGGAAGACCCCCAGATGTAAACCCCTGATGACATGCGTGTCAAATGTATATTGAATAAGCTTTCAAATGCAGAAACAACAATTAAAGGTTTTGTTGTTTTGCTTTTGGCTTTATTTTACTTATTAAATTAGTTTTGTAGAAAATAAAGGCAATTTCTTCTTAAAATCAAAGTTATTTAGCTTTCTGGAACATTACCAAATCGCTAAAGAAGTCTACACTTCTCCGTGTCTTCCAAGTTTTAGAAAATAACTGACACAAGCTAATCAAACCACTTTCTGAATTCTGTAAAAATATGCTAAACATTTCTACTTCATAGGCCAAGTTGATGGATTAATCATGCCAGAGTATGATGTTCACCCATAGAGATGATCACTAAAAATAATCTGTTAAATTTCCAAACACTAGAAAATAAATAAAAGCCATTAAGAATGTAATTAAACATATACGTGTGTCGTGTGTGTCGTTGTGTCCCCCCCGTCCCCCCCCCCCCCGATGTATAACGTTTTGCAGTGGAAAGACTCACTACAGTGCCTTTTTCATTACTCGATTGTCAAACTGCTGTAAACAATTCCTTGGCACAGCAACTGGGGCAAAGAAAAAAACAGAGGAGGGTGGGGAAATTAAAAACATAAAGGAGGCGAGGGGTGGATGAGGACAGAGGCATCATTTCTTGCTTTTAAGCTTTGAAGTCATTAGCGTGGAGGATCTGAACAGTAATTCTCATGGACAAGCGTGCTGGCAGTCCATTCGAAAGGAACACGGTTTCAGCTAGTCTATACAGAACATACCTGCATTTCAGATGAGCAATGGGTATGTGATGTTTTAGTTGTGGGAGAGTTGTTGCAGTATTATTGCTTAAAAATGGAAATAAATAAATGCTGACTATGTTAGCTGATGACTGAGAAAATCTAGGAAAAGCATGAGGAACAACTTGCTTCCATGTTGAGGACATTCAGGATTAGAAAGAGTAAAGAAAAAATATGAGAGGCACAGCTTGAAATTTTAAGTACTTATACCAAGTAACTTTGAGAGAGTATCCGTTTTGCTGCACAAACAGTTCACACCTGTGAGCCAGACTGCATGTGCTGAGCTGAGTTTACTTCATGCTGATTTAACTCACCACTGGAGGGGCTGAGCTGAGAAACATGAAAGTGGAAACAGTACAAGAAAGTGTACACGTGCAGTCACACCACCTGCAATTTATGGAAGCTGGGAATGAACACCGAGTAATCTGATATGGGAATGGTTATGTTTAACATGTCGCTTATTTTTAGTGACTATTTGGAGCATTAACATTACCATGAGTAATAAAAGCTTACAAACACAGGCAGATGTATTAAAAATGTGAAGGATGTGCATGTTACTATTCAATGGCATTAGTATGAAGAATCCCATAACACACTGAATTTATTCTGCGCACATGTATATCTAATACACGTGTTCATTTTGGGGAAAAAATACAAATGTATGCAATGTATGCTACACTGAGGATGCCATTGAAACCTCGGTAAAGCTTGGTCAAAAGTTTGGTCAAGCTTGGTTTCAGAACCTGGAATGCCTAGGTTGGAATTGCAAGATGACAGAAGGCAGCAAGGAGCTCCATTAATTCTTTACACAGTTAAGTCCTTCTGCCTAAAAGGAAGCAGTGTGCATGTGGCAGTACAGTAAAATGCTGCTGCTCAGCTAAATCTGAAGTGGCTAGATCTGTATCAACCATGAAGGTAGAAGCGAGGCATCATAGTGCCCTTTGACATCTTCAGAGAAGAGCAGCTGCGACTGCCATACAGATTTTCTGTTACGGGTTTGGAGCAACTTCCATTTTAAAGTGCTGCTGTCTTTCTGCTCCAACCTCTGTACGGCCTCAACCCATGTGATGATCCTGCCGCCAAGCAAAATGTCATGATCCCATTGTTCAGATTGTTGAATCTACATTGGAGTTAGGTCCACTGATCTTCTGGTAAGATGTGGAAGTGTGTGTACAGTTATATCTCCCAGGGCTGCTAATGTGACTCGCAAGGGGAACCAATGGAGAAATTGTGCAGAATACCAGTCTAACGACATTTATATTAATAAAATGCTAGAATTATCTGAAAAATTAACCCTCTCTGGTTTTTTTTTGGTGGCATGTCCTAAACACACACTGTCTTGTGGGCACATAAATGTTAGTTTTTCGGCTGTGTATTTCAGATGCTTACTGCTATGACAGAAACTCCAGCTGCTGTGCTGTTCGGTTTAGGGCCTGTGTTGAAATGCTTCTTTATCTTCCCAGCTACCGAGAGCTGATGTTCGTTCTCTGGAAGGCCATCGTCCTGCAGAGAAATAGAGCAAAATAAAACTTCAGAGAGAAAAGGTGAAATAAAGGAATTGTGAGGTGATTCTGATAGAACCTGTCAATATAGAAAAGTTTACAAAAAGTTTGTAATGAAATATGGGTCAATCATTGTGTCCATCAATATATCTAAGGTATTTATAAGATGAACGTATGTCACGAACCAGCCTCTCCTTCTTTACCCAATATCTTACTCTCAAATTTTAGGTCATGTTAGTTAATAAAAATGATTAAATATTTTATTATTCTTTCTGCCACGTCTTAACTACCCCCGCTCAGTTATTTTTGGGTTCATTAATATTTCAAAGCTTGGTAAACTCAGATCTGTTTATGAGTCCGTCTACGCATCACATAAATTTAAAGATAATGACCTCAAAAGTAGAAAGCACCCAAAAGATTAAAGAAACCAGAGGCCCTGTTTTGGTAAGATGCAGGAAAGGCTCTCCAAAAGCCTTGAGAGACACCTCTAAGGTCCATGTCTTGTTGTAAAAGTTACAAACTCAGACACTATGGGGTTGTGTGAATATTGCAGCCATGGCTCAGTGAGCCCCAGTGCAAGGAAACTCAGGCAAGATGGGAGGTCAGGCATGCCCTGGATGAGACCCTCGGGACAGTTGACTGTGAGACCTCATCAGTATCAGGACGTATCATTGCCTATGTCTGCAGGCCAGCTTAGGTGTGGGCTCACGGCTTGCTGTAGCATTCCCCCCGGTCTATGACTGTACCATACCAGAATCATAGTTAAACAAAGTCACCTCTGCAGATCAAATCTCTGACTGACTGAGAACAAGGGACTGCAATTCCTTCCCCCAGTCCCAAGGCACGTAAGCCTGGGATGCTGTGGGGAAAGGACAGGCAGAGGCACAGACTGCCTGGGAAAGCAGCTGGACCCGGCTGTGGGTAGCCTCATTGTCCCTGCCAAAAGACACATGTTTTCAAGTTGATCTAACCTGAGGTAAAAGTAGGCACACAACTGTGTGCCCAGGCAGAGGCAGACACGTGTTCTGCTGTCACATGCACCAGGCAAGCTAGCTGCCATGCAGCTGGGCTGGGAGGTGCCTCCTCCCAGCTGGGGCATCCTGCTTCCCAGAGCAAACCTGTCAGTCTGCACCTAGCCACGCAGGCATCCTTGATGCTGAAGTGAAACCCTACCAGAAAGAAGTGAGTTTGCAGTTTTGCACAAGTCAGCAGGTTGAATTCAAGCCCAAGAGAATAAAGTTCTTTTAGAAATTGCAATTAAGATCCTTATGCCTGAAAACAGTGCAAAAAGTCTCCACTGGGTGAGACTTCTCTGCTGGCAGAATATGCAGGATTTCAGCTAACAACAAGTAGAATAGGCAACAAAATGCAGAATATGCAGCTTATCAGGTCACTGGCCATCCACAACGGTCATCCCAAGCTGGTACTGCATGGTATGTGTAGCTATAAAAGTTTAAAAAGTTCTTAAACTCCACTTAAGCAAAATCCTAGCAGAATACAGGCAAACAAGAGACAAGATCACAATACAAAGAGATGACAGACACTTTTTTTTTCTGGCTTTGCAGCAATTCTGAGTGCGCTCAAAGAGTTACAGAATTGCTGCAGTAAATCATGAGTTCAGTGAGCATATGGGAATTTTAGGGAGGTTGGTTGGGGTTTGTTATTTATTTAGCTTGGGGAGTTTGTGTTTAGAGATCCCTCACTCACCCCTTAACAAAATGTCTCGGCTGGCAAAATATGGTCAAGTGCACACAGCTGCAAAACACAAAACAAAACAATACAACCCAGTAGCTGATTATTGTCTAGCACCAGGGAGTCTTGGCTCGGTGGTATATGACCCCTAAAAATAACCTGCTTTCTGCTGACCTTGCCTTTCCCAGAAGAAAGCTAGTCTGTAAAGTGTACTCTTCTTCACTGGAGGGGGTGAGGGGGGGAAATAAAATAATTCTCTTGGCTTTCTTGATATGAAAGCCTGCCAAACGTGCATGTCATCTTGTCAAAAGACTAAAATATGGAAAAGACAATAGTTACCAAGACTGTGTAATATTTTATTGGTGAAGGACTGCACCCACAATTCCAGTGCAACATGCCAGAGACACGTAGTTTGGGCTCCAGCCTTTAGATGAAATATCTTCCAGCTCAATGTAAGATGCGGCATAGGGATACACGGATTACTCTATCGTTATTAAATTTTCTTACTACTGTTGCTGCTACCTGATGTTTAGTAGTTATCTTTTTTTATTATTACTTATATTTTTATTCCAACATGCTTTATAAACAAGCTAATATATATTAGCTGGCTCCTGGAATCACTTCAGCCACCAATAAAATAGATGGATATTGAAGGTGAGAGATGGTAACTGTTTAACTACATAAAAAACAAACTGCTTTGCAGTTTAAAAAGGCAAGAAGTGAAAAAACCCCACCATCAGATTCACCAGAATCAGCAGGGTAAGCTGTAGAATTGGAGAAAAAGCTAAACACTGCTGACAAGAATTTCATCAGGTTGCTGTAATGGGAAGGATGTCAGACCCCAATGAGGTTAACTGTTCCTTTTCCCTATTTTAACATTAGGAACTACTTCTTGCAGTGGGTTAGGATCACAGAATTTCATCTCAGCTTTAGCAATCAGGACAAGATCTTTTAAAGTTGATGAGTGATTTTTGGTGCTCAACTCATGAGTTTCAGAAAATGTTGACTGCTGATGCTGTGAAAGAAGCGCTCTCTTGAGCACATTTCAGAAGTTTAGCAGTCAAAATCCATTGATGATTTCAAAACTCTGGTTCAGAATTTGAGTTTTCACCTGGACAATGTAAACTGCTTGGGATCTTAAGATGCCTTTTTTTTTTTTTTTTTTAAATCAACTTCCACAAAATAGGTTTCATGATCTATTTGCAAGAAATCAAAATGAAATTAAAAATAAGAGGCAGAGCCTTGGTGTCATTTGAGTAACTAGTAAACACTGTTTTCATATTTGCATTGTTCTCTATGGCATGAGACACTGCCACTCAAAGAAAAAAGAAGTGTTAAAAAGATGGAATGAAGTTCAGGATTCCCAAACTCCTACTGCCCTGAAGCACTCAGATCCTTTTTACAAGAGCTTTACTTTCAAAGTCTAAAGGCATGAGATGAATAGGTCATTATATAAATAACAGCAGAAAATTAGAGAAAATAGAAGTACTGGAAAAGTTTTTGGACTCTTTCCTTTAAGGATTACAAGGAAATTTTTCTTTGAGCAGTGTCCTAGGGTGTAACCAAAAGTAGTGCAGCTGCCAAATAAGAAATGTCTTTTAAAATTAAGTTCCTCACAAATACTCAGCTTATTACTACTTATTGCTTGGTTACTCATTTCTTTTGCACACAGATTTCCAAGGCAGACATGGTTAAGGAAATATGTAAAAGCTCCAGTTTCCCTAATGCTTTTTAGGCTGGTGTGTGCCATCTTCCTCCTCCAGCATCAACATACAACAATTAGTATTGATTATTTTAACAGAGAAGGGTTTACAGAATGCAGTCCATCCCTTTCAGCATCCACTGCTCAGTGCAGCATTAGAAAATATTTACTACTTATACAACAAAAAGAGAGTAAGTTTGTCCTGTAATTTGTAGAGTATAAATCAGATTCTCAATATCACCAATGTTTAAAATGCCAGACCTCAATCTTCCAGCCTCTTTTATAATTCTTTGGTTTTGCAAAGAATTTGAGCAGGTAAAGAAAGGAAAGAGCTGGGGTCCCTGTAGGGGAAGTATAAACCGATGGATTTGTTTCCAAGCCTAAGTGTACTGCATAGGAAAGACAAATCCAAATAAACTACATGGAGGGGGCAAGGAAATGCTGCTGAACTTCATTTAGAATTCAAGATCTCCATCTGTGGCAGTGGCACATTGCCAACATCTTTTCAGGTTTTGTTTTTTTTGAATTGAAAACAGCTGGGATATTATTGACATAGGAACTGCTTTACTGGTCTGACTTTCACCATAACAACTTTTGCAGTTTCCAAGAGGATTCCAGCTATTTTTATGGCAAAAACTGAAACTGAAATGAGGGTTGGCTCCTACTGAAGCTGTCAAAGCACATTCCAGGAATCTCAGCAATTTACCAAGTAATCACATAGTAAGCAGCTATAAAGTAGAATGGTTATTTACAATCTACAAAATGGTTTTATACAGTGTAAGCAGTTACAACACTTCTATCAAAGGTTTGATCAAAGAGAGAAAATGTTTTTTAAAATTGTCAAAGAAAACACATGCCTGCTTTTCAAGCCAGCTGTCCTATCCAGTATTTTAGCTGCAAGTTTACCACTCTATGAATAGGTTCAGAACTGAAATAAGAAAAGGGAAAGTAAAGTCTGGCATTTGATGCCATGGAAAAGTATTTAAACAGGTCATCTGGGAAAATGGAGTGTTAGGTGAAAACTTCACGTGCCATTTCTTCTCAGAAAGATAGTATTTTATGAAAGTTGCAGGGCAGAGCCTTTTATAAACAGGGATGAGTACTACCATAATTCCCTGTCCTGAAGCTGGGAAAATGAGGTACAGGGAAGTGGTGTGACAGACTTGAAGCTGCTCAGGCAGGTGATGGTTTGGGGATGTGAGTTTGGATCTGACACCAGCGCATCATTCTGCCTCTGTACACAAGCAGGCTGTCCCTGCTAGGCTGCCTACTGTGTACTTCCCAGCCTTACTTCAGTGAAGTGTCCTTTTTCACGAAAGCATTTAAGCACCTGTTTCAACCCAGCCGTGTTCTTATTTCTCCTGAAGTGAACTAGGATTTTAGTGCCATATAGTTAATTTTATGCCTACTATTAAACGCTTCCATGTGTGATGCCTAGGATGCTAGGAACGACATTTGGAATGAGCTCAAGCACTTTCCTGAACTGGTCCCAGTGCTGGCCTTTATTTTTCCAGAAAAAATATCTGGAGGATACATATGAGAATTCAAAAGAGGTTTTGATCTGCATCATGAACTATTGTTAGCATATTGCTGAAAACAAAACACTGATTCGTCTCAGCTGCTAAAAGCAGCAATTGGACAGAAAGGAAGAAATTACAGAACTGTCATAGAATATTTGTTTCATGTATTTATGGACAGAACTGCTACAGGTTTTGATTGCAAAGAAGTATAATTAGCATAAAACTATGAGAACTGCAGCAAGTGTAGTAGAGCTAGACCAAAGGTGAATTGAACACAGTATCTTGTTTCCAACAGTGTACTGTAGTCACAGTTCATGAAATAGTACATTTAACGAAAACAAGTAGTTCTTGAACTTTCCGTGGTATATCCTCCAGTTTCTGCCAGCCAAGTACTTAAGAACTTTGTGAGCCAAGAGTTGTATCCAGACCACCATATTTAAGAGGCACCAATGGGCTCATCCTCCAAAAATGTATTGAACTCCCTTTTAAATCCATTTAAGTCTCTGCAGTATCCTCTACAGTATCCACATTTTAACTTATTGCACAGAAAACCGAGAATTTGCCACGGTGCTTCAGAAAACAGAGCTCAAGTTTGGTTAGCGGAGCTCCGGAGTGTCAAAAGACTTTAGCCCTCAGCCCCTTTCCCTGTCACTTCCCATCAGCAGGCACTAGCGAGGGCAGGGAGCAGACCACGTCACCTGCACACCATCACCATCACTTTACTGGCAAAGAGCTGCACCTTTTCTTCTTAATACATCTCACTAAAATGGCTTCCTGAAATATATCATGGTGTAACTGAAGCCAAAAAGAAAAAAAAAATGTCTCCAGGGGGAGCATTAACAGTTCCAACGTGTTTTTTCAGAAAAAGAAGAGTAGTGACCACATCCTTACGTGGTCCAAACAAGTGACGGTTCAGTAACCTCAGCAGCAGTGTGCAGACTGACACTGCGGGTGACCTGTTCTCTCTGCAGCTTCTGATCAGTCACTTCCATCTCTTCCTCAGCTGCACTCCAGAAATCCCCACTCGTTCTCCTCCCATGGAGACAGAGAGACACCTCACTCACCAAAAGTCAGTATAAACTGTGACAGAATACTATGTCCAAGGACAGTACCTGGCAGCAAGGAAAATTAGTATTTCAGCTGCTTAAATGTTACCTTAAAAAATGAAAATATTTTCATCAGACATTGTCCTGGATCCTTGCACCCTTTGTACACTGCAGAACTGCTCTGCATGATAATATTTACAATTTAAAAAAAAATTGTTTGGGCAACAAGGGAGCCTCCAAGACTAAAGCATATACTTAGGAAACACTTAACTATTCTGGGCTACATGGAGGACACTTTCATAAAAAAAGATTAACATTTTTAATAAAAAACATTAAGTTACTATATATTTGAATTTTAGAATAGTGAGTAGAAAAAGATTTTGGAGGACTGTGCACTGAAACTTGCAAGAAACACAACAAAACATTATTTGTTCCTCCTTTTGTCTTTTTTCTCTGCTCATCCCATTTGTACTTTTCTCAGTCTTCCCTTCTGAATTTGAATCTGGATTTTCTCTAATTTTTCTTTCTTGTCATCCAAGTATTTTAAGACATATTAAATAGTCTGAAATAATTAACAAATATTAAGTAGTGTCCTTGTCTCAACATTAATTATAGAGAAATCTCTTTATTCTCTGCCAAATTTATCTCTATGCCATCTCACTGATTACCACTTTTATGGCAAATGTCCAGTCGCTTAGAGACAAGCCAGGATACATAAATAGCTATTTCATGGTAACTAAGATTAAATGGATATGGCTGCACATAAATATATATATATATTTCAACGTCAGAAGCTAAATATGATTCTAAAGGTTTCCCTGTTTCATGCTGGATCAAGTAGGCTTAACACCAAGAGCTATATTTCAATAGCTCTTAATCATGACTGTCAGATTTTTGAGTCCATCTGAACTTAGGAGAGCAAAATGTGTCACTGAACCTGCAAGCTGATTGTTAGAGGTATAAATTTGTCAAGTGTGGTTGAGATTTGTTGAAAACCTGGCCCAAAATATTTCAGAGAAAATGTAGCTGAGCATGCATAAAATAGTGAATACTTCAAGGTACGCATGATATACTAAATCAGCCTGTAACGCAGCTTATTTCCAGTTAAATCTCTGGCATTTTTAGAATGTGCTGGCTCCAAAAGGGCATAGAAAGGACGACAGAAAAGAGCTCAAAGGTGCCAAGCTACAAGCAGCATCTATAAGCCTCAAAATACTTACATTGACCCATGGATGCTCAAGAACTTGCAAGGCTGAGAATCGCAGATCTACATCCACTTGAAGCATCATTGTGATAAGTTCCTGAGAAATGGAATACAGGGCCAAATTTAAAGAGCAGGTTTAAAGAAGAAATCAACATTTAATTCACAAAAGTGCTTTTCAATTGATTATGTAAGAGTGCTTAATAAGAGAGTGAACTACCAATTGCAGAAATACATTGATTATTAAAAAAAGGCACAAATATGAATTGCTGAACTTCAAGCTGAATTTTTAAATCAGTATCTAGCAACACCTTGAAAAGCTAGAAGACAGCTCGGAGTTACACCTGTGTATCCACTGTTTAAGAGAAAAACACTTAATGCATAATGTACAAAACAGATGGTAGCATGAAATTAGGTTAGCTTCCCATTAAGAAAAAGCTAATTCTTCTGTAAGAAAAAACCCAGCAAATCTAGAATTTTACTTTAAGCTTTTGTATAAATGACATAGAAGATATTAAAAACCCAAACACTTAAAAATATTATTTTTCTTCTTGTGATTTCCTCTGCAATTACACAGTTTTCAACTAGAATGTAAATATACAACTAATTCCACCAGAGTGGAGTGCACAGGAAACAGCATGGCAGTATGACAGCAAATAAAGAGGTATCACCAAAGACAAAAGTTAATAGCTTTTAGCAACAAAGAGAAGTTAAATGAATAGGTTAATGCTTCAAAACAGAAAATTTGGACTGAACTATTTGGAAGAAGGTGTTTCACAGGAGGCCACCATTGGCAAAGGACTTGCAGAGTTCTCATTAATGATGCTATGAAATAAAGCCTGCTACACACAACAACGTGGTTCCTCCAACTCTATGACTGTATCTCATTCATTAACCTCGTTAGTTAACAGGCTAAAATGCTAGTCCTGATCACCCTCCACATATCTGTAAAAGCAGAATGTAACTCTCCAAAGAATGGAGATTCAGAATGTGAATGCTACTCTCATTAAATTTGGAGGTGGATGCAGGTAATTTTGTTTTGGTGATTAATTAAACACTGTCACACTGAAAGAAACAGGAAGACACTTTTGCCTAGATTTGCCTTACAGGCTACAGAAGTAAACTGGCAGAAATTAAACACCTACCTACCTGCAGGATCACCATATGAATAGTTTTACGGCTTTGGCATGTTTTGGTGTTTTGGGTTTGTGTGGTTTTTTTACATACACATATGTATTATCTCTCTCTATCTCTCTCTCTCTCTAATTTTTACACATGACCATTGTGAATGCCAGATCCCTAGAAAATCTGTGACTTAAACTGCTGCTCCAGTGCACTAATGAGAGTTAAAACCCCTTGATCTGCTTTGAAAGTGTAATGATTACTGTCAGGATCTGTACTTGAAAAGGATTTGTGTCTGCCTTAGCACACCTTGAGCTCTATGTCCTTTGTGCCATGTACCAAAAGGCTACACCATGAACTGGTGGCTGGAACCAGTCTGTGTTTCATACGACCCTGACAACAATAAGGAGTTACAGGTAATGTGAGGCCTGTTTTTTTGGAATAAAGAAACAACAGACATATCATCTAATGGATTAATAAGAGGAAAACAGCCTCCCTATAATATTATTACATAATATTCAAAGGCTTCAGGTTGGTACCTGGTCCCCATCATAAGTACATATAAAGAAAGTACAGTCCCAAGG
Organism: Falco rusticolus; assembly: GCF_015220075.1. Classification (NCBI taxonomy): domain Eukaryota; kingdom Metazoa; phylum Chordata; class Aves; order Falconiformes; family Falconidae; genus Falco; species Falco rusticolus. The sequence goes on from NC_051188.1 coordinate 26,319,273, forward strand.
AGCTTTCAAGCTAAGAAGTGCAGGTCAAGCAAAATTACTCAAAATTTTTCTTGATCAGTAAAGGCTGCTGGTGCCTCTGGTGTGTGAGACATCATATAGAGACAGGGTCCATTTCAGAACCACCTGGAGTCTAACAGACAGTGATCATATGACAACATACTTGGTGACCCAGAGGAATTTATAGGTGTAGCAGGGAAGTGTGAGACATGTCAAATACAGTACTGTGAAAGAACAACATGCATTAAATACTGGCACTGGGAGTAATATTGGAAAAGAGAGTATCATCAACTATAAAACCCACCTTTGCAGAGTCAGAAACGTTGTCCCAATACGGAGATGGAAAATCCACCTGTCCCATCAAAATCTGATCAAAAAGCACTTCTTGGTCATCTCCACTTCTGTAAAGTAAAAACCAAACAAAACCAACAAAAAAATCCACAAAGATTATTTCCAAAGCTGGTTTCAATAGGCTGCTTCAAATTGCTTTTAATTGGCAATCTCTTAGTATGCTTTTGGAAGCTGTTGATTCCCCTCAGGCGTGCAACCAAGGGTGTGAATAGTAAGATCATAAAACAAAGTGCATTGGTACATTCTTTCTGAGGTAACCTGCTTGTCTTTAGGATTGTCAATAACTTTGCAATTGCTCTGAGGGAGAGAAATGATCTGATGTCCTTATTAAGTGGCTTACATTTTAATTACCTTTTACTGACCACAAAGTATGTCGTATTTGGTCCATGAAAGAAGATGCTTATTTCACTGTGTATTTTAAACATCAGGCAAAGGCACCCAGAACCCATAATGGAGGCTCTTGTTTTGTAATGCAATGAAGTTTAAACTAAAATAAACAAACATGAGACAGACATTTTACAGTAAAATCACAGACTTTTATGGGGCTTGTGTAAATTACTGTGCAGAGCACAGGAAAACCCAAACTCTACGAGCAGAGAACTTTTTCCAGTGGGAATCTCTGTGCTTCATGCAAAGGCAGCACAGTGATCAATTCATAGAACAAGGACGGTTGAATAGATTGGTCCATACCCACGGAACGGAGGAAAACCACAGAGCAGGATGTAAGTAATCACACCCGCTGCCCAGATGTCCACCTTCAAGCCATATCTAGAAGTGTGAGAGACATGGTTAGAGACATCCAACTCCTATGAACTACAGTGCAAGAACAGAGGAAACATTTTCAGAATTATTCACAGTTTCTTATATACTCTCATCTGAACTTTCTCTGTGTCCTTCCTACCTATCCTAATTCTGCTTTCAAATCTTTTTTACATTTACATCTTAAAACTACATTAGATCAAAATGTAGGAGTGCACAGAAGACGTTGTGCTGTATTCCTGAGTTAGAAGTGATGCCTACCAACATGAAGCCTGCAAAGGTGACAAAGGCTGCTCAAGCCAGCAGGCGTTTACTCTGTGGAACAGATCAGAAGAGGACAGTGTGTGATAATGAAATAAAATTAAGTGAATGGTAATTAGCAGTCTCTGGGGACAGCTTAAGAATTATTTTTATTGTATCTGAAAATGGCTTCTTTGTGAGTGAGTGTTAAGCTGAGAAGGTTGGGGGCAACTTGACACAACTCCAAAGCTGTCCTTCGTTTGGACAAGATAGCCTCTGGAGGCCCCTTCCAACTAAATTGTTCTACGAGCCATGATTCTGCATCATACCCAAGCAAAAGCAGCATAAAAGTCTTTACTGCAAGAACTCCTGTCTGGCATACTGGCGAGAACAACCTCCACTGTGTACACACCAGTGAATCGTCACTAGAAGTGATTTACCCAGTTTCAGCAATGATTTCTGGAGCTACATATGTTGGGGTGCCACAAACAGTATAGAGAGGTCCATCCACAATTGTTGCTAGGCCAAAGTCTCCTAGCTTCAGGGACTTGCTTCCATCTTGGTGTTCATAAACCTAAATCAGGAGGAAAATTCAAAGGTTTAATGCAATACCGTCAAGGTAACTACTGTATCATTTACTAACTGCCTGAAGTGTTCCTTCTAATTTACAGTCTTTTTTCTTCTCCTTACTAACAACATACTTCTCTGCATGCTTTGAAAATTCACAGACAATTTGGACAACTTCCCTTGCATGTAGTCAGGGTGTCTGGGAAGAACTTACCTTGCTACCTGGCCAACAAAGGACATACTACTTGCTAGAAGCTAAAGCTCAGAAGCAAAGGTCTGACCTTCCAGTAGTGACGTTCCTAGCTCAACTCCCCATTGACAGCCGATACACAGTGTAGGGTTTTGGAGTTTGTTCCTTTAACTTCCACAGAGCTTAAAGGCTTGCACAGGAATTTCAGCTTCTTAGATAATGCAGCAGCGACTGCACTGATAGCAGCAACAGATTCTTTGTGTGTTGAAGTCATGAGACACAACTGTGGCTGGACTATTTCACCTAGCAACACTATCCTCTTCTTGGATGACTGTTAAACTCCAATCAGTGACTTAGTGGTATGTTACCGTCATCATCAATGGACACAGGTAGGGCTATTAATGAGTATACAAGAAAATCCTGTGTTAAAACGGGGTCTTCACAGCAGCAACATGATCTTTCATGGGTTTTTATGGATGCAAATAGAGATTAAGATGCAGTCACAAGAAAAAAGCTAGAAACATCAGTAAAAAATACACATTTTTAAAAGCTGGCTTAATGCAAAGGAACAACCCTAAACCTGCAAACACTGAAAACTTACCAAAAAATGTTCAAAATCAAAACAGACTAAAATGCATCTAAATTAAACACTAGACTGTGAGTCTTTCTTTAATCCAGCTGCTGGTTTGGGTTCTTGCTTCTCATTTTGAAACCGTTTATGATGGAATTTAATGCTGTTAACCACAACAGCACCTTAAAAAATGGAAACAGTCTATAGGAGGCCTTTTTAAAGTATGTATGCATCACTATTATTTTGCAACCCGAATCAAAACTCCATGCAATCTGGCTCACCAGCAGTGATGTCCTGACAACAGTTAGCAGTAACACCGTGCAAAACCAGTCATACTTCACAATCAAAACCAAAATCATCCTTAATACCCATCTTGACCAGCTACTCCTACATCAAAAATCACATTTATCTACAACTGTTTGCAGAGGTAAATCCTAGATCTTTGTCTCACAAAAATACAATAAATTCTACAATGGACCCATGAACAGTTCACTTGGTGCAAAAATGAAATCTTGAAGTCTCTTGCCAATGTTTGCTACAGATCTGCTATAGCTCATAATAATTATTTTATACACCACCACCACCCAGTTTCTCCTGTTAGTTAGTCATGTCTAGAGAAAAAAAACCCTCTGTCCAGATGATACAGCCACAAGCAGACATTCAGAATACACAAATTTCTTCTCCTTTCCTTATGTTATTTTTATAATACAGCTGGACTTTAAGAGGACCAGCAATTTGATATGGATTCACATTTCTGTGTTACTAAGCCAGAAAAAAAGATAGGCTTATAGAAAAGCCCTGGAAAAAAAAGCAATTACGGTTTTATTAAAAACACAGATTGTTAAATACATCTGGTTGCTGAAACTAAAGAAAGTGCTCTCTGAAATGGCAGTAATAAATCTCATTTCAACAACAGTTTTAATTAAAGGCTATAGACTAGAGCTTTAAATATTCACTTGCTGAAAAATGTAAAGCGTGCACTTAGACATCAAGAGCTGAATCCGGTCTAATTAGCATCTCATATTCTATTTCATGCGGTTACCTTTTACAAAGCCCTCTCTAAGTTGTGTTAACTTAGTGAACCTTCATAAGTTCTTTCCTTTAACATACCACACCTTGTATGACTCATATATCCTAGAAATTAATTACGGAAGAGGCTCGTTTGGCAATATTTACCAATGCAGAAGGTTTGGTGCTGTGTGTTTTCTAGTATTTTGTCCCATCTGTTTCCAGGAACCACTTTCCTTGGAAAACTACTTCAGTTCACTTGTAAAACTGAAGAAAGTAACTTTTCCTCACCCTGTTATAACTCCATATAAAAAGAGCCCAATGTGAAGCTGTGGTATGTTACTTGCCAGTCAAGGAATGTGAAAGATAATTTAACGCTCATGTTATTCAGAACAAATGCTATATATGTTCTGCTGCATTTAAATACTGAAGGGCAATTAAAGAAATGGGGATTAGTGCAAATTACCCACTATGTAGTGCTTTCACTGTTTTAACTAAGCAATAAAACTTAGTAATTGTACAACACTAATTGAATGCAGCCACACATAATTGTGTGCCACCATATGTATCCTATTACTATAAAGACTGTCAGTATTTTCTAAGCTGCTCTTGTGATCGGTGCAGATGGCAACAGTCAGAGTTGTTCTCTAGGGTTTATTATATGGCTATAGAGACATCCCATGACTTGACAAAATAAACATGCTAAATAGCAGCAATTATGAAAAATGTTCCAATTAAAACATGGAAGATACTCTCTAGAGAACAAAAAAAGTGCTAACAAATCACAGGTATTCAGCATACCTTAAACTCTTGGACAGTTGACTGTTAGGTGGGCTTTGCATGCCTTGAGGATAATAAAGAATGTTTAAGGACTTACAAAAATAACCGGTGGTGCACACAGGACATTGAGACAGGTTCACACACCCCCAAGATTTATCAGCTGGGACTACAGCTGATAGCTCTATCACATATACAGCTGATAGCTATATGACACATCAGCCATAATCATAAAGTTACTTTTGGGAAAAAGGAAAAAAAAAACAAAGGAAAGACAGGAAGAGGAGAAAGGAAAAGCCCTCCCCAGAACTGAGAAGAGATGCAATAAGGAGGCTCCAGAGGACCATCCTTCTCTGGGTGTCCCCTCCAGAGCAGCACATTCCCCTTCACCCCTTGTATCTTCTTGCCTGCAGTAACTCTATAGCTTTTGTCAGGCCTTGCTCACACTACTTGTTGTTTTTTCCTGCTAACCGGGCTATTAGCCTTGGGGTATGTACTGATCCGGGCAGATGCTGCCCCCTCCCTAGTTAATTGCTCCACTCTCATTTGGGGCAGGTCTGTTATAGGCTCCCCTAAACCTAAAGCTACAACCCATGAGTAGCCTAAGGGCAGAGGGGAAAGGGCTGATTCTCACACCTATGACCAGGAGGACCTGCTGTAACAATACTACCAGGGTTTGCAGGTGCAAGGCCGTGACAGTAATAGCATGAAAGCAGCAGCACAAGCACAGCAAGGGAAAAATACTGACATGACCACTTAGGTGAAGGGTTACAGAGCTGCAAGCAAAAGGCAGGCTGCAGGAGGCAGGAAGGTCTTTAGCAACAGAAAGGCTAAGACCCATATGGCATTTTGCAAGTGTTTTATAAACGCCATGAAAATAACCCTAATTGCAGTCTTGTGATACAAGGAACTACCCATCCCATCCGACAAATAAGAGAATAAAAGTAGAAAGGTCAAGAGACACCGAGGCCGCAGACAGCCAGTGTCAGGGACAGGGTTAGAACTTGGGTAAGGTTGGTTGCAAAGGGTTCTTCTAAACCAGCGTTCATTCCTTTCCAGGACCTGATAAATTTTAGAGAATTAATGTAATTTGTGAATCAAGTGCTGGCTTTTGAGAGTTAGGATTCTGCAAGAGGTTAAGAGTTGCATCCTCGCTGCTCGGTATCAATATCAATGTAGGACCTTTACATATGCATAACTGGAAAAATGCAGCTACAATGCAAATGGTGTGATCATTCCTGGTAGTGGGTAATTACTAGGGACAGCTGGGTATAAAAATCTAATCCTCCCCCTGTTGCCCCCACCTCCTGCCTACTTTCCACTTTTCCCCAAAAAGCTTGTCTACTGTTAGAATTTAGGCATTTAGAGACATGTCAAGACAGCAGCAGGGCAAGCCTTGCCCCAGACCAAGCCCCTCCTGCACACTCCGAGTCACAGCATTAATGAACCCTGGCATGCGATTGCTATCACTTCTGCCTGCAGCCACCCACACCAGCACCAGGGTGGTGCTAATCAATCATTAGTGTCTAGTGAAACTGCCACCCATGTTCTTAGCAGATTCTGGAAAACAAGGACAGGCTACTTCCTCACCCAGAATTATAAAGGCACCTGCCACTAGAGTAAACTACTGCTAGTAGTAAACCACTCAACTGTAAAACTCCCACTCCCTGGAAGTTTAGTTAGATCTGCTTGAATCAAGATTCCCATAAATCCTCTTCAGTGTCAAGCAGGACTAAATACACTAAATCATGACAGAGAGCACACAGCTGAGAGAACTGATACTCCAGGTATCTTAAGCATTTTTTTATGGTTGCAGAATATATGGAAATTTGGGACATCTTGATACTGGAACATGACAGCAAATCTGGGAAAACTCAGAGAACAGTGAAATAACAGGGAGAAATTACTTTCTCAAAAAAGATAAAACAATATCAATTGGAGAACAAAAATTGCTGCATTCAAAAGTGCAAAATTCTCAGAAGAAGGACTTATTGCCAGGGTGTGTTTTTCATTGTCTTCAGTGGCGAGGGGTTCATACAGAGTCAGTCAGGAAAAGGAAGATTTAGGCTATCTATTTGGAAAAGTGGCTTAATAAAAAGTGCTATAGGATTATTTGGGAGGTGCAGCAGGGGAAGGAAGGACACTGAAGTCTCTTCCTGGTTGTGCTCTGACGTACTGTGTGATTAGGGCTCAACATTTACACCCACCATGTTTGTAAAACTGAACTGCTGCTAATTACTCAGCCAGCTGCAGAAGTACAGAATAGTCTGCTGGGGACAGAACACCTTTGTGTTCATGAGAAGCTTGAAATGATGCTGCAGCTTACTAAAAGGTCACTTCTAGCGATCACTGGAACAACTCTGTCTCCATGTCCTGGAGAACAGTCTAGACATACCAGCTTGTTACTGTACTTTTTGTGATAGCTGTTATTCTTAGGAAAGCTTTACAATGCCAAGGTTAAAATGAAAAGACCTATAACTTAAAAGACTGAAATAAACTTGGCGGGTGTGTGGAAGGAGGAAGAAGTACAGACCTTCTCTCACACACTCTCAAGTTATCAACAATACCAAAAGTTGAATCTTCACTTACCAGTAGATTCTCCGGCTTGATATCCCTGTGGACAATGTTCAGGCTGTGAAGATATTTGATAGCACTGGCCAGATTGTAAAGCATTCCACTGGCATCCCGCTCTGTATATTTGTTGGTGGAAGTAATAGCATCAAAAAGATCTCCTCCCTGGAGAAAAATTACCATGGCACCTTGAGCAATACTGCTTGTGAAATGACTGCAAAATGTAGAGAAGATCAAGGTGCATCATTTATAGAGGAGGAGGAGGAGGAGGGAGGAGCAGCACAGCTTTCTTGCAGCTATAAACAATGGGTACTGTAATGACATCCCCCCATAATGGCAGCTGAACATATCAGTAATTCAGAATAATTTGTCATGGCTTAGTTGGTCAGACAAGAGGCTGGAATCTCTACTGAACACAATTCCCACCTGCTGCTGGTTTTGTCACATGTCCAGCACTTGCCAACCTGTGTGTTAAGAGCCTCTGCTGCAAATTTCTGGCATGCCTACATACTTGCCTGTCACGATGTCACTCACGTACCAACCCTTGCCACTCTTTATTATAATCACAAACAGGCTGACGTCAAATTTTTTCCTGAAGCCTAACTGCACTCCAGAAGGATGAAAGAACTCTGAGTAAAACTCAAACCGGCTACTTGTCATCACTGCTAGCATATTTTGAAAGTTTGTTTCCATCTCATAAAACTTTGAAAACATGGATTTTAGAAGCCACCTTCTCTATACAAGATGTGAAGTTTTGGGTAGTGTGATGCTTCTCGCAGCTAATACTGAAGAACTCTCCAGCATATATGTCAGACAATCATACTGGAAGACACTTGAGAATTAACATTAGTATTTCACCACAGCTACAAATACAGATGGCACCTTGTGCCATTTCCAGCTCATTGTGCTGTCTAATTCAGCTAAAAGCTACTGGCAGTGAAAGAAAAAAACAAGAAAAAAAGAGAGAAAGAAAGAAGAAAAGAAGGAAAATTAAGTTGAAGTCCTCAAAGTTGAAATGATCTTCACCAGGATCTGAGGCAGCCATGACATTTGGACTGTATTTCCAGAGCTGAGTGGGCACATGGGAAGAAGAACATGTCAGTGCTGGGAGAAAGACCAAAAAAAAAAAGTTTAAAGAGGAGATGAAGGAGAAACCTTGACAGAGTGGAGGGAAAAAACAAACATCTTTTGAGAGATACTACTCAGAGGTGTTGGTCCTTCGGCCAAAATCAAAGCAGCACTATAAACAACACACAACACCACCAAAAGGAGGGAAAGGATAATTCTGCAAAAATAATGCAAAAAATCCCTGCTGCTGTCAAAACATCAAGAAAAAACCCAAAACACAGGAGACTGTATTTTAAAGAAAAGTAGGTGCTTTCTGAAGGCAACAGAGGAGTCCCAGCTTTGCCAACTCTCATGATTTTATCAACAGCTTCAAGTTATTTGTTGGGTTTTTCTAAGGCTCGGCTCCAGAGAAAACACTGTTTTCACTAAGAGAAAGGACGAGGGGGAAGAAACAAAACAAGATCTTTTTCCAGGAATCATGGCTACAGAGAAAAAGGTAGAAAAAGACAATCACCAAAGACACAAACCTGAGAAAACAGACAGTACTAGTTAAAAAAACACCCAAAGAAAGTATTAAAAATGTAGCATTGTTGAGGTGCAGCTGGGGTCGGCCCTGGCAGGTTTATTCCCACTGTAGATGCAAACCCCTAGTTTTGGAAACTGCTTGCAGCCCACTGTTGTCAAATCTGGACCACATCAAAACCGCTTGCTCTGACCAGTGACTGATTAAGATGCATCAAGATACATAGTGTCAAGGAAAAGGAGGAATAAAAGGCCAAGCTAAACCAGAGAGAGGATTAGAGAGAAAGGCCAAATATTTGGCAAAAGTACAGTACCATGTACTTCATGGCATTATCTGATCCCCAAGTATTAGATATCAGCATGTGGCAAAATATGTGGGAAAAATAACCTATTTTCCCTAACCTCTTTCCTGTGAAGCCTCAGTTCCAGCTGCTTTTTAACATGAGGTAGTGGATTAGACAGATCTTTGGTCTTATCTAATACCTTCCAGATGCTCACGAGAAGGGTCAATAGCCACAGCAAAGGATCTGCCTCCAAAACAAAGGAAATGGTCCAAGCTGAGATGCAAGGGGCAAGAAGGAAAAAAGCTGAACCTTGAAAAGAGAAGGGAAAATTTTGGTCTAAAGTCAGAAGAAAATGAAAAAATGTTCATGTGCAAGAGAAACTTAAACTCAGAAAAAAATAGAGGCTGCAAAGCACATTAACAGATGGTCGAGGCAATCTGAAGCAGAATAACTTTCTTCATTTAAGCAGTCTACTTTACTTGGTAAAGTTTCTTACCAGGTAGCCCGCTAAGAAAAGAGCATATATTTAGTCTGTGGGATTCTCTGCACTTAAAAGGGAGGTGATGCCCTGGAAAGAGTTAACAGATCTGACAGCTATATCAGGCAGAATTGTTTTCAGACTTCCCTTTCCCCAAAGAGCACTTTAACCTGCAAGGTTCTGCTTAGCCAATTCACACTGCAGGTCACTATCATTTATTCAGGCACAAGATGTGAGTTCAGGATGACATTTCAGTCTTAAATCCCCTATTCTGGAGTAAAATGGGACCAGCAACATCTGAATGCAGTTTTTATCAATATGAGCACATAAGGAAGTATATTTGGAAGTACGGTAACCAATTATTTATTTATTAGCTTGTTATGTAAATGATATAATCTCTCTTTTCTTCTGCAAATGTGAAATCATATCCTGGAGCAGTGAAGGAAACTCTGCAATAAATCTTGTTTGTTAAATTGGCCAAACCCCTGTTAGGTTTGAATAACAATTTTGTTTCGCTGTGTAAAAAGGCAATGTGCCAGAAACCAGGTCCTTGCTTCCTTTTACAAGCACCACTTGCAATGTGTTTATATTTGTATTTATGAAGTGCTTTTTCTTACACTTTACAAAGCAATGAATGGCCTATCTGCCATGAGGTGAGGGCACCATTTGCAGCAGCCACTTATGTCAAACATGTTACTGCCAATTAATGCAGGGTGGTATTAACTGAAACCGTGCTTTGCAGTATCAAGCCTTTTCTCCATGAATTTCTTTCCTGTCTGTGAGTTTGATTTAAAGTCAGGTCTTCAAAAGTCAGTCAATAACAGATGGTTAATCAATTCTAACAGTGCAGGCTCTGAAATGGTAACAGTCAGCAACTGGTGAATTAACAATCAATGTCTTTCCAGAAATACCTTCCCTGGTGCCCATAGAGTATAACAAGTTTGGGTTTTTTTCCCAATTAAATATTAAGGAATATATGTTTGCTTCAAAGAAACAAAGTTGACTTCCCAGGATCAGGGTCTTTCTTCTAAATTTCTTTTATTATTCCACATAAAAGTAAAGAACATTAGCACTGTGCTCACTAGGATAGCTGAACTAAAGAGATGTCTATAAAGCCCTCCTATACCATGGCTAAAAGCATAAATATCTTGGTATGTGCAGCAATTCTGAAGAGTAAAGAAGAAAGAATGCAAGAAAACAGATTTTTCCAGAAAGTGAATATAATGGATAGTTTCCTTTATATACATCTTTTAGGCTAGTTATTTTGTAAGAGTTGTTGGTCCCCTCCTGTCTTATTTAGCTGAGCAGGACTTTGATTAAAAATCCACCAGAGACTACAGTTTGAACATTTTTCCAGCATGAATAGAACAGCAGGTTGCACCCATAAAACCAGCTATGTGCTTACGTCTTGACATGTTAGACAAGGCACAGCTTTTACTTCTTAGCACACCTCATGGGGCCGAGATGAAGGATTTGTCAATGCAGGCTGAAGCTGTGGCTACATTAGATTACAAGTTGGTAAGAGTATTGAGGTACCTCTGAACAAGTTCTTACAGATACTGGGAAAAAGCTACAGTAACATGGATTTCAGAATGCGTTCGCTTATGGAAAATAACACTAATTATGGTTAAAATAGTGTTAGATGGCTAATGGCACCTGATCTGAAGCTGTGCTGTTTCATGTTACGCTCCTGAGTGCAAGAGAGCGCTGTGACTATGAAGAAGGTGGGGAAATGCTTCTGGGACTGTCTACACAGAACGATTCATGGCATGGAAGAGTGCCAGGATTATGCTTTTTTTGTAGGATTTAACCTCTCCATCAGAAACAAAACAGGGATGCTAGGTATCCTGTCAGCTTCTTGCCACCAGCACATCCCAGTGTGCTTCCTCAGAGCTTGGAGGTGGTGGACAGCTGGTTTAGTAGGACCATAAGCTCCATAGCACCACTCAAGCCAAGAAGGTCATCTGGCAGGCTCAAACCTAAGAGGACAATGTTGCCATTTCCTAAGCTGTGGGGCACGGCTTGAGCTTCTCATGGATAACAGCTTTCCTGGTCTGCCACAAGGACAGGGAAAATTTGTGGCCATCCACCCATGGGTCACACTTGACAGCCTTCCAGCTCTGCACTGGGAACATAGCTTGTGTCACTGGTGCTGCCATAGAGCACAGGATAATGGAACAAAGCAAACAAAAAAAAAGAATCATTCTTTTTGCTCTCGTATTCCAGCCGAGATTGGGAAGTTCTTCAAGAAACACTTGGACCTAGAATTGTCCTATCTAACATCTCAGTGAGGTGCCTACATTAAGAGCATCCCCTAATCTCCACCTACAACCAGAGCAAAGCAGAAAACAATCCTGCTTGCCAAAATTGTTTTCTCTCACAACCTCTGGTGGTGCCTCTTTCTAACCATGGATACAGAGGATATCTACCAAAGGTGACCACACTTAATTCAAGATAAATGGAAGTGAGCTGTGTGCCAGGGTTCAGAGTGCCTGATTTGCTCACAAGTGTTAAGCATGCACATACAACAGGCCTGCACAGAAATACTGCTGCTGCACAGCTTTATAGTAATCTTTGTCCTTAAAACTAAAATACTTAAAACTGTGGATTTCCAAGGTGTAGGCATGATAGGCTGCCCCAGGAGAACCTGCTGATCAAGATACAGAAATGAAGGTGGCTGCTGAAAAGACCTCCTTCCCACAGAATACTTGAGGAAGAAAGTCACTAATCCCATTAGTGAATGTGAAAAATATGTATTCTGTTAAAGTATGGAGGACAAGGTGTCCTCAGCGGTTTTCTGTCCTATTTGTACAATTTACTTAAATGTATTTTTGCCATTTTTTATGCACAGTGACATACTTGTGTATTAGTACTAGAATCAAGAGCTAAATTCATACTTCTTGCACTGCACTGCTGACAGTACGGGGACAAGTGATGACCTGGTCTGAGTTTCCTAATCTAGTTTGAATATTCACTTCCACCAGTGAGTGAAATAAATGCATGAGATCTGGAAGTTACTATGAAAAAAATAAATAGTGTCCCAAATGTAAAATACTGCATTCACAAACTTACTTTTAAAAATAGAGCCATGTTTTATATAGCAGGTTTTTCTCTTTCACTTCCCCCCTCCTCCAGCTTAATTATTATCAAGAAGGAAAAAAGACAGGTATTATTGCTTAAACATAACATAAATGAATATAATTTAATTAAACTATTTTATTAAAGAATACTGTATTTTGAAGGCTGGTATTTACAGCTATTCAGACTGGGTATATTTTCAATTCACTTTAAGGAAGATGTGTTTCTTTAAGATAAAACTTTTGTAGAAGACTTCTTTTGGGGGATCAAATAAAACTGGTGATCTCTAAAGTATTGTCCACAGAGCACTTACAGAAAGTCAGAGAAATAGTGGAAACATTTGAAAGCTATACAAATAAATCTAATAGCGGCTTACACATCTTTCAGTAGGGTGCTGGACAGGATTACCTGCACAGACCCCTTCCATTCTAAAATATTCTGTGATTCCATAATTTTTAGTAAGCTTTAGTACCAATGAAATTTTGTTTGAAACAATTCTTAATAAGCAGCTTGCCTCCAAAATGCTCACCTTTACAAGTTCCATGACAAGGTACAACTCAGTTGGCATGTCCATCTCCTCAATCAGAAGTACAATATTGGGATGTTTGACTCGTCTTAAAATAGACACCTCATTCTGGATCATGTGTTCCTGCCACAAAAAAAAAAATTAAAAAAAAATATCTTTAATGACTGTGGGTTAGTGGGAAAAACTTTCACAGTGGAAAAAGCAGAGGGAATTGGGACCTACATGGATTCTTCAGGTTTGTTTTTTTTTAAAAAAAAAGGTAACAGATGTTGCCTTCAGCAATATGGAAGGAACGTGTCTAGAAACAACATCAGTGTGATAACTGAAAAAAGAACAGAGAGTAGACCATAGAAAAAGAAATGGAGGAAAAGACATGCTTCTGATGCAGAGAAACATTAAATATGAAAGCTTCTAAAATTTTTTCTCTGCTGCAGAATCTTGACTCAAAAATATGACAGCATCTTCTGTTACAGATTTCAAAAGTTAACAGTCACTTGGTATAAAATTGACATCAATTTGATTAATCTTGCATACTGCTTAGACATAGTGACAGGTGTTGTTATAATTATTACTATTTTTTTTCTGTTTTCTATAACATCTGCAATTATGAAAGTTAGAGGACATAATTGCGGGGTAAAGAGCAAGGGGAGTGCCCCCACACAACCAACCAACTGGAGAATCAACCCATGCATCTAGAAAGGCACACTGCAGCCTTTTATATGGATGCTCCAAGGGTCTCCAGGGGCCAAGCAAAGGCTTCAACCAAAAAGATTCTAACGTTTGCCAGGAAGAAGACAAATACCGACAGCTTCCTAAATGGATTTCTCACAAAATGTTTCTTGGGGAAAAAATGTTTTGGTCTCATATGATTTCTTGTACTTACTTTTCCTCTACATTTACTTTTTTTGATTATTTTCAGGGCATATTCTCTACCAGTTGATCTGAGGAAAGAGAAAAGAAAAAACTGTATGTTCAATCCCATTGAATATTTTTCTCAGGCAAGTTTATATTTGTTACTTGAGCACAGTAAGTCTGGGCAGGGATTCTATTCAAGTATTTGTTTGGTCAAGAAATGAAGCTTGGATTTGACTGGAATTGTGAACTTGAATCAAATGTATTGAATATGTGTGCCCAAGAAAAAGGTATTAAGCATGTTTTCAGAAAAATGAAGACATTTTGATGTTTGCAAAACAGTCACTTGATTTTTTTCATTTTATAGTGGTAATTGTTATTTCTTCTGCAGTTTTATGTAAAAATATTATATAGCATTTACAAATCCAAATCCTCTCAAAACCATAAAGTTTTGTTTTCTATTATATATAAAAAAATACAAGCTATGGTAATTACTTACATTTTTCACTTAAAATAAAAAGTCATTTGTTTGCACATCTGTACTTACAAGTTTTATGACAAAAACGTCAGTCCTTGGAATAATGTTTTAAGCATTAGGTAAGTATATGGTACTTAGCAGATTTAAATATGATGTTTATAGGACAGAATATGAAAGGTTATGGAGACAGTAAGAAATTAAAGAGAATACATTTCCTTTTAAATGGTTTTTTTTTGAAACCATATGATATTTATCACTGCCCTGTATATACATACATTCATTATATTGAATGCTAACACAGAAAACTCAGCTTGTAGACTAGTTAAGAGGATCAATTGCCATTTCTTAATCAAGTTACAGACCCAAAAGATGGCTGTAGGGATGAAACCACAAAGCTCTGTTCACAAGCTCTAGTTTCACTATAAGGTTAAATGTGGAATAGGTAACATAAGAAAAAGCCCTTACCGAAACACTTTCATTTTGTAATAAAAGTCAAAACAGTTTACAAAAGTCTATTGCATTGCCCTTAGGTGCATGTTTCATTAAAAAATAAGGAAAAAAATTACCTCTCAAACATATGGGGTGATTTTTTTTCATTCTTCATTTATCAAAACAAAGTTAAACTGATACATTAAATTGATCTATAATAAGTTCAATAGAGAAATGAACATGCCTGAAAGTGTGCAGTCTGTCAAACAGGACATGCAAAGTGAGTCATAAACTGAAAGCACTGCATTAGGAAAATGACTGGGCATTTTCATTGCCATATTTAAACATGGAGAATTCCTCTGGCAATGAGAGACACTATTTTTAGGGAATGGAAGGAGGAGGTAGTGGAAGGAATATTAGAAATTAAGATATCTGGGGTTCAAACTCCGACAAAGTATGCCCTCTTTCAATAGGAGTCTCTTTCAAGCTGTTTGGTTGCCCTAGGAATGCTTCCTTTCTGTCATGAGAAAGGAAATTGATGGTTTTTGTTGGCCATGGGAGACTCCATGTATTCCAACACACTGGGAAACCTGAGCTAGTGAGGAAATGTCAGAATTTGGAAGTATCTGAAAGTTAAAAATGAACACATATAAAAACACCGCAGGACAAATTGCGCATACAATGGAGCAGATATGTAACGAGCAGATGACAACTCTGACTGCTCTTTGTTTTGGTAAAAAGAAAATTAAAGCCAAGATAATGCAAATCCTTTCCCCTAAAAAGCTGCAGAACCGCAGGCTGTCAGCAGCGCTGCAACTTACACATCCGCCAAAAAATATGCATGGCCATGCCACAGACACACAGTGAAATGGGCATATCACCTCTCCCCTATCACTCAATCTAAACAATAAAACGGTGCCACACAAAGTAGGAAACACATTATAGTTGGATAAAAGTCTAGACCCACAGCACTACCACAGGGCACAGAGTTAGACCTCTAGTTCGTAACAGGGCTCTGTGCCACACTCACTGGCTGTTTTAACCTTTTGCAAAGTTTCCATTGCACTGGGGACAAAAATCTATCTTCATTACTTTTGTGTGTGCATTATATATGTACGCACACGTGTGTGTGTGTGCACATGCATTCACAGATACATAGAATGGGATTTAGAAGTCCTCATGTGTCAATTTGGAAGATGGTTTTTGGTTTCTCTTCGGTCTGTTTGTTGTCAGAGGAAAATGCCTGTGAACAGCTTTGACGCATCAGAGTGGCTGACCAGTGCACACGGGCTGGTCTCCACAGCTCTGGAGAAGAAGTATCCATGTGATCAGTGAAGCTGTGTAACAAGACCCATTCCTACTTGCTTAACACCTCATGGCGCTATTCCTTTGAAGTCTAATGCACACAGGAACTGTATGTCCAAAGAAAGTGGAAAAGTCCTCTCTCCCAAGTATCACCCCATCAATTCTGGCTCTGCAAATGATGGACATATCAGACTTTGAAGTGAGGTGTTTTTTGCTTAGAAAGACTGTGAAGAATGTTTTTGAAGGGGCTTTACACGTACTGGCTTTAATTTACCCTCTTAGCCTTTAATTTCTCCTTCCACACTTGTGATGGCAAGGGCATACTGCTTTAGAAGTGGGAACTAACAGAAATAGTTCTGCTTGAATTTTCAAGATGTCCTGAAGTAGAACTCTGATATAATTCGCATCGATGGAATGGTATAGGTCAGAGACCATAAAAGCATGTATTGGGGAATACCTGAGTAATCATGCTCTTAGAGCACGTATTCATTAGATATGTCATGTTACCGGATACTTCTGGGACCAGTGGGACAGACAAGAGGACAAGAAACAGTTTTCATTTAACTTCTCAAGGCTATCGTAATTAGTATTATATTTAGGTGTGTCAGGACCTATATTTAATTTTATTCATGTCTTTTCTCCGAGCTTGAGAAAGAGTTGCAAAATGCACACCGCCACATTTGAACTGTCTCTCAGCATAACTGGCATTTTCAGCTGAATGACAGTGTATTAAAATCTCAACCTTTTATTTTGGCTTGCAATCTGTTTCAGTCACTATGCACTTTTCTTTTAGCTTGCATTTTTCTCTTTTCTTAGTTACATGTTTTCACTCATGTTTTTCATCAGTCATGCCCCCTCCATGGGGTTTTACAGTGCTTTCTTGGTTTCATATTATTTTGCTTTGCTTCCTTTAGGTTTCCATATTCCCCAGTTTAGTGTTCGGACGCTGGGGTTTGATCTGAACAGCTATTGCCCTCCAGATGACCAGCTCCACCATGAACTCACTCTGACAGAGCTCTAAAGGCCTCACAAGAGTTTTGGCCAAGTCCCACCAGCACGCTGTCAGCTGATACAAAATCAGCTCTTCCCCCTTTCCCCAACAGACGTCTTCATGGTCTCCGCACTTGCCAGACACTTTCAGATGCAGGGCGGGACCTGTCTTTTTCCAAAGAGACTCTAGTTTAAAACCAGCCAAGCTAATTTATCATCATCTGCCATGAGATCTAATCTTTACTTACTCTCTAGGGTTAATATGACATTCTCACAGGCTAAAGAGCAAAAGTTCTTTCTTTGAGCCCAAAGGTGAGGTTACAGTCTTCTGTAATAGTCTCTATGATCTGGTAATAAGGGATATAAAACTTCACTCGTGAAATTTCATTATCAGACCTTGACATCTCCATTGTTCTTTCTTTTGGACATCTCTAGCTCTGGCAGGATTTTTGCCTTCTCTGCACTGCTGCTGGATATCATGAACAGTCTTACAATCATTTCACATACAGGTGAAGTACCTTCAATCTTTTTTACCCCACGTTCCCCTATTTTTAACAATGCCGCCAAAAGGCACCTGCGGTTCTGTGGGACATTTCTGCTTTTGTTCCCTATTTTTTACACTCTTAATGTTGGGTCGATCCAGTTCAAACCAGGCTCATGACCTGCCTGACCAGATCTAGAAACCGACACCTGAGCTAGTCAACATGGATGCTTTCAGCAACACCGACATTTGAGGTGACTTGTGCCTTCTCTAATCTGGAGTAGGTGTCTAAAATCAAAATGGTAAAGGGCACTGAAGAAGTTAGATTTTGAGCGCAGGCTCCTAAAGTTGGATGGAGCTCATATAATGGCATAAAGTGGGCAAGCAGGAGATAGATGCCCATTTAATTAAAGATAAACATGGAAGAGGTTACTCCTCAGTGTCAGATGCAGAATAGATGGATCCAGTCAGCTTTTTATGCTGACCACCACCACTGCACTGCACACACAAAACTTCCTGACAACTTTAAAGAATGTCCCTACACATGAAATGTTTCATTGGTCTGATTTAACACAAAGAACTGGTAAAATCATGCATTCTGAAGAAAAAAACCATATAAAGCTTACAAAGAATTAAACTCATAGATTGTCTGTTGGACTCTCTTTTTTTCATATGAGAGGGCATTACCTAGTTTTTCTGTCTGGCATTGAGACATTACCTTATTACATATTCTATATTCTACAAATAAAGACATAGAAAAAGCATGCCATAAATGATTATTTTTACAGTCATAAGCATATCATCCTCCTCACCTTTCTATACACTCCTTCACAATAGCAAAATTTCCATCTCCTATAGTCCTTCCAACTTTATATCGCTCTGCTATCGAGGCTGGAACCTGGAAACCTTCCTCCAACACTTCTGAAAGAATCATTAGTACATTTTTATTGTTAGTGAAGGAAACACAGATGTTGCACATAACATGCATTTTAAGTCTATGGTTTAGGAGCCTGGAAACCATTCAGAGTCAGTATCTCACTTACTGTACAGTGAAACCATGCTGCTGACATTGTATATACTCAACAGGTTTCACACAGATACAATAATGAAAAATAAGACTTCTGGGGGCTCAAACATACCACCATTTGAGTGTTACATAGTTTACCATTCCCATTGCAATATGCCCCCAGGACAAAACCAAAATTGTATTTTTTTAATTATGAAAAGGCCTCTGTGATCTGCACAAGCGCAGACCAGCCTCCAAAAAGGGTTGGAACTCCTTGACACAGCATGATTAAATATATGTACCAAAGAAGTCCAACACTCAAGCACTTATTTTATTACATCCTGTAAACTGAGACATCCATAAAACTCCTCATGTGCTAAGTGCTAGTTCTCCCCCTCCCCCAATATTAAATATTTAGTTTTTAAACAAATGTTCTCAATAATACTACCTCACATGCAACCTGGGCACCAGATGTTTTGGTAAAATTGCATTACACAGTGTCTAAGCATAAGAAAAGTTTGTAGTTTCATGTGTTTTAGTGCTCATTCATGTACCATTATTTTTAAATGTATTTGAAATAGTGTGTTACAAATACCTAACATGCCTCTAAAAGCTGACTGTAAACTGCAGCTGATACAAACTACTATATAAATACCGTACCATAAAAGAAATGTCTCTCAGAAATGTGACTTGAATTTACACACTTTAAGGCAGTGCTTTTAACTGTATCTTTATCTGTCCTTTGTTCCAGTTTAGTATGAAATGTGAATGTCATGATACAAGGAGGCTGGGGTTTGCCTGGATTCACAGGTGGCATGAACAGTTACGGTCAGAGGGAAACATACACATACAACGCATATGTGCGTGTGAGTGAACTGGCAGTATTTGAGCAGGCACTATCCCTTAGCCAGCACCTTAAAGCCTTAGTACAGGGTAAGATTAACCATTTTTGAGTAAAGACCCAGGACTGCAGCATGTTCTTTAGTACCATGACTGATGAGAGAAAAAGTTACTAAAATAATACAGTCAGCACTGTGTCACCTGCAGGGCTGGTATCTCGAGTATGCTGCAACAAAACCACCTCTGAATAGCGATGTCCAGATCAGATCTGATCCAGGGTGAACCTGAGTGGTTTGCTAAGGCTGCCGAGCTTCCTCATGGAGAGTCATCCAGCCCGCAATGCTCCCACCTTCTCCAGCAGGAAGAATGACTCATTTCCTACACAGCTGCTGTTGTCACTACATTGACTGCTTGGAAATGTCAGCCTTCAAATGTTACCTTCTGCAGGTCCATCATTTTCATCCATAGAGCTGCAAACTTTGGTGGATGCTAATGAGGTAGAGGAGCCACTGTGTTGGGAGCTCTGGAAATGGAGAGACACAAATGAAAACAGATGATTTTTAAGGAGCAGGAGTACCTGCAGCATGTTCCTGCTGGACACACGTCCTGGAAAGGATTCAGTGTTCCCTATGTAAAGTATCAATTTACTTTGGTGAAGGGATATGAGGATGCTTGGGAAGAGTCCAGTTTTTCCACGGAAATTGCACTTCTGATATCCTTGCATAGGCAGAGATATCCCTGATCCATCACGTGCAGCAATGCTGTTATGTATGGCCCATCAGTTTCTCCCTATTCCACGCACACTTGGCAGGGAAAACTGAGGAGCTGTATGCCCTCTGCAGGCAGGAGATTGTTTTCTCAGCAACACCGTTAACCCAGCAGGCACCAGAAGCACCAACGTCTGTTCTGACCGAATTTGGCTTTGTTACGGGCAGAATTCCTCACTTTTGCAAACCTCCCTCTGGTGAAATCCTCCCCAGTTGTGTTCTAGAAGGCAGAAATCATTATGGCAATGTATGGAGAAAATAAAACGTCAGGGTGAATAACGTTTGCTTTTCTTGGAAAAGCATTTGATTAGGTATAGCTCACTTGAGGCATCAGCCTGAACCTCCGTTTTAAATACTCGTACAGCAAGTGTCTACATTTGCCTATACACTTAATGGGGGGAGGACAGTATCTCTGTAGTCCATGGAAGGTGACTCACAGCCACCCAGCTTGGATGCCAGAAGTACAGCAGGCAGGATTTCGCTAGGGAAGCCTTCCAAAGCACCTACCAATGTCTATCGGTTACGTATGGACTCTAGGCATGTACTTCAGGAAGACTGCTTCATCACCAATCTAGATGGATGAAACTACACAGGCACATGAGGTGGATTTCACCCAAAATGTTTATCCTGTGCTGTGTAATGATTACACCATCATATCTTCAGGATTCTCCCATCCTCAAAGCAAACTAGAAGCTAGAAATGTAACAGTGGCCCTTTAAACTTACAGCAAAACCCAGCACTTCCTCACGTCTTCATGTTGCAACATGAGTGAGAAGCATTCAGAGGATTTCCAAACTAAAACTTTCTCAGGTTCACACGGTTTGCATACTGAAAGCTTACAAAGTGCTGCAGTGTTTAATTACCCCCTTCAGTCTATATATTACATAAATTGCTGGTGGCACTGCATGTTACTAACACTACCAGTTTCTTATCTGCGTGTGTGAGGTATCTAGATGCCCACAGTCAGGCTGCCAATCCACTTTACAAATTTAATACAGCTCCTTTGGAATGACCTCTCTCCTCTGCCACCGCAGAGCACAGCTGATGGCTGGAGCAAGAGGAACTAACGACGCAGCAGCTGGGATTTTTGCAGAGCATGGAGCCAGGGAGAAGGCTGTCAGCAGAGTTAAAAGCTGGCCAGTATACTGAGTTCATTTGAATAGTCTAACTTTTAATTTCTCCCACAATAGATTAAGGTCAGCAAAGGCTGAACTTGGCCTATTTTTCACAAAATAATCCTGAAAGCTTGCGCACCCCATCTACCAAGAGATTCTTTGCTCTTTTTCTCTTTTAATCAACCACAGCTCATTCTTTTCATCCATCCAAGCATTTTTGCTGAGCTTTGGCCGGAATTAAAAATTGCATTAATCAGTTTTTGGACTACTTTTGCTGCCTCTTGACAACAGAAGTGAGCACTGACTGATTTTGTGCAGCTCGCTAAGATATTGCTGCCCTTGTTTCATGATTAGGATGTGTTTATGTATGTTCTATTCCTGTGCTAAACTCTGTGGGACGTCTAAGTAAAAACTTACCTCTCGTTCATTTTTGAACAAATGAGCAGATGAGGATGAAGGTAACAGGAAAATGCTAGAAGTTCTCATGTCTGGAGAAGTCACTCTTAAAGCCTATTTTTATACACATGTAATGAGAGAACTGTTTCGTTTACACTCCTGCTTGTAAAATAAGCACAAAAACATGTTTTCACTACTCATTCTGCTGTGTCTGTTTGTTTTCCTAGACCAGGATCCAATTTCTTACTTTTTTCCACACCCCACAGTATTTTCTTAAAGGACTTAAAACTTAAATATGTTTAATATTTGTTACATGCAAAATCAAGAATGAATCTTTACAACATTTAAGGGGTACACCACAAAAAATTTAGTGCTAGATTTTCAACAGATTATCAAACACATACTTTGTTCAGTTTTTTGCATTTTAAATAGTGAGATTACACTTTTTTAGCCAACGTTAGGCGAAGACTGCTAACTACTCACTGGTGCAGCTTTCTGCTAGCAGTCTGATGGTCTCTTTACGGAGTCTTTAACGTGTTGTTCTCATATGCGAAAATGGGGAGACACAGAAATCGAGACCTAACTCGGTGGCCACATCTTCTCAAAATGGGTGCCTAGAGGTACTCAAATTTCTATTTGGGAACTTAATTTCTCAAGGACCCTTAAGATGAGGTTTAGCTGAGAATGATGACTGCTTCGTCCTTCCAAAATTAGACTCCTTTGAGGGCTCATTCCAGCAAAGTGTTTCAGTTAAGTGCTTCACTTTAAATATAAAAAGTCTTAATGGCATTAACACAAATGAAATTAAATTCACTTCTAAATATCTGTTTGATGTATAGCTCCCTAAATATGTATTTAGCCTAGATTTAGTTAAACTAAAAAAAAAAAAAAAAAAAAGAAAAAAAGAAAAAAAAAAGTGGCCCATAGAAAATTTAAAGGAAATAAAACATCAACATGAGATTATTTTGTTAAGTGTCCCTTTTTCTTTTCTTATTGATACCACATAAGAATGGGAAGACTAAGATGATATCCATAATTGAAGAATTAAAGCGATGCATTAGCAGCATATACTGTACCATAGATCTGCAAACAAAGCATAGAGCCCCTTCAGTGAGATCTGCGTGCAAAGCACCAGCATGTGAGCAGCAGAGCTCACCAGTGACAAGGAAGCAGTAGCTAAGAAGACATTTGCTAAAAATACATACTGAGATTTTGAAAACTTTAAAATTTTTAAATGACTTGAAAAATATGAAGAAAACACACACTTTTCCTTTGCTGAACACCTCCTATTAAAACAACAGCTTAAAAATAAACCAGGAACTGTACATTTTCATATATTCACCAAGTCTGCTGACGGACCGACCCCCTTTCACAATGAAAGAGACGTTACTAGTTAAACACAACACAAATATTTTCATCTTTATTCAGTCCTCTGGAACAACATGCAGGCACTTATTTATTTATCTTTACTTCAGCTAGAAGAACATTCCTTTATTTAGACTTTAATTAGCTCGTTGTTCTCACAAGCTGAAAGCCCTCCGGGTCCAGCAATCCTTGTGGGTCTCGGTGTTCCTTCCAGTTGGCTTGCCAATCGTGAGGCAGTCTGTTGTCTACACTGTTGCTCTCACAGCTGTGGACCCCATCAGGGATATTGCAGATGGGGACGGGGGGAAAACAAACTCTAAGCAAGAGTATAATCTCTTCAACACACAGACCTTAATGCAATTAGCTGTTTTAATTTTAAGAGATGCCGAGGTGCTTGAAATGTCATCACTTTTACATGGATTTAAAGGAGTCCAGTTGCACAGGTTGCCAGCACATGGCCATTTTTATGGCACACCTCCATAAAAGTGATGGCATAAAAAAAATCAGGTCTTTGGTGTAAGGATTTCAGATCCTATTCAGGTCTATATAACAGATGGCCAGCACACCACACATCTCACTGATGTGAATGGAAACATTAGCACTATAGTGTTTCATCTGCGTCTCACTGGGAGATTTATTTAGCAACTGTTTTGTAAATAGTTTGTATGTCAGTGGAAATTGTGTTAAATCCATGAAAAAAATAAATATTACTGTAATTTCTCTCTCCTCATACTCACCTTTGTCCTAAATTATTTTCAAAATTCCACTCCAACTAAACAGCAGGAATTATTCTTGTGGACTACCAGTATCAGCAGTTACGAGAAGAAGCTTAAACAAGTACGACTAGGAAGTTTGTTAATGCAATTCAGATTCCTGAATCTTAAACCCCAAACACTGCATTATAGTTTCCAAACCTCTCAAAACCTTTATTAGCGCACATGGAGTCTACGAAGTCTCTCAACAATAGATTCCTTTGTATTTTCCTAGCATGAAGGAAGCATCTGGATGAAATGTGAGTAACAGAAATGCACACAGGTGTAACGCTGAGTTTGGATCTCATGCAGAGTTCTGCTCTTTTAGAAACAGGCTTAATGAAGTAAAAAGTAAAATTAGTAAAGTGTAAATTCAGGAAGGAGGTGCAGAATAAGGGAATTATTAATGCCTTCAACTGATGTCTCCTAAGATTTTCCCTATTCTGAAGAATTCTACGGAATTTAAAAAACATACAAAACCTATGTGTGTCAGTAATATGTGTAAGATAAGTTCAATTCAGCAAAGATGAAAAGCATGAAAGCCAAAACTAAACAGTTAAGCAACCATGCTCACCTCTTCTGGAGCCCATACTAGTGTTCAGTCTGTTTATAAATAACCTTTGCAAGGTAACCATCATGAATTCCTGACATAGTCAATTACAATCATGAATTCCTGACATAGTCAATTCCTTACCCTCAAGATCATCACAGTTAATGGTAAAATAAAGACAACAGTCCAGTGCAGGTATTCGCTTTGAAGGACTTTGAAGGGCTCAAAAAATTCCTCTAACATGTAGCAGTCCAGAGCAAGAAACTGAGTTAATACAACAAAATGGTACATCTCCAGAGAACAAAAGGGAAAGCAGAGAACAGCTGGTTTAAAACAGTAAAATAATATATCTTGATGCAACTTTTAAGAAAACAAACTATTTTTTTATTATTCAATTTAGAGAGAAGAAAGGGTTGCACTGAAACTCCCTCTCTAAGCTCTATCCAGTGAAAAGTGGGGTTTTTTTGTTTTCTTTTGTTTAATGGTTTACATTTTTTGGCCCAGCCAGCTGAGATGGGGGAAAAAGTTTTCATGTAAACAGTACAGAGATGGTAAAAAAATTACTTCATGGAGAAACATCAAATCCACAATATTCATGCTGAAAGAATGGAAGCCAATGGAATTCAATGTATAGAAAAAGAAATTATGCAATTGTTTTCTTTTCAAATTCGACACTACACTAAACTGACAGAGATCCAAATTTATTTATAAACTGCTTTATCTGGAAAGGAATGACAAAAACCATATGCAAACCTGCTCTACTACTTATCCACCATTCTGTGTCCTGCCCTATCTAGTTAGATACTTGAGAGGCCCTACATAGGGAAATTATTTTTTTCTTTTTCTTTTATGCAATTCAGGATTTACACAGCTTGGAGAAGAGTTAAATTCGAATGACACAAGCAACAATCTGCTGTGTGCCATTCAGGAACTTGTGTTGGTTTTCTTCTTTGAGGGATAGAGGGACAAATGAGGGAATTTGCAAGGAAATGGAGCTAACAGACTGAAAGTTAAATTTTCAAGCTGAAGCACTTTGTTTTATTAGGATCCTCTTATTAAGCTGCAGCATCAACTCCTTTATACTCATTTGATTTGTGCAACAAAGCAATTCTGAAAGACCAATACAGTTTCCTATATGGTATTTAACAGTAAACTTAAATCCAACCTCCCCTAGCTCCTAACAGCTGCTTCCAAAGCTGAGCCATAATTCAGACTGTAGGGTCACTCAGTCTTTGGCATTCTCCAGAAAAGATTGATGATCTAAAAAAAAAAAAAAGTATCAGATTCATGGTATCGGAAGCTGACCTGTCATTACTGTATCCATACTGTGGTTAACATAAAAAGTTACATATGCAGTGATGCAATGTGAAGGTTTCCTTTTTCCTTTTCTAAAGTTATACACAGTTAAAAGTTTCCACTCAACTACAGAACAAAAATTGAAAGGCCATCAAAGGAGGTTCTTATTTCTTCCACCTAATTAAGGACACAGCACAATCACCACTTCTATTTTGAATCTATTTGAGTTGCATTTTAAAAGCTTTCCTGGCATTCTTAACTGTTACTTGGTAGGGACAGAAACCTCAATTATTTTGTTTCTACTCTTCGTCATTTCTACAGTACTGTTTCCTTCCTATGTCTGTACAACTTTTTTAGGCAGACCTATTTACTAGCAGCCAAGATGGTTTCAAAACTAAAACTTTTATCAGGACCATAGATCTCTCTAGGAGAGTGTCTGAACATCAGCTGAAGCATCAGACTGGCAGATGACATGTCAGAAACTGTAACATCTCTCTTTCAACGCCCCCACCAAACAAAAAATAAAAAGGCTATAGATATGTATTTTTAAAGAGCGGAAAGATATATCAAGAAAACAAGGTACTTATTTTAAAACTCTGTGGGTACGTTTCAGTACTCTCAGATTTTCACAGGCATATTTTCCTAATTCTTTTCTTAAGAGGAGTGTTGCTATAGCTGAGTTGTCAGCAGGGAGCTGTACTTTGCTTTGGATCATCTACTAATTTCTCACTTCATACGTCAAATCTACCCCATTGCGTGCACACAAACTTACCCATAAGCAATTCAAGGCAGGTATATTTACTGTCTCCAAAAGACCTGTTAGAAACCAAATTCTTCCTTGAAGGATCTTCAGTATGCACACACTAGAGCCCACAGTTTATTATTTAAAAAGACACTGAATGTATCTAAAATCTAAAGGAACCCATTAGGATGCATGGATCCCATATGATTATACTAAATGAACTGTTAGATGGACAATGCTGATCCAAAATGAACAAGCAATACCAACTGCAAGTATTTTTTTAAAGCTGTTAATCATGTTTCCAAAATAAACTCACTGAACAGTGCGTATTTTTTAAATATATTTATTACATCGCTTACAATAATCTACAGTAATGTTAAATCTAGAGAAACAACAAATTGCAACAGGATGACGTGGTCAAATATGAAACACAAGTACAACACAGTATGATGAAACAATGGCACAAAAATGAAGGTGATTTTCTTCAGCTGATTATATGAAATAAAACATTCATCAGCATTATTTTTTTTGCAAGTTTTACAGTTTTTTGTTGATAAATCAACAGCTTTCTTTTTGGTTTCCTGCATCACATTAATACAAAAATGGTATATTTTAAAAAGCAAATATCCAAGCACTTTTCTTTAAAAAAAATAATTGTATGCATAACTTCGTAAAATCTTAAACTTATGTTGTAAATGTGCCAATATTTACAATATCATAGTGCAACTAACAAAATGAAGAGGCCTTAGCACAAACATTGTTAGCTCCTCTTTCACTAGAGTCCAAATTCCAAAACACTGTATTGCAGGGCAAACCACAAACTAATTACCTCATATAACATCAGAGAACAAGTACACGCTGAATACAGTACAGCTTTTTTTCAGACTTCACTGCTGAGGGTTAATTTAAGCAAATTTGAATATAAGCAACATGCGCAAATACAGACACTAAAATGCATACAATTATGTATGTGTGCACCGCGTGTGTTTTTAACCCTTCGCTAATGTGTGCATACACAACACATGTATCTACATACCCATTGCCGTCCACGGGGAGTTAGGGCGCTCAGCCAGCCTGAGACCAGGTGCATGGCGAAAAAGGCAAACCCGAGCCAGCTGAAAGGTGTTAATGACAGCAAATACGGCTCAGAATAGCCTCTGCTCTGCTCTGCAAGCCCTGCTTTCTGAACCGAGGGGTTTCCTGGGGGCCAGCACCCCCATTTCCAAGGAGTGTGACAACCACTTGCTTGCTTTGCTCTGCATGTAAAGCTACTGCTGGCTGCGTGACATAAGGTTATTTTTCTATTCATCACTCATGGTTACAAGTTCTCATCCTGTCACTAACAGGTAAACTGAAAGTGAATATTAAATAAAGAACAATCTTGTATTCTGTTGAATACCATTAATTGGATACAAGAAAAAGCACAGACAACATTAATCTAAATATTCATCAAGTGTTGAGGTAATTTAGCACCATAAAGATTTTCGGTTTGTTCATTTCTCTACTATTTTTAACAAAACAGTACACTTGGGTTGATCAGAGGTTGTTTTCTATATTCTATATTACTGTTAATTCATTTTAACATTTAGAGTTGTAGGACATCTTTTGTAACATACTGTGCTATATAAAGTTCACATCACAGTATGAAACTGTAAAAGCAAAAATGACTATTTATTTAAATTGCTACAGCACACAATCTCAACCCAGGTGTTCTTCAAGGCTGTCTAACATTATGGTATCCTTTCTTATAATATACGTTTATAGCCACAATATTAGTGCCCCAGAATTTTCATTTTACAGCCATATATGCCCTGTGAAAATGGGTTAAAGAGAAAAATAACTGAATATAATGTGCTGTTGCTGAATTATATTTTACAAATTAAAAAGCAATTTTTGCAGTGGATAATGAATGTTAAAGATTTTACTGATTTCAACAAAGAAACAGTGACGTTCAAGAGGAGACACAAGTCTGAATGTGTCAAAATAATACCATTTCAGATTTATGATTAATGTTTTGTCTGTGTATATGTATCTGGGTATAAGGTCCTATCCTTCCCATCTTGCAGTCAATCATGGTTTTGCCACTAAGTTCAAACTGAGCAGAACTTAGCCCTTGATGTACATGAGATCTCTTAAAACCGTACAGACTTCCTCGGGGGAGCTGCGCAGCAAGTACAGGTTAGTGCAGCTCCACTGCCTTTAACAGAGCTGTAGCAAATCCCACCAGATGAGCATCCTCCCATAAAGACATTTTCCCCACATATCTGTTTAAAGCCACAAATGTGTCATAACTGTGCATGGGTTTCAAAGCCATTAATCTATGTATGTGTGTGTATGTGCGTATAAATATAAACATACACATTCTGTGCTTCACATGTGAACTGTTTGTTGCGTAAAAGAAGAAGAAAAGAGATTAAAAAAAACCCAGAAAGTTGCAGAAAGCATTAGGGAAATAATCACAAGGATTCATAAAGTTCAAAGGGAAGCAAAGCATTCACAATCTATACAAGACTCTTTAGCTACATCATAATCACCTTAGAGTAGGCACAAATAATGCAGCATACAGAGAACTATAAGAGGTTCAAACACTATAAAGTTGCTTAAGCTATTCTGTTATTTAATGAAGTCGATGAAATCTAGGGACAAACTAAAACCTGTGCTGTTGCAAGCAGAACTACAGCATCAAGAAACACAATTTCAGTTTCACCCATAAACTGAAACCTTCTGGTCTTGCTTAAAAGAAACATTTCATTCTGCTCATGTATAATGGGAATTACATTCCACACAAAAGGGATCTCAAAGTCTATAAACAGTGTACCTTTTCAATCTCCAAGGGACTTTCATTCCTTAAATGAAATATTAATGATACATATTGCCCCTGAATAGCCCCTTAATACAAGTCATATGTTGAAATGATTAAATGTTATGGACTAGCATATTCTTTGAAACAGTCTTGATGGAGAACTCGCTATGATAACAATTACTGATATAAGGTCCATTTTTCTTTTCCACAACTAAGCAAAGCTGTGGGATTCAGGTTTGCTGGCAATCTGCGCTCCCTGCGCAGAACAAACATTCTTAATGAACTGCTTTAAACAGCAATAGCCTACATGGGACAGGGGAGGAAAAATAATATTCCTGTAATTTCTTTTCTTTACAGGAAAAAACAATTTTCAAAACTACAGTATCAGTCTGGTGGAGTTGTCTGAATTTTTGGAAACTAATCCCAATGCACCTTTACATAATATGCATTTCTTGGGATTAAGTAATGATATTTTGCAAAGACATACCTTCATAACAGGCAAAAATGCAAGTAAATTCACAGCTGCAAACTTTTTCAGTAGAACAGGACAGCTTTAGGATCGGGGTGCGGTGGGGGACACAGGGACTGTTCCTATTGCTGGGAACAGTTTTAGATCTGAAGTCTGAAGCAGGAATGGAAAAACATGCATTTCAAAAGGAAACGACCTAACTGCTTCAACAAACCTGCCAGATCAATGACTTTCTCTCCAGGTGATACTGGAACCAAGTATTGAAAACAGAGAAGGTAAGTTTTGTATTCTGCTGCCCTTCTACTTCTTTTTGAAAATATCCTCCATAAAGAAAATGATTACTCGTACAGTGGAGCCACATCACATGCCAACATTTTCCAGCTGACAAATTTTATCGTGAACAAATCAGTGTAAAGGAATTATTTCACTACATTTAAAAGTTGGCATGTGGCAGCTAAAATTTTCTGCTATTAAGTAAATTTCCCTGATTGCAAAATATATTAAATCATCACTACGTAGCTCAAAAATATAATCTCTATGGATTTTTGTTGAGGACCAGAATCACACTTATTTCTAATTCTTAAATCATTATTATTTGAGATACTGAAAGGAAAGGTATAAGTCAGTAAAAACGTGATCACTACACTATCAGCTTAAATACAACAGATAAATTTTAAAGCAATATGCAACATATGATGGGAAATATTGCTGTTATGTAAATTAGACTAAGAGTCTCACAATAAAGCAGCAGAAAACAAATAAAATTAGTAGATATTTGTTAAGCAACTGGTTATAATGCATGACCTACTTTAACACTAAAGGAGTTTTGCATATTCATGCTGTACAAAATGACCATCTCTAGAAATTACGCAAACAGAGAAATTAGGTCAATAGAGGGATGATTTACAGTACTGCCATTTCTGTAGGCTTTCATTTTAAAATGCATAAGATGTCTTATTACAGCAAATAAAAAATGATGTTCCTGTCCTTAACAGAAGTGAAAATAATCACTAGTTTCTCAGGCAAAATGGTTTTTTTTTTCCCAAAAGGTCTCATCACGTGTGTCAGATGACGCTGCTAGCCAGCAGGTCCCCATATTTTCTCATTTAGAAATCTGTCCATATTTACTTGCAACACAGAGATGATCAGTATTAACAGCCCTTGCCAGGTAAAACATTCATGTTGCCTGTGAACACCCTTCTGTTTACAGTCATCAAATGGTAATGCAGAGAAGAGAACTTGAACACTGCTTGAAAGCATTTACTTTCTGTCCAGTGCCCACACGGGATTTCTTCATCCTCTTTTCATTTAGATAAAAAGACTAAAATTAGAGTGTTCCAAATGTGCGTGTCAGGATCAGACAGTGTGGTGCAAGCAATTTAATATGGCAGGATTTTTCTTTTCTGCATTTTACCTATTCATTGGTAAAAGCAAAGTATTCATTAACTGTTCATACCCAAATGAATATACGTATGGTAAAAACAGAACATATAATCAGTACCTTAGATGATAAAAAGAGCACTATTCATAGATGTGCCCGCTATGGATTTGTGCGTTATATTCACCTTATTCAATCTTTGTTCCTTAAAGCGTGCACAATGCTGTTTTGTATCTGATGGACATATTCAATGGCTCATTCATTAAAAATTCTTGCATTAAAATGCAGTGGTAAAGCCAAAAATACCCCCACACGCTAGAATTAATTTGGCCCCGTGTTTTTAATATTAAATATGCAAAACTCTTTTGTGCGATTCACTATTACTGTAAATTAGCAGCTATTCTCTTTAAAAATGTTAAACCTTCACCAAATCACAAACCATAAACATTGTTCCATTTTCTCTTTTACACTGAGTCTCCTACTGAATCCATATCATCCGAAGAGAGTGGGCGATACAGGTCCTGTAAGATGAAGTGCAGTATACATTTGTTTATTGTGTTTGATTTGTTGCACTGCAACTGTCATATTCTTTCTGTTACTGTGGACCAGAAGATATTGTTTAACATAAAATAAACATATTCTATACACTCAGATTTTTGGCTCAATGTCATAAAATTATTTTTTAATCAACAAATAGACGGTTAGTAAACAAAGCTGGAGTTTCAAAGTACCACATATTCTAAGAGGAAATTATTCTTTTATTGGATTCTTTCCTATTAAACACTATTAAAACAACGTCCGCCTGTTCTGGAGGGTCTCCTATTTGTTTGGAAACTTGGCAATATGAACTTAATAGTAAAGGGAATATATTTCCCTTTTTGCTGTTTTGCAAACAGCAGTAGGAAAGTGCTTACCTTGTATAAGGTAATTAAAACTTGCCACCCATGGGTGATATAGCATGGATCCAGCCACACTTGAGCCCCGGAATGCTGACAGAATATTGCCATTATCTATATTGTACTGACAATGGTATCTCATTTCCACAGGTTTTCTGTGTCTGTGTGGATGTGTAAAAAGGCAGCATGTAAAATCCCCCCGTCGCTGGCTCTTTCTGATGGTAGCCAAGCAACCAGCTCATGGCAGCAGAGGGAGAGTCTGAGTGTACGATCCACTTTGTTTTTTTCAACACCCACTCTGAGCATCCTCTGATGGATCAGATGATCGTCAAATGCCAGAGGTGTTAGGTGATGATACACTGCCCTACCCTACCTACAAAGCACAAAAATACTAGCCAAGATACCCCATAGCACTAGATGAAAAAGAAAGTTCAGCAAAGAGAAGCAGTAGAGGACAGAGCACTATCTTTTTAAGATGAATTAAACATAACTGATGGTTTAGAGGGGTGCTGAGTAGGCAGGTGCCCAGCACACATCATAGCCAAGCTCTGATAACTTTAAGGTGTTTTGGGGGCTCCTTTAAGTAAAAAGCATATTTAAAAAATACAACAGAACAAGTATAAGACAAAATACAAGACCACATGAGAATGGGAAGGCTGAGCTTTAGGGCTGATCTTTGGAGATTTTTGGGGGGTTTTTTGTTGTTTTTTTTTTAACCACAGAGAGATAACTGAGGGGAAAAAAAAAAAAAAAAAGAAAAAGTAAAGGCTATACTATAAAACAAGGACTACCTAACATGAATGCTTTACAAATTTCAAATTTACAAGGGTCTTACTAATCTATGCAGGTTTATGTTTTACTTGCAGGCATGATATAAAGGGGATTTAAGTTGCTTAAAGGGGTTTTTCATTACCTAGAATGCTTATTCTGCACGTATTCTGCCAATGGACATGTGTACATACAGTAGCAGACTTGTTAGACTGGCAGAGTGAAAATCAGGTCTTAAATACATTTATATTGTGAACAATCTAGACAAAAGAAGAATTTTAAACAGACAAGACCATCTCATTCTGAATACCAACTAGTCAGTTAATTATTAATATTTCTTTTGAGCATATACACTTTGGGAATTTCTAATACACAGCACAGAAAAAAAAAGAATCTTTTGATTTGCTAGAGAAGGTAACACCCCAAACTTTTGAGTAGTATCTTCCAGGTCACTGTTCCCTCCCCTGAATATAAAAAAATAAGCATTCAGAACTTACAAAGATGATACTTGTAAGAACTGACTTTCAATACTTAGGGAATATTTTTGCATTAATTTCAATAATGTTATGGTTGTTTTAAAGCAAAATCACGCACAAGATTTCAGGATCATTTTCTCTGCTTTGTCATATACTTTTAAATACTTCAAACTTTTTTTAAGTTTTCCTTTCTGCAAGAATTTTCCTTGCCTATAATTAGCCAGAGAGCTGTATTTCTGAAAAGATATGAGGAGAATCTATTTTTTATTTTGCATAGATTAATAAAAAGACAAAACTTGCTGAATTAATAAGATTTCTTGGCCACATACAAGTCAAAAATTCCTCATAAACATAGAATTAAACTTTTTTGTCTGATTAGTCAAGAGGTACCTTAAATCTAATTTTTTATTCTTTTATAGATTGTAGTCTCTAGGGAAGTAAGAAACACATTTAAAATAATGGCAAGCAACAGAAAACCAGGTATAAAGTATAGAATGTGTACACCTTAATTGAAGCAATGGCTCTGATTACAAGACAGTGGGAAATAAGCTCATAAACTATTATAAAGGCTAGCTAAATAAAATGTTGAGGTTGCTATTATGTACATTTATTATTGTGATTGCCATGACACCTTTTCTGGGTCTGCATCATTAACTGTACTCTATTGTGGTAGAGCTATATGCATGTGCAACACAATAACTCTCTACTTCAGCTGTTATAAACCTGAATTTCTGATGTTTTAATCCTCTGTGGAAATACACAATAAGTACATAACAATTTAAAACCAAGAATATTAACTTCCTTTTTAAGAATAAATACAAAGAAAGAATTAAACTACGTGAAAGCATAACTATAGTACACAGCCTGCAAGTTAAAGTAGTCAGAAGCTGATAATTCAATGATAGTTGGCTCAGATAGCTGATAAATTGTTCCTAGTTCACTTTCAAGTCCATGTAGTACACCCATGAAATTTATCTTTCAAATCACACTTTCGTCAAATATAGATTGAATTTCACCCACGATTATAAAAATATGACTTTCACTGATTTCTGAATTTCTGGAAACAACTCAGCCACATACATATACAAGTTAGAAAGGGTAAAACTTTTATCTTTTTATGTTCTGGCTTTTAAGAATACAAAAGTTTGTCTGTAGGGTTATAAGAATATGGTTTTCATGAGTAGGTACCACAGCAGCATTTTGGGCTATATTTACAACAGTGGAAAGCCAGAATTTATTTTGTTAGAAAAGGTAAGTGATGAAATGTCAGGAAGATGATTGACCCCTATTCCAAGTTGCCTGATGAACTCCATAATTAGAAGGAATATTTTCCTTGAAAATTCTACCATCTCTACTATTTTTATACTTTACTATTCACAGAGATAAATCCCTCAGTTTGCAGATGTACCTTGCTTTTGTGCCTCTGAATTTAAAAGCATGACTTCCTCTCACCTGTACTTCCCAGGAAAAACACTGGCAGCCTGCCCAAACCCCTTGCTATTTTGACATACTAAGCCTACAACTCCCTCAGAGCACATGGATGGGGATGCTGAAGAGCTGACTGACTAGTTACATCAAGGTAATCAGGCTGTGCTAGGGTCAATGTTCCCCATTGCCTTCCAGACCCAGTACATATCACTGGCACCCCATGAACCTCATGGCATGAGAGAACAGGCATTCCTCTGACTGCACAAAGAAAGGGGCAGAAAAACCAATGAACTACACAGCTGAGCAGGCATCCCCAGGACCCAGCATCTTATTTCAGTTCTAAAGCAGTAGCTCCCTCAAACTCCATGTAAAGAGAGAAACCTGGACCAGCCAGAAGCCCAGCATCACCTTCAACCCCAGACTGTGGCTCTAGTAGCCAACACTTCTTTCAGGGCAGGAATACCTCACCTCTCAACACTGGGGACAGTGAAATCATCTCCTCTTTTCTCTTGTAGGTCTATCACATAACACCAAAACTTCAAAAACCTCCTAGGGAATAAACCTTCTGCAGCTGGCCTGTCAGCCCTGCAGCTGAAGCCATGGAAGACAAAGTAAAATGCTCTGGGTTCAGATTTGGTTTATGACAATATGGCACACAACCTGTCCCCTAAATAAAGTTTAAATACCAACATACAATAGTACTAAAACTAAACAGAACACCATTTAGACTGCTAACAAGAAAATTAAGATCAGTAAGCACCGATGTTCATAATGGTTATTCGTAGAACTAATTCAGTTCTTGGAATACACATTATAACCTTCAATGACACAACCATATATGGTTTTTATACTGATCTTCTAGCTCATTCGCTTCACAAGTTAGAGATGAAAGCAGCTGAAATTCTCAGAGCAAGTGTAAAGTTTCCATCTCTGAACTTCCGAGCAGTTGATTTTGTAACGTAAATAATATTATTGCAATGCATTTTTACATGACTGCAATCCATTTTTACAGTAATGTATTCCATGTTTTGTCAGGTAAAAAACCCAAACAACTGTCTAAAATAAAGCCCGACAAGCATGAAAGGTCCCCTACCGAGGTCAAGGGACTAGATATGAGTATCTCATAACAATGTCTTATCTCTCCTGTATTTTAATTCATTATTTATTTTCTATACAGTTAGCAATGTGATTATGTCACCACTATACAACCCTTTGCATCCATAACACTGCCACTTGGTGATCCTGTTACACTTCCACATAGGGAACCCGGATAAGGAGAAATCCATCTGCTCTCCTCTTCACACTTGAAACTCAGAAACCTTGTGGCCAGCCCCTCCCTATGTCTAATGGTGCTGACCACATAGTTCCCACTCACCCGTCCAACCAGCATTAACAGAAAAAACATTTCTTCACTGTGCAGAGAGAAGCATCAGTGGTGGGAAAGGAAGTTTAGGAAAGTTACCAATGAAAAGAGACAGTGTTACAGCAAATGAAAATCCACTGTATACTGATAACATCCATCTAGACACCCTTACATCAATGTATAATTCATTTGGAAGACTCTTTGTTCCCTCTTCAATGACTTATTAATGATTCATTAATAATCTTTGAGAGTAAGAACAAACAGGTGTAGAAGATATTGCATTCAAGAAGATTTTAGTACCAGCTTACCCAACTGAAACTTGCATCTTTACTGCCTGTACCAGATGATGAAAACCATGACACTACCCTGAGGCTTCAAGCTGCTGCTCACTGGCTGCCTCTATACTGCAAGATCACAGTTGGTTTCCACATCTATAAACAAGTCACGACAGAAACCCATGGCTGTATCCTAGCCTGAGGAAAGATTGGGCATGCACAATTCCTCAGCTCCCTGGTACCCGCCAGACATGAAGGAGCGTACACAGCCTAGAAGGGAGTTGTGCCATGCTACAGCTATTCCTGATCTGGATATCTGGGGAATCAGGTCTGCACCAGCCCCTAAAGTCAAGCACTGCCAATTCTGTACGTAATCCACTTACTTTGAGACACACAAATTATGTCTTTATTTAAAAACTGAAAAGGCAGAAAAAGCATGTGTTCAAACTGTGTTTATAAACAAGTTAGAGATACAGAGTACTGCCTTAGGGAAGCTTCCATTGAGAACGGATCACAGTTTAGAAAACAGCAGAAGCGAAGATATACAGACATCTGTCCCATTGCTTTTGAACAGATACAAATAATTAAATAAGCATGTGGAGCCTTTTGGGTTGACAAGTCATATCTTGTCAGAGGGTTAACAGCAGTAACATAGGTACTACCTTAATTCTGGATGCTTAGGCACATTGTAGATTCCTCTATACTAGAGGGAACTTACAGCTCCTAACAACTCTGGTCCAGCAAAGTGACTGGCAAGTCTCATGCTGCTTCGATACTGATAGTATCTCCACTGCACAAGGCTATGGTATCACAGCTAATCCACAGCTAAATTCCACAGCACATTCTTTCACCTTGCTTCAAAATCAAAGCTGTTTGTAGTTTTCATAAGTGACATAATGCCCATGGTAAATTAAGAAAAAAAAAAAGAAGTCTTTAACAATGTGAACATTTCCAGTTGTGAAACATGTGGAAAAAGAAACTAACGAAAAAAAAAAAAAAAGTTTTGTAAAAAAGAAGAAAGATACCCCTGGTTTTCCCCTCAAGGATAAATCCATTTCCAGCATACTTAGTATTTTAGCAGGCACAGAACTGTTCTGTTCCACTTCAGTGTTGTATAAATACAACAAGGACTGTAGCCAGGCTCTTCCACCCTATGACTCCAAACAGAAGGAATCAGTGGAGGGAAGGCTATCGGGTAATGGCTATGCTGGGTTGGCCCCAGCCATACTCAGAAACCAGTTTCCTTATTTCCTTACCCTCTGTTTCCGTAGGCTTCCTGGGCTGGTGGGAGATGGGCTTGGAGACTTCCCAGAGCGGGGAGTAGAAAGCTGGCTACCAGGGGTTCCATTCACTAAAAGAGCAATAAATTGAAAAAATAAATACAAGGCATTATTAAAAGCAAATAAATAGTTAAATCAACATACATCTTTTCATTCTTTGCTGAAGAGATTAATTTGCTTTTGCTTAATGGTTTAAACATTAAATAAGGTAATTCACAAAAGAACTTTTTCCTCAGTGTTTTGGCTCATGAAGCCAATTTTTATACAGAGTGCAAGTAAATAAACACACCTGAAAGACTGTTTTGTCAATGGCAGAGAACATGAACATGTTTTCTTAAAACTGTATTGTTCCTGTGCTTGAAAGTGATGGGGAACAAGATGCTTTGTTGACTTTAACAGACAGTTGATATATGTAAACCTTTTCATTCATTTAGTTATGGTTTGAAGTGCTACCCACCAAAAGCAAAAAGCAGTATTGCTTGCAAGAACAAATCAGCTGCTTGCTGTTCCTCACTCATTCATTTGAAGAGATTTTTGCAGTAGTATCTACCCCAAACATCACCTCAGACTTAACCCAGAAGGGCTTTCTAGAGGCAAATAAACTGGATGCAACACCTCAAGTCTGACTTGCAGCAAAG
Organism: Falco rusticolus; assembly: GCF_015220075.1. Taxonomy (NCBI): domain Eukaryota; kingdom Metazoa; phylum Chordata; class Aves; order Falconiformes; family Falconidae; genus Falco; species Falco rusticolus. The sequence goes on from NC_051188.1 coordinate 26,357,398, forward strand.
CATCACTTTCACAAATAAGTAAGTTCCTTCATATATGTTAGTGCCTATCATGTTAGAAGCATCTTTTGCATGCATGTGACATTATCTATTCAATTAACAAAACAATACCAGCAGAGGACAGAATTCTGCTACAAAATAATCACACAAAAGGCTATCAATAATGTTTACACTGAGCTAGATAGAAACACTACAAAGCGTGGATCACATATATATGTAAATATTCTTAAACAAGCAACTGTTATATCACAGTCCATATTTGCCAGCACCAGGAAAAAAATATAATCGACTATTGAATTCCCAGATTCTGAATCTTAGGAGAATATTTACACACTAGGATATCAACAAGGTATTTGACTTACCTTCTATGAGTTCTAACATGGACAAAATCTTACTGTTTTAACCTGATAACAGCAAGCAGCAAAATTCCTGCTCTGTACTAAGCCAAGCTGTAGCCAAGATGAGAAGCAATGGGATTAGTTAAGGATAGCTGGGGCTGCTCACAGAGTGAGCTGAATGCGATGCAGGATTCATAAGCAGAAGCCTTTTCTGCGTAAGGCTGACGTCTTCAGAGCAGCAGTGGGAGGTGCAGGTGCTGTCTTAGGGCTACATCAAAGGTGTCAATTAAGCATAATGCTGCTGCTTCACAACGCTGAGCCACCGCAACCCCCACTCGCTTTCCATGGAGCCCCGAAAGCCTAAGCAATTCTATATGCTGTGCACTGAATCATAATGAGGTGCCTTTGGGGGCAATATACCAAATGACTCATCTGAAAATCAAAATGACAATAACTCTTGTAAAACCTTGGCTGACTGGCAATCTAGCAAATGTTAATTCCTTTGGATAATACAGGAGGCATTTTTAATAGATTTTCCTTACTTTTTACATAATACATTGTTCTCACTGTCTAATACTGGGCCCACACATTATAAGGAAGAAACATGTGTATCTACCACACCACACCACTCACATCAAGAAAACACATTATACTGCATGATAAATAATGATCGCTTAACAGAGCTTAGGTGCTTAGGTGCTATGAGTGATCAAATCTCAACATCACTTTGTGCAAGGCATTGTTTAAGGCAAAGGTGCAATATATTGGTATAACGATAGGAATAACAAGATAAATGAATTGGATCTAAATAGGCTGCTTTTCTAGAAAAACATTCTACACATGTAGGCTTCAAATTCTCTTTGTACAGAGGACAATAGTTGGCACATATCAGCACTGATTCAAATGCTGTACTAAGTGTGTGGGGGAAAGTACATGCATATGGACAAATTCACTGAAGTTCATACAGTATTCAGCAAAACACCCCATAGGTCTGGCCAATAATGACTAAAATCAAATTTATTATCAATACTTCTGAAATCATTTAGGAAAAGGACAAGATGAGGACATTAAAAATGAGATTTTTGGAACCTTAAACTTACAGTTTTAAAGGGCTTCTTATAAACAAATATGGTACTATTTAGAAACTAATTCTAAACTACTAGTTTTCACATACAGCTAGTCCTCAGGACTGCTAAGTAACAAGACTTCTCTTTAAACCAAGCAGATATTCTCAGGTCTTATAATTATGAAAAAAATTAAGATAACAGAGACACTTTAATAAATCTTGTAGCACTAGGCAGTGGTTCCTGTTCCTTACAGATTGACTCCTTCCCCAGAACTTTCAACAACGATTTTTCTTAGAAATACTATTGCCGTTATTCTGTCCTGAAGACAAAGACTTGAAGCTACCAAGTGGATGCAGACAAACAGATGCAATGTTGTCTTTGACTCTTAATGTATTTCCCATGTACCATGTTTCATCTGTTTAAGATGAAAAACCAAAGTATTACAAACCCTAAAAATCACTCGCTTTCCAGCACCAGAGTATCTAAAGCATTTAAGCTAAGCTCCAATGCTCTCCCCAACAGCATTTTTGAAAAAGGAAAATGATGATGGTTGTGCTTGTGTTGGCCATCTGTAATATCTGAAATCAAGAGCACGATTAATGGATCAAGGTCCTCAGGAGATTTAAGTGGCATTTGCTCACCTCCCTACCCATATCCAAAATACAAAGGTGGTAAGTACCTAAAACACATGCCAAGGTTTTTGCGAGTGTATAAAGACTCCCCGTGGAGAGATGTTTAGGAAACTAGAGATGACAGTTAGCACTGAGGATGAAATTCCTTTTACCGATCTTTAGGTACCTATTGCATTGACTTCTACATCTGAAGTAGTTTTCTAGACCTTATTTCAACCAAGTTGCTGTCATAGCATGAGATGTATCATCCCCAAGCAACCATCTAAAAGGGACCTGATGTCCTAGAAGCATCCACTGAAGTGCAGACTTCTAAAGCTAGGAAAGATGAATCCAAACACATGTACCTAGAGTTTTAAGATATGCTGGAGATGAAGCAAAATCATCAAAATTCTCCCCACCTACCAATTTTAGTGGATTTTATTCCAAACACAGAACTGCATTAAATAAACTTTGATGACCAAAGGCATACAAAGTCTACGTTAGAGTCAACCTGAACAGGGACTGGGGTGAGGTGGGTTTTATTCCCAACTCTCTATATGCACCTGCACAACATCAGGCAAGTAATATAATCTTTACTACTTGTCTACTTAGGCTTTAAGTTCTGGCTGAATGAACTCTCTGTGCACATCATGTCTGTCTTCTGGATGCTGGATACCTGCAGATATATATTACTATTACTACCGATACTATTAATGTAATGCTTAAGACTGACATCACAACAGGCAAGAAATCCCAATTCCTAATAATTCCCCAGTCTACTCCAGAGCCCCCTCCTTTTTTATCTTCTTGTTTATGGCTTGTGGCCATTTCACCTCTGACTCTAATTCCTTGTAATTCACTATACTGAATTTGCAAATAGAGTTGATATTAAGTGCTGTGTAGTGGGAAGAGACTGGACTGATTCTGACCCCCTTCCTGAACTCCACACAATCACGACAATTCAAAGGCCATTCTTACATACACTGCTCATGACGAGACAACACAGAAACAAATATGTGAATAAAATCAATAATATTTAATAATAATGCATTCCTAGTAAGTAGTGGAATATAGTCTAAACTACCCTAAAAATCATTTCTAGGTGGAATGCATTCTGGTTGGAAACTGCATTCCTGTCCAGTATCTGCACTGCATTTCTCATGGGCTGATACAGCACGTGTTCCTACAGGGAACATTTATGTAGATAAAGACATATGAAATTGGTAAATCACTGTTGTGATTAATCATGTTATTGAGTGAGGCAAGAGTTTTCTTGTCACTTTTATTCATAAAATGGCAGGGGTCAGAGACTTCAGCTTAACACACAGCGCCCTCCCATCGTCTCATGAAAAAGATTTATCCATACAAAATTTCAGAGGAAAAATATGTATTAAAAAGCTAAAACAATAACAAAATTATTGTGGCTGCTCGGAGCAGAGGTATGCAACTGCTCATGTGAACTCCTGTCCTTACCATCCTCTCAGTGGGGACGCATAACAGAGCAAGAACCTATCTTCGTATTTGTTTTTCCAGCACCTGGCACACACATGAAGGTAGAAAACCCCACAAAAAAGAACACTAAGCTGGATATCATCATCTACTAAGATAAATGCAAAATAGGTTTTCATATAATGATGTTTATGAACTAGTTAAAACACTGTAAACAAAATGTACTTTGATGGCAATCCAATAAATAATTTTGATAGGGAAACTTTTTATTAAATAATAATAATAAAAACTGAGAAAAGCTGAATGGAAGTGTCAAGTGCCAGTCTGAGAAGCTGCCAATGCCACTGCACTGTATTAAAATCATACCCTCCTATAAAACTGCCTGTTCATGTGTTAGCATCTTGTAGTCTATAAAACATTTAGAGATGACTCTGTGTGTTAATAAAAGTGGTTTGCCAAACACAAGAGTGTGTTGAAAGAGGAAAAAATGAGACCAAAGGAAAAGAATGGTGCAGGCTTTTTTGCAGCCACAACTTACTTACAACTAGTACAGGATAAACTAAAAAATGATTTACAGAAGTCACAACAACGTGTGCAGGTAATTTTCAACAACCGTTAGCTAGAAAATAGTGATGCAAGATCACTACTTGACCTTGTATCAATTACTCCTGTAGTTTGTCGCTGTTCTTTCCAAAACAACATTTTTGCCTCAGTAGAATTATGTAGTTACAAAGTAGTTATGGAACAAACCATACCTTGCCTTTTGGTTCCTTCTGCTTCTGTATTCTACTTGTATACACCTTGTCATTTTTCTCTTCATTCCGAAAGACAGTTTGTCCGAAGCATCACATTAAGCAAGTTCCCTCATTATCACTCCCCAGTAAAGACAAGGCTTTAGAGGTTCTACATCAGAATGCAACTGGTTGAGAAAAACTCCAAATAACGAGTACTGCATTGATTTTAACTGGTTCTAAACTGTCCTTCTTACAGTCAATCTTTTCTAGAGTTTATGATGAGAAGTTTCTTCACTGTGGGGGTGGTGAGGCACTGGAAGAGGTTACCCAGAGAAGCTGTGGACGCCCCATTCCTCGAAGTGTTCAAGGCCAGGCTGGATGGGGCTTTGAGCAGCCTGGTCTAGTGGAAGGTGTCCCTGCCCACGGCAGGGGGGTTGGAACTCAATAATCTTTAAGGTCCCTTCCAACCCAGATGACTGTGATTATGCAGATACAAGACAAACATCTCTCTTCCACTAAGACAAGGCTTGACAGACCCATACAGAGTTTTCACATGATCAACAGATCAACAGATTAAAAGTGTCAGCAAAAGGGATCACCTTCAGATCAGGTTTATATTCGTATCTTAGTAGCCACCAGTACCTGAGACCCTGTAAGTCACTGGTACGTGTGTTAGCCACACAACGTAACCCAAGCAGTGCAGAGCTCAGCAGGGACTGTAAACCCCACACACACTCAGCCCACACCAACCTCCATGGAATGGCCACTTCTACCCCAACCTGAAGTCAGCTATGTCCACACTTTCAAGCAGAGAAGTGCTGTAGACACTTAGACATTGCAGACATGCCTGATATCTCAGAAGACAGGAGTCTTCCTTGAAAACATCGTTTCCTGGAATCCACGAGTAATTTATTTATTTTTTGGTAACCTCATAAGGTGGGCAAGTGCCTCTTGTTTTTTTTCTCTGCACTTCATCAGAGTACAGCTGATATTTATGACCTTGGCTGCTAATTTTGTGTAGACCCTAACCGAGAGAGCATCTACATATATGTAACTTTTAATGAAAATTTCCTTTGAACTGTTTTGCCTAATTAGAAAGACTAGGATTCTCAAATCAGTTTGTGTGAATGGAGTGCCAGCTCTGAGGACATTTTCTCATTCAGCATTTAACTTTCTATTCCCTTTAGAGGGTTACACTATTCAGTCTAACCAAATCTATTTCTCTTACTAACTCCTGATTTTTGTTACAGGCTATAAAATGATAAAACGTAGTTTTTTAATTATTAGTATCAAGTAGAAACACCATAAATAAAAAATTAAAAAGAAGCCAGGATCAAAGTAAAAATCATCTAAAAATCCCTGGGTCTGTAGGATGACTCCATCACTCCCATGGGTTTGTACTCTTGGCTTCAGGAAAGTTTTGCTTCAGCATATTTATTACAAAATCTGTCAGCTGAGTACCTGTAACAGTGTGAATGAAAGCATGTGACCTCACCAAAGACAATATGATATGTTCCTTCCTTTGGGACCCAAAAGGTCTTCTTGACTCAGGTGGCTGAAGAAGGGTTGTTTCTGGATAATGGTTTAGGGATGAACTATCCAACTAAATGAAAACATATCTTTTTGTGGAGAAACACATCTACCCCTTTTTTTCTAAATAGCTGAGAAAAGCACAAGCATCTGCCCTAGAGAAGTCTTCAATAAGATCCAATTTCCATATCCCAAACCACTTTTTTCTTTAGGGAACATCTACAGTTTTGATCAGGCTTTAGTCTGAGGTGTAGTTTCATGATTTCTTTACCCAGGTGCAATTTTTTTTTTTTAAAAAAAAAAAAACAGCCCTTGGTAATAGGACCTACTCCATCTGTTCTTCACATGTTCCCTTTGTCATTCCGAACAGGTACGTGTATCAACTCAGTTACTCTTGAAACAGACCCCTGTCGCACTAAATAACTGAAACTGCAAAACAACTCCTCTTAACCCCAAACCTGAATTGCTGTTACAAAAAAGATTTCAAACATCCGAAATATTGTGGGTGACAGTTTGAGGGGAACAGTAGATAACTCAGCGGGGAGGAGAAGTGAGAAGGAAGTAATTTTGAAGGAGATGTTCAAACTGAAAAAAAACCCAGAAAGTAGTTTTGTTGTGAGCAAGTCCTGAAAATTATGAGTTGAGATTTCAGAGGCTAAAACAGTGTTCATCCAAATGCAGTATCCTTCCTTAATTTAACAGAAAAAGGTACAATAATTCCAGCCATCTCATGCTGCTCTTGATTTGATTAAAAGTAATGATCATGAAGAAGTAAGCGCTGTGTTCTGCAAATCTGTTACCTCTTCACCTGCATTGAGGCTGACATCAATGGTGTTAATTGGTAGCTGGACAGAAGCCAACAGCTACTGAATAGCTTTCAGACATTCATAATTTTCAGTCACCAGCATCAGGCTGATACCTGGCCTCACTGAAACTCAATGTCTCCTTTATGATGTCCTTTCCCAAATAATATCTGATGCCAACAAAAAAACCCCAACCATTAAGGTGTTTTACAGCCTTTAAGAAGACATCAGGAAAATTAAATAGAGGCAGGATTATCTGTTGCACTTGGAACCAGACTTCAGCCCTCTGCTTGCCTGGGAGGTCACACTACTTTTCTCTGCTTCTCTCCTTTGCCTTGTTTCCTGCTTCTCTCCTCTATTTAGACTGAAAGCATTTTGAAGCAGACAATACCTCAAATGCATTTGTAAAAAATCAGGAAGCTATCCTCCTGCAGCGAGACTTGTCTTGTGGTACTGTTTTGAAACACTGTCAGATGTAAATAAAAAACTGAACAAAACATAATAATGGAGAAGTCAGCTCTTACCACAGATCTTCCTAGCTTGCATGTACTCTTTTAAGAAAAAAGTATTCTGTGTTTTTATATAAAAATAGGATGCATCTGCTTTCAGAGTCAGGGAGGCTACCAGGAGAATATAAGCACATTAAACACATGCTCTGTTAAGAAATTACAAAAAGGAAAAAGCAAGGATGGAAGAAAGGTGACCACCACCTATGGAGGAGCATACATTCCTCTTAAATATGTCAAGAAATGGTGTAAAAGCACATGCAGCTTTTTTGCTCACTGTAGGTTGTAATGCTCAAAAGGGTGAGGGGTGTGTGTCTCCCGTTCCCTTACAAAGTGACCCATTACCTTGCCCTCAGTTAACCAGAGTACAGATTTGCACCTGCGTGGCACTGAGTGCTAGTGCAGTCTCCAGTATTGCTAAGGGTCTTTGTCTGCAACCCTGCAGCCTGCTTGCCACCTGAAGCTCCACCTTTTCCCCCATCCTGCTGTGCCAGGGTGTCCCAGAGCCTGTGGGACAGTATTTTTTATTTTTCTGTTCCCATGCTGTTACTGCCATGGCCAGGTACCTGCAAACCCTGACACTATTTTTATGGTAGGTCTGTATGGGGCTTTCAGGCTTGCCAAGGATGCTTCCCTTACAGGCAATGGAGGGATAAAGGCAACCCCAGTGGGTGAAGGTTATCTAAGATCCTTGGGAATGTCACTAAGAACCCTTTGCCCATAGTACCAGATGAGAAGACAAGGGAAATAGTTCTCTGGAGCAATGGCTGGGGGCTCGCCAAGGAGGGGAGACACTCAGGGTCCTTTGCCTGCTCCCACACGCAGTCAGGGGCCACTACAACAAGGGGAGACTGAAGCAGAAAGCAAGGGCCTTCAAGCAGAATTTTCTCTAAAAATCATCTGTGAACACTACTGAAATTATCTTCAAAGCACCAGTTCTGGTAAAATGGTATTGCTCCAGACTTAGAGATGCAAAAATGAGACACAGATATTAAAGAAAACCAAAAAACCAGCCAACTCCTTAAAATAACCCCTTCAATTTCTGTGAGCAATTTCAGAAGCTATTGGGACAAATCTGGGAAAGTTCATCACACCACACTACTATTTGCTCAGACCAAGGAACTCATGGACTTCACCGCATTTATAAACATTTAGTTCAAGCCAAAGTGTGGCTTTAATTCATGTGCCACTTGAAATTCTGTGTCAAACATGGGAAACAGTTCTTGAGGGTGGTATATAAGTGCTTAAACCAAACCAGACCATGTCCTACCCTCATTGACACATCCATCTCTCTAACAATAGGGGAATAACCCAAAGACTCTTATAATATCCTTCATTAACTCTAATAATGATGAATCCCGATCAGCTATCCTGTGCTGGATGAGAAGAAAAATAATGTTGAATATCTACATTAAAGACTATACCATACGACAAATGCATACAGGAGAGAATTAAGGGTAAGTCAAGGACATCCATTCATCTCAGGACTTTATCAGTTTTAATATCCAACTTCGACATTTTTACATTTTTTTAACATAGTCTTCGTCTATGCAACTTTCTTTTTAGGGCTCATGTGTAGTATGTGTATCCATGTGTCTTATCTTAATATGGGCATGAACTGATGACCAAGGCAGGCATCTGATCCTTTTGCATAGGAAGAACGCACAAACTTTTCAAAATGCAGCAAGAATCAAATAAGAGGGATCAGATTCTTTCTAATTAGCAACATGCTCTTGTCCATAGAGATTGCTTAGCTTTTTCTCAAGGGTATGCTACTGATAACACTTTCTGCCTGCCCTTATCCCTACTTTTCTCAACTTTTTTTTGTGATAAAACTCTTCACAAAATGATACATCTTTTCATTTTTAGAATGTGTATGTATTGGATTTGATCTGAGCAAAGAATCTGCTATTTTCTTGAGTATGTTTTGTGTTTATCCCTAATGAAAGAAAAAACCCCTCACAGTAAAGATGAACTGAAAGCGGTTTAAAGGCATAGAATAAAAAAATAAATAAAAAACCCCCACAGATGTATATACACTTAGCAGTAAAAACATGACAACAAAAGCATAACTTCCAGTTATGCACTAGTCATTTAGGATACTCACTAATACCAAGATGTTTAATGTAGACACACCATGGAAAAAATTATCTGTTCATACGTGCACTAGATGGTAATTCCTTCATTTTGCTACTGTCACAGGTACATAATCCCAATAAATAGGCAGTATTTTTAGGCCTACTAGATGGCAGAATAGTGAAATCTCTACATATTTTCTGCATTTCATGGGAGAACTTTGTATTTTGTCTAATATATGAGTTAGTGCTTCTTCTTTCCATTGTTGTTTTTTTTAAATGAAGTATATAATATCAAACTGCTTGTTTTTAAAATCTATTCATTGATTATTGTTAATTTTACATTATCTAAAAACAATTCTTGAGGGCAAGTGGCCACTTAGTGTAATATCGCTTCCTTTTATGACAGTTATATTGATGTAAAGACTCATATATGGAAGGTTAGAAATAGACTTCCCATAGCATCCACACAAGTTGACTTCAGTATTTGCAGGCTTTCTGCACACAAGAGCTACAGACAGCCAAGTGAGATCCATTGTCACCACAAAAATTAACTTTTATAGAAACATTTTGAATTGTTTATCCTTTTTAAGCGGTAAGAAGATACACTAGACTAGACTAGACTGGAATAGAATAGAAGGACAGAACAGAACAGAACAGAACAGAATAGAACAGAACAGAACAGAACAGAACAGAACAGAACAGAACAGAACAGAACAGAACAGAACAGAACAGAACAGAACAGAACAGAACAGAACAGAACAGAAGAGGTGGAAGAGACCTATAGTGATCACCTAGTCCAGCTGCCTGACCAGTCAGGGCTGACCAAAAGTTAAAGTGTGTTAAGGACATTGTCCAAATGCCTTTTAAAAATAGACAGGCTTGGGGCATCGACCACCTCTCCAGGAAGCCTGTTCCAGTGTATACTGGGTTTGTGTGGCAAAGTATCAGGGGGGCTACAAGGGTGGCTTCTATGAGAAGCTGCTAGAAGCTTCCCACATGTCCCACAGAATTGACACCAGCTGGCTCCAAGATGGACCCGCTGCTGGTCAAGGCCGAGCCCATCAGTGATGGTGGTAGCATCTCTGGGATAGCGTATTTAAGGGAAAAAAACCTGCACAAGACTAGCATCAGCCAGAAAAGAGTGAAGATATGTAAAAGAAACAGGTCTGCAGACAGCCAAGTCAGTGCAGGAGAGATAGGAGGTGCTCCGGGGGGCAGGGGGGGGCTCCAGACGCCACAGTGGAGATTTCCCTGCAGCGCATGGTGGAGACCATGGTGAGGCAGGCTGCACCCTGCAGCCCATGGAGGTCCACGGTAGAGCAGATCTCCACGTGGAAGCCTGTGAGGGACCCCACACCAGGGCAGGTGGGTGCCCGAGGAGGCTGTGACCTGTGGGCAGCCCACGCTGGAGCAGCTCCTGGCAGGGCCTGTGGCCCCGCGGGGAGAGGAGCCCGGGCTGGGGCAGGTTTGCTGGCGGGGCTGGGGACCGTGGGGGGACCCAGGCTGGAGCTGTTTGTGTAGACCACAGACCTGTAATCTGTGGGAAGGGCTCATGTTGGAGAAATTTGTGGAGAACTGTCTCCCATGGGAGAGACGCCATGCTGGAACAGGGGAAGAGTATGAGGAATCCTCCTGAGAAGGAAGGAGCAGCAGAAAAAGCATGTGAAGAACTGACCGCAGCCCCGTATCCCATCCCCTTGTGCCGCTGGCAGGGAGGAGGGAGAGAAAATCAGAAGTTGAGCCCAGGAAGAAAGGAGGGGTGAAGGGAAGGTGCTTTTTTTTTTAAAAAAAAAATTGTTTTCTCATTACCACACTCTGTCTTGATTGGCAATAAATTAAATAAATTTTCACAGAATCATAGAATGGTTTGGGTTATAAGGGACCTTTAAAGGTCATCTAGGTGAATGCCCCTGCAATGAGCAGGGACACCTTCCACTAGATCAGGTTGCTCAGAGCCCCGTCCAGACTGACCTTGAATGTTTCCAGGGATGGGGCATCTACCACCTCTCTGGGCAAACTTTGCCAGTGTTTCACCACCCCCATTGCAGAAAAATTTCTTCATTATAGCTGGCCTAAATCTACTTTCTTTTAGTTTAAAACCATTACCCCTTGTCCTATCACAACAGGTCCTGCTAAAAATCTTTCTTCTAAGCCCACTTTAAGTATAGAAATGCTGCAGCAAGGTCTTCCCACAGCCTCCTCTTCTCCAGGCTGAACAACCCCAACTCTCTCATCCTGTCTTCATAGCAGAGGTGCTCCATCCCTCTCATCATCTTTGTGGCCCTCCTCTGGACCCGCTCCAACAGGTCCATCTCTTTCCTGCGCTGAGGACTCCCAAGCTGAATGCAGTATTCCACGTGGGGTCTCACCAGAGCAGAGCAGAGGGGCAGATTCACCTCCCTCAGCCTGCTGGCCACACTTCTTTTGATGCAGCCCGGGATATGGTTCGTCTTCCGGGCTGCAAATGCATATTGCTGGCTGATGTGCAGCTTTTCATCCACCAACACCCCCAAATCCTTCTCAGCAGGGCTGCTCTCAATATTCTGTAGCCTGTATAGATACCTGTTGTTGCCCTGACCCAGGTGCAGGACCTTGCACTTGGCCTTGTTGGACCGCATGAGGTTCACATGGGCCCACTTCTTGAGCTTATCCAGGTCCCCCTCGATGGAATCCTGTCCCTCAGGTGTGTCGACCACATCACTCAACTTGGTCTCATCTGCAAATTTTTTGAGGGTACACTCAATCCCACTGTCTGTGTCATTGAAGAAGATATTAAACAGTATTGGCCCCTGAGGCACACCACTTGTCACCAATGTCCAGCTGGACATCGAGCTGTTGGCCACCACCCTCTGAATGTAACCATCCAAGCAAATCTTTATCCACCAAGCAGTCCACCCATCAAATCCATATCTCTCCAATTTAGAGGGAAGGGTGTTGTGGGGGGCCGAGACTAAGGCCTTACAGAATTCCAGACAAATGACACCTGCAGCTCTTCCCTGTTCCACTGATGCAGTCACTCCATCATAGAAGTCCCCTAGGTTGGTCAGGCAAGATTTGCTGTTGGTGAAGCCATGCTGGCTGTCTCAAATCACCTCCTTGTCCTCTATGTGCCTTGGCACAGCTTCTAGGAGGAGCTGTTCCATGATCTTCCCAGGCACAGGGGTGAGGCTGACAGGTCGGCAGTTCCCAGGGTCCTCCCTTCTACCCTTTTTACAAATGGGTGCAGCGTTTCCCTTTTTCCACTCACTGGGGACTTCACCTGACTGCCATGACTTTTCAATTAGCATGGAGACTGGCTTGGCAACGATATGAGCCGGTTCCCTCAGGACTCTGGGACGCATCTCATCAGGTCCCATAGACTTATGTATATTCAGGTTCCTCAGGTGGTCACAAACCTGATCTTCTCTTACAGTAGGAGGGATTTTGCTCCCCCAGTCTCTGTCTTGTGATCCACCCATTTTCTGCAAGTTAAGTCTGCTTTGCCCATGAAGATAATTTCTGAGTGATGTTCCTGTTTTTATCTCGACCCATGAGCCTTTCATTATATTTTCTGTCCCATGTCCAGCTGAAAGGGAAAGTGACAGAGTGGCTTTGGTGGGCACCTGGGGTCCAGCCAGGGTCAACCCACCACACAGTGTTTGACCACCCTCTCGGTAAAGAAATGCTTCCTAATGTCCACTCTAAACCTCTCCTCACCCAGCTTTGAACCGTTCCCATGTGCTCCATCACTGGATACCCGTGAGAAGAGCTCAGCACCTCCCTCTCCACTTCCCCTCCTCAGGAAGCTGTAGGGAGCAATGAGGTCGCCCCTCAGTCTCCTTTTCTCCTAACAAGACAAGCCCAGAATCCTCAGCCGCTCCTCACAGGACATGGCTTCCAGCCCTTTCACCAGCTTTGTTGCCCTCCTCCGGACACGTTCGAGTGCCTTAACGTTCTTCTTAAATTGTGGTGCCCAGAACTGCACACAGCACTCAAGGTGAGGCTGCACCAGTGCTGAATCCAGCGGGATCATCACCTCTTTTGACCGGCTGGTCACACTGCATCTGATGCACCCCAGGGTGCGGTTTGCCCTCCTGGTGGCCAGGGCACACAGCTGACTCACGCTGAGCCTGCTGCCCACCAGCACCCCCAGATCCCTTTCCGCAGGGCTGTCCCGGCCACTCCTCTCCCAATTTGTACTTGTGCCCAGCATTACTCAGTCCCAGGTGCAGAATCTGGCTTCTGTTCTTGTTAAATTTCATCCCATTAATCATTGTCCAACGCTGCAACCTATCTAGATCCCCCTGTAAGGCCTCTTGTTCATTGAGAGAGTCAACAGCACCTCCCAGTTTGGTATCATCATCAAACTTGCTAACGCTGCATTCAACTCCTGCATGCAGATCATCAATAAAAATATTGAACAGAACCAGCCCTAGAACTGAACCCTGAGGAACATTGATGGTGACCAGTCACCAGCCAGATGTAGCCTCGTTTACTACAACCCTTTGAGCCCTGCCCTTCAGCCGGTTCTTCACCCAGGCTCCTATCAGCTAACCGACTGATCTGCCAGCATCCTATCCATTCTTGTCAGGCTTTGTCTTATGTTTTTCTCTAAGAAAATCTTAATTACAGTGTGGAAATGATTATGTCCAATAGGCAAGGTCATAGAATATCTTTTGACATACTAGTATGTTCCTGTAAATGTAGTGGTTTCACGTAACATATTTTTAAGATGGGAAATGCGTCATCAGCACAGGACCATCCAAAATGCTTTGCATTTTTAATATTTCCACTATAATGTTTCTTTCCTTGTTATAAATATAATGATATATTAATTATTATTGTGGCATACAGAAAACATTCCTTTTTTTCACCAGCTGTAAAATAATCTCCTGGTCTTTTGCAGTAATTGAACATGTAATGGTATTCTGCTCAGACCCTTGTAAAATTGAACTGCAGGAAATTAAGATTTACTGACCTACACTTCTGCATGTTTAAGTAAAAACAGTACAATTTCTCTCAGGACCAAAACCAACAAGTTATCACATAGCCAACACGACAAAAATGTTGCTAGTCCCCTGGCAGAAACATTTGTTATGCATAGCAAGACAGTTCCACACAGAAATGAACATACATGGTTCGCTGTCCATTACCTGTGCTCCCAAATGAATATTCATTAGACAAAAACCAGAAAGAGTCCGTAACATTCACACAGCAAACTGGGTCTCCCTTGCTAAAGTTTAATTTAACTGTTCCACCTAGCTAGAAAGAAATCTGCTTAATACATGTCTAAGAAAGAGCTACTGTGGGCTTGCTCCTCACAATTGATACTTCTTCCCATTACCTCTTTTCAGGTTTCTCTATTTCAGCTGTTCTTAGGATGTATAGGAGGCATGTTGCCTCCCAGCCCTGTTACCTGTGTCTACACCTCTCTCATTGTGTCTTTCCCACTTCCCTCCTTCCCTGAGCAAGGACCTTTTTTTTTCTCAGCTTAGTCTTCTTATGAAAAATATGTTTCCAGTTGGTCCATGTCTCCCCTCTTTGAAACCAGCTAGGAGCACCTGGGCCATTCTGATCACCACCTCCCCATAAAGACCTTTCAGTGCTGGATGCAGGTCCCAGTATGAAATTCGCTTCCCTGTCGGCAGAAGACTTCCTGCATGAAGAGTGAGGTGGCTTTCAGACCTCTTGTTCACCTTTTACAAAATCCATATTCACAAGCAGTGCTGCAAATGCTGGATTGGGTCTACTCAACTGGTGCACACCAAGTACTTTCAAGCACCAATAGTGGCAAATTATCTAATGCACTTTTTTTTGTTTATTTATTTGTTTTGCTTAGGAAAAAGCAGCAGGGGGGAACTAGTCACAGACTACTTCATGGGAGCAGCTGCAAAGGCAGCCAAAGCAAGGCGCTTCAGACTGAGCTTCTTAAAGCTTTTTGCTGTGTCTTCTCCAGCCTGTTCCACTGGCTTGTTCAGTCAGCTCTGACTTTTTCTTCCTCAGCTATCTTTGCACCTCACACTCACATCTGTAATTGCATTCTTTCTCTGCCCTGCCCCCCTTTCCTCAGTATCCTCATTGCCTTTAACCTATCCTTTTCTCACTGCTGCCTCTCAACTCCTTCAGAAACAAAATACAAAATAAAGATTATGAAATCAACCTTTTGCAGACACAGATCCTATGCTGCATAACTTGGACTACTTCCTGCATTATACTTACTAAGTTCCTAGTAAAAAGAATATCTCTTTATGTCAGTCTTTATGTATTGGCAGCAAAATCATGCATGGAAAATAAAGTAAATTGAACCATGGTATGCCAGAATATGATTTATAAAACTGGAGAATTATTTTATATTGGGAAATCACTTCATCGCAGATGCAACTTAGAAAACAAGTGAATTTTTACTATCAACTGTTTCACACATACAATGATTTTCCACAGAATCATGGCACTTCAAGCACATTGCCAATTGTATTGAAACAAATTGGTTGTTTTTTTTTAAGGAAGATTTCTTGCATGCTTTACCTGAGCTAGTAGAAGCAGGAGACTTGCTGCGTCGGGATGGGCCCGGGCTCTTGGTGGTGCTCCTACGCGAAGTTGAAGCTATTTTGGTATAGGAAGTGGATTTCACCACCCGACATTCTAAAAGACAAAGAAACTACATAAGTTAGCAATTAAGAAAGCCAGCAAGATTCTATAACAGAAAGAGCACTGAAAAGCACAAACATTTAGCCCACACTTGTTTTCATTCATCTTGAAGAGTTTTATGAGAAAATATAAAATCTGTATAAATGGCTCCATTAAAATCCAAGTACAGTATGTACCACATCCCAGATAAAGAACTGCTGCAGTAATCCAGACTTTTAGATACCATGGTTACTGCAAGTATTTAGGACAGCTTAATTTAACAGTGCTGAGAATACACATAAAATTTATTTGTTTCTGAAGATTTCAGCCTAAGTAATGCAGTGGTTTTTTGTAAATGATCCAAATGCAATGTAAGCATTTTTTGTTAACCTAGGCAGCCTCTTCTAGAAGAACTGGAAAGCTGCTTTTATATATCAAAATGTTAAGACTGTACAAGATGACGCAGGTGTCTGTCACTCATGAAAGGTTTGAAGAAAGTGAAGCATGTTTGTTGTTCCTGCTTAATCCTCTGGTGAGCAACAGCCCACATTGTATAGCACAGGCAACTCATCACAGGTTGAGGGAAACAGCTCTACTTGCTCATAAGAGACATCAGTAAAATCAATGAAGAGGTGAAATTACACTCCCACTTGAGAACACAGCAAGATGTTCAGGTTAGAGTTTATATACACCCACACAGCTCTGTAGGCATTCTTGCATTGTGCCTGCAAAATGGTTCTTGGCCCGAGGATGAAAGAACTTAGTGTGCATAATGCTGATGTCTTGCACTCATAATGGATACTAACTTAATCACCAGACATATTATACAGTTGGGCAAAAAAAAAAAAAAAAAAAAAAATCCACTTCTTAGCCAATATACAATTAGAAGTCTGCAGCAATGTTTATACTCTCTTCACCTGACAATGTCAGTATACTTCACTTATTTAAAAATACATCAGTAAACATTTAGTTCTGTATCAACCTGCTTCCCATTGTCTTCCTATGTTTAAGGTTCCTCAACACAGGTTTAGAGAAATAAACAATATTTTTTTCTTCCTACTCAGAAAATACCATGTACAAGCCTGCACATTATTTAGTCTTCACAGATGATCAGTGGAGCCTGTAACATAGTTTAGACAGATTAGAGAACAAAGAAATAAAATTGAGCATAACTCATTAACTTAAACATATCCACCAGAGAATGACATCATGAAATGTATTTCTCTTGGCTGCCCTTGTTTTTCATCAGGCTATTGAAGGAAATAGAAGCAAGAACTGATGTGTTACTGAGGGAACACCCAGCACAGCTAAGAGCTGAGAGGACCAGAGAAACGCCCTGGTCTTCCCAAAGAAGCTTCTCATCCCCAAATCTCTGACCTTTCTAATGCCAAATAGTAGCTAATTTCTTTCTGTTGACATTTCATGTGATTCATTTATGACTACTCTCGTTTTATATGAAAGATGAGTAGAAACGTAGAGAAACATTTACTCTGTTGTAAGAGGAAAGTATCAGCTGAAAACAGGAGGAATCAGATGAAAGCTTTCAATTAGATTCTACTGGGCAACTACAACAGGAACCTTACAACGATTTGCTGGCATAAACAGGTGCTCCAGAAACTATCTATCCATGTGAAATGTAAACAGGTTCTTTACCTTTCTTGTAAACAAAGATTTAGAATGTCCTGAACACCTAACTGCCAGTTTGTTTGATCTTGGAAAACGATGACATGATCCCAGTGCAGGCCCCATTCACAGGAATCATTTGGGAACTGAATACTCTAATGGTCAACAAATGAGACTGAAGTAGAATGACTCATTCAAGCTAAACCCATTAGAACGTAATTATTTGCTTAGTAGAAAAACTTAAGAGCCCATGAGTAAAACAGCCAGGTACTTTCTGTAATATACTTTACTATGTTTCCTGTTTCCAACATGTAAAGAAAACAATTATCTACATCCCTCTCTTGCAATTTGTGCTGTGCACTAAAGCTTAACTCTCATCTTATTACAAGTACTAATACGCATTCAAGTTCTCTCAATACCTTCTAAGCACCCAGAGTTAGAATGAGGTTAGAGATAAGATTCTGTATTTGAATGCGTATTTTCTCTCCTAGTATTGGAAAGGACCAGGCGGAAAGTGGTACAAAAGAAAAGAAGAGGCAAATAAATGCATGTCACGGTTATCTTTCCATCCTACTGATACAATGCTATTGAGGACAATACTCAAGACAACCCTTCTTTTATTTTTTTATTCATAAATGGGCAGCGGTATGACTTGTGGAGAACGACGTGCACAAGCTTTCAGTGCTCCAGGGTCAGGCAACTCATGTCTTCAAGACTGTGGCAAGACTAGTTACAGAGTCTAAAATGATTTCCAGTTATGAGTCGAATGTAACCATGCTGCTTGTTGTAAACAGGTCTCAGCTCCCATGAACAGTTTATGTATGCAATTTTGTTGTAACATTTAGTATGGAAAACTAAAATTTTACTGTAGGCAAGGATCCCACTTAGTAACCACATAACCACTGCTTGTCTCCTCTAAGACATTACCATTATCTGCCTGTTGCTGTAGAACTATGTGTACATAAAGAGGAAGGGAAAACTAAACAAAAAAGTGTGTTTTTTAAAACCACATGTTCTACACAGAATCTATCCTGGTAAGGAAATAAATATGTATCTTTTCCTCATCAACAGTATTCTGATAACCATACAATGGATCCTTGGTAAGCCATCAAATAGAAGAACATTTTTTCCCCTGATTTTCTTCTGATGCCAAAACTATATCAGAAATAGATCTGAACTCCTGACAGAAGAGAGTTATAGTGCCTTTTCACTCATGTGGGCATGCTCAGCCAAGAAGAAACACTAAGTGTTTCTGATTATGTTCAGTGGGGAAGAAATGTATCATGAAGTCCCAGTCCTTCCTCCCACCATCGACTGACTAAGATTAAAGGAACAAAATGATGACACCCATGGTAACGTGAAGCAAAAGAAGGTCAACTTTTAAGGTTTGATCGTAGGCTTTATTGCTTTCCACCTCAGAATACTAGATAAATAAGAATGTTCTTCCAGCCAAAACATCTTGCAATAAGATGTTCTATTGTATAAATACAGACAGAACTAAAAAGTGGGAGAAAGAAGTACAAACAATCAGCAGCAAGACTAACGATGTGACACTGCAGTCCCTTTACAGTGTAGAATATCACCACAGCAGTCTGAGGCATTTGATGGACATTAAGAACAGTACAGCTGAGAAAAAAAGGGGAAATATCCCAAGGCTATGATCTGACATCACTGAGACACCATAGGGACAAGACAAGAAACACAAAGTTCCTGAGATTGCATGGTGGTTTCAATGAGCGGTAGGAACTGGTACAACTAGGAGGAACCCTAGCATATTTACTTGTGAGCTCTTGATTCTTCCTGTTGTCAAATGGATAAAATGTAAGCATGAGGTAATTCAGGGATGTTAACACACAGCATCATAACGCCTCCAGTCTCCAGGTCTGTGATGTTTCATTTCCAAGATGTTTCATTAGCTTGTATGTTCGGTAGATTTTACAATGCCAAGAAAGCAATACAGAGTAACTAATCTGCAATAAAAGTGTCATAAAACGAACAAATTTAACATGTTTTGAGAGAACACTGAAAAGTTATCTAAACTACCAGGAGATCAAAAAGGCTTCCTTGTCAGCAATACAGAAGTTGACTGTATGGGCTTCATGAGTTCTGGGCTAAAATATCATTCTATGTACTGTTTTGCTTTTTTTTTTTTTTTTTTTTTTTTTTGAGGCCTCTGTGTAGAGGACAGATACTTACTTTTTTTGGTATCCCTGTCAATCTGTTTCTCTAAGACAGGAACATTTAACTTGGTTTAAGCAACAGCTGTATCCTACAGATAAGCAAGGAAGGAAGATCAAGGATGTATGTGGTTGTTGGTAAGCCACTTTACTGTAAGTCTTAAGCTGGTACCTTTTACCACTGCTTAAAGACATTAGCCTCACTAGCAGTGTCCTCAGGCCAATCAGTAGATCATTACCCCAAATGCAGTACCGATTTTAGTTTTTAATGTTAAGAGTAATTTGTTCCATGTTGCTAATACTTAATGCAGCTAATAAGATTTTACTTTTCAGCTGCATTCATGCCTTCAATTAAAACCAGTAATCTTCTGTTTGCAGAACTAAGTTTCACTCTTCGGCAAAAGGGAAATGGTACCATCCTGTCTAGTGGCATTGAAATAGACTGAAATTCACCCAACCCTACTGACAAATCAGTGGCAGCTATGACTTGTAATTACATGTTTAAAAGGGTAACTATCATACAGTTTCCAGAAATGAAAGGGATCTAGGGTATTTCACAGAGGTTTAAGTAATTTCAAACCTTCTATTGTCATGGTTGTGCCTACTTAAATTTTGTTCTGCATGTCTTCACGTTCAATGTGTTCCTGATGCAGATGGACAGTGATGTATGCATAGAATACAAAATCCTGACATTTTATCCCATGCACTAAGCTATCTGCCACTGTAAATGCATTTTTTTTTGGAGACATTTTATCTTCTGATTTGATTTCTTACCAGTAACTTGTCCTCCACTCATGACAAAGATTAGGAATACTTTATTTCAACTCTGTGCTGCATATTTGTGACAGCAAATACCTAAACATCCTTTTTTTTTTTTTTTTTTCTGCCAAGAAACATGCTTTGACTGGGGTATAAAATATAGAAAAAGCTAGATTTTCCTTCATGTAAAGTATCATCCTCCACTTCTGAAACTGGGATAAGTATTTACTGACAAGGCAAAAGCCAGAAATAAGGAAGGTATTAATGAATTCCTGTACTATGACTAATATCTCATTCTGCTCTAATGTATAACTTTCAAAATTCTTATTTGTTTCTAAATTCAGTGAAGTCACTCAGAAAGATTTTCTTAAAAGGTAAACAGAATTTATCTATAATCAAAATGTTGCTTCAAGTATTTCCTACTTTATCTTCAAACGTGCTCCTATCTACATAACTTAAAGACACTGTTGGGAGGATTGAACTCATCAAGTACAAGACAGCTAAAAATATGATGCATACGTATGAACTATTCCCCCCATGGTCCTTCCACACTCCATGGAACATGTGACCTATCTTAGGAACCTGTAAGTTAGAAAAGATGAATCTTACTCATGAATGACCAGATATAAATTATAGATTTTGAGTACTGGTGAAGGTACCCTAATAGAAGCAGTATCTTTGGATGGGGATGGGCTCTTTTACTCAATACAAACAGTAACACAAGATTTTTGCTGTATTTCATAATCTTACTGTGTATGAGTAGATTTTATCTTCCTGCCTTCTCCAAGTGCTAACCTTTTTGTCAGAATCATCTCACACAGACTTCCATGTTAATATTTTGGCTATACAAACACTATGATGTTAAATTTTACTTTTCAACAGAGAAGGAATCTGCTATCATGAAAAGTACCACCCCACAGCAGTGATAATGAGGAGTTAAAAAACATTTTTCATCACTGCAACAGCTTCTCTGACAAGGCACAATATCTAATTATTTTCCAACTCTGCGTTTGTAGGCAGCCAAAATTAGAAGACTTCTTCAAAACCTGCTTGCCTAAATGAATCTGAAATATTTCCTACCGAACCGATGTGAATGAATTTGCATGTGTAAAATATTAATTTCTGAAGCTGAAATTGCGTTATCAGAAAATATTTTAAGAGACTTGAAGAATGAGTTGAAATATGAACTTTGTCATTAGCTAAAACACACTGCTAGCACACGGTCTTTAACATGTATGTCTTGTGCGTCTTGCCACATACTCCCCTTCACTTCCAGAGATTTTATCACTTTTTTGCTCAATATACTTCACCCAAGCTGTTCCAATGCTATTCATTAGTTTAACCCTATACTCAGAACACCCCCCCTACTGCAGGTTTACCACACTAGCTGCACTGACCAAAATATCATAAAGTTACTTTTAACTGGAAATGGCTAACATGATACAACTGATTACAACTGCAATCAACTATATTATTTTTATGTATGGCCTCGGCATTATTATTCATGAAACAAAGAAACGTGTCCTGCCTTTGCTTTTTCTTTCCGTGACAAAAGCTTGTTTACTGGTCATATACTCTAACAACAGAAGATATCCCTCTAATGCCCCTGGTGAAGCTGGGGGGGAAATTCTTACTGAAGAGCCTTACTTTATCTTATTGGGTGGCATTTTTCTTGACATTGTTTTATTCATGCAATTGGAGATGAAATGAGAGGATAGTACAAATTAATCAGTTCTTAAGTGTTCCGTTCAGCAGGATCAATGGCATGCTTTCCTGTCCAGCCCAAAGAGGTAGTATTTGTCGTATTACCTATTAAAAATCATCTTGTTCTTTGAGAATAAACAGACTTCCCATCCAATCCAGATGGTAAATATTAACATCATCCCAAGCATCAAGTACACAGGCATTCCATCATTTATTATTTTTTTTATTCCAGTCTAAGAGAAGTGACAACATTACAGTCCAACAAATTCAGGGTGTTTGGCACTACTACTTGATGTCTGAAGACTATCACTTGTTTTCAACCATCTCCCATTTCAAATGACTCTTTTGGAAGTTTACAAGTTCAAGTCCTTTCCACAGTTAGAAAAGTAAAAATGCCCATTTGCAGAGTATTGGCTTCACATGGAAAGTGTCAGCTAAAGATATTTCTGAGAAACACCCTTTCAAAACAGTTAAATTTTAACACATTTTAACCAGGTCTTCTGAAGTTACAGATTTCTCTGTGTAACTGATTTGTAGTGAGAGAGAAAATACGTATTTAAACAGAATGTCCTACTTATCTCTGCTTTGATGCTTTTTCTCAAGTAAATATGCATATTTACAATTAATTTATCAGTATAACAAGTTCATTTTGCAGTATTAAGATTTAAAAGCCTTTTTTTTTTCTTCAAAGAAACAAAATATACTGTACTGTGATAAAGATTGTAGTCACAACAGTTAAGCACAAACCAAATTCCCATGGCACTTACACAGCTAATTAGTTAGATTAGCAAGAAGCCTGGCACAAAAAAGGGATATACAAATATAAACAATCCATTTGAAACAGACTAATATGAGACCGTGACTGTTTACCTTTTTCTTTGTTTCAATTTCATTAAAAAGACTAACTGAAATCAGGTAGATAACTTTAGCGACAGCGGGATTAGAAGACAAGGTGCACTAAGAACAGAACTGGTTAGATAGAGCCCTTAGATAACATTTTCAAATTAGCTAAGCATGAAGAATATTTAGGGACACATCTGAGACAATCTCTGAGCTACCAGACACTATTTTTTGAGAATTGTGAAGGACAAGTAAAGTCCCAAGAGATTAGAACAAGTCAGAGCAAGTGCTGATCTTTAAAACTGACACAAATCAGAAAACTGGGAGCTGTGGAACACTCAGCCTAGTTTCAGATTATGGAAAAAATTAGCCAAAGGGAGGGTACAAAGAAGACAGAGTCAGGCTCTTTTCCTTTTACTTGTGGCAAGAGAAGAGGCAATGGGCACAAACTGAAACACAGGAGGTTCCCTCTGAACATCAGGAAATGTTTTTTCACTCTGAGAGTGACCAGGCACTGGCCCAGTGAGGTGGCGGAGTCTCTCTCTATCTCCAGCCTTTAGGATATTCAAAAGCCATTCAGACACGATCCTGGGCACATGGTTGCTGCTGGCCCTGCTTGAGCAGGGGGGTTGGACCAGAGGAGGTCTCCAGAGGTCCCTTCCAACCTCAAACATTCTGTGATTCTGTGGCAATACAAAACAATAAAGGAAACAAACCATTTGATGCTTAGAAGATATTAAAATTATATATAATAATATGATAGTCTAAATAGTTTTGTCAAGAACAAACTGTGTAAAAGTAGTCTTGCTGTAGCAGGATAACAAGGAGGACAGTAGAGATGATAAACTTTTGTAATCAGGATTTTGAAACCCAAGCTGCAATTTAGGAAAATATGTTCTACAGAAACTGCTTTTACAACGGGTATTGGAAAACCAAACCAGAGCAGTTATCAAGGGGTTTACTGTCAAATAAGGAGAGAATTAGCAAAGGAGTTCACCAGGGTTTTGTTTCCAAGCCTGGTATAAATCAAAATTTGTATTAATAAGCTGAGTATGCATCTTAAATCTGGTGATGAAGCTATCATACTGTAAGCTGTAAGCACTGAAGAAGGACATAAATGGTATTTAGAAGAGTCTTGAAAAAAAGAGAAGTTATTAGAAAAAACAGATAGAACTCAACAAGTTCAAAGTACAACAACCAGGAAAGAATAAGCAACATAAAAAAAGGTAGAAGCTAGCTCACTACATGCGTCATTTGCATAACTGCTAAAGAGAGTTCTGCAAAAAAAGACATAAGTTTTGCAGTGGATCACATGCTGAATCTGAAGCAAACTACTCCAGCAAAAGGAAAGAAATCATTATCCTGCTGGTATGAACAGAAGCACTCTGTGGAGGACACCTGAATTATCCTGTTCTCAGGGCTACTGCATTGTTAGCCAATGCAACAAATCCACTTTTGTGTTTCCCATGTAGAAACAAGTTTTTCACCTTTAGAGGGTTGAAAGAATAGCAAGGAAGATCGCAACTCTGGGAAACATGACCGGCAAAGAATAACTAATATAAATAGGATCTTCAGTTCAGAAAAGAAGTGATGTGACAAAGTAGCAGCCTTCAATACTTTATTAAGAAAAAATAAATTCCTACTATTAGTTGTATCACAAATAGGACAAAGAAGAGTGATCTTAAATTTCTAAAAGGCAGATTAATTCATGCATGAGGAAACATGTTTTTAACTGCAGAGATAAAGAAGTACTGGAACAAATCATGTGGAGGACTAGTTGAATTTCCCTAACTGCAACTTCACACAGACAGGTTAGCCAGAAACCTGTGAAGTCAATTTAGGTATAGCAGGTCCTCCACCCTGGGACCTCTCAGATCCCTTCTGTGATTCCTTTGATTAAGTCCTCCTAGTGTGACTCACAGAAGGTACTCAGAATTTTTTTCACTGTCAGCCCTTTTGTCTGAATTTAGCTGAGAGATAAGTAAAAGATAGTCACTCTAATGTAAAACTGAAAGTCCAAGAACATTTTAGTAAAGGAAAAGTCCTTCTTAATGGGTGAATTAAAATCATTATCATTTCCTGAGTGGGGTGACTATTGAGATATAAATCTTTTATTTGTCTTCAAAAGCCAGCCTTAAGAATTTCTTTCAGCAGGGCATTAGCAGAATTGGCATTTCCCAAAAAACACAGACTTTCTCCTTCATAGACAATTCAGAATCTTGTTGGCTAATATTACCTCATACCATTATCTTGTATGTACATTCCTTCCAAACCATCTCCAAACCAACTATATGATGGAACCTAATACTGAGACAAAACATTTCTTACTGACTTCATAGATTACATCTTTTTTTACTCTCATTAGACAGATCTAAACTGATTTTGTGATGCTAGAGTTGCTTGAGGAGGCATGTCTCTATCTACATTTTCCACAAGGCAGTCCGCTCTCGAAACACACTTTTCATTCTTTAGCCCATATATAGGCATGTCCAGATGAAAAAACAAAATGAAAACAGAAACTCACACATGCTACCCAGTTCAAGAAAAGCTGCTGTAAAAAAGCAAATTAAAAGCCAACTAACCAAAAATATGTTAGCCCACACCATCTTCTGAAGCAGTCTGGAATGTAAACATTTGAAGCAAGGATCACTGCTTAATATGCAGCTGATGCTTAAATGATAATCAACAAGCCGTGGGTAGGCGAAGGGGGGCAGGAGGAGTGCTAACTACGCATCGATAAGACTATAATTATATACATTCAGTTAGGTTATTACTGGAAGCAATGCTTTACACTCTACCTTATAAAAATTACAGGTATTATTTATGATAGTATCTAACATTTCAGTGGATTGTTGTTTTTAGCATCTTTTCTATAAAATTATTTCACTGCTGAGTCACACAAACTTAGCTGATGATAGACAAATCCAGTCTGAGCTGACCTTCTTCCATGAAATTAAAGCTGCTACTACGATTGACACAGTAGGCTAAGCCTAACAATGCACAAGACAACAATGTTTCATAGGGGTGTCTCATTTTTTTAACTCTTTGACCCATGTAATTTTTTGTTCTACACGGTGATGTCCAAGAAACGTCTCTAGCCCTGTATCTCCTCCATTAATTATAAAGAAATTCAAATGTGGAAGTATATCTACTTTTAATTTTTTAAATAAAGATGAATTTCTACTAAAGTGTTTGAAGAGGGCTGTCATACGGGTTGACAAAACACTGGGCTGCTTTTGAATTGAAGTCATGTAGCAACTATGAAAGATGAAAAAATAATTAATTTAGCAAGTTTTGCCATATTATTCTTTGTGAGTCACCCACAGTTTTCTCAGATATGTTCTTTATTTAAAGTCTTACTTCCCTAAAACATGCATTCAGAAGTTTGGGATTATTCAGTATTTAGAAGTGAGAGTATTCCTAGTCTTGGAAGGGCTGCAACACTCAGAAGCTGCCTCTGAACAGATAAGGAAAAGCTACCAGTAAAGACCTGATGCAAAGCCAATGTTTACTAATCTATTTTCTACGAATATTCTCAAAGAGACACTTAATTTCCTGTAAAAAGTCATCCCAATACAGGGTGGGTTTTTTTCTACAAGAATACTTTCAAAAAACAAATACCAAGAATTCCAAACACAGCTGAACCCCAAAGTTAACTTAAGCCCAGGTTTATTAACAAACATACTCCTATGTTCCTCTAGACATTCTAAGAGAAAATATGACTTCTTTCTCACAAACATAAGCACATATACAGCAATGTTGTTCAAAATCACAAAATACCGAATAAGGCAACAATGCTGATAATAAAATACAGTCCCTAGAATTACTAATTTCCATTCCACCAGTATCTGGAACCCAAGAAGCTCTTCAAGAACATCATAAATCCACTTCATAACTGAAACTTAGAAATATTGAAGACAAAATATCCTTGCCTTAACTTTCCAGTTTTCTTCTAACCTCCCTGTGGTTTTGCCAGTGTCAGTCCCAGCTTCCCATATGTCTGTTCCTCCCACAAAAAAGCCTCTGCACTTTCTCTGACACTAACTTCTATGAATAGAAAGCTCTCCCTGAGGCAACCTGCACAAGGCAGCTTCCCCCTCTGTATGATCCCCCGATGATTTTATAGTTTAAATATTGCAATTGGGATGATGTAACACAATGCAAAACAAACAGATGGGCAAGAGATGTAAAGCGTGGTCAGGTCTAAACTGGAAAACATCACTGCCAGAAATCTTGTTGGTCTCGCAGCTGCTGACATCGCTCCTGGGATGTGTGCACGCTGAAACTTTGCTGGCAACTGCATTGCTGGCTGAGGTTTGCGGCATGTGGTTCTATTTAGGTGCCACAAGCTGGGCTTTGTTTGCTTACTCCACATTTACATGTGCCTGCATGCAAACCTGTGGAGATAAAAGGTAATTCCGGATGCCAAAACTCTGTTGTGTAGATTAGACATGTTTTCCTACACTGAAAGAATTCTATGAACAAATGGGAGTTTTTTAATGAGGCACATTTACTTTGTGACTGCAGTGTAGAGTTCTGAAGGTACCATCCCAGATTTAACTTGAGCGTGGGTAGCAACTTGGCTACACAAAAATGGAGCTCAGAAAGGTAAATTATCGTATGTTCCTATGCTGCTGCAACATACAGCTTGACAGTGTGAAAGGGCTTATTTAAATCTCACTTGGGCATCTCTACTATTAACAGGAATTCTGTGATGGTACTAAAGAAAAATAATCAGTCCCAGTCTAATTTCTTTCCTAATTATTATATTCCATGCTATCTTTACGTGACAGCAGGTGCAGTTCCTCAGTCATATAAAAGCAGAGTACCAGAGACACTGCTTTAAGGAACAGTAATTCTAACAGCAAAGAAATATTGGAAAAACAATACAGGTGTTATAAAAATAAACCAGTGCAAATGCAATGATAAATCACAAGAGAGTACGGTAAACCGGACCCTCAGGTACTTTGTCCAGTCTCAACACATCACCCTATAGACTGTGACTGTACAACAGGGTTTCTGTAACAGTCGTGGTCTAAAGCCAGGAGCAAAAAAACGCTTAATGGACTGAGCTATACATCTTGAGTCATCCCCTGAAATAGCTGAGGAAGAGCAGTAGAATTCCAGCTCCCTGAACTGTTTCAAACAAGCAGCACCTTTTAAAGTAGCTAACCTGCTGCCTAACTTCCCTTCCACCTCAAACAGGAGCTCCTTCCCCTAATATTCACAGCTGATGAAATCAAATGGCAGCTTTCTCATAACTTACAAGACAGATATTCCATGGCCCTCTCACAGGTGAGAAGAAGACACTGCAAACAGTAGAGTCTGAAATTAAGCCCCTAGAGTCTGGAATTAGGTATTATAAATCTGATATATTCATAGAGATAAGAGTAATAGATATAGATACAGAAGTAATGTTTCAGATGGGTCAAAAGCCACTATGCAGGAGGAATTTTCAGAAGACCATGAAGACTGAATTCATACCTTATTTCCATCAGAGTAGGATTTGTAGGATCTAAAATACCTGGATTAACCTGGACCGCTTTAAAACAGACAAATGCAAACAAAAATTTTCATTTTGATTATTGTTTCTTCCATTCCTTCACTGAAATTAATATTTTTATGGGGAGAATATGACTTTAAAAGAGAAATAGATAAAGGTACTCTGCATCTATTTCCAAAAACCTACCTCCTTATTCTAACAAGCTTGCAAATTACATACTGATACCTAACAAGGTAACACAGTTGAATTACATACTTGTTATCTGCAAAATTGGTCTGCTTCCAGTTATTATTCTGGTGTCGGAAGACATGAAAGGAATGGATCAATGAGGCAGCAGGATGTAATGATCTTTATATATTTTACTGAGGCAAAAAGGTTTTTTTTCTGGTTATTGATGCAAAAATGACGGAAAAATTTACACAAATGCTCTCAAAACTAATCAGAGACTTCGTGGCAGAAGACATCGTCAGCCACAGTTCCTACTCACAGGCACCTCATCAATGATTTAACATGACAGAGGGGACTGCAGCTTCATTATCTGGTGATATTTTATTTATTCATATTTAATTACTGCATATCATAACAATTTGAAACTTGACTGCATTGCAGAAGATGAAGGAAGAAATGAAGCTGTTATACTGGCTGTACTAACACATCTGCTTCACAGACCTACAGGGATTCACTCAGCCACAATATATAACGAAAGTGAAAAAACACTTATATTCTACAAATGAGTTACAAATTCTCCACATTAAAACTGGTGAAATAAACAATGATGTCTTCAAAATTCATGTAGTGGACGTGAGGAATTCTATTTATCTTCATTATATGTTGAGTGTGTTTGGGCCAAAATCCCCAATTTAGGTGAACCATAAGGAGGAAAAAAAATGATGGCAGGAGGAAAAAAAAAGTAACATGACAAATTAGCAGAACCAAACCTCTCCCCCAGTGGGAGGGAGAGGTGAAGGCCAAAGGGTAGATTAATCTTGCTATATCATATGGTCTTGATCTTAAAAATTTCTCTGCATGTTTAGCAGGAATCACACGCACAATGGGGAGACTTTGAAAAGATCAGGAGCCAGAGCAGATTAAGATGAAATGGGGCCAGATCCAAAAAGCCGTCAGCCTCCCACCCTTTCCTGCAGACTCCCATGTGGGCAGGAGATTGTTTCATGGCTCCAAAGTGCTCGTCTGTACTGAGCTCGTTGATGACTGCTCTCGCTCCCTGTGTCTCTGACAGAGGAGTTTTGACTTCTTTTTTCACAGCAGTATGAGCCGCAGCTGTGGACACAGGTCTTTGTAACCCCTGCACTTTGTGGCCTGAAATTAATGTGCAGAACCTTGCTGATCCAACCACACACACAAAATGGGTTCATGCCCAATCAAAAAAGAAAGAATATTTTTAAAAAGTGAAAGAAATTAGAGACTTCGTTACAGTTGTTTTTAAATTGTAATTAGAAAAAAAAAAGGGCTCAAGCAGATGATCAGGTTACTGCAGTTTACCAAGTTACTGAGTGTCATCTGAGTCACAGCAATTATCCGCATATATGCATGGTAAAAGTGAGTTAATGCAACATGGCTTGGCTGAGCCTACAATAGAAGCAAATTAAATTATGTACACATGCACAATTGCTACAGCTGAGCTGATGTGTGATTGCTTTTCAAGCTATTGAAATTGCTTGTGTATGTAAACTTCAAAGTCTACCAGCCAAGCAAATAATTTAGAATAAAAAAAAAAAAAAATTGAAAGGATTTTAAAATCATCTATTCAATGAGTGACACAATGACAAAAAATGAAGAAGGACCCCTAAAAAGTATAAATGCTGTTGTAACTATTGATCTGAAAATTCAAAAGCATCCATATGGAAAACTGTTTTACTAATTTGCTTTCGGAACAGCTAGGTGCAAGAGCATATGTCCATTCACATAAATCTAACAGCAGTGTTTCCACCCTCTTTTAAGATAAAAAATAATTTGTTCCATGATTTATGATCTCACTGACTTCCCAAATTGAATTAGGCAGCTGAAACAATCTCTATCATTCTAAAAATTATTATTAATATGCTAGCATACACACATGCACTGACCAATACATTTCATTTTAATTCATTGTGGGTGAGGAGAACATAATAATTTTATGAGAAAGGGTTATGCATCCACTAACAACAATTACAAACATTTGCTCAGAACTTTTGCGCAAAGCATGCCAAACAAACACCAACAATGTAATTCCCGGTTTTACACTGGCACAACCATTGCATTCTGTAACCTGAGAGAAACCTTGTGTAATTTAGATACTGTGCTCCCCATTCTTCGTTATTAAGAGCAATTAAACAGATATTTTTATGGCTGTTGCTGTATATGTTTTCTTAAGTTCTTTTTTTGTTATTTTTTTCCTCAATTTTCTATATTAGATGACTTATATTTGTTTGCTCTTTCAATATCAGCCTAGAAGTGTCAACCAATTAAGTTATTACTCACTGAACTAGGCAGAACTCTTTCGTCTTTCCCCTAATTTTTCCCTGCAACCATAACTCCTTGCTGGTTTCCATCTAATATTTAGATGTGCTTGAATGAAATGCTTTGGTTTGTACCTAATGCAATGCATGTGTTTATGGAACACAGCGGGCACACACTCCATTTTCAAGACATAACAACAGAACAGCCATTTATGAAAGTTTTACTGTTTCTGATTCCTGCTTCCTCTTCACCCCCCACCCCTTCCCCGAGTCCAACTGGAACATCTGGGTGCACTGGATTAAATAATGGACTCTTTGTTTGAAGAAAATTCACAGGAAACATTAAACTTCTCTTAAGACAGGAGAGATTAGTGCATGGGAGCCAAGACAGGAGAAAGTCAAGGAGTCAAATGGAGAACTGTGATTCTTGGGGACAGAAATTTAAATGTATCACTTGGATGTGAGAAGCTCTACCACCGATACCTGGGTCTTGCTGAAGTACATAGCGGCTAACTGTCATGGCAACACGGGGTTACTCTGCACCTCCTATACTGGATGCAAAAGGCAGAAATAAAGTATCACCCAAACAGGTAGGGATGAACCTGGGAAAAAATTCTCCCTTTCCATGGGAGAATTTCTTCAAGGCTTTTGTGAAAAGTCTGTAGTCAAAGAAAACTGTAAGAAATCTGGTCTGATCTGTAATCCTTGCCTATCTCTACACATCTTTCTCCATATTAATGTATCTCAAGAGGGTGTATGCTACATTTTCTTTTGCTAATAAAAGCTAACAGAACCTGCAGAAGTTACCCAAGAGATGTGCATTGTTTTTCCAGTTCAGCTTGGTGAGGAAGCTTTTTAGATCAATAGAACTTCTACATCCATCCTTGGTTTAATAGAACACGTTAGCTTTTTTTACTATGGTAAATGAGCAATTACTTTTATTTTAATGCAAAGGTTAGTTTAAATAATATGGAAAGTTCTAGAGCATTAATTTTAGATGTTAGCACTGGTTTATGGTTTGGTTTTTTTAAAATCTGCATAGATCCAGTCCCCAAAGTTAACTGCAGATCTTCTATATCTGGACACAATTGTATCCAACAAAAGATTTCTACATACGTAGGTATCTAAATATTTTATGGCTCCCTTAGCAATTTGAAATGGAAAATGAATCTCTATGGAAGCAATAGAATTTGAGCATAGCAGTGTGCTGCTGATCTCCACAAGATTAATTTTACATCTCAGGCATAAGATATTTTTTCTTTATATACGTAGGGGGTGGGAAAGTATGTGGTGATTTTACTGTATTGGTACTATAGAAGTGGAGAACACCTACATAAAGCAAAAGCCTTATGCTTCACTTATCTGGATTTATTCTACAATCTACAAAGCAACAAAGGAGACAAGGGACAGTCTTATCTGTTTTCCCCTTGTTCATCTTACACAGAAAGAATACTAACCAATTGGTTTAAGCTGTTAACAGGACCTAGATTTGCATTATGAGGTTCACCTGAAAAACTACCAGCTGCCTGACCTGAAGTAAGAAAAGCCATGTTGCACACCGTAATGAGAATCCTTGCACTCATCTTAGTGAAGCCTGACCTTCCCTAAGCTGGGTAATTTTCCTGCAAATTTACCTGATCAAAAACCTAGTGATTTTGCACCTTTATTAAAATAAACTTCTATGAAAACCAGAGCTATGTATTTAATCCTCAAATTCGGGGAAGCAATGCAGACAGGCTGCACAAAGGATTATTTTAGCATATACATCAGTAAAGAAAATTTATTCTCAAAGCATGCTATAAAAACAAACCAAGAAGCAATCCAGCACTACCATCATTTTTTTTCCCCTCATTTAAACTGTTCCCCTTATTTCTTTGGAATTTCCATAACTTTCTACCTGTACCTTATATGGAGTACTGGAAAGAAACTGACTGAATTGGTTTAGCAGATAGTTAGCCTTCTTTTAATACTATATCTTATTTCTCAGGTTTTATGGTTCCTGTAATTAAATTACCTTGATATATATTCAGCTTTACATATATGGTCTAGAGGGCTAAATGCCTTAAAAGAAAACAACAGAAAACAGACTTCACAGTTTATTTCACTCTCCAAATATTTTTAGATCTTTTTTTTAAACAGCAGATGTTTAATATGCACACTTCAGTGCACATTCTCAGCATGTACATCTTGATTTTAATTGAGTTACCATGAAGGGACTATGACAATATATACTAGCTGATGATGTTCCTATTGGATTGTATTTGGCTGTACACAAACCTTCCAACAAGACTTCCTATTTTTCCCATGATTTCTTAAATAAATCATTATACATACTTCTGCAATGATATTTTAGTGTTGTTTTTAATTTTGTGCTTTTGATTATTTCTTTTTTTACTCTGAACAGGACAGGAAAAATGAAATTTGGAAATAAGTCTTATTTAAGGGATATGACTAAATGCCTAAATAACCACCTTTGTCAAATATTCCAACATGTAATACAGTTCCTGCTGTTTTAGACAGTGAGTTTGCTTACACAAGCAGCACCACCAGCATAACTAGGAAATCCTGGTGGTCACTCCAAATATATGAGCCCACCAAAGTCAAAGCACAAAAGATAAAAAAGACCCAATCTAATTTCAGAGTTACAAGAAGAAAAAAGAAAACATTGCAAGACCTTGATATAATATTTTCTCCCACTAACCTAAATACATATTCCTATAATTCCATTTTCACATTTCCAACAAACAGGTTTTGATAGTAAGAAGAAAGGGGCACAGGATATTTTTTGCTTCAAAGACCTTTAAATGAAGTGGATCTAAGAAATGGCATTCCAGAGAAACTTTCAGGACACAAAAGCTCTGACCCAGTAGCAATTTTGAAGAGCATGCCTAACTGCACTGCTCAGCAAGAAAAAAAAAATCAATAAAAAATTGTTTACAAGCATCTTATCACATCTTGAAGGCTTATTCTGTCGCCTCTCCCCTCTTCTCTAGAAGCAGGTTAGGGGTTGTTTTTGTGATGATACACTGAGGCAGTGAGGGAGTAGGAAGAGAAACTGGGAGAGGAAAATACAGCAGTTAATGATGAAGATGTTAGTGCAGAAAGTGTGATCAACAGTGCAGAATCTGTAAAGGGTCAAAAAGAAGGATGCACTGAGTCTTTGTGATCCAGGCAGGAAGGGACAATTAGGAACCCCAGAGAAACCACATTTGTTGGGCTGGAAATAACACAAGCAACACTGGGGCTGCAGCTGGAGAAAAAGGAAATGACCAGAAATAGATTTGAGATCACACGAGGGGAAGAACACCAGTGCCAGCTGTAAGAACAGTGGTGTCCTGGTGAAGGAGTCACAGTGCTGAGAGAGATACCAGTCTTTTATATTTCTGAGTACAAGTTAAGAAGACTGCAAGCACCAAGTTTTCTACTGCTGTTCTTGTTATTATAGCATTTTTTGGTCTGCTATTGGTGTTATTTCGAATTTGCTGGGTTGCCACAGGTATTCACTGAAGTCCACCACTAGCAGTCACATTGTGTTAGAAAACAGACTCCTTTCATCACGGAGCTATGTTTTGTTGCATGCCATGTCACAATATATACATTGGCATTATGAGGAGAAGGGGAACTAAAGAAAGAAGTTCAGCAGAGGGCCATATGTAACCTATTTTTTCAGTCCAAAGGTGTCTATTGGCTTAAAAACAAATGCAGGATTGCCTTCTATGTCAGGCCTCAGATTTAATAGCATGATCTGCATGTAACTTGATTTTAAAATGACTTCTTGAACAGTTCAAAGATCAAGCTACCTAAAACTATTTTTTCTCCATAAATTCATAGAAGATAAAATATTTCAATAAAACAAGTCCTTCTATTATTTCTTTTTACCAAAACCATCTATTACTCCTAGATCTTGACAACATATTGAAAATTTTTGAACATTTTCACAAAATTCATTGACATAAAAGATGTCCAGTAAATTCTACCGATTTTTTTTCTCTTTGGTGATTTATATGTTCAGTTATCTCTGAGCACCTGACTTTTCTGAGGACTTAGACCCCAAGGCTCATGAAATGCATAAGAAGTCCTAGACGGTGCAGCTGTTATTACTTTCCAGCCACCATGTTTAACAAATATCCCAGCATAAAACATGCAGTTGTTTTCTTGCTGCTGTAATTAGTAGCACTATTTAAGATATTTTTTTTTAAAAATAGCAATTTTAAAATTTTGTACTTTTGCTGAAGTGCATGTCAAGAAATGCACAAAGAAACACTAAATTATTCTGTTCTGTGACTCATATTTAACATATTGCCACATTTAAAAAGTAAGGTATTTGGTGCCCAGAACTTTTTTTTCTTTGTAATCCACCTGTGTGACATTGCCTACACCACATCATGAGCCCTCCTTTCTACTGCAAAACACATGATTGAGATTAAGTGGAACACTGAAGTTCACTTAAACTGAACATTTCATTTAATGCTATGGTTGAAGCTGCTGAATACCTGCTATTGTAACATACTGTTCACCAGTTGCTTATAACATTTCATGAACACTTTAACTGTGGATTGAAATCTTCCATGTTTATTTTCTTTCCTCAGGCTGATTTACTCAACTTATATGTCCACAATTGAATCCCAAAAGTTAGAGGTGGCTAGGGGAAAGCTGATTATTTGTCAGATTAAAGAAACCAAAGGAAGCAGAACCGGAACAGACCCAAAACTGCCTGATTCCATAAAATTTCTCACTGATCAAATTTAGTTTTTCTGTGATTTACACAGCTAAACAGAAAAGCAAAGGTCTGGACAAAATGCAAACCTCAAGAAGTGTTTTCATGTAATAAGAAGACTTCTTTAGAAGTCTTCAGACCTCACAGAGATTTTTTCTGAAGATCCGGCCTGCATCACAGAGGACCTATCTCCTCTACATCTGCCCACAGACTGCATGGTTAAGTGTGCCATGTTGTACAACCACCACAGCACAACCTTCTTTACAATTTCCTTTCCTGATATCCCTAGGCTACTGGTATTCCAAGCATGGAAAGGAGAACTGGAGACACTGTTTTGTTCTAAAAGTGCTGTCCTGTAAGGGATGGCAGATAAAGGAGGAAACAGCCACACTGAAACACAGAGGGAGCCAAATAATGATGAAGTGAAACATAGTTTGATAGACAACCATAACTTGTGAATTCCTGAACATTTGTGAGCCTGATTTGTTTAATATTTGCACAGTATTACTACAAAGTGTTTTGGATTTGGAAAGGTTTTGTCTTTTTTTTATTATTTTTATTTATTTGAAGCATTTATTTGGGTTTTAAGATGTGCTTATATAAAACATGTTTAAAAATAGTAAAATTTTACCAAATAACAAACAGTAAAGAAATATATTATTACTGAACTTAAAAAAAAAAACAACACACACTCAAAACCAAACTCCCCCCAAAATTTCTGAAAACAGGAAGTGAAAATCAATGGATTATTAAAAGAGTAAGATCCCTAGCAAGATAATCTGTATACTGGCCATTAATGTTTTTTCCCATTTGTGTATGCGTACACACATATGTGTATCCAGAAGGTATTTTTAGTTCTTTTGTTATAGTGTATCTGCTCTTACTATAGTCAAATTTTAGCTATTTCCATGTATCAGTTCTATTTCTGCTCTTCTCTACCACAAACCACACATTACCATTCAGCTGATAACAACATGAGAGTAGAGGAAAACAAGTTTGCTAATTAATTCATTTGGAGATACTTTGAAGATAAAGGAGGTAGGCTAAAAAGTATTAGCATGAAATTTCTTGAGCATCAAGCTCTATCGACTTCTCACTAACACTTCTACACAACATAAATCATCACCTGTCCTGTGATGAGGTGAGCCAGAAAAGACAGGGCATTTTTCTTGGGTAAGGAGTTATATTCTAAGAAGGCACAGCTTGAACATTGTGTATAAGGTGCACCGGTAATTGTTGCAGCACATATGATAATCTCTTGGCATCTTACGGCTCAAGTATCTAATGATAATATATGCAAGTGATGGAAAAACAACAGTTGTTCAGACACATAAACAAACACTTATTCAAATAAAATTCCACCCAAGTTAACTGGCTCCAGACAACTATTTTTTTTGTTTTGTTTTATTTTGCCAGTGTTTATCTGTGAAGTTATGGTTTCTAACTAACCTATGCACTGTTTTATACCCCCAAGATTCAGATGTTTAAGTTTGAGACTTTAATTAGTGCTCTGTGGCTTTGAAATACCCAGGAGATAGACATTTCCCTTTCATTTTGTTTCTTTTTTCCTTCTTCATTACTGGACTTGCAGATCACAGGCAACTTTAAAGTAAATGAGGCCAACTTCAACTACAGTAGCAATGGTGGCAGTCACATATTCTGCTTAGTTAGGCACTTCTGATACACAAAACGTGTGGCATCTAAACACTTTCTGAGTGGGAGGCCTGACAGAAATGCTACTTCTAATGATAAATGCACAGCAAGTGCATACTGCAGCAGGAAGAACTTTTTAAAATCATGTTTTGGGATGAGGATCTTTTTTCCTCTCACTTCTTGCATTAATGCATGCACAGTTGCTGTGTCAGATCTCATCACAGTATACCCAAGAATAATGTTAAACATTTATGCCCAGGTGTTTACTAGTTTACTGAAGCTGTTCCTGTATGTAAGAGCTGCTAACAGCACTCACAAAAATATGAAATCTTTGTCCTGAAAAATTTGTCAGAAAGGAAAAGAAGTATTAAGACAGCTAGACAGAATCATAGAGAAATACATTCAGATGTCCCATGTATACCACCTAAATCATCATTTCCCCAGGTTTGGAATAAAGGACTAACCCACAGGATGAATGTGATGGATGATCTTTGAACAGACCACTCAAGTCATCTCCTAGGAAATGTTTTTAGGAGATAATTACTCTAGACATAGTGACCCTTCTGTCCTTCTAGGAATTGTTTGCTAAACTGGAGTATGGAAATGGGCTATTTTTTACCATGAAATTGCAATGGCATCAGTAACCTGCAAAAGTTCATATAGCCACTGAACTTAGTATCCTGTATTTTTTATTGTGTCCTACATGCCAAATTCTGTTCTGTACTTCTTGCTGGAACATAATGGAAAAGAACCACAGGTTTAAAGGCTATATTGGAAAAGACCAATTCAAGGCGACCTGGCCAAACTCAAGTGGGCCCATGTGAACCTCATGAGATCCAACAAGGCCAGGTGCAAGGTCCTGCACCTGGGTTGGGGCAACCCCCAATATCAATATAGGCTGGGGAATGAAGGGATTGAGAGCAGCCCTGAAGGGAATGACTTGGGGTGCTGATGGATGAAAACTGGACATGAGCTGGCAGTCTGTGCTTGCAGCCCAGAAAGCCAAGCGTATCACAGGTTCTGGGGAGACCTTATTGCAGCATTTCCATAGTTAAAGGGGCTTATAAGAAAGATGGGGACAGACTTTTGAAAGGGCCTATAGTGACTAGACAAGGGGTAACAGGAGAGATTTAGACTAGATATAAGGAAGACATTTTTTACAATGACAGTGGTGAAACACTGGAACAGGTTGCCCAGAGAGGTGGTAGATGCCCCGTCCCTGGAAACATTCAAGGTCAGGTTGGACAGGGCTCTGAGCAACCTGATCTAGTTGGAGATGTCCCTGCTCATTGTAGTGGGTGTTGAACTAGATGATCTTTAAAGGTCCCTTCCAACCCAAACCATTCTATGATTCCAGAGTTTCATGCCAGCTTTCTCACAGACATGAAAAAGCCCATGTGCAATTTGAATACTCAACTTTGCCTGAATTTGTATAGAACCCTGAAATAGGAATGGCCCTGCATATTACAGGTAGTGGTGAATAATAGTATTTTAAAGTATCATTGTCATTCAAAAGGACATGGTGAGCTTGATGGAGAAACATGAAGTATTTCCTAAAAGGGAGACAAAGACATGGAGGCAGCTTTCAATAGTTTTGAGATATAGTCATGTAGGTTATTTAAAAAGGAGGAGGAAAAGACCTGCCCCTCATGCTAAGCACCAAATATTTTCAGTTGCTCATCCACCTAACTGCATCATGAGGTTCATCATAAGAAAGGTAAGAAATATCACTGAAGAAAGGTTTGAACACAATTCTTATTGATGAGTCCAGGAAGGCTATTCCACATGTGTGGGGGAGGAGAGGGAAAGAAAGTTCAGGAAAACACGGGGGACACTGGACACCAAAGCTAGGAATACTTGTGGAAGAGCAGGTAACACTACAAACTCTTCAGAAAAAAAGGTAGGTCCTCTTAAATGACTTCTGAGTCATTCATAGAATTATGTTTAATATTCAGAAAGTACCCATTCTGTGATTATAAGGTAAGCATGTTTAGAAGTTTGCCTTGTTATCCGTTGAGCAGAGAAACTGCTCATCTGGAAACTCTGTCATAGCTAACATGCTAACATAATCTCACTCATCATGGACTTTCTTTATCAAATTATGTCCACAAGTGACATATTGCAAACTTGCCATATAAACTGAAAACATGTTTCAGAAGCTTGGTCTCTTAGAAAAGCAGGAATGTTCACACCCTTCCAAATGAACTATTCTATTCTTTCTTGAACAACTTTATACACTATTGCAAAGTGAGTTTCGTTGTTCCATTCAAATACATAAAGACATGAAGAGCTATTGTGAAAACACAGATGTAGCTATTGCAATTTACTAGATATATCTCAGAAATCTGGTCTGTTGCCACCTGTTTGAGAGCTTGAAGTAGGTGCATCCCCCTTATATGTTCCAATGATAAAGAAAAATCCACAACAAGTATGTCAATATTCTG
Source organism: Falco rusticolus (assembly GCF_015220075.1). Classification (NCBI taxonomy): domain Eukaryota; kingdom Metazoa; phylum Chordata; class Aves; order Falconiformes; family Falconidae; genus Falco; species Falco rusticolus. Next base: position 26,396,996 of record NC_051188.1, read on the forward strand.
GGACAGCAACAAGAATTACACAAGTTGTCTTCAGTATACAGGACCGGTAATTTGAAACGTGAGTTATGAGAATGACAGCAGTTTTTAAAATCTTCCAGATGACTGTTTTTCTGGATGAAATAAGGCTGCTGCCCTACACTGTGCAGGCAAAGACCTCCCTAAAGTGCAAAAAACCCCAAAAGCTAACAAAATGCCTGTAGTTTAATGGAGACTATTTATGTGCTTTAAAAAGGAAACCTCACGTACATTTCACTGCAGCAATATCATTTGAACAAGTAACTACCCATGGAGCTTCCATCTCAGAAACAGAGCTGCCTAGAAGCTGGTATACATTCCCTGAAGCAGTTTCTATTACTGACAATATATATGCCTCTCTTTCCTTGGTAACAACCGTTGTACCTCCTTATACAGGTCTCCCATTTCAACAAGACCTATTTTCAGAAGTCATTCTTAATGAATGGTGTGAAAGGGACTGCAACAAACACAATAATCTGCAAGATCTCTCTATGGTCTTTCATATCCTGTAATTTCACGTGTTAGATCTTGAAAGAATTAACCTAGCACAGTCTCAGGCTAGAAGCATTTTTCCTTTTCTTTAAAAAGAAGAGACATAAAGTTATGAGTATTTCACTTGAGCTCACAAAGATTCCTATCTTGCACTGTACCCATATACTCCAGTTGCTTTTAAATGACTCAGAGAAGTCCTCTGTACTACAAGCAACTCCTGCTATACGTAGCTGTATCCATCAATAAGTGCCTGTAATCTCTAACAAGTTCCAAATGCCTAATAAGCACCTGGATCAAATTCAGAGTAGGAAATAATGACATCATAAAAGTAAGAAGAGGAAATACTCAATATCCTACCTCACTAAAGATGAAAGCTGTTAAAGCACAATGCAATGCAAATTATATTAGAGCTCAACATAATAAAAATCCAAAGTATGCAAAATCTCAAAACAAAGCTATTCATTAATTCACCTCTAACACAACACAGAAATACACAGTATCAAGGAATATCTTATGTTAGCTAGAAAGCTATAGCATCACTTCTGCAATGAGAGCTAACCAGCTAGAACCAAACTCTGGGGCTGAGAAGGCTATGCTTAACAGAGGATCCAGCAAAAGGATCCAGATGACAAAAAACAAAGCATATTTTCCACAAATCTTTGGGGCACTTGAGATGACTGAAAACTTTTTAGCATAGTCCTGGAGTCTAGAGACACAGTAACTGATAGACTCTCAGCACCATGAATAACCATGGATCCTTGTAAAGAGTTTGCTGATACATCAGCTCTTCACTTCATGAAACTATCAACCCTGGAATTAATTGACAGAGGCTTTGCTCCATCACAGCCACTTTACTTTTCAGACCGTATGTCTTTTAGTAAGGCCACATGCTACTAGTGCCCCAAAAGTTCTGAAATTTAAATGCAAACTACATCTTTCAACCTGACCTGGACTCCAGAAACTCTAGACATAAATGGGGAGATGAAGAGTAAGGTATATATTTAATTACCATAAGGTAGAAAAAGAATAACAGCACACAATTTGTATTCAGTTTGGACTCATTTCCTTTTTTCAATGCCTGGGCACAATTTTCTTCAAATCACCTGCAACAGATTTTTGGACTACCTGTACATTACCTGTAAGGAAATCCTTCTTTGCAATGTTAATGTTCCAGTGAGTCTTTAAGAACAGTCAAATAATTGGTGCAGTGACATTACTGTTAGACAAGATGTGAAGTCATTTACAAATTTTAGTTTTCCACTCAATCTTTTTTTTTCCCCCAATAGAAATTACTTTAATTTGGATATAGGCTCACAAAGTATTGCTAACAAAGCAGTCTGACTCACAAAGAAACAAGAAATTTAGGGGTATATCATGAAACTCAAGAAACAGAAACAATTTTAAGAAATTAGAGAAACTTTATTTTACATAGCATGAGGGAAATTGTTTAATCTGTTTTAAAAGGAAAAGTAACCCTAAATTCTAGTTGTCACTCACTAAAAACCCAGACATCATACTAACTGAAGAAAACTGTTTACTAGTATGTGAAATGACTAAGTTAAAGTTACAGAATCACAGAATGGCTGGAGTTGGAAGGGACCTCTGGAGATCATCTAGTTCCAACCCCCTGCTAAAGCAGGTTCTCCTACAGCACGTTGCACAGAGTCACGTCCAGGCGGGTTTTGAATGTCCCCAGAGAAGGAGACTCCACAGCCTCTCTGGGCAGCCTGCTCCAGTGCTCTGCCACCCTCAAGGTAAAGAAGTTCTTCCTCATATTCAGAAGGAACTTCCTGTGTTGCAGTTTGTCCCTGTTGCTCCTTGTCCTGTCACTGGGCACCACTGAAAAGAGCCTGGCCCCATCCTCCTGACACTCACCCTGAAAGTATTTGAAAGTATTTGTAGACATTGATAAGGTCCCCTCTCAGTCTTCTCTTCTCCAGGCTACACAGGCCCAGCTCTCTCAGCCTTTTCTCATCAGGGAGATGCTCCGGTTCCCTCAACATCTTTGCAGCCCTCCACTGGGCCCTCTCCAGTAGTTCCCTGTCTCTCTTGAAGTGGGGAGCCCAGAACTGGACACAGCACTCCAGATGTGGCCTCACCAGGGCAGAGCAGAGGGGAAGGATCACCTCCCTCCACCTGCTGGCCATGTTCCCCCTGATGCACCCCAGGGTCCCACTGGTCCTCGTGGCCACCAGGGCACCCTTCTGGCTTATGGTCAACTTGCTGTCCATTGATAAGTTCAGTGATAATAAGAACCAAGATAACTATAAATACAGAACTGAAAGTACTGGTGTGATTAAGAAGCTACACCTATTGCATTTTGGTTTATGGATGTGGCTTGAGAAAGGATGTAGCCTCCTTGACCCAGATTGTCATTTCCAAACTTTAAGGTTCCTTCACTCTTGAAGTGGATTCATGGGTGCAAAACGGGTTCCCGAGGTTGCAATGTCATCCCAGGTACACCTGGATGACAAACTAACATGTGACATGGCTATGCCCATCAATGGGGACCACACGTGAGAGCAAGGACAACCACAACAGTGCTTTGATACTAGCTGGCAATTAGGGCACTAACTTAAACAGATGACAGTTAAGGTTTAAAGTCTATGTATTTTTGCTTACAAATGACTGTAGTTACAGACACTTCAAACTATCCTAGGAAGGAGGGAGCTGAATGGAAGTGCTTTTTCTCCCTGATGTATGTCCTTACTTACTAGACTGTAGACACATGCTCCTTCTTGCTTCCTACCTCCTTTCATGACTCTTGCATTCCTGCATGCAAAATATCAGGACACTTGTTTTGGAGGCGGAAAACGTGGACCAGTGCCAGTTAAGAATCAGACTATTCTAGCCTACCAGGAAGTCATTAGTTTTGGTACCCAATATAGCACAATTGATGTGTAGGGTTTTAGGTTAATTATAGACTTGCCCATGACAAGAATATCAGGTATCTTGGAACCCTGTTGAAAATTCTGGCTATTACATGCTACCTTGATATGTACCTACAACACTTACTATTAAACTACTGGTATGTTTACCTTGTATTTCTTACAGATTTTCCTCTCATCTTTACCGAACATCGTCCACCCATACATTTAAAACAGAGTGTTATATCACAGGGGGGTGGGGGGAACCTGTAGGCTTTTTTCACACCATTCCTCTGTCTTCACTACGAAAAGCTGTATCCAAATCTAGTCCAAGTCACCAGTCACACACTTCCCTAAGAATGCAATTATTCCAAATTCAGACCTGCGTAACTGGTCTGAATTTGGTTTTGGTTGGCAGGAACATGTAAGTAGGTGTAGGTTGCTTGTAATGGGTAGGAAAAGGAGATGAAACTTTCAAAACATTGTTGAAAAAAATAAAGGAAGTATAACAACCATATTTTTGTTCCATTTAAACATAAGCTGTTATGTAACTGTCCACTGCAGTAGGTTTGGCTTTAAAGAAACATACACAGGCACATACACTGGTTCTCTTGTAACAAATAAAGTTATTTAACATACCTCTAGGAATTCAGAATATTAGAGACTTTTTTTTTCTAGTTAGTGACCCAAATCTGCCTCTAATAAGAGTACTGAAAATTAGTAGGCAGCAATTTTTAAAGAAGAAAACCATAAAGTGATGTCCGAAGAAATAAAACCACCTGGTATTCTAATGGGTTTTGAAAATAACAGTATTACTTGGCAGGCCTTTAATAAAAAGAATGCCTACACTGTCAAATATTAATAATTTTGATTTTTTTATCTAATCTTCATACACACAAGAAAAAAAATGAACTGTGACGTAAGTAAGATATCAAATCAACCAGAGGCTAAGGAGTCCACAAATGGATACAGGAAAAGGCAAAATGAGAGATTCAGACAAACTTACTCTAATATGGAGCTCCTCAACTGTTTATTTTTACAGACAAAATCCTCATGCACCAGACAATTAAATAAAGCACTCTTACTAAAGCAAAACACTTTTATATGCTGACACTAAATCAACATTCACACCTAGGCACACATGCCTTGCACATTGAGCTGTTCTGTAATGTGGGCAACAAAACCCGCCTGCCTTCTATAGGCAAATACAATTGCCAGCCCACCCACATTTTTGCCTCTTCACAATGGTACTGCTGACTTCAGCTGCCCCGGACTTGCCGCAACATTGCTTTACCTATCAACAGAAAATCCAGCAATTAGCTTCCCAAGTTAAAAAATACCAAAGTCTCCAGGACTGTCTCTAATTTAAAAATCCCTAGGCAGCTTTTGCCACTGATATTAATGGGTTCTCCTTGAATGCTATCTTGTTCAGGCAATTAAATTTTGCTATAATTATTTAGGTAAAACTAATGTAAACAGGCTGAGTCACGCTGGCGATAGGCTAACTGCAGGATAGCTGGAAAACATGGCTTCACTAACAACATCTGCTACCTCCACAACGCTTACTGAGGTGTGTAAAGTCCCAATGACTTTCTTTTTTTTTTTTATTCTGAGAAAGTTTAAATAATTGCAGACTGAAAATGCATGTTAGGCTGGAAATAGCCCATGAAACCATCTTTCATTCTGTGTATCACAGCATACTCCAGAGATTATTCAGAGGAGTGTTTTGAAGTTTACAGATTAGTTTGTTCATAAAGCTGATGTCCTATTTGAAAGCTCAAAGAGCCTATCTTAATTGAGCATGGGAAATCAGATGAGTAAAGAAATGACAGAAAAGCTTTACTAATATCAGCTTCTTTCGTTTACAGGAAGGTGCACAGCATTAAATTCTGTTACTATCTTAATAGCACGTACAAACTTTTTTCCTCAACAGTGACAAGTATTGCTTGCACAACACGATGCTTTTTGCAACTGACTTACCTTCTGCATTCTTCCCTGGGACAGTAATTTTCATTTCTCCAAAGATCTGATTAGAAAGGGTGCTTTTCTCCCATTACAGATTTCATTTTTTCCTGAATACAGAGGCCAAAACATTGACATAGTAGATCTGTCATTACTACACTGTATCGTGACTTCAGTTTATGGTGGTTTGTTTGTGGGTTTTGTTTTTTTAATCTCATCTGGCTAAAAACTTTACCTAATTTAATTTCTTTTGCAAGGTCAAAATCCACATAATTTTGGCAAATGTGTCTACGTGAACATTTTCATGTTCAGGTTTGTGTACAGACTTCTTTACAGACTAATTTTTCTTTAGGCTTTCCATTTTCTGCCCGTTGATTTTGGATCCTTACCAATCTATTTCGGACAGATGCAAACTTGAGACAGCTTCTGGGTTGCATTTTGGTTGAAGTTACAAACCTCCTCTAATGTTCATCCCCAAACTCTTAAGTCTAATCGACTTCACTGACAAACTCTCTCGATTTTTCAGTGTTCTCTCTTAATATGTAAAAAAATCAACTTAATTGCTGGACAGGTTTGGTTTTACTTAATCTTCTATTCAACATAAATTAAATCAATACCTGCTTACAACATCTAATGCTCTTTCTAAGATGGCTTTTCTGTAATATCATTATTATTAACAAGACCAAACTAAATGGAATAAATGTTCCCAGTTAGCATTAGCAGCCTTTTGTCTCTAATCTGCATCTAGGAAGTTTAAAGCTTCTCATAACATGTTAATATTTCTCCTGCTGGTAAAAACTACACAGCTGTCTGTCTGCATCCAGTCTGAGCTGTGATCCCAGCAGACTCCCAGCAGAATCTCAGGAGAACAGTACTCCCCAAAGTGATCTAGAAAAAAATCAATCTTGTTTTATTTATGTAGGTTTGTCTTTACTATTAAATGCTTACATATGAAATTAAGAATTCTACTTTTAATGACAATTTCAAGCAATTTATTAGATCCCAAAGTTAGGCTGCTTGACACGTATTTATTCCCTGTGGTTTCCCAATTTATTTCTTTTAAGCAGAAACAATATACCCCATCTTCCAGCCCTGCAGTACAGCAACTGCTATGCAAACATCAGTCTATTACATTTTCTCAAGTCACCTATTCTGCAGACATTAATATCTGCTTGCAAAACAGAAAGAGCATGTAAAGTTAAAGACAGGAATAATTTGTATAATGCTTCATCAAATTTGCTCTCCTGCAGTTTTTTTTCTTCGTAAACATGGTGTTTTCATCAGAAACTGCCTCATTCTGTCTAGCAAAAATGGGAAGACAGTTTACAATCTTAGCAGCTGTGAAAAATTCCTTTCCTATTCCAGAGTAACAGGAAAACCTAAGTGATTTAAATTTCTTTGTCTTCTAACCAACTTTAACTCTCTTAGGAATAATTAGCAATCTTCCAAACACTTTCCTTGACCCAGGTCCTCTAGTTAAAAGAATGAAATCTCAGATTAGGTCCCTTCTTGCTTCAATAAATTTAAGTTCCTAGAAGATTTTCTTCCAAAAGAAAAACCCAAGTGCTACAATTCCTCTAGAACAAAATTTAAAAAAAGCTCTGACTGAAGAATAAAAGAATCCAAATCAGAGCTCCATGACCTACCACCTACGGGTGTTCAATTCCATGGCAACATGAGACTTCCTAATGATTACTCAGCCTTAAATTACTTTATGCATAATATTAGCAGCCAGTTTTCCTGCAGGGAGCTATGCTATAAAAAAAGTTTATTCGAAGGTGACTGTTCACAGGAGCAACCTGAACTCTCAGGTAACACTTTTGAATTTTCAATGGGAAATTTCTGTAGGTTGCATTTTGAAAACAGCAGCACTGAACCATTATACATTGTGAGCTATCAGTTTTGCAGTACAGACCAACACAGCCACTATACAGAGGGCTTCCACTGGCTGTATTTGCAGGACAGTAAAACCCTTTATGCTTGATATATGTGTCTGTATACACAGCATCTCACTAAATATGTATGTGTATATAGATATGGATATCTGTCACTGATGTACTGTTTCTGATTTCACCACTTTGAAATACTATCCAGGTTAGTTTTGATTCTCTTTCAGCTGCTGTACTGCAGTTTCTGTTTGGTAAGATTTTGGTTTTTTAAAACAGGCCTTTAAGAAATATTAAGGATAAATATTTTCCTCATATGCCTTCAGAAAGTTTCTGATTTCTAAAAGCTAATGAACTCCGGTTTTTGAATTATTCTCTTTTCAAAAGGTTTTGCCAGTATAAGAGAATATGTGGACAGCTCTGCCATTAAAAAACGTGTGCACACACTTACTCAAGACATTATAAAACTCCAAATATAGGGCCTGTATCTAATATGAGAAGTAGAAAATTACAATGTCAGTCTAAGAAGTCAGTCCAATTTTATTGATGATGAGTAGAATCTAATCGCAATACAGAATCTCCCTGATACAACTCTAGTAGCCAACAAACAGGAAGGTCTCTAGGGCACGTCCTAATACAGTTTAGCAAATGACACAGTTCGTACACATTCTCAAACTGAATAATGAAGCCCTGACACTACAAAGACTACTAATCTTGAAACATTCTCATACAAACTCGTAATAACTGGAGAAAATGGGACTGCATTGCTCACCCAAAAGATTGCCTGCAACAGGACTACTGGGCTCATCATTTCAGAAATAGATCAGATTCTAATAGTTGCCAGCATTGGAAAGGGTCTGCAAACTGTGAAAAATACAAGTGCAAATATACTTGCCAAGATCACCAACACTTTATGTTCCATTTTACCAAGTTAATTAACAAAACAAGGAAAAGTACAAAGATAAACATATGGGAAAGATGATTTCTAAACATCTATGATAAATTCCTCTGCGCTTCTCTCCAAACTACTTAACAGACTCAGTGGAGGGGTTTATAGTACACAGCTACTATCTGCTGCTTCTGTCATCACTGGAACTGGAAAAGGAAAAGATAAAAGTCTCTCCTAAAAAGCACTCAAAGGAAGCTGGTATTTTGGAAGCTACCATCTTCTGAGGATACAGACTGAACATACAAGCTCAAAACTCAACCTGTGGTCTAGAATGAAGTATTACACAAACTGTGGACTAGGCTCAACAGCTGTAAAATAAAGCAACTTCCATGAAAGAAGAGACATGAGACAGTCAAATTAAGAACTCAAGTGCCAAGATCTACCTTGTTATGTCTACCAAATTTTAGTGTTACTTCCCCGGAACTGAAAATTTGTTTTTAAGGCTGGTCATAAAAATGGGAATTGTCCTGGAATTGTCCTCTTTGCATTTGGATATACAATTGAGATATTCATAGTTGAGGAAACTAGCTTAAAATGTGTTGTAAGAAAAATCTTTACCTGAACCAATCTGATTAATCTCAATATTCCCCTGGCAAGATTCAGTTCAAGAAATACAACACAAATATAAAACAAAAGAGCAAAAATATAAATCTGTACAAACCCATAAACACATTCTGTCCACTCTGTTATTAACTATATATTAACACTACCTGTTATGAGTAAAACCTCCTGTGCGTTAAGATAAAAATACTGATGATTTTTAATAACCATTTTTCTTCTATTTAAAACAAGCTGAATCTTTATATTATAAATTCCCAATAAAAATGCCATTAATTAATATGCACATATTATTGAGAAACTCTTGATATTCTCGGACCCAAAGTTTTTAGTACTTTTATACCCCAAATCAGCTTTACCATGGTAAAATGTTGAAGGAATATGCACACTCAAAACTCCTTATGCAAACGAAGTGGGAATTTCCACCAGTTCTAATTTATTGGATAGCATTTCATTCATGCTATTTTTAACAGACATCAGAGAAAGAAAATACTGCAGAAAACATATTGAGGAACATTTGGTTCAATGAGCAGAGTGAATTAGCATCAAATGCAGTCTTACTGTTTGGTTAGTTTCAATGAGAAACTGTTTTATAAGTTTTAAGTGATCACAATTTTTCCTGGTTATACATACAGGCAACTTTTTCGTAACAACACTGATGAAAAGTGATAACTATGCAAATATACATGCATGCATGGTGAGGAGGTAGGGGAAGGGAGAGAAAAGAAAGGCATTTCAGTATAAATCTGAACTGGGAAGTACGTATGTAATCTTCTTGAAAGCTCTAATGTCTTTATTCATGTCTATAAATCTGCCAGCTAGGGAGAGCAAAGATTTATGATTTAAATGACCAGACTTTCACTGCTAGAGATGCTTAGGCAGAAAAGTGAGAAGCAATGTCTCAAATAAGTAGACCTGTGAGACAGAGTAGAGAATATTCAAAGCAAATATCTTGCAGACAACAGATAAAGAAATGGGCTTATGTAATCGGCAACGTACCTATAAAAAAGCGCCAAATGTTAAAAGAAATCCTGCGCAGAAAAAGCCCTGAGGTTCTGTGAATGCATTTTTCATGTGAACAGCTCATTCAACCCAAGCATTACTACAGATTTTATTTAATGAGCGACACATGATATTATATTAACAACCACCTGATGATCAGGCTAACAGCCTTTTCTTAGTATTTAACTGCAGATCAGCATTCTCCTTTTAAGAGTTTAACACAACAGAAACAAGTGAGTCACTTGCACACTACCACGTGGCTGAGTCCTTCCATGCAGCCAGAGCCAAGCCTGGCATGCCAGCTGAGGGACGGAGGTACTTCCAGTGCAGTGGGATGCAGGTGGTCTCAGTGACGGGATATTCCTATTGTTATTGGGAAAGTGGTGAAACTATCACACTGCTGGATGAAACAGACACCCTGTTAATGTCCTTACTGTGAGGAAGGGAATGAGGAAAAGCAGCGGTGTACCAAATGGGAAGGAGCTGAGGGTACTATGCAAGTGTCTAAGGCATGATGAGAGGGTGGAGATGAAATTGGAGGTCTTGGAGTAAGAAAATAAAGGGGTCACTGGATGCAAACCCACAGGAAACCCAGCTTCTTTCTTTCTGCCCTTTCTGAACCATTGGTCTGAAATGGTACACACAGCCAGAGGACTGGTCCCTCCTCCCTTTGTTTATTGCTGCATTGTACACAGAATATCTGTCTCCAGGCCCCAGCAGTTGTTGACATTTGAAAATATCACACCGTGCTGGAACACTTTATATTTATGCCTCTGTTGAAAGCAAAGTTATATCTCAGAGTCCCCAGAACCCACCATTACTTTCCAATTGCCAAAGCACGAGTTTTTGATGAGGGCAGAGTAAGTCAGCCAGCATGCTCTCCACTCCTAAGTCCAGCCAAAAACTGCTTAATACATCAGTCTCTGTCCTATAAATCAGGGTAGAAGAGGACTATAACTGATTTCTCCTTCCTCTCTCTTTTAGGAAGGACAGAGTAATGGAGGTTACAGAAACCTGACAGTTATTAACAGGGATAAACATGATACTCCTGACCTTAACACAGTTACTGAATCAGATGCATGTGCATGCCTCCACGCACACACGCACGTGTGCGGACGCCACAGGACTCAGATTTTCCTGGCAAGTTGTCTGCTGCTGGCAAGATGAAGCAGTAACACTGCTGGCACAGAGATGCTGAGCTGAGGACTAACACAGGCCAGCCAAATCAAAGTGAAATTAAGTTTCATAGATTCCAGTCCTAATTTTCCCCTAGAAGGGTCATTCTCATCATTGTTTCCATAACAGTAATATGTGCTCTTGACAAGTGAACTGCAGTTGTTTTCACATCCAGACATTCTATGTTGGTTACGCTCTGCTTGGAGGCAGACACTGGCTTTGGTCAGCTGGCATTGCAGCCTTTTAACATGATGCATCTCAGTATGTGATGAAATCCACCATACTTCAGTTTGTGCGACTTAAGCTTCCAAAGCACTCAGCCAACACTAACTAAACATAAAAAATAACTTAATTTTATAAAATTAAGTCTGATACTGCCAGCCTCAAAAACTCTCATACTTTACAGTGCTAAGAAAGAAATATCCGTATAATCCAAGGAGATGTTCTCATTTAGGGCCAATCCCGTGAGTTATTTGCATTGCCAAATCCTATTTAGGTGCCGAAATAACAGCTGATTGCAAATATTTTTGTGAGCGTGGCACTTAAACCCTAATCTCTGCCAACACACAGCTGAGGTCTATAGAAAACCATCCTCTGAGTTCTTTTCTTTGAAAACTGAACCACCATCAGTTAAAGAAAACCTGGGATTTCTGGGAAAGTTTCCAGAACTGCAAACTAACAATGCCTGAAGCAGCCATGGCCATATTCTATGCCGAGGAATATTTCTTCTTACAAGCTGGTTGATGTAATGTGTGCTTCATTAATACAATGGTTTTGTGCTTTTCCCCAAAAAACTTTCTATGAAAACAGCATTTCCACTGATGCTTGACAAACAAGGAGTATTTACTTCTTAATTTTACGGTCATTCTGATGCATCCTCATGCCCCAACTGCAGTCCTCTTGATGGAAGTGTGTGTGGCTATTGTATCTATTGATTTAGTCAGATATGCAGATGATTGCTAGGAATTATGATGGGGGTGGTGCCTATTGATACTGTATTTCATGTGATAAACTGTGTGCTTAATATGAAAACCATCTGTACGTCAAGGAAGAGAGAAGATACTGCAATGTACAGTGCCGACTGCTTGTTTTTCTCTTTGATGGGTCCCTAATTAACTGACTTTTCTTAACTGATTGCCAAGGGGATATGCAATGCCTCTTCCTGAAAGACATAAAACAGAGAAATGAGATGATAGAAAGAAGGAACACACTCCTTCCTTCAAGGACAGGTTTGAGCCTGAAGTCTAAACAAAGAAAGGCTGAACTAATTGTTCAGCCTAAAGAAGAGAAAATTGATGAGGCTTATGGAAGCCCACAGATTTTTTCAAAGGAAAAGGAATCATCTGTTTCCCATGTTCACAGTAGATAAGAAAAGTAGTAATGGGCTTCATTTATAGCAAGGGAATCTGGGGTAAGATAACTGAAAAACAGTGAGGAGAGTTCACCACTGGCACAGAATGTCTTGGGAAGTTACAGATTCCTCATCAGAGGTGTTAAAGGGGCATGTTAGACAAGTTTATCAGAAATTAAATGGGGAATATTAATTCCACAGTTAGACAGGAAGATTGATTCACTGCCTTCTAGACTGTTTTTTTTAAATTTTTGGTTCTATGGCTTTTAGAAGGTGTTATCCTGTGCTAGGAGCAAGCCATGGGAGCAGGATAAAGAAAGATGACTAGGAATAATGCAGACTAACTTTAGACTTTTCCTTTCTGATGGGGTGAAATTAATCTCACCCTAAAAGCTTTTTCAGCAGCTTTACAGAAATACAGTGTAGATTCAGAACAGCTAAATCAGGCATATAGATCTCTTTACAAAAGATCCAGACAGTTCTGGAGCATAATCCACACTAACTGTTCTAAACATTCATCTTCAACTAAGTCAATCAAACATCTACCATCTACCTTGTCAATAGGTCTAAGTTTTATTTACTAAGAAAGAAACCTACTGAGACTGGCTCAGCTGCAGGTACCTACTCTCTTGATACCTAGAGATAGCTAAAATGGATCCCAGTACAGCTGATAGGTCTTCCAATCCCAGAAACTTCGTCTCTTACTTGCAGGAGCTCTGAACACACACCACAGAACAAGGGTATTCTTTGATAAGCAATTCCCAAAAGCCCAGGGCTGTGGTTGTTTAAGTATTTATTCTCTCTGTTTTTCTTGCCCACCTTAAAATTTTGTTTTTCTTTATTCTTTAAACTGCAACACCTTAGCTATTATTCTCCTCATCTGGCTGAAACTGGGAAACACTGGAGGGATGTAGTGACTGAGACTAGCACAGTGTTGCTTCAAGCTGCTTTTCAGGGAAGCAGAGACAGGCTTTCCAAGCCTTGCACAGTTGGACAGCACTTAGTGATAATTTTAATGTTCTTAGATTAACTATGAGGAACACACAGACACACAGTGTGATCCCACAAACTTCATCTACCAAGCAAAACAAGCTGAAAGCTCAGTTGTTTTCTAATTCTCTCTTCAAATCTTGCTCTTACCTCTTTTACCTCAGAAAAGGCTGGGTAGATGTGTATCAGCTGGTATATCAGCTATTAATGGCAAGCAACCTAAACAAGTTTTCTGATACCAAACTTCCCCCAAAAATATAGAGCAAAGTTGAAGTACATTTTGCAAAGAAATTACAGTCTGGAGTCTGATTTTATGCTCTTTCTTTGCTCCTATACTCAAAATAGTCATTCATTGAATCTTTACCTAGTAGAAAAGCAAACACCACAACAAATTGCTAAAGCTGTATTTTCAGCCTAGATTTTAAGCGCTTTTTTTTCCCAGCTCAGCATAATATGGGTTTTAGCACCAATGTTCCAGAGAAAGACTGCTTACTCAAAGAGATGATGATATGTCAGACAAATAAAGACTAGGCAGAGTCAGGCTATGTCTGTACTTTCACACAAGACCTCCAAAAAAGAGCTATGTACTTCAAAAAGGGATTTAGACAAATATGTTGTCAGCATTTCTCCCTGTGCCAGTGCTGGAAAAACTGCTGCAGGATTCACTGTGAGGAGATGCCAGGCAGCTGCCAATGTCATCTTTCAGATCAGAGACACAAATGAATCCAGACTATGCAGTCAGCTACCTGACTATCCTGTCGTTAAAGGCAAGAATGGCTGTGCTGGCCACATCGCCAACTGGGAAACTCCCCTGCTGCCCAAATATGTCCCCTTACCTTTCTAATTCCTGTCCTAAAGATGCCTAAAGTTACTTTTCCATGGTTTGTACATTTCACCTTAGAGGCAACTACAGCAATTTCATTATTGCAAAGAGCAAACCTGGTGCATCATTTGATTTTTATTTCCATATTACAAGGTCCTCTAGAGGAAGGCAGAATGAGTGCTTGCTCCTGTCTGTGCCTGACACAAAATGTCATTCCCGTGTCCAGTAGGAAAGATACTCATTTCAGACTCATCCCTCAGCTCACAAGGTATGGTCTGTGCAAACCGCCTTATTCTGCTCCTACACAAGCTAATGGAGCATTTGTCTGGATCCAAGTGAACCAAGAAGCCTTCCAGTTTCACAGGTTAGTTAGGGAAATACAACTGCACCATCATTCACAACTGCATCATCTAGCATCATAAACAATGATGAAGTACTGAAGTTAAAAAAACACACACATGATGACTATGAAGGAGTTACTACCGTAACAAAGTCTTTTCTGACTGATGTTTCAGTCAGCTGTTCTTTGAGATCTTTGATATTTCAAAAAGATGAGAGCAGCTGATACCAATGGATTACAAACACACCCTGGGCTGAGAGAAAGTGTAGGGGCAATAAAACCTTTGCTGAATCTTGCTGTACACAAAAATAAATACAATTAAAGTGGTAGATTTTTTTCCCCCAAATTTACGAAACATAGTTTTTTTCTTCCTGCCATGGTTCCTAAATTAGAAATATTTGCAACAATATAGGTATTTGCAAATTGAACATGAGGATTACGTACATTGATCACATTATTGTATTAGTCAGTCTCTGAGAAAACAGAACTCCCTGAATTTTCTCAGATGACTTTCGCTGCATTTACTGATTATATTTATCTTCCATACAGAATTGTATCTATCTTCCTTTATCATATAACTTGTGAAATATTATATAAATCTCAATTGTAAGAACTGTGAGCTTGAAAGATTATGACAAAGCAGCAGAATAAATTCAACAGAAAATAAAGACAAAATGCTAAGACAGACATTGGAAAAAAAGGAGTTCCACCAAACACATAACCATTTCCTATGATATACAAAATTCACGCTAAAGTGAAGTTTTATGCTAGATAGGCAGATATATTTCACTGGGTAACTTTATTGTTCCTTTCAGTTACTTATTTTCAGTAGTCAGAATTTAAAGAATAAAAATATTTAGGCTCTTTCTGAAATCAATTTAGATGATACAGTTTTGTCTTAATTAGTGTGATATAGAAATCTGCCCTCTACTCTGGTTGTAAAAGTTTTAAAATACACCTTCTTACCACTTTCATCCAGCAAGAAATCATCCTGGTAACGGAACTTTTCTGGTCCACATGCAATAAAAATGTCATCATCGCCAAAGAAATCCTGAAGGCACATCACCTGCAAGCAAAAAGGAAAGGAAGGCATTGCATGAAATACCTCATCATCAGAATCGTAAGAACAACAAATGCCTCCTTGTCTCCATCTGCATGAACACTTTTAATGGAATCAACAGGGCTTCATCTCCAGATAAATTTCAAAGCTGTGCTCTGACCATCTGTTACAAGTGAGAAACACTTTCATGGACACTGCAGGAAGAGAGAGATAAGACAAAAAGCTGTAACTGTACATTTATTACATGATGCATCAATGGGGTATGAGGTAAATGCCTTTTGTTTATGCACAAGGTACCATTCAGTACTTAGTGGATAATTAATTTGCTTTTGAGCCCACGTCTCCATCCTTTGCAATGAAACAAGGTTACAGCTTTGTACGCAGAATAATGAAATGGAGTTATTTCAGCAAAATCTCCCTGGCAGGGAATGGAACTCATATGGGTGAACTGAGCCTCCATCACACTCTTCCTCTTCACTAGCAGAGTCAAAATGAAGCCTCTTTGAAGGCATCAAGCTGAACAGTCAGGTGAGTGGGTAATGGTTCTTCTAGTACTGAGTAAAAGGGTAACCCCTTTCTACTCCCAAATATGAATAATCAGGATTACACTGGTGTAGTATCATGTCCATACAGGAGATTTCCAGGGAGACCTTATTGTGACCTTTCAATACTTGAAGGGAACTTACAAGAAAGATGGGACATACTTTCAGTGGTAGGACAAGGGGTAATGGTTTTAAACTAAAAAAGGGTAGATTTAGGCTAGATATAAGGAAGAAATTTCTTACAATGACAGTGCTGAAACACTGGAACAGGTTGCCCAGAGAGGTGGTAGATGCCCCATCCCTGGAAATGTTCAAGGTCAGCCTGGACGGAGCTCTGAGCAACCTGATCTAGTTGAAGATGTCCCTGCTCATTGCAGGGAGGCTGGACTAGATGACCTTTAAAGGTCCCACTTTGATTCCAATTCTATAATTTCCTTACAAGAGCTTTTAGTTCACAAGGCACTATTTAACAGTTTAATGTTTCCATTTATATGACTACTTTTACTAATATTCTTGAAGAAAAATCAGTAACTTTCCCATAATCTGACATTGGACTTGCTGATCCAGTTTTGACAAATTTAAAAAAAAAATTAGGTGTCTGACTACCTTTAAAAAGTCAAAGACATTTGGTAAACTCTGTTCCTGTTTCACATTTACCAGAAGATTTTAAAAGGCTACGTTCGCTTATTTTTTTATATCATGTTTTGTAAATAAATAGCGCACTAATATTTGAACAGGATAATTTCACAAATAGACTTTCAAGTTTACAGACAGGAAAGTAACACATGAAAATCTCTAAAAAATGACAAAATATTTGAGAACAGTCTAGCTAACCTCATAAAAAGCAGGGGGGGAAAGCCAGCATTTAGATCCTACAAAAACACAAATGAAAGAATTGGCCAATGAGGTATTTCCAGGCTTCGGCATAAAAGCAAGCACCTTTCTAATCTGCAGAGACTGGTGTCTAGGGGTTATAAAATTCACATCATGCTTCCTGGAAACATGCCTTAAGGCTTTGGCATCTACAACAGTTATGAGCCTCTACGCTAGAAAAATCTCAAGGAAGAAAAATAGTGGTACATGTCATGACTTGCTTGCAGAGTAGGAATGGAGAGTAGAGCTAGATGAAATAAATACCCAAAGACACAAAGGTAATCCCCAAAACTCCTTTCCTTAAGCAATGCACATATTTTTAAATTCAGCTCTACCACAACCCTATTCCTATCACGACTGCCATCTTAACACCTCACAGTACCTGAACACCAACATTAAAAATGTTAATATTTGACAGAGCTTTTTACCATGCTCCTACTCAGTTTATGTTCTATTAGTGTATCAGCCTCAGCAACCTTTATATAAAGTCATTTACTTACCATCTTTTTTTTTGTCCACAAGACATATCTTGACTATCTTCCCACCCCATACTCCCACCAAGTTTCAAACATCTCTTCCCTTCAGTCAAGTTCCTCTGAAATTGCTACCTCTCCCACAGCATGTACGAAACTACTAATTCGCAAAATGACATTAAAAATCCTGTTATTTCCTGTTGCCTCCCAAGTTTGACACACTTCTGGGGAGTGATAACCTTTACATACATGTTTATACCGAGCAGAGTATTAGAACTGAGCAAATAATAAGTCACACTAGGCACAAAATTGATCTGTTTTGACAACAAGGACGAATTAAAATCAAATTCATATTTGAATAATAAAAAAAAAAGTATGGATTTAATAAAACTCAGAAATGCTTGTCTCTGCCCAGTTAAGAGGATTTTATTCAAGCCTAACCAAGACATTAAAATGGAGGTAACACCACCTAACCAGGCTCAACTCTGCCACTATTTAAAGCATCTCAGGTTCAATCGGTGCAATTTATATGCAAATAAGAAAGAAAATAGGATCAGCACAATAGAAAAATAATTTCTACTTAGATATCCTTGCATTTTATTAAACTTTACACTCATAATTTAAAGTGTTCTTATGCTTGCCTCTTTTCTCCATGCTCTCAGTTTCCTATAGTGTATGTAAAACTACATACGCTACATACACAAGCTTTTCTTGTCTCCAGGGATTTTATTAATTTAGGAATTATCTAGAAAGCTCATAGCAAGAGCTTAAGTTCTTTCCAAACCCACTCCCCTCTGAAATAACTTCTCTTCAGGCTTCCAATATCTTTTTATGTTATTTATTTGAAGCCTTGGAATGTCCTTCGCTGTCTGTATTTTCCATCCTTTATGTCTCAACATCCCTCGCCCTCTCCAATCCTCAGCTCACACTCCTCAGAGGTTTCACAGAAGGGCCTTTCCAGAAGGCATCTAACAAATACACAGCACCCCCTTCCAGGCTTTTTTGGATAGAAATCTGCAAGCACTTTCTATTCACTATCAGCCATCAGCTAAGCAACAGGACCTGCTTTTTATTACCCATTTTCACTTATGGAGAACACAGCTCCTCAAAAGTTACAGTTTAGAAGATCAAGGATTTGTATCACCCATACTGGACTGGACCAATGCTTAAAAGGCCAGTGTGCTCTGTTGCACATGATCAACTTTAAATAGAGCCCATTTTAAAAATAGTGAATTACAAAAGTCTCCCTGAACATTTTTGTTATTTTCAAGTCACAGAATCCATCTTCTTCTTTTTCACAAATGAGTTTTTATCTTCCATATTCCACCAGGACATTTCTGACAGCGAGGAAAACAAAGTCTATGCAGGAACGGTCAAACATACACCTTAAGTAAAAAGAAACTGAAAAAATAAATGTTTTCTACCACACACCTGGTACTAAACATACTGTGACACTTATAAACAAAAAACTTTCTGGCAAAGAGGTGATATTTAAAGTTAATGGTGTCTCACACTCTCGTAGGATAAATAACAGTAACATCACCAGAGGCTAGGGAGTCTCGGGCATTACAATCCTTTGCATCAGTGGTGAGAAAACCGACAAGGAGCAGCAAAGAAAATTGATCACTAGTATAGGCTTCAGGCTATATGTAAGTCATGTGAAGAAGACTAGCTGACCTGTACGTACCCAGTGCAAAACAGAGGAGAGGCAGAAGTATTTGTCATGCCTAAACTCACCTGAGCAAGCTGTACAGGCTGAAGCCTGGATCCCCCACAAATCCTTGTCCTAGTAAACAACTTATGAATCTCACCTGCCTTCCAGTGGGAAATGCAAGTGTCTGCCTAGGAAGAATCTCAAAATATTTCGTATCTCAGCAGTTGCTGTGGTACTTTTGCTAGAAGCCCAGAGGGGACTTGGGGATCCAGATGGGCCAAGCACCCACAGCCTCTGGGGGAGCATGAAGCAGATCAGCTGAACTGCCCCAGAAGGAGAACAGGGAACAGAGCCGCAAACTTGGCTTCCATCCTAGCCTCAGGACTGGCTTTGCACCATAGCACAGATGCTGAGCCGCTGCAAAAACTACCTTAACTTTTCTTTCTTTTTTTTTTAAACAGGTGAGTACCTGGAACCAATGAGAAATATCCTAACTATTGTGGAGCCTTTTGTTTTCCCTCAACTGGCCTGAAACATTTATGCTCTTAATACTCACCTCTTTGAAGTTGGTAACTTTGTTATGGAGACTCTCTTTCTTATATCTATAAACGATGTGAGAAATTGTGCTTTATCTTTTGGAGCACAGATGACCTGAGAGTAAGAATAATAGCTTGTAGAGCATTACCTGGTTTTATTCTCTCACGACAAGTGAGAAAGAGCAGTCAGTACTGGTGTGGAGGAGGTGCAGAAGGACAGAGAGAGAGAAGCAGGAATGGAGGGGAAAGAGAGGGAAAGGCAAGGGGAAGAGAGGGAGAGGGACAAGAGAGAGGTAAGGAAGGAGGGAGGGACGGACAGAGGAATTTAATCAATCCTTTCTCTACAAGCATGCCATGAAAGCTACAGATAAAATCACCATTTATAATCACTATATTCTGGCTATAGTGGGATCAGGGATCTTTCTGAATTCATGATTTAAAACACACACATGCACAAAAAAACCCAGAACAATTTTTGTTTTGCATATGTCAGTCACAGCAAATCGAATATGTTCCTATTATTTTAGAGCAGACCACATATCAAGTTAATACCGACTCCAAAATTTTTAAGTGAAAAATAATCAGAAACTCAAATTTTCCCCTGCATTCAGGAATAGCTCACAGCAACAGCACAGTACATCACCACCACCAGGATTACTAACTCTCATGTTTTTCTTACAATTTTCACAATGCTTCCTTCTTGGATGAAGAAGAAGGGGGAGGTGGGGGTGTTCTGTGTGTTTGTCCTCTTTTAATAACAACAACTTAATTAGACTCAAAGCTGAAAGCTATTTTGGATGAGCAATGAGAAAATCTCAAGCTGGGGTGCCCTCAGGCACCACTGCTGTTGGAGAGCTGGAAAGAAAAGTGAGGACAAAGAAATGAGGTGGTAAAACAAAAAAGATGCAGAAGGATATAAGGAGAATTCAAATGGTAAGTGGTTATAGGGGTTTTCTGGAAAGACAAAGAGAAATGAAGGATGGCAAAAGGAAAACATGAGGCATAAAGGAAGGAGGAGAGGCAGGCTGCAAGGCAGGAGTGCAGACTGAGGGCAACAGGGGGGTAAATGAGGCTACCGAGGCAAGAGCAGCCCAAAGGAGGGGGGCAACCAGAGAATCAGTGGCAAGTGCCTTCCAGCCTCTACCCCATAGCCAGCCAACTGGGAAGTTTTAAAGCTATTTTAAAGTAGCCTTTTTGAACCTCAACCAATGTCATATTGAGTTTGATCATCATTTCCCTGACAGTTAAACAGTTAAAAAACCCCAATCATATATTTGGAAAAACCTCAGTGTGTAAATGAGTCCTGATTTTAGGACTCTGACTCAGTTTTGTATCAAGTTTTATGAGTTCTATTATGGATTTTTTTTATTTTCCTCCTACTTTTGATTCACTTAGCCTCAATATTTAATTCCTAGGCAGGTCTCTTTAGTTCTTCCTAAGTAGAAGGAGCTCACTATAAACTTTGTTCTACTATTTTTCTCCTTTTTTCCCCTCTGACTGATTTTTCCAATAAAACAAAGGCCCTCCTTGTTTTAAGACATAAATTGATCCTTATTAATGTCTTAATATTTATGTCTCAAACTATATTTTCCACTAACCATCACCTCTGCACTACTTATTTTAACGATTTCCCCATTCTTTGTCTATTGCTTCATGGAGGAACATCTCAGATCAGGTCCTGAATTGATTTCACTGCCGGCTACCAAAGACAGTCAGTAAGAAGTCTCATGACAGTTATGGATTTTCCCGAGAGATTATAAATCATAGAATCATGTAATACCTTGGGTTGGAAAAGATTTTTAAAGAACATCTAGTCCACACACACACACACACCCCCACCGCAACGAGCAGGGACACCTTCCACTAGATCAGGTTGCTCAGAGCCCCGTCCAGACTGACCTTGAATGTTTCCAGGGATGGGGCATCTACCACCTCTCTGGGCAAACTTTGCCAGTGTTTCACCACCCCCATTGCAGAAAAATTTCTTCATTATAGCTGGCCTAAATCTACTTTCTTTTAGTTTAAAACCATTACCCCTTGTCCTATCACAACAGGTCCTGCTAAAAATCTTTCTTCTAAGCCCACTTTAAGTATAGAAATGCTGCAGCAAGGTCTTCCCACAGCCTCCTCTTCTCCAGGCTGAACAACCCCAACTCTCTCATCCTGTCTTCATAGCAGAGGTGCTCCATCCCTCTCATCATCTTTGTGGCCCTCCTCCGGACCCGCTCCAACAGGTCCATCTCTTTCCTGTGCTGAGGACTCCCAAGCTGAATGCAGTATTCCACGTGGGGTCTCACCAGAGCAGAGCAGAGGGGCAGATTCACCTCCCTCAGCCTGTTGGCCACACTTCTTTTGATGCAGCCCGGGATATGGTTCGTCTTCCGGGCTGCAAGCGCACATTGCTGGCTGATGTCCAGCTTTTCATCCACCAGTACCCTCAAGTCCTACAGAAATTGTTTGTATATGTATTAACAGTCTTGTTTAATTTCGGAATCCTAGCAGAATTACAGTAACAGAAGACATCTTTTATATTACTACATTTATCTCCCAGCCAGTATGGAGCTGCCTCCCATACTAGCTTTCCCAAATGCTTTGTTCAGTTTTGTAATATATTCCTTACTGTGTAGAACTTCCCTTATCAGAAAGACCAGCAAAACAGCCATTACTAATTTGTAAGGATTTCATGGCTTCAGGAAAATCAGAAATGAATCATTCCATACTGGTGTAATCGTCTTTAGGTCATTGCTGTGAAACGAGAAATCCAAACATCTCAGTAAGGCTTTCAGGAAGGGGAAAGAAAAATACTCATTGTTTATAAATAAATTTGTAATCTAGCCCTTTTTTATTTTATTTTTTTTTGAGGAACCTCAGCCGACCCCATCCTCTGCGGGCTGTGGATAATAGCACGAAATACCCTTTCTGAGGGAAAGGAATTAGACTTCAACAGGAATTCACAGAGCATCACATTTGAATATTGCCTTGAAGTTCAAGGCAAGTCTATTTCCCTCCCTGTTGGCTCAGGCTCTGAAGCTTTCATTCATGCCCTTTCACATTTATCAGTTGTTACACACATGCCACTTTTCGAGATCCAGTCCTGTACAAAAAAGTATAATTTATGATCAGCATATATGTACTTCCTCTCTTAGCTTCTCATCCACGTTCTCTTCTCAGGTGGTGGCTTAGCTGAAGGTATTGGGAGGTATCTGCTATATGTTTCCAAAGCTGAATGGCATAGAACTCATTCTTTTCTGTTGCAGTGAAATCTCCATGGTGACAACTGCATCATCAAGCTGTGAGAGCTCTTCAGTGAAAAAGAGCATTTTATCACAAGATTCTCATTACAAGAGTGCCCTCTGTAAATGAGGAGGAGATGTTGCTGTAGGGGTTCAAACTGGCTGAAGCTAGTCTTTA
This sequence comes from Falco rusticolus, assembly GCF_015220075.1. Classification (NCBI taxonomy): domain Eukaryota; kingdom Metazoa; phylum Chordata; class Aves; order Falconiformes; family Falconidae; genus Falco; species Falco rusticolus. Next base: position 26,419,956 of record NC_051188.1, read on the forward strand.
ACAACTGGCTTGTGTGGACACACTGCAGGTTAATGCCTCTGAAACACTATGTGTGCCCCCAAATTAGATGGTCCAAGGCACCATCATAGATAGAAACATATGAATTTTCACACTCAAACTTGGCAGAAATAGCTTGTTCTCCTGCTGCCTCCCAGGAGTGGATGGAAAGCAAGCCAGCACCCCCAGCCTCAGGGGAGTCACGCCATGCTCCATGTATAACCTCCACCGCAGCTGCCTGTTGACCAGCAGTGGCTCAGGACTGACCACTCTTCATTTTGTTTCCTCTGTCAGCAATGCAGAAGTTGCTCTACTTTTTAAATTGTTGAAGATGTCGTATCAGTCTGCTTCTACAATTTGTGCATTCATCAACATCCATTCTGTGCTACATACAAAGAAGTTCTTCCTCATATTCAGAAGGAACTTCTTGTGTTGCAGTTTGTCCCTGTTGCTCCTTGTCCTGTCACTGGGCACCACTGAAAAGAGCCTGGCCCCATCCTCCTGACACTCACCCTGAAAGTATTTGAAAGTATTTGTAGACATTGATAAGGTCCCCTCTCAGTCTTCTCTTCTCCAGGCTACACAGGCCCAGCTCTCTCAGCCTTTCCTCACTGGGGAGATGCTCCAGTACTCTCATCATCTTTGTGGCCCTCCGCTGGGCCCTCTCCAGTAGTTCCCTGTCTCTTCTGAACTGGAGAGCCCAGCACTGGACACAGCACTCCAGATGTGGCCTCACCAGGGCAGAGCAGAGGGGAAGGATCATCTCCCTGGACCTGCTGGCCACGCTCCCCCTAATGTGCCCCAGGATCCCACTGGTCTTTGTGGCCACCAGGGCACACTGCTGGCTCATGGGCAACTTGCTGTCCACCAGAACTCTCAGGTCCTTCTCCACAGAGCTGCCTTCCAGCTGGGCAGCCCCAGCATGTACTGGTGCATCGGATTATTCCTCCCAGGTGCAGGACCTCACACTTGCCTTTATTGAACGTCATTAGGTTCCTCTCTGCCCAGCTCTCCAGCCTGTCCAGGTTTCGCTGAATGGCAGCACAGCCTTCTGGTGTAGCAGCCACTGCTCCCAGTTTTGTGTCATCAGCAGCTTGCTGAGGGGACACTCTATCCCTTTATCCAGGTCATTGGTGGATAAGTCAAACAGGACTAGAGCCACTACAGACCCCTGGGGAGCACCGCTGGCTACAGGCCTCCTGCTGGACTCTGTGCTGTTGATCACAACCCCCGGAGCTCTGCATTCAGCCAGCCCTCAGCCCACCTTGCTGTCCACTCACCTAACCAACCCACACTGCCTGAGCTTAACTATGAGGGTGTTGTGGGAGACAGTGTCAAAAGGCTTGCTGAGGTCAAGGTAGACAACATCCACCGCTCTCCCCTCATCTACCCAGGCACTCATTCCATCATAGAAGGCTATTGGATTGGTCAGGCATGATTTCTCCTTGGTGAATCCATGTTGACTGTTCCTGATGACCTTCTTTTCCTTCACATGCTTTGAGATGACCTCCGGGATGAGCTGTTCCACCACCTTTCCAGGGATTAAGGTGAGGCTGACCAGCCTGCAGTTTCCTGGATCCTCCTTCTTGCCCTTTTTGAAGACTGGAGAAACTTTTCCGTACTATGCTTTGAACACTAATCTTACTATCATCTGTTTTGTTTTTCTGTGTTGCACTAAATGACAGCATGCTTAAAAGAAAATCTAAATTAATATTCCAGGTTTTTCAATTGTGCCATCACCTTCTTCTTGAGCAATGTGTTTAATTTGTGACAAATCTTTTTAAAAACTTTGAAATTAATCCTCTGAATTCAGATAAAGTTAATAGAAACTTGGCAGTTTTAATATACTGAAACTACTGTATCTGGCCTGAAATGTTAGCTAAGACCTTTTCTTTGTTAGATTAAAACTAGTTTAGTAAACAAGTTTCTTTGCTAGAGAATTTGAGGCAAGCAGGGGATATTTCCCAACAGGGAACCCATGGGTTTATGCATGAATGCAATGCTGAGAAGCACTAATACTCAGTTTCAAGAATGGTTGCTCTGCGGGAAGCACTGACATGGCTGGTTCAAGCTTCTCCTGTCAAAAATCGCTTCATGCCAGACAGGATAAGAGCAGTGAGAACATGACTCCTATCCACACCCAAAAATGACGCCTCCTCAAATGTTACCTTACTTTGAAAGCTGCATTAATGCACAATTGCGCTGACTAGCTAGTGTGGAACAAGATTAACACACATTCACATGGGAAAGAGGAAAAATGCAGAGGCACCATCATCAAGCCTGGAGTGGGCATCTCCTGCATCAAATAGAAACTTGCTGCCCTCCAGTTTTCTAACCAGCTTGTTGCTTTTGCCTGCTCACTCCACTATTTAAACCCCACTGTGTACTAAAATTTCATTTCCTTCTGCACCTCTTACTTCTGAAAGCCTCCAGCGCTGACACCTGTTCTTGCAGACACCTCTAACTTAAAACACAACTGTTGCCCTGTCACTTCAGCTCTCTCTTCTAAACTCAGCTCTCGACACCACACACCACAACAATATAACTTGCCCAAGGCAACTCCTGTTTCCCCTTCTACCAGACTCCATTTTCTCCCCTACATATGAATTCTTTGAGCACACTCTTTCCATTCACTCTTTACCCTGACTACAACACTTTGGCAACACAATGTAATTCTCCTTACATGTTCTCCTTTTTAGCATCTCTAAGGAGCACCACAGGGATTAAGCTGTGGCTCTTTACAATCTCTCCATAAATCCACTGAGGATAGTATTTGCAAATTCATCAGAAGCCTCTTTCTGAAATGCTTTTTTTCTCATTCTCAATTTAACTCCAATTTATCAGAGCCACATAATTTCTGTGGAAATCTCCCTTCTGGTTTTCATGGTACCATATTTAGTTCTTCTCCTGCTGGCAAAAACTGCAATCAATGCATTACTTTGCAATTTCAAACCACTCTTACATTTTGGAGTGGTTTAATCTTTGGCTCCTTCCTCTTATTCTGTACTATGTCAGTCATCAGGAAACTCTGCACTTTCTATAGTTCCAATTTCAGAGCCTACAATATAAAATGTAAAACTCTACTGGCAACCCAAGTCCATAATCTTAGTCTGTTCCTCTTTTACTTTAGTTCCTAAATTTAGGATATTACTTTGCCCCCTAACTCCCTATATAAAAGGGATCTCAAATACTTTGCAACTATTATTGAAACCTTAACTCAGTATACCTCTTTTACTTTAACTGTCCAGCTCCTGCCTTGTAGCATTCCAGTCCATCCAAAGCAATTAACTGTAGGCATTTAGAGAAGCATTTTGGATCTTGCAGTTACCAGATCTGAGGTGACCAAATACCTTTACTAGCTTCACCCACCCTTCTAATAGTTAAAGACCAATGAAGCATGAGCTTTTGCTCTTGCAAAACTGGAGTGCATTGCAGGTTCATGATATCCACAGAAAAACACAACTCTCAGTAGAATTTCTTCCAACCCTTTTTTATTTCTGCTAATCTGTTTTGAGAGTGACTATCATAAACAGTTTAGATCAGGGAAACCTGCATCTGTACTGTTTACATAGCAAGCAACAATTTTTCATTGTGATTTATGTATTTTATCTTTATATTTTATGTTAATTTGGTTTCCAATATGGATTCAACAAAGGTCTTGAGTTATCCACAAACTGATTCATCTTCCTTTTTGGGCACTTCACTTCCCCAAGTTATTGACATATGCCATTATTTAGTCAGAATCCAAGGTTTGAGGGCTGCAGAGATTTTTCTATCTAAATAGATATCTATGAACTGATGAAGGAGAGCATCACAGTAAGAACATCACACTGGTACTTCTTTATATAGATACTCATACTCAAGGTCCCATAACTCACTCAACACCAAAGCAAAATCCTAAGACTAAAAGTACTTAAAAAAATCTGAATGGTAAATTTTAACTCTGCTTATTTTTAGGCTTCAAAATTTTTATGGTTTGTCATTTCCTACAAAATGAGAATTTGCATTTCCAGCCAGGTATATCCTATATTTCGATTGAAAGTACCTTGTGGCGTTAGCTATTCCTAAAACTACACAAATCACGAACAGTAACAAACAAGCAATGACTTGCCTACAACAGGCCACATAATGCTTGAGCCAACACCCCCCCAACACCCCCCCACCTCATAAAGTCAACAAAGAGACACAATTTGCTCCAAGTTCTGAATTGGACCTGTATCCTATTGTTTTGTGGTCCAGCAAGTGGCCCGTAGCATCTTCTTGGCAGACAAGAGGCTGCTAGAGCATAAAGCAAGGCAATAAATCATAAAGCAGCCATATGTCCTCTACTGTCTTCCCTAGCGTGACACAAAAAGTGGGATTAGGCATTATTATTGCCTCCTGTACTCATACCAAGAAAGGACAGAGGGATGCTCTCTTCTCCCAGCTGCTCTGCTCAGTAACACTTACCTGGAAGCTGCAGCTGGCTGGGTATCATCTGTGCATTGCAGCACAAGCCAGAACTACTCCCACATCCAGGGAACACCACAGGTGTTATATCACAAAAATTTGTATTATTATTCATGATATTGTTTGTAATTATAGTTAAATTAATATTTTAATTACATGTTAATATTTAAAATTAATAATACAGACTTTAATTAATAATACAAAAGATAAAGTACTGATAGATTATTCAGGCAAATAAGCAGAAAGGCATACTTATGAGCCATTCAAGGACTGCAGCGATTTCTAAGCTATGTTATTTGGCAAAGAAGCAGGAAAGTGAACCTTCAGGTTCAGAAGTCCAGCTGGATTAAGAAGCGGGATGCCCATCTGTCACAAGTACAAACCCAAGCATTTTTTTCCTCTGTCAAATCAGCAATGCATGTTCCTACACCAAAATTAAAAGGGAAATAACTTTGCAGCCCCACTGCCCAGACAATCTTGCTTATAAAAGTCAAATGTATATGCCAGATAAAGATTTATCCTAAATAATGAACTACTTGCCCACATCAAATACAGTCATCTTGCATCAAAGGAAACAGAATCCTGCTAGTCACCATAAAATACTCTCCTGTTAATCACACAGCAATTGCACCACAGATCAGCATGCTTGTGATGGACAATTCAAATAGCATAACAAAGCTTGTAAAGGCATGGAGAGGAAAAAACTCCTCACACATTTAAAATGAATTAGTTGTAAACAGAGGGTGTTTTTTTCAGAACAATCAAACATTGAGAGAACGGCTGATTTAACAGCAGAAGATGTAATTAATGGGCCAATGGAGAAACAGTTGAGACGTTGATGGCAGAGTTCAATTACATCTGGATTTTATTTTTTTCCTGCCATATTCATGTATTTTACTTTATCAGCTGCAATACAACACTACCATTTAGTGGTCAGACACACAAAGTGCAGACTCCAGCAGCCCTCCTGTATTTTTGTCCAAACAGGTGGCAATATATTAAAAGTAAATAGCGAACTCACATAATCCAGGAAATTAATATTACTCTAATTTCTGATGGCTAAGCAAAATAATTTTTCTTTGAATTTAGGTGCTTAAGTGAAGCCTTGTTAGAGGTACTGAAATAGTTTCAAAGACTGGGCAAATAAAACAGAAACACTTGCAAGTTATTAGCAGGAAAACCATGATACTATCTCACACAACTCTGCACTTCTGCTGAAATGTATCTGAATTTCAGAATGTGTATGCACAAGGGAAACCATTTACGTAGCTATACAAGCTGTCTTTTGCTGAAGATGATAAATACATTACCGTACACCTATGAGTTATTTACTCCAGATTATTACTGAATTCTCCTGTTAAATACTCAGGAATAGGAAAATTAAGCACAGAAAAATTAAGCATAGAATATGCTGCTTATGATCTAATGAGTGAGGAATTCTAAAGAAGCTTCTTCACCCACTTACACTAGTGTGGCAAATACCCTCTGTGTCAAGACGGTGTTTGCTTTTACTTATTTACCATTCAAATCATTGTACTCCTGCAACTGGACTTGAACAAAAGCTGCTGGTTTCAGAGCAGTCTCTCAAACCATCTAAAGTGTTTGTCAGTATGTTCTTCAAAAAGCAGTGACGCTTGAGAATTCATTGGCTGAAAAATGCCTTTGTATGACAAAACCTCTTATAAATAAAACCCCTACAATTCAAAGGCCGCAAGTGTCTTTTCAATCATCAGTCACGTACAAGTGAAAATGCCATTTTTTGAAGTGGTTGGGATAGTATTACTTTTTAGAATACCATGCCAGATATATTCAAAAATTGAAATCCACAGCTTTGTTATGTTTGCAATCAACAGCAGAGTACTGGACTAGATTCTCACGGCTGTGTGTAAGGTTTCTAAAATAAGCAATAACAATCAATCATGAATTTTCATTGTTCACATTTTATGACAAATTTTAGCTGATGATTTAATCCTATCCTTCTAGTTGCTTAGAGTAGGTAAATGAGGGGGTAGAGACCAGCTAGGTGAAATGAATTAATTCAAAAGAAAAATGCAGTCAGGTGCCAGTTTCTCGGAATTATAATTACAGGTTTGGAGCTAAGAAGGAAATGTCTTTTTAAAGTACAGATAAAAAGATTTTTCAGGGTAAGCTTCTAGTGCTAGACAAAATGAAACACTGCCATGCTTACTGTGTTTAATAAATGTGTTATATTGGCCCATTTCCTCATAAGGCAATCAGTGGGTTTCCTACTTCTGAAGAAGTTTTATTGTATTTCCCCCCAAATCTTGCAAACTTGGATTTCATTCATAAATCTCAAAAATAAGGTGCACATGATCAATTTTTCTCCAAATCTGCTTTTTCCAAATACTTGCAGATCAGTAAAGCCTTCTGACTGCAATTTCTCGAATTCAATACAAATCTTCACCCAAAGACACTCTCATTATTTTACCCACAAGTGTACAATACTGTTATTTCCATTTTCAGTTAAGAGATCTATCAAACATATGCTATGTCAAGTATGAGTCCTTGAATTAACCCTTAGATTCTAAGTACTTGATTGATTTTTAACCATAGTTCACTATGTATTTTTCTAGACATGTACTTATTTTTGCCAAATTCTGCTCAGCAGGAAGCTATAAGCTGGGTCCTGATCTGCTTGGCTGGCCAGATGCTGCTTTCTACCTTCCCAGCTGGGAATTGTGGCAGCAAGCTGCAACCGCTTTTTGAGACACTGGGAGACCGCATCGTTTTCCATTGGAGACTGCAGGAGACACGGCTTATCTGGGAATTGGTCTGAATACAATTTACTAGTCGCCTGGATCCAAATCAAGATGGAAATCTTGATTTGTAATTTGGCTTTAGATACTGAAAATCCTTCTATAACAGAAATTGTATTATATACATTACTGAATGACACATGAAAAGATCAAAGTCATAGTCAAATACAGCATTAAGAAAGCATCCAAGTTAGAGGCTACCATGTCATCAGGTCCACCTGGTGGCATTCAAGGAGGCAGTTTCTGGGAAGCCCCCTGGAAAAAAAGATTTCCTTTCAGTTGGACTGGGCTTTGGATTCAGAGCAACCTGCCCCACAGTATGATTTTATCAAATGTGGGAATATTTCTGGCTTTGTCATTCTTGTGAGAGAGGGAGTGTGCGCTGCAGAAGCAGGTAAAAACCTGGAATTTGTAAGGGTTATTAATATCTGAACCAAACCTATCACATCTTGTGCCTGAAGCAGAATCAGATTTCAACTAGTGATTCGAGTAGCAGATGGGCTGTGCAATAACATATATCTACCCAAATACAATTAGAGGTGGGAGACTTATTTTTCCGTCTTTGAAAGCATTTTAATTCCAAAATTCCAGTGCTACAATGCAGACATCACCTTAATGTCCATGACACAATGTTCTCATGTTAGCTTACTGACTAATGGTGGACTGTGGTCCACCAATGCTGTACACTGCTTTTCTTTCAGGCATAATCATTAATAAAAAGCATGTGAGACAGCACTCCATCGTATACTGTCTGGAACGTAACTGAGATGTATGACGCCTTTTGGCTAGATAGACATGCAAAGTTAAGGTTTGGCATGCAACACTGAAAAAGAGCGACATGGTTGACTTCTAAAAAAAAAGGAGGAAAAGAGAAAACAGATGTCCAGGTTTCAACAAGTCATTGCACACTGCGGCAATGTGTGACCAGTATAAAAACATCACAAATATGCTGATAATGTAGCATTTCATGTAACGATAAGGGCAATAAAATAGCAGAAAATGCAAATCCTTGAATAGCTAAACACCTTCCTCAAATTCCAGAGGGTCAGTTGGGCTGAAAAATAATAGTAATCCTTTCAATAACCAGATCAAATGATTCAAGTATCAAAGCTCTTTGTGCTCAAGAAAAGTGAAAATTGAGAGATTCCCTTTCTTCTAAGTGCAAAATATAGACAATAAATCTAAAGTCCAATCCAAACAGACATTCAGATGCACAGACTCATCACCATCTCTCTTGAAACTATTTGGCAAGTTTCCGTTATTACAACAGATGTTAACAAGATGGATAGAGAGCATGTTAAATAAACATTAATATTAATATACAAGTATCTAGCAAAGCCACTGTTCAAATTGTATACTTCCCCAAGGGCATTTCTTGGGAAATTAATCAGAGAAATTGTCTTGCTAGTAACTGCTATAAATTCAAGATATTTCCATTAACAAAGACTGTGTCCTTCAGAAAAAATGTGTAATCCATAACTGGGGTCCAGCAGAGTGATTCTTGTAACTGGGCTTTGACTCCTTAGGACAGAGCAGCAAAAGTTGGAAATACGCTGAGAGAATCTAACTTAGAAAAATTTACAATGTGAAAGAGTTCAAAAGCTTAAGGATGAAGAGCAGACACAAGCACACAAGCAATAATCACAAAAATCTGGAATTTTAAGCTCAGTTCTGTGGAAGAGACACCTTGATCAAAACTGTCGCCACTACACAGACAAGCTAGTTACAACCATTAAGATTTCTGAAACACACTGAACGTGGAGATTGCTTTCCCATGTAAATGTTTCTCAGTAGAACTCAAATTATTCTTGTGAGTCTTTCAGTACAGCAAATGCTGGGACATTACTAAATCCAGCAAGTAAAAAATGAGAAGAGTTTACAAATCCATGAATATGATGTGACCCCAAAGAAAGCCAGCAAAACCCTCAGATTGACACTTGGAAAAAGTATTTTACAAGTAGTGGTAGAGACACAATTGACTACCCAAGGATTTAAGAATTAAAAAGAAACCTGTGAAAAGGTGGCTAAACAAAAAGATGGAGTCAGTTAAAGTTTCAAAGAAATCCAGGGCAGCAAAACACAGAATAAATTCACAAGCAATGACAGGTGAAGAGGAGCTTTGTCAAGCATATCAGAAAGTTCTAGCACAATGATATAGAAAACGATTCCTTCAAAATCCCTTCTATTTTGCTAGAAATTTTTTTTTAATATTTAAACTGTAATGTTATTCTCAGCTATAAACTGTCAAAGGGGGTACTTTTATTAAGAGTAGGTATCCAGAGTTGTTTAATTTTAAGATTAAAATGACTGGAATATACCGATACCGATATCCTTAAAATATACTTGATGCCTAAGAAAATGTAAAGGGAAACTTCTGGCTGCCATGCAACCCTCTAGCATTCATCATTAAACCGACAGCTGCATATTTATAGATTCCACAAGTGAAGACCATTCCATTCATGCTTAATTACTAGAAAGTTTATCCTCATCTGTGCACCTTGAGGGTGACTTATTTTAAGCTGTAGCATAGCTTAGAGGAAACACGCGGAGACACAATAAGCTCCAAATGAATTTGGAAGAGTTTTGACTCTTTTTGACGTAATAAGATATATCAAACTGACACCCTGATTGCAGATGCACATCTCCGCTGGCAGTGCAGTATTGCTTACATGCAACAGTCGTATCAAAAGTATTTGCCAGATGCGCTTGGAAATGATATGCAATTTAACACACATTTGAAGAAGAACTGACTCAAAACCCACATGAAATTTAAAAGATGAAGCAATCTGTACTCAGGCACTACAGTCCTAAATAACTTGTTGAATTGCAGGCCCAGAAGTCCAGCAAACCATTCAGTACTTTGGCTGTTCCTTACACAACTTTACAATCTTTCAACTTGTACCACCCATAATCTGATTCTACTACCTATTACAAACTCAGACTTAATAGCCTTCAACTAAAAATCCTTTACTTCTGAAATCCTACATCTTTTAGGGAATGATGCAATAAAGAAACATGAAAAAGGCTACACGTAGGAGAAATCAGTGCATTTGCAATTCAGGAGGCTGCCAGGTGTAGATAGATTTGAGAAAGAAAGATGCAGTAACAGAAAACAGCACCATGTTGGGAAGAGAAATTTGCATCAAAAGCAATTTCACCTGTTTGGTGAACACATATTTGGAGTTAACTCCATAATCCGTGATTAACTGAATTAAATCCATATATATTTCTCTACACATTCTATGTGTATCAATATGAACAGATTTAAAGATCCCAGGATACAATTAGTAACTACCAACATAATGAACCAGAAAATGTCTGGCCTGTAAGAAAAAAACAAAACAAAACAAAACAGATGAAGGTTTGTCCAAACTGGTTAACTCTCCTAAGTTCAGGTATGTCTATAAAATGTCATAGCCTAAATCTCTCTCCTGTGCTTGCATATGCTTTTGTTGTTGTTGGGTTTTGGTTGGCTGGGATTTCCTTGGGTTTTGGTTGTGTTTTTATTGTTTTGGGTTTTTTTTGCTTTTTTGTTAACCAAGAAACTGGGTTGCTAGCTCAGAAGCAAAGAGGGGAAAAAGGTAAGTATCTTAACCACCTGAGAGCAAAGATGAAGCTACAGATACACTAATTGTCAAAGCTGGGACATCTGTGCAGCATTAAAAAAAATAATTATCAAGTCAAACAAAAGCAACAAGAAGGAACTGGCTACATAGCCCACAGATGGTGACACACTCTGATGGGGATGGAAGTAATTATGAGCCAGTCTTAGTTGTGGGACTCTTCAAGGAGTCCTTGAATGATATTCACAAACGTTAGGCATGTGACAGAGGATAAGCACTCTCACTTATATTAATGGCAAGGCTCCAATTACTCCGGCTGGCTTCATTACTTTGGAAGTGTTGTTAATAACTTTCAGCAGGCGCAGGTAACGCTTCAGAAAAAATATGAGATACTTTTCTTTCTCAGGAGATACTGCACTAACAACCTGATATTGGAATCCAAATTTAAGTCTTTTTGTTGCTTAAAGGAAAAACCTGAAAAAGAGGAATATGAACACAGAAAATCAGAGCTTCACAACATGTTTGCAGAACACTGCCAAGTGCATAAGCGTTCAAGGGTGCTTTGCATAGTTAGTCTTCTCAGTGTACGTTTGGCAGCAATGTATATGACATGCATTTGTTTTGTATTACCTATGTAATCACAAATTTCTAGCAAATTTATAACAGGCAACAGACTCACTTAGCCAAAAACACCTCAAACGTACACCCTTACTTGAGCTTTCCCCATCATTTAAAATCAAGTTAACTCTTTCAAGCCCCAAAGATACTTCTTTCCATTCCTTTGCATTTTTATAGAGGTAGTTACCTTGCCTTTTGTTCAAGATGATTAGCCTTTAGTATAACCCTTCTTTGCAGAAGCCAAGAGGCTGTGGGTGTGTTTTCCCTTCTTATAATAAAAATTAACCTGAAAACATACAAAATTGCTTTTCTCTACTTCAGAGAAGTAACTTGGTATATAAGTAACCTACAAGGATCTAAAATAAACTCTCAGTAGGAGCCAGACAGTTTAGCACCAGCACTGACGCATTCTGTATAAGGCCAGTATTAGGACTTTGAAAGGTGTTTTATAGAGATTTTTACTTGGTAATATATGATTTGGGCATAGTGTAGGTATTAATATTCCTCTAAACCTAAGTTACAATAAATTTTATTTCTTTTCTCCTGCTATTATACACAAAAGTTAACTTCATGAACAGAAAGCTATTCAATGGAAAGGGACAGATTTTAAAAAAGGTGGTTCAGAGCAGGAGGAAAACTAAGTGCTTTGAATTACCTTCCAGATATATCTCACTGCTGACAGATGTAGTAGCTCAGAGTCTCAGTAAAAACCAGCCTTGCTAGTTTACCTTCATAAATACATTTACTTTGCATCCTTAATTGTCCCCAAACTTCCTAAACCTACAGATTTATATAACCTATAGGGTTATCTAAAAGAAGGGTTATACTAAAGGCTAATTAAAACCTAGACACAGGTAGGGAAAAGAAAAGAGCATCAATAGATATTCATAAGACAGATCTAAAGATCCTCCAGACTACATTAGAACTTGCCTCCGCAAACAGAAACTTGATCATGCAAGTAATGTATTAATTTCTTCCGAGTGACCCAAAAGTTGATGGAAGTATTACAGAGGGGGGAAAAAAACACCGGCTGTTTGGAATGGCACAGTGACTCCACCAACCTGAGGGCTCAGAGGAACATAAAGGTCTAAGTTACCATCTGGGGCATGTTCTAAAATATTTCCTGTGCAAAGATTACCGTCTACCTTCCTGAGTTCATCAGTGGCCACTTCAGAATGAATTCACTCTGGAAAAACAACCATCATCCTAACAGCATGCAGCAGCCTTGCCTTCCCTCCTAACCAGCCGTGAATATTCAGAGAAATCAATACTGCTTCTAAAGGAGGCTAAACGGTTCCTTGTCCATCCGCAGGGGCTGCAGAGGTCTTCATTCCATTTTAATTATCCAGTGCACACTTCAAACGCTCCGCATGCTCCAGCTCAGCAACTTAGGATTAACTTGCCTGGTTTCTCATGATTTTAAGTAAGTTTATTTCACGTTAAATGTTAGCGTTATTAAATTGGAATTCTTCATTTGAAAGCGGCGATGCCTGTTGATGGCACGCTCAGAAAACGCAGGCCAAGAGCTGCACCGTACCAGGCAGGCTGTAGCGGAGCGGTGCGGAGCGGAGCCCCCGGCCCCGGCGCCGCTGCCGCCCCCCGCTTGCACACACGGGGGAGCTGCGGCTCCGCAGAGCCCGGCGCTGCGGGCAGGGCCCAGCCGCCGCTCCTTTCGGTTTCTTTCGTTTCTTCAGCACGCTCCAGCAAAGAGACTTGCGGCTTCATACTCGGCATCTTTATCTCCAGACAGGCTGAAGGGGAAAATGCAGAAGTAAGGGGCGGGACGGGGGACGGGACACAGGATCATAAATAGAGAACTCCTACATCCTCCAGGGAGCTTTCATTGCAGAACTTCAAAACTAGTGACTTCTGGTTTTATAAGCGTGCAAAATGTATTGTTCCTAGCCAGAAGAAAGCCCTTCTCCCTTTCTCACATTTCAGATGCATTAACTTAGCTTTCCTTAGAGGCATGCTTGGCTATGAGCGATCACCCAAGCTAGTGCTCATAGCGTGAAATCTGTTTTTCACACTTTTTCCCATTTTTTCCTGAACATCAGGAAACAGATTTTAAGGTGAGGGTGACTTGAGCACTGGCACAGATTGCCCAATGAGGCTGTGGAGTCCCAGCCTAAAAGATACACAAAAGCCATCTGGACACGTTCCTGGGCAGCCGGCTCTGGGGGACCTTGCCTGATCGGGGTGGGGGGGTTGAACCAGATGACCTCCAGTGGCCCCTCCCAGCTTCAGCCATTTGATTTTTTCCTTCAGTTCATTTTCTCCTGCCATCACTCCCTCATTTTCACTCTTTTTTCCCATTAATATCTTCTGCCTCAATTGTCTTATTGCCAGCCTGTTTTTTCTCTGCTTACTCTTCATCTCCTGTTTTTCACTTTTGGACAGTGAAAGAATACTCTGCCCTTGGGAAGTAACAGGAGAGGCTACAGGTTTGACAATTGGAGCCAACAAACAGGTCCTGCTGAAGCGTCTTCCATCTCTATAGTAACATGGGACAAGAGGCACTACAGGACAACATCCTCACCATAGTATATCAATTCAGGTGTACATACTACCATGCATACTTCATGTAACCAGTAAATTGCACTATTTGTATTAACATAAAAATGCTTCCCCATGTCACGAGTACTGCTAACACACTGGAAGTAATGTGTGCTTCATTTGTGGAACTGCCACATACATGGTAAATATTCTGCAAAATCTATTTGTGATATTTTTTAAAAATACCCCTGAGTTTTGAAACTAATTGCAAAGGATAATAAGTAGACATTTTATAGGTTTAGAAGCAAAAGCCCCTGACAAGGGGCTATGAGCACGCTCCAAAATAACCCATTCCCTTAAAAAAAGCAGAAAATAAACCCCCAACCTCAGTATAAGTCACATTCATAAACAAAATTGGGACAGAAATAATAACAGAACAGATTATGTGTCCATAATTTACAGGAGATAATTCTCACCACCACCAGTTCCTGTCAGTTTTGCCTATGGCCTATGAACAAATTCCTCACCAACTTTTACCTGGACATCATATTACAACACTACCTGTCTTGACTAACCTCACTCCCAGAAGCCAAACCATCCCTGACCCTGTTCCTGAGGAAGAAGGGTAACTACTTTACCTGGTTGTGGAAACTTCAGGCAAACTCTGAGTGGGAAAAAGGGCTGTTCTCCCTCCTGCATCATCTGTCCCAGCAAGGACACATGGCATTCCTGGGAGACAGTAGCACCAGCTTGGGAAAAGCTCTTCCCCGCTTCAAAAAGCTGAAGCGCACTATGAACAAAAGTTAGGAAAAAAGCCTTCGATGCTCTTTCTGTTGCCTCTCAAACTCTGAGCTTACCTCCTGCCATGCAATTAAAGCTGTCTTAAGAGTACTAAAAAAGTATTGAATCCACTGCATTACATCCATAAAACTAAAAACTCAAGATTGTTACGGAATGACATATTAAACAGTGTTTCAGGACTGGGACTTGCACTACTATGACTATTTAAACGAGAAAAGTACAATCTGTCTGAGACAAGAAATGATGGGCTCAGTCCTAAGGCATGGTACCTACTGTACCTTTCTGCCTCTTCTGCAAGCTTCCCACTAACAGAAATACAGGACATAACCCAAAGTCAGCTAAGGAAAACTTTGAAATAGGTTTGTCCTGTCATGAATTTACCTAACAAAATTCCTTCTGTTGCTAAGCAGCACTGTTACATCCAGTTAAGTTTGTAGGTGGCATATTATACACAGGGGGGCATGTTGCCATGCTTCGGATGCAAGGGGGGCATGCAATTCTGTAGCTCTGAAATTAACCACAAGTTCTCAGGCACATGGACCACAACAGGTCAGAATGGGAGAGATCTCCTAGAATATCTATGCTTTTTGTTCCTCGTTCTACTGGTATTTTTAAACTTTTCAAAACACAACAAAATCCATATCCTTTGAGGTGAAAGATTTATGTATACTTAAAAAAATCCAATTTCAAAAATAATGCTGCATTCCTGTGTAATCCTATCATTTGTTCACCAAATCTGCTTCTCAGCAAAAGCCCTGCATTCCAACAATTACTTACTTTCTTGTTACAGTCTTAGCTGCAGTGTCTTGATAAATAGATGTTTCCATGGAGATGACAAATGAATATCATCCATGTTGCAATGAGCTTTTGATTTCATCTTGAACCATTAGCTTTCAAACCACAGCTTATTCATTATTCATTTGTAGTAAGGAAATGGCTGAAACCCTGAGCACTACAGCAGATTAAAATCTGTGCATCAGTGTAGAAGTGCATTTGCCACCACACAAAATGAACAAAACTCCCTGGGATTAAAATAACGATACTAGAAGCTGTCCTAAAGGCCTACAAAATTTCCCCCCTCAATTAATAGCATGCCTAAACTATGGGAATTAAGACACATTTTAAATATTCAGGCAGGCAGGGGACTTTCAGGAGAAAAAAACAGCAGGTGACAGTCAACTTTTTTACACTGTAAGAATGACAAGTAAATGCTTTTCAGAAACCCAGGAACAGGCCCAAACACAGATCTTAATAAATGTGACTTAATAGCTTAAAAGGAACACGTAAATTCTTGTGCTTTGTGACTGTTCTTGTGCATGAAACCACTATCTGATTCCCATTAAGAAAATGCCTTTCTTTTATCATTGGCTCACAGGTGCCTGTAGTCTTTGGCAGCTCTGAGGGAGTCTAAGAAAGAGGAGGAGTAAATATTTTCAGTCTTTCCATAACAAAAAACCTTTACAGTTCCTGCAGTTATTAAAGTTCATGAAAGCTTTCCACTCTGCAGGAATAAATGTCTACTTTTGTCTGCTCAAAACAGAGAAATATGTATTCTTCTATATTTAAATAAATCAAAGGCATTACAATTTTAAGATGGCCAATTACATTAACATACAGTATTAGTGCAGTCAGTCCATCTTCTGAAAACATTTTTTCAGTCTTAGTCTTGGGCTAGAAAAAAAGTCAATGCACTCTTATTGCCACAAGTAGCACCTTCAGAAATAAATTTTCTGTCTTCTGCTTTTCCACATACGAGGGCTTCAAACTTCTGGTAATTCAAAGAATATAAAATATTCATATATAAATATAAATATATGTGTGTGTATATATATTATATATATTATATATATTATATATATTATATATATAGATATAAAATTATTAAATGCTGCCCTAAGACTAGGCTCCTTGGAAGGAAGGAATCTGTGACCAATGGTTGAAAGCCACAGCAGACACACGCACTGCAGCATCACCTTTTTTTTACTGCCTGCTTGTTATCTGTCATTGCCTGTAACAGCATTCAAATTTAATAAAATTAAAGTAGGCAGGAATTTTCTGGCTGATTTTCAGGTTGAAGGTGTTTATATGTACATGACCTGAAAGACTTTTTGGCTGGATGAAAGTTACCGTGCATCTGATCCAGGGAAACAAAACCGGACATAGGAAAGTGGGACGCCCTTCACACTTGCCCTGGTTAATAACATCCATGCTCCTGCTGTCTGAGCACTGGAGTTGTGCTGGGAAAAGCACATCAATTAGAGTAAATTATAACCAATTACGTGTCTCATCATTTGAATTATTGTCCATTAAGAACTGACCTGAGTTTACAGAACACATTTCATTCACGTAATGGGCTTAATACCAGTGTGACAAGGGGTCGAAGGGTAACAAGAAATGATGAACAGAGATTACTTTGTTACATGGAAAGGGGACAAAGAGTGGTAACTAATTTTTTCCACTAATGCTATATGCCATTTTCATACTACTACTCTTACCCACTTTGTCAGATTACCATGAAGCTGGAATGACCACACGCTCCACTGCACAAACAGCCATCTCTATAAAGTCTCCTCGTATCTCACAGATGAGGCATTATCCAAGCATAACATAGGGGTGAGATGAAGTAAGCAATAAAGGCCAACTCTTATTCATGTCAAGAAATATGCAGACAGTCTAGACAAAGTGCTGAGCTCTTCCTGCACAGGTTGCCTCACACGGAGTAAGCACATGTACTAAATGACCTTTTCTGCAGAAACACAAACTTGCTGGGGTCTTTTTTTTGTTGTTGTTGGAGACAGGGATGCAGGAGAGGGGGAGAAGAGGAAACCACTGCCCAGCCTTTGCAACCTCTGAAGATTCAATCCACCACATTTAATTTAAGGAGCTTTTCCACTCTGAACTCAAAATAAAAGTTGCAAGTGAAACTGTCCATTATTGCAATTCACAGTAGTTAAGGTCTGGAGCTGCCTAAGATTTGAAGCGAGACATCTGGGGCACAGGCTGTCAGAAAATGGATTTGTCTCAGACCTAACTCTTTTCTTATTTGGGAGGAAACGGGAAATGCTCTCTCTCCATCATGCTCTTCATTTGCCTCTGAGCACAGACCCATAATAACCATGACAGCGCATCTCCCTCACAAGCACAAATTGTAATTTTCAGAGGAAATGAAAGCAACAGGCAGATAGACAAAGCCATGGAAACCTTTCACCACAGCACAGTCAGGATTCCAGCATCGAGCTAGATGACTGATGATCAGAGTGAAACACGTGCTATTTTCCCTTGAGAAAAAAAACACCAAGAAACCCCAGGGACGGAACAAGGTGTTCTAGATACAATGTGATAGAGTACTTTTTTGTAACTTCCTAAGATAAACACACAAAAGACTGACACTTGTTGTGATATTTACTGGGGCTAAAAAGACCAGTGTGAACCCACTGTAGTGTATGCTGGATCTTCTGAAAGACATTGTAACGTTATTAAGTGCTGTTTGCAAACCCTTGTTTAAACTATAACTTTGCTTGCTCTCTCATGCATTTATATGAACTTGTCACTGTGTGCCTACCTGCTACAAGTTTTACTTTCTCTGACCGGATTAAGAAGAAGCAACTCCACAGACAAACAGCACAAAACAGTCTGAATCCACTAATAAGCGAGCGTGCATGGTCCTTCAACAGAAAAATCACTGCAGCCACCCCACTTCACCTGGTGCACAAGGAAGCCTTGCTGTCTGACAGCTTGCTTTGGTATTATTTTCAAGTAGATGCTGTCATGCACAATACACTTGACATTTTGAAACCTATAGCTTCCAATTCATTTAATGAACATCATCCTATATTTACTACTGTTTCAAATACCTTACAGCATCAAAAATATCTGCAATTTTAGATAATGTCCATGGGAAAACAAGAAGCCACATATTTATATAACTGACCATTTCTGAAGTGACAGCAAACTTTGAAAATCACAGCCCTAAAAGTTCATGACTGGAAATGAAGATGCAGGAAGAGCTAATTAGCAGCCATAACAGGCTAATTAAATACTGAGTCCTAAGAGGGAATAAAGGTTCATACCCTTGTAGCATTTGGGCTATACAGTTTTAACCCCTAGGTCTAGGAATGTACTCTTGGAGGTTCTGTTTCAAGCTCAGTATCAGTCTGACCTTCCAGAAGCTACCATGTGATTTGGTCCAGTTTAATCAATGTGTCACAGTACAGATACATTTTTCTTACTTTTTTTTTTTTTTACATTTTTTGACATTTACAAAGCGTCCTGAGTTTGGAGAGTGTTTTACATTTACAAAGTGAACTGAGTTTGGAGAGTGTTCAGTAAAAAGCATAATGCAAAGAAGGAAGTTAATTTTTCTTGAGTACTAAAGAAAAAACTAAATATTCTGCTTTAAACCTAGAATAAGATATGAAAAGTTTATCAGTGAAAACTATTTGGCTTTTGTTCAATGACATGATATTAAAGCAAGAACACACAATCTTCAAGAAAAGTTTGTGCTAACATCCCTTTTCCAATTAGGAAATAACTAATGTCTACAGAACACATTTGTTATTGTTAAGTTGTACAATACCACAATGCTAGGGTGGAAAACAGCAGTTCAGGCACAGAAGCTTTGGTTTACTTGAGCTGAAGTCACATTGCCCAGGAGAAACAGGCTTATTCCCCACACTTCAGCCAAGCACAGTTAACAGAAAGCAATAAGTCTCTATACAATGTGGCCCAAAAAGACAGCCCAGATCAGCTGTGTCACACCGTTGGGAAATCATCCTGCCACAGCCTGAAGTCAAATTCAGTGTGCAGCAGTATTGAAACTATGGGCCATTGCAACCAAAGCCTTCTACCAACACCTACTTGGCAGAAAACGCAGCAGTTGTTCAACTGTGTCTTTGTGAAGATCCTCCCCAACTTAGAAAACCAGGAGAAACCTACTGAAACTAGGAACGGCTCACTTGCAGAATCACACTGCAGCATTTCTTCCCTAGTATTTCTATGTAATGACCAGATTAGTGTAGCTTATCTGCTTTTCTGCTTTCCTTCCTGACTTGAGTACCTGGGGTGATACTCCACAACCTGCCAGCAACTAGATGACTCAGCTGAAAAACTGGAAGAAGCTGCTGCAGGATGGGAAGGTCAGGGCTATCTACAGTACTGTTAGTCCTGAAGCCTCTCGAAGGACTGGGCTTGAAACCCTCCTGCTATTCATGGTGGGAGAAGCCCCATGGAGAGCCAGGGGGGGAAAGCTCAGTCTGTGACATTCCCGTGGGTGTAATCACAAGTCCTCACTCACATAGCCTGTACTCACCAGGCATGAGTGGGGCCAAGCACACAGCTTTTGACCACAGCATTTTGTCAGCTTTGAAACCAAGCTCCATGGCTAAACAGCTCACTGGGCATTTTCAGAACATACATATAATCTTTGCAGTTCCCAACCTGCTTGATGATGTATTGTAACCAGAACAGACAAAGCACCACTGTGGCACCACTTCCAGGAAGAATTGCTTTGATTTTTAAATTACTCCTCCTCTTCTGCAAACAGATCTTATTTTTGTCTCATGAAACCTACTTTTCCTAGTTTCTTCTCTGCAGAAGGGAGAATTTAGGCAATGTGTAGAGCTAACTGCACTATGTATAGATAGTATTATAGATCATCATCTTTGATGATCATGTTGAGTTCTTAAACCATTTTACATTTTTCACACCAGTGTCAGTCCCAGAAAACAGCAGGGAAATCTTCAGCAGCAGCTATTCAGTCATTTCTCTGTCACCAGCTAGGATAAAACTCAAACAGCTCAAGTGCTTTATACAGAAGATTTAGCCGTTCGATCTTTTGGAGCAGGGATCGCACCAAGGTCAAAGAAAAGCCTCATTTCTCTCCCTTTGAAACTTTCAGTTTCCTCAGACTTTAAGGTGGATGTGCTCTTATCCAAATGCACATCTTGTAGAAGCATAATTAGAATCAGACACTCTCTTTTTCTAATACTCTTCTTCCATAGGGTAATTTCTAGCCCCAGAAAGTGCAAAGCAGCACCAGGAAGGATATGCCCGTCCCAGCTCTACAGCAAAAGAAACTAAAAAGCCCCATTTTTGCATGTGCAATTGCTGCTCCAACCACCAGATGCTACTGCGGCATTAGAATGGGAGCCAGGGGCTGTGGCTGCCACGGTCCCCCATAGTCTGCTGCTGGGGAATGGACATTATACAGTCTTTAATTACATGATCATATACCACCTCATCCCTCAAGCAGGTGTCATTTGGAAGAGGATAATGAAGAAAGCTATTATCTGTAGCGCCCTTCTTCATTTGCTGGAAAAGTTAGCAGGTATGTACTGAACAAAATGAGACTGCAGGTGAAAAGCAGGGTGTCATGGCTGAGGCTGCTGAACACAATGAGGCTGTACTGTTAAAGAGACTGTTGCAAAGGGCTGAACAGTTGGGAGCCTGGGTACAGATACACTGTTCTGGCTATCCAGAACCAGAGGATATTTGAGACACTGTATTTCATCTTTCCATGTTTCCATTTCTTCTGTAAAATGGGGATAGTGCCTGCCAACAACTCTGAAGTGACTTCATGAGTATTAAACAAATAGTGGTTCTAATGCATTAATGCATTTATACATGAAGTATTAATAGCACTAATGCTCAGCATCACACAGTATAGAGAAGAAAAAAAAGCTATTTCATACAGAGTCATTCAGGTAATTTTGGTTTATTTTTTAAAATGTACAAAACTCAAAATAGGTTACCTATCCAACATGTTCTAAGAACCTTTGACAGCATTACATATTTAAAATGCAGCAGCACCACTTTAACTTCAATCTCTTTTTTTGGAAGGAAAATTCAGAAGCCACAGTTAAGAAACGGTCCTCCAGGAGTAGGATGCCTGTAAGGCAGCCAGCACACCACAGCTACTGCTCCCTTACTGCAAAAACTTGAGCTCTAGTTACCTGGCATGAAAAGAATGGCTGTAGTATCTCATGGGTGGCCAGTTGACAAGAGTGAAGATGGAGGTGCACCGAACAGGAACAGGTGACAAAGCCCACTATAAATAGTTCAGAAAAGTACCCAAACTACACTAGAAGCCTAGATTTAACACTTAACCCTTCAGCTGTTTGCAGTTGTTCTCCCCATCATGTTGCAGCCTCAATGAATGCCCAATGACCTTTCTATTATCTCCTTCCCCATTTGCTACAACAAAAACCTGAAATCTGTGCCCTGTCAGTTACAGTTTGAATCATACAGAGATGGGATAAGTAAAACCCCTCCAACTCTTCCTCCCTCCATGACCAGACCTGTGTTCTGTATAGCATTCCATGCCTGCTCACACTAGAGCAGCTCAGCAGGAAAAGAGCTGCTGTCTGGGAGGGTGATCTCTGCTGCTGCAGGGCACAAGGAAGGAGGGGTAGAATTAGTAGCCTAACTTACTCAAAGCAAAGTCACCTTATCACTGAACTGAAGGTAACCATACCACGAGAGAGAGAGAGAAATTGTGCTTTTTTCCCCCTTATCTGAGGATTGCAATGTCCTGATAAGCAATCAGGCTCAAACATTTCAGCTCCACATGCAGAATCCACAGTCCTTTTCAATGAACTCATCTCATTTAGACAGTGTTTTTCCTTCATCAAAAGTAAGTCCTTATCCTTCCCCCCACCTGATTCTCAGCTCCTTTCTAGAACCAAGGTCAATCCACAAGCTCATAGCAGAGCTGCTGTCCTACTGCCGTCCAGAAACTGTCCTGCACTGTCAAGAGTTTTATCCTTGCCTGCTGCCATTTAAATGTACGGCACACAGATCCCTTTCATCTTCCCCCTTTTCCTCTGTCAGAGAAAACAGAGGCCTGTGACATAGGCCAGATTTCCTGTTTCTTTTCCCTATGCATTTGCCAGTTTGTTCTGCACTGCAGAGCACTCAGATAGATTCATAAAGGGAAGTTGCTAAAATGGCATCAGTAACCTAAGCAAGTATCAGGAATTGCTTTTGTCTGTACAACTGCCTGGTGGAGCACAGCACTGTTGGGTGCAGAAATGGGATGGGGTAAAGAACAGGAGGAAGAAGGTCAAGGAGTGAGATAGAAAAGGATGAAAGGTGAAAGATTGCTATTCAAAAAGCACAAAAGGATGCTAAGGCCAGGATTTTTCTGGATGAGGACTGCAGGTTTGGTAGCTTTTCCCAGTGATTACTCACCTGGATCTTACTGTCAGGACTGCCTTGCAGGCTTGTGGTTGACTACAGAAGGAAAGGGTTTATCATCTTACCTTAATTGTTGCAAACATTTCAAAAGATATTTTTTTTTATACGGTGCTACTCTACTTTGTTAAGTTTTGTAGACTGTTTTTCTGACGTAAACCACAGTGAATTTACACAGACAAAGGCAGGGGGATGAAAGGATAATATAAATGTGTGTTCATATGTGTTTGAGAGAGAACATGCATCTTAGTGTTCCCTCTATATTACCACAACTACGTGCATCACAGGTTGAGTTTTGATTGTTGATTAATGTACTGATTGATTATTCTACTAAAAAGGATTAATATAATTAATTTAATAATAATATATATGAATATATTTTATTATTCTACTAATTCACAACTTAGTGAAAACTTAAAGGTAGCATAGAAAGAGTTTCTTCTGCCCAAATAAAGCCCTAACTAGCCTAGGGGTTTTCAGTGGCTTCAAAATTTGAACTGTTTGAATTAACACATTGCCCTATGGAAAAAGTCATCAGCTCCTTCACTGTATAAGCATGGCTAGGACTCTTGTCCTGTAAGATTCCACCAATTCCAAATATTCAAGCTCACAAAGACAGGAGAGTGAAAGGAACCAAGCCACCAGAAACAGTCACAGCTGGACCGCAAGCCAGGGTAATGCAAAACAAAGTACTGTCACACTGAGCAGGATGGGTGGCAGAACTTCACCTTTTAGTCTGGTAGTAAAATAGGTGCAACCATCATGAAAAAGTAGAGCCTAAAGAAGTAAAATATAAATGCCTGCTCTTTGCTTAGGTGCTTAGTGAATGCTTTAAGTCAAATGAACTAGCAAGTGACCTCAAGGGCAGAAGCAGCTTTTGCAGCATAGTACACAATTCCCCTACAATAGAAAAGTAAGGTGGAGACCACAGGCTTTGTCACATTATTCCTTGGACAAGTGATGGATGGCTGCTCTGGACATGTGATAAGAAGAGGGAAGATGCTAACTGAGGGCACAGGAGTCTCACGCAAGTAATACTGACTGCAGAAAGAAGGAGATGCCACCTGAAATGTTTCTTCCCTACCCACGGGGACATGGGATTAGAGGCTAGCTAGTGAGAGATAGGAGCTACCTTCATCTAGTCCATGCAGTAGATTGTTGGAAGAGGTGAAAAGACATTGATAGTGCCATGTACAGAGAGCACTGTATCTGTCAAGAACTGTGTAGGAACCACTCAGTGTAATAAGCCCCGACCCCCAAAGAAAGAAACACGTGTCACTTTTTGCATGCTGATGGAGGAGCCTCCAAAAATTTATCCATATAGGAGTCTCTTGACAGGTCAAGAGACATGGGAATCAGATTTTGAGTTCAATTCACCTTCCAACACAGAAGTCTCTGCACAAAAAAGGGAAGAAAATTTAGTCTTGTAGTGATGACCAGGCAATACATTTCTGGAAATGAGGGGCAGCTGCTAGCTAAGGAACCTACCACAACCAAGGGACTGTATTTGTCAGTAGTTCATCTTCAAGGAGTGATTTCTTGCCATGGAATGCAATCTACCTGAAAACCAATGCTTTAATAACAAGTGCTCTCACTTATACATGGCTCAAGTCTTGGCTCCTCTTCCACAACAGAAAGCAGAAAGATTAATTGCCAAGCATCTTCTACTGAAATCTAGCCCTATAAGTGAATGCCACTTAGCCCTTTCTGGGGCCTTGATCTTTTGACAGGGTCTCCATTTTCCCTGTATTGCTGGATTATAAAACAAGCCTCCCAATCTACCTTTCCAGACGTGATTACTGTTTGACTAAGTGGGGCAGCCAGAGGCTTTAGGAGAGAATCACAAATGCTGCACTTTCCTCTGCCTTGTAGGAATGAGTTGCAGTTCTCAGACTGTGTAGGTGCCTCAGAAGATCTTCATGCCTGGGAAGAATTTAGAGTGCTGCTTGTCTCCTACAGAAGGGGTAGCTATTCAGAAAACACTGCCTCCAGGTTCATTATCAAACTCCAAGTGCTTCCTAAAGAGAGATGTGTTAGGAATATTATCAAATTCCAACACTACCCAGAGAGAGGGATATTAGGAGCAATAGTTCAGTTCCTTGTGAAGACTTTGCTTCTCTTTAATATAAGTGGTAAGAGAAGAGATCATTTCACTAAGCTAAACTTGGACAGAGTTTGATCTCCTGACACAAAATTCTGCTCAGACTCCCAGCACAGTTCAGCAGGGGGATTTTAAGCCTGTCTCAAGCAATGGCAGAAAAAAATTTCACTTCCTTCTGCAAGCTTCTACCATCACACTGACAGCAATCACATTTTAACCATAGAAAACCTTTGAGAAGTAGTACTCAGCTGGTCTAAAACTAGCACTGCTGATTGTGATGGAACTTGACCGCTGTTTTCTATTCACAGTTCTTTCAGTGCACTGCTGTTGTGCAAGGTAATTTTTCCAGTTATAATGAGGTTTAAAATAGCTAAAGAGACAATCCAGAACAAAATAGAGCACATGCAGTAGGTATTTCTTATGCATTTCAGCTTCATTATCAGTAAGACTTCCAGCTAGTTTTTAATACATTGATAGAGAAGTGTGATGTTATTTTGATACAATTAAGCATAACATTTGGATCTTAACTAACTGACTCTGAATGTAGGGTTGTTTTAATTTCTGTATGCTCACTCTTTTGCTTCAAATGGATTTCCTTATTTCTTTAACTCTACCAAATACGATACCACAATAAGGTGAAAAGGAATTGCTAGGAGTCAGCGACAGACAGCATCACAACTGTCTGCCTGTGGTAGCAAGCAGGGACATGCCTCCCCTGTGGAAACAGTGACTGCCTGGGGAGGTAAAGCGGCCCGTACCGAGTCTTGTACTGCTGCAGAGACACTGCTTCCAAAATTAGTTGGTTAATTTAAGACTAGTATGGAAAACTCTACTGTGTGCTCTTGTGACAGCAACGCAGACAAATATTGAGGCTCTGACATGCATGTCAAAATAGTATTTTCCAAAAGGTACCCTTCAAAAGAAACAGGAGCAAAATTGAATCCTTATGTCAACTTTAGTATTCATGCAGTGGTAAACTGTGGATGAAGGTGGAGGCAGTTGCATGTGGATGGATTTTGCTTATCATGCATAGCTGTTTTTTTTCCTCTATGACCACAATACTGTTAATAAAACAGGATATGAAGGAGAAAGGCAGAGGAGCTCTCCTACACATCGTCATGTATATGGGAAATGATAAAATCAAAACACTTAAACTTGCTGACTTTCATTTACCCAATGACCACCGTGTATCTGAAAGAGGCAGGGAGCACCTGCAGATTTTCAGTAGCTGTCAGTGAGCCATAGTTTGAGCAGAATACACATCGCTTTGCTGTGCAAGGGCATAGTAAACTACTTAAATGTTGGCAATTGTCTGCCCTTCCACAATTCCTAAAAGGTGCTGAGTCGGTGCCTATGAAGGACACATCCCTGTTACAGTTCACATGGAAAGAGACACAAAGCAGCACTAAGGACTGGCCCGTGGGACAGGGGCTTCGCAGCAGAAGGCTGTGTTGCACCCTTTGATCTCCCAAAGAACTAATCCTTCCTTCTTCACCTTCACAGGCCTCTGGAGGACTAGGGAGGTCATCTGCTAGTTTTCAAAAGGCTGACTTGTGAAACAGTGCCATAAAATCCCCTATTTTCAAGGCAACAATCTCATTCAAGCATCTCAAGGAAAACAGAGTTATGATTTTCCACACCTTCAGCCCACCAATAAATGGCTTGATGAGAAGACACATAGATGTTACAGGCCTGATTGCTTTCACATACAAGAAGCCTATTTTATGCTCTAGCAACAGGAACTTTCTATGTATCTGTGCTACTTAAAGAAGCCAAAGTCTGTTGTGAGGCTTTAGTGACCGATACCTTAAGAGAGGTTTAGCCAATTTTCATTGCACATCTGTTCTTCACTGCCTTTACGATACATCCCAGTTCTGAGGTCTATGCTTTGTTCCAATGCAACAAACATTTCCAAGCACAGGGAAACTAGAAGTGTAATTTTATTAAGTAATCTAATTGCATCCCTAATTCTCGCTTCTTATCAACCCTACTGAAAATATTTATTTAATGCCCCTTCCATGCAGAACGGCAGACAAAAAAATGAGTAGTACAAAAAACCATAATTGCAGGCAACAAAGCATTATTGAAAAGCATTTTCATTCTTATTTTTTTCCCTCTGCAATGTTTCTTCCAGAAGAGCAGTTAAAAAAATAAAAAGTGTCATTCTGATTCAAGACCTCTCCAGGTACATCTGACATTTTACTGCAGCTCAACCTCATTTGCCCCTTTGCCTGTCTGCCTCACCAGCCACCCAAACACTCATTCTCCAGAGGTCACTATGGAATCAGACTTTATCTCAATTGCCATTTTCTTCTTCTTCCCTTCCACTACAATGAACAATACTCTTTTCCACCACTGCACAGTGACCGAGCTTCCACTTTCCCATACTTCAAGACAGGAAATGTATGCCTTTTCATGAAACCAATAACAGCATTTCACTGCATGTTTTTAAAATATTCTACACAATAATCTTCCAATTAAAAAAACCCCAAACTTACTGAACACTAGATTTGTTTTCTGTACAAAGAAAAAGTACAGTACAGTGACAATGTAAGTGTGTTACCTCTGAAGTAATAACCACAATCTGAAAATTACTGGAGAACAGAAACAAATATGAACTGAATGCATGAGCACACATTTGCAGCTCCAAAAGAAGATGCTCCGCAGCTCTAAGTGGCTACATATTTCTTCCATAACTATGGGCTTATATTGGGAAAAAAATACTATAACTTTTTCTTTTTTTTCTTTTTTTTTTTGAGCTCTACAGAACCTGTGGCTTGGCCAATCAAGATAAGATGGGCTAAAAGCCTTTCTTGGTTTGCTGGTTAAACAAAAGCAGTTTAAAGCCTCTTTTATCAAATCACAAATAGAAAAGAAAGGAATAAATAGTAGGACAGTAAAAGCTGTGAAAAGACTGAAAACCAGTAAAGACAAAAGAAAATTCTCACCTCCAAGGACTGATGATACTGAAAATGTTTACACAAATTAAGAACAAAGGCAATAGTATAGGTTAAGTACAGATCAGGATGGCAAAGTTGTTAATAAAGATGCAGAAACGGTTTGTCTGTCCTGCATTTCAGTAGTGGCAGAAAAGATACTGCATCAAGTCACAATAGAATGTGTTCCAGTCCCTTGATAACTGAAGAGACTATTAGCAAGTATCTACTACCAAAACAGACCTTTTAAAATTAGAAGAGCTGGATAAGTATTATCCAAAAGTCTAGAAGAGATTATCTCAAAAATAGTCTATCTTGTTGACATGTAAATCTTTGGCTGCTACAGAATCTTTTGAAGACTGGAAGGGTACCAATAAAAAACAAAAGGTCATTTCAGATAACATTGGCAGATATACTCCAGTTAGCCTGACAACAGTCCGGATAAATGTAATACATTTGGGAAATAAAGCATTAGATTATAGGAATATAATTAGTGTTGGTCAGTGCAGTTCTGTGGGAAAATCTATCTTGTCAGATAAACCTGGGTGTATTCTCTGACAAAATAACAACTTGGTTGATAAAGGTAACTACATAGATGCAACAGACAATCTTAGATGAAACGTTTAGGGGACTGGAGCATCTCCCTGATGAGGAAAGGCTGAGAGAGCTGGGCCTGTGTAGCCTGGAGAAGAGAAGACTGAGAGGGGACCTTATCAATGTCTACAAATACTTTCAAATACTTTCAGGGTGAGTGTCAGGAGGATGGGCCGGGCTCTTTTCAGTGGTGCCCAGTGACAGGACAAGGAGCAACAGGGACAAACTGCAACACAGGAAGTTCCTTCTGAATATGAGGAAGAACTTCTTTACCTTGAGGGTGGCAGAGCACTGGAGCAGGCTGCCCAGAGAGGCTGTGGAGTCTCCTTCTCTGGAGACATTAAAAACGCACCTGCATACGATTTGTGCAAGCTGCTCTAGGAGAACCTGCTTTAGCAGGGGGTTGGACTAGATGATCTCCAGAGGTCCCTTCCAACCATGAGCATTCTGTGATCTGGGCTTTTTCATGATATTCTGATTCAAAAATTAGCATTATTCAGTATCAGTAAAGCACATGATAACTGGGTTAAGATGGCTGAATAACAGTTCTCAAACAGTAACTGCAACTGGGAAATCACCTTGAAAAGGCAGCATTTCCAGCAGAGATCCACAGGGAATGACACTGGGCTTGATGTTTAACAGTTTTTTTAGTCAGTGACCCCATAATAAATATAATAAAGCCATTGCTGATGAAATTTGTAAGAGGCAAGGACAAGCATGAGATGGATCCCTGGAGGGAAGAGGCACCCAGAAAACTCGGTAAATATTCAAGGATAACCTCCTTCAACCTTTGGAGTGATGAGTCCCAGCAAAGAGGAAGTCAGGCAAAAATGCCAGGAGGCCTGCATGGATGAACAAGAAGCTCCTGGACAAAATAAAACAAAAGAAGGAAGCCTATATGTGATGGAAGCAAGGACAGGTATCCTGGGAACAATACAGAGAAACTGTCTGAGCAGCCAGGGACCAGGTTAGGAAAGCTAAAGCCCTGACAGAATTAAATTTGGCCAGGGACATAAACGGCAACAAGAAATGTTTCTATAGGTATGTCAGTGATAAAAAAAAAAAGACCAGGGACAATGTGGGCCCTCTTCAGAATGCAAAGAGGGAGCTGGTTACCTGGCACATGGAGAAGGCTGAGGTACTCAATGACTTTTTCACCTCTGTCTTCACCAGCAAGTGCTCCAGCCACACCATCCAAGTTGCAGAAGGCAAAAGCAGGGACTGGGAGAATGAGGAAGCCCCTGCTACAGAAGAAGATCAGGTTTGAGACCATCTAAGAAAACCAAAAATCTGGTCTACTGGAAGTTGTCCTTGCCCATGGCAGAGGGGCTGGAACTAGATGATCTTTAAAGGTCCCTTCCCTTCAAACCCATACCATTCTACAATTCCATAATATTTACAAGTGCCTTACAAATGATGTTTTATAGATTTCTAATCATTCTGTAATGCTACTCAGGTGACATCTATACAAGTAAATTGAACATTCTCTAATGCAGGAGTGTGCTAGTTAACTCAGACCAAAAAGCATCCCAGGGAACCTTCAAATGATTTAATGTTATCAAGAACAGAGTTCCAGTGATGTGAGATGCCAGAGTCCAAGAAAGACAAAGAACAAAGCAAAAAATATAAAACATGACATACGAAAAAAACCTGAGCAATCTAGAGTTGTTTAGATTTGAGGAAAGAAAAGAAAAGACTTGGTCATAAGCATTTGTATATAGAAAGTACTACTGCATGGGAAAATGATATGTTGCTAGGACAGGAAGAAATTTAATTATAAGCAAGGAAGATCTAGATTAATGTTTAGGAAGAACTTTTTGAAAGCAAGAACTGTAAAACAGTGGGAAAGATTCCACTGAGGAGTTGCAGAATCTCTTGGCAGCTGAAGTTTTAGACAAATATATACCAAGAGTTGGTCCTGCCTTGGAAAAAGGAGGCTGACTTAAGCAGCCACTGACCACTTTGGAGCCCTTTCAGATATTTTTTTCCCACAATACTACAGCACACACATAAAAAATAAATAAAATTCCCCTCTTCTGAGAGAAAAAAATATACTTTCCCTTTTATGCTGCCAAATGTATTTACATCTTATTTACTTGTGCTAACATGGGGCTTCTCCCAGGAATAAAAATGCTGTTTCATGCATTTAAGTCTACTCTTTGCCTGCTAAAATTCTACATGTTTTTATTCTCCAGTCTTACCTGTAGACCTTTCAGGCATCTTCTCACACATTAGATTTCATGTCTGTGATGAAAGTTGAGCCAAATGACAGAAAAAGTGTCAAAGAAAGACCACTGAACAGTGTGGAGGACCGAAAGGAAGTGTGAGATAGGAGTCAGTTCTGCAAGTCTTATTTGTACAGGAAAAGACCTGACAGCTCTGTTTATACTCCACTTTATCTCATCAGTCCATGTTCCAGTTTAGTTTATGAATGGTTTGGGAAAAGACTATACTGTGTATTGTCCAAAACCTATCACAATAAAGTCAATACTGCTTGATCCACATGAAATGTGGTTCAGCTGAAAACTTTTTATAACCAGACCATTCCTTAGAAACACTTCCCTTTGTGCTCTCTGCTTCCTCTTCACATCCACACGACTTATATCCATGTACCCTGATATCCACCCACTTATGCCCACAGAAAGGGGGCAATTGATCCATATGGTATGACCCAGCATTTAGGTAACAGGTACCACAACTTGGAACACCTCAACCCAAGTTGTTCTGTGTTCAGCAATTAGAGACTAGCCTCCAAAATATATATATATACACTTTTTTTTTTTTTTTTTTTTTAAATAGCATAAATCACAATGCTACAGTTTCCTATCTGGACAACAAGATACACACACACACCTTTCCAAAGCCATTTATTTGAATTTCCCTGTTGTCACTACCACCAAAGTATTCTGAAAGCCCCATAAATTTCTGCATGGGCTTAAAGGATTTGGGGAGTGGGAAGGGGATTTCAAATCTTTCTTCCTAAAAGGAAAGCCCTTAGGAACTTCCTTAACAAACAGATGCTAAAAGGCTACTGTGACCTTGCTTCATATGAAACCCAGACCGGATTCTGTCTTAAGCGGGAGTTAACAAGTTGAATGATCTGACACGTTCATTTGATAGGCAGTGATGAAAGGCCAGCTGTCAGATTTATTTTGTTTGAAGATAAGCTGATTTATTGCTTACAAGTAATATGGCTGGCACCGGGCATGTGTCTGAGTAATAGTATATTTCAAAAACTATCACAGAAGCATTCAATTCTGGTAGAGTACATTCACTGTTCAGAAAAATAAACACAATTTTTGAAATGTTTCAGGCTAACATTTTTCTGTATCTTCCCATGTGAAGAAAAAGGGAAAAGTTTTTTCCTCCCCCCCCCAAAAAAAAAAAAGTTTCATAATTAGCTGGTACACCACAAGTAGCTGCTACCTGCTACCACTTATACCTACACACAGTCACATTTCCATATTCACCTTCAAGTTCAAAAACTGAATTGAAGTCTATTTATAAAGAAATTTGGGAAAGCTGTTTTGTTGGTGCAGTAGCAATCAATGCTTTCAACTGTACATATTCTCTCACTTTCCACTTCCATCAGTATCTCCTGATAGTTTTATGGTTTACCACCATTTCAGATCAAAAAGAAAGCTCAGACCTACTAAACAGCAAAGATCCAGAGAAATTAATTTAATAGCCAAAACCAGGCCTGCCACATGACTCTGAGTGTTACACTATTTTTAAATTAATACTAAACAAGGAGTTTTAAATGAGAAAAACATTATACAAATTGCCCTCACAGGTTAACCAATGGAAAGAGAATTAAAAGCAGCAGTGGAGTCAATCAACAGTGCTTGAAGGATTACAAGGCACAGAGAAGCTGAACAACAGTGTAAGAGGCAGAAGACTGATAGGGGATACCAAGGTAAATCAGGAAAATCAGAAAGGATGGATATTATTATACAGAAACTGGAAAATGTACAAAAGTCAAATGAATTGCCCTTTAGCTGAGGGAAAAAAATAACCAAGGTAGAGGTTAAACAAAGTTCTCAAGCTGTTTAATAGAAAAGAAAGAGCAAGGAGGCTGGGGGGGGCTCTGTTAAATAAGGCAGGAATAGGGAAATGGAGGTGACCAGCTACCACTACCTGCCTGCTCCAAGACCAGGTGGTTCTGAGATGAAAAAGCCTCCATAAGGAGCACTGTCAAAGGCAAAAGTTTAGACAGAGAGCAGCACAAATACTAACCTCATGCAAACAGAAGATTCCGGTTTTAAGATCTGAAATGGGCATTCCAGAAAGAGCAAAAGAAGAGAAAGAAGGTAAAATCAGATACCCAGGTTTCTCCTGCCTCTGCAACTACTGCTCCATTTTCTGCCCTTCTCCAAGTTCACAGGCAGGAAGCATTTGCTTACTGTGTTCAGTCTTGGAATTCCCATCCCCATCTCCATACCTACTCCATCTTCAGTTTTGCGTCTTGATGTTCACTGGACTTACTCTTGCCAAATTCTTGTAGGATCTCTTCCTTGTCCCTACCTGTCCTCTACACATCACTGTATCCTCTTAATTTGTTGCATCAAGGAGCAGTAGTGCAATGTTTGCAAAAACCATTTAAAAGCATTTGTAAACTGGGCTGTAGAAGAGATAAAAATGGATTTGTGTTTCACCTACCTTTTTTTTTTTTTCTAACCAGGCAGAAAAGCTGGCAAGTTCCTCCTAGTTCATTTTAAAGAGGACTCACTGTGTTGGTATTTATTTTATAAGGGTTATTTAAATAATACCAGGTACACAGATTTGGTATCAGGCAACAACTCAATGGTATTTTATCTTAGTCGAGGGTATATATACTAGCAAAAATTGAGGCAGGAAGCCCTCTGGTGAGGCAAGGCTGGAAAGAAACTGCGTGAGTCTCAGCAAGAAACAAAGCATCTGCAACCAACAGGAAGCTCACGTTTCACATTTACCCAGAGTTTTGTAGAGATGATTTTTCAGGATACAGGGCTTGAATTGTTCTCATTTTGCTTGGAAAGAAAGGGCTACAGTCCTAATGAAGAGGAATCTCATGAGCCATTCATAATAGTAGCAGCATGAAAGAAACATTTATTGTTTTTGAAACAGGAAAAGAGGGAAAGGGAGTTGTATTAAGTGTCCTAGGCATCACCATCAGAGCGACAAGGAAGCCTCCCACCAGGCTTCACCACAGTCACCACTTCCAACTCCTAATGCCAACTTACGCCATGCCTGTCCCTGCAGTATCCAATTATGTCCACAGTTTGAAGTACTTGAGAGCTTTTCTCCCTGGTAAATCGCTGCCCTACCAAGAAAGGCTTCAGATACCTGATGGCCTTAATATGTATTTCTTACACCACAGGACTTCAAAGTCATTTTTGGATCTCAGTCTTGAGGCAGGGTAATGTAGTGCCATCTGATTTCACTACAGCAATGTCCTCTGTTGGCCACCCCTTGCTGAAAAAGCTGCCCTGCACATGCACCTTTGCCTCTCAAGATGAACTGTCTCTCATGGGAAGCTACCACCTTTGCTATACAGTCCCTTTCCAGAGATGCTTGGGTCAGTTCTGTGATGAACTTTGAAAGCTGCAGGCTGCATAAAGGAATATAGGCTTATCAGCTCTTACTGCTCTCATTACAAGAGCTGATGAAAAAGTGGAAAAGAAATTAAAAGTCAGTACTGATTCTGAAGTCCTGCCAGATGTATTCTGAAGTATATTAACTATGAAAGAAATTGCATATCCAGGAGGACTTGTCTTTCCTATCTGAAATAACAGCTACTGATAAGTCTTCATTCAGCTGTAAAATTTAACATGAAAACCTTGTTGAAGAAAAACTACTGAAGGGCAGTCCTTGAATGCAGGCACATCTTTTTTTTCTGTATCTACTAAAACTCATTGTTTTTGCTTAACCAGGTAGCATCAAATAACTACATTTTCCCATCAGTGCTCAAAGAAAGGAAAATCTCCAAGAATATAAACTCACTGGTATGGCAGTATGCTTTTCTTGCTTTAAGCAATAGCATTTTCCCTGCATTCTATACTGGGATTCCTATGTTGACCAAGTAAAATTCCATACGATGCTGCTGATTTTGTCTCTATTTACTGGCAATTTCTGTCTCCCTTGTTCATGATCCATGTCTTCCTTGCTGCACCCATGATCTCGTTTAATGTCTCAATCCCTAGGAACACTTGACATCCCAAAGCCAAAGCAAAAGCAGGTATGTGCTTTCAGAAATGCAAGCATTTCTAAACAGAGAGAGGATTGACAGATTTCTCCTGGTTTTTTACTCCTATGGCATTTTTAAGTGCCAATTTTAAATTTATCAACTTTTTTGCCTGTAAAACAGACATGACATCTTGTAAGCTGTTACACTTTGAGTATGTGAGCAATGCAGCTTTGCTTCCTGAATCTTATTCCTGGGAAGTTTTTTTCTATATTCTTTTACTACAGTCCTAATTCTAGTTGAAACCACTGCCATTACCTGGATTAATCCAATGGATTAGCAGATCATCTTTTTTCTTTTAACTTTTAAATTGTTATTTATTATTTTTTGTTCTTCATTCTTCCAAATTGCTTGTTTATTCCTATGATGATTTTCCAAATGTAGCACATTACCAATTAAAAGACCCCAAACACATTTATTATATTTATCTCCAATTTTGTAAAGTTCTGTAATTATGAAAAAAATTCAAATGGAGTCAATAAGAACATTTTTTTTAAAAAAAAACAACTTAAAGATCATTCTACTGCTAGTGAGATTAGCCTTTGAGTTACCACAAGCAACGTGACACCCTGCAAGATGCCACAGTGTACATGGTATGCCAAATTCAGATCAACCCTTCTGAACAGTGCAGATGGAGCAAGCAGCCACCACAATTTGTACAGCCAACATACAGTGTAACATGTCTTTGTTTCTTGGAATGTAGATTACTCCTTCCTAAATACATATTTATATATTTGGTACCTGCATCCCAGCTAACACCTGAGCAGGTATGCAATGGCATATTTATGAGTAGTGGGGTGGTCCACACACGTTTTGTACTCCATAAGAACCTAGAGAAAAACTGTAACAACAGTGTGTCCTGATACTAAAACTACGGATGGTTACCAAAAGTCCCTCTACTGAAATGCAGTGTATGATCCTAACAGAATTTACATGAAAAGTAGATTTAATTTGGTTTAAAAAAAAGTCTGAAATTAAATGTACATCTCTTATCACCCCACTGACATCTACAAGTTACTAAAATCTTTCTCCCAGAATTGCACAGATAAATCCTTTTACATTAAAGCATTGTCCTTGTATTTCAAAAGCATTCAGCTGCTGTCACTTGGAATGCAAGACAATTGGTGTATCAGCATGATCCAGGATAATATAATGCACTCATTGAAATTAAGCCAAGCTCCATGTGGTGACTTGACCCTGGCTGGACACCATGTGCCCACCAAAGCTGCTCTATCACTCCCCTCCTCAGCTGCGCAGGGGAGAGAAAACACAATGAAAGTCTCCTGGGTCGAGGTAAGGACAGGGAGAGATCACTCACAGATTACTGTCATGGGCAAAACAGACTCACCTTGGAGAAATTAATTTAATTTATTATGAATCAGATCAGAGTAGGATAATGAGAAATAAGAACTAAATCTTAAAACAACTGCCTCCCACTCCTCCCTTCTTCCTGGGCTCAACTTTACTCCTGAATTCTCTACACCATTCCCACACAGTGGCACAGGGTGACAGGGAATGAGGGCTGTGGTCAGTTCATCACACGCTGTTTCTGCTGCTCTTCCTCCTCAGGGGAGGCTCCTCACACTCTTCCCCTGCTCCAGTGTGGGGTCCCTTCCACAACAGACAGTCCTCCATGAACTTCTCCAACATAAATTCTTCCCATGGGCTGTAGTTCTTCACAAACTGTTCCAGTTCCTTGCACCAGGTGCTGTCCTTCAGGCACAGGCTGCTTCAACATGGGTCCCCCATGGGGTCACAAGTCCTACAAGCAAAGCTGTTTCAGCACAGGCTTCCCATAGGGTCACTGCCTCCTTTGGGCATCTGCCTGCTCCACCATGGGGTTCTCCACTGGCTTCTGGTGGAGATCTGCTCCACCATGGACCTCCACAGGCTGCAGAGGCATGGGCTACAGGGGAATCTCTGCTCCAGCAGAGTACTTCCTCCCCCTCCTTCTTCACTGACCTTGGTGTCTGCAGAGTTGTTGCTCTCACATATTCTTACTCGTCTCTCCAGCTGCAAATGCTGTTGCACAGGTTTCCCCCCATCCCTAAATATGTTATGCCAGAGACGCTACTGCCATCACTGATGGGCTCAGCCTTGGCCAACGGTGGGTCCCTCTCGGAGCTGGCTGGCACTGGCTCTGTGGGGCATGGGGGAAACTTCTAGCAGCTTCTGACAGAAACCATCCGCTATTAAAACCTTGCAATGCAAACCCAATACACTCCAAAATCATAACTAAGCTGCCGCTGTATGCCAAGAAATTGTGTATCTGCAACATTACACACAGAACCTATTTGCAAAGTATTTAAATTAAGTTGACAGACATTTCAAGACCTTTCCGCAATAACACAGATAAGCAATTATTCTAGTTGCATTCCTGCTGCTTAGATGTTAGGCCATAATTAACTGCCTTATGGATAAGAAGTGGAGATTGCAAATACTTCTACCTGGAGACCAAAAACTGGTGAAGAGATCAGTATGAAGTTGGGAAGGGAAGTAAAATTAACTAGATAAAGAACAGTGTTTATGTAACTGAAACCCACTGTACTGCAGCATTTATTTTAGTTCAAGGGAAGGAAAGATGTAGGAAGCAGATATGACATTTTCTTTGGATCTTCTTTATTGAGTAGAACAAGGGCAGGGTAACTCAGCTAGACAGACCTGTAACATCAGAAGCACAGAGCAGACAAAAGATGGGTTCATAATTTTTGAACACTTTCATTAACATTTAGATTTATACACTTCACACAATTGAGCGTGACAGCTGAGCTCATGAGAGCTTCAGGCAAGAGAAAAGCCTATGAATGCAATAGGCATCGATGACAATACTAGTGACCTGAGTAAAGAGACTGACCTGAGACTATGATAGTGTCAGCTATCACAGTGACATCACAGTGCTTGTTTTATTCTGGGTTTTTACATAATAGGAAAAGTTAGAATTTTTTGACTCTAGAGATTATAATGTTCAACAGCAGCTACCAGCTAACTGCTTTTAATTGTGGTGTGGTTTTTGGTTTGTTGGGGGTTTTTTTGTTTCAGAAAGAACAGAGATAATTTTCCAAAGTTTATGTTTATAGACCTCATTAGGATGATGGGAAAGAGAAGCTTGAACAGACAGCCTTAACAAAATCCTATAAAATTGATACTTTGAACATAGACACAACATTAGCACAACCTTAGATATAAATTGCCAATGTCATATTTCAGAAGAAACAGTGCAATCAACTCTCTACAATTCAAACTATGAGGAAAGTCCTTATGATACCCAACATATTTCAAAGCTAAACAGCAGAACAGAACCTATTTAAGGAACCAAAGAAAAGCAAGGGGTTTAGTCAGGAAATATACTTCACAATTCTTATAACTTCAGTTTTAGCCTACAGCCCTGGTTACAAAAGATTTCCATGGGCAACACTGCAGCCCCTGACACAGCCTGAGAGGGACAGAGTGACAGAGATCCCTCCTGTGCTAAACAAAAGGCCAGGTTTGTTCTACAGGAGGTTGTGCAGAGGAGAAAGTAGGTGGTGGGCAGAAGCCCTAAGATGACCTGTCCCACTTTGGACAGCCCCCAGAAATGTACCTGGGCTTGTGCACTTCAGTAAAGAGCTAAGCTGAGCACTATAAAAAGTAGTCTTAAAAAATTTTCCTCTGCTGTGCTTTACAAAAATGGAATCTGGTCAGAGAACAACATTCCTAAACATGACTCAAAAACAATTTACATCTATTTCATGTGTCAGTTCAGGGCAATGCCCCCATATATAAGAAAAAGCAAGAAATCCCCAAACCTAGAACTGCACTGAACCAGAAATGTGTTAATTTTTTTTATATTATGACAGTCTTTTAAATTCTGTTAGAAATATATAGGGCAGCCCCCGTCTGTAAAACTTACCTTTTATACATATATATAATGTCACTTAGGAAACAGAAAGACAGATTAACTGATTTGTTAAGGAAGTACGTGCTGAGAAGTTTCCAGTATTTTGCCCAGTCTGATGCTTTATCTACAGTACTGCTTTCTGGAGGCAGGCACTTTTTATAGGAAATGTTTCTTGATCTTGTTAAGCATGAGGAAAACTGAAAACAAAACAAGACCTGGATTCATGCTGCTATTTTTCTTTAAGGCCACAAAGCTGTTCTCACCTTGCCATGGACTCACTTTTTATCAATGCTCCACAGAACATAAAGAAACACTGCTTGATTTAGTAAACTGAAGTCATCAATAGTTTAGTAAATGTACTTCTTGTGTTTCTAGAAGAAACATCAATGTGTGTCAAAGAACAGATCAAACTAGTTAAGGTTTCACCTATCTCAAAACCAACCCAAGCACATGCATAGACTCAGGAATATTGATAACAAGCATTGTCTCATACAAAGTCAGTCAACGCAGACAAGCTACACTTTGATACATAATTTTCTAAGATATTCCAAATGTTAATAACAAAAAAAAAAATACTTGGCTAACAGCACCAAGAAGGCATGTTCAGCCCTTCCTGGAAACTGATTCTATATTCAAAAATCCTGCAAAAGCACTAGGACCTACAAAAAGATGTGGAAGATGATATCTCTGTTAAAGAAAACCACAAAACAGGGAAAAGATAAAGAAAATAAAGGCAGATGGCGATCAGGAATTCTTTTTAATCAATGCAGAGACCAGTATTTTATTTTGGAAAGTTTTCCTTTTCACTGCTTGTTACCATTCTTTACTGCAGCTTCAAGGGTGATGGTAGTAAAACACGTCTGTAGTGAAAATAATCTATTTTCTCAGCATAGTTGTTGGTATAGAACCTCATCCTGGTGACCCCAATTCATAATCCAAAAATCTTTAAAAATCTTTACACCATCCATACCCCAGACTTAGCTTTAATTTAATCTTGTCCTGGTCTGAACTTCTAACTTCTAGAATCCAAACTAAACTGTTTTAGCCTTCATTAGTCCTACATCCATTCCTTAAGAACTTACCACCTCGGAGACAAATCCTCTGCACACAGAAACATCACAGAGGTGAAGGTCTTCAGCTTGGATTACTGTATTACCACAAAATGAAATCCATATTAAAGACCTTCTTCCAGTTCCCTAATTCCCCTGTTATCTGCTCACTTCCACCTAAAATTTGTTACCATCTCTGCACAGAATCCTTCCTCTCTCTTCCTGTTCCATCTTTCCCCCAAGCTTTTTTCTTTCTTTGATCTTTCATTATGTGTGCCTTGTCCTTCAGATGTTACTAAATGACCCTCTCACCCACTGGTTTCCAGCAATTTGGGGAAGTTTTAAGGCAAGATTTCTTTTAGAATTAACCATCTCGAGTTCCATGTGCAATTTATATTTCTCTGTAATTGATGCTGTGTATCTCTCACTGTCATTTTGTAAGAATCCCTGCATTAACAGGATTAAAGTTGAAGCTTAGGTTTAAATAAAGTATCAGTGTATAAAGCCTATGTTTCTTTCAAAAGCTACAAAAAATCACCATATGTAACTTTATAAAGCATTTTATCTATTTTTATATAGTCTTTCAAAAAATACTAGTTACCAATACAACTATCCCTCCTCCACAGTTTTGCCTCCTACAAGAAGCCTGAATAATTGAAATTTTCATTTTACTTGGAACTTCCACTAGTAATTACCCTCTAATAGCACCTTTCAAGACAGTTCAAAATGCTTAGCTCCCAGGAATAAGTCTTAAAAAAAATGCTGCAAAGTATACTAGTCAGGTCCAGTTTATGGGTACTTGAAAAAGACTATTATTTCTGGTGGTCACAAATTATGTATTTTTCTAGGTGAGTCAACAGTTACCACTAATACAAACAGATATCACATGGCAAGGTTCAAATAAAAAGATATTTTAGCAGACCCCACACCTTTCATACATTTGAACAACTAATGGTCTACCAGGACTTTGCTACTTCCACTGTCCACAGTCAGAGCAAGAGACTACAGATGAAGTGGAAGACCTCAAAGCTCTAAACCACAGCACCGTCTCAAAATGGATGTACAAGGGCAGGTTATGATCAACTACTGCAACCCACTGGGGTGCAGCCATACCCAGCCATTTTTACAGCTGCAACTGCAGCAGTTCTTGAGTCTAAAGAGACAACCTTATGTGCCAGAAATAACACCTAGAAAAACTTACTCCACAGAGCTCCCAAAACATTGACAAAAATGTGACAAGTTTTAGTGGGTTTCTTTTTTTTTCTTTTTTTTAAAGAAAGTGAAATGCAATGGATTTGTATAAAAGATACTGTAGTAATGACTACTGTGCACCTTAGGTAACATCAGCAACTGCAGATCCTTACCCTTGGTGTTGAGCTGTGCTGGGTGGCTATCTATTAAACTAGTCCACCAAACGTGAGGTCTAAAAGGCAGGGCTAATCTGCAGCAGTGTTAACTGTAGCTGACAAGAATATTAAGTGCAAAGAATTAGCACAGAGCTACAGTTCTGTTCCAAAGAGTTCTAATTATGATTATTCTGTAGCCATACCACCTGCATTTTGACTCAGTCTACAGCACTGCCAGCTGTGTGGTTGAAGAACAGCTATATGTCTGATTTGGGTGACACTCCCAGTCCTGTACATCTCCAAAAGTCCCATCTAAGGACAGTTTCTACTTTTGATCTAAACCCAGAAAAAGTCCTTTCAAATCCTACACAAGTATTCAAAGAAAAGTGGCAACCAATTTGGTTTTTAAGAGAAAACTGCCTTGTACTCTTTGACAAGCTAAATTGTGCAGATTTCTAGGAGCACCCCAAAGCCACAGTTTGGTTTTCCAAAAGACAGCACTGAATCACAGCAATACATTAGTAAATCAATGGTATCAGCTACTTGGCATACAAGTCTGGAATAATACCCTCTTGTATAGCACTTTACACCATCCCTCCATATGCCTTTTAAAAAATTGCACAGTGGTCTTGTCTTCTTTCCAAAAATCTAAGCCTTACAATCTGACACATTTTATCTAAGATTTAAGAGTAGCACCATTCCAAAAAAAATTACCACCATTGTGTGTATATGAAAAACGATTTCAGCAAAGGTATAACCCACCAAAGAGCATGATGGGAAGGAAAAAAAAATCCAGCAAAACAATACCAAAATGGTGTAGGAATAGCCCAGCCTCTGATACATGCAGGTGGAAGAGGTCGATCTTATTATTACACAGCAAAATTAACATGCAAATAAATAGCTTTCAATGGAAAAAAACCACTAGAATAATACACCAGAAAATCCTTGGTTTGTCATCAAAGGTACATTTTTATTTCTGAGTGGATCTGTTTAACCTGGTCTAGTTAAAAATTAGTCCAGTGGGTAGTCCAGCTTATTTTTTTTGCTCCCCTCTTTTTTTTTTTTTTTAAATCTTGCAAAACTGAAGTGTTAAGATGTAGCTTGAAAAATAAATAACGAAGTCTTCATAGCTACACAGAAAACAAGTCACCATATGGTCCCCCTACTACACAGGCAAGGGAAGTTTAAAGAATGTCAGAAGTCCTCAATAGCAGTTTGCAATTATAATAGTCACTTGATCTGCATTTAATGATGAACCATTCTTGGAGACTACCCCTAAACTTTGTCAATTTTCAGCTCCAGTTCCATAGTTTTATTCCTTCTGTGGCCTGGAGAAGAGCACAGAGAGCAGCGTTTGATGCTTGGTGATACTAGGGGTTTTTGAGTAGATTTGGTAAACACATGCAAGCAGAAACATCTACAAAGGAATGGGAAAATGAAAAATTTCTATCTTCAGAGAGAGCTACAGCAGAGACAAGCAGAGGCTCCTGCCATTTCAATAACTCTTAAACCAGGAGAAATAGTATGATCCTTGCACTGAAACCATTCCCTCACAAAAGTTTTTCAGGGAGCTGTTCTGGCCTGAATTTTGTTATATTGGACATGACAAGACAGGGTTAGTTACAATGGTTACATGCCAAAGTAGAATGGTAGCATGGTTTGGATTTATGTTCCAAAATCCTAGTTGGTCCATTTCATTTGTATTGGAATAGTTAAAACTGAAGCCTAAAGCTGCTTTAATCTTTCAGAACAGCTCTCCTGAAAACCATTGACTGTTGCCTTGTAAACATAATCAAACCCAAGTTACTTCTGGCTTCTGCTTTGATGGCAAAGTGATCCTACACCTAGAACGTAAGCCAGCGATCTCCGTGCAAACGCAGAGGCAAACCGGAGCCATGCACACGTGCCCAGCTAGGGGCCAGCTGGCCCCAGCAGCAGCAGCCAGCCCAGGCACTTCAGGGGACAGCCCAGCCACAGGTGCGTGGATGTGCCATGCTCACTGTGCCTCTCCCAGCTCACAGGATGGTTGGGTTCACTCCTGAATTTTAGCAGCCAGAAGAAAATAAAGAACATACTTTTAGTCGGTAAATTTAGCAGGCACAACTCTGAATATGTCTGTGAAGGATGTCTGCTGAAGTGGTGCCTTAAGCAAAAATACCCTCCAAATGCAGTGCCAAGCTATTGTATTGCTCTCTCCATACCCCTGCTGCATCAAATATCTAATGGTGGGTGTTCTACTCTGCCTATCTAACAGCTCCAAACAGGGCTTTACCAATCTACTTCCTCAGCACCACTTGCTTAAGACTTGACAAAACACATCAGTGATTGTTTTCAGGAAAATTCATGATATTAAGGTGAGACTCCTAACCAAAGGGGCTCAGTTACTTTATTCGATTTCATAAAGGACTGAAGATGGAGATGCAAAACAGCAGAAGGTTAACCTGGTCATACTAGCTTTGCAAGCCAACAACTTTGCAACAGAATGGTTTATTTTTTGTGCATGATAAAGAGATTCATTTTAAGTACCCAAAATCCAATTCTGACATGCATGCAAAAATTAATTCTTACTGTAACAAGTGGATTTTAACTCAGATTTTTGTCCTCTTGTGTAAAACAGGCTGAAAAAATATTGGAATTTTTCTCACTGGGAAATGAGGATTTGGCTTAATTAAAACATTTTGTGAGAACATAGGCATTTCATCAATATTTTAAACAAAAACAGTGCCAATGTTTTTGAAGTGCTCCATCCACAAATGAGTTTGATATTTTGTCCCAATTAAGCACAAAACTGGCATCTCAATCTCCCACAGAATGAAAATTCCCTGTGATCAGTTACAGGCTTGAAGGTTGAGTCTGCTAGTGGCTGTCATGATCCATTTCAAAAGGTACTTGTGTTTGCAGCAGAAAAATTCTTCATGAAAATGAACTGGAAGAGTATTGGAAAAAATCACCATAAAAATAATAACAATGTAACGTCTGCTTCTTCAATAGTGTTTTTATTTTTCCTTGAAATTAAAATTGTCCACATACCATTTGCAGCAAAGGTAATATTTCTTTGAAGAAAATCCGCAAAACCTTGTATTTTTAAAAGTATTGACTCTTCAGTTTTGTGCACCTGTAAACAGGGTTGTTCCAGTGACACTACTGAACCACCCTGAATCACCAGCTTACAGCAGCTGAGGGGATGAGCAGGTGCAAGAGGTTAACTTACACATCCATGCAATCTTCACAGAAAAGCAAAACATGATAGTGAAATACTCTTGAAGTTCATAATTTCCTAAACATTTCAATAATTTCAACATACAGATTTAGGAAGTCTTTTTCCTACCTTCCTTTACAAGTTTTAACTTGAACCTATCACAATATTCAGTACCAGTAGCAACAGGACAGAGGTGAGGTAAAGTTCCTTTACCCCTCTTCATGCTGAGATTCCTCTTGCTCTTAATATTCTGAGCACTACCTCTTCAATTATGCAAACCTTTGGCATTTCTTGTGGGACTTAATCATAACTGATGTACAGTTCTTCCAAGCTTAGGAATTAGG
Source organism: Falco rusticolus (assembly GCF_015220075.1). NCBI lineage: Eukaryota > Metazoa > Chordata > Aves > Falconiformes > Falconidae > Falco > Falco rusticolus. The sequence goes on from NC_051188.1 coordinate 26,464,516, forward strand.
TTTTAATTTACCCTTCATGCAGCATGGTACACATATTCTGCAGAAAGACACTAAAACTGTCCCTCTTGAACGGAAACATTCCACCAGAAACAAAGTAGTCTTTTTTTTTTTTTTTTTTTTTTTCAATGAGCTCTTCAACAGAAGGAATAAATATATAAATATCAGCTCTCATAATTGTCAATCAAGTTGGTACAAATTATTACAGTTTTCCTAATATTACTGAACCTTGTGAAATACACTTTTGATTCCATTAGCAAACATTTGTGTAAAAAACTGATACAGAAAGATTTAAAAACCATCTTCCTGTGTACATTCATGAAGTTCTTGGACAGAAGCAAAGATAACACAGTCTGAACTTTCCAGATGTACAGGAATTCTTGTAGAACTTGAACTGTTCAGAAGGGGAAGGTGCTCCTCTACTGGATGGAAGCAAAGCAAGTATCCCATTTTATCCACATCGCTAGTTAACTGGGAAATGTTTTCCTTAAGGAACATCTCTAGTAATTGGTTTTCTCAAATACATATTTGGTACAATGTATCACACATATCAGAACCATCCCTGAGATTCAGTACTCCCAGCTACTATTCACTGTGCTCAGCAATTGAAAAGTCACCAGTTGTTCATCCCTTTTAGCTTAAGTAGAGGGGTACATGAGAGCAGCTAAGCTCTGTCAATAATATTGTGGAGAAATATCCAGCTGAGAAGCAGCAAATAACTTTGTTGGAGACAGAGCTGTGTGCTTTCCTTCCTCTTCCATGCTCAGTGTGTTGCTGGCCAGTAATCAAAACGCAGTACTGACTGGCTATATACTAAAAGACAACTAATGTTTGAAAGGATGAGAACTAACATTACAAGAACCACAGAAGAGTTTGTAAATCTGCTTGTCAGAAAATTATTAGTACCAGAATGTTACGAAATGAGTCAATTAGCTATCTAGCAGTCTGGCGCAGTGTGGAAACAAAGAAGAATATAAAGAAGGAATGACAAAGTGAATTTCTTTGAGACTCCTTTACATTGCCAAAACAAAAAGGCAGGAAGGAAAAAACTTCTGCACGTGAGCTGTTAACTAGGCAAGTGATATAAAACAGGACAGTCCGAAATATTTCACCATAAAGGATGAAATAATGCCCTTACCATTATCATCAAAGGAGGATGCTAAACAACAGCTGCTCCAGTAAGGGTTTTGAATCTGTAAACTTCAGGGTACCTTACATTTAAGACCTGTAAAGGAGGTCAAATGAGGCGCTCTGAAGCAGTAGCAGTCCAGAAAAACTGGAAAAAGGGTCCAGTCCAACAACCAAGGGAACTGAACAGTGTTACCTGGATAATTAAAGTCTTGTCAATCAGACACTGGGTTCTGGGAAAACAAGATGGTAGCTGATGTGAGGTCCAAGCAGTTAAAAGAAGGAAATATAATGAATGACAGTTGGGACAGATTAATGGAAAAAAGGTGTTGTTAAACTAAATTGATATTTTGTGAGCATGGAAAGAGTTGCTTTAAACGAGGTGTGCTACCTCTGATGAGTGAACTGGTATACATTAGTGCCTGCTGTAACGTTAAGACCAAAAAGAGCAAATAGAGCATTGTGATGTACAAAACAGGATCTGAAGCAGTGCTATGGAGATATGCTACTTCTGTGTTTTGGACTAACACAGACGTTCCTGGAACATTGTCTGCTCTAGGACACTGGCAATAAGTTGGAGAGTTTAGAGAACAGTCAGTGGAACAACTGAGGGATCAGAACATCTTGTCAAGAAGAAGGTAAAAAGGACTACAGGCTAAGCACCTACACTGGAAACAAATCGTCTAGCTGACAAAGACCTAATCAAGACAAATTACTGGAAATTGGACCTGGCTAAAATCAGGTAAAGATGTGCACCATACTTCTCAACAAAGGAAAACATTAAGGCACTTATAGTAACTACCAAGGGTTACGGTGGATTTTTCAGTCACTGAAAACTTTTTAAATATCAGTGTTTATGCTATAGTGGATGCTATTCAAATATAGCTACAAGCCTGGGAGCCGAAGCAAGAATGATACATCCCTTTGTTCTGCTTTATGTGTCAGATCAGGGTAGGTGACCACAACAGATCATTCTGATCTTTTGATCTCTGCACCCACAGATAACTTCCCCTCATTTTTTTTTTTTTCTTAGATAACCACTGTGGTCTGTTATGGACAAAGACCTCCTATTGGCTCACAAGGCACTGAAAACAGTACTTATTTTGTATTTCATTGAAGTTTTGAACTAAAGCCATTACAGTAACAGCTCAACAGTTTTAGGATGCTTATTTGCCTTATTCTACTCCCTCAAGAAAGCAGCCCCAGTTAGTTCAGAAAGTGACCTACTTGACGGAGAAATATAGGTCCAGCAAAAGCACCATCAGCAAGTATCACACCTTCCACAGTGCTGTGTACTGTGTTCACAATGTGCTGCTCTGCAATAATCCAGTCTTTCCAACAGAAAGACAAATCAAAACCTCACCACAACAATGGTTATGATGTCTTCATTATTCACTTTCTAGTCCTCCCAGTAAAGAGGTCTAATCAAAAGTGTATTTTCCATTAATAAATACCATGCCTCACTTAGATATTCATCCTAATTGCTCCCCTCTGGTAAATCTCTGTATTAATGTGACATGCTGCTGGCCCACAGGAAATCTTGAATTCTCTGCAGATGTTAGAAAGAACAGAAATTAGTTCTTTATATTTTGTCACTAAATCAAGGAATTGTTGGGAAATGTCTTCCCATTGCTTTAAGCACATCTGTATGCTGACATGAGCAGTTGCCTTGGAAACTAAACTGCTCAAAATGTAATAAGTACAGAAGACATGTTAGCCAACAGCTTCAAAATTGTTCCCATCATTAAACAACTACACTACTTGTCAGTCTCTACAGTATTACAGGAACTGCTGCTAAGTAATTCTATCGATAGATGTTTTGTCCATGCAAAACAAGCAGGTGCCTACCAGTAAGGTAGCTCCTAACATTTGTGTATGTATAGGGGTTTGGAGTAGCATTTTTTGGGTAGAGGGGGGGTTAGATTTAGGAGAGAATTACCACAGCCCTGGTTGAAGCTAGTTATTCAGCACTGATATCTGGAAAGGAGTAAAACCCATACAATGATAGTTTTTACATTCCCCATTCATGCAGGATGGAACCACAGTCTTCACTTAAATATTACAATGTTGCCGACTGTCCTTCAAGATGCACATACACACAAGTGAACTGAATGACAGCTGCTGAGGGGAACAACTTTCTGATCTGTGCACGCAGAAGTAAAGAGAAAAAAAAAAAGGAATACTTGGCAGGTTCAAAGTCTTTCTCACTCAACTATAGAAATTGTACAATTTTCAGCAATAAAAAATTAAACATTAATTCAGATGACTGTTCTAAGTGTACTATACTGGCAAAAAAGTCCTATTTGTAATACCACTGCTGTTTATTTCAACATGGGAACAATGTGATACATATAGGCACTGATGTACAAGACTAAGCAAGAACCATTTCTCTGACTGATGCAAAATCTTTGCAATATTATGTATTTTTTATTATATGTAACACATGCATGGCCTAGGTCTTGAATAAGGGATGGAGAATCCCACATTAGTATGCAAGAGAAGAATTTTCAAAAGCGTTCAAGGTCATCTTTGCTAGAAGACATCTTTTTAATGCAAAAAAGTAAGAAACATTGCCTTGTTAAGAAATGTCTCCCTGTTTCAGGAAATTTTGCATTAAATTCAGGGGCAGAGTCGCTTTTGCCATTCTTTCAAATATATACTGTAGTCCTACAAGCAGAGCAAAGGGGAAGATGGAGAACCAAATTTAACCTTAGGAGAAATTAACCCATATACCATGATACTGTCAGCGGCAGCATGGATGCCATGAGGGTTTCACAGAAATACACATCCATGTTCTTTTGCTTACTGCTGCTGGGGATTCTGTGTATTAACTCTACAGTTTAGACACTGTACATCTAATAAGAACTGTCTTACTGATATGCTCCTCAAAGAGAATTTCTTCTGCCTTTGCATATTTGTAAATACTGCCTTGTACCTCTACAGCTCTTGGGGGAATCTACGACAAGTCTAACTGTAAGACTTGCTTAGTTGCTACCAGTGACTGATGAAACAGTTTGAAATGGCAACTTTGTTCCATATCAATATTGTTAATTCTCCCCTTAAGCACTCATAAAGCAAAGGAAAAAAGGTTAAGCAGATAATGCTTGGAGCTTGCTTCCAGCTCATCCCCTTTCCTAGGGCTTAGATGACCCAAGTTGTCCCAGACATCCAGCAGAGTCATTTGCCTTAATCTGCAAAACTGCTCTTTGGAAGCAGTTCTTCATTCCTCCCCCTTTACTACATGCTGTACCTTAGAAATGCTCTCTTGAAATTCTTCTTACAGTTTAATTCACTATTTATTTCCTACTATGCTCCAAACAGTCCTCTTATCTCCCCCTAATCAGTCAAAATAATACATATAATTGTCACAATTAATAATCAATTTTCCAGCACGTTTTTTGGGTGTTTGGTTGGGTTTTTTTAATACTTTCAGATCATTAAAGTGAGTCTGTGACAATAGCCTGATCTGTGATGAAGATGTAGAATGATAAGTCAAGTATGTGTATACGGGATGACTGGATCATGATAATTGATACTGTATGAGCTTCCTTTCATCTTTCCTGGTCTCCAGCATGGCTGCAAGCTTTACCTCAAGGGATGTAGCTGCATCAGAGCAAATTTACCTCCAGACATTTCAACCCAAATGTCTCCATGCAATTATTCACACTGAGCTGTCAGGCTTTCAGAAGCAGTTTCCTAGTACCCTTGTGTTAGCCTCTGGATGGTCTTTTGCTACCAGCAAGGCAGCAGACAGAGACCTGTTTGGGGAGTCCATAATCTGCCATCTTTACTGTGTGCACAGTATGGATGAGACCTTTTCAGAAAACTGCTGGTGTTGGGGACATTGCTGTAGGATAGCATCTTAGCAGGTAACTGTGTTGTTTTATACAGGTGGTGCAGATTAATTATTCAAGCAGTTTGATATGGTAGCTACAGAGTCCGCAAGATTTGCATCTACAAAGGACAGGAGATGGTACAGTCAGGTAAGTCTGCAGACTTAGAGGACCTTGAAAAAACCTTGTTCATGTCAAACACTATTTAGTAGACAATTAATGCATGAGCTTGGTTTTGTGATAATTATGAAATTTCTCTCTGTAGCATCAGAAGATGGAGAGAGTACTGACACAACAGGTAAACTGCTCAGGGTCTTTGAGTTTTTATGCCAGTTTTGCAGCTTAACATGCTGTAGGTTGAAAACTCATCTCTTTCCTTCAGAAACAGTAGTGAGACTAAGATTTTTGGATGAAGCTAAAGAATGTGATTTAAAAAGTGACTTAAGGGCATGCAGTGAGCCAGCACTGCATTTTCACCTCTGCCTAGGGAGATACCTTGTTCTCTCTGCCCTCAGCTCTCCTACCACCCCTAAACAAAACAAAAAGCCTAACACCAAATAAAGACAGACTACTCACTGTTAGAAGACCAATATGCCATTTTAATCATCCAGTTCCTACAAAACTTCAACAACAATATGACCATAGATTTTAAGATTTGCTTAGTATTTTCACTACTTACAAGACCTTACAGGAGAGGGTGGGGTCGGGTATTCTGGGGTTTTAGGGGGAGCGGGGTAGTAAGGGTTGTTTTTACAGAATGAAAGAATTAAAATTTAAAAGACTACCTTGTAAGGTAGGTCAAGAAAAGTTTCAGCTTGTTGTTTGAAGACAGAGCATAGTTAATAGAGGACAATAAACCTGAAAGGGTAATTCATCGATCAGTCATATCAGCTTATTTCAAGAGGAACTGAATTGCCCTGTGGAAATATCTACTTATCCCTAAACAATTAAGCTTAGACTTGACACTAAACTTTAGACGGTTAGTGCTAGGTGAGATGAATCACCCGTTTCTTTATTCTCTCCCACCTCTGTACCTCCCTTTGTCTGCTGGAACATAAGGGGAAATAGTCCCTGTTTGTAATTCATGTAGGGCTGACACTGCTATACACTATTCAGCATCTCAAGTTTCTCATGTATTAATCCCTCAGAGTCTCTAGCCTATAGGGAACTGATAGGATACAGATATAGCTGAGTTTTATAAAACAATAACCCCAAACCAGAAAATCCCATAACTGAGGTTTTCACCTGCTCATAGAATATTAGTCTACAGGTGTCCTCCTCTACGCCCAAACATCACAAAGGGAAAAAAAAACAAACCACCAGAGACTTCAGATGGAAGTGCCTCTTCAAAGGCTGTCAACCAGTGAAGCTAGGCTACCCACAGGCCTTTTCAAATGAGGCACAGCAGGTAGCTGAGACAAGCAAAATTTCAACCTATGTTGCTGTTTTCCTTAGGAAAACATTAAATTTCAAAAAACTTACAGAAAATATATATAGCTACATTCAGACCTGGTTATCTAAGAAATTCCTTGCTGAATTTGTATTATTCAATTAATGCACAAATATGTATCCACTAGTAAACACTGATTAAAAATCAAAGATCAATTGTGAAAGAATTCTTTCACAGAAAGACCTAGCTTCTCTGCCTACTAGATCTTGTTCAAAGTATCTTAAAATGTCTTACCACTCTCCTTATGGCCACATCTGCCTTCTGCGTATTAAAATATCACATACAGAGCTCTTCAGTTTAGGAGAAAACAGTGTCATTGAGCAAGTTCCTACAGATTCTACTTCTTGTTTTCATCCACAAAGAAACCTTTTCTTACCCTTTTGCTAAATGCCGCAGTGAATTTGCATTCCTGTCTAATCATGGGCCCAATAAAACATGGTACTGACACTGTCATCTGATTTCTCAGTGAAAAGCCAATGAAGTTTTGAAGTAATAATGGCTCTTCATGGCCAGCTAGGCAAACTGACTAATGGACCTGGCCTCTGGAAAAAGAAATGCTTCCAATGACACAGAAAATAAGGTTACAAGATCGGGGATGCATTTTAAAATATACTCAGTGAGAAATTCAGGACAAGGAAAATAGCTTGTCAGACTATTTGAGCTCAGAGGCAGGAATATAGGGAGAGTCAAATCTGCTCATCAGCTTCCCATGCATTGGCACAAGCAATAGCAGGAGGGTTTGTTTAGGGACTGCAGATCATGCAGCCTATGTTTAAGCAGACAGCATAGGACATACTGACTGCAACAAACGGTGCAAACTGTAACACGGTTGCCAGCCAGTCCTTTAGCTGGAGTAACAACTGTGTGGTGAGTATTCCAGACTTGCACCACTCCTGACAGCAGGTAACGTTACAAACTGGTACCAGACACAACTTGGATTCAAAAGTACCAGCCTCAGAAGTTATGATGAGTACCTTAGTTCTATTTATTTACTCTAGCGCTCAAAGTTATGGACAGGTACAAAGCAAAAAGATCCAGAAGAAGCACTGGGAAATTAAAAATAACACCAGAAAGTTTTACTTGATGCCACCCCATAAGCAGGGGCAGTGTGGGCAGGCAGTGTGCTTACAGCCTGGGACCCACATTGTTCATCCTTGCTCCAGGCTCAGTGAGCTGACAGCTGGCTGGCAGTCAGCAGTGAGCTCCATCCCATTCCTGATGAGCTTATCAAATGAGCCGTTATTGCAAGAACTGCTGTAGTTCCACAGCATAGTCTTGGATGGAAGTAGATAAACCCTGTATATTTTACAGTGTGATTGTAGAATAGCACAGCAGTATGTTTCCAGGCAACATCTTCAGAGTTCATGCAAATGCTCAGCAATGAGCAGTGTTGTGATCTCTTAAAGGTGCTGCCATTTCAGGTTCTGGTGGAGTTAAACCCTTAGCGATGCAAGAAGCTCCAGACCAAATACATAATGCAAGGTCTTGCCAGTGAAAATCTCCCACTGACTGACTAACCACCATTACCACTTCTGACCCTACAGCAGAAAATCAAAGTTAAGAAGTAGGTATAGCTTGTCCCTCCTCTAGAGGGAGAGGAACTTTTTGGTTACAGAAGATGGGAAATATTTAGGGACTTCAGGAGTGTCATCGTCATCCCCCCCCCCCCCCCTTTTTTTTCCTTCTTTTTTTTTTTTTTTTTTTTTGGCAGGACTGTCAAGAACAGGGGTATCTTCTGATGTTCCTCAGCACAGTATGTCTAGGAAGACAAAGAACAGAGCTTGCTGTAGCCACCCCTCCAGCTTCAGCGAGCTCCAAAGCACAGCAGAAGTATTGACCAGCACTGAACTGAGGCTAGATAGCTGGGTTTTTTTTTCCCGGGAAAGCAAGGATTACGTAGGTATGCAGTGTTGGATCAGAGCTGGATAAATGGTACTGGATAAATTTGTGGGATATAATCAGTGCTTGGGAACAGGTTTCCAGCTCCTACTTTAAGCAAACAGCAAGAGTCTCCACAAGAGGAAATAAGCCACTGCAAATTATTAAGACTTTTGTAAGGGTCACAAATGTCAATGGCAGTTAATTAACTCTAACATTTTTCCCCCTTTTCTTTTAATACTGTGATTATTTTACATTATTAACACAGAATCCAAAAGCCAAAATACATTATTTCAATGCTGCACAGTTACAAAAGTATGCACCAAATAACAGTCAGGCATTACTTAGAGGAACAAAGAAACATTTTCATGGTATTCATTTGTCCTGTCTTCCTAAAATGCAAAACCAGAGCATTATATTAGATATGTCTCCACTTTGGGATGTTCATAACAACCATAATACTTCCAATATAAATCTTTGCTGAAAGTCTGCATGGAGGAGATCAAGATCTATAATATAATAATGTAATTCTAACATAGCAAAAATATTTATAACTGTTATGAACAGAAATACAGCCCCAAGTATACACTGCCCAGTTGCAATTTATATTTTCCAAACATTGAACTGGAAAGCAGGAACTATGAACTCGTATGTTGCTGGGTACATAAGCACTTCACAGACAACTCACAGAAATACCATCCTTACACTATTCCCAAGACCTGTGTCGGTCTTCCAATATCTCAGATCCAGTCAAGTTTAACTTCAGTGCATTTTTTGGTGATTACACCTTTAGGGACAAAGGAAACAAAAAACTATTGATGTGGCAAGGGGAGTAAAAACTTCAAGCCAAAAGAATCCTCCTGGTAGGCAAGCAAAAATTGTGAATACAGAAGTAACCTCAGGTGTACTCAAGAAAAGCAAAACCTTGGCCAAGACTAATGATGCATTTATCTTCCTGACTAGAAAGAGCAGAAGTCTCTGTATGATCTCTCTACTATACTTCATCAAATCTCTCAGGAACAGGATCTGAAATGACTAAATGCACTCAATGGAGTATCTGAGCAATTAACAGGAAACGAAGAACTGGGGGAAGGGAAGGATATACCTTAAATACCACCTCTGCCAATCTTAAATGCTTCATTCTAAGCATTTATCCACACGCCAAAGTCTTTCCATAAGGGAAAAGAAACAAAAGAGCACTTCTTTTTAATCATCAAAGTTAGGCAAGCAATATTCTAATGGTTAAAGGAAGTTTTTCCCTTTCCTTAGGAAACTGCTCTAACCACCAGGTCAACCTGTTCTGGGCAGCAGCACTTAACCCCATAATGAAGCCGTTTCAATTTGCAAAGCACAACACAGATCATTATTAGTTTAGAAAGCTAGCTAACATGAAGTACCATATTTTTCTAGCCCAGATATTGGTTTCTCAAGAGCAAGGAAAACCTAAATGTCAGGTACTGTAACAATGTCATGCTTTTGTTATTAATTTATAGTTTAGTAAGCCTGTGGCACTCTGGTTATGCACAGAAATGCAAATCATCTATGCTGGCAGAGAACTAAGTTGAAAAACTATAGATCAGGTGCCTTTTTTTTTTTTTTTAATTGTCCCTAGATTTTCAAGCAAGTCTCTAATTTTCACACTTGCAACTGATGACTCAACCATAAAACCACAAAAAAAAAAAAAAAAAAAAAAGCAACAGCATCACAGGTCACATTATGTAACTACATGGTATGTTCACCCCAGAATTCCCCTGCCCTTACAGTCCTCTGCTTCCCATCCACCACACAGCTCACACCCACCACAAGCACTTGTAAGGACCCCATGGGACAACTTAATCACTTCATTTTCCAGTAACTCTATTAAGCAGTCCTTGAAATTAACTTTCAGTTCAAACCTCTTTTGTTATTATAAGGGGCTGCTAACAAATCACCTGGAAGTGCTCAGCCCTCATTATCAAGTCTGCAACATTTGGCATCCATGACACAGTAAATTCAGTTTTGCTTTTTTCTAAGCAAGATAAATAGCTGATAAGAGGCAGATACCAAAGCATTGACTCATACTGGAGTGCTATTTCTAATGCTGAATTATAAAAAAAAAAAAAAAAAAAAAAAAAAAAAGTATTTAAGACATCTCAAAGACTGATTTCTTTTAAAATCAAGAGGACGGAAGAGGCAGCTATTTTAAAAACTGCTGGCAACGTGAAAATCCTGTTTGCAGTTTACTTTCTGATAGAAATCTAAAAAAGATGAATGAGCAGAAAGTGAATAAATTTCTCCAGTTTTACTAATGGCAAGGTAATACAACTTAATGCAAGACCCTAGTGAATTTTTTTGAGTTACCAGCATGAGTTTTTTCCCTCCAAAGTTTAATGTGAGCTAATCACAGATACTTCAGGTGCAGGCACTTACCTACATGACCCAGAAATGTAACACTATCCCCCAAACACACCTTTTCCTATTCCTCCCCCCTCCCCTATTTTGCAATGCAATTTCCAGCAAACTAGCTCTTCACTGTGGCGATAGCCATAATGAAGAACAAAACTTCCCTGCATAAACTACGTTACTTAGACCAAGATGTAGATTAAATACAGTTGCTGATACTGTATTTATTTGTTGTGTACAGAATTATTCCATGTCTTTATCCACTTTTAGTTTCAACTGCCTAACCCCATGAAGAGCGCAGCCTTAATGAGAGCACAAAGCTATTGATAACACCCTTTGAGCAGACATATCATTGCGAAGATTTGACCTGTATCTAAATGTGAATGTACTGACAAACAAAAGTGATGGTCTATAATGTCCCATAAGAAAGGTCAACGTAACATCACTTTAAAAATGTATTGCAGCAGTACTGAATGTTAAACTGAGATGGGAGTTTCACACAAACTGCCACAAATGGATGGCAGCCATATATTTCAAGTAAATCATAAAATGGTCTGGATTAGAAGGGACCTTTAAAGATATCCAGTCTAACGACCTCTAGCATGGGCAGGGACATCTTCCACTGGATCAGAGCCCCATCCAACCTGATCTTGAAGACTTCCAGTGATGGGGCATCATCCAAAGACAGCTGTGAGTAGTTTGAAACTGCCTCAAAACTGACTGGTGAAAGATCTTGCACCTTAAGACAACACCAGCCCCCATGCCCCCCAAACAATGTTATACAATGTGGTTTTGTCATGGTTTAACCCCAGCCAGCAACCAAGCCCCACGGAGCCGCTCCCTCACTCCCCCTCACCCAAAGGGACGTTGAGAAGAAGCAGAAAGAAACATAAAGCTCGAGGGTTGAGATAAGAACGATTTGATAGGTAAAGCAAAAGCCACGCACACAAGCAAAGCAACACAAGGAATTCATCACCACTTCCCATGGGCAGGCAGGTGTTTGGCCATCCCCAGGACAGCAGGGCTTCATCGTACATAATGGTTACTTGGGAAGACAAATTCCATAATGCCAGATGTCCCCTCCTTCCTTCTTCTTCCCCCAGTTTATATACTTGGCATGACATCCCGTGGTATGGAATACCTCTTTGGGTAGTTTGGGTCACCTGTCCTGGCTGTGTCCCCTCCCAATGTCCCATGCCCCTCCAGCTCTCTCACTGGCAGGGCCCAAGGAACTGAAAAATCGCTGATTTAGTACAAACATCACCCAGCAACAACTAAAACCATCAGTGAGTTATCAACATTGTTCTCACACCAAATCCAAATCACAGCACTGCACCAGCTCCTAAGAAAAAAATTAACTCTATCCCAGCTGAAACCAGGACAGTTTTTGAGGTCAAAGTAGAGACTTGGAATTGTAACCTACAGAAAGACACTGTTGTCCTCTTTCTTCCTAAAACTAGCAGGCATTGGGAAGCAAAAGGAAAACAGCATTTTCTTATATGTTGCATAAGACACTTTTTTTTTTGTTAATGAAGCAAATACAGAGAGAATATGGAGCAGACACTGTCCTCCAAAATATGTAGCTCATATGCCTATTTTTCATCTCATATCTGAATTAGCATATACCTAATTCTGGGACTCAAAATTACATGAAAGCTTTTCTATTTAAAAAAAGAAAAAAGTATCTGATTAGCCCTAACAACTCCTTTACTTCTAAGAAGTATGCTTTCTGTTCAAAGCAAACAATCTATTATTTCACAGCCACACCATGTTTTGTTTTGGGTTGGTTTGGGGTTTTTTTTGGCTCATTAACCTGAGCTGGTCAAGCTGTTAAAAGGAAGCTCTGTTCTCATTGGTTCACTTTTAGAATTCAAACAATGGATTAGGCAAAAGCAGCAAAATGTTTATCATAGCAATGAATCACTGCAGCCAGTATCTAAAAGACAAATATTGCTGAAAAACAGTTGTATGGTAACACATTGTGAATAGTCTGAATTTTATTCACATGCTTACTTGTAATACTGAAAGCCAGATGCTGCCTGTACTTCAGCCAAAACTGTCATCATCTTGTGTATGCTATAATGACAGCAGAATTTCTACCAGACTACGCCCTTTGATTTTCATGTATCTGTATGTGCAGATCTGGGCGTGGGAAGGACTTGCAGATCTGCAGTTTGGAAAAAGCAAACATGGTTAGCTAAAATCTGCTCCCGAAGCTGAGATTAGATGAAGCTTCTGTTCTCCTAGACAAAAGCCACAGATTTCCAAGGCAAAACTGGTAACTCCTGATGAAGTTGTTTCAGGGAGGAAAGAGTATAAATGTATCTGTATGCTACTTTTAATCAATTGTATCTCAAATTAATCAGGATTGTCTAGGAGGCCGGAATCTGCTAACAACCCTGAACACTATTGTGTTATATTATCAGGACAGAACTGAGCCTTCCTGGCTAACACACAAAATGCAAATTGATGAAATGGGGATAGAAACTTAAGCTTTATGAATCTTGTAAAAGGTCTCTTTTTCACATCTGAGTTCCCTCCCCATCAGTAAATAAACAAAAGTTTGTCAAAAGTAAAATACATAAATGTAGTAAGTAAAAACTTTTACATATCACAAAACAGTTGTACTATGACACAACATGAACTTGTCAATGATAAAATGAGACATCTACCACCATATTTGCCTTTAATTACTAAATTGCTTCTTTCGTGCGTAGCAGCATACATACTAAATATGAAATAAAGGTCAGAGGAAACATTATTAGTCTCCTACTGCACATTTCCAGAACTGACTCAGATATTGAGGAAACCAAGGAATGAATCATGTTCAACCCTTTTTAACTGAGAATACAAGCCAAAGTCTTTTACAAGTCTACAACTTACAAGCCAAGTCCTCCCAGTATTAAATCCCCTCAAATGGGTAAATCATATAAGCAACAAATTGCAAATTTATTGAGCAGTTTAGAATCACAGAATCATTTAGGTTGGAAAAGACCCTTGAGATCATCAAGTCCAACCATTAATCCAGGACTGCCAAGCCCACCATTAAACCACGTCCCTGAGTGCCACATCTACACATCCTTTAGATATCTCCAGGGATGGTGATTCCACCACTTCCCTGGGCAGCCTGTTCCAATGTTAGACAACTCTTTTGGTGAAGGTGTTTTTCCTCATATCCAATGTAAACCTCCCCTGGTGCAATTTGAGGCCATTTCCTGTCATCCTGTTGCTTGTTACCTGGGAGACACCCACCTCACTACAACCTCCTTTCAGCTAGTTGTAGAGATCAGTAAGGTCTCCCCTGAGCCTCCTTTTCTCCAGGCTGAACAACCTCAGTTCCCTCAGCTGCTCCTCATCAGACTTGTGCTCCAAACCCTTCACCAGATTCATTGCCCGTCTCTGGACACGCTCCAGCACCTCAGTGTCTGTCTTGTAGAGAGAGGCCCAAACCTGAACACAGGATTCGAGGTGCGGCCTCACCAGTGCTGAGTACAGGGGGATGATCACTTCCCTGGCCCTGCTGGCCACACTGTTTCAGACACAAGCCAGGATGCTGTTGGCCTTCTTGGCCACCTGGGCACACTGTTGGCTCATGTTCATCCAGCTGCTGACCAACACCCCCAAGTCCTTTCCCTCCAGGCACTTTCCAGCCGCTCTGCCCCAAACCTGTAGCCTTACATGGGGCTGTTGTGACCCAGGTGCAGGACCTGGCACTAAGCCTTGTTGAACCTCATGCCATTGGCCTCAGCTCATCAGTCCAGCCTGTCCAGATCCCTCTGCAGAGCCTTCCTGCCATCACACAGATCAACACTCCCCTGAAACTTGGTGTTGTCTACAAACTTACTGAGGGTGCACTCAATCCTTTTGTCCAGATCATCAATAAAGATATTAAATAGGACTGGCCCCTGGTACTGAGCCCTAGGGAACATCAACCAGCTGGTGAACAGCTGGATGTAACTCCATTTACCACCACTCATTGGGCTCGACCATTCAGCTAGTTTCTTACCCAGCACAGAGTACACACGTCCAAGCCATGAGCAGCCTGTTTCTCCAGGAGAACGCTGTGGGAAACTGTGTCAAAGGCCTTACTGAAGTCCAGTTAGACAACACGCACAGCCTTTCACTCATCTGCTAAGCAGGTCACCTTGTCATAGGAGATCAGATTAATCAAGCAGGACCTGCCTTTCATAAACCTGTGCTCATTGAGCCTGATCCTCTGGTGTGCACCATGTGATGACACTCAAGTGTCTCAGTGTTGGTGAGGCTGATGCTTAAAATGCAGTGCTTAGCAAGTGAACACTGAAAATATAAGGGAGAAGGAAAAGAAAATTTAAGTTATCACAATAAAAGTCATGCAGAACAACTTCACGGTAACCAGCAAGTTTGGCATGCCAACAACACATGTGGAAATGAGAAAGTGGGACCCTTTCTGTTCATGGTATTGGAAGAGAAAATTGGGCAAGTTTAATACATGAATGTGTTTTCTCTGAGAGGCACTGAGAAAGATGGATAGGATTTACAGATAATCAGATATGATAATTCATTTCACCCTTGTGACAGGCTATTTTAAGCTAAATGCTATGGCCAAAAGCCAGATGTGTAGACAAGCAGCTAAAATGTTGCAGTCCTACCTCTGAAGTCAGGGCACTCAGTCTCTGCTCTGCGACATCCACTATAGTAGATAAAATATAATGTGTTAAGGTATCCTTGAAATTGAAGGCATCAAAATCAGGTCAAAAAACATCTGCAGAGTAAACACTATTTCTTCTGAGTTTGAATCCAAGAAGGCAATATCAATATACATTTCTTTTTAATACTAACTGCAGCACAGTAGTATCTACAGCAGAGGAAAAGCAGTTTTCAATACCCTGATTCCCGATGAATTTAATGGGGTGTAGACTCTAAATCCATACTCTTTTGAGACTGGCTTTGGCCTTTGGACTCTCACTTTTAGTGAAGTGATGTTCAGGTAGCCGGACCTGCCTAATAATACATGAATGCACAGAACCAACACAACGGGAGGCACCCATTAGTTTAATGACAGTGTTGGCTGCAATAAGGTAACTTCCACCAGAGATGTCTGTCTTCTACTGTATCACCCAGCCACTTGCCTTACTTTTATGCAGATTTACATCCCTAAAATAGGAATATTAGAATAATTCTGCATAATCACTAATCCCAATGTATTCAAAGCAATCAGGAAATGTGAATATTTAACGCACTGTTCTAGGGAATAAAAGGAGCCCTGTCAACTCAAATTATCCCGAAAATGTGTTCATTAACACCACTCCAAGCAAACACAAGAACAAGTACTCAAGCCCCCCTCAACAACTGGAAAACTGTAAGTGTGGGTTTACTGTAGTTTAGATAATCGGTGTGGAAAACATGAACTACAGCAGAAGTCTTACAGAGTAAATGAAGATGTTCTGGGCATTTTAGGCTTTGTTTCTCTAAAGGTACAAGGAATCAAAGTAAAAGATCTGTCTGTAAAAGAAGACTAAATTAGCATGAACAACTGCTGGTAGGATGTGTCATTGTCCCTGGTGAGAAAGCCTGACACCTGTGTTCCTATCACCCAAACAGGTGCAAGCCATACAAAATGCCCTACTCTAGACACCCATGCCAGGGGCCTGGCTCCCCGCACAACCTCCTTTCGGCCTATTCTACAAGGGAATGGGGGACTCCAGTAGAACTTTGGCCAACATTTAGCCTAAAACAATTTCAAAAGAAATAAAATTCAGATGGTGGTTTGAGTCTGAGATGCGTCATCTGCGAAATCTTAGAAGGTTCAGAGAGGTTGAAAGGTTCCTGACAAGCACAAACAGCACCTCTGCAGCACCAGGGGTTGACCACCAGTCTTTTTTCCACAAAAAAAAAAGTGAACTTCCTTAACCCCCTCAACTACCAATGCCCCCCACCCCCCCACCCCCCGCCTGCAAGGATTCTTCTCAGAGAGGATTACATATCAAATCCCATTAATTCTTCTGATCTTTCTCCTTAATCGCTTTTTTCCCCAGACCACAAAAGCCTTGTTGCAGTTGTCAGTCCTGGTGTTCCCAGACAGACACACAGGCCTTGTTCTTCTGAGGTTCTCAGTTCCCTTAAATCCATAAGATATTGTGTATGCTCAATAATCAGGGCCAGAGGGGAACACCAATTGCAGACTGGGCCCATTGTGGTTTCCTGCCCACAAATGGAAAGTTCGTTTGAAAAATTTAACTGAAATGCTTCAGTCAGAAGGGTGGGAAAATGATAAGGAATCACAGGCTGTTCCCAGGAAAAATGTATTCATGAATTTCAATGTAGCCATTGAAAATAAATTCCATCAAAGAAACAAAATTAGTTTTTAAATGTTTTGGTATCAGCCAAAGAAGTAAGAACTTCTAAATAAGATCTGAATTGAAGAAAAAAAATGCTGAACTAATTTAGGTTGTTTATTTAGTTTGGTTGATCGATTGCAACATCATTGTTGTATGCAAATGCCATCCATGTAGAGCATGACATGGCACTCTGGGAACTGCAACTGCTTTACATTATTGAGTGGTGCCCCAGTTAACATCCACAGATCCTCACCATAAGGTGTTTGTGCAAATGCACCACTCCACCATGAATAACTTGAGTGTGTTACCGACTACAGTGAACAGTAGTGTGTTGATAGATTGAGGCAACTTGAACAGATGCCAGAATAACACCTTTTTGTTGATTTTCAGGAAACAAACATCTGTCCTTTGAAAACTAGATATTATTTCTAGATAATGACAAAAGAAATGGGACAGCACACAGCAGACATTTGCATTGAATCAGACGTTTGCATTACCTTTAAAAATGTTAATGGATGGTGTTTGGCTCCCAGGCTGACTTAAAGCAACAGAAATGTAGTTTCTTCTTTGTAATCACAGTACAGGAATATATGCTATTCCACCTACAAGGAAGTCTCCTTTTGTCATTAAATTTCTGCTTTTGTTTTCACTTGTGATTATCAGAAAGTCTTTATATTTGTTGAGACTAGAGTGGTAATTTCACGATGGTATTTCCATTTCCTGCAATGTAATATTTATAAGAGAAAAAATATACACACAAACACAGAAACAACCATGAAAAGTTATGAATCAAGTTTATCACCATATTTATAAAGGACTTTAAAAGCCTTAAATTAAAGGTCATCTAGTTCAGAGTTCTTCAGTTTGTTTTGAAGTTACACAGTCTGCTAACCTCTCTCCCTTGCCCCCAATATTTTAATTGCTCTCAAGCACTTGGAAATAAGGGATTACATCCTTATTACATGGGCCAAATCCCATATGCATCTAGGAATTACACATGGATGCAAGTGAAAAGTACCCACTTTGATCCTGTTTAGGTTCCCTACAGTAATAGTCTGCATGCCTACAAACTCCCAGCTGAGAAAAGAGCCTTGGTGATCATTGATTTTTTCCTGTTCATTTAAAATAAAACAGCTTCAGTTAATAGATATCAGATTAAACTAAAAACTCCTCTGCCAAGACTCTTAAATATATTTTTGCAAAGTCTCACTTTCCAGGCTTTTTCATCTCTGCACACCGTGCTTCATGCCAGAGTCAGCAGCGATCCAGCACGGCTTATCAACATGGGGTGCCCACTGGGCTTGCACACAATGCATCTGCACCTCCTGGGTGAAGTACTTGCTTATCCAGCGAACATGCTCCTTGCAGAGGTGAGGCACTTGGAGCTGGGATCTGAGCAATAAAGCCAGAGAGTTCCAACAGAGAAAAGAAGTTTTCTGGGAGCTGGGATCTGCACAACAAAGCCAGAGAATTCCAACAGAGAAAACAAGTTTTCTGTGTTGAGTCTCCAACAGGGATGTGGCACAGCCATTACTGGTGTCAGCCACGACAGAGACTTCACCCTGCGAATCTTGCACCTCTAGCAAATGTCCTAACCGCTGCCTTACTGGATTTTCTCCTCTCCTTCTCTCCAGAACTATAAAAGGGTAGGTTTCACCCATATGGCATGCAGAGCATGTTTTGTGGATTGGGAACTGAATCTGGGAGAAAACTTTTTTCCTATACCATCTCCTCTCCCTCTTCCTCTCTGATACTGAGTCCAGCACTGGGCAAGTCCCCTAACTAGTATGACCAACTATGGAAAAACATTTTCTTTATATCAGAAAAGGCAATCAAGATTTTTAAGTATCTGATAAGAAAAAGAGCTGCAATCAATATCAGCTGCACTTTTCAGATCCCATTATTTAATACAAGTAAGAAGTAGTCTGCAGTTATGTGCACACTGAAGAAATATTTTTTTTCTCTGTCTCCAAACTACAGAGTCACAAGAAGCAATACAGTCATAACTTATTGGTGTTAACACACGGAGAAGCAAAGCCAAACTTTGCAGAAGAAGAAATTGCTTCCTGGATTACTTTTTAAACAAGCTAGACGCACTGCAGGGAGCAAATACCACTGTTTCAGCCTGAGCACATAACTTCTGACTATTTTTGCTGATTCCTGAGAATTTTTTTCAGATTTGGCCTTGGTGGATGACACTGGAGCTGTATACCAGTTCTCAGGCACACAGAGCATACAGAGATATTTCACATCAAAATCAACAACACTATCAGCTCCCTCTATCTTCTGTATACTTTTGTGCAACTAGTATTTGCAAATCTTTCTGCTCACAGCACTACAAACTTTAGATAGTACATAGAAACAGGCTGGAAGAATGACATGGATTTTATTCTGTTCAACCTGCAGTACAGAGGCTGGATCTGGGCCCCCAGGAGAATTCATTCAGTTGTGCTCCAAACAGCTTCATTTCCTCAGGGCAACTTGCAAGTGTACAAAAAGGGGTCAAAGGCTGGATTCATTGCCCTGGCAGCTGCTGCAGCAGCTTGATCTGAAGCCTTCCCAAAATGTCTCAAGCCTATCAGGTCACTGGGCACCTACACCTGCACTGCCCCCCAGCAATACTGAAGCTGTCATACAAGCACAGAACAGCAGCACTGTGAATGAGCAGTTAAACCCATGCAAGCAGGAACTAACCATGCTGTGCAAGTGCAATACACATGCCCTGGCAAGACCTCTAAGTCTGACATCTCCAACGCCACTGTGGATATGCGCTGGGTTTACCAAGTGGGAGGAATGACATGCAGCTGTCCTCTAACATTAAAAGGATTTAAACTACCAACCAAATATTATTAAAGGGCATAATCGGTAGTTGATTTGGAAAAAAGCATTTTCTTTAGTTAAATCCTTTTACTTCCCACATTGGAGATTTACTGCTTTTGTCTTGAATGGGTTGAGATTGTTCAGGAACTCATGAGACCGGACCATTTATTGTAGAGTTTTGATCTATACAACTAAACTTCTGTTATGTTCCTCATCTCTAAGGTGTAGATGATGATGGATACCATCTAAATATCTACCACATACAAGAATACGACAGAAAAGATTAAGACAGCTTCAATGAATTTATAACCTGACAAACACAACAAAGTGGAGGAAAAAGAGTCTGAAGCAAGTTTGAAATTGCAAATACACTGGTTTCCATGCTTGTCTGCAAATTTTTCTGAGACCAGAACTGAACTTAGTCATCATTTTCTTTATGAACACAGCAGGAAAGTCAAATATTGCAGCACATAGTTTTGTGTCTAATATTGGAGTGAGGATTACTAAGTTGTTAAGCAGATACTTGCTACTGCTTCAGAGTGAAGCTATAGTAATATCTAGGGTAGCACTTTTATTACCTCTGCATAAATGCCAGGCACTGTGGAACAGTCAAACCTCACCGCCAGTACTCTTAATATCACAAAGCTGGCTTCACAAATTCTTCATTAAAGAATGCACTGATGTCGTCCTGGTACATGGTGTATTAAATATGCTGCCTTGTTTAATTCTAGTATCTTACAGGAAAAGCCAGATCATTGAATAATCAGATTTAGCTATCAGCACAGCAGGAGATCTATGTTTTAAACCAATTTAAGGACTGCAAATACCACATGCCAGCTGACAAAATCAAGCAACATAATTGACTCAAATGCTATCCTCTTCTGTTCGGCTGTTGTTTATTGCAGGACAATCTATGAAGCTACCCTACTAGAACAGCCACAGCTCCTATTGTCAGAGGCCACACAGCTGACAAATAATGACAGGCTCATTAAAATACCTCCATGTACAAACTGCATGAATTAGTGAAGGTTAGTATTTAACCATTAGAAAGTTTAAGCATGCTTGAAGAAAGATAAGATTAGGGAAAGGAGGAATGAAAGGACACTTTAATATACAATTTCTAATTATTTTTGCCAACAGAGATTGTGTGGGAGTTTCTCAATGGCATGCTCAATCCATTCCCATTGCTAAGATAGGGGCACCAGTCTTCTGTTCACTGCTTCCATTTCCCCTGCACTAGAAGCAGTTTACCGGGAAGGAAGAAAAGCAGAGGCTGCTATAAGGAGTGGTTAAAACCTGCGCTGTTATGGCTAGAGAACAGCTTTCACCTGGCTTAAATTTAGCCTAGTAGGGCTTAAACCTAGCTCAGCATGCATCGGGAACTGCAGTCACCCTCCAGACTGCACTGCAATGCACCAGGAGCTTTCATTAGTACACACACCCCCAAGAAACTTAAAGAAGAGAAATATTGGACAGAACACATGCATGGCTGTGACCACCACCACTCTGGAGCTTTTCAGTCTGTGGATTTCATACAGAAGATGGTTGAAACTGGGGATTTCAGTTTAACAATCAGAAACCTTTAAGTTACTCAACAGAGGTTTCACAGGGAAGGTATTCTCTAAGCTCCTCTATCCCTCCTGACAAGCAATTACAGCTTCTCACTGCACAGCTCCTGTTTGAAACTAACTGACATAATGAGAAGAGGGAACAGATTTGCTTTTTAAAAAAAGATGGCCATCCAGCAGAGCTGTTCACTATAGAGTGGTTGTTCTCAATTTTTGCTCAGACTAGTATGATTTCATGGTAATCTGCAAATCTGATGTTCTACAGTTCTATAGCTACTTTAAGATTTTTGGGCCGAATGGCACAGTGAAGGTATAAAGCATACACTTTTACAAGATAACAGAAAATTTTCTCTTCTGCAGAGTGTCAAACAGCGAGTTCAGAACAAGTAGTTCACAAAAGTCATCTTCCAAAAAGTATCACTTTCCAAAAATGCCCTTCAGCATGCAGTGTAAGTCTTCGGAAGTGCCTCTTACAAAATACAGACCAGAGCTTCTTTCCAGTTACACTAGAGCTAGATCAGCTGAAGCAAGACCTTGCTCACCTATGAGTTCATTATACATCACTGTAATCATCTTTTTATCAGCATATCATATAACTAAATGAATTCACTTACACTACAGTAATGAAATATTATTTATGGTGTGAATAGGAAGAACAAAAGCTACCACACTAAATTAATCTTCTGCAAGTGGTGACATTTTGTTTTTAATATGGCCATTGAGATAGCTTAACTGATATATACCACCAGCTATCATGGAAAACTATGACAAACAACAAAGTAGAAGTCACACCATCTCCTTGACTATATTAAGGCAATAGTTCCTTAAGTATCTTCTGATATTAAAACTACACATAAAAATGTGAACAACTGGATATTAAAGCCACTCAAACTTATTTTACTGCCTTGCAGTAAGCTGACAGAAATGATCCATATTGCACCCTGTACAAGTACAACCACATGAGTTAAAAAAACCCCAAACCTTAAAAACACTGGACTGTACCAAACCAAACACTGGCAATAGCAAGTATGATTAGGATGACCACACACTTTTGCTGATTTTGTATGCATTCATGACATGCAGTAAATGAGACAAAAAACCTATATGAGGAAAACTATATGCAACTGCACAGCTAAAAAGACAGCCTGTGGTCACACATGGAGGCTGAATGAGAACAAGAATTGTCCTTGTCAGTTTTTAAGTACTAGATTTTGCAATCTCAGTAAGGACCTTTTCAGTATAAGAACTTCCACCCACCCCCACCCCCCTTTTAATGGGGTTTCATGACAAAAAATGCAGTTCCATGAAAAGGAAAAATAAAAGCCATTATATACAAGATTTACTGTAACTCAGTCAACAGTAGCACAGGGAGTTCCGTAACATGAACAAGAACTGCAGACATAGACTGCCACAGCAGTGGGCCATGTCATGGAAGTTTTCTAGATCTTTGCTCATTCTTGGTGCTTTTGCATTTGGCTTCTTTTCAACCAGTCAAACATCTTTTCTGAAGCCTGAAGCTCCATGCAGGGCACATTTCATTTCACTCTTTACTTGGTATTTTCTGAGCCAGACCAGTGCTGAATGCAACCACTCTGCTTACACAGCCAATGGCTATGTTTTGCAACAAGATGTCATTCCCAGTTACAGTTCAGCTGGAATCAACTACAACTTCAAAATTCTTTTATTCAGACCTGCTTAGCTAGCAACTAATTCCCATGTGATATTTGATTATTGGTCCCAACACTGCACTTAGCTTTCACAATGTTAAAAAAAAATCTCAATTTTAAATCTGTTCTCTAACATAGCTTCCATCTCTGATATGATTTGCAGGGCATATCTTAATTAAAAGTTCTTGTTGTTCATCGCATTAATATTAATTAGTAGCAGCATTGGGACAGGTTACTGTGAAACTGGGAATTTCTGCAGCTGAAAACAAACTAGCATAATCACACACTAAACTTTGTTCTATGTCTATTTTGTACAAATCTTCAGCTAAACAGTATTTTTACACCTTATTCATAGGAGCACTAGTAAAGTGTTGAAAGCTTTCCTACAGTCAAGATATATCAAATTTACTTCTCCCGTACCCAGCAGGCACATTGCTCTGTCACAGAAGGAAGACAAACTGATGCAAAATGACTTGTCTTTGACAAATCTATGTTGATTGTTGCTTACCCCCTCAATTTCCTCAAAATGCCTGTTTCTTATTTCAGTATTTTTCCAGGAATTAAACTGCCTGGCCTGTGGTTCTGTTCTATACTTCCATCCCCTATTCCCTTTAGAAATAAGCACTAAGTTGGTCCTTTTCCAGTTTTCCAAAATTTCAGTTATTTTCTGTTCATTCTCAAATAAGGTCTCTAATAGCATTTACCCATTTTAGTCTTTTGCCTAAATTTGCCTGTCCACCATGAAAGCATTTAAGAAAGGACTCCAAGCTTTAACCTCTGTATGTGTATGCTAGGCTGTGTTCTGACATCTTGGCCCTTGTGCTTGTCCGCTCAGTTAATCACGATCAGTAAAGTAAAAATGATGCTTACAACATCTTTAGCAACAACTGTTGGTAACTTTCTAGACTTTCTGCCTAACAGCAAGTTCTTTCTTTAGTGATTTATCTTGCTACTAATATATTTACAGCATGTTTTCTTGCTGCAGCTTTGCCACCTCCGTCTTGTTTTGTACCAAATCCTTCTAATGTCTCTGCACGCAAGTACTATTTTTTTAAAATAAGATATGTTCAAAAGATGACCTAGTACCCACTTTTTGCATGGCTCCTTCAGTTTTAGGCTAATGAATAACTTGTAATTAGGCAGTGGCAATTATGGCTATCTATTCTTCCCAAAGAAACAGCTTGTACTTGTGCCCCCTTAGAGCATGTCTTTAAGAAACCACTAAATTGTCTGTCCTCAGACTTTGACAAATTATGTGATTTTCTGAAGTATGCTTTCCAGGCCATTGCTAAGAGCCACTTTCATCCAATTCACACCTTCCTCCACTCTTCCTTCCTTTTAGTCAGAAGCAAATACAGAAGACATTCACCATGAGTTGCTTTCAGCACTGTTTATCAAAAGAAGTGCTGAAATTTTGCTAGACTATGTGTTTTACAATACTATTTTCTGGAAGCTGCTAATGCAGTTGAAGTTCCTCTGAACACTATACCCTGTTCTTGGCAACATACATGGATGAGAAATAGCCTACTTGAGGAATCTAAAGAGAACTAGCATGACTTGGTTTTTCTTCATTGTACCTTCAGAGGCTTTCAACATCACCTAGTGGATTAAGTAAAGGCATCTTTAACACACAAAGGAAGAACTTCTTTTCTTCTCTTACCTGTCCTTGTTTTTCCTTAAGTGAGCTACTTATTCAGCACTTCAGTCATAAAAATTACTCCACTTGACTTGAGCAGCCAGCAGGTCAAGGGAGGTGATTCTGCTCCTCTACTCCACTCTGGTGAGACACTACCTGGAACACTGTGTCCAGGTCTGGAGTCCTCAGCACAGGAAAGATATTGACCTGTTGGAGGGAGTCCAGAGGAGGGCCACAAAGATGATCAGAGGGCTGGAGCACCTCTCCTATGAAGACAGGCTGAAAGAGCTGGGGTTGCTCAGCCTGGGGAAGAGAAAGCTCCAGGGAGACCTCGTTGCAGCATTTCCATACTCAAAGTGGGCTTGTAAGAAAGATGGGGACAAACTTTTTGGTAGGGCTTGTTGTAATAGGACAAGTAACAACAGCTTTAAAATGAAAGAGGGTAAGTCTAGACTGGTCAAAAGGAAGAAATTTCTTACTGTGAAGGTGGCAAGACACTGGAATAGGTTGGCCAGAGAAGCTGTAGATACCCCATCTCTGGAAGTGTTCAAGGCCAGGTTGGACAGGGCTTTGAGCAGTCTGATCTAGTTGAAGATGTTCCTGTTTACTATAGGGGAGGGATTGGTCTAGATGGCCTTTAAAGGTCCCTTCAGACTCAAACCATTGTATGATTATGCTAAATAACGTATAACTGATTAACAAGTATGTCCAGTTCCTCTTATTTCCAATATATATATAAACCTATCATTTCCACAATTAAAGCAGCATCCCCATGGACTAGATTCCAGGCTGGAACAGGAAGGTATTTGTTCCTTACTACCAACTAATCAGAATAGCAACAATTAATGTGATATGATAAAAGTGGGGTATCGTAATAGGAGGCTTGACAGCTCAGGTCCTTTTTATGTTGGTCACAAACATCCCATCACATCAGGATGTGATTTTTTTTTTTTTTTTGTGCATTAATTCAGTGACTGTTTCACAGAGCAGCTGGGTGGGAAGTCCACACAAGAAAATGCAACCCTTGATTTGCTCCCAAATACAGAGTGGCTTTTCAGCTACAAGACTTTGAAAAATCCTGCATGCAATAGCTTCCCAGCTATAAAATAAAATATAAAATAAAATAAAAAAAAAATAAACCTACAGCTGCACCTAGCTTCAGAGAGTGCAAGCATGAGAAGTAAGGAAGCTTGTTAAGAGAATCCAAAAAGGGCAGATAAAGAATTTAAATCTTTGCAGGCAATGTAGATATTACGAACAGCGATAAGACTGGAAAGACAAGGCAGGTACATATTTCCTGTTAAGTAAAACCTGGAAAAGGAAGAAAGGAAACGAGAACAGTTAGAACAGCAGTGTAGGAGTAAGGTTACCCTCAAAAAACCTGAAGTCAAGACGAAACAGAAAAAAATAGCTCAATAGATCATAAAGTCTGGCAAATTAAATGTAAAAGCACAGCAAGGCAGGCAAAACTAAAAATCTGATGAACAACTGGCACAGACTAATGATAAATCTTTCTTCAAGCACATCAGGAACAGGAAGCCTGCCAGAAACTCTGGGAGGCAACTCATCATTAGAGTGGTCAAGAAACACTCAGAAGATAAAGGCATTACAGAAAATACGAAGATACAGATTCACTGCAGTGATAGTAACAGTATGAGATGCTGGGGAGGCTCTATAAAAGGCTGTGATAGAAATATTAACATTGGTATGAATGGAGAATAAATGGTAACATTTGAGCACAGAAACACCAAGAAAAACAGCAGAAGAGGGAATATAAGAATGGAATTTGTTGATAGCGTCTAGATTAGTAAGCCAGCAAGACTGCAGCACATTTACATGCAGTGTTTCAGGATACTCAAATCAAGAAAAGAAGTCTAAAACAAGCGACTGCAACTAATTCGTAATGATGCAGAGGTGAGAAAGGATGGAGAGACTAACAAGTAACCAGACAGAGACTAACTACATGCCTGCCAAAAAATCCAAAAGCTGTAATGAGAACTCAACAGCTGGAGTCCTTTGTCTTCCACAGCACTGGACCAACAACTTGGATATACAGATCTTGATGCCTGAACGCTAAACTCTGCAGACAGAAGTATCTTGGTGCTTTTAAGTACCCAGGTGTAAGAGTCTGGAAAGAAACCAGTTTCGTATTAAAGTAACATTTCACTCCTAGGAAGTCTCACTGAGTTTTGCCACATTATTGCTACAATATTGCAACACCATTTCTCGGGATTCCCCTGCCAGGACCCCTCTTTGCAGGGGACTCCAAGGGTATGTTTGATATTGCAGGTACAGCAGGAACCAACAAAACTAACGCTAACAGCTCACCAGGACCAGACGGCACTCAACCCAGGAATCCCGAAAGAACTCAGGCATGTAATCAGTAAATTAGTAACACAACGGTATGTCACCTCTCAATTAAAAATATCTTGGTAAGTAGAGGACTGTGTGGTGGCCAAGGTGACAGACTTTTAAGAGACTGCAGACAAGACCTTAAGCCTAAGATCTGTGCAGTACATACTAACAAAAACTGCAATGAAGAATGGAATTAGATGTCTGGATAAATATGACCCAGTTGGAAAGAGTCAGCATGGCTTTTGTAATGGGTTATCCTGACATACAAGCCTACTGGATTTCTATCCACAAGCCAGTGGAGAAGGCTAATCCAGTTCCTCTCCTTCAAATTTCAAAAGATTTTCAAAAGAGCTGGGGGTACAAAAAAAGTTGGGAGGGGACACAGCTGGGACAGCTGACCCCAACTGATCAAAGGGATATTCCGTACCATATGATGCCATACGCAGCAATAACATAGGGGGAAGTTTGGCCAGGGGGGCCACTGCTCAAGGACTGGCTGGACATCAGTTGGTTGGTGGTAAGCAATTGTTTTCATTTGCATCATCAGTTGTCTTTCTTGGGTTTTATATTTCTCTGTTATTTTTTTCTTTTCATTACCATTATTATTTTATTTCAATTATGAAACTGTCCATATCTCAGCCCACAATTTTTCTTACTTTCACCCTTTCAATTCTCTTCCTTCCATCCTGCCGGGGGAAGGGGGGAGTGAGTGAGCAGCTGTGTGGTGCTTGGTTGCCAGCTGGGGTTAAACCACAGCAAGAAAACAGAGACTTTATGAAGAATGACTGAAGAGACAATAAAATAGCAGGTAACATTTAGTGTAGTTAAATCACAAATTATGCACACAGGAAAAATAATCCTAACTTCAGAAAGTAAATTGTGAGCTTCAGTAAACTATCACCAGTTAGCTGTGATATCTTAATAATTATGATAGACAGCTGCGAGAAAATACCAGCCCCCTGCTCAGCAAGCAGTTAAAATAGAAAATAAAGTGTCAGGAATCATTAGGAAAAAAAGTTCAATAAACGTCTAACAGAGTTTCAGGACAAAAAAGAGATGATTTGGGGGTCTGTAGGCATCATTCCCTAACAAAGCCCAAGGCAGGAATTATCAGTTCAATGACACTTTACTCTCCAAAATATCTTAAGCTTGATGGACACTCAGAACTGTTTGAAAGAAAGCTTTCAGAAACTTTCTCTAGAAAGGCTGGATTACCAGAGTACCTTCTCTGATTCTCACCATGCCAAAACAAAGCATAATTTAGTTCTTAGGAGGTTTCCTCCCCTACCTTTGGCTCTTTCACTATGACTAGTGAAACTTCTGAAACTATCAGCAGAACAATTTCAGAAGAGCATTTGCATTAGCATCATTCCCCAAATCTTAAAGAACAGAAGCATTTAATAGGGATTGTTATATTGATCTGTCTGTATGCATTTTCCTATCACAAGATAAACAGTGAAAATAATTACATCAACATGTCCTGTGTTCTGACAACTGTTTTTTACTGCAGGTTAACAAATGTAATTAGATGTTCATAGGCCAGAAAAACTACCAGAAAATCTAATTTTCTTGATGTCAATTATTCTTTTGAGACACATGCAGTCACAGTGAATAAAAACTGAAACTCTGAAATAATTTACACCTCCACCATACCAGCTGTTATTTTCCATTGAAAAATTAAACTTTTCCACCTTTTTTATGATACCAAAAAAATGCAAACCATCTCCAGTCTTCATTCTCTTCTGTTATATTCAGTTTTGAGTGCTCTGCTCAAAAAGATGTCAAAAAGGTATTCTATGCATGGCAAAAAAATTAAACTGTTCAGATTATTTCTCCCAAAGTAATCAAAAAGTTCTTTCAATACTGTCAAATCAACATGCCCAAAATCCACAAAGGTGGCCCAAAACTTCCTAAGATAAAAAGCAAATGAAAGACTTTCAATGGTTAATAAAAAACAGTATATGGATAAAACGTTGTGAACCACATGGCTATAATGTCTTCCAAAGCATAATACCTAGTAGCTTTGAAGAAGAAAAAGCAATACAGACCCTCAAAGCTGCAAAAGTTCCAAAGCCACATTTCCAAGTCAGACAATGACTACCACAAAATTAAGGACAGAAAAATTAGAGCTGCCAACACTGCAATTAAACATCCCTGAACAGCCCATTTTGTTTAAAATTTCTGGGCAAACAGCATCCCTCGTTTGCTCTTCTTACCCTATAACTGTGTCACCACTCTGCTGCTGTGGGTGTGCTGACATGGTTGTTACATAACTCCCTCGCTCCCAAGTGAGATTAAAAAAAATAACACCAAAACACACCCCCAACTCCGGAAACTAACAGTTTTTCAGCTAGGCTATGTTCCTCCAAGAGCTCTATTATGCCATTGGTTTTGGGGTAGCAGAGTCACAGCCCCTTTCTCTTCCTTTTGCTTCTAGCAGTGTCCTGTGACAGGCATGACCTCCAGCACAATGGTGATGTTCTGCCCCAGCTGCGGCTTTCCATGATGCAAGCATCTACATGTGCCCTGGTTACCTCAAGCTCCATTTCACAAAGAAAACAATCCTCTCTTGCAGGTCCAGTTCATCTCATCCTATGAAAGGTCATGAATCACGCCTTAGAAATGCCTATGTCTTTTCACTGGCTATTACAATAGTCTAAATTAGCTTAGTTGGAGGAGGCTAAGATGCAAACATCTGAAGTGAGGGGAATGAAACTTACCTAAAGACACAGGCTCATGGCTGTGCACAGCTCCTTCCCTTCCCGTTCAGGGCTGGGCTGCCTTAGCTCCTCTTTGCATTCTCCTTAAGCCCCTCAGCCTACAGATCCTGAGAGCTAAAGTTAAATTCTTAATGATCTTCTTGCTGAATACATACGTACGTAGCTTCGTAAAAGCCATTGTCATTAACCGTTATAAAGAATGAAGTGCAAAAAATGTACGTATGAAAACATAGAGGAATATCCATGGCAAAGTTAAATAAATTTTCTTGGGTTTATTTAAAATTAAATAAAGTTTTCTGCTTAGAAAGAGCAAATGAAATAGAAATCTAAGGGAATTAACTTGCTAACCCCCACTATCACTGTCATACTCTCCCCCAAATCAGCAACTTCACCTTAATAAGCAAACAAGTCAAATCCCACAAAGAAACAGAAATTCAGAACTTTATCTGGGGTTTTGCTGCCTTTAAATCAACAGTACCTAGCCACCATCCCATGTTTTGCAGTACGATAGAAATTACAGCAGAATCACAGAAGAAATCTGATATTACATTGAACTTTGTCAGGGAATTAAAAAAGGAGAATCCAAACAGAACAGGACTTTTCAACAGCCTTTTCTTATGAAGGAGCTTTTCCTATGAAATGGCTCCAACAATAATTGCTAAGGTGTGTGGCAAGACAACGTGGGAGCTGCCCTTCTTCAGTGACAGAGCTCTCACCAGCATGCTCCTGATCATATGCTGAACTTAGGTTATCTTTGCAATGGAAAAAGTTAAGTCTAGTCATGAGAGAGGAAAATGACCTTCGATTAATATAGAAATACTCCCTTCCTGGGTGAAGGTGGGTGCTTCCAGCCAGTTGGATCCTTTCAAGCATCAGCAAGGAAATAAGAAAGTAAACCTATTCTAAAGAAGGGGGCAGAGTTGTATTGTATTCTTCAGCATTTTATAAAGGTTCAGTCATTCAACAGCGCTTGATCTAGCTCTGTACTCTTACCTGAAAGATCCAACACTATCCAGATCCTACCTTTTGCTCCTTCTAACTTCTTTCTTGTCTCAGCCAAACCTCACAGCTGTAAATTCTCAGCCCCTTCTTGTTCACTGGTATCAATCTTTAAGAAAGTTTCTCTCAACACCTTCATTGTTTCACCATTAACCAATCCTTTTCTCTCATCTGTTTGTCAAAACCACAAGCATTCTTTCACTGCAGCACTCGCTTGTATATAAGATTTTTCTGCCCTGCTTAATTCAGAAGATCCTTACTTTCCACCCTCTAATATGGTAGACAATAACGTTCATTGCCACTTTAATTTCCCCCCTTTTTATTTAGAAAACTTCAATATCCAAAATAAAATCGTAAATTCTATTCCAGACATCAGTAAGATTATCAGCACCTTGCTTGATTCCTGCTCTGAATCTTGCCCAGGGCTGCAGGAGTTAGTCTCCTATATCTAGGTGTGGGGCTGTACAAAAAGCCTATCAATTAAATGCCAAAGTTAGACAGTACCCCATCCTCAATGCCTTCACTTTTACAGCTATAAAAAGATCACTTCCCGTCAGCTTCAACAGAGATACATTTCCTACACTTTTGGCAGACACTTAGGTACTACTGAGGTTTCAGAGTACAAATGGATGACATTACAGCACAGCCACATTACAACATCCAGACTGACTTTCTAAAAGTTACACCTCAGTGCTACAGAAATTCAGTAAGTGGAAACAGCAAAATCATGCTATGAGTTAGTAGGAATTGCATGTCTTATTTAAGAATTAGAAAAGCAGTACAGATTTAGTTTCAACATGTTTTTTTCCCTCTTTATGTTTCAATACCATACATACAAACAGCAAGAAGTAGAAACGCCTATGGTTTGCTAGCTCAGGTAACACTCCACAAAGGCTGCAGTCACTGGAGCTCTGTAGTAAAAAAGCTCCTGACCCAGAAGGGCAGCTGCTAATGGGGCAAGCAGATGCACCAGCCTTCTGCCAGCTGGTGCAGAGGGAAAGTAAATACCCTGAGAACCTCCACTCCCATCTGAGCTGGCCTGCCACAGCTGTGCCACAACTTCTTACCACAGGAGTTTCTGATCCAAAGAAAAGTGGTTTTCCATAACAGCAGATCAGCGCAGAGCATTAACAAAGTAGCAGTTCACAAAAATTACCTGAAGACTTACTTCACCCTGCTGTACATCTGAGTAACTAATGACTCTCACTTGATTGATTTAACTTACAAACATTATGACCCAAAATAAAATGGGAATCATCTTTGTCTAGAAAACATTATGACTAGCAAACACCAACAACCACCATCATCATGCTCTCTTGACCGTGCCTTCATTCACATTCCAGTTTTGAAGGGAGTCACAGACTGTCCACATTCCAAAAATATAACTTCTCAGTTCAACATACTCTAGAGGGAGATACAAATCTGCAAAAGGCAGAAAACACAACAGCTAATTAGGGCCCCACCACTGGGCCCCTAATACAATAACTTTTCCAAACTCCTTAGAAAAACTGTTGAAAAATGAGTGTACTGAAAAATGGTAGTTAGAGCTCCTATTTTCTAAGAATTTTTTCTGACTACCATATGTGGTACCTATAGACACAACGCAATCATCTGTATCATACCTTATTGTTGGCCAATGAGAGTCCTAGAGGTGCTCCAGCCATGGCATTCTTTGGTTCCGTGTTAAATGGTCCTGCTCACTCATGCAGGAAAACGTTTACTTTTCTGTGTGAATCTTTACCAAAATACCTGGTAAAGCAAGTTTTGGGCCACAAGCAGCATTAGAACAGCAAAACTTTTTCAAGAGTAATAAATAAACTGAAGACAGAAAGGAAACATGGGGATTTCATAATACCAAAAACAGAGCAAACTCATGTTTCTCAGCAGCATGTGATTCTTTCCTTTTCAAAAGCAATGGCAGCATGTCCACTGCTATTTCCATTTTAGAAAGCAGTGCCCAAGCACTAAAACATATATCCAGTCATAACATGTCAGTATAGCCAAAGAACAGATTCTAATACATCATTTGGACTATTCCAATACAAAGTTAGACCCAAGTACTACCTTATACCAAAAGCAATAAAATGCACTTGAATCTGCAGTGTTTAAAGTAACTGGATAACAACAGGAAAGAAAGAAAAAAAATCCCCAAAATTCTAAACAATCTAATCTTGTAAGGAAACAGGCCTTAAGCATACTGAGTGTACTGCAAATCCCTTGGTTTTTTATCTCCTCAGTATTTAAAACCTTCAGTCTCACTCAAATTTGACAGAGGAGCAGAGGTCTCAGCTATTTAACATATCTCTTCATTGTATGACACTATAAATAGTGAAACAGATATAATAATGACTCCTGGGAGGGTGAGGCTGCATAGGAGCCCACTGCCATTCATCAGCGAGGCTGCGCTGCCGAGACAGGTTACAGACAACCACTGAAAAGCCTTCAGTGATTGTTTTGTTGCACTCCAAGTTTATCAAGAAAGCTAACTGCGCCTTTTACTTTGCCTTTTTCTACATTCAAAACAGAACACAGTAAAATTTATATTAAATATTTGTTTTCATAAATCTGAAAAGTGAAGGACTCCATGACTTTTATTATTCTGCATCTTCAAAACAATTATAAAAGCAATCATTACTTCTAACTTGAAAGCTAAACGTGCTGCACAGAGCCACAAAACCCAGGTCTGTAGAACATCTTAAGGTTAAAAACAAAACAAGAAAACCAGAGACTTTTTTAACCCCTGGTAAAACCAGAATATCTAAATAAAAATGATGGTAGCAGATACTAGTTCTGTCTTCAAGAGAGAAAAGGCTAAAATTTGTAAAATATTTTGTAATTAACTTGTTATTATACTGGTTGGTTTTAAAAGATGGTTTTACCCCCAAAGGCCACACACAATGCATTTTTCAGTCTCCTGTATTAGCAACACAGAAATTATTTTTGTACGCCCTTAAAATCAAATTTGCAATGAATATGAAATAGTTCTTTATAATTTTGAGGAAGGGAGGGCTGTTGTTTCTTTCTAAGATAGTTTTCAAAAAGGATGCAATAACAGTCAGAGGTGATCAAGTGGGAGAAAAAGTAAGCAATGAAAGCAATTGTTCCATGTGAAGCCCTGACAGTGTATGCCTGTAGTTATCAGTGACTTGAAGCACCTTGCCGTCAGCCAGCTCTGTGGCCCAAGATGGGCCACTGCTTTCCTGTCTAAGCAGAAAGAATTATTCTAATGGGCTGCAAACTCTCTGAGCTTTAAGTACCATTAAATGGAGACAAGTTAAAAACTTTCCACAAAGGATTTCTGTGAAGCCACAGAAGACATTTCCTCCTTGTTCATCACTTACACTGTTTTATTGAGAGACGAGATCACAACTATGCTCATCTTCATGTAATTTTCCTGCTGCCAAAATATCATTTGCTAAAAATAATGTTATTTGATACTCCAGGACAATGTTTTACCTAGCCCATCTTCCTCATTTCAGAAGCTGAAAAGGGCACTCCCTTAGCAAACAGAGGTTGCTGAAAAATCTTTATTTGTTTTGGTCATGTAAGCAGTATCTCTAAGTTGAAGTCCTCTCCCCTGAGGCACAAAGTGGCAAATAGATGAATAAGCTGGGAATTTCTGAAGACTGATGAAAGGAAGCCTAGAAGCTTTATATAAAAGGCCCACATGACTTCACCATAACACTGAGCATTACCAGTCACATGGGAACTCCCCCCTCAGAAGTTCAGATGAAGAGAACCGAGTTGGAGGTCTGTCTCTTCCCCAGCAGACAAAGTCTGCTTGCCCTTCATACACAGAGTGAGTTCAGTAGCGGGAAGTAATGCACCATCAAGGCCAAGAGATCAGTTAATATCATATTCTGACCAGAACCCTCTCCTTCCCCCACCTTTTTTCCCCTTTGTTCCCCTTTTTACATGGAACAATGATATTAATGCATTTCTAAAAATGGAAATATTCTTCTCCAAAATTTAGTAAGGTGTAACAAATCTGGAGTAAAACTTTCCATGCCATGTAGCAGTCTCACATCACCCTGATGTGGGAAGCCTCAATAACTACAGCTCTGACACAAAGAGATTTCTTCATATCAAAAACCTTTGAATGTGTGTTTCATTAAAAAGTTCTTATAATTCCATCATGTGGAGCACAGACTCGCCATTTGGTTAGGAAGCTATGGCCAAGTTAATGACTTCTGAATTCTTGTGAAAACTCTCTTGAATTTGACCAAATTACAGGCTTATGAAATAAACATAACTCAAATATATTCAGCAGCTATCTGCTAGGATGTGGTTTCACCAACAACAACTGCAGCCAGCCCACGCTAGTGCTGCTGTCATGTGGCTAGTCACATCCTACTCTTTGACCTCCGGCCAGCTGTAGCACTTTCTTCCCATCCCCCAGTTTGTACTGGGACTAGAGCTTTTGGAATCCCAGTCAGTCATCTCCAAGTCCTGGTGCTGGCACAGGAGAGGCAAGGGGAAATACAACTGCATCTTTTGGCAGGGCTGCTAACAGAACCCCAGCCAAACAGGAAACTGCTTTCTAGGATGCTGCTCTGTGTCGATAGCAAAGCTCTGGAGATTCGATCTGGACAAAACATGTTAATTATACCACGCTCACTTGAGCTGATAATAAAAAAAAAAAAAAAATCTCTCTATGACATTGAACATTAGCATCTTAAAAATCATCCTGATTTTCAAAACCAGTCAAATCTCTACTACAGTTCTAATGACTACCATAGCTCCTCAGAGATACAGAAAAATAGGAAAATACCTAATTAAAGATAAGCACAAAAATAAAAATGTAGTGAAGGGCTACAAGGATAGCATGAAGGGAGAGATGCAACAACAATTTTATGCTCCAGATCTAGCAACTGACAGTATTAACTAACAAACAGCTAGTTCAAGAGACTTGCTTGAAACAGTTTTGGCAAAGAACAGAAGGCAGCTTGACAAAGTCACAGAAAGAATTGAAAAATAAAGGGAGGTAGACTACTACCTGTGTCTGCTGTCTCTTAGAAATTGCGTAAATGTATATTTTTTAAACAGAAATAGAAATTACAATATGTCTACAATACACGGAAAATGGGTACCACCGGAAGCTCATGCTTATATATTTAATTCAAACAAGCTTTAACATAAAAAGTGTTCTGTACAAGTTACATTTATGTATTCTCTATTTTTATATGAACGTGCTATGCCAAGAGGTCATATTAAAAGAAAAAAGGCCTACTTGACACACATTTGACTTGAATAACAAATACCAGAAACTCATCTATATAAAGTCAAATTTGCAATGAATATGAAATATTTCTTTATCATTTTGAGGAAGGGAGGGCGGTTGTTCCTTTCTAAGATAGTTTTTGGAAAGGATGCAAGACTGAAGTTTTGTTACAACCTTTACAAAAACGATCTAAAAATCCATGCGTCATGGAATGCCAGCGCTACAGTGTGCTGTCTCCTATTTTCACTCCATCCATGTTCCACAAAGCTTTACTACACACACCTGCACAAATCTTGAAAATTTGTACACGTTCATCCATCAGTAAACACACTGATGCAGATCACTGAGATCTCCTAAGGAATACTAATCCCAGTAGAGAAAA
This sequence comes from Falco rusticolus, assembly GCF_015220075.1. Taxonomy (NCBI): domain Eukaryota; kingdom Metazoa; phylum Chordata; class Aves; order Falconiformes; family Falconidae; genus Falco; species Falco rusticolus. Next base: position 26,500,872 of record NC_051188.1, read on the forward strand.
TTAGTCCCAAGAACAACAATGAGAAAGCATCAACAGTTGTGATTTACAAAGCATACAAGAGAATGAAATCTCAAGACTATAAAAAACCTCTACAGAGGTAAATTATTATATGGTTAATACACAGTATTTAAGATTAGTAGCTGCCATGCACCTAATATGCAAAGGCAAACTCTTCCCTAAGGAAAATGGTCACAGTGTCTGTGGGCTATGAACGAACAACTGTCACTGACCATCAGTTCATGACAGAAGCTGGACTCACTGGCCTATACAAATAGGCCAATAAAAAATAAGAATAGATGCACCAAAACACAAAATTAGGAAGCATTCACAGAACCATAGATATTTTGTTGGAAACAACCTCTGGGAATCTTTAGTCCAGACTTTCATTCCTTTCTCATGGCTTTCACCAAGTCAAGCTCCAAAACCTTCTAGGTATGAAGATTACACAAACTCTGAGCAAACTGCTCTAGTGCTCTACTACCCTTGTAGTGAAAATGTTTTTCCTAATATATAAACTGAACTTCCCAAGTGAGCCATTCCCCTTGCTACTTTGCTTCACACTACTTTTTTATAGCCTTTGATGAGCCTGGTGGGCTCATCGATTCAGGTATGTTGCGACTTGCAGACCCCGTACATGACCAAGTTTCTATGTGAAGTACACCCTGAAAAAAACCCCATAATATAGTTCCCAAAACTGTGTCTGATTCTGCTTATATGTACTTTGTACCTGACATTACCTGTCTTAGCACAGGCTGAGAAATCTGAGCATTAGAGCTAAGCTTAAAAGACCCATCCCAGCAAAGTCTGTGATCCTTCTGGCAAAGGCAAAGAGTTTAAAAGGTATTTAGGTGGCTAATGATGCTGTTAAGCATCTAATAAGGCTTTCACATGAATACTAGCTGCAGGAAGCTAAGTACACATAAACACCTTTAAAAATCCTGCCAAGAGCATAGAGATGTTTCTGAAAAGTAACCGCAGGAGTCCCACAAATTCCACCCTGCCTCTCAGCAGAGAAGCCTAACCATTAGTTTATAGGCCACTAACTGGAAGGTTTGAAGTCTCCTGGCATTTGCCACCAATTCTGTTTGCAAATACTGTGTTACCTAATTACCGTTTGCTTCTGGTATGTCCTAAAGTTGTAATTCCAAAGACCTCTACAATCTTCAGTAGTTTGTTTCTGACTGGACACTAACTTTCTTGCTCTAGAGTAAAATTTTAGAGAAGTCCTGGAAACAGGGGATAAGCTGAGAAATAAAGCTAGAAGGAAATAATTACTTGGGCTGAGGGACAAAGTTGTCTTGTAAAACTGAAAATTGCTTTATGAAGTGAAATTGCACCAAGGGGTAATCTATCAGCAGGAGAGGGAAGAACATACCATGTTTACTTACACACATTTTAAACTCTACTACAGTCTCACATGTTCTCACAATTGTTTAAAGGCACTGCAGTATTACATATGGTTTTCATATTTGCACTGCACATGCAGGATGCTTTGTTTTCCATATCATGATCCTGGCTTGGATTTGGGGGAATTTAACTCGTTCCCCAGTGCCAATGCACAACTTTAATCAGGAATCATGCAATATTTCATAATTTCCCTAAAGTAAGTGCCTGCTTCTGGTTTCAGACAATTATGTAACACTTGTTCAAATTTAGACTTCAGCATACAGTGTGCAGTACCAACGAACTGTTCACTATCCCCAGCTGAAAGTTGGGATGATGTAAAGATGGAAGAGCATCTGGTAGAGGAAAAAAAAAAATAGAGGAGGTAGCAAAGGAAGGAAGTGGAAGTTGTTTATTTTTTTATTATTTTTAAAATAAACATACTGGTAAGTTGAATGTGATCATTTGTTTTTTCATTTTCAAGTGCTTCAATAAAGAAATTGATACAGTTACTAGCTTGAATGCTGAGAAAGTAGCCACGCTAATATAAACAGCTTCTTATGCTGAAATTGTACCTGAGGACCATTATAACAAGAGACATTATACATTAATACATTGCACAGAGGCTTTATTGAATCTAACTATTTTTTCTGACAACAAGCTCAAACCCAAGATTAAAAGCTCATCTAAGATATGATACAAGTACAAGAGACCACCACTGTTCTACAATCTGGCCAAGATCAGCAGGATGTGGAAAAGTTGTCAGTTTTCAGCTAGATCCTGCAGTTCTCCATGTACCTGCCAAATAATGATTCACAACAGAAGAATTCTCAAAATATTGTACAGCAATCACAAGAAAGCAATCAAGGGAAGCATGATGGTTTGCTGCATAGATCAAAGGAAAAATCAAGGCTGAATTTTTGCAAAGAGATCTTCCCTAGGTAAGACAACTGATCAATTTAATGTAGAAACATGATGACAAACGTTCAATACACAAAGTAACAGATTCAAAATGTTCCTCCTTTCTAGTATCAACAACCAAGGAACTGTAAACCAGCTAAAAAAAAAATATATCCAATCCAAACTCTAAAGATGTACACAGAATCCACGTAATTCAACTCACTAAAGCTATATAAAAAACCCTCTAAGGACAACTACCTCGAACACCAGAAGCAGCTGCAGGCACCTTTTCAAGGGACATCCAGCTTGCTCAGAACATCCTACCATTCTGCCTTTCAGTGCTGGGCTTCTTGGCCTTAGCCCATACCAACCCTTCCGAAGCTGCCATTTGCTGATGGTGAACATAACCTGAAACTAAACCCTACCCAGAACTCCTTGCATCTGGCTTCAGCTCTTTCAGCTGCACTTACCAAGATGCAGCAGTCGCACCTGTGAAAGCTCCCCAGCATAATCCCTGCTACTATCCTGCTCCTGCTAAACTGCAGCAAACTGAGCCACCACACTAGCTGCCTCCCCAAGTTTAAAACCACAATTCATTAAAAAAATTCATCAACTTCAGAAACAAGGGTGAACAAGAAAAGGGAGCATTTTGCCTGAAACATGCATTTCTTTCAAGATTTCCCCTAGAAAACAGCTGTGAACAATAAATAAAACTTCACTTTCAAATCACAAAGGATTTGTGTGACTCTAGCCACTGCAGTGAAAATACAGCCAAGCCTGTGCATGGCCAAAAGAAAGCAAGTATCTCTGAAGTCTTGCAATTCCTGTGACCCTTCTTTGCTCCCTTTCAAAGAGGGCAGGAAAATTATCAATATCATCTGTTCTTTCATGAGCCAAACAGTGGGTTTGTGGGCAATCTAAAAGTTTCAGCTTGGGTGATTAAACACAGCATTATAATACCCTACCCTGGAGCTTTTTCCCATACACACGCTTTGATAAACCCTGCAAGTTGAACTAAATTAGACTTTATCCCTCTAAGCCAACTTTGAACCCTGGTAAATATATTCTCCTTGTGTGCATATTTCAAATGTCACTAATATTAGATGTAGCTTGTGAGAGTAATGAGCCAAAGCCAACAAGGCCTCACAACATATATAGCAAAAAAAAAGTCTCAAAGGCAAAAATTGCACAAGTTTGTAGTAAGGAAATAAACTTATACCCTCCTTTTCTTTATCTTGCCGAGGGCATCCCAATTTACTATTATGAATTGTCTCTGTTAATCAGAATAAGAGGTGTAGCTTAATGCAACTGAAATTCTAGATGCTGTTTAAAAGGGCAGAAAAATGAGTAATAAGTAAAGGAACATCAGCGTTGCTATGTGACCCAAAACCAGCAAGACTAACACTTACCTATATCCATTCATTGGGCAGGCTAGGTTTAAGGAACTTGTAGAAGGTCTTTCTATATAGAATACCTTTCTATATAGAATACCTTAGTTCAAAACACCTTTGCAGAGTTTTAAATAACAAGGTAGCACACAGAACAGACTCTCAGAAAGAAAAAAAATACTTAAAAAAAACGAACTGGGGATGGCTTATGAGACTTTCAGCAACTTGTGCAGAAATGGCAGAAACTATGCACTTTGCTTACCTAATTTTTAAAGGGGCAGTCTGAGGAAAAAAAGCCAGGAACAGATAAAAGTTTCACAAAAAACCAGAGCAGATCTGTAGCCAGTCAATGACCTCAAGCAGAGAGTCCCTTTGCAGGAGCAGAACAAAATAGGACTTCTCTTCTTGGTGCCATTTTGTATACTTATACATAAACCCAATATTATATCCTTAAGTACTTCTAACAGAAGGCTTGATTGGAATAATCATTCAAGACTAAAAAGGGTCATCAACATGTTAAGTGTATAGACTCCCTCATATCACACAGCTGGTGTCAATGTCTTTATTAAATCAACAGGAATACAGTATGAGAGCAACTTACTGTCAATGGTACCTCATTTAGATCTCTATTTAGACAGCAAATACTGACAACTTACTAAATGGAAATCCCAGTCACCTGCTGGTTTTTAGTGATATTTCAGAAAAGTCTCAATTCTGTGATAACATTCTTCTGAACTACCCTTATGGGAAATCTTCCCAAAGAGATTTCTAGGAAGTTCTTTACTTGGTCAGCTGAACTCCTTTCTTAAGGCAATATTAGTATGCTTAGAGAATTTTCTCACAGCCCAGCTCTAACACATGGCACAAGACTGTAGCTAAGCTTTAGTTTTGTGAATTTTAAGATGTGCTGTGAAATTGCGACATTGAATTTAGTGTCTCTTTCTCTTGCAAGATACTTTGGAGGCAGTGTAAAAAGAGGCCAGTTTTAACTCAGACTGGGATGACTGTGAGCTAATTTAGGTAGCAAACACCTTAAACCCATCATTCAGTTCCTTCCTATGAGACTGAATTATTAGAAACTTAGACTATTAAACACAAACAGACACACTAGAAGCCAGGTTCAAAACAAAAAGAATACTTTGATAGTACCAACAGCTGGGAGAAGTATGCAGGACAGGAATGTCTGCTGTAGCTTTTGTGCTGATAGCCGAAAAGCCACAGTCAGCCTGGGAAGCAAGCCCTGCCAATGTGAGCATACCAGGCAATGTAAGCAAGTGACAGAGCAATCCTGTCGCATCAAAGCTGCACCAACCAGTGCAATAAAGAATTTCCCCACTCAAGCCCTCTTCTAGAATACATTATTTTTGGCCATTGTAGAGATAGCAAAAATAAAGACTTTTTTAGAAATTTATATTCATGTGTGCATTTGGCATTTATTTGATTTTGGCAGGGTAGACAATAAAGAGAGATGGAATATAAAACATGCACTTTACATAAAATGTTTGTGTGGATTTTTGTATCAAATCAGGGTTTTAAAGTCTGTTACATAAGAGGAGGGGGAAAAAATCCCCAGTTTGGCCACATTCTATACAATCTGGATGACTGATCTCATTTAAATAAAGGTCAAATAAGGAAGTAGTGATCAATTGTACTGCAAAGTCTTTTTCTCCCTTGTAAATGGTATTTATAATAAACATTTTTATTTAACAAATATTTAAACAGCGATATCAAGCTCTCCAATCAACCCATCTGGTCAGAGATTAGAACATTGGTACAGCTCAGAGTATCTACACAGCCTACAGCCCAAGTGTTGCCTTACATCTGGTTCAAAAGGACAAGTTTAGGTCAAATACTTAATCTAGTTGCCTGGCTTTTATCAGTCTGTGCTATAACTTTTACATTAAGTATGTTTTATTATCTAATTGATTCATATAATTTTTAAGTAAATCATGCCTTGAGTGACTTGTAAAGCTATTTGGGCAACTGCAAATTATTCTAACTGCATTACACACAAAGAGAATTCAATGTTCCCCATTTAAAAATCCCCAAATGGTTTTTAAAGAACATTGTAGGACTTGTATCATGGAATACAGTATCTGGAAGAGAGAGCAAGTACAAAGGATAGGCTGCTATTTATGGCATTCATTAGAAGATAGGTAAATTGCTCCTTTATTTTCCAGTGCATTCTGTCCTCTCTGTTCAAAGCTTTCAGATTACAGCTAACTAGGAACAAAAAGGGGTTGAGGGCTCCCTGTTTTGCACTGTGAAATACCACCACCATACCCACTGCTTTATTTCAAATTTGCAAAATGTAGTTGGTTTGCTTAACATGTAATACAATATTGAAATCTAGCTTTTCAAACATTAATCAAAGTCAAGTTGCTCACTCTGATTTCCAGGAGGTTTATGTGCTCATTGCAGTATAGCTTTCCTTACAAACAGCCTCACTATGAAAGAACAGATTCTTTTTATTACAACAGGGAAGGTTTGAGCACTTCTTCACTTATATTAGAAATTAAAAAAATTAATAAATTCAGTAATAAAGGTGGTAATAGCTAGGGATAAAACTGCACTTCACTCAGTAATCCATCAAGCTGTGAATGTCATGCAGAGGCACTGACTTGCTTCAGAGACTGAACGCCAGTTTTCCAAGGCCAGCACATTCCCAAACTAAGCTAAAACAAGTCCGAAAGGACTCCTGTGAGTTAGCCTGCAGGCGCACCAGTTCACGTAAGCAGGGCTACTACTGTGTAACAAAGGGCTTTAAAAAATGTCTAAAAACTAGAACATAGTAACAGTGGGTTTTGGCCACACTTACCCTAAGAGGCTATGCCCTGTTCAGTACCTATAAAAGCAAAGTGGCTGCACGTAACGTAGCTTTCTGCCTAAGCCATAGAATTAGAGATGCTATTGAATTTCTAATGACTCAGCTTCTCCCTACATTCTGTAAGCCGCTTTGCTACTGCAGACTCCTCCCAGCGTTTTAGCTACAGGTCAAACAAACTATTCTTGGCCTCTTTCCTTACACATCTGTGGGCAGACAATGCTGTGCAATAGCTTTTTACTTTCACAGGAGTATCTGCATTTCTGCATAACAGACTAGTCTGTATTATACAATACTCACTTCACCCTCCTTGCAGCTATTCCCAATACTAATTGACACAAAATCCACTGATGAGTAGCACTCATGTAACACTATAGTAATGGCACTTCATCAGAGACTCAACGAGAGGATGTAGGCTAAATCTGAGCTACAGATTCTATACCAAGATCAAAAGACCCTATTTTCATGTCTACACCAGCCTCTGAGGAAGAGTCCAACTCCCTTTCAGTCTCACATAACTGGATTTATTAGTTGTGCAATGCACAATATTTTGCTCTGATTACCACTTACAAAACTAAAAAGCAAATTAATATTCTCCTTTGCAAATACATATAGTATTTTGTAACAAATCCCAGACTAGTTCCTTTGATAACTACCTACTTTGAGACCATACACTCAGAAATTCACAGCTATAGAACCGATGGCTGCAAGGCAGCCTCAAATATAAAATTTTACCCTAACACAGAATTATGTCTCACAATATGCTCCCTTTATCTGCATTCATTTTATAAAACTGATGAACTGATGACAGGTGTCATTTTGTTTCTTAAAAGAAAGATCAGATGGGAATCCAGATTGTAGTTTTACAGAGGTCAAATAAGAAAATACTTTTAGAGTTCCAGAGAGCCTAGGGAGCCACATGTCAAAGAGCTGTCCTAATACTGCTCACTTTTAATCCTGTCTTTGCTGGGATATATAGAAAAGGAGTATTTAATTGCTCTTCACAAATTACAGAATTGACTTTGCATTATAAAAACAATTCATTTGTTAACCAGAGAATAAGACAATTTATTGTATGGTTGGTTAAACTGTTCTGAAAACATGCATTTTCCAGTGCTTTATGTCTATGCAACTATTACACCTTTCCACAGGAGTCCTGTAGCTGTGTATAACAGGAGGTTTGTGATAGCTGAATTACAAAGAGAAGCCAACACCTCAAGTACACTTAAAAATGGAAAAAAAAAGTTCCTGCTAACAGTCAATATGGAGGCCATACTCCACTGAATATCAAGCTTTCACTTCCACTGCCTATTAGCGCCAAGAATGAAATCACTCTGTAGAAGTGTCCCTGTCCTTTGTGCAGCAGAAGCTGTTCCTTGGCAACCAATGCAGACAACTGAGTTGCCACGGAAACGGGAAAGGCTAATTTATAAAAACTCTGAAACAAAGCAACTGTAAAGGCAAGCCTAAATAGGGTGGGTATATTCTATATTACTTCCTACAGCATTACCAACATTTAAAAAAAATATGAAAATACTAGATTACTAGCTGCAGTTTTCATTTTTCCTGCAGATTGGGTTTACAGAGAGTTAACGTTTCATTGCATCGGCAGTGAAGAACCCCTTTCTCCCTTTGGTTCAAGTTGGCAAATATACCTGAAGATTTATACTGCAGCTGAAGAGGAATGCTTCCCATGTCAGCCAGTGTTTTCTTTTTCAGAGAAGAGGAGGGCTGAAGGAAAAAGGCACAGAACAACTGCTGAGGGGTGTGCCCAGAATATTTGCAAGCTGGATAAAGCAAGTGTTTACGTAGTGAAAAGGCAGAACAATTATGTACACCATAGATCACTTGAGTTAAGGAACGTATATTCATGTTTCCGATTCATTAATAAATATTAGCAGAAAATATTTTATCACCTTTAGCGATTAGAAAGATGCCAGACACAGCCACCTCCTGAATACATTTTGACCACATTTACATTTTGTGTATGTACATGTGTGGAAAGCATGCTCAAGGCGTACATTTTTATCAGTGAACAAGGAGGGGAAACACCCCACCACATGCTGCATTTCCCAGGAAAGGAAACCAATATAACAACAAGTTCTTTCTTCAAAGAGAAAACTAGTATGTTCAGCTGCCTAGGCAGGCAACTTAACTCCTTAGCATCATATACTTGAAAGAAGGAGATGAAGAGAGCCCAAGTACATTTACTCAGAGACACTGATAGCAGGTTCTCAGCGATGGGCACAGGGTGGATTCTCCTTCTGCCGTGTTAACTTCAGCGCTCTCCAATTTGCCATGGCACCTCCACAGAGTTAGGATTAGGCAGTAGCTATTTGTTTACTGACCAGCTGGCTACTGCCATCGGTGACAAGAGTCCTGGCTGCTTCACCTCCACAGGGGGAGAAGTCTGCCTGCACCACCAAGGGCATCAACCTGACCCTGTTTTAATCAGCCATAAAACTCCATAAATTCAGTGGTACTGCTTAAAAACTGCTATTGCTCTTTCAAGTTTCACTTAAGCAGACCTATAGGTTCCAAATGTATTAGGCAAGGATGGAAATAAATAGTCCATACAGCTTGTTTCCATGGGAAACAAGACAAGAATGGAAGATACCAACAAGTTTAAAAGAAAATGCATCCTCTTGATGTTTTCTGCAAATCAAATAAATCAGTCATACTTTACTCATCCTCAGCTATTCAATTAACTGTGAAAACCGGTATTCTCACTGTTGATTATCACCAGAATGGTCAGATGTGTAAAACCCAGTGGAGCTAAAGGAAAGCAGCTGTTCTGAATAAGTTCTGCACATCAATTTGTTAGCATGAATTATAAAAGGAAAAAAAAAATGCATCCCAACCGAACAGTTCCCTGAGTTCCCTTAGTTTAACACCTTACCTGCTATGCAAACAAAGAAATTCTGCATAGATTCCATCAATTTTAATGCAATAGTGAAATAATTTCTGAGCTATAGGGTGCTTCTAAGAAGTTTCTCCAGTGTATTTATTACATTACATGGCAACAGCCTATTTCCCACCACACACATACTCACCCTAACAATCTGACAAATTCTACTGCATAGAGCTTCTCCACCTGACAAATTCTACTGCATAGAGCTTCTCCACAGAGTTTTAAAAGTAAGTAGATGTTAAAATTTAACCTCTATAGCTTGAAGGGTTGGTGTACCAAATACTCTCTGTGAACTTCTCTCTACTATGGTCCTCTAACAGAGCCACAGTAACTTCTGAGTTATCCTTAGAGAAACTGAGGAATATAAAACAAGACACAAGGGATGTGGGTTCTTTTAACCAGACACTGAACAGCAGATCTATGAGTGCAGATGAAATTCACCTGATGAAAGTGTAAGGGCTGGATAAGTTTCTTACAAATATCTCAGAAGTGGCTTTATGCTTCAATTATTTGGCTATTCTGATGCCTTAGAAGAGTTAGAGGGACTGCCACCTTAACAAAGAGCCAAAAAAAGTGGCTAGCATACATTCTTCTCTCTTCACAGACTGTGTCCTGAAGTGTAAGAAGTTTTTATTACCATGTGAGCTGTTAACTTGTTTCACTGAAATACATGGTTGCACATTCTCTGCTCTTCAAAGAGGCAGGTGAAAATACACTCCCTGCTAAGCAGTCCTAATTCTTTCCTGCTGAAGACACGGGCCCGTTGTAAGTCTTCTTGAACTTCCCTTGATCACAGCAAGTCAGTCAATAAAACTCCACTTGGATATCTGACAGCTTTATAGTCTGAAGACACTTTCCAAATGATGAGTGGCAAACCCATTCTTCACTGCCTACATGAATTCAGTTTATACACAGAAAAGATTACAATTCTATTTGTTGTCAAACTAATAACTTATTAGAACAAAGTAGCTGTTGTAATATGTTAAATCTAAAATAAGCATAAACTGCATATTCTTACTGTTTCTTTATTTCTCATCCTAAAACATCTATTGGATTCATCATACTGAAACATTTTGTTCAGCAGCTGGCTGAACATGAGCCAGCAGTGTGCCTGGGTGGCCAAGGCACCCAGTAGCATCCTGGCTTGTATCAGAAACAGTGTGGCCAGCAGGACCAGGGCAGTGACCGCCCCCTGTACTGGGCACTGGTGAGGCCGCACCTCGAATACCATGTCAGGTTTGTGCCCCTCATCACAAGACAGACACTGAGGTGCTGGAGCATGTCCAGAGATGGGCAACGGGACTGGTGAAGGGTCTGGAGCACAAGTTGTATGAGAAGCGGCTGAGGGAACTGGGGTCATTTAGCCTGGAGAAAAGAAGGCTCAGGAGAGACCTTATCACTCCCTACAGCTCCCTGAAAGGAGGTTTTAGCAAGGTGGGGGTCGGTCTCTTTTCCCAGATAATAAGCAATAGGATGAAAGGAAATGGCCTCATGTTGTGCCAGGGGAGGTTTAAATTGGATATTAGGAAAAATTTCTTCACCGAAAGGGTTATCAAGCATTGGAACAGGCTGCCCAAAGTCACCATCCCTGGAGGTATTTAAAAGATGTATAGATGTGGCACTCAGGGACATGGTTTAGTAGTGGACTTGGCAGTGCTATGTTAATGGTTGGACACGATGAACTTAAAGGTCTCTTCCAACCTAAATTCTATCAATCTAATCAATTATGTGATCTATAAGCAACAACAAACATTTGCCCGGTACCTCTGAAGATAAGGACTTTCACATTTTCATATTTCAATATCTCTAAAGATCAGCAACAGCATTAAAATAATGACTCTATTGACGACAATTTTTTCCACAGCCTGAAAAAAATTTTAACAAATATTTTGAGGCAGACTGAAGATTTTGAAGCATATGTGGCAGATTGTTTGCATTTATATGTGATGGACCAAGATCAGGGAAGAACCACCCCAAACTTTATAGCAATGTTTTCCTCTCCAAAGACAGCTGTGTATGTTATCCCATATATGAGAACTATTTCCTTATAAAGCCAGCTGCCAGTAGTTAAGACTAGTCCAGACGGGCTTTGCTCAGTACTAGTTCCCAGCAGAATCAAACTTAAAGCTGAGGGAAATACAAGCCATAGTAACAAGAGGCAGGGAGAAAACAGGGGGTGAAAATCCACCTGAAAAAAATAACTAGGATAGAACAGTTTTTGTCCATAAACAACACTGACTGGTATTGTCAAACAAAACAAAAAACCCAAAAGAAAAAAAGAGACAAAGAACAAAACCAACAACAACAAAAAAGAAAAAAATTAACTACTTGTTTGTTCTCAAAAGAAGCAATGTGAGCGCTGGATTATGGGTGTATGTGTACATAAGCAGACAAGAGTGCCAACCTGCCCTTCCCAGATGAGCAAATTACTGAGTAGCAGAGATTTATGCAGGCATCTCAGAAGAAATGAAACCTGAATTAGGCAGGGTCATAAAAGAAACAGAAAAAAAAAAAGAAAATAAATCATCTCTTTGATGCAGATTGATTGTATCCTCATTCGGGAAATAACTTTCCATTTATTGGGGGAAGAAAAAACACCCCCAAACCTAATTCCCCTTTGTCTCCCCACCACCACCTACACACCACCTTCCCTATAGGAAGGGAGAAAACTAGGACAGTACAGTTAGCCTAGCTGTTTTGCAGTGCTGGTAATCAGCTGATGGTCTTGCTTCTCCTCCATACAACAACGTAGAAGCGAGTGACATAAGATGTCTGAAGAGAGTTTTCACAGGGTATGAAATTTTATGAATGAGAGTAGTATCAAAAAAACACCCTGATTAATTTAGTTTATTATTCTATTGCAGGATGTGTCAAAATACTTGAAACATCTTAGCATTAGCCAGTTGACTCAGAATGGTATTATTCATAGCACTTAAACCTTTTCTGAGAAAGGAAGTTTGAGAACATGAAGCCTACAGAAGATTTTAAATTTGTATAGAAAAGGGCTGCCTAAAGGGAAGAAATACTAAATTATGTTTTCACCAACGACACACAACAAAGTTAGACTACTAAGGCTACTCTTTTCACTGCAAAATTTTTTATTCAAAAAGCCCTTAGCTTCAGCTACAGCTTCACCAAATTAAAGTTGAGATATGTCTGCAATTAAAACTTTTTCAGACTTGCTAAAGATCAAACATAAATACTTGGATACATCACAGCATACACAGATGGCAGAAGATTCTCCAAATTACTTGTTATGTTTTTCAAAATGGAGGAGCATCTACCCTTCTAGGCTCTAAAGTCCTCCCTTCTTTGGGATGCATTACTTGGGATTTGTCAGGAGACAGCTGCTTCTCCCTCTGCAGTACCTACCAACAACCCTTCTACTCCCAGGGCTCCCTTAAGAGTTTCAAGGATTGCAAATAAGTTCCTTTTCCTCACCTACATGTAACACAGGATCCTGTGTAAAGGGGGCGAATGATCTCTTCATGTCTCTTCAGTAGCTCTGTACTGCCTTCTATGAACTCTTCTCACCTTGCTATTCATTCTGTGTTGTGTTCAGCCTTACCGTTCCAGTTGATTAGCATCACCCATCCATAAAAACTTCATATTATCCTCTCAACTTCTGTCTGTACCTCCCCTCATGGAGGGCAGATTATCCAGTCTCATGCTCTTCTTCATGTCCACTGTTAAATACTCAGCCTGTCCTTCTCTACATCTCTAAGCGACTGAGATTAAGTACTAATTTAAAAAGGTATTATGTACACCTTACTAAAGGCAAAATGTCTCAGTCTTATTTTG